>NW_027117364.1:1362397-2667294 GCF_038363865.1 Apiospora hydei | reverse complement strand
GCAGCTAGCAATGGCTTTGTTCTAGAACAGTAATGGTATCCTTACCCTTTGGGCTTTGCTGAGCTTGCCGTCCCGCATGAGCAGCTTGGTAACCTGGTCTATCACCTCAGGGTATCGCTTCTGCAAGTGATCGTTCTTTCCAGGCAACTCATCCAGCTTGCCGAACTTCAGGCCCACGTCCTCGTCGTACAAGTCCTCGCCCGCCGCCACCTGCTCCAGCTTCGCAATGGCGTCGGCGTTCAGCCAATTGGGCGCAAACTGCTCCGGAGGCGGGATTGTGTATGGTTTTTCGACCGAGGATTGTCCGGCCATCGAGGGAGGCAGCGCGCCGTCCGAGCCCGACGGGGGATCTCTCGAGGTGGTGTTGTCGGCCAGTCCCCGCCGGGCGATGTGGAAGGGAGCGGCGGTTTTCCGTTCTGCATGCTGAAGGATTGACCGTGTGCGGAGGGTGAGGGAGCGGCATGCCCCCAGGGACTCAGCTTGGAAGCCATCTCGTCTCCCAATGCGGTCTTATGGCATTGGCTGCGAGAAAGGTCTCGATATTCGATTTCCGGGTCGTGGAGCTGTACCAGCACAGACACATCAAATGCGCGATGCAACAAATTGTTCGAGGTACCGTCGGAGATCGGGCAGGTTGTTCCGCAATTGGCGGTTGACGGGGGCTGTCGGTGATATGCACAAAACGAGCAGTGACACATAGCGGGGGCTTATCTAAGACACGCAGCTCGGTTGGGCCAGCAGAATGGGCCAGCAGAATGGGCCAGCAGAAGGGGGCCACAGCGGCAGAGCCAGAGGCAGAGTGTGGCCCAGATGCCAGAGTCAGCCCAAGCACGATCCGTCTAACACTTGCCGCTTGGTTTCAATACCTCGGTGGACCTCGGCATGTGCTTGCAATCAGTCCAGCGTCAGATGGTTTTGGCCGGGTTGTCGATTAACGACCAGTCAATGTCAATACTTAGCTGAAAGGCAAAGGAGTTGGAGTTGTCTCATGAAAATGACGATCTCAACCAAGTAAAGAAGCGAGCCACCTACATCCAATCTGCTCATGCGTTTCCGACTTCACTTATCCCTATTTTAATCAAACCCGACTTTGTATTTTCTAGACTTCCTCCATCAAAACGTCATTGGCGCCATCCCGAGCATCTCATACAGCGCCCCATCAACCCAGGTAGACCTCCCTTCGCGACGACTCCTTGATTGATTGATTCGACCCAGCCACCCACCGCCCAAGATGGTCGCCGACGCCCTCATCTACCACCCCTCGGTGTCGCACTACCTCAAGTTCGTCGCGACGACGGCGGGCCGCGACAAGGTCCTGCGCACGCTGCAGTACTTCTCGCGCTTCTACGCGTGGTACCTGCTGCGCACCAACGGGACCAAGGGGGAGATCGCGCCCTTTGACGCCATCAAGAAGCAGTTCGGGCTCGCGCGCAAGCTGATGCGCGTCGGCAAGAACGTCGAGCACTTCAAGGCCGCCGCCACCGCCGCCGACGCCAAGGCCACCATGGACCCCGTCCTCCGCTACGCCGCCGTCGGCCGCCAGCTCGGCTACGCCGGCTACCTCACCTTCGACGCCGCCACCGTCCTCGACTCCCTCGGCGTCCGCAAGTGGCAGGGCGCCCCGCGCGCGCAGCGCGAGGCCTACCGCTTCTGGGCCATGGGCCTCATGTGCAGCGTCGTCGCCCAGTTCTACACCCTGTACCGCCTGCGCGAGCGCGAGGCCAAGGTGGACAAGAAGGAGGGCGAGGGTGTCGTTGAGGCCAAGCGCATTGCCATGTAAGTCTTCGCCCGCTCTGTTCGTTCGTTGAGGTTGAGACGCCGTACTGATTAACTCTTGCAATAGTGAGCGAAACACCAGCCAGCTTCAGCTTCTCTCCGACCTGTGCGATTTGGCCATCCCTACCTCTGCTCTGGCATGGACTAGCTTCGACGACGGATTTGTAGGCTTGGCCGGTACTGTCAGCAGTTTGATTGGTGCCTACACCCAATGGAAGAAGACAGCTTGATCGATATCTCGTCCTTGATCTGGAGATGATTTCCATTAAGAAGAGTGATGGGCTATACGATCACTACGATTGCTAGGGGTTTGTTCTTGGGGGCTTCACTGCAACCCAATGTCGCGGAACATGAGGGCACGAAGAGTTTCTTGCTGTCATTGTTCACAGTTATGCGGTATGTACTAGTAGATGATTACAGCGAGGTCAGAATCCTGTTGCAAGCCTCCGTACTCGAAGTCAAGGCTTGCTTCAGGTCTGAAGGGACAAGGGAGCCAATGAATTTTGATTCTTGTTTAATTTGGATGCATTCGTTGCGATGGATGACTTAATTGATACCTCAATTACTCATCGTCCTACTCCTTGAAACATGTATGCGTGAGCACGCTGCGACGAGCTCCTCCATATGGAGCTCTACTTCCATTCAGTATTGACTTAAACATCTGCGGTGATCTGCACTCATCCCACCCTCGTCCTTTGAGGGGTTTAAGATGAGCTTGCTGGCAAAGTCGGTCACGATGCGAACTGGCCCGCCAAAAGTACCGGCATTATCTCCGTGGTTTTGTGGATCAGCATGGGGTATGGGGATAAATATTCACGAGAAAACCAGTACATACCCCCAGCCTCCGGCGCAACCTCACGATAACAATCGAAGCAGCAAATGCGTTCAGTCCTCACAATGGATCAGTCTAAAGCATCGGTGACAGATATGAAGGCATACAGTGAATGATGATGCATTATTGTAACAGCGACAGGATTGGGGAAGCACTATCAGCTTCCGTACGACAGGATCACGAAGGCAGGATGGGGGTGAGTGTTACTATTAGTCAAGCAGTGGATCGCGGGTCTTAGGAACCCCGCAAGACACCATTGGCTGGTTGTATATTCACCTATACTGGAACTGGCCACTTCCGGTGTGGAAGCCGATGTCTGTCTGGTGATTGGAAAATGGGGTAACGGCTAGACAGACATCATGGCATTGTATATGAGCTACGGCCCCTCTTGGATTTTACTCGACTTGCCCCAGGCTTTAACTTGAGAAGGTCTGGCAGATCATTGGATGTGACTGTGACGATGATCGGTTCGGTTTTGTCAACCCTCACCCTCGCGGGTCTCGCCTGGGCGTCTACAGACTCTTCCCCATATTTAGGTCTACATGATCCTCGTTTGACTGTCCAGACCAGGACTGGCACGTTTGTTGGAGACTATAACGATACCTATCCGGATGTCAGACAGTTCAAATACATCCCGTATGCCAAGGTATGTGTTTTCGTGTTCCTTCCACAGCCCAGAGCACTGACATACGTGGACTTAAGCCTCCGGTTGGTCCCTTGAGATGGGCATCACCGGAGCGTCTCGATGACTCCAGCGAGGTGGTTGACAGCACCACCTACGGGCCCTCGTGCGCCCAATACGTGTCGGCGATCCCGGCAGTATGGGGTTTGAACATCACAGGCAACCTGATCGTGAAGTACTTGACGGGGAGGCGGCGACCAGACCGGCGGCGTCAACATCCCGACGCAGCTACCGTCCCAATGGGTCCACCGCTCGCAGCGGCACATCGTCGTGACGACCAACTACCGCGTCAACATCTTCGGCAACCCGCACGCCCGCGGGCTTGACGGAAACGGCAACTTCGGCCGCCAGGACCAGCGTGCCGCCGTCGAGTGGGTGGCCGAGAACATCGCGGCCTTTGGGGGCGACCCGGAGCGCATGACGCTCTGGGGCCAGTCGGCCGGCGCCATCGCCGCCGACGAGTACTTGTTCGCGTTCCCCGAGGACCCGCTCGTGCGCGCGGCCATTACGAGCTCCGGGTCCGCGCTGATCAGCAGCTTCGGGAGCCGCGACCACGAGGGCGCCAACTTCACCTTCGTGGCCAAGGCGTTGGGCTGCGACTTTGGCGACGCCAATGAGAAAAAGGAGCTCGAATGTATGCGCCGCGTCTCCTTCCAGCGCATCAGCAACTTCGTCGGCCAGTACCAGGACAACTCGACGCTCGTGGACCCGTCGCAGCCGCCCCTGACGTTCAGCAGCCAGCCGGACGAGAAGTGGGTGTTCGCCAACTACACGCAGCGCTATCTCGACGGCAAAGTGGCCAAGATCCCCTCCGTCATCGGCACCACGGCGCGCGAGGGCTCGGCCCTCGCGTACGTGCCCCTGGCGAACTACACCGAGGGCCCCTCGGAGGAGACGGTCGTCAAGGGGACCCTGCGCTTCGTGTGTCCGAGCCACGAGTCGAGCGTGGCGCGCGACGGCCTGGGCCTCGCGACGTACCGCTACCATTGGGCGGGCGACTTCCCCAACCTCGGGCCCGTGCCGTGGCTCGGCGCGTACCACTACTCGGACTTGTACATGGTATTTGGGTCGTACGGCATCGCGCCCGGCGAGATCCCGCCGCTTGAGGTCGAGACGTCGGAGGTGATGCAAGACTACTTCCTCGACTTCGTCACGGACCCGGAGTCGCTGGCAGGCAAGGGATGGCCAGAATACCACGCAGGCGCCGCGGAGGGTGGGAGACTGGCGCAGTTCGGTGCGCACGGGAAGGCGGTTGAGTTCGTCACTGGGGACTCGGTCGAAGGGGCCTGCCATATTCCTGAGGTAGAATACAACACCAGGCCGTGAACAGGTTCCATGGGCGAAACCCCTGTGGTTAATACAATGTATAGTAGATATGCTTTCAGCACTGAAACATCTAAAGCCCGTACAGTCCGCGACATAAATAATAACGGTATCTCAGAAACCCTCCGATCTGCATTCCGCTCAAAAGAAAGATGCCACACAGCGCTGCCCAAACAAGCCCCATCTCTGATGAACTAAGCCTTTGCTCTATGGGCCAAGGCCTGAAGAAGGCGTCTGTAATGAAGCTGTAACAGGCTCGTGTCAGTCAGCTGGTATCATTCCATACAACAAGGCCAAGAACCCAGGCATCGTAAGATGGATTAGGGTTAGGGTTAGGGTTATCCAAAACAACGTGAACTCAAACTTACACTGTCGGCGGCTGCGCCCAGCGCATGGACGCCCGTCAGCTTGAGGAACCAGCCGGGCTGGATCTTCTCGACGAACAAGCTGGCGTCCTCGTCCTTCACGTCGGGGTTCAGCAGGATCTTCTTGGGGAACGCGGGATTCACCGTCGCGGGGCGGCCGATGCCGATCAGGTCGCAACCCCCGCCGGCCAGCGCGGCTTCCATGCCTGCGCGCGACCGGAAGCCGCCTGTGACCATCAGCGGTACGTCGTTGCCGATCTCGCTGCGGACCGCGCTCGCGAACTCGAGGAAGAAGGCCTCGCGGGCTTTGGTGCGCTCCGACTTCTGGGGCTGCTTCTCGGCGCAGTCGTCAGCGGGAACGGCAGTGGCGGTTTCGGCTGTGCCTGTGCTCATCTAATCGCAGTTTTTGTGTTAGATTTGTACCGACCGTATCGCATTTACGCGCGCTGACCGCGGGAAAAGATAAGAAGAAAGCAGCAGAGTAGTCAAGCGACTTACAAGGGGATTCTCGTACGTGCCCCCGCTGACCTCGACAAAGTCGACGCCCGCCTCGGCGATGAGCCGAAGCTGCTCCAGGCAGGCCTTCAGCTCCTCAGGCGACTGGTGGTCCGCCGAGTTGAGCTTGATGCCGATGCAGAACCCCGAAGGCACCGCGGCGCGCATGGCCTGGATGATCTCGACGACGATCTTGGCGCGCGCGGCGGGCGAGCCGCCGTAGGCGTCGGTGCGCTTGTTGGACTTCTCGGAGAGGAACTGCGCGAGCCTGGGAGACGGGTTGGGGTTTGGTTAGTTTGCCTTCCTTTGTTCGTTCCCGAAGGAAGGGAGGGGAAAGCTACTTACAGGTAGCCATGCGCAGCATGAATCTCCGCCCCCGCAAACCCAGCCTCAGCCGCCAACTTCGTCGTCTCCGCGAAGCGACCCACAACATGCCGGATCTCATCGACGGTCATCTCGCGCGGCGTGCCAAAGACGAGGGCGCCCATGAGGCGGGCCAGCAATCCCGAGCCGAAGTCGAGGGGCACGGCGCTGGGCGCAATAGACGGGGCGAAGAGCCCCCGCGAGCCGGCGCCCCGGTGCGACTGGCGGCCCGGGTGATTGATCTGGACGACGGTGGGGGTGGCGCCGTCCGGGTTACACGACAGCGCCCAGCCCTTCCAGACCTCGAGCAGGGCGGCGCGGTCCAGCTCGTGGTTGTAGGCGGCGTTGAGCTTGTCGCCGACATATTGGGTGTCGACGTCGACATTGCCTACATCGTAGCAGTGTTAGTATGCAATCGGCCCGCGGAAAAAGCAATGTTGTTTAATGCAGAATAATAGGCTGTATAGAAGTAGGTAATCAATGTTATACTGGAAGGTAGGTATGGGATGTGCATGTGATGTATGAGGTACGTACCCGTCAGCACTAACCCCCAGCCGCCCCTCGCCCATTCGCTGTAGACGGCATTAGTTGCCTTACTAGGAAGTGCATCCTTGTCAGCCAATCCCTCAGCGAGAGCAGCCTTGGCCAGGCGGTTTAGCAGTGTAAGCCCGCATTTGAGCGTCAGAGGCTTCGCTATAGCCAGGTCGGACATGATGATGATTGTTTGATTGATGGAAACAGTTATTCCGTATGGGCGACAATTTCTGTTCTTACCCTGGCGACAACTACCGAGGTCGTTTCGCGTTTTATAGGGAGGAGACGAGGCGGCTAATGGGCTCGGACACTTTCCCCTGGAACAGCCAATTGCGCCGACTTGTGGGGCGTCTCGAAACATAGCACGCCCTATCACGAGAAAGCGAGGAAGTGCAGCGCTGGCTAGTGTCTTCTACGAGCCAGCCGGTGCAATTAACCATCCGCCGGAGCCTGGAAGTAATTTCTGTTCATCATATTTGGAATTCCCGACGGTTGGACTCATAATGGTAAATAGTAATATTGCCAAGAAACAAGCATAGTATATAGTCTACTCGGTACAAACAAAACATTTGTCATGTTTAGCTAGTTTACATGGTGGGAGAATATGACTCCGATGAGTCGGGATGTCTTCTGGAAGACAGACGGCAGGACACTTCAAACCATGCCGTTTCTCTCTTTAGGCAGAGCGCTTGACGCTTCTGGCCTTTCGCTTTCGGCCTACCGAGAGCAAGTTAGATCGCAGCACTCAACATGTTGATTCTCATATTACTTACACTTGGGCTTGGGCTGGGTGGTGGCAGTAGCAGTGGCCTGAGCCGCTGTTGAGGTGGCCGACTGGGTAGGCTGGGCCGCGACGGAGGTTGCGGGGGCCTTGGTCGAGGTCGCCAGAGTTGTTGGCGCAGCGGAGGAAACGACAGCAGTGCTACTGGCGACAGGCTTGACGATAGCAGTGCTGCTAGCAACGGGCTTGGCAGTAGCAGTGCTGCTGGCAACGGGCTTGGCGGCAGCGGGAGCATCGGCAGAACCGGCGGCGCTACCGGAACCGATGGCGGTGGTCAAGTCGCCGCTCTCAATGTAAACACCGGAGAAGAAGCTAGAAACTCAAGTCAGCAAAAAAGGAACTTCTGCTCAGAAGGCTCTTAGATCGGGGCGGGTTCGCAACTTACATATCCTCGTTCTCGTCGGTGGAGCCGCTTCCGGGCAGCTCCAGCATACCCAGATGCCAGTCGGCACCGTTGCTGGACGTGCTGGCCTTGACGGGCTTCACGACCTGCTTCAGGGCATCGGCACCGGTCGAGTGCCAGAGACCAACGGTGCTGGCGTCGAAGTCGATCTCGTAGGCCACGTTGTGCCAGACGTCAGCGTCCCAGGCCGTGTCCCACTGGGACTTGCTGTCGGCGAACCAGCGCAGGGCCGGGTCCGCGTCGCCGTTGGAGCCGGCCTTCATCTCGGTGAAGTGGCTCTCGAAGAAGGCGATCTGGTGCTCGCGGTTGGCCACGGGGGCGTTGGTCTCGGACCGCTTCATGCTGAAGTGGTAGTAGACCTTGCCCTTGTTGATGGCCGCCTTGGTCTGCGGGATCAGCTCGGTCCGGCGCATGTTCTGCCCGTTCCAGAACGCGCTGTCCGTCAGGCTGATCTTGACGCCCTGCTTGGACGCGCCGTCGGCCGGGTTCTTGAAGTCCGCCGACAGGCCCACGTACTCGGCCGTCTCCCCCTTGCCGTGGATGTAGTACTGGTACTCCCCGACCGGGTTGGAGAAGGACCACTTGTCAAGGTCGGCCGCGGAGGCGTAGTCGTTGAACCGGCCGTCCCAGAGCACATTGCCGGCCGAGACGGCACTGGCAGCGAGCAGGACGGTGCTCGAGATCTGAGAAGCGAACATCATGGTTGTAAAAAAGGGTGGAAAAGAGTGAGTGTGTGAGAGAGACTTGCTCTGCAGAATGAACGACAACAAGCGACTCAGCCGCCGGGATGAAAACGAATGTGTGGGAAGAAGCAAGAAGTGTGAGAGTGCGACGTGGAAGCAGAGTCCCAGAAACACGACCACCTCCAAGTTCTCGCCGTTCTTTTATACGGCAGACATAGTCGTATCATGGCTTCGGACGTTGTAGCCCCACGAGCCGCTGTAATTTGGCAGTTTCAGATACAACCCAGTCGGTTGACAGCGTGGGTGAGGATGGAATGATGAAAAGGATCGTCTGGGTCGACCCGGCCCCTGCAGCCCCTGCAGCCCCTGCTGTCGTCTGATATAAATTGTAGGCGGGTCTCCATAACACATGCAACGGTCCATCTCCACACCAAGCCTCGGATCTTCCCGGGTGAGCAAACGCTCGTCTTGTCCTTGACCCGGCTGCCTGGTTTGCAGACAGGCAGATGCTTGTACTTACCTACATACCAGTCCCTCTCTCCGCCAAGTACTACGACCTCTGCTAGTAGCAAGCAACACCCTACGCTTCTATAATTGAATATACACTTTACAGACTTTCGGGATGTGTGGGACCTATACGCAAGGTGCAGCGTGAGATGAGGCATACGAGGCGCACGCCGAGGCGACTGGGCCGTCAGTTCGGGTCTATAAGCGGTCGTTCGGAGAAAACGGTGATTGCCTTAGTGGCTCTAACCAGCAACAATGTTAGACGGACGGATTAATTATCCCTCTTCCAAGTCGATGGATACCACTTCAACTTCACATTCACATTTCACACTTGCTCTCGAGGGGGCTCCAGAGATTTGACAATCGCCGAATGATGATTGATGATGTTCCCTATATACGAGGAACTTTTGGCCGACTACAGCAATTCGATGCAACGGCTTGGGGCAATGATGAAAATGCAATTCTAGCGATGTCTCCTCCAGATGGCCATTGTCACACAGTGACTGACAAGGGCACCTGTACCGCTGTAACACTCGGGCTGTATCTACAAGACTGCAATGGAGTTAGCACATGGAGGTAAGAACCACTCGAGGATGGGAAAGACTTACTCTGGTAGTTGTAGTGCTTTTGCTGGTTGCCCTTCTTGTTGACGTTCCATTCCTGTCGTCGCTGGGCGTTGTGCTCCACCTTACGGGCACGCTTCTCCGCACGCTTGACTTCCTTCCTCTTCTCGTCCGTCACGCCAGCCATGCCAACACCACCTTGATCTCGGGGATGACTGCACTGCTTCGGCCGCGTTCTTGGCGAGCGACCTGGTTGTCGCCACTGGGCTCGCCGGGCTCCACAGTGCTGCCTTCGAGAGCCAGTCGCTCGGCTCTCTCCTCGGGCGTGGGGTAGTTGTGCAAGTTCTGGCGGTAGTATTTGTTCAAAGACCGGTGGCCTACGGCACGCCCGGAAGGCAGATGCAATGATGTATCGTCATAGAAAATGGCGCGATGTTTATGAGCATGTGAATGCCAGCCATCTGGTTGGTGGTGAGCGCGAGGGTCGTGAGAGGAGTGATGGGGGTGCTTATCAAGTCGCGCATATTGCTGCAAATGCCCCTCAATCGGAACTGAGGTAATATCATCCGAATCGCATGAAGATTCCGAGCTGTCCGTCTCCCAACCTTCTTCAGTTTCTGTGATCTCGTCGCCGTCCTCTCCAACTGCCTTGGCCGATCGTCTGGCTCCGAGCTTGACGCCGCCGGGCTGCTTATCGCCATCGACGGATTCATCGTCAGATTCTTCGTCGTCGGAGTAGGTGCTTCGGAAATCGTAGAATTCTCCAATCTCGAGCTGCTCATCTTCAGTGGTGTAGGGGATCTTGCAATGTCCCTTGTCTCTCATATGCGTCTGTACCGCAAAGGCATTGTTTCTCATCTTGCCACAGTATAAGCACTCGCAGAGCTCGTGGATACGTTCCTGCAGATTCTTGATCAAGCCCTCAAGGTTTACCAGGTACTCCTTCTCAGGTATAAAGCACCCGTGAATTCTCTCCATGTGAGTTACGTTCAGAGGGACGGTTGGTGACTCGTAGTTGCAGAACAAGCACGACTTGAGCGTGACAGTGGGAACAGGAGTCGCTGCAGTAGAAGCAGCATCGTCGGCATTCTCCGACACGTGATGTCTCTCACGCTGTGCTTGGTCAGATGGCTGGGGGTTAGAAGGTCGCTTGACGGGCGATGGTCTCTCGTTGACAGAACGCTCACTGAGCTTGGTCTTCTTCAAGTTCTCGACAACCTCGCTAAACTCATCCTCGGCATCAGAGTCGACATCATCTTTCTCCACAGGCAACGGTTCACCAAGGGAGAAAGTCGAGCTCATGACGGAGCTAGCATCGTCGCCATTCACGCTCGGCCCCTTCCGTTGCATAGCCATCTCTCTTGCCTTGTGCTTTTGACTTCCCAAATGATTCCGGTAAGAGTTCTCGCTAAAGAAGTTCTTCTGGCAAACCTCGCATGGTTGTTGGAAACCGGCCTTGTCAGCTTCGGCGGTAGTGGCAGCCCTGGCTTGCAGGACCTTCTCGGTGAAAACTTCAGAAGAGATGGGAGGCAGAGAAGCGACACGACGCTTCAGGTTGTATCGGCTATGAGAAGATTGGTTAGTCGATGCGACCAGGCCAAAGACAGACAAAGAGAAGAGGATAGCTGTTATACTTACTGCCAATCACTCTTCATGTGACTCTTCTGAGTGTCAGCAAACCTGAAGGCCACCTGACAAGTGTTGCAGGTGTATTGATGAGAGGAAGATGTATCGGGCTTCTCAGCAGGACCGTTTGAAGGCCTGCTCGAAGAGATTGTAGCCATGACTGGTGCCAGGATAGTACAACCACCTAGAATCGGTAGCTGATTCTAATGCGATTGTTATGGTCAATGGTGCAGGAATAGGCGAACTGCAAATCGACTCAACAATCGAGGTGTAGGCACTATGTAGACTCTGGAGACAACCGGACCGGTCGGGCAAGCGCTGATGAGGGATTATCAAGTGCCCGGGTCGCAGTAAAGAATCTGAAATTGAGTGATCGTTTGGTCTGGGGTATGCGACAACAATCGGCGCATGTACGATTGTCGCGGGAGAAGTTGGAGGAAGGTAGGCAGAAGGTGAAAGTCCGCCACCGTTGAAGTGATGATAGTGGACTCGGCAATGCGCTCCTTCTGGCTTCTGTCGCAGTTGCTACAAAATCCCAGATGTTAGTGACGGGGAAGAGCCACGGGCCAGGACAACAAGACTGAAACCTTTCGCTTACCTTTACTTCGACCCTCTAGAGTCCTTTCCTAAAAATAATGAAGTTCGTGAACTCCTTTTGACTGGGCAGGAAAAGGGTAGAAGAAAAAAAAGTCCTGCAAGCAAATCTCCAGGGCATCGGATGGAGGGGTTAATCGTGTGGGTGGCGTTATCTAATAATATGGTGGGGGTTTTGATCGAATCTCCAGTCATCAGGCAAAATTTCAGCAGGTACGTCAGGGCATGCAAAGGCCAGGGCTGAACGCCAAGAAGAAAAACATAGGGAAAAGATGGGGAAAGTCGGTCGGCAGTCAGGCCTGTGAATCGGCGGTGCATTGAATGGATAGTAGATGTAGGTATGTAGCCGCCCGGTAGTATACAGTACACATGTATACCGATGCATATACCCTTGCACTGTCGGCTAAGTTATGACTATGACTCCTACTCCTGCTATTAGTCACTTTGCACATCACTTAATGCAGTATGTACTTGTCCTGAAAAGCAATGGATGTCCAATGTTCTTACTATCACCCAAGTTCTGGACCTCACGTGTGTTGCCATCCCTTTGGGTTCATAGCAGTTGGAGAGGTTCCTGTTTGTCATGCATGCATGCTAGAGATCATGGGCGACAGACTGAGCCCGAGGAAGAGCCCCTGGGTGTCGGGCGCCCCCGGTCTCCCCACAAAGCATCTCAAATGGCATGCACTTCAACGCTCGGGATCTGCTAGCTGGAGTATTTCCCAGTCCAAGGCTCAACCGACTCGTTGCTTCATTGGTATTACCTATTTGGACATGGGCGTGTACCGGCTTCTTCTCGTTAGCTGCATCGCCGACATAGCCATGTCACTGTTGTATACATCGGTATGAATGATGTGAATACATGGTAGGTTAGCAGCACGAAAGCGACATGTCGGAGTACGGTGGCCTGTGAACATGTGCATGGCCAATACCATCACCATTTGATGGAGCTATTCTGGCAAGATGCCAAAAGCTAATGCGATGCGAGATGGGACTTTTGTCGAATGTTGATTGAGGGTTCAATGGATAGGTATGTTTATGATGTAGATGGGGCCATGCTTCAATGTTCATGTGTCTGGTAGTGGCCCCTAACGGCGACACTTGGTCAATTTTGCCCGGCTGCCTTTTGGTGTATGTTGGCGTATGCCGCAGATCCCGGCCGAAACCTAGACCCAGTGGACCATCCGTCGTTAGGGACTGGGAACTATCGCCCATCATTGCGTAGCACCTAGCACACTCACCTACACCTACACCTACTACCATCCATGCATCTATTGTATGGCGAGGCTGGCATACTGAGCGTATCCTTTTGAATGATGGACTCGGGCCTCCTGTCCTCCCCCGACTACTACTAGATCATAGATCACCTCGAGGCCAGAGACCTGGTTGAAGGACACACCGACTGGAGCTGCAACAGAAAACACCTGTTCCGCTAGCTCGAGCGAGCCCGCCCCTACTAACCTAGAGCCATCAACTCTCAGGAACCCATCTACTTTCTCCAGATCGGCCGGCAATACCCTACATTTTCCAGCACCATCAACACGACCCCCGAGACGCGTGCGATTTGGCCTCCTTGACCGCATCGACCCCGCCGCCTTTTCTCCTCCGCGCAAACGAAGGCGAAGCCCCGAGGCATTTGCCGCGCATTAGCAGCCGGATTCCCGTGCGACTCGACCTCCATGTCATGACACGCGACACGACAAGGATGCCCGACTGTACTCACGGCCATGGCAGCCTCGAAGCAGACATTCTTGCCGCCTTGTGGGAGGAAGTGCCATTTTCGCGACTGCCCAAAGATGCCCCTGCCGAGCTGAAGGAGCTGGTCATCGACATCGAGAACCCCAAGCGAGTGTATGCCATTTACCGCGCCAGTCGCCGACACAACATCCAGCTGCTGGTCGAGAAGTTCATATACCAACTCCGATACGGCTGCGGTTCCGACGATTGCCCGACTTCCACCTGCTTCAGCTGCCGCACACGCCTAGCTGGCAGGGCCCCCATACGGCGCTACAGTCCGACCAGTGCAAGAACGCTGGCCATCTACCTTGCCAGTCAGGACAACCCTGAGTCTCGACTTTGCCCTAACTTACAGGGTTCGAAGGGGCCAGGCGATGCGATTAAACCCTTGATCTTTGGGCCCAAACCCGGCGTTCGTTCGCCGGAGCGTGGGCCGCCTAAGCCATTCAAGCACCACGGCGGTTTTCACCGTACAAATACCGTGGAGGATGAAGAGAAGCCGAAAGCGCTCTCATCTCCATCTGGCCCAAAAGCAGCGGCGTGTTTGGGGTCTGCAGTGGAAGGCAACCAGGCAGGTGGCGATGCAGTGCCCCGCAGGTCCCATACCGGAACGAGATCTCCCAATAACGTCGTTTCCCGAGTGACTATCAGTGAGCGACCTATACGTAAGGATTATAGGTCATTTGCTGCAAATGTCTTTGGCACTGTTGCCTTCAAGATGTTAGAGTGGCTCACCCCTCAGAACCTTGAGGCTATATCAGAGAATGCAGCTCAAGTAATGAGAAGTTCAACAACAGCTGGACCCCAAGAGAACCCCCCAGCCGCAACGACATGCTAGAAGGGCACTTTGTGCCGTCGGGGTCGACATCGGTGGATTTCGAGGAGCCCCGTTACGATAAGCCCGGCTCTCCTCGCATTCCTCCCCAAAGGCCGTTACCTCCTGATGCTCGCCAGGCTCCTGGGAACTTACTCGATGATGGAGACAAAGACTTGGACCGGAAACCTCAACCAAATGGGGCGGTTGGGAACCAGACGACTCGACCAGGTCATTCTAAAAAGAGATCCAGCGCCAGACTTCGAACTTCTACATCGGCCAGACCTCAGATCAAGGTTACGTCGGACCACTATTCCGAGCCGCATCCTGACCAGCCTTTGTCTGCCCTGAAATCACCTCGGGCGACTACAGGACAACTAGACCATCTGCCCAACGGGTTCTCGGTCTCAGGCCCTATTCTCTCTCATCAGTCATCATCTGAGAAGCTGGAACAGGAACCCAACAGCCCGAAAACCACTGGTACCAAATGGAATGGTCCAGATCACCATGATAAGGAGGTCAACGGAGTACATCCAACAGGGGCGATATTGTCGGTGAATCGAAACCTACGCGGGGTGCTTTGCTGGATTCCGAGTCATCCGATGCGAGTAATGGTGTCATTGAGGGCGAGCCTAGCATTGACGAAACCCTGCCCCAGTCACTACCGATCCTGCGCAACGATACGATAGATTTCATTTGTGATGTGCTCCAGGAAGACGGGACCACAGAGACGCACCTTCTTGAGCCTCCATCCATAGAAAACTCCTTCAGACGGAGATCTAAACCCTTAAGGCGCAAAAGAGGAGTCGATGGGGCGTATCGTTCGAACCTCAGACTCGAGTGGAAGCTGTTCATCGAGCAGAGCATCTTCAACACTTTGAGTGATCCATACGCCATACTCAAGTCATTCGGCGAACGCGATACCTTATTGGACTCACAAAGCCTCTGGTACTACATGTTGCGGATGACCCGCGTTGCTCCCAGCTTGGTATTGGATAGCCTCTGGATTGCTTCATCAAGTCTATTTGCTCCGCCCAGGGCCCTGCAAACACTTCAGTCCCCCACCGCCAAAGTCTTTCCAAGGCACCCCCGACCACTCACGAACGACCAAGCCGGTGCGGTCTTGTCGGTGTGTTTTCACGCTCTGGTGGCCCTTGCGCCACTCTTGGAAGATCCAAAGCAGCTCATGGACACGTCACGTATTAGGTCCCACGGTCTAACAAGGTCAGGTTCGGGAGCTATTGCGTCCCAGCCAACCTCTCTGTGTCTCCAGTACGAAGATGCGTTCTCAGATGACTTGGCACTGCGGTTAGCGAGGCGGCTACTGACTGCTATCCCTGCGCGGAGGTATTTCGACGAACTGCTGCAATTCGATCAAGAGGAAGAAGACGCTGGCGGCGAACCAGACATACTGGACACGCTCATTTCTCACATCGAGATATCCAACAGCTACCCTCAAACGCTCCTGGAGTTTTCCGACGCCGAAAGGCAAATGCACGAAAAACGAGTTCCAGTGTTGCTGCTTGACTGGGCGAGAACCATCATGATGAGCGAGTGGGAAGGCAAACCCGAGATTGTTGGCAATGGCCCCTTTGGCGGTGCTCTATCCCTATTCGAGGCCATGTGTAAGTTATCTGGTTTCTCCTAACTCGGAGTGCAAGCAAGACTAACAGGATGCAGATTCGAAGCGGAGTTCACTCATGCTAGCAGATGCTGCTTTTCGCACAGAATATTTTGGTGATCGGCTGGATGCTATCAACATGCCAGTATCGTGGCTGACCTGCAACTCTACCCGCCAAAAGGTCCATTTACTAGACTACCCTTACATATTCCACCCTCGTCTCTGGTGTCTTACTTCCGTGGCATCAACTTCTCCCGTATGAGCCGAGCTTACGAGGAATCGCATTCCTTACAAAGTCGAATTCGCGCAATCGTAGAGCCCGACAGCTTAGTTACCGAGCCGCACCAACGGAATGTTCTACAAGACCTTCTCAGAGTCCCGTCAGCCAAGTTCCTTATTTTGGACATTGGCAGGCAGACTGTCATTCGAGACGCGTTTGACCAACTGTGGCGGAGGGAAGAGCGCGAGCTCATGAGACCTCTCAAAGTTCATCTTGGTGAGGATTCTGGAGAGGAAGGCTTCGACTCGGGCGGCGTCCAGCAGGAGTTTTTCCGCCTGGCCATCGCCGAGGCCTTGAATCCGGACTTTGGCGCTTTCGCTATCGACGACAGAACCCGTATGACCTGGTTCCAGCCAGGTTCTCTGCAGCCGGAGTGGAAGTTTGAGCTGATTGGTCTCCTCATTTCTCTTGCTTTGCACAACGGTTTGACGTTGCCGATTACCTTTCCGAAAGCCTTGTACAAACGACTGCTTGGCGAGCCTGTCACGGAGCTTCATCACATTGCTGATGGCTGGCCAGACCTTGCCAACGGACTGACCACGCTACTAGAGTGGGACGAGAAGGATGGCGCCGTCGAAGACGTCTTCGCCCGCACCTACGAATTCTCCATCTCCATGTTCGGCCAGCCCGTGTCCCGCGAAATGGACGCCTCCAGCACGGCCGAGTGGCCCCAGTTCTCCAGCAGCGTGCCCACGAGCGAGAACCCCGAGGACGCGCCCCTGGTCACGGGCGACAACCGCGAGGCCTACGTGAGCGACTACATCCGCTACCTGACGGACGTGAGCGTGGCGCCTCAGTTCGCGGCCTTTGCGCGCGGGTTCCGCACCTGCCCGCACCCCAAGTCGCTGCGTCTCCTCAACGCGCCGCTGCTGCAGTCCCTCGTCGAGGGCCAGCAGGACATTGACATTGGCGAGCTCAAGCGCGCCGCCCGCTACGTCGGCTGGGACGCCTCGCACCGCACCGTGCGCGACTTCTGGAGCGTCGTGCGCCGTTACGACGACGGCATGCGCCGCAAGCTCCTCGAGTTCGTCACCGCTTCGGACCGCGTCCCCGTCGGCGGCATGCGCAATATCCAGTTCGTCGTCCAGCGCAACGGCGAGGAGGAAGGGGATGGCGGGCACTTGCCCACGGCCTACACCTGCTACGGCACCCTCTTGCTGCCCGAGTACCGCGACAAGGAGGCCTTGGCCGAGAGGCTCCGGATGGCGTTGGAGAATGCGCAGGGATTCGGTTTCGCGTAAAGAGGCTATGGGAAAGACCGTACAGCTCGAATGGTTTGGTACGCAGTATGTCTGAGGAGTGGTTGAGGGAGCAGAACAGGCGCATGATAAGTAAGATAGATAGAGGGAATGGGATTTCGAGAGCAAGCGGCGACATGGCCAAACGAACTGTCTGAGTAGAACCGAAGAGGAAACAAGGGGAAAAACACACGGGCGTACAAAGCGAGGAAAGAGCGAATAGTTTTCAAGGTAATTAAGTGTCGTTGGGGGTATTTTTCTTTCCTTTGCTCATGTATGGACTTTACCTTTCAGTGTGCTTGCTGTGCAGATGTCGTTGGATGCGAGCTGCTCTTATTGAAGTGCCTGTGTATAGCCAAGCAGGCGGTGCTTCTGACAATACGTCTCAGAGAAATATACTCTTTCCGTGCTCTCTTGCCTGGTTTCGCCTGCATCTCTTCACGCAAGCACTTAGCAACATAATGCATCGAACATGGTTGTACCAGGGACATCATTTGCTTTTGTCTAAGCTATCTTCAGGTATCATGACTGTACATGTACAGTAGGAGTAGTAGTCTATGAGTGGTACACAAGGCCCCTCGCCGTGCCTTTACAGCTGCGCCGCGTTGATTTGACCTGGCCCCCGAAGGCTTCATTACTATTTTCTATGTCGTCCTTGGTTGTGGTATGGCTTAGAAATCATCCTCGCCAGATCCGCTAACAATGACGTTGTTGACCTTAAGGACCATACGGCATAGCTGTGTAGCCAGCTGGAGTTGCTGCTTCTTGCCAATGAGAGGGTCGATCACAAAGGACTTCTTCATGTCGTTGCTGCCCTTGTTCATGCAGTCAACACCCAGCTTGCCTCGGACTTCGGGTCCACCCTTAACCTGCTGAGACTTAACTTCGGCCAGGGTGGCAATGGGGTTCATTCCACTGTTCTCGGCCAATGTCATAGGTACAGTATCCAGGGCTTCAGCGAAGGCGCGCATCGAGTATTGCTCCAGGCCAGGGGTCTTGACGGCCGCGTCCTCGACTGCTAGTGAGCAAGCAATTTCAGCGGCGCCACCACCGTAGACGACGCGGTTGTCCCTGACCAAGTTACGCACGACACAGAGAGCGTCGTGCAGAGATCTCTTGGCCTCGTCGATGATCTGTTTGGGGGTTAGCAATCAACTTAAGTAATATCGGGCAACTGGAAGTAACGTACCATCTTGTTGCTGCCCCTGACGAAGATGGTGACAGCGCGGGTGTTGGCACACTCCTCAATTACCAGCATCTTCTCTCTCGTTGTGCCGAAGGTCATCTCGCGGACAACACCAGCTGTTCCCAGCTTCTCCGGCTTCAAGTCCTCGAATCGCGGCACTATCCTTCCGTTTGTGGCGATGGCGATAAGCTCAATCTCAGGGCCACCAACCCATCTCACTGCAGGCAGTTCGTTCTGCAGCAACAGATGGTTCGCCTCGTCATCGAAACCCCACTGGCAGATGGCCAAGTTGGCACCAGCATCCTTGATCTGCTGGATCATCTCGATGAACTTTTCACGCTCGTAGCTCTGGAGCTTCTTGAACTCTTCCACCGTACCGATATCGAGTCTGTGCTTGGTCTTGGGCTTCGGCGGCTCGAAGGCGCATGTCAGAATTGCGATCTTGGCGTCTCTGACTTCGGAAGGCATCTGGGGGTGGGAGAAATCCTTGTCCACAATCACACCCTTGACAAGAAGGGTGTCCTCCAGAGAACCGCCAACTTTGCCGTCGACCTTGATCAGCTCGAAGTCTACGTCCTTTCGCTCGAAATCGGCAACAGACAGAACGGCGTCGACGGCGATATTGGAGAACTGGTCGTGTGCCTTGGACACGATTTTGCTTCCTAAACTTGTTCGTGCCACCTTGACGAGGTTCTCTGTGTTCGTCCGGTCAAACTCGATAGTGTCTGCTATCCGGTCCAATTCGGCAACGGCGATTTCGCAGGCCTGGTCGTATCCATCGGCGATTCGGATGGGGTGGATTCCCTTGTCGATGAGCTCGGCAGCCTGCTCCAACAGCGCACCCGCCAGCACAACGACACCAGTCGTACCGTCACCAATTTCGTCATCTTGGGATTTGGAGAGCTCGACCAATAGCTTGGCTATGTGGTTGGAGATCTCCATCTGCTGCAAAATAGTGGCTCCATCGTTTGTGACTGTGATATCGCCGTCTGGGGAGATGAGAATCTTATCGAGGCCTCGGGGCCCGAGAGATGTCTTCACGACATTTGCGACGGTTCGTGCAGCGAGAATGTGGGACTTGACGGCCTCGTTTCCGTATTGGCGCTTCTTCTTGCCCTGACTGTACACATGATGCGGTTAGAGATGCCCCCCTTCCATGAGTAGCGAGGGGTAACCTACTCTCGAACGACGATGAAAGGTCTACCCTGCTCATCTTTCATCACCGAAGCTGCAAACGACCCCCGTCAGTATTCCAGAGCGTCGTGGTCGTGTTCACACAAGAGTTCGTACCATTTGACAAATCCAGATCTGAAGCTTCATGTTAGCAAAGGGTCCTCCTATGGTGGGGTAAACAGCAGGGGAGAGCGTACTCATCGCCATCTTGAAGAATCCCGGGGGCTCGCAGGAGCTCAAACAGCGGACTGTAGGGGTGGGGGGACTCGTCAGGAATGCAGCAGGGAGTTTAAACTGCTGCCAAATGTCGTAAATCGAAGCTGTTTGAACGAGGTCCTGTCTGCCTTACGACTTGCCCGCCAAAATCTCCAAATTCTACCTAGGTAGCGGCCCGCCCAAGATTTCCGCGGGGTCGGATTAATGATTCCCCACCTGGGAGCTACCTACCTACATACAGCCTACCTCACGATAGGCCCGGCCTAGCAGGTAATGGGTAAGGCAAGAGGTACCTACCTTGAGGATGCATTACTAATGGCATCCCGGTTCTGATGAATACCTTAAGTACTCAGCTCCCCAGATTCGTTTGGCCAAAACGTACGGGGTCAATGTTTCAAGGCTGTCAACCCAGACGCACGAATCGATTATGAAGACCAGAAACCTCCGAAGCAACAGGTGGCATTTGAACCTATCAGCACTGGCTCTGGACGAGAGCTGATGATGGTAGAATTGGGTAATTGGTGTATTAGCATGGTAGCCACATCCGACTCTCCTCGGTGCTTCCCTTGTTGAGTTACACATCAACCAGGCTCGTCTGGACAATGGGCTGCTCAAATTGCAGAAAGCGCTCTTCTTGTCCTCGCTTCGTATCCCCTGAACATAGTTTCAATCTACACGCGGCGTCAAAGTAATGCTCTCATGGGTAAGTATATATCACCAGAATGGACTCGACGAGTGAGAAGTGAAAGGCAATGAAATGAGACG
Source organism: Apiospora hydei (assembly GCF_038363865.1). NCBI lineage: Eukaryota > Fungi > Ascomycota > Sordariomycetes > Amphisphaeriales > Apiosporaceae > Apiospora > Apiospora hydei. Next base: position 2,646,737 of record NW_027117364.1, on the reverse strand, counting down.
ACAGCATCCGCCGCGAGCGTGTTCAAGGCGTGCGGCATATTCTTCTTGTCTATATTTGTTGTCAAATAAAGTCCAGAGGAATTAAGGGTCGTATCGTATCAAGCAGCTGTGCCGATCACAACTACTCTATGCTAAGGATGCAACCCACGAATGTCAAAAGGACAATGCTGCCCGTTTACTTCCCAATTCAGCCACTACGATATGACAATCAACATGCAGTGGAGTTTTGTAAGGCACTGCCTTAACTGCTGCTGCTGCTGCTGCTGTTGTTATTGTTGTTGTTGTCGTCGATCCCCGCCCTCAAGAGGCAGATTGGTGTAGAATCGACCAGACCACTTTTTATGACCTGCTCGTTTCATGGACGTTGTCAAACAAGCTTGCAATCCATAAACGAGTCGATCTTGATGTTGGCCAGAAGGTCCCAAACAAGCCAAAGCTTACAGCCCCTTTAGATGCCTCTCACTGGCTTTGGCTCATGCATTGAGAGATGGGGACACGCTTCGAACAGCACGGCGGGAGATGTTTTAGCAGAGATGGGTCGAGATGCTATCATTTCCTTGGCTTTTGCTTATGTTCGTGGTTGGAGAAAGCGTAGAAGATCGAAGGCCCTGGCAGGCCTTATACACTGGCGACACAAGCCGTCCGACGTTGAGGACCGACAGCCGAATCGATGGGCTTCGTCCGATGGCTGTTTGGGTTCACCCCTGTATGCCGGGCTGCTTGAGCTAGGTACATGTAGGTAAGCTTAAAAGTGCAGACTAGCCACGCGCCTGAGTCGGCGGGAGCCAAGTCTTTGGCGCAGCCTCATCTATCGGCAGTTATAGCGCGCGCCACATACACACACTTCGCTCAAACCCGTTATCAACCTCAGGAGTCTGGGACTAGTTGAGTTACCGTCACAGGTACAAAAGTTGCGACAGTAAAAAAAACACACACACATCCACAGGCGGGCAGTACACCCGCTCTAAGAGAATCCAAGAGAGAACGTTGGAGCTAGAATGAATTGGCAAGGCAGAGAGAGGGCAGAAGGCATCCAGAGCCAGCGGGGCGCCCCGGTGTCTCCGTTAGAGAAGCATCACCAAAATGCGACTTATTAGTATCTTAGCCCAACAAGGCGAAACCCTCGAATTGCTGACCAGCTTCGATATACGTCACAGCCAGTCCGGCTCCAGATTCTAGAAGAAAAGGCCATGTCTGATCCGGCAAGTCTGCCGCCCGAGCGTCGGGTGGAGTTGGGCCGGGAATGCGCCGACCTTACGGCACGGCTAAGCGAAGAAGAAGAAAAAAAGACGATGCATTGCGCTGGGACCCGGTATTCATCAACTCGCTGCTGATTGTGCCTGAAAGGTGTGTAGAGCAGCGTAGTAGAGATCGTCTCGCAGCTGTCCGTCAATATGTGCACGAGAGTGTTGCATTGTGTGGAAGAAAGGCACGGTCGGGAGCGATATACAAGTACATGTATGTAGGCATGACGACGCATCCGACAGCGCAATTTTATGTGTTGGCCCGTCCGCTTGTCGCAACAGGATTACAGTAAGTATTGGGTGCTGTTACTGTGGTGTTCGGAGAAGTAGGATCCTTAGGCTCCTTAGGCTCCGGGTCACCTCGACTGTACCTGTAGATCGCAAAGATAAGGTTCTTGGCCTATGCAGGAACGGAGCTTCGAAGTCGGGTGGTGGTGACATGGCATGTCCGTGTTCCATACGAGCAACGGCAGTAGCCAGCCATATGGAGGGAAATCTACATAGCCAACTACAACATCGAGGTATTAATAGAGTCAGAGATGATGCCAGGCAGAGCCCCATGCGTTTTGAAGGGGCTAATGGAACGTAGCATAACCAAGACTTCCTCCAGCCTTCTCTCCAGCTGCCCTACGGGTAGGGCAACAGCAAGCCGCGATGCGTGTCCTTGGGGCTTGCAGTAAGCAAAGATCAACAACAAAAAAAGACGTAAAGACCAAACCCAGATCCAGACGAACTCGTTTGGCGCGACTAGTTACTGGGTTCATCGCTGTCTTCGGATTTATAGCCTCTGCTTGAGTCTTGTCTTGTATGTATCGCAAACGGAACGTTACGTTGCAAACAGTCTAACCTGGGATATGCCTTGACTCTTGCTGGGCATCAACAACTAGGACAGCAGGCCAGCCCATGATGATGATAATGGAGTGGCTGGCTACATACATGTATGTACATGTTTTTATATCATTCTGCAGATGCGGTTCGGATTTATCGATGGGCAGACTTGGTGGGCGTGTTTGATGGCAGTAAGCCCGCTGCAGGCCCCTAATGCCGGATTTGCAGAATGAATGGGATCAATAAGTCCATGGTCGGATGACTGATCTGATGATTGATGCGCTCCAAATCAGACGTTGGCGGTAGTCCGGCTGCAGACCGTCGGTTTTATTTTCCTCTCCTTCAGCATGCAGTCGATTTCCGGCACTTTGTGGCTGTGTGTCCGTCAGTTGGACCCTGTGCAGCCCAAAAGAAGTAACTTATGGGGGGACGAGTAATTGGGAATCCATGGGTGCCTCGAGGAGCAATTTTATTTCGGACGGCTGGCACTGACTCGACGAGCGACAATCCCAAGTGCATCCCTGCCCACTGCTCTCGTGTTGGTGCTGACTGGCCCATTGCCTTGCATACTCTTGTTTCGTCAACGCTGGTTGTATTTCCTCTGGTTTCCTGGCCGTCTCTCGCATGCACAAAGCCAATTCCGTCAGCACGTCAGCCGGGAGGTGGCATTGCATTACTGTAGGTACTTGTCAGGTAGGTAAGCAGGCACAGGCTTACAGGCCTATTTCATTGCCGTTCGGTAGCGTGCAGTTGCATACCCTGGATATAATCACTACCCGTCAATAGACTCGTTCCCTACCATGGTCCATGAAGACATCATCTGCCATCTCAACTCGATCAGGCGTTGCGTCGTATTGCCAGCTCGGCAGTGGATATGCAGAGAGATGGCAGTTCGTGTTATCCCCTCTGGCTGCTGGTGCCCCCTCCAGGCCCGTTGTTGATCTCAGACAGCGAACCCTTGTCCTGCTTAGTTCTGCAGTCTGCAGTCCTGTGCCCAGCAGGCTACTGCTAGCTCTGCCCAGTCCCCAGTTCGCTAACGTCGCCTCATTCGTGCGTTGCCATGCTAGCCATGCAGCCCATCCCCACATGGACCTTGCCCGTTTAGACGCTGCTTGGCCCAGTACAATCCTCTTGCAATTTCCGATATGCCACCTGCTATTCAGGAACCACAGACGGTGGGGGAGCAAAGGACAGAGCCAAGAGATGATATACCCCAGTCCATGACGATCGGCCCCCTATCAGGTTATGGGGACCGCCCTGCTGCGGTCTTCTTATAAAGGCCTTCCTCCAGAGATGATCCCTAGCTGCTTCCAATCCAGCTGCTAATCACCGGTTTCCTACCTACCTTCCACTCCTTTGAAAGTATCTTCTTCCAGTCACTCTTTACATCTAGACGAACAGTCTAGACTTCAGAAAGAAGATCATAACCACCGGTGACAATGCGTTTCTCTTTAGCAGCACAGGCCCTTTGCGGCGCCTCTATCGCCCTGGCCGCCCCGACCACCCTCAGCCTGGACGGCATGGACGGACTGAAAGATCTCCAGAACCAAATCGAGAGCGGAATCAAGCATATCGTCGAGGAGCTTGCCCGCCCTCTGCAGTTGCACGAGACCCCGGGCGCTCACACCATCAGCCTGGCGGACTTCAAGAACATGGATCTGAACGGCACTGTCGCCCACGGCAGCCACAACGGCCACGAGAACCATGACAAGGCCCAGCACGATGCCATGACGCAGGTCTCCCAGGCCAAGGTCGCGCACCAGCCTCCTTTCCAGTCCAAGTTCGCCTCCACCCAAAAGGCCCAGTCGTGCGCTTCCAACCCCAATGTGCGCTTCGAGTGGCGCGATTACTCCAAGTCGGACCGTACCGCCCTCGTGGACGGAATCAAGTGCCTGATGAACAAGCCCCCGTCCGGCAAGTTCGAGCCGGCCAAGAACAGATACGAGGATCTGGTCCGCGTCCACCAGAACTTTGCGCCCAACATTCACAACAACAACAAGTTCCTTCTGTGGCACCGCTACTTCCTCTGGACCTTTGAGCAGATGCTCCGCGAGGAGTGCAACTTCGACCGTGCCTTCGTCTTCTGGGATGAGAAGAAGGATGCTGGCCACTTCGCCGAGTTCGACATGTTCTCTCCCGACTACTTCGGCAGCCTGCCCGGTCCCACCAACGGCGCCGGCACGTGCATTACCGATGGCGTAAGTCGATAGAAAACCTCCTTCCCCCAGATGTCTACATCTATGGATGCGCAGAAATAGCTAACTGATCTACCAGGCCTTCGCCAACACCACCCTGCACGTCGGCCCCGGTACTGGCAACAGCCCCCACTGCCTGTCCCGTGCTGTGGACGAGACTGCCACTGCCAACTGCGACCAGAACTTCGAGGACTACTGCCTGTCCAAGACTACTTACCCCGAGTTCGAGAGCTGCTGGGAGTACGGTCCTCACGGTTATGGCCACAACGGCATCGGCTCTGTCATGGGTGATGTCCTGGGCTCTGTCGGTGACCCCGCCTTCTGGATGCACCACTCCTACATCGACCGCGTCTTCCGTGTCTGGCAGAACGTTGACGAGAAGCGCCGCACTACCATCAGCGGAACCATCGGCGACGGATCTCCTCTTACTCTGGACACCCCTGTCATCATGGGCGGTATCCGACCCGACGCCAAGGTCGGCGATGTCCTCGATACCCTGAACGGTGTCATGTGCTACAAGTACCAGTACTAAGAGGGGGCTAGAGCTTGGACCAGAGACGACAGTTGGGCGTTGGTGGAAGACTTTGATGATTGGTTCTGGAGAGAAATTCTGTACATATTCGAGATGAGAGAGGTTGATGGGGGCAAAAAGGTGTTCGCCCCCCCTGCGAGGCGTTCATATGGGCCCTTATTCACTCTGTTTGCATCGGACGGATAAGCTTGCCTCGGCGGCCTGCGCGGTTTGGATATACCCCATTCGTTTACGATCCTTTAAACAAAGAAAACAGTTCTTCTGTATTTACTACTATATGTAATCTTTATACCCTACAATTCGTACCATATATCCGTTGATAACTTGCACTCCTTTGTCTGTTTACAAGTGGCGCCTGTCCACCGCGGTTCGGGGTGTATGTTGTTAGAACCAACGATACGGCTCTTGCACATGAATGACGGAGAGCAAGGGGTTGTTCGTATGTCACCGGGTTGCCAATTTTCCGGTTGTCACCGTTGCACGTTACATTCGGTCGGGCTGTGCTACCTCACGGGCCTCCTCCTTTGGATTATTCTTTCCCCCTCTCCGCACTACTACATATCGACAGCCTCGTCGCAAAGGAGCGCAGTCGTGCCCTTTCAGGTGCCAATAACGTCTGAGGAAACCCCAGGGAAACTACAAACCAAAGAAACTGCAACAAGCAGCAGTAAAAGGCTAAAAAAAGGAGATGGCGTTTCGAGAGAGAAAAAAGAAAAAAAAAGGAAGGGAGAAGAAGAAGAACAACGAAGAAGAAAAACGAAGTTCACCGACTTCCCGGCTCACGATGCCGTGAGCGGGCGGGCAGTGCGTGCTCAGGCGTACGCACATATGCACGCACAGGCAATTACAACAGGAGACAGGTACCGTATCGACCTACCTGTCATGTCTCAAGTTCTGCCGGTGCAGGGATATTTTCCCGACGTTTCAGAAACTCGACCTTGCTTGACAACCGCGACAAGCTTTTCTGCGGGGCGGGCGCGCTCTTCGCTAGCGGGAACCACTGTCTTTAGTGCCAAACCACCAAAACTCCCAATTCCCAATTCCCGATTCCCCCCAAAAGCCACCACTGAACTGCCTTTCTCGGCTGCCGGTTCCCTAGGGACTCGACGAAAAGGCTGCCCCTGAGCGCGGGTTGGACGAACTAGCCAAGCTTTAATACGCCACGCGGCTCCTTGCTTGGCGGGTTGAGATCATCTTGCCTTTGCTCTGGCTCTGATATCTTAAAAAGAACATGGATCCATGTTTATCACATCAAATGCTACCTATTGTAAGTCTGAACTCACATACCAATAATTGGTGACGTCGATGCATAGCAGAACAACCATGAAGTTGTGTGCATAGGCCCGGCCCGCCCTGCGCTCGCTGCCCATGCGCTGCAGAATCTGGCGCCCTATAAGTACATACAATGTGCATGCCAAGTCACGACGGAGGCCAAGGTCGCATCCAGCAAGCCCGGGGGATCTTGCTCCCAGATACGCGGTCATGTCTACCTACGGACACGTGCAGAGCAGTCTTATGTAGAATACCTAGAATAGGGGTCGCCAGATTACAAACAACAACTAACACACACACAAGCGAACCAGGCTGCCAGGTAGCGAAAAGACGGCACCTTCCGGCGCCTGCACCTGCTCACGCATAGATCGGCATATCCTTGTAGGCAAATCATCATCAAAGGAAAACCCATAGCACCACCCTATAATTAGTATCGATTTGCAAGCCACACTTTAGGGGCTCGGGGTTTACTTTGGTCCTGGAGCCCCCGTCGGCGATGGAATAATTCACGACGGAATAATTGGTGACGGAATTCTATCGGAATTGGCACTGATCGTGGTGGCTCCCTCCAGGACGTGGAAATATCTGGAGCAACGAAGCTGCAAAGCGTGGCTGGCATCACTACACGTGTACATGCATCGTCGGCGAAGAGATGCGCGCCCGAAGCGAGTGAAAAGGAGGCTGCATCGTATAGAGCACAATTGTAGTCCTCGGTCTAGTCATTTTGGGAGGTCTCACCGTTGATATTGTGATCAACTGAGCTAGAACGTCCTGTCATCCCGCTGTCTCACCCCAGTGCAAGAGCGCCGCTCGCAGGGTCTGAACCACGGCGACTCGCGTTTCCGGGGCGCGAGACATGCGACCCCGCGTAGGCTGGTCTGACTCTCCATTACTTTCTCTAACAAAGACATCGAGAAGAGAAAACCAAGTATATGCATGTTGCATCGTACATGCATCGTGCATACAGGCCGTGCGAACTTCAGATGATGGGAACCATAACACACTATCAAAACAGTGCGCTCATCTTGAGATTCATCACGAAATTCGACTTGGGCTTGCTGGAATCTGAATTGTTGGACGATGTCTTCGATATCCATATTCCAGAACTTGAAAAGTATGCGATATTTTCGAAAAAGCCCAATCTTGTTCTAGTTTCATGCCCGATATCCGGAATGATCATATCTACGACTAATTCTTACCGAGCAAGACCAGGTTGGCTACATTCATGACAGCCATGATCAGCCAGATCAAGACCGCCAGGACGCAAACCCACCAATCGTTGGCCAGCTTGACCGCCGACCCGACACTCCTCTGGTCCGCCGCCTGCTCCTCTTCGTCCGAAACCTGCTGCAGCCCCTGGAGGCTCCGGGACGCATAAGTGGCCATGTTGCCGTCGCTGCCCTCCCGCTCAAACCGGGCCGAGCCCGTCTGCACCGTCATGTACTTGTTGAAGCAGGTGAACCAGATGAGCGGCGCCGTGATGAAGGGCAGCACGATGCTGAGGGCGACCTGGCTGCCCGTCAGCGCGTCGTTGAGCTTCTCGCGGCCCGCGGCGCCGGCGATGATGATGCTCGGCGTGATGCTGATGCTGCGTGTGATGAGCCGGCGCAGCCAAGGCTTCATCCGCCACTTGAGCGCCCCCTCGCTGACCATCTGGCCCGAAATGGTGCATACGATGCCTGCCGAGACGCCCGAGAAGAGTAGCGCGAGCGCGAACACGGTGCCCGCCCCCGGGCTGATGCTGGCCGACAGCAGTTGGTGGATCCCGAAGATGTCGGCGTCGAGCGCGTCCGGGTTCTGGTACAGGCTCGCGCCCGCAACGATGAGGATCGCGCTGTTGACGAACAGCGCAAAGGTGAAGAGCGAGATGGCGCACTCGGCGTACGAGTACTTCAGCGAGTGCTGGATCGCCTGGAGACTGGGTATGTAGAACGTCTTGTCGCCTATCTTCCCATCCTGCAAGCTGCTAGCCGCGGAGGCCGGTTCCGAGGGAAGAAGGCCGTTCTGATCGTCGTATTCGCGTAGGCGGCTTTGCACGATTCCCGAGCCAAGGTAGAGAGAATGCGGCATAACAGTTGCTCCAAGAATGCCACATGCCTGGTACAAGCCTTGTGAGTCGGTAACGCTGTTGTTCGGTAGAAAGCCTTTGAAGACCTCGCCAGCTGTCGTGTCTTTGATGAGAGATAGCTGAACACAGAAACAGATGACCACGGCCAGAACAAGCAGCATTACGAAGAACTCGAAGCCTCGCAACCCCTTCATCGAACCTTGAGGGCGATAGAAAACCAAAATGATCATCACATCTATGATTGAGATGGCGCAACCGCCCACGAGTGGCAGCTTTGGGATGAGCAAATTCAAGGCTATAGCTGTGCCAATAACCTGATCGATTGTCAGATAACACATTTGATACCAGGCCCAGAATGAGGCAACTTACCTCGGCGATATCTGTGGCGATGATGGCCGCTTCTGCCATGAAGTATAGAAAGTAGTTGAGCCATCGCGGGAGGTGTGCGCGACAGGCCTCGGCGAGATTCAACCCCGTGACAGTGCCTAGCTTGATGGAGAGACTCTGCAAGAAGATGGCAAACAAGTTGCTCATCAGGATGATGAAAAGCAACCGGAACCGATAAGAGGATCCAGCAGCAATATCAGTGGCATAATTTCCAGGGTCGACTGGTGATTGGTTAGCTATAGTTTAGAGATGTGTTGGTGTTCCCGTGAGAGTATAGATAACGGCAGCCAGCTCCGCAATGACAAACAAGCCGGTGAGTTGGACAGAAGGGTTAGGCTTACTGTACGCGACCGACACGAGGAAACCGGGTCCGACGAACTTGGCAAATGTCACAAGTACGTGCTTGACCCGTTGTAGAGGACCCTTCCCGCTGCCGCTCTCGACCGGCAACCCTGGTGGCGGGTTGCTGCCGTGAGGAGAGGAGTCCTGCACCTGGGCGTCCGAAGAAACGCGCCCAGGCGACTGGCCGGTGGCGTCATGCCCACCGGCCAGCTTGCGCGCCCCGGCCTGCCTCGCCACGTCGTCGGCTTCGGAGCGTGACGACTCGGCCTGTGCAATGGATTGGCCCGTGTCGCTCACCATCCTGGAGTCCGAGTCCCGCTGTGCGCGGGTGTTGACGATGCCGTTGAAGTCCTCGTTAGTCGTGAGGTCATTGGAGAAGGCGTTGGGGCTCTGGTTGTGGCCTTCGCCCTCATAAGGCTCGTCTGTCCGCGAAGTCTTGTTCATGGTAAACGCTTTTCTTTTCCGAGAAGAGAGCAAGGGTCAGATGGTGGTTCGATATATACCACGCGGATTGCGCCTTTCTGTGTGTGGGTACGGGTACGGGTGTGCCAAGCCGACTCCTTTCTGGTTGCTGTGTAAATTGGCTCTTTACTTATTTAGCTTGAGAGAAATTTGTATCTCAGCGTCGCATTGACGTGGTTTTCAGTACCGGTTTCTTTCTAATTAAATCCACAAAGAAGCAGCAACCTGTATGCAACGGCAGTATACAACAGATGGAAGTGAAGCAACAAAAAAAGGGATGAATAACAAACTCTCGATCGCGATGAGATGCCGTATATGTATATCAGCACTCAAGCTTTACTAAGAAAACTGGGTGTCATCCGAAATGTATGATTCGTTGCTGGATCTTTCTTGGACAGGGCCCCGGCGCTCGGCTTGGCTCTCAAAGACTCCCGAGTCTGTATTACAGGCCTTTTGGCCTTTCAGCCGCTAAGGGACCCCCACTACCCCGGAGTCTGCAAGTCTGCAGCCCTGGCTACGGTTTCTCCCGTAAGTTCGTGTGTGAACGCGTATAACAGGGCGTCCACCGTCCCTTCCCATCACGCGACGATAACAAGCAGCGAAGAGTCTCCGGACCGAGGTTGCTCTTATATCTCCAATAGAGCCAAAAACTAAAGAAAAAAACAATGGATGCTTTGTTAAAGCTACAAGGACCAATATACCCACAGTAAGTACGTGTTAGTCTTCTGAGTGTATATCAGCACATCCAGAAAGCCAAAGGATCGAAGACCGGCAGGCAGTCGGGCAAAGTCAAGCAGCCAGCCATGGCTCTTTCGCCAAGTCACGCCCCTTTAACATCACCTGGTTATCGAAGCGACATCGGAATTGTATGATCGAGCCTATCACAGTCCCCGTTCCGTATCCAAAGCAACTTGTGAGAGTTGAACTACGATTCATGATTATTTTCCGTCTGACCGCAACACTATTCATCGCTGCATACATACTGTTGGAGCGAGTAATCCTCGGTGAAGCTCCCCAAGCGCAACTGTACTATCGCAAGTTTGCCCCCAAAAGTAAAACACCGTCCGAAAGTGAATATTCGTTGTTCCCCACGATTTACCGCCGAACTTGTATGCTTCTAGCCACTGTTGCGTGCTAATCTATTCCACGCCCTTTGCCTTGCGTTGCCTTGTCTTGTATCACCAGCAGCGCCCGCTCACGCCCGAGCACGAGCTCGTGATTCACAAACCGGACCAACGCACACAATGAGTATCTTTATAGAAGACCGAAGGTACTTTTTGCAGAGCTGGCCTGGCTTACCGCGTCTTCTTGACCTCGCCCTTGCCGGCGACGGCCCGCTGCCGCTCCCGCTTGGCGTAGATCTCGGCAGTGAAGGGGTTCTCGTAGGCGAGGGCGACCTTGTAGACGACGTAGACCCAGGCGGTGAGGAGGATGCCGGCCGGCTTGCCGTAGAGCAGCGCGGTGCCGAGGAAGCTGCAGGTGGAGCCCCAGTACATGGGGGCGTCGGTGACGCTGAAGGGGAAGCCCGTGACCATGGCGTCCATGAGGATGCCGAAGTAGTCGCCCAGGAAGGTGCCCGTGATGCCCAGCGCCCAGGTCGAGCTGAGCACGAGCACGTTGCCCGTCGCCACCAGGCCGTACGCGAACCACTTGACCGCGGGCTCCTCCAGCAGCGGGTGCGACGGCTGCGCCCGCAGCGCGCGCTCGTACAGGAGGTCGCGGAACAGGCCCAGCGAGAAGATGGTGGCGGCGAGGGCGTAGCATGCGGTCTGGCCGTTGCCGCCAAACGCTTTGGTCAGGAATCGGGTGCGGTATTCCCTCCGGGCCACGATGCTGGAAAGACAGGGCAGCCGCCCGCGTTAGTGTCTACTGCATACTCACAGATCACGAACGTAGGTGTGACACCTATCTACACTTACTTCCAAAACAAAGGGTTGAATGCAATAGCACAGGCCGAGACTGAGAGAATGTGCGTGTCAGTATACTACTAGACCCAGCAGACTGGGCAGCTCCATTGCTGAACGAAACGGGCTCCGGAGCTTATGACGTACTAAGGAGACTCCGCTGGCTGAAGTCCACCAGCTGGGCTGGCTCAATCGCGAAAGGCGCCATCGTCGCAAACTGTTGTCGACTAAAAGGTGAATCCTTCACTAATATCTGTCACGGTGCAGTTTATGTCGCCTCTCAAAGACTGCAGGGTGAAGAAGGTACGTTTTCCAAAGGAACAGATAGGTAGGACTGTTGGCTTGGCTTGTTCTCTCATGTGAGTGTGGAAAGCCGAGCTTGTCCTTTGTTGCCCGGCAGGAGCTCCATAGCGTCATTCCGCATTCACCACCCCTCCTCCAATAGCCTGTAATAACCCCTCGCTACCTCGCTACCAAGGCTTACATCGGTTAACTTGCCCGAAACATGGCTGGTAACCCGGTGGCTTCGGCATACATCACTCATCCAGTCTGCAGTGTTATCCATATCTCGCAGCGCGAGAGAGAGGACCAAGACCTGCAAAAAGAGTCCAGAAACAACGGGGGCAACGAACAAGGCTGATGCTCCCCATCCCAGTTCAGAAAGAAGTCTTCGAAAGATATCATCTCAGAATTCATCGATTTCTAATATGCTGATGGGATCTCTGAAAAGGGAAATCCCGGGTATTTTGCTCGCCAATTCGCCATGCCCAGCCAAACAAACAAATATAAAAGAGCAAAGTACGTATCCATCATGCACCCTAATAAACAATAACATCGCACAGTCACCAAGGTTACCTTCGTGTTCTCGTCTTCTTGGTTGTTTGTGTTGTATCTTCCTCCTCCTCGTCTTGGCCCTTCTTAAGGTCTTCATCGAGACCCCACTCTTCTTTGTCATACCAATCCTCGCCGTCCGACATGTCGCGGTTGGGGCCTGAGTGTGCCTCATATTTCGACCACTGGAAAACGGTTTTCCTAAGCCTATCGGCCCGGAGTAGGCCTTCATATAATCGCTTTGCGCCGCGGCAAACTTCTTCCTGCTTCTGTACCCATAGCTGCAGCAGACGCCGCACATCGTCCGCCTCAGCCTCCGGTATGCCCAGGTCTCGATCAGGGTGAGCCGAACGCGGCGCAATGAATATCGGATGGATAAACATCTCATCAAGCCCGTCCGACGTCGTCGAAGTCGTACTTTCGGCCATACGGTTCACATCTTTGCCATTGAGCAAAGCCTTTTGAAGAAGGTTGCCATTACTGGAATCACCATTTGTCGCAGGTCCGCCTCGAGCATCTGCCAGCTTCGACTCCAGCCTTGAGCCCCCATCTTCGCCTTGTTGAGAAGTACCTGTAGGCGGCCGAGTCTCTTCGTCGTTTTCTGGCGGCCTTTTCGCATTGTCGCCATTGTCGCCATTGTCGCCATTGTCGCCATTGTCGCCATTGTCGCCGGTGGCCTGATTACCGTTGGTTTTGGTATTGAGAGGAACATCCGCATCTATCATTGAGGTATCGGGATCGGCGTCACTTTCGTCGTTACGCGAGCCCATGCCGTCCTTGTTCGCGGACGGTGTCTCTCCATCGACCGAAGGCTGGCCATTTGTGCTTGCCCCGCCTAGTGCCCTTTCCAGCATCAACTGAGCGCTTTCGGAAGATGCCGAAGCTTTAGACATGCCATTGGAGAGGTAGTCGTTGCGATACATGTCGAGATCGTTGGGCCCAATCATGAGCTCGCAAGGAACCCAAACATGGTCGCCAGTGAGTTTGGTAAGGAGATGTTTCACTTTCCAAAGCGCTGCATTTTCCTTGTGCATTATGTTGCAGGCTTGCGCCGTGAGATCGGTTAACGTCTTAGAGGTGTAAGGGCGAGCGAGTGTTGGGTGTGAAGAGAGATCGGTCACTGAGGTTAGAGGTGCGAGTATAGCTGTGTGAAGGGCCAACGTTAGCGACGCGCTGGTTACGCGAGAGGGTTCAGGTCGACGAACTTTCTAGCCTTACGCTGGCATAAGGATTGAATTGAAATGCCGAGGCCATTATTTCTTGCATTCGCTCTTCGTAATCTTCGTCGTCACTTTCAGGTTCGTAGCCTTCTTCGTCGACCAAGGGTGGATTTCGGTTAATGATTGCCCTTTCGTAGCCGCCATGGTTGACAATCTGCAGGTCTACGATTAGAGGCATGCGAGGACGAGACACTCCTGACAAGTACTTACCTCTCTGTAAACTTCAGGGCCGGATGGGGGCGCGAGTTGGCCTTCGTGAACAAATCTAGCTCGTTTCTTCAACTTCTGGCCTCGGTTGCCATGGTGGTCAATTTCTTCGTCTGAGTCGGATTCTGCAGGGCACCGAGCGCATTAGCTACCGACTGGCGTCGAAGGCATTAATCGGCGAGTTCCTTACCATATGCTTTCCGCTTGATCGCCTTCTTCATTGCTATGACGGTCTCGGCAAAGAGAACCTGCTGGGAGGAGGCCATGGTAACCAGTGATGCGGCCGATACCGCGGTACACAATCGGATCGCTAGTTGGACAAGACAGCTACGCTGGGGCCAGTTTGTATAATAGCCGTCGAATGGATGGGGTCGCAAGAGTAATAGGAAGCCCGTCGACTTGGAATAGAAGCTCGACAGAGTCGTGGTTCGGTGGTGGTGAAGAAGGGTTCGGTCGCCGCAACGCCCTGGTTTTCTCGTCGGCTAGGAAAGGAAGAAAGAAGCAGCGGGTTTTCGGAGCTGCTGAGAGGAAACAGGGTGGGGGATGGTGTTAATTTGAACGAGGCAAGTCTGGCAGAGAGAGAATATGCATCAATGTATAAGAAGCAGCCTTTCTTTCGAAGTCAACAGGAGCGGATTGAAAGGCATTTGGAGGGTGAACGAGAGACGATCTGAGGCGGGAGAGAGGGTGGTGGCAGACTTTCGTAATAGGCTGGGAACAAGGCTGCGCTGCGCTGTGCTGCTAATGCCGATGATCAAATGGGTTTACTGTGCCTCTCCCGCTTCTTTGCGCGTCGAGCCCGGGAAAAAGGTACCTGTCTGTAGGCGCATGGGAGCTGCAGGCCAGCACTGGGCCACTGTCAGACATGGCCGCCTTATCCTCGAGTGAGAGCGTGCGGATAAAAGGATAAGGGTGAGCCGCCCCATAATTGTCCAAACACCCGTCCCCCGACTTCGCGGCCTTCAATTCGACGTGCTACAGTGCTAGAAGAGGCTCCCAGGGAAACTTTAGAGTCCGGTTCAGAGGGGTACAGGCTACAGCTCCCGGCTGCCCTGAATCACGGTCGCTGCGTCCGCCGAGACCCCGACCTATTTTCCTTGTAACTTGGGAGGTAATGTCGTCGAATAATAATAAAACTTAGCAGTGTGACTTTCTGCGTGTTGGAAAGGTACTGAGATTTGGATCTGTGCTTGAGATATATGTATGTTGGCTGTACATTGCTGTGTTCATTGGTGACTGCAATGGTATTGGATAGTGCCTAGGCAGGTCGTTAGCAATTAAAGTGCATGTAGGTAAGTCTTGGGGCTGTTACCTGAAAACGCCAATTCGAGATGCAAGCCGAATGTTGAACCGCCTCCGTGACCACCTCTCCCCGACGCTCCTCAAACCCTTCCATCCCGCCATGACCGGCAGTACTTCCATGCGCCGCGCGACAAGAAAACAGTGAAGCAATGGATGACTATCCCGCCGGGAGTCTCGATCACAATGCCCCGCTGCTGGTTGTATCGGGGCTGGGCACTGGTGCAACGAAACCCTTGCTCGCCGACCCAGACTTGAAGGAGCAAGGCATTCTGATACGGTCAGAGCTACCTCCCATAGACGGTCGCGAGGCCAAGGCGATATTGCACTACATTCAGGAGGCAGATGCGACCAGCTGGCCATGGAACCCGACCGAAACCACCAAGAAGTACAGGTTCAAGATCAAGACGATCGGCAGGGTATGTCACATATATGAAGCCTTCCGTCCCGCCTCAGAGCTCGAGAACCTAATCAGCCACTAGGAATTTCTCCTCCCGCCGCGACGCGCACGTCTACCGGATGACTACGAAGTCCCTCTATCGCCCCCCGTCTTGCACTCACCCTTCTCTCCGCTCAGCCCCGGCTCGACGTTGTACCCGGACGGTCTTATAGATGCTAGATGGCTCGCGAAACACCAGGAGCTTATCCCAAGCATATGTTTGTGCTTCTACAGCCTGACAACGGATCCCTCGCTGGCCACTCTACATGATAATCGCTTGAAGACGGACATCAATGCTGTCAAGCATGCCCTTAGCCAGTCAGGCCACAAGTGCCGCCTGGCCGTGGTCATCCTCAGCGACCAGGCCCCCGGCGCCATGGAGCCCTTCCAGGAAAGACTTGAGAATATCAGACGAAGTACTGGTTTGGATCCGAAAACATCTCTGTTTGTTCTTCCTACGAAACGATCGGAGGCTGAGCTGGAGATGGCTGCAGACAGTGTTCTGAGTTCGGTCTTTACGCAAGCAACCGAATACTACCGCGATCTCGGCCGTCGTACTAGGAAGAAGAGGGGACGGGGCGTTGCACCCCAGCCCACCATACCTCCCACCAGTGGCACGTCACATACTCTATCCCTCCAGGGCTGGAATGTCCGATATGACTTCAAAGCAGCCGTGTTTGCCGAGTTTCGTCAGGATATGGAAGCCGCTCTTCGCTCATACGAGCAAGCCTACGAGTCCCTCTTTGGGACCGATGTGCTCGAAATGGTGCCTAGCTGGAGTCCGAGGTTCAATGACGGTCGCTTGCTCGCTGATGTGATTGCTGTTCGCATCCTGCGGTGCCTCTTCTGGACCGGACAAAGCACTGCTGCAGTCCGAAGATGGCAGGCCCATCGGTATAAGTTGTCGGATTTCTTGGACCAAAGGGGTCGTGGTACGCAAAACTATGGCTGGCAAGCTTGGGAATCGCGATGGGCAGAAGTCATGGCCCGACTGGTTGAGAAGGCCGAGTTTCCAGAACTCGAACCATCCAGCCTTAATCTTTTCCGGGCTCCTGAAAAGGCTTTGGCGGCCGAAAGACTCCAGCCTTGGGAGATGTTGCACCATCCAGGATATTGGTATCGTATTGCCGCTCGGCATACGCTCGACCGAAGGAAATTGGCATACTCTATCCCAGAGGATGCCCGGAAGCCACCAGACCCGACCGTTGCGTCAAAAATGGTCGTGAACACCTACAACTCTTATGACACATATATGTGCCCAGAACCATATGAAGAATATCCCCTTGATGGGCAGGGGACGGATCACGCACAGAAAGCAATAACGCACCTCAATCTCGCTATTGGCGAATTTCAAAGGAGAAAGCAAAAGCGTCTCGCTATGGAAGTGGCACTCGAAAGTTCAATAGAGCTAGAGCGTATTAAAGCCTGGAAACAATTGCTGGAATTCCTCACACCGGTGTGGCGGGTCATGTCGTTTCGATCAGAAAACTGGTGGAACCTCACCGAGGCACTCAGCTGGATATTAAGAAAGGCAGCCGCTCATGCCGGCCAAGCAGATCTGGTAATCGCTATTGACTGGGAACTAATGAATTCACGTGTGTTTCCTCCTTGGTCCTCTTGCATATGAAGTTGAGTTGCTAACGGTATCTTCAGAGTACAACCGGCGGCCCCAATGGCAATATGATATAAACAGATCACTTGAAGGTGTGGAAGTTGAGGAAACTCCTGAAGTCTCATTAAACGACGATGCTATTACCTCGTTTCTCAAATCCTCGTTTATATTCAAGCACGGCGAAGGCAGAGCTGGCCAGACCTGCCCCGCCCAGCTTGCTATCACCTCCAAAGCAATTTCTGGTAGCGCTCCAGTTGTCCTCGATGAAATCCATGTCGAATTTGAAGGCAGCTTGCGAGCGCTGCATCTGGAGCATGAATCAAGTTCAAAGCAGTTGAGTTCGGAGCCAAGAGCAATGGTTGTGACCTCTCCGTCCTTGACGGAAACCAAGCTGGATGTCGCTACTTTGCCCGATGACGATTCGGAAGAAGCTCCATCGGCCCCCCACATTATGGTGCTCAAGGGCCATGATGATCTCACCATAGCGGCAGGCCAGACACGAGTGTTTGAGGTGGACGTCCCTCTTCGCGAAGCTGGCGAGGGCAAAGCTACGTCTGTGCGTGTCAAGCTGGCCCCTGGAGCGTTCACGCTCAACTACACTATGAAACTGCGAGAGGACAATTCGACTGGTTTGTGGTATGTCGCGCCTGCGAAGAGGAGAGTCACAAGGACCAACCCGCTTAGCATCAAGGTCTTGCCGCGACCGCCAAAGATGGAAGTCAAGTTCGTGAACGTTCTCAAGCAATATTACGCGGGTGAGCCCATTCACATCGAAGTCCAACTTATCAACGAAGAAGATGTGGATGCCAATACCAAGCTCGATGTACATCTTTATGGACAGGATGTACCGCACTTCAAAGCTCACGCTGAAGACGGGTCAGAAGACAAGAGCAGTGCGGGCGAAGGTGAAGAGGCCAAACTTGACGGTCTAACAATCGGTAAGATCGAGGCATCCAAGTCCGCAAAGGCCACTGTGGTCATCGATCCTATCAACCGACCCACAGCTTACGATCTTACGATCAAGGCATGGTATACCCTTGTCACTGACCCCGGCACCCATATTGTCCAGATCGTGGCTTTCCAGCTGAACATAGTCAACCCGTTTGAAGCGAGTTATGACCTGGTACCTCGACTGCACAGCGAGCCATGGCCTAGCGTTTTTTACTATGAGGCTGTAAGGGAGTTGGATGATAGTGATGGTAGCTTCAGCCGCCCCCGTGGCCTGGCACAAAAGTGGTGTCTAGTCACACGGTTCGGTTCCTTTGCAACGGAGGACCTACGCGTTGTCGACCTTAACCTGCAAGTCAAAGGTACTCAAGGAGGCGTCGTATGCTCCGCCTCTAAAAACCAAACTCTACCAGACGATGGGATCCTGATGGCACCGAAAACGATGGAGGAAGCACGCTTCGATCTCGTAGCGCAGAAGCTGAGCCTAGATGACCGGAATCCGTCAACGGCCGACTTGGAGTTCATGATCAGATGGCGGCGCACATCGGCCGACCCGGCCTCGACCCCAAACGCCACCACCTTCCTCCTCGACCCCTTTTACGTCACCGTGGCCGAGCCGCGAGTCTTGGCCTCGGTCTACTACTCGGTGGCCTCATCCCCCTCATCACCGAAATCGACCACGCCCGCTACGCCGTCCTTCTCATCGGCGTCCCCGCAGATCATCATTCTCGACATCACCATTGAGAACCCTTCGTCGCACTTCCTCACCTTCGGCCTCACCATGGAGCCGTCAGACGAGTTCGCCTTCAGCGGCGCTAAGACGACTTCGCTCAACGTACTCCCTGTGGCGCGCCGCACCGTGACTTACCGGCTGATGCCGGTGGTCGAGGGCGGCAGCTGGATCAAGCCGCAGATTGTGGTTCGGGATAAGTACTTCCAAAAGGTTCTGAAAATTATCCCGACAGAGGGCATGAAACGGGAGGGCGACAACATAATGATATGGGTCCCGGGGCAGGATGCAGACGACGAGAAGGGAGAGGAGACTAGTGAAGAATAGAAGAGAGGGGGTGAATTGTCGTGTGAAAGGCGCCAGCCTTGATCGAGCACACCATCTATCACGTTCTATGTAATATGAGCACCTCGTTAGGAGTTGGAGTGGGAGTTTTGCACCACATAGATAGTTGACATGACAAATTAATGAGATCCAGTTTGATGTATGAAGATTCCCGGCTAAAGCACTCACTGAAATCCATGCTTTTGTGAGTTTTTAAAGGTTACGCAGTGCCATCGTGAGTTAGTCGGCATACTCTTTTCTAAGTGTAGAATTTTCCTTGGGAAACTTCTCGCTGTACTTGGTACGCCCTTTGTATTTAATTCTGAACCTTTGTACACAAATAACTACAGTACATTCGAGGGAATGAGTCCAAGTAGGGTTAGGGAAGAGTTGGTGTCTTGTCAATAGTATGTCTAGAGTGGATAATTGCTCACAATTATACTCATTCTCAAAGTCCCTCAAATACAGTTTGACAGAAAAAGCCATAGTCACCATGAGTAGTAATCAGACCGGCACCGGATTCAGCCTCAATATATTAGTATGCGACCTAAAAGTTCTTATCTACAGAACTTTTGGCATCGGAAAACGATAGGACAGCCAGCTAGCCAGCCTACAGCGATGGCCAAATAGACAGGCTCTCAAGGTACTCATATTGCAGGAGTTGGGGCTATGAAGGACCATACAGAAGGAGCGCGGATGCCATCTTGACCAATATGGAATTCTTCAAGTCGTTCGGCAAGAAACGACAATCCAAGGCGGTAACACCTTTAGCAATACCTACTGCGGCCGGCAGCGGGCAGCAGCAGAAGGCCAAGGACAACGATACCGTTCCTTCGCAGCAACAGACTCCGAACCGGCAACACAATGGTAGCGACTCCCCTGGCTTAACGGGCCCGTCTTTCCGCCAGGTATGCTGGGGATCGGACAGCCCAAGCTACCAAGCTTCTTCCTTTGAAGCCGCCAGGGGCGGAGAGTCTCCGTTCGGGACCCCCTTCGACAAGCGGCGAGGGGATCTTTCTACGACCAACAGCAACTCCGTTATCGAACCGCCGGAATTCAACCTCAGCGTGGCCCGGGGCCCGGGTCTCGGAATCCACCAAAAGAATTGCTATGGCCCCTTGGGGTACCATGACTCGGACAGCCGTCACCACTGTTCTTGGACACCCCTGAAAAGCAGCAGCAGCAACAACAACAAGAACAACATGTTTCGACACCAGCCCCGAGCTGCGAGGTGGACGAGCGAGAGCCGCGAAGCGAGAAAAATCTCGCGAAGAACTTCTACGCGCAAACGCATGCGCCGAAGCCTTCGCTAGGCCGCAGGGGGGCTATCTACGTCAGCCCGAAACGCGAACGACAAGAGATATCGCCATCAGCGGCCGACGAGGCCATCGAGCGTCATAGCTTCGCCGAGGACGGAGAAGAAATCAGGTTAACGCGGGATCCGCCCAAGTCGATATTCCTCGGGAACAATATGAAGCGTTGGGAAACATTATTGGCTCAGCAGACGGCGGCGGCACTGTCCGAGATGGCGGGAGAAGAAGAAGAAGAAGAAGAAGAGCAACACCGGGAAGATATCAGGGGAGAAGGGGAACCGTCGGGTATAGGGAACAGGGCAAACGAAGAAGCCGTCGAGGCCGTGCGAAGGCTGGGCCGGGGCGAGTTCCAGGCCGTGTTTAGCGACTTTGAGCGCGCTCACACGAGAAGTGCTACCCAGCAGTTCCAGCGACGGCGGACTAGGCCGCCCAATACAGACGAGGACTCGGACCAATCTGAAGCGTCTAGGGTTTCGAAGCACAGGTCACGATCGATATGAACAAGACGTTGATACCCTCTTTTTATAGGACTGTAATTCTCCTAGTGGCTGTTAAGGTCATCACTGGCCCCCAAGAGACATCTATTTATATAGGAACCTTAATCCTTCCGGGTTGGCCATCCAGCAACCTATTATAATCCGTCGTCGTATGGTATATCCCATCAAAACGTTGGTTTTTTTTGTTTTTTTGTATACCCGTGCGGGTCTCCCCTCAATACCACGCACAGTCCGCCATCCGTATTCTCGTCAATAACTCATGATTTCCATCACCAGAACCCAGTCCCATTACTCGACGGCGTGCCAGCGGAATCGCTCCTCGACCAGCTCCTTCCAGACGCAGAAGAAGCCGAAGCGGCCGCGAGCTCTTCGGCCTCAGCGGCCTCGCGCCCGCGTTTATTAGCTCGCCGGCCCGCGTGGCTGCGGTTGTTGTTTTCGTCGCGCTCCTTGGCCGCCTCGGCCTCCTCGCGCGCTTCGATGAGCAGCCGCTCCCAGCACTCGTTGCACATGCCGTCGTTCCACACGACGACGTGCTTGTCCTCGTCGCCGCCGGGGCCGAAGCACCCCTTGAACAGGCGCGGGCACGGGTCGCAGCGCAGGAACCCCCAGCAGTCGCAGCCGTTCCAGCGCTGGTAGAGCTCCTTGCACATGGGGCTTGTGTCGTGGTATAGGTAGAACTGGCGGTGGTGATCGTCGTAGTGAGTGTCTAGGCCGGGTCGCTTTGCTTTGCGTGTGGTTTCAGCGAGTTATGATGGTTGGTTATGTACAAATACGTGTGTGTGTGTATGTATAAGTGATGGGTGCTTGCTGGAGCAGTGCGGGATGTATATATGGACTGTATTGTGGCCGTATCTAGTCGATGGGCGTTCACCACAGCAGAGCGCAAGTTATCCAGTTCGTCTCTCGACCAATATAATCAGTCGTCTGGTTGAATGCACCTCTTCGCCCTCGTAGAGTCTCTTCGCCCTGGCTTTAGCGAAGAGAGTCCGGAACGAGGCTTCCTGGCTGTCTAGTAACAGCGCTGATCACTCGCAAAGCAATTCGAGGCTTCCTTATGGCTCTGACATTGGGTTCGAGAATCACTCCAGTTCCTTCCACGACACAGAAGAAGCGTTTCCTTCTTGGAACCGATTGTTGAATTACAAAGAGTATGCTGCCCTCCCCTCCTCCCAGGCAGCGGCAGCCGTGGTGTGGAAGGATGATATATAATATCGTCGGGAAGCATCTAGTCCCCACTTACACGCGGACACATATGGCCAAGGTCATGAATCGGCCAATGACCCATTAAAGACCGAAGGAGACCAAAGGGAAAGAGAAAAAAAATTTGATAGACCGCCAGGCGCCTGCCAGCCCTGCATAAATCTATCATGCAAGTAGACGGGCGGGTTCGCTGGTGCGACCCCAGGTGATAATCACCAAAACAATAATACGAGGGAAACCGACGGGACCCAGCGAGGTAGTTCAGTCCCCCTTTGGCGCCATTGGACAGTCATGTGTTTCAATCCTCTTTCCCGCCAACAAACCTGCCCTGCTGCTGCTTACCCCGTCTGCCCCGGGTCAGTCGGCCCACCTTGGGTGGCTTCTTCTTCATTCTGTCGAGGTCGTAGGCATTCCACAAGCCAGGGGAGCCAAGGTCGAAAGAAGGACCCTGATAAAGCAGGGAAGCTTTAAAAGGGCTAGGCTTGCTAGGCTGCCAGGCTGCCAGGCAGCTAGGCTTGGCCGTTTGGACTTTGCGACTGTTTCTCAGGTGGTTTCGGTCGCGCTTGTGCTGCTGCGTCACGTCATCTCGCTTTTGCGCTCCTCCTTTAGCTCGCGGGATCGAGATCTTCAGGGACCCCTCCAACTCGACCAGCCTTTTTTCCCCTTCCCGACCTACCGACCCCGGCCAGATGCGGATCCGAGCCACCACGCAAAGCCGTCCCGTTCAGCCTCAATAGGGACGAAGGAGAGAGGCATGGTCATGTTGAATGGCAGGTGTACGAGGACAGAATCGTAACAGCACGGACATGCAAGAAGAATGCGATGATAGACTTGACGCCGTAGAAATATGTTAAGTATGTTAGGTGACGGCCCCTTTCGGTGGTCCCTGCCAGTTTAATGCACTACCTACTTTAGGTATATTGAAAACTCCCCATACCCTTGCTGTTTGCCTGGCAGGGGGGCCACTTTGACAGGGCGCTAAAGTCGGTACTCGGTCGGTGTATTCCATGCTTGCTGTATTCAATGTGATGTTGGTCGAGTGGGAACCCGACCTCAACCGGCCAAAAAAGTGACCGGAACTTTGTGACCTAGCAAACACCAAATTTATTATGCATTGCAAGATTGACCCATACAAGCTGATAAGAAATCAGTTGTAATATAACAGCGATGATAAGGGGTGTTGGGTGTCAGTTGGAGATGATTTCGTCACGGCCAACAAGCAAATGCCGAAGGATGCAACACTGACTGATAAACTCGAGCGCCCCTTGCCAAACACGGACGAGAGTGGGTTGCATGTCTGAACATGATATGGCCGGGCACTGCTGCGTGGTAGCTGATTGAGCATATTAGTCGTGAACGTGCCGGGTTTTGACGGAGGACCGCCGAAGACAACGGAGTGGCGAATACGGCGCCGTCATCGTTGTTGGCCGGAAGAGATCGGCGGCCACAACAACCAACTACCCCCTGCCAGCTTGAATCTTGCTTGTTCTGTATTCCGGTACCATAAGAACATTGCCGATCTTTTCCTCTGCTCGAAGCGACCAGTACGCGTGTCTTGAAAGCCTCATAAGATGAGTTATATGAGGGACCTATGAAATGTCCGTTGTGACGTGCTGAACACTCCCACACTTCCTCTCTTGCTAGTCGGAAAACACTGACCGAGCCCATGAGAATCTCGATGAGCTGCCGCAGTCGACTTCTCCACTCCGGTCTGGCAGTTTTGCGTTGACTAAGAAAGCCACAGTAGTTAGCTGAAAGATGCTGATTCATTCACAGAATGGGTTGCAACTTTCATCATGATATATGACAAAACCCCAGCCGGTGTGTCGAATTGCCAAGAGGCGGTGACTCTCCCGGGCAGATGGCTTTTACAACTCCCACCAATACGGCTCCGAAGGCCGGGTGCCATGACGGCGCCACGTAGTGCAGGCGCAGACACAAGTCTTTGAACCCATATACCGTATTGTCGATACTAGAGTGAGTAGGCAAGTGCATGCGCGATATTAGTACCCTTCGGGCCTTCGGGGGACGGGGCGACAGCATGTTCGGGCCCGAATTAATCCTCCTGCAGACACAGAACACCCTGCTGAGTCACACAAGGTATGGCAGACCGGTGCTTGCTTGGTGACAGCAGTCTCGTACTTCCAAAAGAATACCACTACCAACAATACAACGTGGCCCACCCCTCCTCCATTGGGCTTCGTCGCATCTAGACGGAGGCTGCTCCTGCTGTCGTGGCAAAGGTCAGCTGAAGAGCGGCGACTGCTCAAGTTGCTGCTGCACGACAAGGGTGGCGACGCTGGGCACCAGGATATCCTAACATTGACTAATGTGGGACATCCCTATAATCTCCCATTGGACGGCACTGCATGAAAGGATGGAAAAGCTTGGGGTACAGGCCGAGATGGTGTGTTGGTGGTTCGTGTGGGGTGTGTGGGAACGTATGGGCTTCTAAATATGTATCATCCGCAGAAAGGAGGGGTGGTCAAGTGATTTCCCATCAATCATGTTATCAACTCCGGTCCAGACCTGCTACTGTGTTTTTTCTCTCGACTCGTGAGTCCTCTGGGCAGGAGGAGACTGGCGTGGCTGTGAGGGACACCCGGCTGCAAATGGAGTAATGGATATCCGCTTGAGATGGGCAGTCCTGCGAGTCACTCATTACAGCGACGTTGTCTTGAATTCTAATTTCATCGGCACAATCGAACGGCGCCATACCTCAACCACTGCCGCGGTCTGGAGGGGGCAGGTTGATACCGAGCTATTCCCGCCAGGAGTATAGACGCTCCGTTTCAAGGAAGATGACGCCAGGAGGTGTGTACGGATATAGACACAACGAGCATGCACTATGTTTATTGGTCTGTCTGTTCATGGCGTCGCTTCAAGAGCCATCGTGTCGGGTTAGAGCATGGCTGGAAACGGTAACTCGTAGCGGGAATGCAAATGCATGTCAGCGAAGACTCAGCAGAGCTGCGTCATATGCGTCTCTTGGTCGATGAATTGGTACTTAATTTGATGGTTGTGCGCAGTCAACATGTTTGGTGCCGTTGGCCCGACGGAGACCAATGTGACCACGGTACTCCAAGTGTAACAACAAGCATAGGAGGCCGCGTATGTGACCGCAGTATGCCCATGGCATAGCGAACTTGGGCTTGTCCGCAAAGGAAAGTCTGAGTTGAGATGTTGTTCGCAAGGCTTTAAGTCTTGTAAGAACGATTCCGAAAATACAGCTCTCGTTAGTTGACAGGTCAGCCGTGGTCAGCAAGCCCCTTGGAGCGGCTCGTTGCCGGGTTTGGAGAGCCGATGCCCTGTTCTACCTGTTCTAGAAGAACAAGCAGAAAAGCCCAGTCGCCCAAGTTTCTTCCGAAGAGGCAGGGGCTGAGCAGGGGAGATCCCGTCTGTCATCCAAACTTGCCCATATGTTGGATACGAGGAGTGGTGGCAGCGTGGGGGTCATGGGCGTTGATCAGCCGAGAATGTCGACTATCGACGCCAGTTTCACCACCTCTCATCATCAGGATGCATTTGTCTTATAGTCTGTTCCGAAATGGCCCGACCGAGATCGGCTTGGGGGTCGATGCTTGGATATCGTTGGGCGGAATACGCAGCTCTCAGTCGAGGCAACAGACGCCTATCACAAAAACCGGCTTCACCGCCTCGAAGCGGCGTGAAAGAGCACGGCCTTCCACAGAAATGTGCTTTCGAGAGTGCTTGGGCAACATTAATATCAATGCAGGCGAAGATGCAAGTGGGCTGGTTTGGCAGACTCTGACTATTCGTTGCACTTTGGAGGTCCATGAAGATTGGATGCCCGCACGAGTGAGGATCATAGACCGGTCGAGGCAGCGTGGGTGGTGCCAGATCGTCGGAAATGGGTCTGTGCCACCCAGGTTACGATTGACAACTAAAAGTCCTAATAGATCGGGCTGGGTCAGGCCGTTTTGGGGGAAGTAGGTAAGCAGTAACCTGCCTACTTGGGCAGGGGCAGTATCCAATATGGGTGCTGCTCAAGCACATACATGTTCATCGTGGCGGACACCACTCCGCTGAGGCTACTATTGTTCAGCGACGTGTCTGTGTGAGTGGGACCATGTACGCAACCAACCTCACTCGAAAATGTTTTGCAGTCACGCGATCACGGAGTGCATCTATATTGGATTTCATATACCAATAAATGCCACACACATACGGATCTTGATAGGCCACGGGTCGGAGGGGAGGCTATATGTCAGCTGACGCAAGCTTGGGCTGGGGAAGCCAGAGTGCAGCCCAGTGTCCATACCACGTCCCTCGATATGTCCTACTTGCTGACCAAGTTGTCCATGGTATGAGTGAACAACGACGATTGGGTGTTTGGAGTTATCTCCGAGATGACGTGGCTGCAAATCGCCGAATAGGAAATATCCAAAGACGACTGTCTATGTCCATTCTTCGTCTATACAGAACCCAACCTCAAACGACCCACTCGTTGGGTGCCTACACCACAGAGCACTTATTAGGAAGTAGTTAAGACACGATATGTCGTTGTATACTCCGTACCAAGGCTAACAACCCGACACCACCACCCCGCTTGCCCCGCGATACCCCCGTATTTCTAAGACTGCGGGGTATCTCCAGAAAGACGATCGGGAAGCCTAAGTCAAGTGGGATGGCTTTGGATGGGAATGAATGGAGCATCTTCCCTTATGCGGTGTAGTTTCTGGCGGTTGTGGATAATGGTGGCATTGGGGGGCATACGTGGTAAGATCAATAGGGGGATAGGGGGATACGGGGTTGTTGATGTTGGGCGCATTTTTCACACACCCTCACCAGTCTGGTTACTGGTGAGAAGCCCACAAGAGGGCGCAGCCTCGCCCGATGGAATGCAAAATGATCGGCAGTGGCATCCAACTCGACCCTGGTTCTATGGCCAAAGATGGGGGACGTTGGTGATCAGGTTCAATGTTTTCCTTGCTTCTTCCTCGGAGGAGAGTGCCGTGTCTGGCAAGTTGGGGTGTCTGGGGTAGCGGCCTGCAGACGCGACCAGGGAACACGACGTCTCAGAATATCGGAATTCTACCACGTCAGAACAACGCAAGCAAGAGCATAGTCGATTTTCCGAGGCACTCGGGGACTATTATGATCCAACCAGTCGAAGCTGAAGTGCGCCGCTTCCCGTCAGCAAAAAGCAATATGCAGCTGCAAGCGGAGATCGGATGTTGGTTGGTTGACTCTGCAGCCCTCATTGGAGCATGCCCGGTCTAATTCGACATTGATCTTCGTTTTCAGCGCAGGGCTTATGTTTATGCTTATGTTAGGGGATTTACACCAATTCATGATCTGCTTTAGGGGGAGAACGTGGAGGCCACGAGTTTCTGGCTCAATATGTACATACATACCTGTGCCTACAATCAATGTCAAGTATTGGTAGATAGCCTGCTTATAGTAGGCAGAGGAAGGAGAGGCCAAGACAATATCGCTCGATGCACTCACCGCTTCTTTTTGGTCACGTTCGCGTATCGCTGGTACTGTTTCCTTGAAAAGGCAGTATTTTACATCAGTGTGTGGTTTTTAAACACACCGGAAACCTTTGGCCTTCGTGGTCGTACCACGCGGCGCTCCTCCAACCCGGAGCACGGCCGACTGTCTGGGATAGCAGAAGCACGACTCGGACGGTCGACGTCACCCTGACCTGGAGTGGGAATAGCCAAGAGATATTCCGTCTGCGAAAAGGTGAACACATGAGCACCCACTTGAAGCTTGATAGGCACAGTTGGGCTCTTTTATCAATCTAATACCTGTGCATGCACGCACTGCACGCGCGACGGCCCCTTCTCAACCTCTCCAAGCCTGTTGAATTGGGGAGGCGGCCAGTGGCTCGCTCCTTCCCCTTCCCTAAACCCATTCCGACACAACCTGTCGAATGAGCATTACCATTACTAAGGCAAGTGGCTTCCAACACGAGTTCTCCCATGAATTGGGCTGCTACGCATTATGCTGATAGGCCTGGTCTAAAATGATCTGTCAGGGCGCATTGCGTCCGTCCCGCTGGTGCGTAAGTCAGGTAGGGTGTGGTGTGGTAAGCAATTCTTCACTTCATGTTCAACCTTCAACCTTCTCCCCCAACCCTGGTACATCTGACCCCAACTTTGAGGCTAACCCCCACTCAAGACTCCAGCATTTCTTCATTTCTTCGAAGGCCTCCCACCACTTCTCCCTTCAATGTTCTCCGGAATTACGTCCAGGTTCGTACGGGATAGTGAGAAGCCTCTACCCATCTACGTACACACATGTACATGGAAGGTACTCTACACACAACCCGCATGGCACCCCGGCGTTACACAGCCCCTGCATTCCGACAGTACCCATGTTCACTGCTGAGAAAATGTCCCTTCTCTCAACCACATGGCAGGGGCTGTAATGACAATGGCTCCAGGGAGGGCAGCCATAGTGTCTTATGTGTACGCGCGAATCCCCTTCATGGTCTATTCCCGGTGGCGTATACACATGTAAGCAAGATGGGGGAGCCCAATGCCCAATACATCCATCTCACTCTCCCCCCCTTCGCCCGTCTTTGCATAATCGAGGCCACTTACTATATACTTGCTTCTGTTTGGGTATATATACACGCTTTGATCCTCTCTCCTCACTTACTCACAAACCCATAAGGTCTCATCGTCTCTCCTGCTCGGATCATCATTCTTCTATAGTCAATCCCCGTTACCCCTTTACCGAATTCTTGTAGTTCCCAGTCTCCCCCATCCCAGTCCCAAGAGCCAGTCAATCTACGGTGTAGAGAACCACAACTCCAGCAAAATTTGTCGCTATGGCACCTCATAACGATATGCCGTCCCCTTCTGGCAGCTACACATCCGGCTTCAACAAGCTAACGCTACGGCCGAGTGATACTTCGGCTCTCAAACTGGACACCTTTATCCCTACCGAGTCCCACTCATCGCTGAGCAGTTCCTTCGAGGGTGCACTCGACAACGACGTCCGCATGGAACGGCCGCTGCTTCCCGGAGTCTACGTGCCGACCATGTGCTTCTTCGAGCCGGCAACCGAGAACGTGGATACTGCCGCCATCTCACGTCACGCCGTGCGACTGGCCCATGCTGGTGTTACTGGACTGGCAACCCAAGGGTCCAATGGTGAAGCAGTACACCTGACGCACCGCGAGCGACGACTTGTCACCTCCGCAACCCGAAAAGCCCTGAATGATGCCGGCTTCTCTCACATGCCCATCATTGTCGGCTGTGGCGCACAGAGCACGCGTGAAACTATCCAGCACTGTGCCGAGGCTTGGGAAGCAGGGGGTGACTATGCCTTGGTTTTGCCCCCGTCGTACTATGCTCCGCTCTTTGCCCCATCGTCTGAGACAATCCTGGAGTATTTCACGACGGTGGCCGATGCATCGCCGATGCCATTGATTATCTATAACTTCCCAGGCGGCGCGAGCGGTCTAGATCTCTCATCCGACATCATCCTGAAGCTAGCGCAACACCCCAAGATTGTCGGGGCCAAGTTCACATGCGGTAACACGGGCAAGTTGAACCGTGTGGCAGCGGGCACGCGACAGATGGCCAAGAATTATGATCCCGAGAGGCCTGAGTTTCTGGTCCTCGCAGGCTCGGCGGACTTCACGATCCAGTCGTTGATGGCCGGCGGACATGGAATCCTAGCAGGCTTGGCCAATATCGCACCAAAAGCCTGTCTCAAGACTATTGACTTGTACAAGACAGGAGACTATGAGGAGGTCCAGAAGATGCAGGACATCGTTTCGCAAGGCGACTGGGTAGCTATCCAAGGTGGCGTGGTTGGAGTCAAAGCGGGACTCGAGTCGTGGATGGGATATGGTGGCTATGCGCGTAGCCCGCTGCCTAAACCAACTGCCGAACAGACTGAGAAGTGGAAGGAAGGTTTCAAGGATCTGGTGTTGCTGGAGAAATCAATCTCGTGACATCGGTTCGTCTATGTTTCGTGGCAGGAGACGAGTCGCAACCTGCGGCGCAACCTCGACAGGCAAAACACCTCTATCTGAAGCCAAGTAGAGGTTTTACCTCAAGGTGTACGTCAGTTTGGAAATTCGACAGATAAACAGGCTTATCTCATACGTCTCCGGCCAACTGTGGGAAGTCGAGAAAGATCAAATTCTGCATGGCGTTCCTCGCGGCAGGGGTAGTTGCTATATGTATGACAATAGCTTGATTTTGACGCCAGTCACACTGAGTGGCAACTTGCCCGGTCCTTCACACGCACGCAGACACGCTGAGGGGAGATTGTTGATCTATCTCCAAACACCAACCTGATCCTGCCATTGTCAGCCCAAGCACATTGGTATCGGTTTCACACTGCCTGCTTGTGATGAACAAGGGTGTACCTAAATAACATCCAGAACTGCTCTTCTTGGTTGTCGACCGGTTGGGCAAGGGGAATTTATAAAACATCAACGTTTCACCCGAGACCTTGACTTAAGTGAGTTACCTCTAGTCACCGTTCAAAGTACTTAACTCCCATTGGTCTATCATCATTTGAGGCTATCAAAGGAACGAAACTGCGAACCACGTGTATCCTGTGACAACTTGGACTTATTAGCCCTCTGATGATTGCAGACAGTCAACCAGAGCACAGCGCCTGGTGCTTTACATGGCCCGATTATACAATATCTTACGCCCGTAAGGCCATTCGCATTCGGCATAGTCATTCCCAACTTGCATCTTGGAGCGGCATTATCGGCGATGACGACAAATGGTAGGAAGCCCTAAGACACAGCTACCCTTTATCGTCCTATGGCTATCCAGATCAACAATTCACGATACCACGGCAGGCTGGGTAGCATCAACTAAGCAACTAAATCATCCAGGATCCCATGCACTGCAAGCAAGAAACCCCGCCCCCTGCCTCATCGCAATGTCGTGCTTGTTTAATGTCGGCGCAGCTGTTTTCTTGATTCGGGGGCCAGCTCGGGAAGCGGTCAGAAAAGGAAGGAAGATGGCGCCCGTGCCGTGATCTCACAGGGAGCACACTGCGACAATGTACTTACACGACATGTGTCCCGACAGAGAGAGGTTGTCCATGTCGGTGCGACGTCAAACCTCGCTTGTCGACGGCTGTGTAACGCAGGAGAGAACAGACCATGCAGCAACCTTGTCGGTAAGGTCAAGCTCTCTCCGTTTGTTGCACAGCAGCTCCTTTCCAGCAGGCTATTGAGATCAGTACAGCTTGACTTTCTCTGGGTCTCTTTTGCTGTGGATGGGTTCCTGGGTTCGGGGATAGTTCCGTGTAGAGCAAACGTTGCACCAGAAGGCGTCAGCACTAGCCCGACGATACATGACATAGACGGGAGAGAGCAAGGGCACGACTGGGATTTTCGCTCCCTGGGTTTATCCTGGCGGTTCGGACAGCTGTGCCCTTCACACCAATCGCCATCTGATGATGGCCCGAGCAGGCCGCCGCGACGAATCTACAAGTGCAGAAATTATAGCAATTGCTCCGATTCCAATGCTTGCCCGCTCCTTCCATTACACCATCACCGCTCTTTGCGGGGATCGGACAGATCACAAAACCCATGCGCAGTCGAAACAACCACTCCGATAGGTTCTTAGCATACAGTGTTACCGAACATGGTTGGCGGTATGGTACGCGGAGAGGCCCTTGTTCATGCCATTGTTGCTATTATCGTCTGTGCTTATAGTCGTGCCGGGTTTTCGGCCTGATATCCCATGCCACAAGCTAAAGATGCAGTCTCCAAGGAAGCAACATAACACGAGGTCCCTATATATTGACTCTCGCTTCCCACGACGCCTGTATCCCTTGTATTTACATCGTCACCTGTCTTGTTCTAATGTCTACCGGTCAGACTCGCCAGAGGACTGTATTCTTACAGGAAAAAGTGTCCTCGGAGCTGTGTAATGAACAGTGATCCGGCGACATAAAACTTAACTCATCCGCGTCTTACCGGCTACGAAGGAATGTTCATTTCTGACTGTTCCTACCTCGCTATGTCTCTGGCAAGCATCGCCATTCCAGCTGTAGCTCAGGGGCAGCCCGTGCCAGTTATTGGTCTTGCTACTGGCGTCAACCTACTCACGGGAGAACGACCAGCTAGAAAGAACATCAATGATCTACAAGCTGCAGGGGGCCCAGCATGGTAAGTATCAAGCGCTATGGGCACCGATTCACGATACTACACCTGCTAACGAGACAACAAGGGACCTGTACATCTTGGGCTTGTCTGAAATGCAGAATGCCTCCGAAAGCGATCCGTTATCTTACTTCCAAATAGCTGGTATGTTCTGCCTGTGTCGGACCAACATGTCAGATGAGGCTTACATTGAGAATGGCCAGGCATCCACGGGCGGCCTTTTATCCCCTGGAACGGTGTCGAGAACACCACTGCGGCCCCCTTTAATGGATTTTGTCCCCACGGAGTAAGATTCAAGGAGGCGCAGTTTTCCGGATCCAAGACGACGGTATACTGACAGAAAGATGTAGAACACCCCGTTTACCGCGTGGCACCGGCCCTTTATGGCTCTGTATGAGGTAATTATGTGAAGTCTCTGATAACGCAGAGCACCACAATTGGCTAAGACGGGACGACCAGCAAACACTTGGAGATCACGTACAAGTATTGGCATCGCAGTACAATGACAGTTCCTCCGCGGCCTACAAGGCTGCAGCCGAGAGCTTTCGCGCGCCGTTCTGGGATTGGGCTGCCGACTACAGGTTACCAGCCTCCGTCATGGAGCAGCTTATCACAGTAAACATACCCCTCCCATAGGATTATATGGGCTCGGAGAGACTCCTTACTGGAAACAAACTGTTAACTGACATGAGAGTTCAAGGTTAATGGTCCTCATGGAACAGTGGATATACCAAACCCCCTGTATAGTTACAGGTGGCAACAGTTCCCCCTGAGCTCCGACCCAAACTACTTCCCAGAAGACGGTCGAACAGACTGCTATGGTTGGAACGAGACTAAGAGACAACCGGATTCGAATGGAAAAGACCAGTACAATATTGTTAATGGCAACCTTGCGGGTATTGCCGGGCTCAAAGACGCGGTGGTGAGTCTTCAATGTCGCGTGCTTTGCTTCTTCCTCGGCCCGCGTATTCAGTATCTAGACCCCCAGCTAACTGGAAGAAGTACCGTGTATTTACTGCAGCGAAAGCCTACGAGACCATGGCTTCCACGGAAGACCAGGGCCCTTCCTTCGAGAACCTCCACAACGATGTTCACCAGGCCATAAGCACCATAATGGCGTGGTCGGACTACTCAGCCTTTGACCCTATCTTGTAAGATACCCTGCTCCTCCCCCTGTCCTCCCCTTGCGGCAATCTCCCGAGAACCCTTCTGGGCAAAGAACCGAACTGACTGGCATTGCGCGCGCACAACTACCAGCTTCCTGCACCACGCCAACGTCGATCGCCTCTTTGCCATGTGGCAGGCCATCAACTACAACAACACCTACCAAACGCAGTCGCGCGCGA
This sequence comes from Apiospora hydei, assembly GCF_038363865.1. Lineage (NCBI taxonomy): Eukaryota > Fungi > Ascomycota > Sordariomycetes > Amphisphaeriales > Apiosporaceae > Apiospora > Apiospora hydei. Next base: position 2,613,414 of record NW_027117364.1, on the reverse strand, counting down.
TGGGAGAACTGTACGCGACACCGGCAGGAAACGTGACGGCCGACAGCCCGCTGAAGCCATTCTATCGGGGGACGACCCCACCAGCTTCCACACGGGCAAGACGGTGGCCGCCATGGCGACCTTTGGCTACACGTACCCAGAGATCGACGACTGGTCGCTCTCGCGCGAGGGCACGCGCAAGGCGGTCATCACACAAGTCAACCAGCTCTACGGCAACGGCGCCAACGGAACATCGTCCTCGGCGCAGCAGCGTCGTGGTGGTCGTGCGAACCGCAGTCTTCGTCTTCGTCATCGTCAACAACAACAACAACAACAACAACAGGATCATGCCACCAAGGAGTACTTTGCGCAGATATCCGTCGAGCGCGCTGAGCTGCAGCTGCCGTGCACCATCTTCGTCATGCTGGGCGACGACAAGGCAGGCCAGATGTCGCTGTTGTCCATGCCCATGTCGGGTACCACGCATGCTGAGGTGCCACTCACGAGGGCACTGGGCCGCGTCCTAGCGTCGGATACTGCTGCTGCCCCTGCTACTTCTGCTGCTTCTGCCATTAAGAATAACGCCCTGATCAGCGATGCCAAGTTCGTTGCATCGACGCTGAGCCAGCTGTTCCGCGTGGAGATACGCAAGGTGCGTGCGTGCATGTTGCAGTTTATCCCGTTGTTTGCTCGTCGTTATTTGCTTGTTTCTTTCATCCGGTTTCCGTCCTCCCCCAACCTTTTTCTCTCTTGCATCCGAAAAGAAAGGGCACACAGCACGTATATGCAGTCGACCGCGTCCACAAGACCGCCCGTGACTTTTCGCCACGTGGCGAGGTGCATGCGGGCCGGAAAACAAACGCGAGCAGATGATGCCGTGCTACGACCTGCCACCGGGCCGTGTCTGTCTCTCTTCATGTTCCTCGATGTAGGACTTGCACAATGGTGTTATGGAAGCTGACCACGTTCTCTGGACACAGGCCGACGGCTCTACGATCCCCGTGGACTCAGTTCCAAGCCTCTCGATCCAGGTCGAGAGCCGAGATGTCGTCGCGGCGTCTCGCATCGAAGAGTTCCCGAAGTACGGAGCGGCTACAAGGTTGCCTGGGGTTGGGCTCGGGAAGTTGGCCCGAAGGGATGCCGACACCCGCCTGCGATAAGCCGTCTTGCGCAGGGGTCTCCCTGGCGTATTTGGTAATGCAGTATGGGCCATGTAGAGGACCTTCTTTTGCCGTCTGCAGTCTCCTTCTGTTTCTCTTTTGAACATTTCTTTTTTCCTGTCACGTCTTACGAAGAATCCTGTTGTTACCCGCTCCTTTCGGGGCCGTGGAGGGTGTTATCCGACGGGAGTAATGAGTAATGGGCCTTAGCCGCTTTACGAGCGTGTCAATAATATCCAAATGCCAAAAGTACCCCCGGGGAGATGTTGCGTACAAGTATAGTTTGCTTCAGTATCGTATCAGTGAACTGGCTCCCAGAAACATTGTTACTGGGGAGAAGGCATTGTTGCAGTCACCAAGTATTCAAGGGTGATGGTGTTGAACAATCCTACTAGCCTTGGGGAGAAACAGGTCCCTCAAGCCACTTCATCTTCGTCGAGGGGATTATGGCACCCATGGGCAATTTAAGCAAGAGTAGTAAAAGCACCATTGCAAGTTCGTTAGCTATATTCTCATCTCTCATGAACCCACCATGTGTGTATATACATATAATCATGAACACGCTAGACGGAGAAGAAAGTCGACTCCCCTTCAGCCCCTGTCCCGCTCGGACAAGAGATTGACGATGACAGAGTCGCTCAGTTTGTATTACTCCTCCGTAACGAAGAGCCCGTTTCACTCTTCTGTGGCGATTTCACTTCGCTTTCATCTCCCAACTCTGCCGTGACGACAGGGTCACCCTCCAGCTCGAAGATGGCGCCCGGCTCCCTCTTCCCTCCTGTCGTGATGGCCGTGGCCGGGACCTCAAACCGGGCCCCTTCGCCATCAAGCTCGCCCGGCGTCCTCTCGAGGGCCCTGCCACCCAGTTCCGAAGTCTTGACGGGCGAAGTTGGGTCGCCATCGGTGGACGATGATCTCCTGTTCGCTCCGGCCGCTGCTGCTGTTGCTGCTGCTGCTTGGTCCGTAGCACTACTGCTACCACGACTGCCTTCGCCCTCAGCCTCATCCATCTTGCTGCTCTGCTTCTGTTTCTGCCGCCTCCGTCTCGCACGGTACACGAGTGCCGATGCCACGGCGACGATGGCCAGACCGCCGACCCCGGCGCCGATGCCTACGCCGGCCTTGCCGCCCGTGGAGAGGGCTTCGCGCGCGGCACCGCTGAGGGGTGGGTGGCTGTTCTCGGCGCTCGCGCTGGGCGTGTATGTCACGAAGGCCGTCGAGATGACGGTGGACAGCGTGACAGTGGCGGAACCGGCCAGGGTGTGGGCGAAGGACGTGCCGCAGCACGTGGTGTTGCCGTCACCGCAGCAGTACGTGTTCTGTTCGTCGGGGCAGTAGTTTAGGATGGCGGCGCCGCTGGAGGATCCGCCGGCCTGTGGTAAGCGAAGTTAGCATGCGGTAAGATATATTCACCCGCGTTCTTGATCCCGCTTCGTGACAAATGTGTTGTTCTTCTCATCTTATCATTCAGAGTATATAATGAGGGGTTGCTCAGTATGACTTACGGATGGATTTGTACATATGTTCACACACGCACTGCTCTTCCACGACTGGTCGGTACAGTAGCCTCGCCGCGTCTTGCCGTCAGACTGACCGATGCACAAGCCGCCCTCGGTGCAGCTATCGCGACTACCGCCGCCTCCGCTGCGAGGGTCGCCGCCGTTCCCATTGGTGCTGCTGCTGTTGGTCGGGCAGCACATGGAGGCGCCGCCGGAGAAGTTACAGGGTATGTACGAGCCGTCGGAGGCCGGGGTGCCGTCGGGGGCGTAGCATGTTGCCGAGAACTGCTGGCCGAACACTAGGGGGACGACACGTATGGGTATGAGGACGAAGAAGGAGGCAAGTAGTAAGGGGAGCGGTAAGAATATACCATATGGCGGACGAGACATGATGATGACTACCTACTTTGGAATAGGTAAGTCGTCAAGTCTCCCAATGTCCGTGATTAAAAAGGACGCTCTGCACGGCCAGCTAACAACACAGGATGTGAGAGCCGGAGGTGGAAAGGGAAAGATCTGGAAAGCCAAGAGACAACTCGAGACACAGAGGTTAGGCCCAAGCTCGGAAAGGGGGGGCGACGCTGCTCACCTAAGTCAGAAGCCTATTGCTTGGGGAAGTCCATGGAGAAGGGTGAAGACGGCTCGGCTCCTGAGCGAAACTTCAAGTGCCAATGTTCATGATGGTTTAGCACGGTTCCAAAGAACCAAGACACAAATGGGAGCCATCAGGACAAGCCGAGCGCTTAGCCACGATATATAGCTACATGTATCACTCAACGTACGGGATGGTATACTGTCGTTGGTCCGTCCCAACATGAAAACCGAGTGCCCATGTTTGCAGCTATTGCAGCACTCTTATCGACGATGCTTCTGGATGAAAGAAAATAAGGGTGGCCGGTATGTCGGCAGCTTTTTGCTTCGGTATCCGGACCTAAATCGGAACCTAATGCTGGTCTTAGACCTAGCTACAGGCTTGGCTTCGATCTGTTGCTGCCATTTTGTTCGCTTACCATCATGGGGTTTGATGGCTGGATTCCACGGCGACAGACGCATTTGTCTTGTAGTACTATACGGTGGTAGTTAAGGAGGGCTGGGTACGAGTTAGCATATCGTCAAGTGCTTGTTGTCGTTCATCGTAGCTTCGAGTGCTTGTGTACGACGCACCAATAGGCAAGTATCAACTACCGGAGCTAGGCACCCAACATGGGTCGAGGGCACTGAGGAAACCGTGTGATCCAGCCATGAACGTTAAAAGTGCGCAGTAGCGTTGAATTCTAAAATACCGAAGCTGGCCTAAAGTCCTGGATGACATCATGCGGTTGACAGGCGCTCAACGTTTCCGAAGGCGGCAGGCTGACAATTCCACCGACCAACTCATATCATATCATGGAGAGTCATTATGTAAACAGTAGGACGGCGAAGGGGTTTATTTATGGCTCAGGACAAACACCATCTTTTCGAAGCCGAGGGTACTCGGCTATCGGGCATCTAGGTCCTATCCAGGCCATTGCTAGAAGTATAGAGAGACCCATCCCACCGTTCGTGATAGGTGCCCATCTCAGTAAAAGGAAACAATGGACGAGTGGCGGCGGCAGGATGCCTTAGGCACCGCCATCGCGCTTGGCGTACTCCTCCTCCATGCGCTCCTCGTAGTCGCGGTCCGCCTGCAGTTCGGCCTCCGTCTTCTCGCGCGTGGTGCCGGCGCCCGTGTTCACGCCGGCGCCCGTCGCCTTGGGTTGCTCATGCTCTTGCTTCTGCTGCTGACGGGACGCCGCGTTGAGGGCGGCCTCGCGGGGGCCCATGGCCGAGGGTTCATTCTGGTTGAGGGACGACATGTTTTGTGTAGCTGTTTGATCAAGAGAAGGTAAATAAAAAATTGTTGGAAGTTGGTTGTGAAGCGGATGTTGATTGTCTGGGGATAGGAAGAATTATTAGGTCGGAGGTGGATGGGTTGTCATCAATCCATCTTATCTAGATACGCAGTAACCTTAGTGCGTCTCAAACTTGACGAAGCTTTTGCCACCATGCGAATTCTCGTTTAAGCCGGCCTCACCCGAGAGGTAGCCAATCGGGGACAAATCAAGGCGGTTTATTCAATAGCAAGCAGGCGCCAAAAAACGGGACTTAATGACACAGGCACCCAAATCACGGGAATCATAACGTAACAAGCACAATCATTCATGTTAAGATTTCATCAACTTGATAAAGCCTGTGCTGCTAACTATCATGTTAATCAGATGTCGATGGCTAGAAATTACTACTGTATTTCTATAGTTGCCGATCCCATCATAACATCATGTTCATTCCTTCAAGGGGAAGAGTACTTGTAGCCGTACTTCTCCTTGCACTCCTGCAAGTACTTGCGCTCCTCGTCGAACTTCTGGCGGGCTTCCGGGTCCTTCGCGAGCTTCTCGAGCAGCGGCCCGTTATTGAAAGAAGCCTCGTTGGGGACGGCGAACCCGCGCTTGACGGCCGGCCGCTCGAGGCAGCGGTCGAGCCACGCCTTGACGTGCGGGAACATGCCGATGTCGACGCCCGAGAAGACGCACATGGCGGCCCAGCCGAGCATGCTGATGTCGGCAATGGAGAACCATCCGCGGCCGGGACCCGCCACGAAGTCGCGATCGCCCAGGCGCTTGTCCAGGACGCCGTACAGGCGCTCGCTCTCGCCGACGTAGCGCTGGGCGCCGTAGGGGGTTGGGCTCCTTGGCGAACTTGAACATGTGGTTGGCCTGGCCCTGCATGGGGCCGAGCCCGCCGTGCTGCCAGCCCATCCACTGCTCGCAGACCGAGTAGTCGTCGCTGTCGACGGGGAAGCTCAGCTTGTGGTCCGGGTCGTAGTGGCGGGCGAGGTAGGACAGGATGGCGATGCCCTCGAAGACGGCGAAGTCGCCCCGGTCGTGGTCCACAATGGCCGGGATGCGGCCGTTGGGGCACACGGCCGTGAACCACGGCTCCTTTTGCGTGTTCTTCATGATGTTGACCGACTGCCAGGTATACTCGCGCCCGTAGGCCTCCTTGAGCTCCTCGAGCAGGATGGACGCCTTGTAGCCATTGGGCGTGCCTGTAGCTGATATTAGGGAATGCTAATCTTCTACATACAACCCAAATCTGTGATGTAAACCCCCCGCTTTCGCAAGTATCGAATGAGGGGCAGCGAGGACAAGGGGCTCAGGTGGAATTGGGGTAAGACGGAGTCAAAGGAAAACTTACCAAACGTCAGCAACTCAATGCCCTTCTTGGCAATGAGTCCGGTGGGTTCGCTGTCAGCCATAGTGTCGTTGGCCTCTTCCGTCGGCTGCGTTGTTGTACTGCTGGAGTATGCTGCCCTTTGCGAACCGCGTCTCGCGATGGGATTGGGGGAGGTCTGATTACACCGCCTGGCTGGACTCTTTACACAGCTTGCTGTTACAAGATTACGATGGCCAATAGAGCTTGAGAAAGGAAGGGCGCGTGGTGCTAATACAAGAAAAGAGGCTGTGTGGGATGTGCTGAAATGTCGAGCTCGCAAAAGACTACGCACGGGAACGCCGGCCATGATTTTATACTGCGCTGTACGCTTTTCTAGAGCATCTCTCCTGCATGCACACGCACACACGCACACTCTATCTACCGGTCGCGATGTAGTAAACTGGATGTAACCAAATTCGATTGGTAATCAACTCCCCTGTCGTCACCGACAGTATCCTGGCTCCCCACGGATACGGTGGAAGGCTGAAGCACTTGTCGGGGATTATTAAGCAAGAAAGGGCCGGGCAAAATGGTACTAGTATGACATGCTCGGGTGGAGTATAGGCCAGCAACCAGGAGCCAGGTTGATAGCTCCCCACCCTGGGCAAGCTTAAGCTTGAAGCTCAGCAACGATCTCGTCCCACTCCACTCGGACACCACTTATACCGGCATACTTCTTAGCTGGTATTTCGTATTTCCAAGCAGCTATGTTTCATTCACGAGACGTCATGCCTTTGCCTTGTCTGTTTTTTTAAATCGTAGATATACACTTCAATTCATGTCAAGCCGAATAATGCCATCATACAGGGGGCAACAAAGCCATATCGTATCGTCAAGTCCCTTCCTAGAGCCCGAATCTTTTTCAATACCCCGACAAAACCCCAGTGCCCATACACAATCTCAAAAAGAAAAAAGAAAAAAGAAAAAAGAAAGACCGAACAATCAAAAAGTCATTTTGGGTATTAACTGTGTCAATCTTGTCGTAGCAGCTTTCCTCACTAGCCCGCCCGAGTCGCAACAATCTTGACAGAACCTGGCGACTTGTGGAGCTCGATAATGCCGTCATCGGGCAATGTGCGGTATCTAGATAAGGTAAGGAGGCACCCTCAGAAGAGGCAATAGATAGGGTGGTATGAAATTGTTTACCAGTAGCCGCCGCCAGCTCCACCCCGCCTGTAGTCATCGCGAGGGTACGCACCTTCACGCGGTGGGTAAGGTCCATCACGAGGAGGGAAATCCCGGGGCGGACGATCGTACGGGCGTCCATTAACATAAGGGTCAGGAGGCGGACCGTAGTCACGGCGGTACGGGTCCTCGTACCGACCCCGGGGAGGCGGATAGTCGTCCATGGGGGGACCACGGCGCGGAGGCGAACGGCCGTACCGTCGCTCATCATAGTATTCGCCGCGCCCACGAGGGCTGCGGTCACGGTAGCCGTCACGGTAATCATCCCGTCGAGGGCTGTATCCGCGGTCTCCATAACCGCCGCGGGGAGGACCACGTCGGTAATCGTCGCCGGGTAGCCCGCCATTGTGAGGGCCGCGTCCTCGTGGGGATCGCGATCGGCCGCGGTCACGGCCAGGAACCTCGGCTTGGATCTAAACTCGTCGTCAGTATGTTTCCAGGTGCGCAAAGGTTCTCGGCGTCTTACATCAGCAACGCAGGTGACGCGCTGTCCTTTGAACTCGCGGTTGTCGAGCTTCTCCACGGCCGTTCTCAGGTCGGCGGCGTTCTCAAACTCAACAAAGCTAGGATGTGTTAGTCCTTCATGGTGTTCAGTGAGTATTGGAGATGGGAGACATACCCTCGGCCGTTGCCTTCGCGGCCTGTTTCCGAGTAGACGACGTCAAGGCTGGATTGACGAGCAAAGTCTTTCAGATCCTATATCCAGAATCCAAGTAAGTGGAAGTCCCGGAGCGGAGAGCAGTCATATCAAGCGATAAGCGGGCAGGCGCCTTGTCTCGGTCATCCAGTAAAAGCACGGATGGTCCAGATAGGCGTTATGTATCCAACGAAAGAGGTCCTTTTCTCAGGCGCCTTGGCCAGAAACCATCGGACCCAATCCAGAAGAATTTGTCCAAGGGGGAGATTCTGCAACAGCGACTGGCTAGCCGTAATAATGGTTCAAGACTGTGGAGCGAGGACGTCCTACTCCTTGCTTGCATGGCGAAACCCACAAACGGCAAGGTCAGGCAGGGTCCAAGGAATAGTAGGAGCCAGGTGAAGACTATGATCCAGGGAAAAACTTGTGTGGAACGGAGAGTATAGACGGAAGATAATAACAGACCTGCCAGCTGGTATCATTGGGGAGTCCCGTGATCTGCATTCGGTACGCGGTGCGTCGCGGTCGAGGGGCGGTTCTCTCATGGTTGCCGAAGCCAGGTTCGCGGTGTCGGGAGCCTCGGGCGAATTGGACCGTCAGCCGCTCGCCCATGAAATCGGATCCGTCTTGAGGATAGCGAACTAAATTAGCCAGGGAACAATTGATCGGATGACAGCAGGTCAGGAAACACGGTGGCCAGGAGGAGTCCAAGACGTACGGAAGGCTATGCGCAAAAGATATCATGTTAGCCAACAGGAAAACTTGCCATCTAGGTGGATAGAAAGGGCAACAGTAGACTCACCAGGTACGACGTCGCGCGCGTCCATGGCATCTTTATATTCGATGAAGCCGAAACCGTTCATGAGCTTGATTTCGGTAATCTCGCCAGTACCGTGGGTCGCAAAGTGGCTCTCGACATCCTGCTTGGTGACTGGACAATGGAAAAGGCCCGGGTTAGCAATGCATTGGAAACGAAATGCGCCGACGGTGATACAGCACATAGCGAAATCTGCGAGGCAGGCAGGGCATGATTGCGACATAGCATTGGGCAGGTAGAGATGAAAAACAAGCCGTAGCCGAGGGAGCGGGAAGAAGCTTACCTCCCTTGGGCAAGTTGCCCAGGTACAGTCGGGTGGCCGACACTTCAGTCATGATTGCAATTGATGAAGATGACGGAGGGAGAGATTGTCAAGTCAAGCCTTGGAATTTGATAAGTTGAAGAAACACGACTAAGTTCGGCCGACAAGAGAGGCCTGAGAAGAGGGGAAAAGCCGGCGGCGCAATGGGATGGTCCAAGTTGGTAAAAATCCGAAGACGGACAAGGCTGAGAGAAATGACCTCAATTGGGTAGTGTTCGTAAACCGTCTACCGGCTAGGAGATGAAAGATGCGATACAGAAAAAGTGAGTTCCGCTAGGCTTGCCGTCGGACACTCGAGGATTAATAGTTGTTGTCGGTGTTATGTTATGGGCGGTGGGCGTATGTGTGACTTAGAAAGGCGAGAGGGAAAAATACAAGAGAGATAGCTCTCTATTTTCTGAAGCTTGCTGCAGCTTGAGGATGTGCAGGTTCCCGTCTGGTGCCGTGTCGTGCCGTATGGATGTATCCGTATCGACACAATCAAGAGGCGGGCGTCGCTACAGCTGCAGCCGGACAGCGGCTGGTTGAGGGGAGGAGGCGTGGTGTAGACGGGGTTGTGTGTCTACGAGCGCGCGCTGTCGTGTGAGGTCGACCAGGAGGTAGCTTCTTGCTCAAAGTTGGGGAAGGACGGAGGCAGAGAGAGTCGAGTGTCATTGAAGGTCGGTCAAAGGTAAGAAAGTGCGGGTGGAGGGCGTGGCAGGTGGAGACTCCAGAATTGAGGAGAGATAACCCGCTCAAGGAACCCGCCTAGCAAGGAAGCCAAGCCTAGCCCAGTCTAATCCAGCCCAGCCCAGCCGAACCGAGATCAAATACATTGATGTAGCTTTACCGTAGCACCACTACGCTACGGGGGTCCTGTAGCCTGTAGCTCACTCGCTGTAGCATGTGCCGGCGGCGGCAGCATTCCGTGCAGACGAGCCGCGGTCAGCGGATTTATAAGACAGAGATTGCCCTGGACTCGTATACCAACTGCCTAATACTTACGATATCTTCCTCGTCAGTTATCTACACAAACCGCAAATGCAGTGGGATTGACCGCCTTGGTGTTCCGGACGGACCAGAGTTATTGAGGTCTACTTACTTGGCCGACACGGAACACAATGTGATCGATCAAGCGCACGTTCCGCCACCATGAGCACGTTGAACCAACACAATTCCACATACCAGACAGATCAATTGGTACTTGTATCCAAGGCCTTCTGCAAGAGGCGCACATAAACATTGAAGTAGGTAGCCCCTGTCAGAGACTACATGCACCCAATACTGGACAGAGAAAACCTTGCATAGGGAAAACCAGCCATCAATTGTCTTCATGTGATACAAACGCCCGTGCTATGCTATGCTTGCTATTACGATTCTGACAGCAACTTAACCCCCCCCTTCCCCCCTCGTAGAACAGCAGTAACGCCAAAAAGGCGCCGCTACCCATGGGGAACACCACAAGCCCCTCCCTTATTCTGGGAAAAGCACATCGATTATTTCGTCTAAAATGGTAAACACTAGATGAGTGCTGTGCGAGGTGCGTGTGTTAGCCAGTCCCATCCATAAGCAAGAGCGTTCGCAGTGTTTGTTGGGGTATATAATAAATGCATGACTTACTTTAACCGAGGATTGTTCAGAGTCGCAAATATCCTCCTGCTTGCTGCCTGCGCATTGATTCTGCCCACCACGCTCCCTGCCAGATCGGGAACTAATGTGGCCAGCATGAGGCCTGCTTCCCTCCGCGTCTTTGATTTCTCGCTCGACGTTCTGGCCTGTTTGTTGCGGTTCATCTGGCCCCCTGGCCACATGCTGTCCCTCACCAGCCCGATATACTTGAGTATCGCATCCTCTTGCACCAGGAATTTGACATTGTCGCGAACTTTGCGTTCAATAGTGCCACCAAGCAGTTGGTGGAGTACCACGACAACGGCCCGGCCACGAAGCCAATTATTGCCTCGATTGAGCTCAAACACTTCTAGGAAAATATCGCAGATGGGCTTGATAAAGGGCTCAAGTTCCTTGTTCTCGAAGGCGTTAAGCTCCGCCTCGGCCTCGGCCGCAGTCAGAGCGTCCTCTTGAATATTGGCTGGGAGTTGCACCGTGTTGAGCTGGCTTGTTGCCGCTGCTATCAAATTCTGACCGGCTACAGAAAGCTGATCCAGCACTGGGATGTTACCCAGAATGTCTTCCATGCCATCTGTGACCGAATCATAAAGCCTAGTGATCATATCTTTCTTATCCTCTCGGGTCATGAGGTCTTCGCCTTGCTGTATCACGCTTTGGGAAAGAAAGGCACGGAGATCCCTGCTGCGGCAGACTTCGGGGGAGTCGAAGGAGTTCCTGCATGTAGTGTTCAAGAGCCTGTTGACGCTTCCGCAGGAATTCACTCTGCAGCTTCATGATGACTCGCCGATGGGGGAAATCCAGATTTCGTACAGAGGGGTACCGGTGTCTCAGTCGCTGGTGCAGGTCGTGGAATTCACTGTAACGTCTCGTCACAACCCACGTAGCAGCGGGCATCTTCTCACCGGCTACTCTTTGTACCTCTACAACATACATTGCAAACTCTTTGCCATCGGGCTCTCGGCCAACCTGAATGGCTTTGATTCTGATAGAAGAGCGCCCGTATAGACTGTTGTCGCTTTCTTGGATGACATACTGTTGTCTTTGCAGCTCCTTCCGCTTCAGCTCTCTCTGCAAGCTCGCTTTCGATTTGCGTAGAATCCGAAGTTCTGGAGTGTTATTTGTCAACTCAGCCTTCTTGGTAAGCGAGTCTATAACCGCTTCCTGCGCGACCAGTCGATCAATGTCATTAGTCAATACAGTGATAGCTTCGGCCAGACCCAGATCACCAGGGGCCGCTTCGTGAACCTCGTCTTCGACATTGGCCAAGTTTCCATCATCTGTGTCGGCCTGATCGTCGGATAGAAATTTGTCTTCGTCGGCGAACAAGTCGTTGTCTACAAAAACCCCAATACGAGACGCGGGGCTGACGAGCCCCAAAGATGAAAGACTGGGCTTCTCAGCTTCTTTGCCTGATGATTGTCGCGGCAACTCGACCGAGCCTCTGACAGAGTCATTGTCGTTATTTGAGAAAACACTAAGCGTTCCATCGTCATTACCGAACAAGGACTGGCGAAGGTCTTCGGCCGTTTTGGGGCGGTTCCCATCCTCCATGATGGTATTAAGAACCTCCTCCATGGCCTGGACAACCTGGTTGTCGGGAGGTGTGTTTGCCTGATCACGATCAAGACTTTGTACAGAGTCTGCCATAGGATCATGCTCATAGTCATCATCATCAAATAAAGGGGAGTTTGCGTTCTCATCGAGAGACCGACGCTGACCATTGAGAGGGTCAGGACTATGGCTGCCATTAGCAGCTGAAGACCGTAGGTCTGTAGCCGATAAACCGCGCTTGACTTGAGCACTCGTCGCATTGAGTTTCGGGTTCAACTTCGACACAGGCGCGGGTTTGAGCCCAAAGGACTGAGAAGCCCGCGACAGAGGCGGATGTGATGGCCCAGCTGATGCAGAAGCAGGAACATATGGAATCGATTGGGCCCTCGTCGCTGCCTCTTCTGATGCCAAACACTTGTACCACAGATCGGATTTCTTGAAGCCTTGGAAGTACTTGGACCGCATTTCCTCCAAAACCACGCTCTGGGCTCTCAGAACAGCGCGTCGTGCTTGATGATATTGCGCAGGGGTTGCTTTCTTCCCTGCTTGCAGGAAAGCCCGGATATCCTTTCTAGAAGAATCCGGGACACGGAGTTCAGGCTTTGAAAGATAAGCCTGATCTATCTGTGCTAGATCTGTGCGGTCTGAATCCGTCCATGGCGATAGCTGGGAGGGAAGCTGTTCATCCTCCGGACCGTCATCTTCCAATGGGTTGCGGAAGCCGTCCACCACGAGCCAGAACTGCACCAGAGGCATCATACGCTGCCTGTCCATGTACTCCATGAAATACGAAAGCCCGGAAGGGTCACGAAGCAAGTCGGCGAGTGACGCGTTCTCCAGTCTCGAAGCGCCTGGCGCAGGAGTGGGATTCGTAAACATCGGTACATCCTTTCTGTCACCACCGGCGGCAAGATGTTGAACCCTTTGATCCAGTAGTCTTTTGCCCATTTCTAGGCGTCGTATGTAGACCTGGTCCTGGTCATCCTGCTGCGAGTCCCTCTTCAGCTGACTGGTAACCTCACTCCTGAATCTCCGCGCGTCGGATAAGTTGTTGATCTTGCGGATTGCGCGAATAAACTTTTCAAATTTCCGTTCAGCATCCCCTGGCAACAGACGAGGGAACTGGGTGGACTTGGAGGCCTTGGGGGCCGGGGAAGCATGCGTATCGAGGGCGGCCCGCAATTTGCGTACGGTTGACCGATCTTGCAGCATGCTGCGCCCATAGCTTTCCATGATTTGGTTCCACGTATCAGGCTCAGACAACATGGTAATTACTGGCGAAAGAACAGCACATGCCACGATCTCACGTATGATACTTGATACTGCTCTGCTGTTAAGTATATTTGAGGGGAGTATCTTGGGCAGTACTCGAGCAATCGTTTTGCGCAGGTGTTCTTGTTGTATCATCTTGGTATCCGAATATGCCATGCTTGCAGCTGGGTGTAGTCTGCCCTCATTATACTTGGCCGCAATGGCGAGATCCAACTCTTCTGACTCGGTGACATCGCGGTTCAATTTGCGCCCTCTGACAGCTCTCTCTGCATTGTTGAAGTCTCGAAAATGCGCCGTCAGGATCGGAACGATCCGGCTAATTACAACCTCGACTAGGTCTGTGTCGGACAGGCGGTCGCGAAGATCCACGATGGCCAATCTCGCGGTCTTGTCTACTTCGTTGGCAAACACCGGGTTCTTGCTGATGTGGGAGTACCATGACTGCACGAAATCGCGGATGATCAGAGAGAGCAAGTCGTCCAGAGCATGCGATATCTTGCGCGAGTCGGGGTACAAAGGCACGGGCGTATAGATCTGGCGGACTCGCAAAGACGACGTCTCCCGTCTCCAGGAAACCGGGCCGGCAAAGTTGACGGAATTCGGTCGTGATGAATGGTGCCTTAAGCTATAGACGGACCCCTTGGATGTGAGCAGGATGAGCAGGAGGGAGCTCAGGAAGGTAGTGACGCAACCGGCAACAAAGGCATAACCCGCCCAGCGGAGCATGGGAAACCAGTTGGTGACATATCCCCATGCGAAGAAGCAGACTGTTCCGGCAAGGGCGGCATCTCTCCCGCTAAGGGCCATCGTCCAAATGCATGTGCCGCAGCCTCCAACTCATAGTTGTTGATGATGGTTCGTTGGCAAGAACAGGGTGCTTGGTTTGAAGGAGCCCGCCCTGGGTTCCATGGAAGCGGAAGTAGGTAGGTACCTAAGGGTGCGTGCAAGTAGCAGCAGGTGGGTGAGGTGGGCAGTAGTGAGTTGGGTGCTTATCGATAGCTCCCAGCTCCGGTTAGGTGGGACTCAAGCACAAGCCCATGCCATACGTGTTGGAGGCCAGACACCAGACGACTGTGCGCCTAGGCGGCTAGGCCTCCTAATACATCCTAGGGGCAGTTCGTGGTTCTTCAGCTTCGTCCCTCAAGTCTTTGCTGGTAGCATGCACGCCTTTTATACTGCCCAGGACAAAACAAATGCAATTGCCGCAAATGACTTGTCCAGCAGATGAAACGTCGCGTAGTAAGGGAACAAACAATTCGGAATCTGCTCAGCATAAGAATCTAGGTCTAAATCGGTTCGTCGAACTGCGCAATTCTTGGGTATCGCTTGTCATTTATTAACTTCATAGGATATCATAAAACTCGAAAATCGTATCTTTACATGTCCAGGATGGCGACCTTATCCAACGGGGCTTTGCTGAACGCAACGCTCACAGCAATGAACTCCGTCGCCTCCGGCTCCCGGTTGTCTGTCTACCAGCACCGCAATATCACATCCCTGATTCACGTCTCGAAAAACCGCCGCCTTGGTCTTACACGGCACGACATTCACGTAAACGTCACGTGTGAAAGGTCACCGAACTTGCCATGCATCGGAAAAGCGCACGTCACCAGCCTGATCATCAAGAATCCTGACGCCTAACCTATGTAGGAGGGCCCGCGTAGTGCTTGTGTCCCCAAGCGACGTACCAGACAACCGAGATAATCGTGAAAGCAGCAAAAACCACCGATGCGTAGTTCATCGTCGCCGCATCTACTGGAATGGTAGACGGCATGCAAAAGAGCGGAATAGCCAGGAGAGACCAGCCTGCGAGTATCAGCATGGGGGGTCCAGGTCGGGATTGATTGACTTACAGAGGGAGACGATGTTAGCAAAGAGGCCAAATGAGCCAAGGTAGAAGCTGCCCGTGCGAACTGCTTTACGCCCTTCGAGCAGGCTGACCACGATAGGAACGGCATAGGCTGTCGTAAGTGCAATGACGCCGACACCCGAGAATGCATTGAACGCGGCTGTTGATCCAAAGTAAAGGAGCCCAAGGATGATTTGGATGGCCATGCTGAGCATCATAGCGTTGAAGGGGACGTCGAGCTTGGGGGAAATCTTCTTCCACTGACCCGCCCCCGGGATAGCCCCGTCGCGTGCAAAAGCCCACGTGGCTCGGGAGGCAGCAGTGGTGCAACCGATGCCACATATAATAGCCAAGACCAGCAATGGGATTAAGAGGCCGAAAGCTCCTCCAGACGACCCAACTGCACTTTTGATGATGGCAGGCACAGGTTGGCCAGATTTGAGAGCGAGCAGTTGCTGTATGTCGGGAAGAACGAATACCAGAGGTATCATAAACAACAAGCCCGCAAAGGTGTTGATAATGACGGTCAGAACCATGGCCTTTGGAACCTGGGTTGCGGGCTGTCGGACTTCTTCGCACATTCTGGCACCGTCAGTATCAGCCATGGCCAAACCAAAAAGCGGAGAATACAAACTTACGAGATAATCATTCCTGTGGAGGAGGTCGCATAGGCCGCATGGAGAAGTCCAACCATGAACGACCAGCCCGGCGTCCAGCCCGAATTGGCCTCAAAGTGAGTGAAGACGAAGCTGGCATCACGGCGGCCTTCCTTGGCAAGGGCAAGAACGCAAACCATGATTGCAATCACACCAGCCAATGTCCAAAAGATAGCAAATGTCTGTGGTCGTTAGCATATGGAGGCTCTGGCGCTCAGCAGAACCGGGATACGTGGCTTACATCAAGGATCGGGAGCCATCGGTTTCCCAATGACGATACAGCGTTGCACAGCAGCGTGAGGCCCAGGAAAACCAGGAATACTTGGTAGGTCTCGCCAGCAAAGATCGGTGTTCCGTCGGCTGTCTCGAATACGCCGACACAAGCGACCAAGAATAGCGCTGTTCCGAAGTTGACTGATAGAGTGATGGTAATGTTGCCGACAACGTAAAGCCAACCGCATATCCAGGAAGCGACCCTTCGCCATGATGGGCTGGCCATCATATAAGCCTGGTAATAGACACCGCCGGCCGTTGGGTAGACACTTGTGATTTCGCCGAGAGAAGAGGCGACGCAGATGATAATTAACGATACTGCGACCCATCCCCAAATGATGTCGACAGGGCCACCACCGTTCAAAGGGTAAAACATGGTCGTTGCCAGACCGTACGGGATGGATGCAAGAACGAATGACATGAACGCTACCTGTAGCGTTGATCGGTTCCGTAACATTTCCGGCTTGTAACCCAGCGCTGCAAGCACCTCGTCGGCGGAGCCGGAATCCGTCTCGACCATGGGCTGCGCCATGTCGGCGGTTTTAAGGTTGTCGCGTTTCGTTTCCATGGTGGGCAAGTGCAGGATTCAGCTTCTCTGGAGGGTGAATGTATGGAAGGGCTCAAAAGAGGGTTAATAAATGCGCACGTCGGACCATGAGATTTCAAAGGTAAAGAAAGACGGCCACTGTCGGCATATAGGATACAGGATAGTGAATAGAACGGGGAGGAGAGAGAGAAAGCGAGTGTGTCCGTTGGACTAAAAGAGGCTTCACGGCGGAGGGTTGGGCGGGTTAAGCGGGCCAAGATAAGTCTCGATGGAGTACGCGATGGAGGAGGCCCGGCGGGACCCCATCCTGACATCACACCCCATGGGATTTCATGGACCGTCGCTCCAGCCCAAGAAGAGATTGCAGATGAGCCAGGAAGGGCCCTGCCAATGCCTTTTTCGGAAGGAGAGACAGGATAGTGCGCGCGAAGCTTGGCACCTCCCTGGGCACCTCACTGGGCACCTCACACTTCATTGCTGCATCAACCTTCCTGCCAGGATGCCCCCCTACCGTCGCAACGGCACCCCCTGCCACCTTCCGATAGATTGATGTCCCGGAGAATCTGATGGTGGCAGGACCACGCAATCAAGTTGGCAGATATGAGCTGACCAAAAGCCCATGCTGTGTAACCCTCTAAATCCAACGTCATCCGAGACAGCAGCTCCATGAGAAAACCTGCCGGGAACGGGGCAAATGTACGGGGCAGGCGGCAAACGGGTGCACGGCAGTACGTGGACCAGAGCCCGAGGGAGGGAGCCATCCGCCATGGATAGATCTCTCGTAATCGATAACGTGTTTTGTCGAGACCTGTTGCCCTGCAGCGCGTGAGCAGCGCATACTGCATGCTGCTGCGCGCACTACGTACCAAGAATTTCCAGCCAGGCTCCATAGTAAAAAATTTCATGGTCAAAATCCCGCAGGCATCGTTCCAAAAACCACACCAGCCCAGCAGCGTGTTCCCGAAACGGAGGTAGTCGCCACAGTAGTCAGCATTAACGAGTCGTAGCAAAACCGGGGTGGCTGCCCCGGCGAGGACACCTTCCCCGGTCTTCTCGTGCCTGGCAGTTCAATCGGTACAGATCATTGGACAATAGCGTAATAGATAGGGGGGCTTCGCCGCCGAAATACCACCATTAGTTGACTTTAGTATGTATTCAGGACACCAATCTATCCCAGCTTCATCTTCCACTAAGGCCACTCGGTGACCAATAGGGCTATATCCTAGCATGCCTGTCGATGGTTTCATGCATCTCCCCCAGGTGCCAAGCAGGCTAGCGGAGCTGGAGGAAACATTAGATTCGGGGTCCCCATGGCCGCTTATCTATGCCATCTTGGGTCATTCGGGATCGCAGGCCACTACGCAGGCTGTGCCATGGCCTTACTGTAGGCGCCCAGGCCAGACCCGGGCCCTGAGGTCTGAAATCCGCTGGAATCCATTAATGGCTAGCGTTTTACTAGGGATGCAGATTTGGTGCGATACCATCAAGTGATGCCGCGATCACAAGGTCTCGCGAGTCTCGAACGCGTCGAACGCTTACTACAGAAGCTGTGAGCACACCCTGAAACCGTGACTTAGCTGCGTGCAAGAACTAGGTTGTACACATCAACACACGGAAGTGCTAATGATGCTTTCCGTCTCTCGTTAGGAGGATGTTCCAATGGTCCAGCTTAGTGCATTCGGGGAGAAGCCGTCCAGGAGAGAGAGGAAGCTTTAGGGGGTTCACCATGGAGGGTCTTCCAAACGGCGGAATAGCGCCACGAACTTCTGCCCCTTGTTTCGCTCCACCTTCTTGCCCTCTTCAGTTTCCGTTGTCATGATCTTGACACATTCGTCCGACTCCTGCTCTGCTTCGGAGACCCTTTCAAAGGACGGGTGAAGCTCAAGGTGGTGAACCATCCAGTTATGCAAGTCCTCCACATCGGTAATGGTATACACGATACCCCCAGGCCTCAAAACAAATGCGTACTCTGAGTTGAGCGTGGTTGAGACGATCCTCGCCTTGTGCTTGCGGGCCTTGAAGTGCGGGTCGGGGAAGCAGATGAATATTTTCGACAATTGGCCTTTCCTGAAGAAGTTTGGCAGGAACTTCATTGTGTTGGCTCGGAGACAACCGACATTCTGGAACTCGTTGGAGTCTTGATGTTGCGCGCGCAAGGATCGGATACGCTCCTGTACAAACTCAGTCACCTGGGTTCGTATCTCCATTCCTAGAACAAGTTTGTCAGGCAGCTTTGGCGCCAAAGCTACGAGCAGGCCTCCGAATCCGCAGCCGATATCCAAGATTTCGACATCCTGGCGCAATCTCTTCGCTTGTCGTTGGGCTATTTGACCGTCGTTGTTCGAGGCTGTGGCTTCGGGTAGCTCCTCTGGATCGGTCTTATAAGCCGGGAAGAATGGCGCCCAGTCCATGTGGTCGGGCGAGATGGGGCTGGATACGAGTTAATCATGAACGCGACATGGGTAATGCATTTTTCATACTATTCCAGTTGGTGGTCTGAAAAAGGGTTTGCATGCGCTCGCTGCCGGTAAAACTTCTTCTTGGGCATCTCGGTTGCGCCATCCTGCTGTGAGCGCGCCAGGCGGTAGTCCGCACGCTTCTGCTTCTTGTTCGGAGCCCCAGGCATCTTGTATGGGTTGCGAGAATGCAGTGCCTGCGCAGTCGAGGTTCGTGATCGAGAGGTTTGCGTATCGACAATGAAGTAGAACCTCGTTCGGAGTTTGGAAAATTTGGTGGGGTAAAGAGCTTATCGGTGAACGGAATGATGTACGAGCCGTGGCGCCGATCCCCAGCTACGTAACCAGTGCATTACATAATGCCCGAGCACATGTGGCTGGCCAGCCATTGTGGGCCGCGACGAACGACGAACGAGCCAACCAACGCCGAGTGCGCTCCCAAGTGCGTGCGGCTTGCTGCTGACGGTACCTAAGGTTGCCAAAGATGGGATTTGAGCCTCGGTCCCCGGTCCCCGGCCACTGCATTTTCGCGTGGGACGTGATTGCTGCCAGCCATCAACCGACCACATACCCAACTCCTACATCTTAATG
This sequence comes from Apiospora hydei, assembly GCF_038363865.1. NCBI lineage: Eukaryota > Fungi > Ascomycota > Sordariomycetes > Amphisphaeriales > Apiosporaceae > Apiospora > Apiospora hydei. The sequence goes on along the minus strand of NW_027117364.1, from coordinate 2,593,781 downwards.
AGCATCATCTACTCAGTCAGCTAAACCAACCAGGCCAAGCGATCCGAAACAACTTGGTCCCGTGTCGTGCGATTACCAACGCTTGGGGATGAGATAAGTCCGCCAAAGCCACCGCCGATATGCCTATCCGCGAGGAACTTGTGACCTCAGCGGTCAACTGTGAGTGCGCCCAACGCGCAGACGCGACCGATGGGCTCCATCTAACGATCCAACCCGCACAGTCTTGCAAGACCCCAATGTCGCCGCGTCTCCGGTTGAGAATAAACTATCGTTCCTCCGGTCCAAGAACTTAACGCAAGAAGAGATCGACGCTTCTCTTGCGCGAGTCGGCATACCACCTCCAAGTCATCCCGTCGCAGCCCCATCGCAAGCCGTCGCCGGACCTGTACAGCATCAACAGCAGCCATACTATAACGCGTCTTATCCATCTGCCGCTCCTTATGGCTGGCAACCTCCACCTCCCCCGCCCCCTAAGCGGGATTGGCGAGACTGGTTCATCATGGCGACCGTGGTAGGAGGTGTTGGGTATGGATTTTACGCCATTTCAAAGGTAAGTAACCCTGAATGATGGGAAGAGTGTGTTTTTTTACTCTAAGCTGACTTGGCTCCCAAAGCGTTATCTATATCCGCTGGTAGCACCACCTACGCCCGAAAAGCTGGAGCAGGATAAGGCTACTGTCGACGAACAATTCGAAAAGGCCTTCGCGACTCTGGAGCAGCTCTCGAAAGACACCGAGTCGCTGAAAGCCTCGGAACAAGATCGGACTGAAAAACTTGATAAGATCCTTGTAGATCTCGAAGACTTCATGACCGAAACCAAATCTGGAAAACGTCGCCAAGAGGACGAAACGGATCGGCTACGGAGTGAGGTAGAGTCACTGAAGGACGCTATACCCAAGAGTATGGCTGCAAACAAGGACTTCACAGATGAACGGCTGCGCGAGATTGCCAATGAAGTGAAAAGCCTAAAGTCGCTTATCGGTCAGCGCATGTCATCTGCGCCTGCTGCACCCGCAGCACCCGCTGCCTCTGCCCCCAACAACAGCTATCTCCAATCTGCACGGAGCAATGCGCCTTCCACCTCGACCGTAACACCCGGGAATGAGCCAGAGTCCCAGAGCAATGGGGAGGCGAGGAACGGTACCAATGGTGAAACCCCATCTACATCGGGCAGACAGGACTATCTGTCCTCTCTGGGTGGCCGTTCAAGCCCATTCGCGAGTGGAATGCCTGCAGGGACAGCAGCAATCCCAGCCTGGCAATTGGCTATGGCAAACCAGGGCTCCAGCGATGCAGACAATACATCTCAGCAGGGAGCAAGCGGCAGCTCTTAAGTTATTGAGCCCCTTGCCTGTATTCTAGTGTAATAACCAGCAGCGATTTGCTTTGGGGAAGCTTTGGGAGAACTGTAGTATGTATATATGTTAAGCGATCGATACGAATAATGGGTTCCGGCTGAACCCTCATCGCTCTTCTCTTTATCATGGGTAGCATATCATGGGTGGTCGTGGTATCTTACCCCTACACAGCTCTACTTGCCAGGAGTAGAAATTTAATATCATCAAGACTCGGGGACCTGACGGTACTCTTAATGCGAACAAGACATCATGCTACGCTCTTGAAATAACACTGTTGTGTGTGATTCGTCGAGAATGGCAATGCTCTTGCTTGTCACTGAGGTGATAAATGAGGTTGGATTGTTCATTCGACAGGCTCCATGCCTGTCTTTATAACGAAGAATGAAACTTGGGGGATGCATTCCTTCTTCCCGGAGCCCTCGGGCTCCTAGAACCTGACAATCACTTTCTCGAGTCGAGCAACGCTTCTTTTGCGGCAACACGCTCCATGCGTGGTATGTCTTTGGAGACTTTAGTGGCATGCTTAATAAGGTTTGCGCCGAAGAAGTCTGGTCATGCGAATCAACGGAGGTCGTGACATTGCGACTTGTTAATTGTGATGATAGAGCTCCTTTTCCCCGGCAGAATCCAGGCAGCTACCAGGTTCACAACAGAGCCTACATCTCTTCAACGGCTATTGATCCAGTTCTTTGATTTAGCAAATGCTCCTTTCAGTGCGGTCTCTTTCTGTGTCGATTTATCCTTGGGGAATATAACCTCAGATCCATCAGGTCAGGTCATTCACGTCGAAATGAAAGGGTAATTAATTACATCCCGACCGAGTCACCTTAAACATCGCCAAATCCGTCGGGCCGCCTTTTACCAAATTCGAATAATTGGTTTCTATCTCGGCAACAGATAGACGTTTAAACAAACATGGCTGAGTCCGCCAAATTCTCGATGGCCGATTGCTCAATTCTACTCCAGAACGGCGCTGTTATCGAAGCTAATGCCGATATCTCTGGCGTCGGCGTTGTGACCGCGTTCATTCTGAGTGCTTACCTGACCTTTACCGCTGTCCTAGTCGCCTACCTGTTCGGTCTTGTGGACTCGGAGCTCTTGAGCCCCGTCGACCGCCGCGTCTTCCACATTCGATCTTATCCTTCTCGATCAACCAATGGAAGCGAGCAGCAGCAGCAGCATGAGGAACAGCGGGCGCCCAGCAAGCTCAGGGCAAGGGCCGAGGCCTGCCTCCGCACCGCGATCCTCGCCCTGAGCGACCAGCAGATCGTGATAGGCATCGCCATCATGGGCGCCGGCTTCCAGGGGCTCCGCGCGGGAGCCCTCTCGGCCTACCATTACCAGATCGTGCTGTACCTGGCGTGGATGTCGAGCAGCGTGCACCTAACGGCCATCACCTTGCTCGCGTCCTACCTCAAACGCCACCGCGGCGTCCTTGCCTGGCGCCTCACCGGCATGCTCGTTCTCTTCGTCATGCTCATCGTCGGTCTTGTCACCACCATCAGCAACGACTGGGGTATCTTCTCGTGGCCGGGAATCGACAGCGACAAGACGGGCTGGGCGATCCCCGCCCGTTGTTTCTGGGGGAACCTCAGAGGCGCCGGCGTGAGCCCGGACGCGCCAATCGGCTTCATCATCTTGAGTGTCAGCTACTTGTGGAAGATGGGTCAGTTGTTCCCATCGTCTCGCGGCGCCTATCACCGATGGTTTCGCGGGCCAGTAGAAAGGTTCCTGGTGCATGCTTTACGGTTCACAGCGGAGAAACGCAGCATACGTAGCGGATCCTCGTGGTTTTGGCTGTGGACGTTTCGGCTTCTACTGGCCCTAGCACTCCCAGTTATGGTGATGTTTGAAGTTGTCTCCTCTTTTGCTGCGTCTCTTTGGTTGTCTCTGATGGGCTTGATCTTTGGCACGATCCAGGTCCTGATCCCTCGAGGTCAGATGCAGCCTATGACCCAGTCTCAAGAAGGCACTTGGGGCTTTGGGCAACTCGTACCCCTAATTCTTCTGATCCAGCCACTGGGCATGGTTCTCGAGCACGTTTGGACGAGGGAACCGCACGACGAAGATGCATTGGAGCTGTTGCGGTACACAAGAACGCTCCCAGGCTCCCGCGACACTCAAAATGAGCCAAAGACGGAACTCTCTCGAGAAGGTCAACACAATCAGTACTGCCTCCAGCAAGTTCTCCTCACTCGGATATGCACCCATCCAAGAGCATCGACTTGGCCTCAAGAGCACGCCATTGTTAAAGACTTCCTTTTCTCAAGCAAGTTGTTCTCGTTCCTGGTTTGGCTGGTGCAGGCAGCTGTTATCACGATTTGCACTGTGGTATTCCACTTCGACTCCCTAACTATCGGCAATTCACGCTCCAGTAACTGGGAGTTTATTCTCGATGCGATTGCAACGTTTATCGGGTTTGGCGTCTTGGCGACTCTGGTGATGTCTCCATATAGCCGCACCGGTCGTGTACCTCGGACGTGAAAGGGGCGGTCTTCCGATTGCACATTAGCGGTTAGCGGGAGAAACACCTGAAGGTGCAATGCCGCCGGCATAGTGGCAATTCCAGGACTGTGTAAAACCGAGCACGCAGGGGCGCATTGGCCATCTAGAAGGGGAAAACTGCTCTCGACTTTAGGTCGAGGAAGGCTTCAGTCAACAGGGAAGGGATTCAATGCAGGAGGCCACCAGGCTTAAACTGACTGCCACTTATCGTCCAAGAATTCTGCCTTCTCGTTCAGACGTATAACCAGTCGGCCGTCGGTGATTAGTCTTGGCCAACCACCTCTTCGTCGAGTCAACGACGATGTGCGCGAACATGCCGTCAGACCGGAACAGGCAATTGGAAGTGCACGTCTATGCTCAATACGGGGCTTCCGGGTAAAGGATACGATCCGTCTTCTCGCAGAGGCTACCTACAGTAACGACCGGCCAGAGCTAAGTCTCAGGTGGTTAACGACAGATGAATGAAATCAAGAATTGAGAAACCATTACCTTAACTCACTGCCTTGCTAGATTTGGTGACGCTGGCATGGAATCTGGCGGGCGGTTTCGCCACAAGCACGATGCCACGTGTTGGAGCACACCAGGGAAGTCGGACGACTTGCGAAAGCTGCTTAGGAGGTCATCCAATGGGGAATGATTGAAGTCAATTCGAAAATGGCATATTGGCACCAGCGTATTTTGCACTACAAATGGATATGCATACGCCACCCAAACTCGCAGCCTTTGTAAGTAGGGAGGCTAGTGCGCCGCCCAGAACGGATGGGGATTTGGAGAAATGCATGGCGCCGCGTGTATCATGACGCAGGATAAAACTTTGCATGGAATAGCCGATGATTTTGCTACCTGCTCGTATCAATGTATGTACAGAGGCATCCAAAGATAAGCTCAATACAAGCTGGTTTCACGACTGATGATGACTGAGCCGAGGCCAACCAAAAAGCAACATTGATGAAGGGGGAAAAGACGTTGGAGGCCCAATAAAACATACTTCATGGCCGCCTGCACCTAGCGGATGTCAGCCGTTGCAGAATCGATCTATTCCTGCTGGGCCCGGCTGCGGGCGGGGCCGAACATCTGAAAATTACTGAAGTAGGCGATTGGCTTTTTCCCTTGGGCTCTGGACAGCCGTTCTGTAAGCCATGGAATCTGTCATGGACTCATCTTAGAAAAGAAACGAAGAAGAGACCCCGGACGACGATCCATTGCTCGGTACTTGTTCCGCTACACTTGCCGCATTGAGCCAAAGTCGCGAAATTCGACGAGGGGGATTAGTGAGCGAGCAAGTGCCGCCGATCTCCATCCATCCTCAACGTCTTTTCATCGATCCACAGCGACCTGCGACATGGACCAGGTCCTAAACTGCACCGCACCATTCATCGTCATGCCCCCTACGGAGTACTCTTTCTATCCACCGCCGTCCTTGATGATGGCAGGCAAGCAAGCAAACAATACCACCGCCATAGCGTACGATGTATGCTGGATACGCGTGCAATATTCACACAATGAAACAAATGAAACACTTCGGGGCTCTCGAACTCTAAAAAAGGGAGACAAGAGGACCCCTTCGGAGAGAAAGACGGCCGATCTTGTCTTCAACCGATGCGACCAGTCGTGCTCCTTTCACCATCAACACGGCGCCGATCGCACAATCGCCGCGCATCTTCTGTTCGTCCCAGGTGTCATTCGTCTGGACCCTGCTCGTATTTGCGGCAAGCTGACTGATAGCAATGACTCGGGTGTCTCGTTGCTTACCACTGAGCCGATGGACTCTAGGTAGGGCACACGAATTGGCCCAAAGAAATCATGCCATCATCGCTCGGCTTTGCAATTTTGTTCATGAAGCCGGTCACATACAATGGTAGTAGCACAGCACCCTGACACCTGTGTTGCCGCGCAAGAACGCACCCCTATGTCTGTCTATGCCCCATGACACCCTTCATACGGTAGCGAACCTAGTCCAGCCGAGAGGCCCGCGTGGTCGGTTCGCGTACCGATTAGCGTCATCCTCGACTTTGCCCCCAAGACATACCTCGGGGCTATTCCTTGCTTGGAGGGGCTTGCCTTTCACAAGTCCCATCCATCGGCACCAATGTAATGGCATTGACACCATCGACTTTTTGCAACTATGTACTGGGACATCCCTGGCGTGGGAGTTCGATTACATCCTCCATCAAAATGGCGGTAGGTACGGGATCCATCTGGACCAGTTTTTCTCTTCTTTCCTTCCTGCGTCTTCTCCTTCATGTTGCACTCTTTCATTTGTGTGCGCCTGCGTTGTTGTACGGAGCAGGACTCTGTGCCTCTCCATACTCTAGTCTTAGCCGAACTACACCGGCATCCCTGGGCACTGCCTCGGCTTCAACTACCTTCAGTCATACTTAAACCGGAGCACGAGCTCTTGAGGTATTAGTATATTCGACTACTGTCAGTATACCGCCTTCTGATACCAAGAACCGTTGCATAGCGGGATCTTTCGAAAGCCTTCTTAGAAGCCACCATCCGTTTCGCGGCAGACGGCCAGCATCATGGCAGAACAGCAGCCAAAGGATGGCGTCACGAAGTCAGCAAAGGCGCGTCTCGCGCTGCTCTGGGCTGTGCTGCCCAAAATCCCTTCTGTCATCAGGGTCGTGTTATTACATGTCCTGAAAATGTCAGAGCCATCTCGCTACCTAGATCTGCGAGAAAACGTGATAGTCTCGTTTTTGCGCAGCCTCTTGGATCAGCCAAAACCGCAGCCTATATCCAAGACACAGCGCATGACACTTAGGGATCCGGGGATCAAAGGCCGAATATGGGTCAGCAAGGTGTCATCACAGGTACCACCAGAGGAGAGTATCCGTGATGTTCTTCTTGCTGCTATTGACTCGTCAAAGGGCCAGTTTGTCGCTGCCGATGGAATCTGCAGAGTTCCGGATATTGTTCCTGTTGAGGCGGAGTGGACGGGGTACCGTGCTCATGCGAGCCCCAGTTCGGAGCTGCCAGCAATACCCGAGCAGCAAAAATACGCCGAAATGATGAAAGAATGCAGCAGTGATGTCACGATACTTTACTTTCATGGCGGCGCCTACTATCTAATGGACCCGGCCTCTCACCGGCCCACGACGAAGAGGCTTGCCAAAATGACGGGTGGAAGAGCTTACTCTGTACGATATCGACTTGCGCCTCAAGACCCGTTCCCTTCCGCATTACTGGATGCTTTCGTCTCTTATATGACGCTTCTCTACCCACCCCTGGAGCAATCCACGCGGCCGTCGATGCCTCCAATATCGTATTTAGCGGCGACAGGTAAGATAGCTAATCCCTGTTTCCACGTCGTCTACTAACGGCCATAGTGCTGGAGGAAATCTGAGTCTAGCCCTTTTGCAGACAGTCCTTGAAATCCGGCGCAGGGGCCTCAAGGTCACCTGGTTTGGACACGAAAGAGAGGTTCCCTTGCCGGCTGCGGTAGCCGCCAACTCACCATGGTTAGATATTGTCCAAAGCATGCCATCATGGACGACAAACCAGAAGTGGGACTATCTACCTCGGCCGCGGGATCTCGCAGATATCAAGCAGCCGAAAGATGCGATCTGGCCTGCCAAACCACCACGGAAACACCTTTTCATCGACGATGATTTCCTGCTCCATCCATTGGCATGCTTGCAGCTGAACGCTTCCTGGGAGGGGGCGCCGCCTATCTACGTGTGCTGCGGCTGGGAATGCCTAGCAGACGAGGATAAGTGGTTTGTATCCAAGCTGGTCAAGGACGGGGTCGCTATCGTCTTTGAAGAATACGAGGCGATGCCGCACGTGTTTGCCGCTATCCTGGAAAAAGCGCCACAGTCTACGCGGTGTTTCGACGGGTGGGCAAAGTTTATCAGCCAGGCTTGCGGAAGTCCTCAAGAGATCCAGTCGAGCTTCATCACGATCAAAGCCAAGACCATGAAGGAGGTCGATATCAATGTCAAGAACCTGAGCCCTTTCACTGAGGAGGATCTCCGGAAGTTTGCATTTGACAGGGTCGGGCGGAAATCGTCGTTCCCGAACACACCCGCAAAGCTGTAGAGCCTGGTTGCGAAAACAGGTATTGGGTTTTTTGGTGTCAACTGCATTAAGCCAGGCTGAATGAGTTTTGGATGATATTGGTGAGCTTGAAGTCGCACACATACATGACCTCGTCACACGTCTTTAGGGTGGAAGATATGGAACGAACGAAAAGCACAAATTGATACCCACGCCAGGTATATACGGAGATATTTCCTGGATTATATGCCTTTACATAATATAATACCGAGATCTATCTAATGTTGATAGATCATATTCTCGTTTCAATCATCGTAGTGTTTCGTGTTTCGTCATAAATCAAAGTGACCGAGAAGCCGTTACCCCCTGGAAGCCCCCAAAAGTCCCCTAACCCAGCGGCGTGCAGAGGTGCCAGATCCCGGGTCCGTTAGCGCCGAGTCTGAGCGTCGACTGCCAATGGACTGCAACTATCTCGGAAATTTATCATCTCAATTGAATCTTCGGGCCTCAACGTCTGCTGTCTGTTGTCTTTTCATATGACGGCATCCGACAATCCAGCACCGCAGGTCGCAATTGTGATTGAGTCAATTGCTCGGTCGTAACCTCGGAAGCGCCTTCTTTCTTAGGAAAAGACTCTTCCACACCACCTGGGTCCGATGCACACCTGGGAAGTAAACAACAGTGCAGGAACTACGGGAATTAACGGGGTTAGTAACGGTTGATAATTTACACAAGCACCCGACCAGGTACAACCACAAAATCCTCAGAGAAAATGGAGCGACACAAGAAGTCCGTGAGCCTCATCTCCTCCACCATCAAGACCTTCTTTGATCGGTCTGAGCCGTACCGGATCTTCCACGGGTCCACCAACTCGACGCGGCCGGCGCACCTGAAAAAGGCCGCGCGGCTCGTCGACATCTCGTCGCTGCGCAATGTCCTGAAGGTCGACAAGGCCAAGCGCACCGCGCTCGTCGAGCCCAACGTGCCCATGGACCGGCTCGTCGAGGCCACTCTGCCGCACGGCCTCATCCCGCCCGTCGTCATGGAGTTCCCCGGCATCACCGCCGGCGGCGGCTTCGCCGGAACCGCGGGCGAGAGCAGCAGCTTCCGCTGGGGCTACTTTGACGAGACGGTCAAGGGCGTCGAGATGGTGCTGCCCGACGGCCAGGTCGTCAACGCCGCCAACCCGGGGCACCCCGACGCGTCCGAGCTCGCCGCGGCCAACCCGAGGGGCCAGTACGCCGACCTCTTCAAGGGCGCTGCCGGGTCCGTCGGCACCCTGGGCGTGACGACGCTCCTGGAGCTGCAGCTGATCGAGGCCAAGCGCTATGTGCGAACGACGTACCGCCGCACGACGAGTGTGGCCGAGGCCATCCGCGTCGTCAAGGAGGAGTGCGCCAAGCCCGAGAATGACTACGTGGACGGCATCCTCTTCTCCAAGACCCACGGCGTCATCGTGAGCGGCACGCTGACGGATGAGCCACCGCCGCCGGGCCAGGAGCCGCAGACCTTCAGCGCGGCCTGGGACCCGTGGTTCTACCTGCACGTGCAGGACGTGACCAAGTTGCTGCCCTCGTCGTCAGCCTCGGCCTCAACCAGCTCGGCCACGGCGCTGACGACGGGCCGCGTCACGGAGCACATCCCGCTCGCCGAGTATCTGTTCCGGTACGACCGCGGCGGCTTCTGGGTCGGCGCCGCCGCCTTCGACTACTTCCGCCCCGTCCCCTTCACCCGCTTCTTCCGCTGGTTCCTCGACGACTTCCTCCACACCCGCATGCTCTACCGCGCCCTGCACGCCAGCGGCGAGAGCGCCAAGTTCTTCGTCCAGGACCTCGCCCTGCCCTACGAGACGGCCGAGGCCTTCGTCGACTACGTGGACGACTCCCTCGGCATTTGGCCCCTGTGGCTCTGTCCCCTCAAGACCCCCGCGGGCCCCACGTTCCACCCGCACCTGCGCCGCGACGGTACACAACAGCAGCAACAGAAGCAGGACGGAGCCCAACCATCCCCAGCGTACGGCGAGATGCTCAACATCGGCGTCTGGGGCTGGGGGCCCCTCCGACCGCGCCGCCTTCGTCTCCGCGAACCGCGGCCTCGAGTCCAAGCTGCAGGAGCTCGGCGGCATGAAGTGGCTCTACGCGCACACCTACTACGAGCGGTCCGAGTTTTGGGGCGAGAACGACAAGGGCGCCTACGGCCCGATCCGGGCGTGGTACGAGGCCCTCCGCAGCAAGTACCAGGCGACGGCGGCGAACCTGCCCGACGTCTACGACAAGGTCCGCGTCAAGGACGCGCCTGAAGAGGGTGGCTGGAAGGGCGCCGTCAAGAAGACGTGGCCCCTCGGCGGGCTCGTCGGCATCGCCCGCAGCATCCAGAGCGGCGACTACTGGCTGCACCGCAAGGCGACCTGGAAGTGGAAGAAGGGCGGGGAGAAGGAAGAGCAAAAGCAGAAGACCTTGTAAAAAATGAATAGCATAACAAGATACCATGAACAGATGTATGTGTCAGCAAAAGCAAGGCGAATTTTAGCAGGAGTGGCTGGTTGCCACAAGTGGCTGTACCATATAGAATGTATATATTATCAGCGTTGGGGCATCAGGGTTTCACAAGACACTAAAGCCCTCTCTAAGCAAATGCCGCGCATCGAACTATCAGCCATGTACGTATGATTTCAACTCAACAAAGGCGGGTGGTCATTGATAGTGTAAAAGTCTATTTATCTGGCTCGAAGCAATGCTTGCAAGAATAGTTGCTTTGTAAAAAGCCCCTGGTATATACAAGCCTCTAAGTTGGCCGAGATATTATAGTCTCGGCATTATTAAAAGTTGACGTTTCTTTTGACGTCTACGTTCGTTGCATCGTTTCCTCCACTAATGACTAGTGGTATTCGCTCGTGGGAGCACCATTACGCTATGATGCGACGAGATCATTGTCCTTCAAGACAACAAGACGTCGCATAGCCGGGTTTGCCACCTCGGTGGCTGTGTTGAATCAATATCGAAGCTCTATGTGGTTTTCAAGATCTTATTCCTTGACCGAGTAGAACCGCTTGAACATATCGTCAACCTTCTCGAGGTAATATGTTCCAGGGACAATGGTAGAGATATCACCCTTAGGAGTGAAGTCCTTCTGGAGATGAGCCTGGTGGCGCAGATCACAGAACTAAGGTTCAGTTAGCACAATGTTACCATTAAGCAACGGAGGAATAATTTCATCAACTTACAGATTCGTACTCGGTGGGGCTGAGAGCTCGTCGCGAAGCCAGCTTGTTAGGGATGTCCAAAACCTTGGAGATCTCCTCGGTGCTGCCGTTGATACGGAACGAGGTGAAACTGGAAGCCAGACCGGAACCGTAGCTGAACAGACCGATGCGCTTGCCCTGAAGGGTAGCACTGTCGACGTTGCCGACCAAGCTTGCCAGACTGCTCCAGACACTGGCGCAGTACATGTTTCCGCACATAGTTGCGACGTTGATCGCAGGCTGGACGCGCTCAGCGAAGCGCTTCTTGGTCAGGCCCATGAAGGTCTTCTCCACGACCTTGTCCGTGAGAGACTTCTCATAGGGCATATCGCGCAGCTCACCAGGGACCTCGGCAAATGCCGGGCTGTCAGGGTTGGCCAGGTAGTCGTGGTATAGGAGACGGGCGTAGGACTTCTGGACCTGCTTGCAGGTGGGGGAGTGGAAAGCCAGGTAGTCAAAGCGGTCCAGGGCAGTCTTGGTAGAGTCGGTGGCAGCGTGGCCGTTGCCGTTGGAGCCCTGGAGCTTGGCCTCGCGCTCGCCATAGGCCTTGTAGGCGGCATCCAGAGCCTGGAAGTAGCAGTTGACCGAGTAGTGGCCATCGACGTAGGGGTACTCGCTGGTCAGGTCAGGCTTGTAGAAATCGTAGACGTGAGACATGTAGGATCCGCGCAGACCGGGCTCAGCGACGATCGGGGCGTTGGGGCCAACCAGCATAGCGACACAGCCAGCACCACCCGTCGGGCGCGCATTGCCCTTGGCGTAAAGAGCGATGTCACCAGCAACGACAATAGCGTCACGGCCATCCCAGCCGGAGGACTCGATCCAGTTGAGGGCGTTGAAGAAGGCATTGGTACCACCGTAGCAAGCGTTTACGGTATCGACACCCTCAATGTTGGTGTTGGTGCCGAAGAGCTGCATCAAAACCGACTTGACTGACTTGGACTTGTCGAGAATGGTCTCGGTACCGACCTCGAGGCGGCCGATGTTGTTGACGTCGACATTGTAGTTCTTAATGAGCTTCGAGGTGGCGGTAAGAGCGAGCGAGTAGATGTCTAAGGTAACACAAACATCGCGTCAGCCAGTGGAAAACCAACAGGGGGACCAGTACACATGGAACAAATAGATTGGAACATACCCTCTCGGTCGTCGCAGAAGGTCATCTTAGTCTGACCAAGACCAATTGTGTACTTGCCAGCGCTGGCGCCATCGTGCTTCTCGAGCTCAGTCTGTTCGACATACTGTGGGGGTGAAGGTTCGTGTCAATTTAGGGGTCCATGCGATTTCGGCAGGTGAGGGGGAGGGGCAAATTCGTGGTGTTTTCTTTTTTTCCTGCCCTGGTTGAGCAGCAACATCAAGCTGTCAAGCCCAATTCCCCCCATTCTGCTTGCTACGCGCAATGCAGCCGGGGAACCAAAAACGAATATGCAGACGAAATCAACAATGGAGCATTGGCTCTCTGCAGAACGTACCTGGCTGGGGAAGTAGAGTTCAATGGCCTTGATGCCAATGTTCTGGGGGCGGGCGGCCATGACTGCGACGGATTGGGGTGCAGGGAGAACGAGCTGGTGTAGGTTTGTCGAGAAGAACGGGGGCTTTCTAGAAGTTGTTGCTGTTGCCTTTTATGAACAGACAGCGTCGGATCTAGAGAAACAGAGAGAAGGGTGTCAGCAGAAATGGTCGCCGGGGATTGAGAAGGCTTTCACCGCCCATTTCCCGGGCTTGCAATATCTGGTACGCATATTTGGGAAGGCGTTGGTGGGGATCAACATCTGCATGGCATGGGAGGTAGGAGAGGGTCGGGTTTAACTCGAAAAAATAGGCTGTGGCGTGCCAATGGCCACTCGGGGTCCGACTTACGTACTTTTGCAGGCCTGTGTCTTCCGTGCAGTCTTACAGTCGGGTGGTAGTGAGAGTGGGAGGGAGAGTGAGAGTCGGTAAGAGAAGGATCAGGGAAGGACTGAGGAAGGAGGAGGGAAAGATATATGGGTATAATAAATTCGAACGGGTTGCTTTGCTTTGCAGCGAGAGGGGGCAATGGGGGAAGAGGCCGAGAGTGAGAGAGAGAGAGGAGAGAGGAGCAGATTTATTATTACCTGGTTACTTGTTATTCCGTACGTAGGGTGGTACCTTGAAAGACTGGACTGCGTGCTTCCTGCTACGACTACGACTGCTGCTGCTACTTGCCTTGAATTCATCTCAAGTCCGGGTCCCTTTTTTGCACTACAGCCAGTGACTACCTCCTACCGTCCATCACAACAATCCAAGTGGCATGAGACGGACCCGTCCTACCCTCTGTTTTAGTCCTAGCCGGGCCGTTGAGCATCTTTGATAATGGCTGTCTGGTGGCTACAGTTCTGGCTACAGTTCTGGCTACAGATCCCAACTTTCGAACATTCGACGACGCGGTGGCCCAGGGGTGGGATCGGCCACGGCGATTGCCAGAGAGGGAAGTGCCCATGCCGTCTGCGTTTTTCTCCTTTCGCAAGCAGCCCGCCGGGTGGCCTACATGGAGAAGGCAGAAAGCGTGATGAATTATCGGTGGCCGAGATTCGACCGTCCCACAATTGCACACCAAAACCCCTGACAGATTTTAGGCTTATCGCGCTATCGCCCAATGATCCCCTGCTTCTTGTCCCAACAGGGACTAGACAGCACGACAGACTGCTGCAACCCTGCTTCTCTAGCCCCAGGCCCGTACCTTGGAGCCCATCAAAATCACAATCTCGCTCCACGCACCGCGCTTGCCACGGAGACGAAGGTGAGAATGGCAGTCGGCCATTTCAGGAGAAAACTTGTTGGGCTCTCACTTCACGCTATCCCGTGTAGACCAGAGACGGGAGTCGTACGTGTACGGGATGTGCTACCAGCCCCAAACAAGCCACCATGACAGAACACTTTGGTCTATCTACCTACCTGCTACTAACTTGTATGCACGTATGGCGATGTAGGTGGTCAGAAACATGACGACGTTTCTTCCTGCCAGTAACAGCCCTGGGCAACAACACACCTGCCTAAGTAATTAGTAAGCATGTAGAAAATGAGCTATAGTTGCCAAGATCACCAAAGCAACGAGGGGTCTCTCAGCAGTCCACTCCAACCAGGTATCGCATACCCCTATACACCCATTACTCATGTCAAGCAGGGCATACTTACACGGTGGCACCACCTTTGAAATACCACCTAAGATTTGATGCCTCCACGTCTCTGGAATCTCCTTTTCACTTCCTTAAGGACAGATTTCTATGCCAACTTTCACTCATATACCTACCTGCCTCTAGTAGTGCTATCATGGAAACAAGGTCCTCCGTCGCCCTATGTATACTCTTGCGTCGAACGAGATGGTTTCCATGGTTTGCAATGAGCGAGTAATGTGCCATGAGGGCCCGAGCGCCATACAAGAAGACTGCGTGGGAGCTTGCATGTTGGCAGGTTACCTACCCGACCAAGCCGCTCACAAACACGTCAAGCTGCGGCTGCGAAGCCTCCTCGTGTTGCGGGAACAAAGAACGGGAATTGTGTCCAGTATTTGTTTCAGGTGGAAGAGCATATTTGGCTATGTTGAACCCGAATCTCAAAAACGGCAATGCGGTTACGCGACGGCGGGAAGCCTCGGGCCGGAGGCCCTGAGATCTAGCTCTCCGCCAACGTACATGTATCCTTGTCAACGGACCGCTGGAACGGCTGCTTAACAATATAGCGAGTGCACACTCAGCAACTACATGTTGGTAAATATGGGTGTATCTATTACCCCATTAATGTGGTGTCATCCGACTCGGGTCCATAAGCTGACAGGCAACAGAAGTCAGGTCCGCGAGCTGATTGGCAACGAAGCGGTTGCTGCCGAAGTCGTTCACTGCCATTCCACACTCCAGGTGGTCTCACCCTTCCTGAAGGGAACTACTTCAACCCCGGCGTCCTTGATGGACTCGGGGATAGTGGCATTGCCCTTCTTGACAAGAATGTTTTTGGTGGCCTTCTCGACCCCGTAGAATTCTCGGCCCCAGTCGCTCAGGAAACCCCGGAGAAGCCCCTCCGTGACCTGCTCGTCTTTGACGTCCCCTCTTTCGATGGCCTCTTCAAGCGAGCTGAGCACATACTGGCACGCAAATGGCTGTGTGAACACGCCAGCAGCTGCGTTTCCTTTCCCCTTCTTGGCGCTGATATCGTGGGCTGCTCCTGACTTAGTATAATTTCATTCATCTCAGACCACTATGGGTAAAAGCTTACGAGCCGAGTCGGTGCCTAGGAAGAACTTGCCATTGCTGTTGACGAGGGCATCAAGCAGCTTCTTCCTGTCCTCCGGAGTCTGCGATTGTATTAGTCGGTAGATCCTCTTGTTAACTAGCCGCAAAACCCACCTTGGCCACCGGCTTGCAGAAGCAGTAAACATTCCCAGCCCAATCGTCAACCAAGAGGGAGAGGTGGTGGGCCGTGATGGTAGCAACTACCGTCTCGCCGCAGCTTCTAACAGCCTCAACGGCATCGGCTGTTGTGGTGTGTTCCAGTACGATTTTCCTAGCAGCGTTAAAGTTACAACCGAGTCATGAACCAAGTAAATGCCATACTCTTATGCTTACAGTTTGGGAAAGCGGCGATGAAGGTCCTTCAGGGTGGGCAGGAACTTGCTCTCGGCGTTCAGGATTGTCACGTCCTTCTTATCACTCGGGACCTCGCCGTGGAGGTTGAGCACCAACCCAACTTCTTGCATGGCCTCAAAGACCGGGTAGAATGGCTCATAACTGACGACGCCTGAAGAGCTGTTCGTGGTAACACCTGCAGGGTAGGACTAGTAGTTGCAGATAAGCATTGAGCCACATGATCAGTTGCGTGAGCGAGTACCTTTATGCCCGCGATCCCGGCCTTCTTAGCTTCACGAACAACATCGGGGGTGATGGTCTCGTGCAAGTAAAGAGTCATCAGGTAGTTGATGCTCGAGTCAACATCTTGCAGACGCTTTTTGTACTCCAGTGCGGCAGCAATAGTGGTGACGGGCGGCACCTATAACGGGAATTCATATTAGAGGGTTTCTCCCGTGAATTGGTGTTTTTAAGGCACCTGGTTTTGCGAACTATGCGGTTGTTATAACTTACGAGATTGGGCATGACATATACAGTGTCGACCCCGCCATTGCGGATCGTGGGGACAACGGCTTTCAGCATGTCACCGTCCCTCAAGTGGACGTGCATGTCCGCCGCAGCCGGCAAGATGTATGAGTCCTTCATGCTGAGTATAGGTGTTCATATATTATGAGTATACTGGAGCAGGGAATGAGGAGAATACGGGGATAGAGCAATCAGTGGTGGTTAGGTACTTTACCTAAGGCATACTACATCTATGCTTTGCCCTATTGAATTTTTGGTTTCAATCGAAGCACCTGCGTCCACGGATTTCTCCGCTGAAACTTTCCCACCTCCAAAAGAACGTACTGAATGTACCTATTAGTTAATACAACATACATGTAGTCTGTGTATTAACCTGCATCTACCTATCTAGCTTCAACTGTTCGGATACCGATGCTTTGTGAACCCCATTACTATAATCCTTCCTGGTTTTGAATACACTCTGACACCTGTACTAATGTCTTTGGATATGTGAAATACTTACCTAATGTAGTTGCAGCATCTGGCAGTTGCAATTTATGATCACGTGATTTCGTGGTGGCAGTCGTGCTGCTCCAGACCCCTCAGCGCGCCGTTTCCGTCGCATTCCTGATCGTACCTTCAGCTCCTAAGAATCACATCCTAACGTTGCGCCTCGGGACCCCTTTGTCCCACAGACCAAAAAGGTATACATACACAATTTCTTCTTGCTTACAGAGAGCTCTTTACTTTGCTATTAAACAAAGAGAGGCGAGCAGCAACATGAGCGGGCTCATCCACCATTCTTGACTTTTGCGCAAAGTTGATGACATCATCGAGCCATGGCAGGAAGGAAACGTGCAGCGCCTGGGGCCGCCAGGTCTACCAGATCGACGCGCACAACCGGCACTTCGAGTAGCCGTGAGGCGGTGCCTGATGTCTACCGTCAGATGCTGTCCGATGCACAAGTCCGGCCCAATGCAACTGTCGATTCTCCCGAAAGACCGGCGAAGCGACGAAAACCCGGCCAAAGGTCTAAGCCGGCGCACCCACCAAAACCCTCCACCGAGAGCGATGAAGAGGATGATGATATAGAATTCGAAGATGTCGGACTACCGATACCGACTATGCAGACCATCATGCGCGATACCGACGAGGAACAAGATGATGAAGAGGACGACGAACTCGAATTCGAAAACATAGACTTCTCTCTTGCCGAAGCGAATGCTGCTCAGGCAAATAACGAGCCGAAAGACATACAACTGGATCTAACTGCGCGCGCTAATACCATGCCCCGACGGACAGTGGACAGGCGGAGGCCTATCAAGAAAGTCGAGAAGGATCGCCGAGTTGAAATACACAAAACGCATCTTCTCTGCTTGCTGTCACATGTTGCACGGAGGAATAAATGGTGTAATGATCCCAAGGTTCAACAGTCAATGAAGAAACTCCTTACTAAAAAGATGATCACCTACTTGAACCCTGGGTCGAACCTGTCGCAATTTGCACAGACAAACTCGCTCAAGGAAGGACTAAATCAGCTAGAAGAAGTGTTCACCACAGCGTACACGATTACAGAGCGAGGTCTTCGTCGTGCTCTATGGGCTGATAGCGAAGAGCATCTAAAAATGTATGTTTCCAGTCATGCCAACTCCATAAGCGCACAAGCTAACAGGGTATTGTACTAGTATCAACTTCCAGATGATGCGGAGACGGTGATGGAGAGGTCGGATTTTCGCGAGGCAGCTGAATCACTGAAGGGATCGCGTGATGTTGGAGCACAGCTATACTGCGCACTACTTCGGAGCGCTGGCCTCGAGGCCAGACTAGTCTGCTCCCTCCAGCCCCTTTCTTTTGCTGCTGGCGGTCCGTCCATGTCGAAGCTATCCAAGTCGAAGAAACCCCTGTCTCTCGAAGAACGGCTTGCACGCCAACCCAAGTATGACAGTAGCTTCGACAGCCCAGGAATCAACAAAAATGCCCCTTCTGCGCTCCGTCGCCTTGGGCACCCAAGCGCGGCAGCGTGGCAGTTTCCCTCAATGGCTATGGCGAGTGCCCCACCGCCTGCGCGGGATACGACCAAGAAGATCCGCGAATCCCCGTTTCCCATCTACTGGGTTGAAGTACTGGACGTGGCACATCAGAAATGGCAGCCTGTAGACCCCCTCGTAACGCATTCGTTATGGAAGTGGAAGATCTTTGAGCCACCGGCCAGTGAACGAGAAAACTGCATGACGTACGTGGTTGGATTCGAAGCCGATGGCTCGGCCACAGATGTTACGCGCCGCTATGCCAAAGCTTACAATGCCAAAACGCGGAAAATGCGCATCGAGAGCGTCACTGCCAATGGTGACAGGTGGTGGCGCAAAGCGCTCAAAGCATACAGCCGTGGTTATACGACGGACATGGGCCAAATCGAGAGCAACGAACTAACGGCGGCAGAGGCAAGAGAACCCATGCCTCGAAATGTGGCGGATTTCAAAGATCACCCTGTCTATGCACTCGAAAGACATCTACGACGAAACGAAGTTCTAGTTCCCGGGGCGCAAGCAGCCGGAACAGTAGGTGCCGGTAGTAAAGGCCCTCTGGAGAAGATCTTTCGTCGGAAAGATGTGCGCATCGCTCGCACAAGGGAGAAGTGGTACCGCATGGGACGGGAAGTGCCGGGGGATGAGATACCTGTCAAGTGGCTGCCGAAGCGGGCGAAGAAGCAGATGGACGCTTTCGGTGACGAAGAGGACGAGGATGAAGGCGGCGAAGCGGGCACGCCGATTTTCACAATGGAGCAAACGAAACTCTACGAGGCGCCGCCGGTCGTGAACGGCATCATACCGAAGAACCGCTTCAGGAATTTGGACGTCTACGTGCCTAGTATGGTCCCGAAAGGGGGTGCCTATGTGGCGGACGATCTAGCGACCCATGCCGCCCACCTTCTCGGCATAGATTACGCCCCGGCATTGACGGGGTTCCAGTTCAGGGGCAAGAAGGGCACAGCAGTTCTATACGGAGCCGTCGTGGCCGCGGAAAATGAGGAAGCGGTTCGGGCGGTGATGGCAGGCCTTAGAGACATGGAAGCTGATATGGAGCGTGAACGGAGGACGCGCGAGGTCCTCAAGATGTGGAAACGATTCTTGATGAACCTGCGTGTGCGGCAAAGGATATGGGCAGGCGCGGAGGAGGGTGCGGAGGATGAGGTGGATCAGGACAAAGTGGAGAAGATCATCGAAGAGGAGGAACGGGAGGCAGAAGAACAAGACGCGGAGGGGTCTGAGGCTGAGGGAGGATTCATCGTCGGCGACGATGATGACTTTGGCGGAGGTGGGTTCCTTTGAAAGGTAGCGTGCCGAGACTCACTTCCTTCCATTTCCGGGGCAGGGTCTTCTGGCTGACCTGACCGCCCAGTCCCTTTCCCATCCACTATTACGCGTTCCACAAGTGCCCCGCGGGATGTCAGCTCAGGTCAGTCAAAGCATTGTGTCGTTGTGCAGCTTCTTCACCGACCCAAAGTATGACAAGGTAGATTCAGATCCATATTGCTTGTAATGTAAGCCCTAAGCAACAAATTTGCAGAGTCGTGAACGTCACTACAATAAGGGGCGGTCCGCGTTATTGGCTGCACACGATTCTCCAAGACTCGTGGCTGGTCTGGGCACAATCTCGGCTGCTGCCTAATTGTGCTACCTGGTCTGAAACGCTGGCCAATTGTTGGCATGTTTGCAGCCGAATGCGAACAGAGAGCGAGCTAATGTTGAGAGGGGGAAAAGAGGGAGACCAATTGATATCAACCGGCAAGTTGCATACATACACGTATCGTACTTCGATTTGGGTTCGTACAGCGGGCCTATAAATAGACTTATCCTTACAAAAGTATACCGGGCCGTTGAGTACATAGTTTGACTCAAGAAGTCACCAACGGGCGAATTAGGTTAAGTTCACCAAGGTACCCGGGTAAGTAGGTTCACAACGTTGGAAAGAGTACAGGTCAAAAAGGCTGCAGGGTGTAGGTATTTTGTTCGTAAACGGAAAAGAGCCAACTTGTGGTATCTGCTGTGTTACGTGCATCGCAGAAGCAGAATGATGTGCTTACGCATCCCGAGTCATGGGCGTTCTGGGTGGTGTTTTTTTAGCAGTTCTTCAGTGGTTCTTCAGTGGTCCTTCCTTCAGTGGTCCTTGGGGGGTCCTCCCCAGGCGGCCCCCTGCTCTGGTTTTAAGCGATAGACCGATTCCCGAGACCCGAGATTTGGACCTGGACTCCATATTTCGCCCAAAACCCATCCTTCGAAACCCCATTTTTCCTCAGCTACTGGCGGACTTGCCTTCCTCGTCTGGAATGCGCTGCGCGGCGAGGCGACGCTGCATCGCCCGTGCTGCCCATGTCCCTGGCAGGCTAATCGTCTCATGTAACCACGCAGCCAGCCTATTGTGTAAGTATGTATGTATAATGTACAGTAAGTTCGTTCATGTTTGTTTCGTGTTTGGAAGGAAGGTAGTTCCCGTGTGACCATATCCATTGACGACTCGCTGTCCTCGCCTTCTCATCTTTGTTTGTTGTTATCTATCCGCAAAGAAGCTGCAAGTCCACACGCCAAGCAAGCAGATTCTACATTGGCAGTACGGTCGTACGGCCGTCAGCACCACAGCCACTCTCTTGGCACGGCGGAAAAAAAAAGTCTTGACGTAACTGCCTTTGGATCGCGAACATCGAATACGGTCGTCGTCATCGGATGGCTATAGTGACCTTCTTTCAATCTTCTTCTTCACATTCTTTGCCTGGTATGGTTTCCAGCTTGGTTATCTAGAGGTCGATGTCCCGTCAATTCCCACCCGACGGCCAGGCTGACCGTTGTTTGTCGTCGCGCGCCGCATTCCGTTGGACATATCTCCGAGAGTCGACCGTTGGCTCCGAACCAACACTATGGCGTTCCTTAGTCAGACCTGGACCTTGACGTCCAAAAACCTCAAGATCGTATTCGTACGACATTCATTTGCCACAATCACAAGGGCCTTCATCCTGCCAATCCTCCTGGCTGCATTTCTAAGTTTCGCCCGGAATTTATTCGTTCCTCCCGCCGTATACGGTATCCAGGATGCCCATGGCGTGCGATCGCTCCCCGATGCGCTGGACTACGCCAGCGGCACAGACAGGGGAATTGTTGTTCTGGTAAACAATGGACATGCTGGAGGCGACATTGACCGCGTGATTGACAAGGTTGCCGATGTGGTAACAGGCGCTGGAAAGAACGCGACAAGGTTATCGGACCCGGCAGATATCGGCTTTATCTGCAAAAGTAGTCTGCGCGCAGTGACTGGCTGCTATGGAGCCGTGGTCTTCGAGTCATCGCCTACTGAAGGCAAAAGGAACATATGGAACTATACACTCAGAGCAGACGGTGCTCTTGGCAGCAAGATTGACACGACAAAAGATACCAACGATGCCGAGATATACGCCTTGCCGTTACAGAAAGCAGTCGATTCAGCAATTGGGGGCTCAACGGACGGCCTTTGCCTGCCGAGACTCGAGAATATGCCTTTACCTCGATGACCCAGGAGGAGCGCTCAGAGCAAGTTCGGCAACTCTACCAGCAGGCCCTCGTCAATTTCCTAGCTGTTGCCTTCATCGCAACCATCATTGGCGTCTGCTACCATATGACGGGCTTCATGGCCACCGAACGTGAGATTGGCATGTCTCAGCTGCTTGATGCGATGATGCCAACCAAACGCCTCTGGGAAGCTCAAGTTGCGAGATTGCTTTCTCACCATATTGCTTTCACGGTCGTATATCTTCCCGGTTGGATCATTGCTGCCATCATTATCGGGCGCGGTGTTTTCGCCTCGTCTAACGTTGGTTTGCTGATTGTCCATTTCCTCCTTTCTGGCTTGGCTTTGGCCTCACTGTCAATTTTCGGCTCGGCCTTCTTTAAAAGGTCGCAGCTTTCTGGTGTAGTCAGCACGATTGCATACATTCTTCTGGCCATCCTTGCACAGGCGCTCACGGCACCCAACACCGCTGCCGTTATCGTCTTGAGCTTGCTGTTCACGCCTTGCAATTTTGTGTGGTTTCTCACGTATGTTGCCCGCTACCAGAAGCATTCGTGGCCCACAGATTTGGTGCATACTCCCCCTGACAGTCCTTGGGAACTCCCAGGCATTGTGTTCTGGATCTTCCTGGTTATACAAATATTTGGCTACCCTATATTGGGCGCTTACCTGGAGAGGGTCTTTCACGGCTCGACGACTAAGGGACGGACCATCCTCCGTGGGCAAGATGCTGCCAATGCACCCCAAGCGGCTGTTCGTCTCGAGAAGTTCACCAAGATATACAAGCCCAGCGCTTTACGGCGGCTCTTCAGCTTCATATCCCCTGCTCCCGAGCCTGTCGTTGCAGTAAATGAACTAACCCTGAGCGCGGGGAGAGGTCAGATACTGGCCCTCCTTGGTGCGAACGGGTCAGGAAAGAGCACGACATTGGATTCCATAGCTGGCATCAGCAAGCTATCCAGCGGCAACATCACCATAGACGGTACCGGCGGCCTCGGAATCGCACCTCAAAAGAACGTGCTTTGGGATGAGCTTACAGTCTTTGAGCACATTCAGATTTTCAACCGCTTGAAGGCCCCTGGGAATAAATCGTCAAAAGCAGAAATCAAAGAACTGGTTCACTCTGTCGATCTTGCTCTCAAGATCAACGCCCAATCCAAGACCTTGTCAGGCGGGCAAAAACGAAAACTACAGCTGGGTATGATGTTGACAGGAGGATCTGCCGTATGTTGTGTCGATGAGGTCTCGTCAGGAATTGACCCTTTATCGCGACGCAAAGTCTGGGATATTCTCCTCGCTGAGCGAGGCAAACGTACCATAATCATGACGACACATTTCCTGGACGAAGCAGATCTCCTCGCAGACCAGCTTGCAATCCTCTCGAGGGGCACGTTGCGTGCTCAAGGCTCTTCTGTGGAACTCAAGGACCGTCTGGGCGCCGGGTACCGCATCCATGTTTTCAATGCCCAAGATATCAAGAATCCTCCTGAAGTCGAGGGCGTCACCAGAAAGATTGGGTTTGATGTCATCAGCTACATCGCCCAGTCTTCGGCTGCCGCTGCGGAAGTGATCCGTACTTTGGAGGCAGTGGGCATAAGTGACTACAAATACTCTGGACCAACCATCGAGGATGTGTTCCTACAAGTAGCCGAAGAGGTCCATGGCGAAGACTTTTCCAAGCTGCAAGCATCAGCAGAAGGCATAACTGACGACAAGCAAGTGAGCTCGGAGAATGTCCAAGTAGTCGAAGGCCCTGAAAAGGAAAAGGACAGCCTGGCACTGCTTTCTGGCAAGCCAATCGGATTCGGCCGCCAGTTGACTGTTCTGTTCAAGAAAAGAATCACGATTCTCAAGACGAACTGGTTCCCTTACTTCGCAGCCTTCTTCATTCCCATTGTGGCAGCAGGGCTGGTCATGCTCTTCATCAAGGGACAAAGTCAAATCGGTTGCACTCCGTCAGATCAGTCTTCGTCAAGTTCGGATGATAATACATTTCAAGATTTGTACAACAACATTACCCTCGCCGTTGGGCCGGCTTCTCGGGTGAGTAGACAGGATCTCACGAGGCTATTTGCCCCCATCCTGTTTCCTGATGGCTTTGCAGGCCTTCTGGCAGCGGTGGCCTCAGGCTCAGGCTCAGATGGCAATGGGTCTACTCCCGACAGTTTCTTCGATAAACTCAACGTCGTCAACTCTCTCGGCGAGTTCAATGACAATATCGAGCAGCATCGTAAGAATGTAACGCCTGGTGGTTATTGGCTCGGCGATTCCAACTCTCCGCCTACCCTTGCCTACAAGGCCGAGTTTGTTGACTTGTACAGCTCGGTAGCAACTCAAAATCTCCAGAATATCATGCTGGTCAACACTACTATTGCCACCACCTTCAAGCCTTTTGACAGCCCTTTCTCGCCAGGGATGGGCAACTCACTCCAGGTTCTTGTCTATATGTGCCTGGCTTTGTCTGCATTCCCTGCCTTCTTCGGGCTTTACCCCAATATCGAGCGGCGGCACAACGTTCGAGGCCTACAGTACTCAAACGGTGTCCGTTCATTGCCGCTATGGGTGGCGTATCTAGCATTCGACTTTGCCATCCTTTTGGTGTCTACAGCATTCGTCATTATTATCTTCGCAACGCTCTCCAATGTTTGGTACCATGTTGCATACTGTAAGTTGGCCATCTTTCTGGCTTGTGTTTTCTCTCGGCATCCAATACTGACTATTACCCAGTGTTCCTCATCTTTATGCTGTACGGTCTGGCCTCCACACTCTTCGCCTATGTCATATCGCTGTTTTGCAAGACTCAGCTATCCGCATATGCCTTTGCTGCGGCTGGGCAAGTAGTGGGGTTCCTGATTTACTTGATCGCGTACCTCTGCGTAATCACATACGCTCCCGCCAACAAGATCGATGAGGATATCAACCTAGCGCACTTTATCATTTCCGCCTTTATCCCCATAGGCTCTATCGTTCGGACGCTGTTCATCGCGCTTAACCTATTCTCGGCTGCCTGCGATGGATTCCAGCTGGCACCCAACCCCGCGGCCATAACTGTCTACGGAGGACCGATCCTGTACCTCATCATTCAGTCTTTCGTCTTATTTGGCATTCTGATATGGTATGACAGCGGAGCTGGGATGAGCATTTTCCACAAGTTCACTCGGAAACCCATTGAAGTGAAGCCCGACGAGTCAATGTCTGACGAGGAGGTTGCAAATGAACTAACGCGCGTGACAACTTCATCTCGAGAGACCGATGGGCTACAGGTTGTGCACCTGACAAAGACGTTCAAGAAGAACACAGCTGTGGACAACGTCACTTTTGGGGTGCAGCACAGTGAAGTGTTCGCGCTCCTTGGGCCCAACGGAGCGGGCAAGTCTACGACCATATCTCTGATCCGGGGCGATATCCAGCCAAGCCGCAATGGTGGCGATATCTTCGTCGAGAATGTTTCTGTTAGCAAGAAACGTGCGGCAGCTCGAGCCAATCTGGGTGTCTGCCCGCAATTTGACGCAATTGACTCCATGACTGTACTAGAGCATTTGCGCTTCTATGCCAATATTAGGGGCATCCCTGACGTTGAACACAACGTTCGGAATGTGCTCCGCGCCGTTGGACTGGAGGCATTCTCGACCCGTCAGGCCCATGCTCTGTCAGGAGGCAACAAGCGCAAACTCTCGTTGGGCATTGCACTGATGGGCAATCCGTCGGTTGTTCTACTCGACGAGCCTTCATCCGGTCTTGATGCAGCGGCGAAACGAATCATGTGGAAGACATTGGCCAGCATCGTGCCTGGCCGGTCGATCCTCCTAACAACACACAGCATGGAAGAGGCCGACGCCCTCGCTAACCGCGCCGGTATTCTTGCCAAGCGCATGCTGGCCATGGGCCCAGTTGAGAATCTGCGCCAGCGTTTCGGCGACGCGCTCTATGTCCACCTCGTCAGTCGCACAGCACCACACTCGACCCCGAAGAGATGGAACGTGTCCAGGCCTGGGTCAAGAGGACATTCCCTGGCGCCGATGTGGAAGAAAAGACGTACCACGGACAACTGCGTTTCTCCGTACCCGCGAGTGCCGTGCTCGCCGACAAGGACCACGGCCAGAGGAGCGCCGTTGGCCAACTGATCATCATGCTGGAAGAGCAGAAGGAGAGCCTCGGCATCGAACACTACAGTGTCAGCCCTACTACGCTTGACCAGGTGTTCCTGACCATTGTAGGCAAGCACAACGTCAAGGAGGAGGGTCATGAAGAGACCAAGCAGAAAAGCTTATGGCGATGCGGGCTCTGATCCTGCCCCAGCTCCGGCGCCGTATTAGCCTCGTCTCGACTGAGTTGAAAGGCTGATGTATATAACAACAGTATCACTAGTGCATTAGACATAGACCCGTTCCCACGTATTCATAGTACTAATAGAATAAGCACTCTCGCCGGTGCCATTCCTCCCTTTATCCAACATACTGTCCATACCTAACCATCTCGCTGTCCTCCCGCATCCTTTCCATGTCCACTTTTCGTAGGCACATCAGCGCGGTGATCTCTCCGTCGGACCGCCTTGGCATCAGGTATACCAGGCTCTCACACGCATCCTCAGTAAATACAGGTCGCTGTACGACCGCTGGCCTACCCAGTCCTGCTACCCCCAATCCGTCGCCGCCATCACTGCCGAAGTCAAAGTCGTAGCACGATTCCTTGGCCCACGAGCTCAGGTTCACGCCCGTCGACGGGTCAAGGCCGCCACCGCCGCCATTACTGCCGCCATTAGCAGCCCTACTTCCGGCGAGCTTATTAATATGTGCGCGGATGCCGTCGCACACTGCATCGGGCCGCAGGCGGGCGCGCAGCTCGACGGCGACGGCGCCGAGGGGTTGTCTCAGCAGTGACGCTGGACTGAGCGTGCTGGATACTTTGAAGGCGGCATCGCCCGGGTAGGTGTGCGGCAGACCGGCCACGTAGCGGCGAGCGTCGACGGTGCGGGTCAGTGTCGTCGTGGTCGTGTTTGACAGGCGCGCGAGGCGGGACCTGGCGATCGACTGCCAGAGGAGAGCGCTTAGGGCATCGTCCGTGGAGATGAACGGGATCCGTTCTCCGTCTCCTGCATCTGTCGAGGGCATTGTGGCCGTGGCGGCGGCTTTGAGGGCTCGCAGTGCTGGGCCGGAGAAGGTGAAGGTGGACCAGTGTAATGCTGCTTGCGGGGGTCTTCGATGTTCCTCTAGATGATCCGGTGCTGATGTTATCGTCGACAATGGATCGTTCTGGTCGTCCTTGCCCTCTGTTAAGTCGGCGGTGGTCTCTTCGGATCCCACCGCAGCTGTCGTGTTGTCGGGTTCCTCCAGAAGCTCCTCGTCGGAGAGGTGGAGGAGTGGCAGAAGAATGTCGCGCCTCGACATGTTGCCCGTCGAGACCTCCTCGGTGCTGAACGGCTCCCAGCGACACGCCTTCGCCAAGAGACGGGCCATCTGCGCCTGGCCCGCCATGTCCATGCAGCTGTGCAGGCCGTTCATGACGAGCATGAGGCCGCCCGGGACCAGGTTTGCTTGTAGCAGCAACACAGGTGCGGCCGGTTCGGTAGAGTGGCGAAACGTACCACACGGGGCGAGGACCGTCTCGTCCAACAGCGAGGCCGGGATGCTACCGTCGCCGGACTTCCAGTATTCGGCTATCACGGGCGGGAATTCTCGTCGCAGATCCTTCTTCGTAATCAGCGGGGCTTTTCGGTAGGGTCTAATCCTGAAGATGCCGTCGCCGTCTCTGATGACTTGGCCCGCTATCCAGGGAAATTCGCGTGCTAGTCGTTTTAGACCATCTTGCAAGTATGTAAAGATGGACTCCTCGCTGATGTCTCCATCGCAGGGGAAGCCGAAACAGATTGGTGTGTATATTTGGCTGTGTCTGGGGTGTTGGCCGAATATGTCTAGGCACACATCTAATGACTTCGATGCCATTGCTATACTCTTTCTCTAATAATATCGAAAGGCTTCGTTCATTGTTAGGTGTCACGCTGCAAGGTGAGATGGATGACAGATTCTGGCACTAATGTAGATAGGTCACTTAGTCCAACGCGGTGCCGAAACGGGCTCGAGTGAGCCGGTTCCGACTCCGGTCAAGTAGTTGGAACGTCATTGGGGCTCAGCAGGAACAAGGGTGGTTGGATTCAACTGGTATAAAGGCGTGATAGATCGCCACTCCAATCCCTCGCTCAACGTCAAGGAAAGTCTATAACATCACATCCCAATCTTGGACAGGAAATGCATTACTCCTATGTTAATCTGGCTATACCACTTTCCACTTCTTACGGATAAGGTCGGCACATTTCTCGCCGATTCCGTAGGCCGGCATCTGGGTGTGTGAGCCACCGAGAATCGGTATGATGCTAGCATCTGCCACTCGGAGGTTCTTGATTCCCCTTACCACCAGTTCTTCGTCAACCACAGCCTTTGGGTTGTCCGCTTTGCCCATTGCGCAAGTACCAGATGCGTGGTAGCCTGTAGAAATCACAGTGTCAGCAGTGTCGGATTCAATGCGTCTACGTTGGGGGAGAGGTATAACAAGAGAGGGAGGGAGGGAGAGAGAAAAGGAATGTGAGTACCTACATGTCGTAGCATGATCCTTCACATATGGGATCCAGTCCTCCCTGGTCTTGTTCGTATGATGAGTCAATTCCGGCGGCCACGACCCGTTGACAATGTCGCGGGTGCCCTTGCCCTCCATAACGATCTCGTTGCCCAAGCGGCAGGCCTCGGCCAGGACCTCGAGGTCCAGGGGTGGGTCAAATAACCGCAATCGACCTTGGGTTTGTCCAGGGGTCGGCGCTGTGAAGTGTGACCGAGCCGCGCGACTGGGCGCCGAAGAGCTCCGCGATCATGCTGAAGGCGTGCTCGCCGTCGACGGGGAACTGGTCGTACTGCTTGGGCCCGCCGTAGCACTCGGTGTTGAAGAACTCGACGTTGGGCTGGCGCGGCGTCAGGCCCATGGGGTCCCTCCCCGGCAGGCGCGGGGCCGCGTTCCAGAGGGGCGAGTCGGCGAGGCGCTCGTCGAGGCGCGCGTACGCGAAGGCGCCGAAGGGGAAGGTGGACAGGAAGCCGGTCTTCTCGTCCTTCCAGTGCTGGTACGTCGTCTTGAACGCGTCGCCGTGGTAGATGAGGTGGTCGTTGGTCAGGCCCGGCTTCTCCGTCTCGTAGAACATGAAGACGATGAGGTGGTCCATGAGGTTGCGTCCGACGCCCGGCAGGTCCAAGAGGGTCGAGATGCCCAGGGGCTCGAGGTCGGCCCGGGCGCCGATGCCGGAGCGGTTGAGGATGTTGGGGCTGCAGTAGGCGCCGCCGCTCACGATGACCTCCTTCCTGGCCGAGAGCCGGGCGGCGGTGCCGTCCGGCTTGATGACCTGCACGCCGGATGCCTGCAGCTCGCCTCGAGAGTTGGTCTCCAGTATGACTTTGTCGACATGCGTCTCAACCAGGATGGTGAGATTTTGCCTCTGGTTGTTCTTGGTGATGAAGTCGGCCCCCGTGGTGCGAATGCCTTGGTGGACGGTGCGCGGAGGATGGCCGCACCCCTGAGGGTTCTCCCCATGCGAGAACATGTCGTGGTCCAACGGCATGCCCTTGGACACCATGGACTTGAGGATGAGGTCCGAGATGGGGGCCAGGTCATGCGGCTCATTATGCAAGGGACCATCGTAGCCGTGGGACGTGGAAGACTCGTTGAACCACTCCTTGGTGTGAAATGTCTCGGCCTGGAATTGAATCTCAAGGTCAGCCACCAGACAAGGCCGATCTATAGTATTCCGCCCTCCGGAAAACGGCTTCGGCTACTTACCTTACGCATATAGCCAAAGAACTCTTCCCCGCTCCAACCGTCGAGGCCCCAGTCGTCGTAGTCCTGCTTCGTGCCACGGATGCAAAGCGTCCCGTTGCAGCCCGAGCAGCCGCCCAGGTACTTGCCCCGACTCAGCTTGACCCGGCGGTCGTTGATGCCTGCCCCTTCATCCGCTACAATGTTCCAGTCCGTGTCCGTATCAAAGAGCTGGGACCATCTTTAAAGGACGAATATTTCAATATCGTCAGTATATATGTATGTGTGTGTGTATGTGTGACTTTTTCTTAGACATGAATGAAGAAAAAGGGGGAGAAAACGAAGCAAATGGGGCAGAAAGAACTCAAGGTTCAACTCACCCTCCTGTCATCTGTGTGTTCTCCAAATGCTCGTTGTGCTGGCCGGCCTCGATAACGAGCACTCTGAGACTGGGGTCGCTTTCCGCGAGCCTCCCGGCTACGACACATCCGGCCGTGCCACCTCTAAGGGTTCACATAAGCAAAGTCAGCAAAGGTGGCATGATATAGACTTTGGTCTAGCAAAATGTAGCTCACCCGCATACGATAAAATCGTACTCTTCGACATGAGTAACTACCGAGCCCATGTTGGCGACAGGTCAGATGTTTTCCCAGCACAAGAAGATGAAAAGTGATTCTTGGGAAGGAAAGATACCTTGCTCATGCAACAGGAGGCTGGCGACATCATATGTGTGTCAACCTGATATCTCGATGCGGCCGCCTCGTCGGGGCAATGGATCGTCTCTCTCCAACTTTCCCCGCTGCCCGCGATACGGAGGGGGCTCTTACTCAGATGCCTAATTATGAGGAGTCGTCTAGTGTCATGTAGTCATCCCCAATGCACACCCCGCCGCGGCCGATTGGTTTGCGGCCCCTGTGCCGAGGGGTGGTGCGGGCTGGGCGATCTGCAAGGCCCGGCGCCAACGTCGAAGACTTGCAATAAAAGCAATTCTGTCGATGGGGCAGCGATGCCAGCCCGCGGTGGTTCACAGACCAGGTGGAGTGGCCAAGACAATGTATTACTGTACGCGGCAAAGATGTCGGGTTCGGGGTTTAACGATCGATACATACGTAACTATTCACTAGTCCCGGCTGCCTCGACACGGGGCCACAGCAGCAGCCCAGCGGCATGATACATGTACAATACTGAAGTGTAAGAGCAGTATATCACCTGCATTCGCGCCTATGTGTTGATGGAATGTCGAGTTGACAGCCAAGAAATCATGCCTGGCTAGTAAATAGTGTGCATGCAACTACCGTATGTCTTAGACGGCAATGCTAGCAATGGCCAATTTTCTCCAGAGTGACAGAGCATTGAGTTTATGAAGTGTACTGTATGTCACTCCACCTGTCTCAGGCGGGACAGGATATCGGGATATTTCATGCCATGGCTTTTTTTTTCTTCTTTTCTCGGAGCGCCTGTGGATGGCGATAAAGCATTAGGTGCTGACTCGTTGAAACATGTCTCTGCGATGCAAAACGGTTCATGTAAAGGAGAGGAGAAGGCCATTTTGCCCTGACTTGAGATGCGCGTTCTTGTTGCGATCTGCGCTCTTGTATGGGCCTCTCCTCCTCCTGGGGCCCTGGCTACCCTGGAGATGATGGACAGGAGATCGAAGACAAGCATCGAAATAGACTTCTTGAAAGTCGCTGGGTACTTGGTCGGCGATCATGCGGCAACTCGTTCTAAACAGTTTGCATGTTGCTTTTGACAGCCACGTCGCCCAACACCCGAACGTTTTCTTTCACCTGAGTTGAGGAAGAATAGACGGACTGCATACAGGACTCCAATGGAGATTCTGTTATATCACTCATCAAAGCCGCAGACCTACGGTATCGAGCCCAGAGCTTTTCCAAGTGCTTTCGCTACGTCCCATTGTGCTCTGGATCACCTGCCGGTCACTTTTTGCTTCCAGTCAACATGGGCGAAAGCACTCCCTTCCAGAGGGAGGCCTGGACAGAATATGCCATCGGGGTTGTGGTGCTGTTTCTTCGCTACTTTGCCCGTTGGAGAGCCGTCGGGTTCAAGAAGTGGCAAGGAGATGATGTCTTCGCCGTCCTCTCCCTAGTCTTCTGGACGGTAAGTAGCCCACTCTAGCCGCATAAATTGAATACTAGTACTCAAATCCCATTTTGCTCTTAGGCCGAACTATGCATGCTAGAACTGATCGGTACCTGCTCCCGGCTCTCTCTCTCTCCATATCCGATCACTCAGGGGGGCTTGTTCGTATGGCTAACAAGTAGACCTTGTTCCCTTCGATTGCAGGCGAAAACGGAACGAACATAGGCATCACGGACGAGATGGGAGCCAGCATGAGCCCGGAGCAGATCGAGAAGCTGGCCGCGGGCTCCAAGTACCTGCTGGCTGGGTGGTGCTTCTACGTCACCCTCATTTGGTGTCTGAAGGGAACCATGCTCTGCTTCTTCCACCGTATCACGCAAGTTTCGCCTCTTCCAAAAGACTACGGCGACGGTGCTGACCTAGAGGCGTTAGGGAGGGTTTACGTCTCCAGAGATTCGTCAAACTGCTTGGTCTCCTCTGCGTGCTTGCCTATATCGTCATGCTGGCCGTGATTTTGGGACACTGCCAGCCTATTCGCAAGAATTGGCAAGTCTATCCTAACCCGGGTGTAAGTCGTGAACATTCCAAGTTTATAAAGCTTTCCCTTGCCAGAACGAATCTAATGGGCTATTTACAGGATTCATGTACTCTGGCAGTAGCCAATTACTTGACTTTGGTCGTTCTCAACGTTAGGTACGCGAGCTCTTTTTCTTGCGTCCTTCAGCTTATTAGGCGGACAATCGTGTTGTTGTTTGGTCGAGTTGCTAATGTCGGCGTTCGCAGCACCGATGCTTTGATCGTGGCTACTCCCATCCCTTTATTATGGAAGGTCAAGCTCACGAGCGTGCGAAAGGTCGCGGTTGGCCTCCTCCTCTGCTCCGGCATCTTCATCATGATTGCCACCATCCTGCGCTGCGTCATGTCGCTTCACGACATTCAAGGCATCAATATCAGCACCATCTGGGCCATTCGGGAAACTGTAAGTGTTGTCTTCATCTCCGGCACACGAACGCATCGGTTCATGCATAGGAGACTGACCTTGTATTTCTCTACAGTTCATCGGCATCATCGCCGTCAACGCCGCCGCCATCAAACCGCTCTTCTCGCAGTCCAAGTGGATGAGGTCGACGCTGATGCGCAGCAAAGACGGCCTCAGCAGCTCTCAGAGCGGCGGCAGCTGGTCGGCCGCCCGCGCCTATTTCCCTTTCCGGCGCGGCAATACCAGCAGCAGTAACGACGGGCCTGACGCCGCGACGGCCGCGGCGGCGAACCTGACGCACCCCATGACCGCGTTCGGCGGCGGATACTGGTCGGTCAAGGGCAAGGGCAAGAAGGTAGAGGGGGACATGATGCACTCCACCACGCACAACTCGAGCGAGGAGATGATCGTGCCGCCCGGCTTCGAGGCCACCGAGGTCATCCCCGATGTCGAGAGAGGTATGGGGGCTGCGGACAAGTTCCACCGTCACCACCACCACCACCAGCAACAGAACCACCAACGTGACGGCCAACAGTCTGCCGGGGGCGGGAGCGGCATCATGGTCACCACGACGTACCATGTTGAGTAGGTGGACCTCATGAGCGGGAGGTGAGCCTCTTGAGAAGGACCCCCTTTGTTATGACTGATGTTCGAAAATGCATTTCTTTAGCAGCCCAAAGCGGCCTGTCTTCTTGTCATATATACTTGGCGTTATGGTTGGAAAAGCTTGTAGATCGTTGTACAGAGTTTGTCTGATGGAGCGCGGAATCGTCTGTGTCCTCTGCTTGTCCCCCAATAGGCCTCCCAAAGCAAATCAATTGGCTTGACTGTCGCCAGCTTTGGCGACCCCAAGCTTGGTGGTAGCATCGCGTTTCATGAAGGTGCCACTCATAGCTCCTTGGCCTGTTATCTTGCCGACGTCGTGGAAGCCAAACGCTTTGTACAGGAAGTTCCCCTCGGGGGGATGCCTCGATCCAGCCAGGAAGGGCTAGCTGGTCGGCAAGATCACATCCCCATTGCATCATCAAGCTACCAGCGCCCTTCCTTCTGTATTCGGGGCTTGTGAAGCAGATATGGAGATCTAGTTTGTCCATCCATCAGCTCAAGTACTTCAATCGAACAGGCGAGAGCGAAAGCCAGTAAAGAAAGGGGGGGAGGGGGAGGGGCAAAGAAACTTACGCAAGAACCCATCAGGATTGGCAGCCTTGCGCGCCGTATTCATCTCGTCCATGATATTCTGAGCCCTCTCCAGCGCCTCCATATCCCCGCGCTCGGCGAGCCACGGCATCGGCGCGTCGTCAGACTGCCGCGCCGCCGCGCCGTTCAGGTAAACGCGCCAGTTGCTGGAGGCGGCGAGCTTTCCCCTGCCGCCGTCCGGGCTCGGGGCGTTGTCGCGGGCCAGGATCCAGAGGTCGTGGACGTTGGTGCGCATCTCGGCGCGGAACCGCTCGGCCACGCGCGGCAGGTCGGCCTCGGACCGGCAGCCCATGAAGCTCTCGCGGATGAAGGCGGGGAAGCACTCGTACTCGAGCCGCGTGACCTCGTCCATGTCCTCGGGCGTCGCGCGCGTCAGGGTGAAGCGCGGCTGGTCCTGCGTTGCCATATTGGGTGGTTGGTTGCTTGGTTCCTTGGTCGCACGCGTACACGCACAAAGAGAGACTGCCGGTCGAGTCTAGTTATGCGTGTTTCTCTTGAGCGTCACAGGCTGGCTGACGGTAAGTGATCCGGCTGTATTTGCAGGTGTATACCATGTGCAACAAGAGCGGGGGATTCACAGCTGTGTTCCCCCATGGGTAGATATACTTGCTACCTACCCGATTCCACGGGGCAACCCCGCTGTCTGCGAGCTGACGGCAAGCGAGGTAGCAAACAACCCTTGCAGACCTCCTTATTGGCTGCCACTGTCACTTCTTGTATGTTGTGACTAAAGGACTGCTTGATGAGCAGTCGGATATTGATTGCATTCCGTACCAAGTTACGCAGCCCGGAGTCTCGTGTTGCAAGCGTCCCAGGATCCCGCCGGGTCTCGGTTCGTAGAGGTCCTAATATTCCGCCGGAAATCGGGTAGAGTAGCGGGCAGAGTAGAGTTCGCCGCCACATGCAGGCAGACGCACCGCGCCCACTTGGGGGACACATTGCTGCGTCTGCTGCCCAGCGACTTGGCAGCAAAGCAACACAACGCACTCCTGAACGACACCCAAAACGGTCCTCAGCTGCAAAACAGTAGTAGGGCACCATATTGCTACAAAAATTAAGTCACCAAAAGTGCAAAAGGTTGGGCCCATCCGGAATTCGAATCCGGGTCACGTGCATATTGCGTAAAACCCAAAGCACGTATACTGCCACTATACTAATGGGCCGTTGAAAGAAATCCACTTTATTGGCCTTCAAGATAGCCAGTTCAATCCCAAAGCCCTCGGAAAAATTGCATCCAATTATCCTCGCGCAACCAATACGCAATATGTTGTGCTGGGCTGTTTTGGTTCGGTATATGATGCAGTAGTTCACCAGGTGCCATGGTATGTATCTGTGTAAGGCAATGAGAGTCGCAAGCGCCAGGTCGAGCGAGCACTTCTTTACATTCACGGATCCTTAGTATCACTACTTTCATAAGTAGAGGGAGTAATAGCAGTCTTGTGTAAAGATGTGATAATTTAATTAAAACTAAATCTTTTATTAATTTAAAGTGATTATTTACCACTGCCATTAATAATATTCCCGATAATTAGTTTATAATATAAATTTATTTATAAAAACTAATTAACGTAGTTTATTACTACGCGACGTATATTACTTAACGACGTATTTAAATTTAATTCTAATATAATTAAACTTTAACGCGTAATATCTCTATAATTATAATGCTTAATTAATTTTAAGAAAATCGAATAGTTTTAATAATTTAAGCGATATAAAACGAACCGAATTAAATAAGTTAAAGAGTAATAATAAAAGCTTATAATATACTCGAATTAACTTTACGTTATCGAATTTACGGCTAAACTTTAAAACGCGAAATCCGACCGAAACAACGTAAATTAAATTTAATTAAAAAGGAGGTACTTTATAAATATATAATTAATTTAAATATTCGAGGGATACCTCCCGATCTCGCTAGTGTAAAAAAATATAATTAATCTCTTTACCGCGTCGGTAAGCACTAGGTTAAACGCTTTATTAATCGTAACCCAGACTTAAAGATTAAAATAAATCGTCGGTACGATTATTAAAAGGCTTTTTACGAGAATTTTAAAGTTATTTCTATTTAGTTTACACTAATCGCGAATATAAAGGCGAAATACGAGATTATTAACGAAAATATTTAAAATTTTAACGAAACCGGCTTTATAATAAATATAATCGGGTTAATACTCGTCGTAACACGCGCCGAGCGGCGTAGAAAAACGAAATCGGTCTAGCCTAGTAATCGAGAATAAATAACGGCGATTAAATATATTAATTCGTAAAGTTAATGCATTTCGCCGTTTTTAATCGTTTAAAGTTAATATTACTTTACGAACTAATCTCGCGAAATCGATTTACCGGGCGACTAGGTAATTAAACCGACTTTTAATAGTTAAACTAATAACGAAATAAGCTTAAATTAAATTAAGCACTTTAATAAATATATTAAAACGTAGACGAAAAGTTCCCACCGCCTCTTAATTATTAATAGCCACGAAAGCTATATTTCGGCCGAATTTAAAGTATACTATTAAAATAATAATATTATTATACTTAGTATACCTCTCTATTTATTTTATTTACTTTAACTACTTAATATAATACTTTATTCGGCTTTAAAGCGTATTTATTTAAAAGAAATCGAGTTATTTATTAAAGCCTTAATAAATTATATTACGAAGCTCGAGTTTTTTATCGCTTTTAAAGCCGCGTATTTCGTTATTTTTATAAAAAATAACATTAAATCCGAATTTAACGTTTTTAATTTAATCCCTTATAATTTCGATAAGGTAATTAATAAGTTAAATATACGTCTTTAAACGCTTATACTTAACTTATCTTATTCGAGGACGGTTAATACTTATAACCTTTAAACGCCGTTTAATTTTTAATAGATAACTAAGTATTTTATTTATATTAAAAAAAGGGTGTTTATTTATTAAAAAAGCTCTTCGACGCCGATTTTAAATATAATAAACTAAATAGCGAAGAGTATAATTAAAATAGTTTATAAAATAACCCTTATACGCGATAAGATATATATATTAAAAAAGGTTAATTTAACACTTATTAAACGTTAAAAAGTTAAAAAATCGCGAGTTTAACTTAGAGGAGCCTTTATTATTAAGGAATCTCAATAGTTATAAGATTATAATAATAATAAGAGTTAATTTATCGTTTAATCCGAGGCCTAGGCTTTATGCGAACGTTAGGGCTATACTAGCTGTTATAATACATTAATACGGCGCTCTAGTGGGCTTATTTCGGCCCCCGCCGCGGTATCCGTCCTCCTAAACTCCAGCACCTTTTTACCGGCTCCTACCGCCTTAAAATCGCCGCACAAGCCTTGTACGCGCCACCGCGTCCCCTATTAAACCTGCTATCTATTACTACATAGCTATCTAAGCTACGGAGACGCTGTGGCAAGCGTAATAATAAAAAAAAAAGGAGGGAGGGAAAATAAAGTGAAGGCCGCGATAGCGGTATAGGGTAATTACGGAGGTAGCTCCGGGGTAAATAGTGGCCGGTGTAATAATACTTTCGCTTTTAATAATAAGTCGTGTTAAGTACCTTTTTTAAGGCTATTATTATTTAGTAATAGCGATTAAAGCTAGCTAAGTGGGTAATATTTCGGTATTAAACGCCTCGAAAAATAGTGCGTAAGTGCCGGAAACGGTGCTATAGCACCGAGGGTAGCTTTAATAATACGTTAATATATAAAGATTTATCGGTGCGTCGCCGGTGATAATTAAATAGCGCTTTTTTAACGTTTTTTTCTCGACTAAAAGCACTTACCGATATCGATACCGATACCGACCGATATTTCCCGATTAATCTGAACGAATATATATATTATTATCGGGTAGCTCTTTTAAGTAAGTTATAAAATAATTACCGGGTAATATACGATTATAAAGTAACGTTCGCGTGTTTATAAAGTAGCTTTTTAACTATATATATATGGCTATATAGTGATAGTGGCTAATTAAGCTTAAAAGGTTTATTATTCACCGCGTTAAGCTATGAAAGGGCCGTTTTAAGAGGGCTTTCCTTAGGGGCCCCTTCCGGGGCTTCCTCGGGAGAGAGGCCTTTCGAAGGCTTCTTCGGGGGCTTTCTTAGGGGCGGCTCGTTTTTTACGGCCTCTCGAATAAAACGTCCTAGTAAGCCTATTCGTAGTATAAAAATAGCGGCGGTTTTAACTCGTCGTAACTCTTAAATTTTTTTCGTATTAATAAAAGGCCTAAGGCCCTTTTAACCGGAGTTAACGAAGGCTTAGACTTTTTTCCGTAACTAGTTATATTTATTATAGTATAGTAATATATACCGGACCGTTTAACGGTCGCCGTAGTCGTAAAGTAACGAGTCGGTTTTAAGGCGCCGAATAAACTAGAGGTAATCCTTAAAGCTTATTTTACCGGTACGCATTTAAAATATAATAGCCGCTATAATACGTTTTAAGTTTTAATATTTAAAAAACATAGCTTTTTTTAAGCCGAGGGAATTAATAGTATAGTATTTTTCCGTAAAGTATACCTTTTTACTCGTCGGCTTAGCGTTATTTAATAGTTTTTTTAATTAATATATATTAAGTAGCTATTATAATAAAAAGGGCTTAATTAATAACGAGTCGTTTTAAGCTTTTAAATATATATTAAATCCGGGCCTTAAGTGTATACTATACCTTAAAAAGCCGTTATAACACCGGCTAAGCCACTGTAACCCCGGTGGCTATTAATGCGGCCAACGCCGTAATAGTCGCTACTGTTTCCTAAGCGAAATCTAGGGTAGGTTTTAAGGTAGGCTCCAGGGTAGTCGTCGAGAGTAGATTTAGGGTAAGCTTTAGGGTAATTATCGAAAATAAGTTTAAGGTATTAATCGAGGGCCGGTCCCGGGGATTAATTAAGGGTAAGTTTAAGGTATTAATTAAGGGCCGGTTTAAAGTAATAATCGAGGCTAATAATAAAGGGTTACGTAGTGCGAAATTAACGGTTATATATAAAGCTTTATTTTTAACGGCCGCGGCTATTTTAACGAGTGCTTTAACGGTTATTTTAACGAGCTTATCGGTTTTTTCGTTACTTAAAACCCTAGTATAAACTAGAATTTAATAGATATTAATATTAATACTTTAATATTATAAGGTAATAAGCTGCTTTAAAATTTACCGTAATAGCTACTAATCGAATTAGCGTTAAAGTTAAGCTAACGATATAATAACGGCTTAATTATTAATAAAAATATCGATTCGCGTAAACTACTTATTTCGTAATCGTAAAGTATAATTTAAAGATATATAAATACTTTTAACTTTATTAAGTATATTATAAACTACGTTAAAATACTTATATAAGCCGTTTTTTTATACGAGAGCTTAAAAATATATTAAGCCGGTGCGTAAATCGTCGCTTTAACCTCGTTATTATAATTACTTTTATTTATATAGAAAATTAACGATTTAAAACTAAAGGCTTATACGATATAGTCGTGGTGTGTTTTTCTTTTTTTTTCTTTTTTATGACCGTTATAATTCGTTTTTATTATAGCGGGACGACGAAAGGATAGATCGTTTCGAAGAGAGGCTGGCTTTTATGGTACTGTTAATGGTGCTCGATAAGCTTCGTTAGGGGAGATCTTTAGTGGGCCTTGCGGGCCGTGTTGGTTATAAAAGTGCCGTAGCCGGCCGTGAGGGGGTTCGTTTAAAGCCGAAGGTAGGCTATATAGTTAACTTAAAAGAGTTATTATTCGATCGATAAAACGTTTATTTCGGCGGCTATCGTTAATAGTGCAGTGGTTTTTAAGTTACTCGTAATTACTTATAAAGCTTTTTACTATAGTTTTTATAACGCCGTAAAGTGTTATTTCGTTAAGCTTTTTTTATAACTTTAACGTAAAGTTAATATTACACTATATTATAATACGTGATTTACGGTATTATTATAGCTTAATATAATTATTATAATTATAAGGTGCCGCTTTTTAATAAACGCCGAAGATAGTTTTAAAAGCTTAAATTAATTTTCGAACCTTAGTAATAACTTTTTAAATATAATAATATTAAAAAAAGTTTAAATTAAATTAAACTCTTAAGTAACGTAGTTTAACGGTCGGCTTAATAAGTTTAAATTCGAGGAGTTAAATATATTCTATTAACGAGGTGCCGTTAAAGCTTTTAACGGCTTAATAAAGTGCGCTAGCCTTTATAAGTAATATTATAAGTGCTACGTTTTTATTAAGTGCACCGGGAGCTTAAGCCCTCGCAGTAGGAGCTTAGGCCTTTTTAGTGCGAAAGTGTATTAGCTTATATTTTTACGGGGTAAAAACGTAGCTATATTTCGTCGCTTAGACTACGGTTTTATCGTGCACTTTTTTTAATATTTTATAATTCTCTGCGATACTACGGCCGATTATTAAAATACTCGTATTATTAACTTAAGTAATAATAATTACTTTAAGGTTACTTTATAGCTTACTTAGTAACGTAACTTATAAAGTTACCCGGGAGCCGGCGCTATTACCGGTGTTAATACTTTATATTAACGAGGTGTTTACCTTTAAAGTAGCTTTTATAGCAGTTACTATGCCAACGCTTTTAATATTAATAATAATAATACTTTCCTTTAAAATTTCGTCGAGAAAGTCTACGTTATAAAAGAGTTATAATAGTGGTAATAAAAACAACCCCTATAAAATGCCGTAGTTTTAAGTGATTTAGCCGGATTCGCCTTTTAATAGTTTAAGCTTCGTGCGGCGGTTTTTAAGCTAGTTATTAATTTAGAGAACGATAAATATTAAAAGGCCACGGCGAGCTAAGTAATCGACGAGCTTATCGTAATCGACGTTATTAAAAGCCTTTAAAGCGTTTAATATAAGTAATATAATTATTAAATACTTTTTTAAATCGGTTAATTTATAAGCTTCGTAAATTCGCTTTAAAAAACGTAAATAGCGTATTTAATAAATCGAGTTTTTCGAGCATTAATATAATTTTATAAAAATAAGTAAAATTATTTTACGTAATAATTAATACGTTTTACGATAACGTGGTTTATTACTACGCGACGTATATTACTTAACGACGCACTTTTTTTACTTTTTAACCTTTTTATATTAATTAATTTAATTATAACGCTTAAAATTAATTAAAATTATTCGTTATTCGATTCTTTGCTTAATTTTATATTTTTTTTCGCATGTTCGCGTATTGTGACCTGTCTCGCCGTAAATATTACAGCGCCTTTCACCGGTCGCCCTCCGCTTTAACGAACCTTTATTTTTACCTTTATCGGGCGTTGAACGCTTCCCTTTTGCCTTTTCGTTTTGTAGTTACTAAGATTCTTTAATAGTAAGGGCTCCTCTAAACTGGACTCGCGATTTTTTAGCTCTCCGGCGCTTAGAAAGTACTAAATTAGCCTTTTTTAATATATATATTTTATCGCGTATAAGGGTTATTTTATAGGCTATTTTAGTTATATTTTTCGCTATTTAGTTTACCGCATTTAAAATCGGCGTCGAAAAGCTTCTTTAATAAATAAACACCCTTTTTTAATATAAGTAAAGTGCTTAGTTATTTATTAAAGGTTAGACGGCGTTTAAAGGTTATAGGTATTAACCGTTCCCGGACGGGATAAGTTAAGTGTAAGCATTCGGAGACGTATATTTAACTTATTAATTACCTCGTCGGGATTATAAAGGATTAAATTAAAAGCGTTAAATTCGGATTTAATGTTATTTTCCGTAAAAACAGCGAAATACGCGGCCTTAAAGGTAATAAAAAACTCGAGCTTCGTAATATAATTTATCGAGGCCTTAATAAATAGCTTGATTTCCTTTAAATAAATACGCTTTAAAGCCGAATAAAGTATTATATCGAGTAATTAAAGTAAGTGAAATAAATAAAGAGGTATACCGAGTATAATAATATTATTATTTTAGTAGTATATTTCGAATTCGGCCGAAATATAACTTTCGTAGTTATTAATAATTAAGAGGCGGTGAGAACTTTTCGTCTACGCTTTAATATATTTATCGAAGTGTTTAATCTAGTTTAA
Organism: Apiospora hydei; assembly: GCF_038363865.1. NCBI lineage: Eukaryota > Fungi > Ascomycota > Sordariomycetes > Amphisphaeriales > Apiosporaceae > Apiospora > Apiospora hydei. Next base: position 2,551,956 of record NW_027117364.1, on the reverse strand, counting down.
GCCTATTTCGTTATTAGTTTAGCTATTAAAAGTCGGCTTAATTACCTAGTCGCCCGGTAAATCGGTTTCGCGGGACCAGTTCGCAAAGTGATATTAGCCTTAAACGATTAAGAACGGCGGAATGCACCAGCTTTACGAATTAATACATTTAATCGCCGTTGCCTATTCCCGATTATTAGGCTAGACCGACTTCGCTTTTCCACGCCGCTCGGCGCGTGTTATGACGAGTGTTAACCCGATTATACCCATTATAAAGCCGGTCTCGTCGAAATTTTAAATATCTTCGTCGACGATCCCGTATTTCGCCTTTATATTCACGATTAGCGTAAACTAGCCGGAAATAATTTTAAAATCTTTATAAAAAATTTTTAATAATCGTACCGATAATTTATTTTAGTTTTTAAGTCCGAGTTACGGTTAATAAAGCGCCTAACCCAGTGCTTACCGACGCGGTCGCCGCCGCGCGACGCGGTAAAAAAATTAGCCATATCTTTTATACTAATAAAATCGGGAGGCATCCCTCGGATATTTAAATTAATTATATATTTACGAAGTACTTCTTTTTTAATTAGATTTAGTTTACGTTGTTTCGGTCGGATTTCGCGTTTTAAAGTTCGGCCGTAAATTCGATAACGTAAAATTAATTCGGGTATATTATAAACTTTTATTACTGCTTTTTAACTTATTTAATTCGCTCCGTTTCGTGTCGCTTAAATTATTAAAACTATTCGATCTTTTAAAATTAATTAAGCATTATAGTTATAAAGGTATTACGCGTTAAAGTTTAATTATATTAAAATTAAATTTAAGTGCGTCGCTAAGTAATATACGTTACGTAGTAATAAACCACGTTATAAGATTTTAAAGCTTTACCGATAGTTTTTAAAAGAACGATAAGCCGAAACGCTTTAATTATACTATAATCGTTTTTTCTAAGCTTCTTTAAAACTATTATAATAGACTTTTATAAGGGTAAATACCCTTAAAGAGGTAGTGATTAAAAAGGGGGTGTAAAAGGGGTATAAAAAAGTTTAGTGAAATCTAGAAAATATAATTAAAGATCCTTAAAAGTTTAAAGGCTTTATATAATCGTAGCTTAAAAATAGCTTATTATATTTCGTTTTTAATAAATAGGGGGCAGGGAATTTAAATATTAAAAGTTAATTTCGAGCTAAGGGCGTTAAGTGTTTCTAGTGGTACTAAAAAGAAGGATTTATTAAGAGTTGCCACCTTTCTTTTAAAAGTAGTCTACTCGTTAATCGTAGGGGTAACGTTTTATTATGCTGCCCTTTAACCTTTAAACCTCGTTATTTTTACTAGGTCTCATAGGCTTTTCGGTCCCTCCGCGTAGGCCTTAGTTACTTTCTCTTGCTAGGCTTCCGTTAATACTTTTCGCACGGCTGCACTTTTTAATTTTATATCTTTCGATATACTTCCTAGTCTCTCGGGATTAAAGTGCGTTATTAAATTTTTATAATCTCTTAGTCTCTTTACACTTAGCTTTATATTTTTTTATAAAACTTAATAAGTATTATATAATAGCGTTTATTATAAGCACGGTGTTTTTTATAGTATTATTTAAAGCTTATTTAATAATTTTAAGCGTATAAACTACGTCTTCATTAATAAACTTATTTTATAATATAAAGAGCCTCTTTTTTAGCCTAGTTAAAAATATATCCACTAAAGTATTCTTTTAAAGCTTTTAAAAGGGTTTAAAAAGGGGCTATTAATAGTTATAATTAAAGTATTATATAAATAAACTAATAATTCGAGTCGTAATACACTTTATTTACCCGCTTATATTTTAAAAACCTGCTAACGATCGTTATATTATAAATAACTAAGTTAATAATAAAAATTAACTAGTTTAACGCCCGGGTAATTATTTCGAGTAATAATATTATTTTTAAGGTTTCCGTTTTTAAAAACTCTTTAAAATACGATAATGCTTTACGGGCCGAGTTTTTATCGCCGAGGTTTTTAAGCCGATTACTCGGGGCTTTTTATATTAAAATTTTCGACGATAAAGTGCTCTATTATAAGGTAGTTTATTTTATAGCGGCGAAAAATAGTGGCTAGTTTTTAAAGGATATAAATAATTAGCTCGTTTTTTTAAGATTATTATAAACGTTATAAATATAAGTGGTAATAATAATAATAATAACGAGGGGCTCGTTAAGTACGAGGTTAATAAAGTAAAGTACCGAGGTAACGTTATAAGTGATAATTATAGTTATTATATTTTAAATATAATTAATAAAGGAAATACGAAATTAATCGAGTCGTTTATTAATATAAAAAGTTACTTTAAGTTTTTAAAGCTTAAAGTTAAATAATTAAAGCGTAAAAACAAAAGCTTAAAGGTTATAAGAGTTATATTTTAATAGGTTAATTTAAGGTTTTTAAACGGTAATAATATTATATTTTAAAATTTTTAAGTCTCGAAAAAAAGGCGATATTACTTTTTCCTTAAATTTTTATATATTATATTATAAAATACGTAAAAAGGATAAACTATTTATTACGTATAGCGTAAAATATTAAAAATAATATAAGGGATATTTTTTAAATTAAGCTTTATATAATTAAAGCGTTATATTTTAAAACGTCGTTTTATTAGCAGTAGTTTCGAAACGCTAGCCGCGGTATTATATTTATAAAGGGTAGCGTAGGCGATAGCGTCGCTGTTCGGCTTAGTTAGCGTTTTATAAGCTTAATTTAAGGCTCTTTTCCGCTTTTTCTAGGGGGCTTTATTAATAAAATCCACGGAAGGGGCTTCCGTAAAGAGCTTATCGTTTAAGCTTTCGCTAGTTCGTTACCGTATTTTTAGCCCGGAGTTTTATAACGGTTTTCCGGTAAGTTTTTTTTATTCGCTATTTATTCTTAAAAGTTAAGGTTAATATTATTTACGCTTAATTAAAGAGTTAAAGGGGTTATAAAAACTAAAAGGTTTATTAAAAGCTCGTTCGTTATTTTCGGCTCTATAATTACACTAAGAGACGTTAAAAGTAACCTCGAGTAGGTATTATTAATTAAAGCGTCGAGAAAAGCGTTAATATTATAGGTTAAATTTATTAAGTATATAAGGACGGCCGGGTTTAAAGTAAACTTTAAGGTAAGCTTTAAAGTAAGCTTTAAAATAGGCTCCCGGGTAAGTTTTAAAGTAACGGTGGTTATATAAGCCGGTGTTAACGCCGGCGTAATTAACGATAGTTATTTTTTAAAGGCCTATAACGGGGGTAGCCCTTACGTTTTAATAGTGTTAATAAAAGTGGCGGTAATAATTAAAGCCGGTGCCGGTGCTAATATTAGCGTTAGTGTTAATATTAATAATAACGTTAATATTTTTATAATAAGCTAATAAATAGTTTTATTTTTTAAGGCCTTAATAACTTTTTAACGCTTTCGTTTTTAATATTCGTATTAAAAACTTTAGTTATTATATTAATTACGGCAGTTAATATATTTCGAAACGTTATAAAAAAAAGCGAACGGGGTATTTTTTCGTATCGTGAGGGTTTAAATAATAATCGTAAGTATTATAAGTAATTACGTATTAAGTAATAATATAGCCGTATTTTTAATATTAAAGATATTATTTAATTTTATAAGTTTTATTATAATGTTTAACGTTATAAGTTTCGTTAAATTATAAATATTTTACGTAAATTAGCCGGTTTATAAACTCGAGGCGATTAAATTCGACGATAATAAAGCTTATAAACTTAATAGCCCTTTCTTTTATTAATTAACTTATATAAGTGATTTTATTTATTAAGAGAATCTCGGTGTTTAAAGTTTATAATTATGCGGCTATTTTAAAGGTTTTAAAAGGGTTAAAAAAAAGCCGAGGGAATACCGTAAATAATTACCTCGTATATTAAAATAATTACGGTTATTTTATTTCTTACGTATTTTTTTTATTAATCGGCGTGCTTAATTAATAGTTTCGCCTAGGCTACGAAAGCTATATATACTTAAATATCCTTAGATTTAAAAAATACGGCGTTATTTATTTAAATGCCGCTGTACGGTTTTAAAAATGCCGGCCTTTTCGGGGGGCTATTAAAGGCGTTTATTATTTCGACGTTCTCCGAGCTCTTTAAAAATATAAGGGATTTAACGGCTATTTAAATAATAACGTTATTAATATATTTAATAAGGGCTTTAAGGTTTTTAATTAATATATTTTATAATTAAGATTTAATAGTTTTTTCGTCGTCCCTCGAAGAAGTATATAACTTTATAATAGTTTCCTTTTCGGTTATTTTCGTGATATACTCTCGGTAAGTAACACCGGTGGCCGAGCTTTAAGTGCGGACCGCCTTAATAGCCGGAGGGGGCTCTACCCTTCGAGTTACCACCGCTTATAAGCGGTTACCCTGTGCCGGGTTATTTTATAAGTTACCCGGTAACGGGTTATTTTATAATTAATTTAAAACCGTTATAGCGATAATCTTAACGGTTTTCGTAAAGCTCGCGATTTATTTAGCTTAGTGTTTTTAAACGGCGGCGATTTCGTTTAAGTGGGTCTCTTAAGCTTAAACCCCGGATTCGCGAAAAACTTTTCTAGAAACGCTTAAATAGAGGCGTATAAGGGTAGCAGCCGGTTCGACGGCACGCCTACGGGGTTGTCGCCTCGCTGCCGGTCTTTAATAGCCTGCTATAGAATAGTAAGCTCTTTTGTAAAGGCGTGGGCGTGTGCCGATATGCTGTCTGCGGTCTTGCCTAAGTTCGGCTACTGCTGGGGCTTTCGGGAGGCCATAGTAAGCCGCGAAAAGCGCTAAGAAGCGGACTTCCGACCACTAACGGCTGCGCCGGCGCCGCGCCGAGCCCAAAGTAGGCTCGGAGCGTAATAAGGAGCTAGGTAGCCTAATAACCGAATTTATAGGCTCGTAAAGGCCGGTATAGAAGAGTTATTTTTAAAAATTTTGTTTTAACTTTTATTATTGTCTCTTACAGGACTAAAAAGCAAAAGGGAAGCGTTTAGCGCCCGATAAAAGTGAAAATAGTAGTTTATTAAAGAGGCGCGCGACGAGCGGCAGGCGTTGTAGTATTTACGGCGAGATAGGCCACAATGCGCGAATATATAAAAAAATATAAAATTAAGCGAAGAATCGAATAACGAGTAGTTTTAATTAATTTTAAGCGTTATAATTAAATTAATTTATATAAAAAAGTCGAAAAGTGAAAAAAGTGCGTCGCTAAGTAATATGCGTTACGTAATAATAAACCACGTTATTTATTATTAATTCTTTTATTTTTTAAAAAAAGTATAACGTGGTTTATTATTAACGTAGTTTATTACCGAGCGTATTATATTATTAAGCGTATTACTTTTTTATATTTTAATACTTTTATATAAATTAATTTAATTATAACGTATTAAATTAATTAAAATTACTCGCTATTTAAATCGTTACTTAATTTTACCTCTTTTTTATATATTTACGCATTATAGCTAGTTTCGCCGTAAATGCCATAGCGCTTAGCGCCCGTCGCGCGCCTTTTTAATAAACTTTTATTATCGCCTTTATTAATCGCTAAACGCTTTTTTTTTACCTTTTTATCTTGTAGCTTTTAAGATTCTTTAATAGTAAGGGCTCTTTTAAGTTAAACTCGCGATTTTTTAGCTTTTCGGCGCTTAAAAAAAGCTAGATTAGCATTTTAAAGAGTATAAACTTATTTATATATAATAGTTATTTTATAGGCTATTCGGTTTATACTTTTCGTTATTTAGTTTATAGTTTTATAGATTAACGTCGGAGAGCTTTTTTAATAAGTAAAGACTTTACTTTTAATAAAAAAAAGTGTTTCGTCGTTTATTAAAAATTAGACGGCGTTTTAAGGTCGTAGCTACTAAAGGTTCCCGAACGTAACGAAATAAGTATAAGCGTATAAAAACGTATATTTAGCTTATTAATTACTTCGTTTAAATTATAAGGGATTAAACTAGAGGCGTTAAATCCGGATTTAATATTATTTTCCGTAAAAACAGCGAAATACGCGGCTTTAAAAGCGATAAAAAACTCGAGTTTCGTAATATAATTTATCGAGGCCTTAATAAATAGCTCGATTTTTTTCGAATAAATACGCTTTAAAGGCGAATAAAGTGCTATATTAAGTAATTAAAGTAAGTGCGATAAATAAAAAGGTATACTAAGTGTAATAATGTCGTTATTTTAATAATATACTTCGAATTCGGCCGAAATATAGCTCTTATAACTATCGATAATTAAGAGGCGGTAACGACCTTTTTTAGCGTTTTAATATACTTATCGAAGTGTTTAATTTAATTTAAGCTTATCTCGTTATCGGTTTAATTATTCGCGGTCGGTTTAATTACTTAATTACCCGGTAAGTCGGTTTCGCGAAACTAGTTCGCGAGGTAATATTAACTTTAAACGATTAAAAACGGCGAGATATAATAGTTTTACGAATTAATATATTTAATAGCCGTTATTTATTCCCGATTATTAAGCTAGACCGATTTAGTTTTTTTACGCCGATCGGCGCGTATTACGACGAGTATTAACCCGATTATATTTATTATAAAGCCGGTCTCGTCGAAATTTTAAAGGTCTTCGTCGAGGACGCCGTATTTAGTTTTTATATTCGTAACTAGCGTAAACTAGGTAAAAATAACCTTAAAATTTTCGTAAAAAGCCTTTTAATAATTATATTAACGATTTAATTTAATCTTTAAATCCGGGTTACGGTCGATAAAGCGTTTAGCCCAGTGCTTATCGACGAGGTCGCCGCCGCGTAACCCGGTGAGCAGAGTAGCTATATTTACTACACTAGCTAAATTAAGAGACATCCCTCGGGTATTTATATTAATTATATATTTCGAAAATACTTTCTCTTTAATTAGATTTAATTTTAATCCGTTCGGTCGGGTATCGTGTTATAAAGTTCGACCGTGGAGTCGGTAATTTATAAAGGCTTATAAGACTTAAAAAGCTTTCGTAGTAGCCTTTTAATTAATAAGTTTTAAAAGGTTTCGTGTCGCTTAAATCGTTAAAACGATTCGATATTTTAATAATTAATTAAATATTATAATTATAAAGATAAAACGCGTTAAAGTTTAATTAGTATAAATAATTAAAAAAGTAATGCGCTCGGTAATATAATGCGCTTAGTAATAAACCACGTTAAGCGAATTATATTACTTCCCGTATTACTTTTTTTATATTTTAATACCTCTATATAAATTAATTTAATTATAACGTTTTAAATTAATTAAAATTACTCGCTATTCGATTTATTACTCGATTTTATATTTTTTATACATGTTCGCGTATTATAACTTATCTCGCCGTAAATATTATAACGCCTGCCGCTCGTCGCGCGCCTTTTTAATAAATTACTATTTTCGCTTTTATTAATCGCTGGCCGCTTTCCTTTTACCTTTTCGTTCTGTAGCCTTCGAGATTCTTTAATCGTAAGGGCTTTTTTAAACTAGACTCGTAACTTTTTAATTCTCCGGCGCTTCGAAAAAGCTAAATTAACCTCTTTTAAAAGTACGTATTCGATTATATATAAAAGTTATTTTATAAACTATTTTAATTATACCCTTCGCTATTTAATTTACCGTATTTAAAATCGGCGTTAAAAAGCTTCTTTAATAAATAAATACCTTTTTTTAATATAAATAAAGTGTTTAATTATTTATTAAAGATTAAACAGCGTTTAAAAGTCGTAAATACTAGCCGTCCCCGAACGGGATAAGTTAAATATAAACGTTCAGAGACGTATATTTAGCTTATTAATTACCTCGTTCGAATTATAAAAGTACTAAATCGAATACGTTAAATTTAAATTTAATATTAATTTTTATAAAAATAACGAAATATATAGCTTTAAACGTAATAAAGAACTCGAGTTTTATAATATAATTTATTAAAACCTTAATAAATAACTCGATTTCTTTCGAATAAATACGCTTTAAAAGCGAATAAAATACTATATCGAGTAATTAAAATAGGTGAAATAAATAAAGAAGTATACCGAATATAATAATGTTATTATTTTAGTAATATACTTTAAAATCGGCTAAAATATAACTCTCGTGGCTATCGAAAATTAAAAGGTAATAAGGACCTTTTATATACGTTTTAATATATTTATTAAAGTGTTTAATTTAGTTTAAGCTTATTTCGTTATTAGTTTAACTATTAAAAATTAGCTTAATTACTTAATCGCCTAGTAAATCGGTTTCGCGAGACTAGTTCGCGAGGTAATATTAACTTTAAACGATTAAAAACGGTAAAATACACTAGCCCTATAAATTAATATATTTAATCGCCGTTACCCATTCTTAATTATTAAACTAAACCGATTTCGCCTTTCTACGCCGCTTAGCGCGTATTACGATAAGTATTAACCCGATTATACCTATTATAAAACCGGTCTCGTCGAAATTTTAAATATTTTCGTCGACGATCTTATATTTCGCCTTTATATTCGTAATTAATATAAACTAAATAAAAATAACTTTAAAATCTTTATAAAAAACCTTTTAATAATTATATTAACGATTTATTTTAATCTTTAAATCCGGGTTACGATTAATAAATCGTTTAATTTAATACTTATTAACGCGGTCGCCGCCACGCGCCGTAATAAATAAATTAACTATATCTTTTACACTAGCGAAATTAAGGGGTATCCCTTAAATATTTAAATTAATTATATACTCGCGGAGCACTTTTTTTAATCGGGTTTAATCGACGTTAATTATGTACGATTTCGCGTCGTAGAGTTCGGCCGCGGAGTCGGTAACTTATAAAGGATTATAGGACTCGAAAAGCTTTCGTAGCAGCCCTTTAACTAATAGGTTTTAAAGGGTCTCGTGTCGCTTAAATCGCTAAAACGATTCGATATTCTAATAACTCGTTAAGCATTATTATTATAAAAATAAAACGCGTTAAAGTTTAATTAATATAATTAATTTAAAAAATAATACGAGAGGTAATATAATCCGCTTAATAATAAACCACGTTATTTAAAAGAGAATAAACTTTAAAAAATAAAGTTAAAACCGCTATATTTTATTTATATAAGACGCTATAAAATTAACTAATTAAAGAATTTAAAAAGCAATTAACGTTTTTAGTATAATATTAAAACCCCCTCCCCCTATCACACCCTCGATAATATATATGGAACTTCGTTCTAATATATAGAACTTCGTTCCAATTAGTACAGAACATGACACCCTTCCACTTGTAATAGCAACACATCGTATTGGCCATTTTATCGCTTCTCCCTCCTCTTCCGGTGGTTCTGAATAAATCCTCAAATGTTCTGACTGTCGTTGAGCGCCTGATGATTGCGCTCATCCGGCGGCCCATCCACCCTCTTGCGCTGATGCTGCCGCCCGAATCCCGGCTTGAACGACTCCGGGTCGTGGTCCTCTGGGTGCATGTGCTTGGCCTGTCCACCGTTCGCCGCGGTCTCTTCCTTCCTGGCGCGCACCTTGCCCGCTGGGTCGAGATCCGGCCGCTTGTAACCGGCTTCGATATCGCGCTGGGCGGCCGCCGTGGGGTGTGTACCGGATGCTGAGCGAGAGGTGTAGAGGTAGAGCGCCGGCAGTGTGAGGCCGATAAGGGCTATGCCACTAAGTCGGAGAAGACATTACAAGGTTAGCGATATGTTGATACATGGTGTGCATATAAGTGCATGAGGTTAAAGAGGGTGTGGAGGGTGGCCAGCCTCAATATCACTTACATGGCTCGGTTGTTTCCGCCCTGGCTAGGTGGTGGCTTATGTTGTGAAGAGTAGGAGGCCCTGCTCGTCCTGCACGTATCAACCCGCGATACCTGGCTTCTTCGTCCCAAAGTACGAGTTGCGGAACGAGTCGTAGATTGCAATATCTTTGAAAACATGTTTGATTGTAAAGAGGCGTAGTTCGTAACTTTGTTTTGGCTATGTTTGCCTATGACTGGCTTTTCTCAATAATGTACCGACTGGAGGCAGCTCTGTATTAATACCCCAGATTCTTTGCGCATCAATGATGATAAATGTATGAAGTCATGAATACAGCTCTCGATCGCTTCCGCCCAGCAACGCGTACATGTCATGGTGTTACTGCTACCTGTAAGTGGATCTGGGAACTCTGAGTTTAGGCGGGATCTGGCTGAGTCGATGACGAGTAGTAAATGCCACCTTCGATCTCAGGGTCTCTTCCACCTAGGTAATAGACCCGCGCTAGTGAAGTGTGCATGTACACTTGTTCATACCCCTTACGAAACACCGTGGACAGTGCAATTCCAATAATGGCCTACAAGATTCCGTTCCGTGAGTGTCTTCGTTTTCAGGCGCATCGAGCCCACCGGCTCGAAAACAGCCATTGCTTACTAGCTCGCACTGCTGAGAAGCTGGCATCAACGGTGGAATTCGATCAATACTATGTTATTTTCTCCAAGTGCGTTTCAATGTAGGAACAGGTCGTATGCCATTAGTCACAGCACAATATCACAAGAATTCTATCACGAGGAGGCACGTATAGGCTCGACCCTATCCATGGTATACGTGACTTGTGCAGGAAAACGGGTTATTATGTACAAAGTAACAAGGCAGTCGTGCAAAGTGTACATTCTTTCGGCAACTCATCATCGCCACATGCATCTATCGCTTACTGGCCAGGCGCAACGAGCTTGCCTTGCGCGCGGGTGTCGGCCTTCCAGCCGCCAGCCAAAGCAGGTCCGCCATTCTCGGCAGCGAACTTCTGCATCCGCGCTTCCAGCTCGGGCCGGAAATGGCGGATGAGACCTTGGATAGGCCATGCGAAAGCCTCGCCGAGAGCTGTGAAATAATTAGTGGCCATTTCGACTCGAGTAAAAGGGGCTTGGCTTACCGCAGATTGTGTGTCCCTCGACTTGCTTGGTCAGCTCTTGCAGCATGTCAATCTCACGATCGCGACCCTGGCCCTTCTCGAACCGCTGCATAATCTGCTCGGTCCACTTGCTGCCTTCACGGCACGGCGTACATTGACCGCAAGACTCGTGACGGTAGAAGTGACTTAACCGGGAAATAGCGCGGACGACGTCGGTGCTCTTGTCCATGACAATGACAGCCGCAGTACCAAGACCAGACTGGCTGTCCTTGAGAGCATCGAAGTCCATCAGTTGCTCATCGCAAATGTTCTTGGGGAGAATGGGCGTGGAAGAGCCACCAGGGATGACGGCAAGCAAGTTGTCCCAGCCGCCACGAACACCGCCGCAGTGCTTATCAATGAGCTCACGAAGGGGAATGCTCATCTCCTCCTCGACGGTGACGGGGTTGTTGACGTGACCGGAAATGCAGAACAGCTTGGTGCCCTGGTTGCGCTCACGGCCAAAGCCAGCGAACCAGCTGCCACCTCTTCGGCAGATGGTAGGGGCAACGGCGATGGTCTCGACGTTGGCCACGGTAGATGGGCAGCCAAAGACACCGACAGCAGCCGGGAACGGCGGCTTGAGACGGGGCTTGCCAGGCTTGCCCTCGAGGGACTCGATCAGCGAGGTCTCCTCACCACAGACGTAGGCACCGGCACCTCGGTGGAGGTAGATGTCAAAATCGTATCCGGAACCGCAGGCGTTCTTGCCAATCAGACCGTCGGCGTAGGCTTCGTTGATGGCGTGCTGAAGGACGGCGGCCTCCTGGACGAATTCGCCTCGGATGTAGATGTAGGCAGCAGTGGCGTTCATGGCGCGGCCAGCGACAAGGCAGCCCTCGAGGAGCTTGTGGGGGTCCTTTCGCATGATTTCACGATCCTTGCAAGTACCGGGCTCGCCTTCGTCGGCGTTGACGACCAAATACCGCGGCTTCGTATCCTTGTCCCAATCCTTGAAGTTCATGAAAGACTGCAATTGGCAAGATGGTTAGACACGATCAAAGCCGGTTTGCCCCATTGAGCAGGAGGCTGGCATAGCACATACCCATTTCAAGCCAGAAGGAAAGCCAGCTCCTCCTCGGCCACGCAGACCCGAGGCCTTGACCTCGCTGATGATCCATTCGTGCCCCTTCAGGATGATCTCCTTGGTCTTGTGCCAGTCACCCATCTTCTTAGCGGACTTCAGATCGGGCGGGTAGCGACCGTAGAGGTTCTGGAAGATGCGGTCCTGGTCCTTGAGACCACCGTAGACACGCTTCGGGGCACCATCTTGGACGGTCGCAAAGTTTCGGGACTGGGAGGGCGAGGGCGTTGTCGAGGCGGCGGGACGGGCAATTCGGCTGCAGGTAGGCAGCGCGACGCGCGACAAAGCCTTTGCAGAGGCGGCCGACGGCGCCGAAGTCCTTGACAGCATCGTGAGGGGTTGTTGTCGCTCGATTGAGCCGGGAGAGTGGAGAGTTCAATGGCAATTGGCGAGGCTCTTTCAAACCCGAGCAGAGAGATGGTCGTTGAAATCGCCTCTGGGACACTTTCGGAAATGCTTTGGCCGTGATTGGCCCAGCAAGCTGCTGGTGGGAACAAACCTGCGGCCGTCGGAGCTTGGACCACAGGATGCTGACCTCATCCATTTTTGGCCCTCTAGTCATTCGTCCCAGCCTGTGCTTTATGCAATTCTTCTATGCTTTATGCAATTCATCCATGTCTTATGCAGGTTACCAGGTTAACCTGACCACCCAATCAATTCGATTGGATCACACTGATCAATGGCTGGCTCGCATAACTCCATACTCGACTCGACATGCCCTTGACTGCCCAGTCGCGATCTCGGTCTCGGTCTCGATCTCCAAACGATCCTAAAGCGTTCGAGAGCTGGTCTATCTAGCGCGGTAGCACTACATATTCCCCATCGAAGTCAGACAGCCCGCCTCCACCATGTCGTCCTCGACCAAGCGGCACTCGATGATGCCCAGGGCAGGGCAGCTCCCAAAAGCGCCTGTCAACCTCTCGTCCTCGGTCGTCATCCACGACAATGCCGTCCTGACCGGAAACCACACCATCAACATCAGCAGCGAGACCGTCATCCACCCCCGCAACAAGCTTGACTCGTCGCATGGGCGCGTCACCATCGGCCGTCGCTGTATCATCCACGAGCGCGTCGTAATCGGTGCGCCTTCTGCTGATCCTACAAAGGGCGAATTCGGCGTGACGCTCGAGGACTACGTCACCGTCGAGGTCGCTGCTGTCATCGAGTCTGGATGTACTACCATCGGCGAGGGATGTCTGATAGGAGTGGGCTCCAGAATAGGAAGGGGCGCAAAGCTTGGAAAGGTGTGGTGTGCCACGCTTACGATTCAATATTTGGAAGCAGCTAATAGTATTACCAGCACTGCACAATCACGGCGAGGAGTGTGATCCAACCGGGAGAGCAGTTGCCCGATTACACGGTCCTCTATTCGAACGGCACCCGACGTACTGACAAACGAGGCGTTACCGATTTGAAGAACAAGGCCCAAGCACGCCAGATCGACGTTATGAGAAGGTTGATACCTACCAACATCAATCGTTTCAAAGAATGAGGTAATCCCAGAGAGCCTCTGCAATACCGTCTGTTATCCGTCTGTATTCTGAATCGCGACCCAAACTGCAATTCGCCTGTAGACTTGGCCAATACAAAAGGCCTTCTGCCCCGCGGAATAGGGGGAATCTTGTATGCGCAGGAAGGGTAATGTGGCATGCGTCGACTACGCCAGACCGTCCAATCTAGCGGTCTACAAGAAGCGATCCCGTTCGGTGGGATGCGATGTGTTTGCTGCGCAGTCTACGCTTACATGGGCTACCGGGTCATTGACCTATGTGACATGCTTGTGCTTATTACCTCGGGCAGCACTGCGGCTATTGTGCCCCTGTAGAGGGGCCAGAAGAGCTTTGGGAGGTTTCCCCTGTCTGGCCCGCTTTGGTTTGCAATACGTGGACAGCCTGGGGGCCATCACACGAAGCGTTGGCTCCGGGCGCACAGTCAACAGTTTGTCGGGGCATGTCTGACTACATGCATTCGTGCTCCAGATGCCACTCAAGTGGTTGATAAGGGGAACGCCCGCCAATGTTCTGGAAATTGAACAAATGCCTTCCGATTATCTAATCGTTCATCCGAGGTACCGAAGGGGACAAACATACTTTTTTCGCGAGATGGAGAGGAACCCTTTGAGGGGTAGACACATCTCCTCCCTGAACCAGGCGGAGAGCATTAGGACGGCCGCGAACCAAGGGTTTTTGTCCAGCGTGCACCGAGATTCATCGGGTGACGAACTTTGTGCACAAGTAAGATGACCAATGTCAACGATAACATGGCCACAGCCGAGCAATCTCGGGACTATTAGATGGCAATACAAGACGGCACATACCATTACCCATAATGACTGTCTCGCTTGACCACCCAAGAATTTGAAGGTCATCCTGCCTTGTGACGAATTCATTGTTTATCGTTGGTAGCATACGGGACAGAGCTTGTAATGTGTATACGATGCTAGAACATGGATCCTACTGATGTCTAGAGTACAACCAACCCCTGGCCTGCAACTTCAGCCCTATTTCAGCATGTGAGGACTCTCAAACATGTGCTTTGCTTTCTTATGTGAAAACAGTATGGCCCATGGCAAGGTTGACATAGGTGCTTACTAGTCCCAGATACCCCTATGTTACGAGCGCGAGCTTCCTGCTCGGCAGAATACTTGAAATCTTCATTCCCATTGCCAGCCTGAGGTGTGCTCTCAGGTTGCTTCCAAGTGTTGAACATATTACTAGGGCAGAAGCCGACATTCCCACATTGGTATATATCTCATCAAGGCCAACAACCAGGCATAGCTTATTCGGGCTCGCGGTTAAACACCTGCCCAAGGCACGTGTTGACGTGGAAAGTACCATTCCTTGGAGTGTAGTCGCCCTCGATAGATTTAACGACTTTAGAGATGGGACAGGGGCCGTTGGCTCTCATGATATGATGATGGAACACGCAGGATTGGAATCGCTCAGTTGATGACTCCCGGCCTGGGCTGTGGGCATCACAATTGGCTCATTTAGTGACAAGATGTAAGTTGGGTCTCTACAGGCTGTCTGTATTATGAAAACCACTGCGAAGTAGCCCCTTATTTTTCCAGAAACTATAATAGCAGGCGCTTGAGAATCGAGGCTCTCCTCATTTTCCCCCGTAGCGGACCATTTACATTCCTTGTCCCATTTGTAGTCTAAAGAGCCTCGTTCATTATGGTCATTAGCCTCATTAGCAACCAGTTTCTATATCGGGCATACATCCAAACGAGCCAGCAGATGGCCGCCCCCGTGGGAGCGAACGAACACGCATGCCCAGGTGTATACTGGGAATAACCGTTATTACCCCCTTTTTGCTATGCAGGTTGGAGCCTGCTATAAGATGGGCCAAGGCAGCACATCCAGCTCTGACTATACTTTTACATACTAGGTATCAGCAATCGAATGACATATCTTCACTAGCTGTATTTGCAAGCCGTCAAGCATTCTTTCCATCATTCGGCCTCCGTTCTGAGCCCGCAGTACGAATATAACGTGTACAGCCTCACGCTATTCTATCGAGGGAATATGGCCCTCTCCGTATGCCTGCCTGTCCCAGCAACCAATACTTTCGCGCTCCAGACATGTACCACAACCCGCTTCTATGTCGTATGGATCAAGACACGGCTGTCATATCAGAGTGCTCAAATCTATCGACAATATGAATGACCCATAACAGCCGAAACATGAAATCTCAACAATTACTCACTATCCTACCAGTTCGAGAGCCCTCACGTGGCCATAACCAAAGTCCTGCTGCTGGATCGACACTATTGGCTCGATGATATCAGATTCCACGTGAATGTGTAAGCCAGCCCATCACTTGCTACCCCCAGGTCTCTCAATGCCTTACATATAGGGATCCTATATTGGGGGCTCCTTTTCGTTAGCAGACAAATGGGGGCAGAAAAAGCAAGCGTGCCGATAACCTGCCGCCACCGCAGGGGCCCAAGACGATAGCCAACAGCTAAGCCTAATGAAGCTGAGATCTGGTCTCGGTTTCCCAACGCTCGGGGTTGGTCCCGAATGGATATCGGGCGATCTAGCCGGATCCCCACGACGATCTATTGACTTGGGGGTGTTCCAGATGTGCAGGCGAACATGAGCGTAGCTCCTAGACCCCTGTTTCGCTGTCGACGACTTTTGGCAAGACACAAATGTAAGTAGTCATTTTCTCAACACTCAATGGCAACAACCGCATGGCTCCGAGACTGGATCAGAGCTGTGCCCACCGGCAACGCATTGAATAGCCCAGACAC
This sequence comes from Apiospora hydei, assembly GCF_038363865.1. Taxonomy (NCBI): domain Eukaryota; kingdom Fungi; phylum Ascomycota; class Sordariomycetes; order Amphisphaeriales; family Apiosporaceae; genus Apiospora; species Apiospora hydei. The sequence continues at coordinate 2,535,732 of NW_027117364.1, read as the reverse complement.
GGTAATATACCCATCTTCCATCAAAGGGTGGCCTAGACATCGCCGACATCCGCCGCACCCAATGACGATCTATCATCATGAGCTGCAGTACCCTCGAACTCATGCAGGGACAATTCCAATCTGAGACCTGTCCATCTGGCGCGCGCTCCTCGCTGCGTGTATCACTAACCCACCACCCCATCCAGATTAAGAGATGCGGCTTCGCGGGGAAGAAGGGAAAACTGCCGGATCGACACACGTCGTCTTTGCTACTGCTCCCTTAGGCCCCAAATATGATTGAATCGAGACGTTGGCTCCCTCGTCTCCAGACGATCTTGTCCAATCACCCAGACCCCGGGGACTCGGGCAAGAACGCCACATCCTGCGGGTTTGGGATGATCGAAAAAGAAGAAGAAGCAAGCATTCTCTGCAGCCCTTGCGATTCCACTTCGTCGTAGCAGTATCTCACAGTTCTCTCTCGGGTATCGTTCCCGTCGAGATCATAACCATGAGCCACGCCAGACAGCATCATCATCGACCCGCCTCGTGGCGTTCCACAAGGCTGGTGGTTCGGATACTAGGTTCAGGAGAAGTATCAATAGAAGACGCAATGACTTCAGTGGCCCCAGGAGAAAGAAGAAGCGCGAGGAGGAGTGTGGATGGGGAAAGCGAAACCACCTTCGCTGTGCCGGCCGTGTTGCCAGAGAACAGTGTGCCTTCACCGTCCCGTGTGTGTCTATCATCACGCAAAATGAGGGGACTATACGTAGATACTGTTGGTTTCTTCTTCCGCCCCCATGGGGAAGGTGGTGATCTTCTGGTAGGTAATTCATGACATCGTCGTTGCCCTTAACCATGATCACCAGAGCCCTCCAGAGCCTCGATGGACCGCTAAGGAGGCAGCCCCTATTTCTCACCTGCATAAATGCATAGCAGCAGCATCTCAGTGCCCGTTCGAAACGGGTAGGTTCGCCATTGGTGCATTACGACTTGCTTTTTCCTTCGGCCCGGGGATCGATCCCGGCGTGCATCCACATGCATTGGTGATCGGGGTATGTGTGCTCGCCCCAGGGGGGACGAGGAGGAATAAAGGCGCAGGAGATAAAATTGACTGGAATTGATCTGTAATTGTTTTCGTTTTATTTTCTCTCCCAACGTCCCTTTCTTCGCCCTGTTCCGGGTATATTATTTGAGTTCGCGGCCGTTTCTTTTCTGACGCTGCGAGGTACTTATGACCTGGTAAGCTTATTGTTTCTCTTTTCTCACCCCCCAATCCATGCTTCTGCCCGGTTTGCTTCCCCGGATTCACCTGATCGCGCTATATAACCTTGCTCGATCACCCGTCAGCTGAGGGGGCCAGTGGCTTCCTGTGTACCTTGCATGGGCGAAAAGAGGGGGAATGACGGTCTCATGCCCTGTGCGTTGATTCTACAGCAGGAATTGGAAATGCACTATGCCACACCCCAAAGCACCGACATTGTCTCATTCCTCCGGAGGGGTTTTGTCACTCGGTGGGTGGTTCCTGCAGGCTCTCGACCATCTAGGAGCTAGGCGAGGAGCCTCGAAAGTGTATAACCATATAGACTGCATGAGGCAGTATACAGGGTACCCGGCTGCTGACGCTCACATGCTGCTCAAATGACAAGCTTCAAACCATGCCACGGCGAGGCTGTCTACTCACTACCACGACACGACGCCTTCCGTCGGCTAGCGTACCGATGAAACCGCCTCCCCTGACCAAGGGCGGCCGGACGTGCGGATATCTACGGCCGTGACTCTATTGCCGAATGGCCGTGACTTGTCAATCTTTTCTCTTCAATTGCACGAGTCACACCAATTCGAGAATACTCGCCTGATCGGGGAGTAACACAAGAGCTCACGAGCCAGGAGCCAACGTTTTTGAGGCGTCCGGCCGTCGGCTTGGTCTCTTCGATATGATCCACCATATGTATCTTACTTGCTCCCGCCCATGGCCATCACGAGCTGCTTGTGACAAAAGCGCTAATACCTATATTGCATTGTGTTACCCCTACCGTTCGTCGCCTGCGGCATGGCGTAGCTTCTCTGGCTTTCTTACCCCAGAAAACTCTCTTCTCCTGCAAGTGAGGGCCCCCTTCCTCCTTGCCCCAGGCTTTGGCGTTGCAGCACATGAGAGCAAGGGGGAAAAGATGAAGACTCATGTGCCCTCGTGCGGCCCTCTCTCATGTAAGCAGGAACAAAAAAAGCCACCACCGGAGCTAGAAGAAGAAGCGATATGAGAGTTTAGGAAGCAGGCGATGCTTTTCCAACTGTAGCTTCTTCCTGCGAAAGGAGTCACCGCAAAGTGTTTCCCCGAGTATGTAGTTGGACGCGCTGGCGACACGCTCGGAGCGTCATCCACCACGCATGGTCATCGCCTCTCCTAATTCCTTTTCCATGTCCCATTCCCGTGTTGTGTCACGCGCTTCATCTCGTCCCGCGCTGCCGCCACCGAGACGATGACCGACTGCATACATCCGGCCGGCTCATGGAGGTTTGGTACCCGCATGCGCGATCTGGCTGGGCGCGGGTAACGAGCCCACATATTCTATAAGCGTGCGAGCTAGCGGAGACAGGAAAATGGAGCCCATTGTGGACGGAAAACTCGAGCAAGGAGGAGAGGCCGAGAAAAGCTACATGTAGAAAAATAATAAACGATAAATGATAATAAGCGATCAAACCAATAAAATCAAACTGCCGTACTTTTTCTTTCTCTCTCCCGCACTTGTACCACCACTATCGAACCTAGTTATGTAACGTAGAACACGCAAGGCGGCTTGCATTATCCACCGAGAACTCGGAGTAGCAGGATGCAGATCCAAATCCAAGGAAGAACAAAATAATGAAACTGCATTCTCTGTTCAAAGCGGGAAAGACACATTGAGAGCAGCAAACGATTTGGTAGATGCGTTACGAACCCCCCGCTCTCTTGACGACCCATACCACCGTAGTAGTAGGTATACTGCTACCTGCCACACACACGCACACATCGCATGTCTGGGTAATGCATGATGACGGCGTGATGTTCCAACGAGCCTCAAAAGTCTAGGTCGTCCGGCAGATAGGCCTGAACTCTTACAGCCGCAAAATGTAACGCAACCACACCACACTCACACAGCAGCCGGATAACCTCCCCGTTGCCGATCCTGTTCTTATTTATTGCGCATCACAAACGCACGGCTACATAAAATGATAAAACACAGCATATCTAACAAGAGAGATATGGTAGCTGTATACTGCCTCTTCCATAAGTAGGCATTCAGATGGATACGACAATGCATAGCCTACCATCCGGCACGACCACATAAAAGGTAGCGAAGCAATGGGGGCTGGAAGGTGCAGGTTCCGCGAAATTACCTGGGCCGCTACCTAATCAATAGCATAGCATAACCGTGCATTGTCACCGAGTAGAGTAGGCCGTAGCAAGAAAGCGGCGGCCGCGGGGGCCTGGCCACTTCCATTCATTTGATTGTCGGAACACACGCCGCCGCTAGCTTCATCTACTGGCGGCCGCACGTGGTTTCAAAATCGCCAATACCCAATCCAGACCTGGACATAAGAAAAATCCCCTTTGTCCATTTTAGCAGGAACAGCATCAATTGCGCGGCTATCATTTGACCGGGATGCTGACTAGGTCTAAGTAGCCGTGGGATCTTCTGACAGGTCGAAGGGCTAGAAGAAGGGCTGCCTCCAATCAAAGCACTTACTACTTTGCCTGTAGACTGTATCCCCGAGGGGAGGGACGGGGTACCGAACACGGGCAATGATGGAATGGCGATACAATTCAACGAAATGGAGTTTTTGTGTGACCTAGAACATACTGAGATCAGCATGCGATATTCAGGGCGTTGGGGAGGTGTGTTACACAACCACACAACCACTACACACAGAGGCATGAACGTTTACCCCTCAGGAAACCCCTCATTGCCGAGCGCCACACCTGTACATGGGGTTTCGTCACGCGTGGGGAAAAGGTTTTTTTCTTCTTCGTCAACCAACCTGTAGCACACGCGCCCGTGGCTAATCCCTCCCCCTTGATCAGAAAAAAAAAGGTTTTATGCTGCTCACAAAACCCGGCATGCATGAATGAATAGAACGAGCAAGATAGGTCAGACGAACCTGCAGAGTATCCATTTGTCATCTCTCGGCGGCTTTCTGGAGTCCTGGTTCCCTGAGGCTTGGATTGTGATGCGTATAACTCCAGCCTCGAGCCCAAGGGTGGGTCTCGTGTGCCTGGTTGCACCTGGATAGAGAGAGATTGTGTGTGTGCGCGCGTGATTGAATCGCCGCCATGCACTTGACGGGTAAATGACCGCTGGCAGGCTGGTAGCTGGCTTGGGAGGGCGCTTGGGAGGGCAGCTTGGCTTAGCCTGGGCGGTGCAAGGTCCGACCTGCAGTGGCTGGGCCTGCCGCATCGGGCCTAGCTGCCAATAGAGCCAAGAGAGCTCGTGGAAGGCTTCTAGAAGGATGTGGGGAGAGAGCGGGGGCGCCCTAAATTCAATCGTCTGGACTTGTTGGAACAATCAGAATCGAGCAAACTAGGCCACTAGAAAAGAACCGAGGGGCCGGACCACAGTTGAACCGGCAATGCTGGGGGGGCCAGGGGGCCAGGGGGTGGTTCCCTAGGCCCGGTAAGTACTTAAGTAGGCTAGGCAGGTAGCCCACACGCCCACGCGCTGCCAAAAACCTCCAAAGTACTGTGGTACCGAGCCATGCCGACATGGTACGTACGCGAAAAAGGACCGATCAGCAAGGACCGTTCTTACCACATTGCGGAACGAGGATGGATAGGATGCTGGAGTGCGCGAAAACAAGGAAAAAATCGGGATATTCAGGCACAGCAGATACATCGTTGCGTAAACGGTTGCAACGGGCCGGCCAATCACAAGCGGCAGATTTCACCTCAAACAACCTGCTTCGACTTCTCTGTTCTCTGCATGCAATCCTCACCAGCAAGATAAGTGGACGGGCAGGATGGAGGGCCCTATGTCCTATGGGCCTATGGCACCCCCAAAGGGGCCTGGAGGCTGTGGCCCAATGAGCTTGCAGCCTTTGCACCAGCCTGACACCTTTGGCCTAGCCGGAAGCTGAAGCGAAAAAGTCACCACCCCTTCACAAGTTCACAGCGACCAATTCACCGGCCAGATGCAGGCCTCTTACTGGACAATGGGACATAAGTGGCCGTTGCAAAGCCCGATTTCCACACTCTAAGAAACCTCCGACGTAGCACCAAATTCGCTGCTGGTTGGCTCCATCCCCTCACGTCAGCGCCACCCGTTAGAATCAATATATGATGACAGAGGGGGGTTGATTGAGATTGAAGATGGTGTGTCGGTGGTATTGTCTCCGGCCGTTGCGCGTGGATACGAGCCATGGCGGTGTCAACCGATGTCAATATCGAGATGAAACTTTCGATCTGGGCCAACAGCTGAATGGAAATGGGGCCGGCCAGCCATCGCTTGACCGATCGCCGCGCGGCCACCCAGATGAGCTGTTTCGCGAAGGAAGAAATGGAATCAACTAAAAGAACGTGATACGGTGAAGTAAATTAAGCGACGCGATAATGGAGGCACGCCGGAGAGCCACTCACGGTCCCCGTGTCGGTCTCTCCTCTCTGTGCTTGGGCCATTGGCAGACCGATCCGCTTGGCAGCCAATTTTTCCGCGCCTATCCCGCTGTCGATGTCGATGTCGATGTCGATGTCGATATCAACGGTGCGGACGGCCTGCCTACATCCAGCGCATACCTGCCGACCGATGTGTATCATGATGGGATGAGAAGCGATAGTATCAAGCGCACAACCATGGACGGCATAAAAGTATTCTGGGGTGAACAAGGTCCATCGCTGTAGGTAGACGGCAGCTGCGGTCTCTTCGCCCCCGGCTGCGGGCTATCACCACCGTACGGCTTGTTTCTTTGAAAGTCGGTGTAGAGATAAAATAGGCCTTCAGCTCTCAGCCAATTTTTCTATTCGTGCAAGGCCGAAGGCAAGACGGTTAAAGGGCATCGTCGCTGGCGAGTTGCAGCTTGGGATTTTCATGGCCATTGCCAATTCACGGCCGCATGCATGCATGGATGCCGTGGCGTGGCGTACATACACATACACACCCAGACACCAGACCATGGTGCATCTTGCGGTAGATTACTAATAAGGAAATCGATCAAGGCCTGACCGGGCGCCGCATCGTATATACTGAAGACGAAGATTTCTTCACCATCTTCCTCAAGCTACATGCCGCCATGCTACACACGCGTTGGAGCCCAATGGAGGTGACCTGAAAATTTTGAATAGACCTTGCTGTCCTCGTTCGTCCCCCTGTTTCAAGAGCCCCTCACTGCGGTACTGGCTGAGTGAGTCACAACAACTCATCAATTGAGTGCGCGTGTGACGGACTGAGACTGGACGCGGGGTAGTGAAAGCTGGAGGAGAGCATCCCGAAGCTGCCCCTCACTCACCACAACCAACATACCCCATGCAATACCTGTATTGTAGGCATTGATCAAACTATATGCCCATGGCCATGAGTGGTGGATGACGCTCCGAGCGTGTCGCCGGCGCGTCAAACTGGCATCGTCATTGCAACCGGCTGCCTTGGAAGGCATGCGGGTATTGATATTATATATCGCACCAATGTACCTATGCGGCGCAGGTAGGCAGGTAGGCAGGCCCTTTCCTCATGCATGCGCAAGGTAGGGTTCTTCTTGCCAGGGTGGTGAGGTGACGACGAGGGACAATTCGTTCCTTTGGGCCTGTGGGAATCTGGCACCCTGAAGGGGTATAGGCCGTTTTCATGCGTGCCTCTTTTTGGCGCCGCACGTTTCGTGATGAAGGATGAATTTGGCCGTAAAGTTGTGGGTAAGAACAGTCCGGCCTGGAAAGGCAGTAGGGAACACGCAAGGCGGTGAACTAACCACTTTCCTCTTCCTTCCTGCTATTAGTAACAGGACGTTTTTAGCAACAGATACTTGTGATCGTGCCTGGCAGGTAGGTAGTTAGGCTGTAGGCTGTCGGAATATGCGAGGATGGACAGACGGCGGCAGATGGACGCCTGTGCCGGGCAATGTGGGTATAGCACTGACAGTCGGCAGATTCGTTTGGGCGGGCAGGGGAGAGGATCGCCTTATCGATCAACACCAGACAATCTGCTGTGTGTAATTCGCACATCCCGCGCAGAGCTGGGCACCGAAGGCCTGGCTCCACCCGTTCTAGGCCTGCCTATCTGCTGCCTTGGAAGGCAATCCCACTGATCGTTATTTGGGGACTCAGGTGGGCTGTGCTGCCTGGGATGATTCCCATTGTCGTCGTCGTCGTCGTGATGTGTAAGATGTATTTGGCATGTCTCCGCTTCTGGACTATACTGGAGAACGCCATCTGATGTTGATTGGCAGTCAGCTCACTTGAACTGGCAAGAACTGGAGCGGTCAGCGATCGGCTTTCTGTGTTCTAGATGGAGCTCGAGCAGGCATCATCCCGTGAAGGGGCCAAGCATTTCGCATAGTCATTCCACAAGGGGTAGTCGCGTATAGTTCTTCTTTCCTATTACCGAATGAAACTCGGGATTGCCATGAGCCTGTATATCGATCCCTCTACCTAAATTGCACTGGCAGGTGACTGCCAAGAGAATTTCGACCAGTGCGGGCAAGCGTATGTGTATAGCCCACATCATAATAGTCGGCAGTAGTAATAATAGCAGCAGCATTATACTGAGTTGTATACTCGATTCAATGGTTGTATGCTGGCCGCGGGGGGAGGGGGCCTATCACCAACTACCAACCTCTGTCCTGCTGAGTGCTTACTACGCTGCGCTGTATGCATAGACCAACCAGACTTAGAGTCAGCCAATGAATTAAATGTCCACTTTGGTCTACAGAGCATTCATGCCGATCAGGGTCTGAGAAGCTCCTAACTCGGGACTGGGCCTTGGTAGTCCACATAGTCCAGTCCATCTCGTGAGCGAGTCGACTAACCCGCTGTAGCTGAACTTGCTAACCCCAAGGCGTGCGAAACAAGTGAAGGCGATAGACAGATGGCCATCCGCGCTTGCTCGCTGAACCGATGGAATGCGGATTGACAAGAAAGTCGTCAACACCGGACTGCGTGACTGGGGGGCTTGTTTTTGTTGGGGGAACCAGCCGGCATGGAAAACCAGCGCCAACGCCAGGTCCGGCGCTGCACACGCACGTTTGGATGCACACATATGCACAGCCATGCATTCAAACCCCACGATAGTTGGGGTTTACTAACCTACTTACCTCCATTGCATCTTCCTGCGGCTGACCGAAATCCTCATCATCCTGCCCCGGAATCTAGACCCACGCTCAGCAAGCAAACAAAGCAAGGCAAGCACCGGGCGAGGGAAGAGTGAAAGCCCCATGGTTCTTTTTTGTTTCGTACGAGAAACGGGAAACCCTCTGCTGCTCCTTACTTTGCTAGCCATTCCTTGCTTGCAGGGCGCTGAGTACTCACTCACCAAAAAAAAAAAAACCCGAGACATGCGGCAATGCAGCCGCAATTTTTGTTGTTTATCGTAGCCGTTTGCGGGGGAGGGAAGCTTGCCCATGGGGTAAAAGAAATGTTACGAGGTACCACCAAACCAACTCTACCAACACCCTTCTCGCCTCATCCCTAGGTAGCCCAGGTGGACAATGGCCAAAGGGGTGGAAAAGAAGGAGAAGTAGCTAGAGATAGAAGAGTTACGCGAATAAAAACCAAGGAATGACCTGGCCATGTTGAATGCGTGCCCGTTTGCGTAGACATCTCTGGCTGTGTGCAAGTACTCAAAACATTCCATTCCGAACGCCCACCCCCCTAGTTGAATGACTACCACGGATTGTCACGAGCCTCTCACATGTTTGCGTTTCTAGGTACATAAGCACACACGTACGGACGGTAAGAAAGGAGTACCTGCATGGTTGCTGTACCCAAAGAAATCTAGATCCTCCTGGAGCCGCCTCCGACATTGATACGAAAACCTTAAGTGGGATATGGGAGATTTCGGATGGTATTTCCTACAATACCTGCGTAGACTTCAACGGTGCTATGGACAGTTGGCAGACAGCCCACTAGTACAAAGAATCATTGGCCGCACTGGAATGCCTCTATTTTCATCCAATCGCCTGAAAGGCGGTTTCATTAATGTGTGTGTAGCTGTCAGCTCGTGTCAGGCAGGGCAGTCACAAGCAATCGGAACGGGCCAAGGTGATGATGGGAGTGCCATATGACGATTTTAATCTTGTTTTGATGTTGCTTTATCGAATTTTTCTATGTTTTTGATCATAGATGCTTGCTTTTTTTTAATCCATCCTCCTGCCACCTGAGCTGCTTGCGCATCTCCTGCGTATGCGCACTGAGTGAAGTCTAGCAACTCTTCCATGTGCGATGCCCCCATAAACATGCCTTCTTGTCCCGGCCGACCTAGGGTTGCCCCTGTATCCTTTTGCCGAGAATAGATACTGCCATTCTTTCGATGCCAAGCCTAGCTACCGTTCCAGGTAGCTTCCAAAAACCCAAAAAGTCCCAATCGGCGGGCAGAAAACCCAAAAAGAAGAAACAGACATGGTATCATTTGAATTAGAGAACGCCGTTGTGTGCCCACGATGACGAGCCAATTTCCACCGGCATCGGTGGTGACCTTGGCTAACTGATGGACGCCGTTGTCCATCAGTCCACGTCTCGTGCGTGTGTGTGTGTGTGTGTGGTATGTATGTTTGTGATAGCCGCCTACCACCGCGATAAAAAGTAATGCTTGTTGGGATTAGGGCCATATGATGTAAAATTCTGTGCCAGAGAGCCGCATTGATAGAACGCCACCCGTTATGCGTGCAATAGGTATCTTCAGAAATCATCCACCTCGCAATGCAGTAATGTAGTATAACAATGTACAAGGCAGTCAAGTCTGCCGTAAAGTGTGTGTGTGCCGCAGTTGTTTGCGGTCTTTTCGTGCTGGGACGAATTACCACCCCTGGGCGTGATATCCGCCAACGGCATCGCGTTCCAAATACTGGTTCCAGCTGGTCGCGTTGGGTTCTTCCTTGGTCTCCTCCTCGGGCTTCATGTAGACTTTCTCGGGATATTGCTTGAGGTTGGCCACATCATGGGATGTGTGCCGCCTCTTGAGCACAGCGTTGGCAGTAGATGTCTTCTGCTGACGCTCCCAGAGCAGCTGTCGACGGAGCGACTCCGTCAACTCATGGTGCAGCATGTTGCGTCTCGTAGTTCGGGGCGACAGTGCCGATTGGCGTTGAGTGGCATTAGCATTGGTCATGATAGGCTGGGCAGTGCTGCGGGGGATTTCCTTGATAGGCCTCAAGGGCGTCCGGCGCATGCCACCCTTCATTTCTAGGCCACTATCATCCGAATCGTTTGGTGATGTAGCTTTCACTGTGGGGATGTTCTGCATAGTCCGCGCGTTGCAGAGCCGAAGTCGACTGCGAGGCAATGGCGGCACCCAAGCCGCCACGGGGGCGCTGTTCTTGCCCAGCAGCAAACATCAAGCTGAGGTTGGATCGGTGAGAAGTCAGGTTGGGTTTGGAAGGGACGCGCTTGAAAGTGACCGGGTCATCCATGCTCTCCTTGCCACCCTCTTCGATAGAGTCCTCCCATTCCGAATCGTCTTCGTCGTCATCAATGGCACTCTCGTCAATGTAGCTGTCCGATTGCTCGTCGCTAGATTGAGTTTGAATAGTGCGCATGCTAACCTGGTTGCTGAAGGAGGTCTGTTTCTTCTGCGCATTAAGCAGAGTGTTGGGGCGAGAAGAGTGCATGGCGCTCTTCAAAGATGGACTCGGGTCCTCAGCAGATCCAGATGATGCACCGAGCTGGAACATCTTGGGCTTGCCTTGGGGAGCGAGAGGCTTATGTTGCATCAAACTCTGCGGAGAAGAGTCGTCACCCGAAGAGCCACCGAGGGCAAACTTAGCGGGCTGTTTCTTAAGCTGGACCGGGCGGTATGCTGGCGCAGCTTCAGGCTCAGGGATCGCGCCGAGAGCGAGTTGCTTCATTGATTCCTGGCTACGAAGCTGCAGGGTGGGGATGGAGACCTGGGAAGGCGAGAAACCACGGATAACAGTGGTGCGGTTCGGGGTGCGGTCGCTATTGCTGGATGCAACTCCCGATGATGATAATGAAGCAGATACGACTGATGGTGCCTCCACAGACGAATGGCACATGGGCTCAGTTGCTGGTGTGGTGGGTGTGTCGGGTGTTTGTTGAACATCCGGGGACGAATAAGGTGTCTGTGAGTCGTCCGACTCGGGCTCGAGAGACGGCGAAGACACGTCGGGCAACGGTGCCAGGTTGGGCTCCTTATCTTGAATTATAGAGACGACCATCTTCTCCAGGTGGTCGGAAGTGATGTGTCGCTCACGGCCGCGACTACGATTGCTAGCGCTCGAGTCTTGTCGCATAATCCTGGGTCGAGAAATCTCCATGGGTTCGGATTCAGAGCTGAACTCAATGGCCTCTTCGTCTTCAGCGATAGAGTCCACGCTGCCGGATAACTGAGGGACCTCTGGTATCCGCAGATCGGGGATGTCCTTGGGTACTGTAGAGGTGGCGATGGGGGTAGGCTTTGTTTGTCGTAGCTTGCCCTCTGTGGTGTCGCAGCAGAAGGTCTCGCGGTTCCAGAGTCTCCAGCTGAGGTTCTCTAACCTCCGGCCTTGCTCGACCGAGTCCGCGCATCTAGAGAAGACTGTCGAAGAAAAGTTAGTGCCAAGCCGGGCTGCACCAGTACCGAGGGCGTCAACGTACCTGTCCACATGTTGAAGAGGTTCTGAGCATTGGCAGTGTCGACCTTGTGGATGACATTCGGGTCCACGGTCAGGACCAATCCTTCAGGTCTACCAGGCATGATGATGATGCTGGATGCTTCCCGCGTAATGGAAGCAGATGTGTGGGAAAAGAGCGCAGGAATCGCGATGTTGGTAGCGCGACTTCGATCGCGGACGTCAGGCGGGAAGCGCTTCTCAAGCGGTCAATGGGGTGTCATAAGTACAAATCGGCACCTCGAGAGTAACAAGAGGTGTGAGAAGTCGTGCGGTGTCGTCGAGAGGGAGCCGTGTTCCAAGGACGTGAAGACGCAAGCGGCGGTGATGTCAGTGGGACCCCGGCAGTGTAAATGATAGCAGGAGCACGTTAAGCTGCTGTGCGTGGTGGTGGTGGTGGTGGCAGTGGTGGTAGAGTCGTCGTGGTGGGCAGCTGTGTAAATACTGATTCCCACTTGTAGAGTCGACACAGGGTTATGTTTGTTGCAGCGGGCGCTATGTCAATATCGTGAAAGGCAGAGGAAGAATCTGCGGAGGAGGAGTGGGTTGACATGTACATATGTATGAGGATGTTGTGCTGGTGCGTCTGGTCTGGTCCTTCTGATATGAGAGGGAGAGCGGAGGGAAGTGGAGTGGCCAGCAGGACAAGGGTGTCAGTGAATGGGAGAGGAACCCAGAAGGCGCGGTGTGAAGTACCGGAGTACTTGGGGGTACGTACCCTGTGCCAAAGTAACGAGTCGCGCCTTTTTTTTCCTTCTCTTCTGCCTTTCCTCCCATTCCCTGGCGTCTCCCTGGCGGTCGGATGGGCTTTGAGCGCTGGTGGGGAAAAAGGCGTGCGAGGAGCTGAGTACGTAGCTACTTTGGCCTGGATACCTCCCTAAGCCTGACCGAGTGGGTATCCTGGGGTCTCTCTTCGGGCTGTTTGTGGGTGGTGGTCCATGGTTTCCAGGGGCCCATGAGTACCTTTTCCCAACCTGAACTTTGGGCACAAGTGTCCTTGTACTGCCGTACTGCCGTACCTTTTTTTTTTTCTTTCCTTCCTTCTTTGCCTGCCTGCCTGCCCCCTTCCCACGCTTCTCACTTGATCTCATGTGGCCCCCGTTACTGGATTCTCCACGTTAGAACGGCCCTGACCCAGTTGTCGGCGGTCTACGGCCAGACTCTCCTACAGCGAGCGACTTGCCTGGACTTAAGCACTTGCTCTCTGCGGTTAGACAGCTTCTTTAGCGTGTATGCTACGCTCGAAGAGGCAGTATCTTCCGCATGAGGTATTTCCTATGGCCTCCTCAGTCATCGGGACTTGTCCGGCGAATTGTGCGTTTCGAAGCCGGACTCTCTTCCCGGCGTCTGACTCTCGTTTCTGTGACCAGATCTTCTGATCGCGCAACCAGGCCGCCGTCTAGTTCTGGCCGTCGCCTCGCCGCTTGCGCTTGCTGGTCGTCAAAGCCGGTGGGCAAGTAAGTGCCCACTCTATTGCACAAAAACCAAGGTGCCAATTGGAAAACCATGCCAAAAAAAAAGTCCAGCCTCGGTCTCCAAGAGAGGCAGTGTTGCATGCGTCAAGAACACGAGCGACGGCAAGCTCAACGAACCATGATGATGACGATAGAGCGGTTGAGTCCCTTGGTGAGTACCTTGGGGGAGTATAGGCGACCCATCTTCTTCCCAGTTCTTGACTCCAGCTTGTGTAAGAGGAGGAGAGGGATACGAACAATCCAGAGGCCATGGCGTAGCCTGCAGTTCCACTACACACAACATTGGTTGATAGTATAATCTGTCTGCCTTGATGTATGTAAAGATTACTGGGCATCATGAATTCTTGGTCCACCTATGATCAAACACGCAACATCTTAATCCTGCATTTGTCGATTTGTTCATCGGCCTGATGTTGTCTGGCACGATTGCCCTTCTTTTCCCAGAATGAATAACAGTCTGTGCCGGGGATTGTTGCCTCGTGATGCATGTCGTTATTGTTGGTTTACCCAAGATGTAAAAACTCCTCTACATACTTGGCTTGCGAATGAAGCAAATCGACGTCTACTGGATTGGCATACCGTCACAAGACAGCGGGACCATGAACCTATCACCACGAATGCACTTTGGGCCCGGCTACCAACTGTTTGATAATCTGATGTTGGTTACACAGCTCTCTCTGCTCTTCTGCCGGGGCACGGGATCCAAAGGGTGCCAGTTGCTGGCTCCAACACCGAATTTCAACATACTGCCATGGTCATGGTTGGCTATCACTGAGCATCCAAATTTCTCTTGGCTGATGCCAGTCCTGAGATTTCAGCCTTCTGCCTCACTCAAGGCCCTCATGATCAGATGCGAACTCAAGCGTGCATGTAAAGGGAGAGCTTCATTCGAAATCATTTGGCTGATGCCATTGAGTCATCCTAGTAGACCATGGCCCATTGGTGGCAATGATTGCCAATCAGGGGGAGTCATGAGAGGTAACCTACATGCCTCTGGAGCAGTGAGTGGTTGAGACTATTCGTAGCACATGCGAGACGCAGAATCGTTGTCCAACTATCATTCTTTACTTTGCCTTCTGCATGGGGGGTCGCAAACGCAAAATAGACGAGGTCCGACTCAAGCCCCAAATACGTTCCAACGCTGCGAACAGGCAGACACGTGCGTAGTCAAAGCAACGACAGTCAAACACGGTGGTGTCGCGATGGACGCGACGGAGGGAAGGGGGCCAGAACACCCGTTGCGGTCCTGTCAGTCCTGACTGGCACTTGATAATTCCGGTTGATGCGTTGTTCGCTGTTTGCTCCCGTGAGCATGACCTAAAAAAGCAATGCTCAACATCCGGGATCTGGTGGCCTGCCAATAATTGGCTCCTCCGCATAAAGAACATGGTCAGCTGAGCGCTCTCAGCCTCACAACCTGGCGTGCCTCGGCGGCCATGGCCCCTGGGCGCCCCCGCGCTCGTCGAGGCGTCCAGCAACAAGATAACGCGAAGCACTTCTTCAATGCATTCATTATTGTACGTTACAGGCTTATTATAGCAGCTTTGTATATATGGCTGAGAAAGTGGGAAAACCCCGCTCGATCAGGGCTGCTGGCTGTCCCGGTAATCACCGTCCGTCCGCGGCAAAAAGTCGAGGTCACAGTCACGCCCGAAAAGAAGGCTTTTTGGGCGCCCTCGCTCCACAGTATGGCCAGACTGCGTAGCGGTTACTCCCGCCGCCTCTTATACCCGTGGCACCCAACGCCCTCGTGATCATCCTGCGAAGGCATCTTGCCGTGCCTCTCTGCTCACGAATGATGGTGACGCTACCGACATACGTTTTTGACGAGCCGCTTCGCTGTCGCAAGTGCTACAGTCCGGCACCGCGCAGCTGCTACCTTTCTCCATTGGCATTCCTCAGGTATCAGCCTGTGGCGGGAATCACGGGGAAAGCCTCTGGCCAATCCAATGGACAACCAACCCCACGCTCGCCAAATGGGAAGTGATAACGCCTACCCGTGCCGACGCCGCACCCGGACTGTTAATCACACCTCTCAATCACACAGGCTCCTCATCAAGACACAATGCACCACCAACAGGGGGGCTGTTCCCAAACAGGCCATATACTCGGCGCGTTTATCTCCCTCCCACCTTACCGGAGAAGCGCGGAGTTTCTGGGTGCGAGGTTGTTATCAAAACTCCCAACACCACCTCCCCCCCATCGCATTTTGAGTTCCGATGTTATTAGATGTTGCGTATCACCGCTCTGAGTTCCCCTCATCGTCCATCGGGGCGTGTACGAAGAGGGACTTTACTAGCTGCCAAATCGGATATTGCGCTATTGTATACGCGTGGTGGCGCTTACACTCTTTCAATCGATTCGATTCGGTTTTCGATCCCTGTCGAGTTTCGGCATTGAACAAACGCGATTTGATTCCCAGTATCTTGGGTTACTGCAATTTCCAGCAGCGTGGTGACGTGGGTACGTAGTCGGCCCTGTCAGAAATACACTTACTGCGACGGTTATTGAAAACACTGTCGAACCAGGCTCGTGTGTACGATTCCAAACGAATTAAAAGACGCTTCTTATTAACCTAGAATCTCATCCGCGCAAGCTAGCGGGGCCTGCGGGCGATCACGGGAAATTCACATTCCTGTTAAAGTGATGGGTGCCCAAGTAAGTAATAGAAGCAATTTTTAATCTCGGATTGGCTGCCCATGGCATCAAAGGTGGTCGTACGGCCAGTATACCTAATTTGGCAGGCGGTTCTACTATCGTGGTGGAATCGCCGGGCAGCCTTGCCCAGTTGCTCCTTGTTGTTAGTCCTTCTAGAAGGGGGTGGCAGGCCTTCCATCGGTCTCCATCGCCCCCGAAGTGTCGGGATCGTCTCACTTTCCCTCATGTCGGCGGTACTTTCTGGTTCCTGTTTGTTGGCGAACGCCGAACCCTGCCAGGACGCTCACCGAGTCGACTTTATCAGTTAGGCCAGGCGATGAGGGGAAGGGGGTTGTCGTGGTCTGTGTTCAAGGAGCACGGGGGTTTGGGAAAAACGTGGTTGATGTGCACTACCACAATACCAGAAACACTCGCGGCCCCCTGAATCACACGCTGCGCTGTCTGATGTCGGTTCTATGGCATGTATCAACCAGTCTTTGACAGTTGCTGATTGCCAGCTACATGTACCTACCTACCTTACGGATTCTACAAGTCAAGTACATATGTCCACTGGACTTGGGCAAGCAAACTGTTTGCAGGAAATGGTAAATTTGGGGGCGCTTCAGCTTGCCGTCCCGCTCCGTCGGAAGATCTTGTGTTGTGCTTCTATGTTTCGTTTTTTTTATAGAAAATTTTCCATTTTATCTTCTGCTGCCGCCGCCGTTCCGCTCAGGGTATCGATCTTTCCCGCTTCAAAAAGAAAAGGCCTTTTTGGCGCCAGTATCAAAAGTCGCGTTTGCCAAACCGTACGCATCGCAAAGCGCACGTGGATTACTGTTTGATTGACATGGCCTCGAAGGATTGAGGACATGTTACCGCACCCCCACGCATGATTAGACAGGGGTTCTTTTTAGGCGTGTGAGCCGGGATGAAGCTCAGCGCAGAGTAAGCCGTGTAGTGACCTGCCGTTTTCTTGCTCTTGTTTTTGTTATTTTGCGAGAAAGCCACTCCATCAAACAGTTCTATCTCGTAAGGTCTTGGATGCCATTCGATTTGTACATACAGGGTCACCAACTAGTAGACTAGCCACATGCAACCTGATTCGACGGGTGTCAGTGACAATCATCGGTGTTTTCGCCTGGCCGACAATTGATTGACAAGTGATTGACATGGCTCCGCCCAATCACTCCGACCATGCAGGGCGGCAGCACATCGAGGAGGCTCAAGTACGAGCCTACAATCCGCAACAACAGGCCTGGGCCATCTGATCTACGTGCCTGCCCTACATGCAAGCAAAAGACGATTTGCAATACAGTCAACGACAATCACTTGCGGTAAAGCTCTAGGTAGGCAAGTATATAGCTATGTACATACATAACATCAATTGTAGTTTCTTATTTTTTGTCTGTATCTGCCACCGAGCGAAAATACCCCGGTGCAAGCAAAATGAAACCCAAGACGCAGTAACAACATGCCGCCATTCGTCATTGCCAAAACGTGACTGATGCTGAGAACAAGCACATGACGCGGGGATCTCGCATCCCGCGTGGAAATGATTTCCCTTACATGTACCTCTGTCATCTATCAAATTTCGTGACCGCTGCCCCCCGGCAGCACTTCCCCGGAGCGAGGGAGGACTGGTAACCCCAGCTAGTGTGGGGGAGGAGGGATCGGTGACCGGGAAGGTAGGTAACGAAGAAGATTGATGGCAGCAGTATGTAGGTATCATTCACAACGGCGTCTTAAAGCCTCCTTATTAATAACTTTCAATTGATTGATTGAATTAATTTCAAGGAGGAGAAATACGTACGGGGAAATGCAAGCCATTGCAGGGGTTCTTATTTTTTTTTCTTTTTTCTTTCAATTGCCACATGCAAGTGTAGTCGTTTCTTCGACCATGGCTGCATGGCCTGGGCTCAGTAGCGAATGGCCGTATTGCCAGGAGGGATAAGAGTTATCGTGGCGTCAGTGCGGGTAAGCTGGCTGTATCGGCCAAAGTACCGAAATGCCAACGCTTTTGTCAGGCCCAGATCTGGCTTTCTTTTTCTTTCGGCCTTAATTGCTTCTTTTATACAAATGGGTTTCGTCCGTGTTTGCTGCCCCAGTTGAGAAAATGCATCGGAAGCACCCTGCTCTGGCCTAAAGTGGTTCTGTTCTGGAAAAGCTCGCGTCCCGTCTGGGGTGCTCATCTCATCAGAACCATCCATCCCAGGGGTTCCCCAGAGCCACAGAGCTTCGACTTCATCGTCGGTACCAGGCTGGCGGTGCAGCCACAGGTCATGTGACACGTGTGGAACCCTCCCTCCTCCCTCCCTCCTCACTCTCACTCCTCACTCCCCCCCTCCCTGTTCGTTATCCCCGGCGGCAGCCCACAGGTGAACCCCCGAAAAGCTAGCGACGCCAGCTGGTCAGTGTTACTGCTGCACCACCGCGGAAGCCTTCCAGCGGCTCATTGCATCCGAATGGGGACATGATCGTCTAAAATGTTACGGAGGGGTGAGCGGGCGACTAACACACGCTGTAACTCGCTTTGATCGCAGCGCAACAACGTACTGCAACCTGCCTCCTCCGGGATGATTGCAATGGCTATGGGCTCTTTTCCGATGAGCTCTGTCGATCCTCAACTCCTGTGACGAGAGGTTGAAGCATTGCATCTTGCATCCTCCATCGCGGCCGCTATATCGGATATCGAAGCCTCAAATCGCCATTTCCGCTACATGATGAATATTACTCCCTACACTCATTTTCCAATGCTTGCGCAGATACGAATACTTTAGGTTACTCCAGCCTCAAAACTATATCCGTGCATGGGTGATATTATTGATTCATCATGGCTGCAAGGTTACTGGAGTGGTCGTTGGTCACAAATCACATTGGATCCAAACTGCTGGTAACCAATGCCTCTTCTTGGTTCGGGCAGAAATGCACTGAAGCCCAGCCATTTTCGAGGCCCCCGCGACGCCACCGACGGTTTCATGCCCCCGATGTTTGATGATGTTTGATTGTGTTGCAGTCGTTCCTTGCTGAAGCAGAACTGGCAGACAGAACGAACAGTTGCTTTTGCGTCATACTGCTCTCAATCCTGGCCCGTCATCCTCGCCTGGCTTTCCTTCTGACGGATAAGGGGCGGCGAGGAGGGAGGCACGGGCTGAAGCTGAGATGCAATCAGACAGCATCGGCTTCTCATTGCTTACTTCCCCGTCCAATGGCAGACTCGACGTATCGCAAGCGGCCGGTGTTTGCACACGCCATCCGATGCATAAGTAGCTTCAAGGATCACGCTGGTTTGTCATGGGCCTGCAATAGCAACAATGATTTCTATTGATGTAATGTATTCCCTGGGGTTTTCTTTTCGGGCTCATCTTTGCACTCCCGTCCTTCTTTGCATTTGAAGCGAACTTCTGATTGGTGCGGGACTGGGGATACTCGGTCAGCAAGACCGTCGCCCGTTTTCCTATTCGGGCATCCGCAGTCCTGCAACTCGGGCTTGGCCCAACCCAGCGTCAACCCAGAGGATAGGTCAAAGGCCAGTGCCGTTTGGGGTTTGGGGCGATAAGCGAAACAGCATGGCCGAAACTGCCCACCGGATACGATTCCGGCCACACTGACCGTTGTCTGTAAGGCTACGATAGGAAACCTTCTCGAAGTCACATATCACAAAATCACAAAGAGGTGTGAGTGCTTCGTATTATAATCTGATCACTGGGAAGTATCGTCAATGCATCATCACAGGGCGTGTTGCTGGGTCTGCCATATTAAGGAGGCACTTCATATGAGAATATTTGTTTGGTTTTTTCCCTTCCCCCTCCCATCGTGACCTGTCATTTGTAACAGTCATCCTACGAATTGCTGTGCCGCAACATCTCGTGCTGTGCGGCAGTCCTTTCCAGCACGGCGACAAGGGACGGAGCTACCACCCCCACGTTCCGGGGCAGCCAATTCATATTTCGAATGTAGATAAGTAATAGTAGCAAGTACGATAAAGCCCAGGTGAGCGACTCTCGAAGAGGAATGTGTTTGTTTGACCTGCAATGTCCCGACTGACCGGTAGCATCCACAATCTAAATGAAAATGCGAGGGACGGATTTTTTATTTTCTTTTATGACAGGATTGTTCCATGTATGTATCTACGGACTATCCTGGCATGGCATGCGACGTATGCATGCGCTTCTCTTTCTGTAAGATCTCGGTATTGTTCGGCGCATGCGATCTCTGTCCTGCCAGCCTTGGTAAGCCGGATATTAGAGGCCGCTGGGCCGGGCTGTGCCTCGTATGATGCTCGGCTTGCGCAGGTACGGTGGGTGGTGCGCGTGCCCGGTCGACTATCCGGTTAGAGTCAAGCTTCCCAAGCATTCTCGTCTCAATCTCAATCATCGGACGAGCTGAACAGTGCCGGCTCCCCTTGCGAATGGATGGGAATTCCTTAATCCATCTTGGCTACAGGCAGAGGGAAAGCAGTAAAGGGCTTTTTGTGACAGTTCGGCCAGGTTGTGGAGACATGACCTCCCGCGTTTGGTCCATTACATCCAAACCTGGGTAATGACTATCATTCTTCCGCAGGGGACGGCTATTGTCAGCCTTGCCGTTGGCGGTTTATCCGTAATACGGTGCTTCCTACCTACCTACTCAGAGTGGTCATCGGGCCAGACACGGCATCTACTGTCGGTATGTGTTCCCGTCAGCCGTGGGCACCTGGTGAAGTCCTACGAAACAAGAAAGCCCCACGTGCGTGTGTGTCGTTGTGTTAGCTAATGCTGTGCTCCGTATTGCCCAGAGAACGAGGAGAACCTTGTCTTGGAATGCCGACATTTCTCCCTTCTCCAGATTCGTCGAGTCTCCATTTCTATGGGGAAAGTGCACGAAGGGTCCTCGTCTGCTACAAGCTGCCAACAAATGAGAAATCCGACAGCCAACCACCAACCGCTTAGCGAGCCGTTTAGCCAGAAGTACGCAATCGGCAATTCGCTTCTTGTTTCTGTCGCTAACGATCCCCATCCTTTGATTCGCCGCCTTGCTGTCAAAGATGCAAGTTGCATACACCTGACACCACTACTGCTGCGGCGATCTGCATTATCTCTGGAGAATTCCAAATGCCCCCTTGTGGGCTGTAAGTACATAACGGCGAAGGAGAGTCATGGGCCAATGGCTTAATGACTCGGGGTGCATAACCCAGTTTCAATTTTCCGATCCAGAATTGCATGGTGAGCCGCGAGACGCGCACGCCATTCCTTTCTTTCTCATTACGAGCATCCGACCTAAAACAGGTCGGTCCAGATGTTTTTTTTGTGTTGAAAGTGGAGAGTGACTCGCAATCCGCCCGGCCCTGGTGAAAGGCGAGAGGGGGGGAGACCCTGAAATTGGTTCTAGGCTCGATCTAAGCCCGTGGTCGTCCAGCCAAAGCCGAGGGTGGACGGTCTCTCTATGATCATCATACACTCCTTCCTTTGGCGGTAAAACTATTGGGGGAGAAGCGCTTGCGAGTTTGGAGCTGGCCCTCCTACCTGTTCCGGTATGCACACGCGCGATAGCTATCCTGGAGGCTGGGGTGGGTAATTCGATCAGGGTCCAAGACATTCAGGCACCCCCAAGTGCAGCACCAGAGAGCAGCAGCCAGGCAGCACCGCATTGCCGCTTCAGCTCACATGAGCTGAGGGCGTAGGCGGATGAGACCGACTCATGTGGTACCAACGGCGCGTTACGGTGCTCCTACGCCCGGTAACATCAAGTAGAAGACATACAGCATGCCGAAAGGCCCCGGTGACCTATGAGGCTTGCATGCCGAGGATACCGACGCTCGTAGGTTTTGATCGGCCACGAAGGCATGGCGGATGTTTCAAAGTCTCGTCATGGTAGGCTGTTCGCAGCAATCCCAAGCGGGAAGCTGTTTCGTTGTAGCCACACGGCATCTAACTACTGCGTGGGTATTCTGCGAGGCTGATGCCAGCAGCTCATCTCTCGCAAGGCTCAGGCTCTCCAGGAACGCGCGCGCAGCCAGTGTCTTAGAAGCTGAATCGTTCATCAAACGCCCTCTCTCGGTGGCTTATATTCGGCCCTTTTCACCCCCCGCATTTCGAGACATGGGAGGGCGCTTCGCTACCTAATGCAATCTCAATAAGCGTGAGGCATATGATTCCGACTCCAACACCAACACCAACAGCAGCAGGGCCGAGGCTACGATAACATCACGAGGTAACGAAGGTAGCAGGTAGTAGCAGGAAGGCACCAAGTCCTGCCTGCTGTTTCTCCGTCTGTACCGCCGCCCGCTCATGCGTAACTATTGTAACTATCGCCCCAATGGCTACCCCGACTATAGCTTGAGCATTAAGCCGCGACATGGCCGGCCGGAGTGTCTGTTGCGTTGCTACATGGACGAAGTGAGCCAGTTTCGCAAACCATTTACTGCCTACCATCGCATCTAAATGGCTTCGGCCTTATTATCCAAGGTATTCGGCTGAATTCTTACCACCTAAGCCGGTAGGCCTGGTAGGCCTAGGCAGCACCATCTTCGGTCTCAGGGACCTGCCTGCTAGTGCCAGGGTACCGGAGTTGGCCCTGAAAGGAGTACGGGGCCCCACAGTCTTGTCTAGCCCGTTGTCTGTCTTGGAACGTGGGAAGGAATTGGAACAGCTGCTCTTGTTTTTGGCCCTTTCAATTGCTTGGCCCAGCAATTGCGCTTGCCTAGGTATGTTGGCAGCAGCCACTAAATAAAGCCGATAGAGCCGGCAATAGTCACGATGTAATCTTCCAGGCCACAAGCAATGGTACGCAGAAACAAGAAGAGCGGCCAGCCCGGCCATGGCAGGCCTCACATCTTTCCTTGGTCATGTGTGTGGTTTTTGCTCCCCGCCTGGACTCTCCATATCCAGTCTTCAACACAAGGCAAGCAAAATTGCACAAGCCCATGCCCATGTCATGAGGGTGCCTGGGGTAGCAGTAGTCGTCCTGGAAACCACGCCATAGCGGTCAATGGGCTTGTTTCCAATGGCGGCGTTCCATGCGTTGCGGCGGGCTGAGGCCGACTAACTTAACGAATACAATGCATGGAAATGGCCACATCTAGCTCCAAGGATAGGTACGGACAAGATGGGCCGAATTCGCATCGTTGCCAACCCAAGGTAGGCAGTTTTTGCCTGGGGGAAATTGATTCCCCAGACTCCTCCCTCATCGCTGACCCCGTTGGTGATTTCTCCGCAGACCCATGCCCCCGCGATGGGTGCTCCGGCAAAAGAGGAAGCGCAACGAGAAAGGCATCGTCGGATTCTAGATACCCATACTGCCTCAACCCACCACCCAAATAGCCGTTCCATGGTAAAAAGGGGAGGATCAATTCAGATAAAATCCAGATAAATCAATTGCCCTGTTTACTATTGGTCTATCAGGCTACCTAGCTGCTTGGATGGAATTATTGTCCACGATGGAAGAGGACAGCATACTGTTTGTCTCAAAGGAATACAATAACGAATGGGTTAGCTGACAATGGGCCGACGTAACTTTTCGGCATTAGATACCAGCTGACACTCCCAATAGAAGTGTAAAATGCGTCCCCCTTGATTGAATATACTATGTGATACTCGATACTTGTCAGCACGCCGTTGGGGATGATGAACCGTGTCAAGTCATTGGAACAAGCGCCACTACTGTTATTGTCATAAATCACACCGAGTCAATATAGTCTCCTAATAGAAGTAAGGAAGATCGACAGCTCTCCAACGGTTCAGTCCTGACTGCACATGCATGGTGAGCGGAACAGCAAAGTCAGGTGCGCAAAGGTTATTATGTCATCATCCTACGGCGCGGCGCGGCGTGGAAAGGAATGATAAGTAAGGGCAATGGACCAATGAGCTCTCGCCAAGTTCCGAAAATAGCAGCATCATCCGCATAGCTGTGGGATATGCCCAGCCTGTTTGCTATAAGGTTTCTGTCGTTCAGCGCCCATGCTGTAAGGTGAAGGTGACCCCAAAGGACAACGGGATGTCGAGCTGAGTCGTACTTGTCCAACATGCGAATTGTCACGGAGTCCGGTCAGCGTTGCAGGAAGCTGAAATATTGTCTCGCGCCTTTGTGCGGTCCCGCGTGGCCCTTGGAGGCAGTTGAGTCAGCATGCACTGCAACACATCTGAGCTATATCTCGTTCCCCATATGGGGTGAGAAAAGGGTTATATTGGGATATCGTGAGGCCCTCGTGTCCACATAAGCAATGGTAGGAGGACACGACACCGGTTGGGGGTACCCCATCATTTGGAGAGCAAAAAGGGCAACCCTGGATAAGAATGCGGTTTGTATGGCCTGACCTAGAAAGGCAGCAAACCCCCAAATGTCTGCCCACACACCAACAGCAACACGGCAAAACCACCCAGCATTCTCGGGCGCAAACGACGGAGATCGTCCATGCAACTCTGGAAGGCTGGCCCGGAACCAGGATGCTGTGCTGTGTGTGTGTCTCCCCTTTGTTACTTCTTCAGCCCCGTACTGGGAAGGAGACGAAGGGAGGGTTGCATTGTTCCCCTTGAGGCGCGAAGCGACTGGATTGGATGCGGCCCAGACCTTTGGGTCTCGCTCTGCGGTGGTAGGTATGGCACGCATTCTGCATGCCCCCCAGAAGGCATGTAGGCTGCGAGTAGCAGTGGAGAGAAGGAGGGTTCAGATGATGAGTTGCATATTTCGTGATTACGACCGTTGGAGAGGGCCCAGGTTGTTTGCTCCCTCATTCTTTCGTTCTGCTGCCTGCGATAAGATCTCATTCTTCACAACCAGTCAGCTTATTCGTTGCGTGTTACTTGCCATAACGAGATTGGGATTTCTTTTTCTTTCTTCTTTTTCTTTTTCCTCAATATTTGTCTTTCCCAATTACCCCTCTCCATGGATTCCTATTCGTCTGTCTTTACCCATCCAGCCCAGTGGGATTTTCCCATGGTCATACGCGCACACAAGAAACAAGGCCAACGACCGCCCAGCCCGCACACCCCGTTCGCTTTGGGCGGTTGATGGCCGCATGCCCTGCGTTTATTCGGTCGCTTGCGGTGCCAGGCAGGCAGGCTGCAGTAGCCTAGGACTGCAAGGTGGCGGGGAAGGGACCCGAAGTACATGCATTTTTGCGATACATCAATACCAGATTGATTGATTGATTGACTGATGGTTGAACCGCATGCCTACATGCGCACACATACATATGTACTTTGCTTATTGTATGTATGTGTGTGTGACAACGGAAGGTGCGATGCGGTGACTGTCACCCATACGGACGGACAGGCAAGAAGCCATCATCGTCATCGCCGACATACCCCACGAAAAGGGCTGAGACTGGGTAAGACGACGGATCAGGCGGTCAGAGAAGCACACCTTGGAGCCGTTATGTGACCTAAAGGCCGAGTACTTTCCTTCTTATTCTGGCTATTTCCTCGTTTTCCAGGAGGAGGATATATAACACAGCATATAGCGAAGATGCTGTATGGAATGATTGTGAATATACACTGCGTTATGTAGGTATATTCAGACATACATATGTACACACGAGAAGATCTAGACGACCGATGGGGGATGACAGGACGGGCGGGCGGGAACGAGACACAAGACAGGATCGAATACCGGCGAATGGCAGGCCGCGGTGATTGTGTCTTGTGATGTTGTCAATCCCACGCGGGCTTACTCAAAACCCAGCGCCACCCCTCCGCCTTCTGTGCCCTCCCCGGGGAAGGTGCTCACCCGTACCGTAGCGTCGCGCTTGAATCGACAGGCAGGCGAGGGAAAACAAAAATTCGGGATTGGACAGAATGTAATTTTGGAACTCGAGACCCTGGTCTGCCAATGTGAGATTGGGGGAGTGAAATTGGAAGTGTGTGATGATGATTATGTGAGATGTGCGCAGATTGGAGGCACACACCCGCCCTCATGTGGTGTACAGTGTAGCAGGGTGAGCTACCGAGCTTGCTGCTGCTGCTGCTGCTGCCGTCGCCGTCCACTGAGGTAATCATCTAAAGTCAACCCAACACCCGCTGATCTGCCCGTCCGTCCCTCCCTGACCAAGAACCCTGACCTCCCTGGCCTCACCTCGCCCCTCTGCCCCTGGGCCTGACTGATGCCACCACCGCCGACAGCAGCACCCCCAGATACTGACACTTGCCTGCTTACGGCTTACCAACCCCCACATTCTACCGGGTGCTTGGTTTCTGGTTTCGGTGGTGCATCTGTTGTTAATTTATTAATAACATGATAATGAGACCACCCGTCCATCACAGGCCTAGCAACCACCACCACCCAACCGCTCATCACACCATCACCCAAGCAAAATGAGGGCATATTGGACAACAATTTGGTGCCTCTCGTCGTCGCGGAATGGAATGATTGCTTCCATTGCTTACTGGGTGGGTGGTATCTAGTCCTTCTTGTATTTCACCGTCTCCCTCCCCTTGAATCCCACCCACCTTGAAGGGAAGGGGGTGGGCTGACAGGCAGACTTCCCGATTCCATTTGAGAGGCGCCAAGTGGAAGTTCTGTCTCAGATGCTCGCAGCTTTGGTCGAGATTCCTGCTCTGGTAAGGACACTCCCAGAATCGACATAGCTATACGAATGCGTCGTTCGTTTATGAGTAATAATATCCCGAAAGATTATATCGGGGCTCGTCGTAACGTTGGGCCAATTAGGGTTCATTGATCCATCCCGTAAGATGCATAAACTGGCTTTACTGGGAGCCTGTCTAAGATGAAAGGCAATATCTCGAATTGGGAGGAAGGATTGTATGCGACTGGGTCGATGCCGGGAATGGAGAGAAACGTTGTACATACGGATACCAAGCCTGGGCGTCATCGAAGGCGCTGTACTCTACTCTCCTCCAATCAAATTGCACCATGGCGTTGTTACGCGGTCACGGGCGCGCAAAGGGCCATGGCGACGCTGTGAGATGAACCATTTTGATCCATCGAGATCCCTAGGTACGAGCTCATCACATCGGACACACAGCCATCGCCTGAAACACACGCGCGCCACGCAATCCGACTCCTGGGGGTCTCGTACTGGTTTGTTGTCAGACGCCGGTTGATCTGGTTGACTTGTCAAAAAGTGCCCTTGGGCGTTCATGTCGAATGTTATGATGTCATTTCCCTCTCCCCGTGGCTTTTTCTTTTTCTGGGGTACCCCAATGGCGCCCCCGAACTAGGAAAAACAGGGTCGTCGCAGCGGGGGCCAGATGGGGCCACCGTCAACGCTTTGGGGTGATTGCTTCACCAAAAACACCCAAAGATGGAAAACGAAGCAAGCGGCAGGGCGGGCGGTGGATGTTGGTTTCGTCAAGTGATCCCACGCCCCGCCGAGTCAGTCAATGCGGAGTTGCTCGTCACTCCGAAAGAATCTCGTCACAGGTCCGCGTCGCGACTCGCGAGAGCTTCGTTCCGCGGTGCCGCTGGGGGAAAAACAATAGTGTATGAGCTTGATGGAATGTGATCTGCAACGCTGGATGATCTTGGCAGCTTGGCTTGGGGGAGGTTTTTTCCCTGGCCAGCTGGCTTTCCTTTCTCCATTTGCCCAGAAACGTCAAGAGTGGGATCGAATCGATAGATAGTTCCCCAGAATGACGAGTGATCTCCCGTGACTTATGATTGATGTATAGATAGCCGAAAAGATACCTTGGTGCGGCAGTCGAATAAAGACATTTTATCGATGCATATTATTGTTGAATTGTATTCCGCCCCCACAGGTCACAATTTGGACCAGTGGGCCGTGGAGGTTAACGGAGGTAATTCGCATGCCGTCAGCTTCAAGGGGGGCCATCGACCCGTTGCGGAACACATTGCGAAAGCACAGGATTGGCACTTTGTCTACCATCTATCCGGTCTGCGCTTCCCCATGACCGCCCAGGCCCGGCAGCTTGCGTGTTTGGTCGGACCTCCAGAAGGGGGCCCAGCCAGGGACGCAGCGCCATCGGCCTGAGTGACACGGCCATACCACCTCAAGGAATTAGGGGATGGCGAGTGGTGAAGCAGATGGAAGTGCGTAGGTATTGCTGAACGGAACCCATGTCCTTGAGGGGGAAGAATTGCCTATGGCTGTGCTGATGTGCAACTTGGAGAGCTGGTCATCTTATATTGGGGGCTGAACGGCTGTAAGCTGGTTGTCTGTCCCCTATCATTGCCATAGAAAGGAACGATATGCCTCGGGCCCCGGAGCGAGCGCCCTGGCCTTTCTCCTTGTCAGACCTTGCAGGCAGGCTATTGGAAACGTGACACTGGAAACGGCTGAGAGGGGGACAAAGGGGGTTCTATCAAGGAGACCAGGGGGCTCTCGTCTGTACAGATCCGCGAAATCATAATAAATCTTGGAAATGCATGGCTGCAAGTACGGGCCGGGTGGTGGTGCTTGTGTCCCCGTGCTGTAGATATTCTATTGCCGGCATCAATCTAATCATCTTCCTTGTTACTTGTGGACGTTCATGTCATCATCCCAGGGGACCCGAATCCGCATCCCAGTTTGCAGGTGTATTCGTGTTCGTCAACATATTGCTTCCGTTCGTGCCTCACTTTGTGTATTCACACGAATAAGGTGGCAATCCTTTCCTATACCGACCCCCCTGGAAGCCTCAAAGACCGAACAATAGCACCGGCGTTTCCAACCAGTCACGCAGCTCTTATCACGATGCAGGTCTTGGATTAGCTAGCGGCCCAATGCCTCAGGGAGATGTTCTTGACGAGAGAGAGGGGCATCTTTATTTGAGAAAGGGCAAGCCGAATCGGCTTGTAGGTGAACGGCAAGGGCACACCCTCCACGATCCGAGCCGCTATAGGCTTCTCCCTGCGGAGGAAAAAGAGTACCCCTTCGTGTTTTCAGATGCGGTCAGGAGCTGGATGTTCTTTGCTTCACTTGACCAGCGCCCAGGTCACACCGGGCTGAATCATCCTTGTGCGACTGTGGTGTCAGTGGCCAATGCCGTGGGCGGGCAAGCGATCGGTATGGTGGCACATGGCAGAGGCCTCGTATATCTCACAGCGATTACAAACTGCATCGAAGCGGTCAAACCAACGCCAAGACCCCGAAGGAAATAAAGGCCACGAAACTTGCGTAGGAGAAGTCTGGCCTGCTGCCAGCCTGCATACATCGCAATGGCTCACGATATACCTCGCATGAACAGTTGGGCCTCTGAACAGCGACCGGAACGCAACATCGAACCAAATGCGAGATCACGGTGGTGCCCCGCGCGCCCCCTTTTCTCGTTTCCCGGCTCTAGAACCTCACTTTTGGAGATCTGGTCGGCGAATCTGGCAAGGGGGAGGGATCACGTTACTGCGCGCCTGACGTGCTGTTACAAAGTGGCGCGTTCTGCAACACAGGGCCGGCGTTCTGCAAAACGTGGTATGCAAAGAAGTGTGTGTGCAGTTGCTGATATCAATTTACTCCTCCGTCCGTTGAGCAAAAGAGAGATAAAATGCTAGGTAAATTCGCCAAAATAAATCTCGAATTTTGCCCCTACTGCCGTTATTCTCACTGGTAGGAAACCCCGAGTCAGCGTAGGTTCACGTCTCACTCACCCCACGGGGTGATGCAGCTCGTGAGCAAAGCTCCCTCTCTTGTTGTGGGACGGATACTCGGGATGAGTAATGCGCAAGAGCTGGCAAAAACACCACCACCACCACCACGTCGGCGATGCCAAGGTGAACCTCTCGACGTAGAGTCTTGGGTAGGAAGTGCCAACTCATCCTGCTTACCCCCATTGAACATGCCGTGAGTAGGGACAAGTCCGGATGCCATGACGACCACGCCCTCTATTGGAAATGAGTCTCGCGTAAGATGACGGAAAGCCCCTATCCTGCGTCCCGCGGGGGGAACCCTATCAAACGCAGTTCCCGAGGCAGTGGATGAGCATAATTAGCTGCAGAGAAGATAGATGAACATGACTGTTACATGTAGTCCAGTGGACCATGACCTCGGGCCGTGCCTTAGGCTCCAATAATAACAGGACGATCTCATGTATCACGTCGGCCTAATATGACGAGAAATGGCTGCCGCTTACTGAAAGCTTGGGAAATGAAATCTTACGTGAACATGGGGTTTTATCGGTCAGACGCGTGCGTGGGTGAGGGGGGGTAAGCAAGCATCGGCCGGCGTCATCTCATCTCTTCTACTTGGCTCATAACCCCTTTCCCATGACAACACGCATGAGACCCGTCATATTAAGAAGTTGGTACCGTGGGAATGGGTTGCCCGATGGTAGATAATCGAGTAGCTACGGCATTTCTCAGCGGCGGAGGCGCAGTTTGCAGGTCAGTCGATGCCGTAAGCGTGGGAACACCACCTCCCGAGCTATCGTTCGAAGCCCGACCAATAGAGGATCCGGGATGGGTTCGGGTCTGATCATTAGAGAGCGGTAGTCCTTCGCCGAAGGAGTCGAAAACCACGCAATAAGAAGTTTTTGGTCTGCTGGTCTGGATATCTCCGGCGGTCCTCCTTCGGCTGTGGCGTCGGTCTGTCTGTCTTTTTCAAATAGTATGGTGATGCTCACATTGGTGGTCAGCGAAGTCGTACACGGCTCGTCCTTGGTAGATAACGAGGGAGGAAGCGAGAGCGATAAGGACGGGGAGTCTGGAACATCAGATTGCCCTGGATAATCAGCCGGGGGAGAGGGGGATCAACTAGTAAGCGGTGTACCCCGGACCAGATCGTGCAGGGAAAGCACAGACGGGGTACTTCTTCACAGGGCCTTTCAAATCACATATGTGCAAGGTGGACGTTTTTTTATTTCAATATTTTCTCTTTTTTATTTTTATCGATGGATTATTCGGTCTCCTGTATTCATTCTCTCACCCCTGGTTTGCTTGAAGACATCCCCGGAGAAAGTTTCCTGCAACAGCTGCAGTCATCTTCATTCTGCAACATAGGGGAAATTGCCGTGACAGTACCGGAAGGCCATACGGGATACGGGACCGACGATCGTTCCTTTCCCCGCGGCGTTGTACCGTTGCACCGTCTACAGACAGGAGGTATACCCATTGCTTGGGTTTGCCAGGGATCCTCTTGTTTCTTGCCCCAAAGTGCCATCTACAGGCGCCGAGAAGATCAACTGGGGCATCTTGACCGTCCAGAATAGGCCACTCCTGGCCGCCCGCGGCTAAAGGGAACGGCTAAATGACCCCGTTCACCGCGGCTAAAGGGAATGGCTGCGAGAGGTGTTGGTGGTGGGTGGTGTTGTTGACAGAGTTGCAAGCCAGTTCAATCTGACGGGACTGGGGATGTGGCATTCGCTCGCTACAGTGAAGATTACCGGTGCATATGGCGGTCACCAGTGCGATCGCCGAGGTGCTTGCAGCATGTGGCTGACGGCGATGGCAGAGTCATAGAGTCGGGCTGGGAACTGGCAGGCCGGCCGGTGCATAGGGTCCAATGTCACATTGGATGTTGGCGCGCCGTGAATCCCAACGCATTGGGAAGCAACCACCACCCTCCCCCTGTTACCGAATTTCATCATGCCGCCATGGGGCACACCATCACACGCACACACCTCCAGGGGCCGGTAGGAGGGGAATTCCCCAAAACGGCACACACCCTCCAAGACTCTGCTTAAAGTCCCTCGCAGGCCCCGACCAGTCGGTATGCGGCGCTTAAGCGGCTGCGACGCGATGCTGCTCACCGGTGAAGCCAACGCCATGGGTCCGGTTCGGAGGTTGCGCTTCTTGTTCGCTGCCGGCATGACACCACACACTTCCCCGGAGCCAGAAGGGGGAAGCTGCTTACTTGCATACATAACGGTGATTGATCTCCATTGCAATACAACGCAGTCGATACATGTGTACCTGCTTACCGGCCTCTTATATTGCCTGTCGACCAGCCAATCTAGAAGTACCCGGGAAAAACGTGGGGTAGAAACGTGACAACACCCAACACCGTATCGGCCGCGCCAGCTCACCTGCCGGGGTTGCATCTTTCCTGTCACGCGCGCCTCTTTTGAAACGTCCCCCAACCGTAAGCGAGCGACTCGGCCTCTCTTTCGACACATTGGACACTGGAGGGTTTGCCAGCAAAGCAACTAAACTATCTTTGCCTCATCGAGGTGCGCACAAGGCGCTATCGTCCTTCCTCTGCTTCTGCTGCTCCTCATTTCCCTCCGAGCCGTGGGGGAGAAACCATGGCAAGTTTCCCCAGGAAGAAGGTGGGCTTGCATGCGCGGCGGACGATTTTGGCAGCCGAAGATGGGAAACGGCGTCCAGAAAGCAAATTGCCAGTGTACCTATGTACGGTCTGGTAGGACTTTGCTCACGCGGGACCCTTTTCCTTGGCAGAATTTGGTCGCTTGACTTTGCCACGAAGGATTCTGGCGGCCCGCGTCCCGTTGTCCGAAGGTATAGCGAAGTGCTGCTATAGGGACAGGATTGCCGCAGAAACAGGCACCTTCCTCTCACATGCGCCGCACAATTGCAGGCCACTGTGCATGGTCTCGTCACCAGCTGCCAAAGCATGTACTATGCTGTTGTATAATCCGCTGCCGACTTTAGTCGTGGGAGATCTCTATAGGTAGGCTGAATAGGGGGATGTGTTATGAATTGAGATGAAGGGAGGGTGACCAGACGATAAGTGGTGCTTATTGCACACGGTCAGTCAATCCTCAGTGGCATAAATGCTGCGATTACTTGGATTTCATATGTAACTGGTATCACGGACTTCAGTGAGGGACCTAGGGGCACTTACACCGAACTCCAAATGAACATGGCAAAAGAGTATATGGCATCACTTCCGGGTATAGAAGTGCAGCCTCCCAGATAGTTTCAGTTTCTTCTAAACTTCTATCTCGTATGATATGGCTCCAGATAACGTGTTCGGAGGCACTAAGGGAAGTCTCCCGATATCCGGTTCACCTCAAGTCCTACCTTTGCTTGTGAGTCAACACGAGTACGAGTTACATTCTCGCAATACCTTCCGTACTATTTCTCTTCATAGACTTATAGGAGAAGAATAACACGACCTTCCGAGCACCGCTTGCCATACACGCTGAGTGAGAGTACATTCGATTCATCCATGGGCCTAGATCGCAACCCAGCCCCTACCCAGCATAAGTTGAGGTGCATGGTAAATACACGTTCCACGACGAGGACAGACCGGAATGTGTTTTTCTCGTTTGCTTGACCGTAACAAGTGGACGGGGATAGCGCGAGGGCATTGCCCAAGTGTCCCTGGACATGAATGATGATGGTGAATTCAATTCGCTGGTACTATGTGGCCCAGATCCCGCAGCCAGATAGCCTGAAGTAGTATGGGAGAAAGGAGCCGAGGCTTCAACAAAACATGAAAAGAAACACGTAAAAGGTTTCAAACGGCACCCGCGCCCATCGGGTGCCCTGCAAAAGCAGCAGTCTCGACCATCTCCAGCCTCGGGCGATTCTAGACGCCTCAGTCGAGAACACGCCCGTCCCGTTTCAGCTCGATTGTCAGACATCTCAGTCAAGCTTCGGGGTCCCTACAGTGATCGAAACGGCGGCCACGGACGAGTGGCTCAGGTCAGCAGATCCCGGCGAGACGACGGTTGCGGAAGGCCTCCGAATACAAAAAGCCTCAGCCGCGGTATCGGGAAGCCGGCATCTGGGCGACCGGCAACCCCGGTCACAATCTGTTTCCCAGTCTGGGACACGGGCACATATGAGTGTCTGGTTGGGCGCTGGGAGTCTAGATTCCACCAATGCCAGGATGGGCAGTGCAGTTTCGCATGTCGTGTTGCGAGACCCGTGAACCACATTCGAGAAGAAGAAGAAGCCCAAGTGTCTATCCACTGTGCTTAATCATGGCGGGCTGACAGGTACTGTGACCAAAGCCCATGCGGGCAGGTTGCACTTACACTGCATTCTGTCTGCACATGCAAGCATATCTGTAAGGTCCCTGGCGGGTCAGGGATGCTTACTACGACATTGGATGGACTGGGAACCCGAGGCCGCAGATCAAACCCACTGCAAGTCCCTAAAATAGCCTGTCTTTCGTTGTTTACATGTGAATTCTCGCAAGGCATATTCCAAACCTCGCTATCGCGTCTCAGTGCGTCTGCATCAGTCAATTGGAACGGAATGGAGAGCCTGCGATGTAGGTATGCAGTTGCATACGTACGTGTTACGAGAGGTGACTAGAACTCAGTGATATGCATTTATTTATTTATTTTGGTATCAGCAGCAGCAGGTCTTTTTTTATTTTTTTTTTCTTTCGTTTTTTCTCTCTTTACCCCTGGACTGGTTCTATTCGGCCCCCTGTGCCTGTAGTGGGACTCGCCCGGGGCAGCAGGCTGGAGGTCCCTAGCGCCGGACCTCGTGATGCAACCATGGGACTAGTTAATGATCCCATCGCGACGTCCGTTGGCCATAGCAGAAGCAGCAGTGACTGGTGACATCAAACCGGAGCGGAGCGGAGAAGGCAGAAAATCTTGTAGAGTGGCTCCTAAGGCGACCAGGGAGGGAAATTAACAAGACCAGCATCTTCTGGGCTGGGCAGAAGCGAATCCATTTGATTGACGTGAATACCGAGCAGAGGGCATCAGATTAGCGAGCTACCAAAGTAGGTAGGCAATGCTGACAGCAACAGGCCTTTTCTGAGGCACTTCCTGAAGTGCCATCCTGCGCTTCGCCTTTCCATTCATGAGGAGAGCCGGCAATTGATACTTCTCAGTTACCAGCATTAGGAAACATACTGCTTCATAGCTAGGTACTTTAAGTATGTAGATGCTTCGCAAAGACTGGGTAGGCCAGGCCTAGAACTACACGTACAGAACGGACTTAAAATGCAAGTATACTAGAAGAGACATGATGAAGTGTGAAAAATAAATAAACGATTTGTCAAGACCGAGATAAAATGCTAATAAAATAATTCTTTTGATTTATTTCACCGATAGAAAAAAAAGTCCCGGCATGATCAGGGCTCCCTGGCGCAGAACGCACAGAGGGAATCTCAAACATCCATAGCGCTGGACCAGGCCCTGGCGGTTTTCCATTTCCATTTCCATTCCGCCGCTGCAATCACTGGACGAACGGACATCGGAGCATCAAAAGGACCTTGCACTAGACCGGGCAGCAGCAGCAGACGGCTTGGACAGGCAAGCAATATCAGTGTAGCACCATTTCTTTCAACCACGACCCCTGAAGCTCCCACGTTACGCGTTACCTATCCGCTCGACGGGCGCCCCGGGATCGTCCATCCGGCGGCGCATCAGTCGCCCAAATCCTGACTCGCTGTGACCTAGCGGATGCCCATTTCGGATGTAGAGAGAGAGAGAGAGCGCGCGCGCGAGGAAAAAAGCAACTCGGATTTCTCCCGATTGGGACAGCCGAGCCGATCGTCGCCGGGTGCTGTGGTGTAGCATTGAAATTGCTTTTTCGAAACGGTGGTGGGGGGCGCGTCACATCCCACCACTCCCGTGCCCTTTTCTTCGCATCCTTCTAGAAGCCAGCAGGGAAATGGGTAGTGATCGGCGGGTTTGCCATACATATGTACGCTACACCTTGCCAACCAAAAACCGCCAGCCACTGCTGCATATCCACCAGTGCCCGACGGTTTCAAGAGAGTCATGAACATGTGGGCGCCCGTATCGCGGCCATCAAGTTTGTCAACCCCCATCCCCACACCCAGCCGCCTACGAAGTCGATAGCCACCAGACGTCACGATGCGTCTTCGCTCGCAGGAAAGCCAAGAGGAAACATGCGGTTCTCTCCAATCAGTCCTAGTGCTGCCACTTAGCGCATACATAATCTCGTTTCTAGCGACCTTCGAGAAGGATCAATACGATCAGAAGCTCGATATTGCCGAAAGGTTACATAGTGTCAGAGACAGCATGGGTCACGATGGCCATGAGGATGAGGGGCTCATCTTTCATCTTACCACTTAGGCGTCAAACGCACAGAAACCGTCTGTGCCCTGCCTGTTTTCCCGTCCGGTTCCAAGGCCTTGCAGGACACATCAAATTTCTGCTACTGTCGCAATTTCATCCATGCCTTACATGTACACCGAGGATGGTATGTACATACACGAGGGCATTCATCAAGCAAATAAAGTTGGGGACAACCACATTGGCATGAATTTCGGATGAACTGCGCCCTAGTCGGACTGATCGGATGATGCTTTATCTGACGCCTCTGGCGTGAAGCGGCAGCAAGGAAGAGAGTCATGTAAGAAGCACACCAGTGACAGCCAAGCGGCGTGATGCAATGTCGGCTCTGTACAGGAAACGTACGGGCATCGTCAAGTAAGCATGCAAAGAAATGACAGGCTTACGTACAAACCCGGTCAGGATAAGGTCGAGAGGTTTAGTAATTGAGTTCCCCAGACTCCATAATAACGCCGGCCGAGCCCAGCTGGGATAGCGCCATGTGATCGGGCGAAAGGTGAAAGGGAGTATTGTTTAGCCATACTTTCCCAGGGGGCTCGGGTGCTGGAAAAGACCAGGGTCCTAAACGACACCCCGGCGTTTACCTTCGTTGCACGATTTACAGCCCTGTTGGGAGAGGGGAAAGTGATTTATATAATTAATTATGTTGAATTTATCTATTCCCCCCGGCATGCCAATGCGCCAACATTTAATATCCAGTCCTATTCGCACGAGAATACCAAAAAAGGACTGCTGCTACCTGTACTTGGCACTGTCGGTAGGTATATTCTTGGTGACATTCCCCACGTGGACTGCAACAATCCGCCGCAAACCAAGGCGGCTCAATGGGCGAGCGAGCCGTGACATCTTCTTCGCAAACCCAAATTCTTCGACATCACTGGAATTGATGCCATGTTTGTAATACCTATATTGGATATGTACGATAAACTCGTAATAACTTGCCAGCATAAAGTCTTTTATAGTCATGCATCGACGAGACGGATCACTTCTATGCGGCGCATCGAACAGACAGAGTCGCATTGGTCGAATTGTGCCCTGCATATTCCGCTCGATTCAACACGGCACCAGGCTGATGACGGTCTCTGATTGGGAAGGTTTATGCAGATCAATCTCCCAGCTCAAGATTGTTCGCAGCCCAATCGTTATCCGGGGTGAGCTTACAGTGAAACCTGCAGCTGGGAGAGCTGCCCCGGTTTGACTCGTAACTCCTGTGCACTCGTGCCGTCTCATGACTCTTCCACGGTACTACTGCAGTGCTGGCATGGTTCGTTTGCTATGAATTCCCCCTTTCAGTGACGCCACCTGTGTGACTCGTGGGGGCGATATGCGTAACCAGCCCACCAAGCCCTGTGGCAGTCAGATGGGTGGGATTCATGGAAGGGTGGTAGACTGGGCGGCTCGATAACTCCACGGGTGGTTACCTACACATGTTACGCCTCTGTCCCGTCTCTTCCCGTCACACACGACTAGACACACAATCATTACCAGCTTCAGTCTCTCCGAACATTGTCTAGTATATTCAGAATCCACGGTTGGTGAGGACATGGTTCGGATGCCCCGAGGCGAGAGGCCAAGCCAATATTCCGTTGATCAGATACCACGATACCGTCATGCAGACATGTCATGAAGCAGTGTTTGGTCGCGCGCGTTGCTATTTGATGAGAGTACACGATGCGGACAAGGGAGCCTGTCGTAAGCCCGCGGGACAGACTCCGACCAATCAAAGCATCGTAGAGTCAAGGATCTGCCACGCTGTAGGCATAAATTCTCTGTTGATGTTCATCGAGATATAGTAATGATTTATGTGGTATGACCTGTCAGGTGGCACAAAGATACGCGATGACGGCTGACATCCCACCCAGGGGTATGTATCCATTGATTTTCTTTTTTCTTTTTTCTTTTTCTCCCGTACAGGATGCATGGCTACCTCTAATCAATTCGAACAAGACGAGAGTTGCCATGTAAAACACGCGTCCCTAGTTTTCCTCAGCCCGTAAAAGTCATGACAGTCCAGGTGATTGCAACACGTTGACTCATGCAATGGCTGATGCTCGCTGTACTCGCTGTACTCTCTGGAAAGGACCCCTATGATGGCAGTGGCTTCAAATCGATGTGAGATATCATCATCCCGCAGCGTAGCGGCTGTTGATCAGTAGTTCAGACTGATGGACGGGGCTATTTGTTACTAGAAACCATGTCGGGGTCGTTTCCCCACGATTTCCACTTCTTTCCCCAATGTCACGAAAACCAGGTGGCCCACAATGACGAACGACTGTCCGGATCAAAGTCCAGTTTTATGAGTTTCTTCTTCCAACAACAACAACAATCCCCCAGAAACGTTCGCCCCATAGCTACATGGACTTGGACAAAAGCCCGGGGGATCTTGGGAAAGCAGGGCCGGACAGCGGAATTAGCAGTGTTCCCCAAAGAAACACGGAATAGGGCCCTGTCGTGTTCCGTATTCCGTATTCCGTCCGCGGCCAGCCGGTGTGACATCAGTGCTACCAGTACCTATTTTTCGCAAGTATCCTTCGCATGGAAGACACTTTGATCCACAGAGAAGTCGGGTATATGTTTGGCCAGAATAACTCGGGCGCTTTTACCAGCCGATGCCATTTTATTTTGCTCTCCTGCCAATCAGATCTGAACCTCACGCCCCCGTTGAAGGTCACGGCAACCACAACGTGGGGCCCGGGACATGTCATCACAGGGCAAAGCATAGCAGGGATGTCACCAAGGACCAAACACCTTACAAGGAGAGAAGAGGGGAAAAGATTTATTGTATATTCGTCATATATAAATATAAAAAATCAAAGACTTAATATCAATAAATCCCAACCATTGATGTCTGAATGTCCGCAGCGGCAATATTCTATTAACCTAGAGGTCATCGATCCCCACGCATGCCGGTACAAGAGCTTGGTTGGGCTACGACCAAGCCTCTCCTTTATCCACCCCCTTTCATGCAGAGACAAGATCCCGACTTACTGGAAGCGAATAATTTAACTGGCGTTCCTCTCCCCCAAACACCACAGGTTGCCACATTCCCCTATCATGAATAGCGGGTTAACTTGTCTTATGCATCATATGCAAGGAACAAGAATATCCGTAGAAGTGTGTGTAGTGGTGTGCGTGACCACTAGCTAACCAAGTTCGCGTGCCAAATGACTGTTGCCTATTAGCCGCCATCGTTTGGTGTGACGTATGTCTTCCGCCTACCGGTACGGCGCCTGCGACACACCCGGAGCTTCAGCACTTATCACGGCGGGCCTACCAGAAGACTGCATTGCCGTATTCCATCATTCATAAAAGCATCAGTAATGTTTTGGGGCTCAAGAGTGGCGTTTGGCAAGTGCCATTTGCTGCTCCCCTTTTCATTAAGATAATGATACATTGATTACCCCAATACTCAGCAGGAGATACTTGTGCGACGACGTGCGGTAAACGCCCGGTCTTCGGAAGGTATGTACCTAGGTAAAGCCCCCTTTCCACCCGGCGAACAAAGACACCATGATAGTGAATGTGATGAAGACGTCCGGTCCACCACATCAGTCCTTCTTCTTCGCTTCGCCACCCCCGACGCGCTTGAACTTGTGCTTGTCCTTCCGGCTCATCATCCGCTTATCCCTGGTGCCCTTGCCGCCCTCCCAGAAGCCCCTGCCCTTCTTGCCGATGACGCTGCGCCCGCAGAACCCGCACGCCTCGACGGCGTAATTCTGCTCGCGGCTGCACCATCCACAAATCATCCGGTTGGCCCACTCGTTGAGGTGGTCCTCGGCCTCGTCGTGGCACTTGTCGCACGAGTGTACCTTGCTGCAGCAGGAGAACCGGAACCAGCGGAAGGACTTTTTGTAATGGGCGCACGACCCGTTGCTGGGCAGCGGATCGCCGATGTGGAGGCCCAGCTTCTCCTGCCGCCGCTTCGGGCCCGTGGTGGGCGGCAGCCTGGCGCCGTGGCTGATGGCGAGGAACTTGACTTCGGGGATCTTAAACGAGAACTTGCCGTGGCATTCGCGGCAGACGTTGGTCGTGACGTCGCCCCGGACCGATACTAGCCCAGGGCTTGCAGTAGAGCACCGTCCACACGTGGGAACCATTGTACTATAGAAGTATCAGCAAGCCGATTGGGGTTTTCCTTGCACAAGAGCTTGAGGCTTACCTGGGTAACATGTCCGCAACCGTGCAACCGGACACGTCAATAAAGCCAGCACGGGTAGAGTTCTGATGTACCATCTCTTGACGGAATGTTGTTGTAAATGGGGTAGCACACTTCTTGCAGCTGCTCGCCTTTTCTGTGCTGGGATGCAAGCCCGTAACCTCGTTGATGGTTCGGCACCGCTCACACTTGACGTTGATACTAAGGATAGAGACTTGGAGCAACTCGATTCCGTGCAGCTCGATGGATGGGAATGAGATGGATGTTCCCCGTTCCTGTGGATGCGAGTCTACCGGCTTCTTCTCGTTTGCCGAGGGGACAATCACCACACCACCGTCCGATCCACCTTCCTCCGAATCCCACGACTCCAAGTCGTCGGAGTCCGATTCGTCTGATTCGCCAACAATGACCCATTCCGGAGGCCGCGGTATGTGTTGGATATGACTTCGATCGTCTTCGGCATCCTTGCCTTTATCCACTGTGGGTTCCTCCACTGTAGGTTTGCTGGGTGCCGGAAGCTTGGAAGCCTTGGCTAGAAGATGCATGTTCTGTGCAAGATAATTCAAATGAGACATGAGGGACATTTGGTTCTGCTGGGCAGCCCTAGCAGCAAATGCTTCTTCTAACAACTCGGCATCCTCGGACTCCACATCGTTGAGTAGTATCCTGAGTTTCTGCAAAGGGTATAATAAAGGGATAATCATTTGGACAGATTGGACTGCCCGGAGCCCCGAGGGCAGATCACTGCGGCGTTTCGGCTCCAGGGGCAAAGTGTAAACCACGCCGTCCGCGGATTTGTGGAATAGGGTCAATCGACCCATTCGAGCGTCAAGTTGCCTGGTCTCCTGAGCGCGCCTGGATTTTGCCTGGGCAATCTGGTCCTTCGTAAAGGATTCCTCTGGGACGTAGGGTTTGTGAGATTTGGGCGGGGGTGCCGTGCTTGGGGTCGGTTCAGCCAGGGTGTTTGTTGGCGTTGCCGAGTATTCCATATGCCTCGTATCTTTGAACGAGACCAGTTTCACAGTATCGGTCTGCTTCTCTGATAGGAAAGCCTCGAGTTCTTTGTCGAGAGCATTTGTGAGCGCCAGGAGTGTGGTGCCAGGCTTCTTCTCGTCGACCAATTTGTCCCATCCTCTCTCGATGTTGACACTGAAGCCACGGGGTATGTCCTTGTTCCGCACACGCAGAGCCGGATTCTCATCTGGATAGGACTCGGGAATCTGCAGTTCGCATTCAAGATAGTCCAACTCAAAGGGGAAGTCGGGATCTGAAGGCTTCAGCTGGAACTGCACATTGGTAGTGCCGTTCTGGAGGGTTGATATCCGTGGCGAGAACCTCCGCTTGAGTTGCTCAATCTGATACTTCCGTGGATCCAGAGTCTGTGATTGGGGGACAGGCTTAGGCACAACACGTTCTGCGCGTGGCTGCGAGACCGCTTGCTGGCCATCGGCTGCCCCCTGGGGAAGATTACTGGTGGAGATCATGGCAGGTGCGAGGCACAGAGCGAGCGTGTGTACCGTATCCAGGTCGAAGAATCGTTGGTCCAGAAGATGCAGCAGGGTATAATTATGCAAGTGTTTTCGTAGGTCACTATCCGATGCGTGACTCA
The DNA here is from genome assembly GCF_038363865.1 of Apiospora hydei. NCBI lineage: Eukaryota > Fungi > Ascomycota > Sordariomycetes > Amphisphaeriales > Apiosporaceae > Apiospora > Apiospora hydei. Next base: position 2,494,260 of record NW_027117364.1, on the reverse strand, counting down.
CTCAGGGGCACATGTAATGCAACCGAAGTAGAAGTCGTGATGTGAAGATTGCGCATACTGCGTTATTGGCCATTACTACTGGGTTCCGATGGTCTGTGCTTGGCTTCGGCGAGGCTCGGTGTGGGTTTTCCGGCCGTAGGGCTGGGGCCCGGCCTGGATGATTCATTCTGGATCATTCCAATTCATACTGGCTCACCTGTGGCCAACTTCAAGGCTGCATAGGCTCCTCCTTGAGTTTTGCAGGGCTCTCGGAGCTAAGGCTAAGGCTGGCCTGAGAAGAACTACAGTCTCTGTACTGGTAGGTAGTCTAGTATCTAGGTACGGTTTTGGCCTGCTCGAGTCCTTCGGGCTTTACCTACCCTACTTACCTAACCTACCTATTGACCTACCTACCTACATACCTACCTATCAACGACCCAACCCCGCAACTCTGCCTCGGTCGTCGCAGTCGCACTGCCGGGCCAGGCCAAGTAGGTGAAGCAGCCATCAGGTCTGTATAACACTGCAACATCACTTGCGCCCGACGACGGTGAGGACTGCAGATGACAGGTTCTGCATGATTCCATGCCGGCGGTGGCGGGTTGGCGACGGCATGTCCGCCCGATGATTTGTCGCCTCACGCGCACAACTCTCGGGACCCGGACACCCGCTCAGTGACAGGCCAGCGTTGTTGGGTATGCACAGTAAGTACACAGAAACGCGCAACCCCACCCTCCCGTCGCTTGCATTCCTGCAGCTCCCATCACACAACAAACGATGGCGCCCGTCGATGCGCAACACCGCCGCGCAAGCAACAGTGCTATCGCATCGCCTGTCGTTCTTGACCACTTTGCAGTCGTCTCCATCGAAAGCGCCCAGGCCAACTGTGAAGGGCTCGAGGTCAAGCTTGAATCAATACCGAATGGGACTCTACAGCATGACTGCCGGCATTGTTGCCCTTCAGCGCTGTGCTACAAATGCGGCGAACACGGTCGATCCGCCGCCCCTACTTTTCATCCTTCGATCAATCAAGGCAGCGACCGTTGAACGCTGCAATTTACTTTTTATCATGTTTGATCAATTCAAATAATGATTTATTCTTTTACGTCTCCTAATCTCGATGCCCTTTGTCGCCTTCACCGGTGCCCCCCTCGAGATAAAAGGTGTGGCCAAAAGCATTCCTCGCGATATTATTGCATGGCCGAAGTCTGCCAACTCATCGCTGGCTTTTCAGATGACCTTAGTTGATATGCAAGTCAAGTCAGGCCCCCCAGCTTCCTCGAGGGCGGTGAAGTTCACTGACATAACGCAACCGGGCGGGGGGAGCGAGCCGACGCCTAAACTGGCATACCTCCTACATACCCTTTTCTACCTGGATACGGGGTAAAAGGTGGGGGAATTGACGGGACGGCGTCCACACCCCAGGCTCTCCCCCAGGCTCTCCCCCAGGCATACTGCGTTGTCCATGTCTCACAGGCACATGTGATGGCCGAGCTGCCCTGTCCGAAACCAAGTAACAGGTAAAATCAGCTTAATTACGTATCCTACCCTCTACACATGAGCAGAGAGGCAGCGCAAGCAAGTAGAATAGCCCTGCTCGGGAGACCGTGTGAACCGATGACGCGGGCCCTGACGATCTGGTTCACTACTTCTTACGACCTTCAGGGTGAGTCAACTGAGCCGTCTTCGCCATGCGGTCTGTTTGTTGGCACCTCGCCGTTGGCGATGCTGAGCTGGCGACCGGAACATGAGTTTGTTGCAGACATCGTCGTGGGGCTGTTGGGTTGGTGTGTTGGTGTGTTCAGGTCAGAATTCCAGCCGGTTGGATTTTGTTTTTCATCTCTGTTGTTTGTACTCCGGGAGGCTTGGATACTTGGAGCTACCCAGACATTTCCAGGAAATGACCAAACCACATTATTTATTTTTATATTATCTTGCTCAATATGTTCACGGTAAACTGGGATATATTACTATTCTTTTATTTCTTCTTGTTGGTATTTGTCATTTGAGATGATCTGCAACCCCCACACGCATCTGGCGAGCACAACACGAGAGGGACTGCTCAACAATAACCCTTTGCTATTCACATTCCCTTTCCTGTTTCCAATGCGCAGCGCCCCTCTGGCATGAGTCACGCTTCCCAGAATAGCATTGCTTGCCATAGAGAGGCTGGATGATATATCCATTTGAGCCATGCTACCGCCGGACTCGTCTCGCCGGGGCTTTCGGGTGGCTTATCAGGACCTTCAGTAGGGCTGTGTCGTGGCTTACAGCCGGCCAATCTATATTGGCCAGCGGCTCTCACAGGCACAGAAATAGAAGAGAAACGGTAAAATAATAAAATAAAAGCCAAGGCTGCAAGGAAAAGAAAAGATGGTGCCCTCCAAATCTATCCCACCAAGCCACCCCTGCGTTCTTGGTTCATTGCTAGTGGCGGCCTTATAACTGCAACTGTCGCTCCTTCTGTCTCTTCCTAGCCCGATCTAGTCTCAGGAGGGAGCGCATGCAGGTCTCATCGACATACATGTAGTCGGTCAGCTAAGCGAAGGTCTTGCTTTGCACATGGTCCTGTCAGCCTGACCCCAATGACGACCGGAAAGTCAGCCTCCTGGATACTGAACGTCTCGTCTTAAATAGCAACAAGCCTTGCTTGTCTCTCGGTATCATCCATCAGCGATCAGCCTTGCGCGTGGGGGCGGAGGTCTCGATGCATCGTAGAATCAACGATCTATCGTGGCGGCCCAGGCTCCTCATTACCTAAGACCCAGGCATACAGGTCACGGGTTCCCGGATATCTTGTCCCCTTGCAGTTTGACTGGAGGTGCTAACAGAGCTCTATACCAAAGATGGTTCTCGGGGAGGCCATGTGGTATTTGCAGTTGACGTTCAATCGGGATGTCAGTTGGCTGATGGAATAGTGCTTTCCACGGACCCCTGATGAACATATATGTAGCTTTGCAGATGACTATGTCCATATACCCAACGAGAGGCTGCCCCAAAAGCTGGCAAATTTAGGCCTCGGGGCGTAGCTCGCGAACAGCATGTTGCTGCTTGGCCGACGATATGCCTTGGTTGCATGTGACGTCTTCCCCCTCGGCGCTCCTTAGTCTTGAATATGGACAACTCAGCATTTGCAGCGGAAATACTTTGATATGTCGTATACGAAAGCTTTGCCGATACCTCATAGCTGGAGAGGACTTCAATCATCCTAGGTTATCTCCGTCTAGTACTCATACCATGGCTGTTGAAGCTATATCGACCTGCTGCACCACTTGATGCCATGGCTGTTGCTTGTTTCGTGCTAGAATAGCACCATCTTCGTGGATGGTACATGTAGGAAAGGACAAATATTTCGTATCCTCATTGTTCTCCTCTAGAATATCTAGAATTTGTAGACAAGACCAGCTGTATGTTCAATTGCCACATCAACCTTGTCTGCAAAACAATGCCAGACTTGGTGCTGCACATGGTGATTAGCATGTGGCAAGACCACCTAAGATGTTTCGGATAACACTCATGACGACAGAGGTGCTACTTATAATGTAGTCTCGGGGGTGATATAAAGCAGGTGTATTAAGTAGGATCCTTACGCGCTGGCAAACGTAGGTCAACCTGATTAGGGAGACGGGAGAAAAACGAATGTATCATGATCGAATAAAGGCAAATGTAATCCAAGGTTATCCATAATGGTTTGGGATTGAGCCAACGGGGGCGAGGAAGCTCGCAGCCTCTGTATGGAACTCAATACTCAATCAAGGGCAACATCAAGACCAAGTGGTGGCAAACAGGTTCGGTCATGGACTGACTGGTAACTTCCAAGACCGATTGTGCCTTTGCATCTTGGTGCTCGCTAACGAGTTCCATTCCGGAGCTACCGCTTGTAAAATAGGGGTAGCTCGTAAACCGTATCCGGTGAGCGTCCACTTGCCTGTTTGTGATGATTTGACAAGACGTTTCTTTCCCATGTCTGGTACCAGTGACACAGGTTTTTGGCAATCGCTTTCAGAGATCTATATGCAGCTTCTTCTATGGGGAGTTCAACAAAGAGCTTGAAGCCAATTAGCTATTACCTCTGCTTACTTGTTTAAAGCAACCAGAAGCAAGGGTGGTGTCGTGTCTATGAGTGAATGAAGCAAAGCTAACTTAAGCGATGCCGTAAAGACCACCCTTTGAGCCGCTCTGCGCCACCCAGAGCCTCGTCAACCTCTACAAGGCCCGATGCTCATGGTGATTTCCAATATAACAGAACCGACAAGCGATGTGTATACGAGCACCATGAATCTCGATTGGCGAACGGCTGCCCCGTCGACAGAGTCTGCCCAAGACATAGTTCACAGGAGAACCATAAGTCCGGCGTGCGGGCCATCCTAGGACACGAGCCTGCGGATACAGAAAACCATCTTCATCGTGGGACATACTTCAACAACAGAACAGAAGCAACCCCTCTTCTCCTGGCCGTCTCACCTGACCTGGCTGGGCCACAGCCCCTACCACTTCGCTGTCTCTCGCGCAGCATTGGCGAGGGAACCAATGCAAAACACCGTGGAATGCTCGCAGCTTGCCTTGCCAGCAAGCACGTATCACCGCCTAAACAACACCCGCATGAGGGCGGGACCTCCAGTGCTTCAAAGGCTCAGGGCTCAGGGGGCAACGACAGTAAGCGGGTCGGGGATCTCCAACGGGTGCGCAAATCCATTGTGCAAATCCACCACCAGGTCACAGCTCGGCGGAGGTAAGCCATCATTGCGTCTAACGGCTCCGGCGCTCCAACCTACCTGTTTCCTACCTACCTACCTACCCAGGGGTGCTCGTCCGGCCTGCACGCGGTATATTCAGCCACACCTGGTCATATTGTTGTTTCAGGCCGAGAAGTCGGCCTCCAGGGGGTTGGATAGGGAAGACTGCTCGCTTATCTATCATCCCTGTGCCAGAAAGTACGCGTGTGCTCATAGCAAACGTGAAGGGGAGGAGCCCACGGCAGGTTACAAGAGGTTAAGGTTAAAAGATGATCGTTCGCTTCGCAACAGACAGGCTGCTGATAGGTGGAGATGGAAGAAAGGGATCGCCGTGACAAGGACCAGGTAAACACGCATGATCTCGAGCAGGACCCGGGGCGCGGACCGCGGACCATTGACGAGAGCTATATTGAATCCGTCTTATAGTTTGCGCGCTCCCCTTGCCCTCCGCCCGCTGCTTGTCACCCATGGTGGTGACAAATAGAGTGGGCGCCGCCCTCAATGTCACGCAAAGTAGGGGGGTGCTTCTTTTTATTCTAGAAAAGCGGTGTGGCCAGGGAGTGGCATGGAGGGCAGAGTGTGGGCAGGAGGGAAGTGGGATGCCTTCTCCGTAGTGCTATTTTCGAGCCCGTCTGAGACGGCTGCCCCGAGGAGGCGGCTGAAGACAAGTGGCTGGTGCATTTACGCACGCTCTTCCAGCACGCCGCCAGCGGCACGTCAAACGCCCTGGCAGACGAACTGTACACCAAACGTGGAATAGTTAATGGAACATCAGATAACCCACGGACATAGGAAGCGTTTGATGCTGCTGAATGCAGTTGCATCCTGTGTGAACTGTTGTGTAGGAGCCCACCCTGCGAGGAGGGGAAGTCTAGGGAAGCCCCTCCGAAGAAAAAAACGCCTTCTCCATATATGTAGTACATCCTTGCATTTCTTAGGGATGGATTGTCGAGAGTGGGAAAGGGGGAAAAACAGAAGACGAAGGAACGTTTCCTTCGCTCGGCACATGGGAGGGCGTGTGTTCGTGCTCAAGACCCCAACATGTCAGTTCAGCCTACCCACCACGAAATAGCTACGAGAGAGTCCACAGAGGCTGCGACGATGACCATGCGTAGGATGACGGGCATGACACGCGTAACCCGGAAAATTTACCCGCTTGTTTGACGTCCGTCTATCTGGCTGGCTGGCTGGCTGTCGTCTGTCGGTGGTAGCAGAATAACCAGCGCTTGGACAACATGTTCCCGTACCCTCTCTCATACATACCAACACCGCAGGTTCATCAAAGTCGGTGAGATGCGCCGCAGGTCGTTTGTTGGTGTGCAGCAGTGATATTAGTGCAAGGTCATGCGCCACCGCCTCATGCAGGTCAGGAATAGTATGTAGCAGGCCTTCGTTCCGTTAGTTGACAGCTGTCTACCACAGGTAGAGCATGAGCTGGAGTTCTTCGACAGAAGAAGCTTAGAAGACTGTATCAAGAATCATGCGAGCAGGGATTAGACGCGTTGTGTTATGTGGGTGGATAAGAAAAGAGCCCGAGCGTATCCCATGGGTCATGAATCAATGCGGGTTGTCGTTCTTCACCACCGCCGTTGGACGTCTATTGTCTGTCAGTATTTGAAGATACAGCAGCAAAGGGGTTGTGCAGTTGCTATGACGACAAAAAATGCGTGAGGTCGCATACTCGTCAGTTTGACAGCTGCACCGCGCCGCGCCGCGCCTCCAACGCGCCTCCAAGGCTTATTTGACGCGTTCTACCGCGTGCCAGCTGTACGTGTGTGCTTTTTGTGTGTGAGCAACTGCGACAGGGGTGCCAATACTCGACAACGGGCTTAGTGCAGGGGTTTGGGACACTGGTGGACTCACGGATGATCACCCGAGAGCCGCAAAGCGGCTTCCACGAATAGCCTGTCGTGCTGAAGCTGAGAATCAGAGAAGACCTCTGCAAGCCAAGAGCCCAAAGAAAACCAGGACATGCTGTCTCTTCTATCCAATTGGCAATTCCAAAGCACCATAGAACTCTTGTTGCACATAGATCCAAAGGGGCGGTCAACGGACTGGCTGGTCATTCCCGCCCAAGTCAATTCCAAACCTCCTCCTCGCCCCCAGACAAAGGTGCTCCGATGCGAAGGTTCTGAGGTACGAGAATATGGAGGTTCTTCTTGGTGTTCTGCGCTGGGCCCGAGCGAAGTCTACTTCAACGAGCCCGTTCACTTCAACGTTGGATAACTTGTGGGAATCGCAGGCTTCCGATCTGTCTGCGATACCCGGTAGGGATGCAATATCTGCTCGGCCATGGCGCCAGTACTAGGACAAGATCAGCACCGGACTGATGGGAAGCGTGCTGATTCGACATCACTCAATACTAGACCTTACTGACTTGACGTGACGTGGGTTGGTATCACAAGATGGCCCATTCGACCCTGCCATTTAGTGAAGGAGCCAAGATTCCCCAGCTATGAACATACACCGGCATTGGCTCAATCTCAGACGCATCCTCGCTTGGACATGTGACCAGTGACACAGATCTCTCCAATGCCCGTCAACAAACGTATTATTCTTCACTCACCTATCTCTCGTGTCCATGAAGGTGCCAAAGAGGGAAGCATCCTCGTCGTTTTCCGTAGATCACTCCTGCATGACGCGGATGCATGACAGAGAAGCCATAGGAGGCTTAATTGAGCCGCTGAGCATGCGAATATTGTGAGGCTGGTCGAGATCATGCCATGATTCGGCACGTCGTCCTCTGATGTTGTTTATCCACTGACACCCGCACAGTACACGGGCCTTTGCGATTGGGTCACGCAGATGGTCCTACCGACGGGCAAACTCCTATTTTAGTCGTAAATGCGATGGAGTTGTAAGGCGAGCTCTGCTTTGCAGCAGTCAATGCTCGTCTCACTGCGGTACTGAAACAAGCAAGGCCGCTGTGTCCCGACCGTCGAAAGGGTCAACAGCTACTCCCTCCAATCCACTAGCCAGGCAGGCTGTGCACTGGTCCCGTCAGTCTGTCCGTCAGATCTTCTTCGGTTCCGTCAGCCTAGTCCCCCACATACAGCGACGAACACTAGGTTAATGTGTTTGATGCGCGATGAGCCTCGCCGAGCTCGGTAAGCACAAGCCTAGTCTATAGCCCAGGGCAGGGCAGGGGACAATGTGCAGCAGAAGCACAGGGATGGCTGGGTGATTGCGAGAATGGATAGCGCCAGAAGCTCACATTGCCGCCATTGCCTACGCACCCATGGTGGCAGCCAGATGTTAGATGACATGACGTCTTTGGCGAGAAGCTAGCCTGAAGGAGTCGTGAAAGTAGAAAAAGGCTGACCTGAGGCTCCGTCGACCAAATGCCTGCCGGAATGCATTCCCTTCAGGACCGGACTCGATAGTCTTCGCAATACCAGACATCGACCCACTCTGGCCAAGCTTGATGCGGAAGGCTTCCAGAAGCTGACCACGGAAGTGATGATCGCAACATTGCTCGAGCGGTAAGCATGCTGCAATTGGCATGGCATGACCGGCGTCGAAAATAGTGTAGAAAGCTGGTGGGCCTGGTACGCGCTACTGGCCTGGAAAGATGCTTCTAGTTGCTCCAGGGGAGGTTAGAAGGGATGAGCACCACTTATATCTGGCCCTGTGAATATGGCACTATCAGATCAGCAGTTGGCAGGTCTTTTCTTTTCGCTTGACTGTTGTTGACTTGCCTTGCCGTTGGACAAGAGATGCGCGCTCTCCGCGACCAAGCCTGTCCTCCGAGCAAACATTGACGAAACGTCGTCGACGGAAAAACGTTTGAAGGCATGCTGATACAAGCAGCCTGCCGTTCAAAACAATGGAAAAATAGACCAGCGGGCCGTTGCATCCATCCACCAACGCTGTAGTACATTGTATGCCCCAGGCTGACAAGGACCAGCTCGCGTCCCATCCCATACTGTGTGGCGTGTGCTGGCTTTCTGGTGCTGGGATAGAAGCGCGGGTCACGGGAGCGCGCAACCTCACCCGAGCAGGCCCTGGCGTCATGGCATGGTCGCAAGTTGTCCCCAGTAAGGAGCTGCCAGATGGCACGGACTGTGGTCACGTTTGAGGCAGAATCATGGCCCATCCAAATATAGTAGGGTTGTGGAGTGATTCGAGAAGTGTTCTAGGGCCAAAGTCAAGGCGTCTCCGAGATTGACGAGATGAATTGATATCATAAGCTCATGGGCATGAAAGGAGAAATGAAGGGGGTTCCCTAAACCAAACCATGAGAGGGGGCCACAGCGGGAAATGGAGGCAGTCCTTCCACGGGCCATGGGTTGACCAACTTCATGCTGCCTGTCAATCCCCAAGTTCTTGCTATCCCCGTTCAGGCTGGCATGGGCCTGCACAGCAAAGCCACCTATTAGTCGGGCGGTCGTGCCGTGACACACGCGATTGATCCAGATGAAGCGTTGATGCCCCCCTCCCCCTCCCTTCAACCTTTCAAGCACAGCACAGCACAGCACAGCAAAGCAAAGCAGAGGAGGGACATACGTGGCCGCGCTCTCTGGCCGAAGGTGTGGTGTGGAAAGCGAAAGGAAGAAAAGCCCATACCCATAATAACACACTGTGAGAACCAAAGCCAGCAACCTGGCAGAAGAGGGCGCAGCAAAAACTATTTGTCTCGTGCCCCTTGGCGTGCATCGGGGTCGTGTTTCCACAGCTTCTCCGGCCCCTTGTTTCCTTCTCGAACCATTCTGGAAGCCTACTGCATCGCGTTAGGCTCAATTTCGTGCCTGTTTGAGATTCATGCGACGAACGGCGCATTGACGGGCAATCGATGTCATCCTGCACAGCCGAAAAACAACGCCTGCCCTCACTGATTGGTCCTCGAACCAACATTAGAGTCAAAAGCAAGTACGGCCTTTAATTTGGCCAACTTGTACTACCCGACTACGGCGACTGCTACCTGCTATTCGCTGCTTCTCACTGACCGTATGTGTATGGCCCTCCTCTTCCTCCAAGCAGCCCAACCCACCGCTCACCCAGTCTGGCTCGCTAGGGTCTCGTATTCTCTTCAGGAGATGGCCGTCAGAATTGGCGGGCCTGGAAGCAGTCCCGCCGTTTCCGCCTCGCAAATGTGATAAAAAGTGCGCCTTTGTACTTGTTCAATATTGGTTAGGCCAGCGGGCTTGTGGGCGGACGGGCGGACGGGCAGCCAACTGGACTGGTACAGTCGATGCTTGTCGGCTGCTAGCGTAGATCGTTCATTTGCTGGATCTCGGATAGGCTCTCAGGCTCTCCAGAGCCCAGGAAAAGAAAGGGGGCGGCAGTTGTACAGTGACATGACATTCCACACGCCTATGCAACCTGAAGCGCGAGGTTACGTACTAAAAGTAGGTGAACAAGGGCGACAAAAGAAGAAGCCAAGGCCTCAGCCCTGCCCTGGAGTCGAGTTGGGAGATTATGAATAGGTAGCAAATGAACTAATCATTTGAATGAATGGATAGCTTCATGTCAGAATTGCTTCAGCCACCCGGTGGTGGCCTGGTACTGAATGTTTGGGGTATATGGAATTTGGGGGCTTTCCTTTTTCTCCCCTTCTACCCCCGTGACGAGTAACATGTCAATTCTCAGTATTTTCATTTCGAATGCGTAATATCGCAGATTGCTACATTTGAGCAGTCAAACGCTCTTCTTGTGCTCCATGCATTGCATTGCATTGGATTTCACGGGATCCGGAAGCGCTGGACCAGACGGCAAGTATTATTATTATAATAACTATTATACGGAGGTATTACCTAGGTAGAGGTAGTAGGCATAAACGACTGGACCACACATTAATTCGGTTTGCTCGTAACGCTGCCATTGCCGTTTCTGGGAATAGAAGGGAAGAAAAACTGATAGTAGCTGCTGGGTTTTGGGCGGTAATCTCCCGAGGCCCACGGCATCGTCACCCTTACGGTCGTCGATCTCAAAGAAGCGCATTCCCGCTGCAAACTGGCGGTGCACTATGCTTGCTGCTTGCTTGCTGTATCATGCAGCCGTTTGGAGGTTGATAGGAATGGAGATATGTACCATGTTCCACCCCAATTACGGCCACTGGGCTTTCGCGCCAGCTCCTATCGAACTTTGACCCCAAGCCCAGAGACATGAGCTTGGATTGGATTTGCTAGAGCAGAGGTGGATGGAATCCCAAAAAGCACTGTCGGTCAAGAGCTGTGACCAACGGCAGTCTGCTTTGGCTCGAGGGGGTGGGGGCAGATCTTCTTCTTACAGCCCAATATCACCGAAACCCCTGAAAATAATTCTAAGGATAGCCTAGGGGGCCACGATTGTGAGGATTCTCTTGGCGGCACAGCACTTGGAGACTTGCGACTGGCGTGTGGTGTGGAAGCGATGATGATGGCCCCCAGGGTAGGGTACATTGTAAGGCCAACAGGGGATGGATTTTCTTCCCAAGCTTTCTCGGTAGTAGGGAGTAGGGACACACCGACATACCAGACCTACGGAACTGCTGGTCCTAGCATGGAACATTGAACAACCCGAAGAAGGCCCAGTGGAAGCTCTCCCCCTACTTCTGTGCAGTACAGTGTGTGTATGGCCTCCTGGTGAACGATGCCCCCTCCATCGAGGCTACTTGCGCTTGGCAGACGGTCTACTCGGGAGTCTGTCTCTGGGCCAAAATGATTGCGAATTGAGTCAATCGAATCGGGGCTTGCATGATGTTTCCCTTGCAAACGATCGTCCTCAGCAAAACACGGTCTGATGTTCGTACAGCAGCAAATCTTTGACGTATTGCACATTATACTCATTCTAACGCCCCACCCGCAAAACAGTGCTAAGACCAGCCCGGATAGGTGCTGGCCATGTCAGCGTATTTCAGGTACCCGAGTTCCTGCAGAGGGCGCCCCAGAAATGCATCCACGGTGAGGTCTCCACCTGGCCAGCTCACCTAACCAGCTAAGTTTCTGGCCTGGTTGGTACTGAACAGTAAGTCTTCGAATGTACCTGTATCAGATCAGGAGCAGTTGCACGCTGCCATCATCGTGGACGACGTCTTCCTCGGCAAACGCTGACTGACTGACTGACTGACTGATCCCGAGTCGCACGCCCCCGGGACTGGGCATCAACCCTGCCCAAGCATCAATGTTCTTGGGCAGTAGGCCGTCGTAAATGTGCCATCCTGGATTTGGGTGGTATGTTGGTAGCAGAGCAGATATCAAACTTCAGACCTGTAGTTGCCTACCTACGCACGACACATCTGAAAACCTTCCGGGCAGCTAATCTGCCCGGCCTCTACCCTCTACCTCCTACAGTGATAGTACAAGTACCTAGGCCGAATAGGCCCTCACTGCCCAAATTGATTGATTGATTGAATGCAGTACGTACCCCCGGCTGCCGGGGTCTCGCCTTCCATTACCAGGGCCCCCGTTCGTTTCAACAAGCAACGCTCTGTCCACCCGACCTTCTCTTGGAATGACTAGAATACTTCACCTCCTGTACTGTACAGGGATTGGAGTACCTAAAGCCCGCGACCCCCCCAAAGCAGTAACAGGGCCCAGCTGCGAACCGATTTACCCAGTCCCAAATCATCCTGATTTTTTGTCGATGTCACATCCATCACATAATTTTCTTTTTTCGACAACCTCGATCTCTTGAAGTGCAGCGGTGCCCTCTTCCTGCCAACGTTGTTACTTCTCACATCCGACTCTCGACCGTTAACCTTTCCCTCCTCTCTCTCCTACTGTTCGCAACTTGGTCCTGCACCTGCCTATAACTTCTAGAAAAAAAGGTATGTCCGGACCACTCCCTGCCCTGTTCTTAGCGTTTGCCTTGCAGTTGCTGTATGCTGCCCTGTGCTGTTTGCCTCGACATCATCCTGTGTCTATCTATCTCCAGATGCCCTCTTCCCAACGAGCAGGTGCCGCGTCTATGTTGGTTGGTCCCCGACGACGGCGAACCTCGATTGTCGGGTCGGTCTGCACATGGCTCTCATTTCGATGGACCTGCCATTACGGGATTGCCGGCCGTCAAGGCTCCCAACCACATACGATCGCAAACCGCCGGGCCTATCTGCTTTACCCCCCTACCAGGGCTGTGTTACCGATGCCCCCCGAAATAAACCAAACGTTTTGCCTTTCATCCCTTGATTACCATTGATGCTCTGTTCCTGTACTATACATGGCTATTGCTCTCCGTCTATCACCGTCCTCGCTGACACGTCCTGATCAGGGAACAGACCTGGCTTACAGTCAACAGAACTTCACCACGCGCATTCTCTTGACGCCAAACCTACCATCTGCCCTCCGCGACACGTCATAAGTTCTACTTGACCGTGGATCTACACTCCCCAAATCGACGCGCCAAGACGACAGTCATTGACGCGACATCGAAAGAAAGACACCTCGCTCAATCTGGAAATTGAGTACACAAGGAAACTTGCGGCGCAGACACGGACTGTTGATAGCATTCGCGAGAGGTGCTGGGATACTCGAACACGACTGCAACAAAAACAACACGTTCGGTTTCTTCATCTCGGACATACGTGGCCAAGACGCGGTCGATATCTGAAGAGCCAACACGCCAGGAATACACTTTTGTGGGCTCATCATTCAGCTGCTTTGGCTTCCGACACTGCCGATCTGTACATCCCATCTTCGGTCTCGACATACCGTGATAGCCCTCTGGAATTTCCCAAAGCAAACGGGATTCCCTTGAATAGCTCAGCTCGGACAGGTAAGAATCCCCATTGCCCGGCCCTATAAGTGCATCGCGAGGGGGCTTGTCGCTGGCCTGTGTTTGGTCGATATTGGCCGTGGCCAAGTTGCGTGCTCACCGCTATGTTGGCATCCGTAACATACCCCAGCGTCGCCCATCACGTACAGGACTTGCTGGCGATGTGTCTGCTTGCAATCCTTCTCATGAATGCAGAAATGTGCGTCTGACTAACAGCTCTATCAGGGACACGCGATCTAGTCCTTCCAGGCCGAGAGTTCTCGAGTTCCGCGGAACCCTCTTATAAGGAAAAGATTTATCCAACGCGCCATCATCTGTGGAAGGTGTTGCTAAGCGAAAAGGCAAACTCACACTAGCCATATATTCTGTCGAATTAGCGCACATACCCAACTGTGTGAACATGTCGAGGTCGCCGCCGTCGGAAATTATGAACATCACAAACATGTTGGACAAGAGGAACTCGGCCGCTGTGGCAGCTGTAAACGGTCAGCCTACTGCATCGGAGCCTCCCACCCTCGCGTCGCATCCCCATTTACTTGGTGCCGGCATTGACAGATCGAACTCACCACATGGCTCAGAGAGCTCACACTACTCCAGAGGCGGTCCTGGCGATCTACACGCTCTGAACATGGCCGCCACTGCGAGATCATACGGTTCGCCAACATCGATGCATGCGCACCTCACAATGCCAGACCACGGTATGCAGGCAACCTTACCCCCTGGCATGATGATTCCTGGCATGCCTACAATGCAGCCTGCTGGAAATGGCATGACCGTAGGATACCCTCAGCCTGTCAAAATGGAACATGCCCAGCAGCAGCAACAGGCCCAGCCTCCGGTGAAAGCGTTCCCGTGTAGTACATGCGGCAAAGGGTTCGCCCGTCGCTCTGACTTGGCAAGACATGGTGCGTACTAGAAGGATGTCCCCTTCATGCTGCGATATGCTAACTCGGTCATTTCAGAACGTATCCATAGTGGGATTCGACCCCATGTCTGTGATTACCCCGGCTGCGGCAAGCAGTTCATCCAGCGCTCTGCACTGACTGTACATCAACGGGTACATACTGGAGAGAAGCCGCACATGTGTGAGCGATGTGGAAAGGTAAGTCTGGCCATCAACGCAACCCAACGGCTGTAATTTCTTTGAAACTAACCAGGAACTCCATGCATATAGCCCTTCAGCGATAGCAGCTCCCTGGCACGGCATCGACGCATTCATTCGGGCAAGAGACCGTACAAGTGCCCGTACGCCGATTGTCAGAAGACTTTTACGCGCCGAACAACCCTGACACGCCATCAGAACCACCATTCGGGCACGGTGGAGGAAGCAGCCGCCGCTACAGCAGCTGTCTTGGCGCAGCAAGCTAACAAAGCTGCGTCTCGCCAATCGCGCAGCGACGGAGACCCAGGTTCAAACCATGGATCACCCCTTAACACGCCTTCCCCGGCTCATCGCAACATGTCTATTTCGCCGAATGCCGAACTTGCGTCAGCGAATGCCATGCGCCAAAACGAATACTCGTACATGAACAACAATGGTGGACTACCAGCGCATCTGCGCACAGACATGCACTCGCAGAGCCCTACGTCAGCTCCTGCTACCTTTGGCACGGCAATGCGACCCACATCCCACCCCACGAGCTACCCTCCCCCGCCTACGTTGGAACCCAGTGTTGAGCCGCACCAGCCAGGTCCCGGTAGCGCTGGTGGTAGTCCACACATGGGCAGTGTTGGATGGGCTTCGCCTTCCCATATGTCCTCGCACATGCCATCTCCCACTCACAGCAACAGTGGTAGCGCTGCGTACGTGTACCCTGACCCTGACCAGTCTTTTACGCCGAACGGCATGGGGCAGATGTACTATGGTAGCGCGGCGGCCATCCGCCGGCCCAACAGCACGGACCCAGGAACGAATACGTTTGATCCCAAACACCGCCCAGGCGAGATGTGGCCGACGGTATCGCAATAGGATGGCGGACTCTATGCCAACGTTTCCCAGCTCTTTGAGCCGGATGAGCAGGTCGATGCAAAGCAGCGGAGTGGCAAGCCCTGACCACCTCGGCGATACCCCCTAACCTCGCAGCACAGCCGAGTCTCCCGCGAATGGAGGATAAAACATCAACTCCCATTTCTGTTATTCATAATCGATAGATCTCCTTTGTCAGGCACGAGTCCTTTTGCTTTTCTCGGACACCAGAATACCCACGGGCGCGGCATGTTTTTGTTTGCCCTCTTCGTTTTCAGAGGGCATCACACCGAGCGGCGTTAATCAGAGGAGATATTGTGCTTTTGAGCACCCGTTGCTCGATCTGGGTGGCAAAATGGCTCGCTGGGGTCCAACCAGCAAAAGATTGGACCCTGCACTTAATAGCATCCGGCATGATGCGAGCCTCGCCGGAAGAAGTAATAATGGAGCGGCCCAAGCTATGCAAGCTTCTTGACGATGGCTACGAGATTGGGCTGGAGATTTCGCCCTGTCTTTTTGGTTGGCTTTTTCTTTGCGCGACAACTTCTCGAGATAATAGACTGGACTGGCTCGGTAGCCCTGATGAAAGCACAGATGGATGGGGCATGAGGTCAGGAGGGGAAAAAGGAAGTGCGTGGGGGGGGGGCAAGCACTGTCACCCAGGCACACGAGTGGCATGGCCACTACACAAAAGAACTGCAGGGCAGGAGATAGACGGGGATCCGGCGTGTTCGGGGTATATTGTAGAGTAGCTCGGCGTTCTTGATCAAGTTCGTTGTGCCGGGATTGATTTAGGCCTGCAAAGGAAAGAGAAAAAAAAACGAGAAAGCGGTTGTTTCTGCTCCATGATTCAATATTTTATTTTTGCCCGCATGGCTGATACGGTGTTGAGGGTTTCTGGTTTCGCTCCAGGTCACATGTTGGACAATCTGTGCGGTCCAAGGCAGCTGCTCATATGAAGTGCCAAATTGTATGTCTTGGGTTCGCCCCGTGTAGTTGTCCAATCCCACAGTGGGATATCTTCACCCACCTATACGCGCATGACTTAGTTACTTGCCTCGGTGGCTGCTATTGGAACACTGGCAGGGATTTGTTTATTTGGTTGATGGTCGCCGATGGTGTTTCTTTCCCACGTTGTTTGGCACATGCCACTACCACTACCACTGCCACTGCAACTGCAACTGCAACTGCAACTGCAACTGCGACTACAGGCTATTTGCTGCCGGTGCGACATCCACCCGGCCTTGATCACAAATCAAAAACCCAGGTACAAGACGAGGCCGAATGGAGAGAAAATGGGTGGACAGACAGCAGGCGAACACAACAAAACGCCCGCCGTCAAACCGGTCATTTCCTTCAATGCATCGGCATGGCCACTCTAAAAACGTGACATCCTCTTCCCTTCCGCCCGTCATGCAGTCATCGTCTCACGTTCGAATGTCCAACCTTGGTTCTGAGGCCGGGTTGGCTGCGACCTCGGTATAGGTGGCATGCACGCCGTTCCAACGTCTTACAATAATAGCAGCTACACTCTGCTGCCGCTCCGCCTTCGCCTCACCTCAACGCTTGCTTGCCCGCCGTGGCACACCAGAGAGGGACAAGTACACATCAAGATGCCCCGTTCACTGCTACTATATCATTGTGCCGCAGCCATATATCTATGCCCCCTCCACCCTTACCGCCCCGTGGCCGTGCTCCAAGTCAGCAGCCCTCAATCTTAGCGCCGTCTCATATCTGAATCCGGGCGTTATATATGTCTCCCTTCCGTGGCCGGCTCATTCTGAGAGGTTTCCAACATTTATATCGAAAGACTAAGCCCGGTCTCCAGGTGAGCAGGTGAGCCCGGGCCAGCTCTGCTTGTGGCTTTGCCTCCACTGGGAACCATAACCACAAGACGACGACATGGCAAGCATCAGAGACCTATTGTCTCCTATGGACGAGCAGCCTGCAGCTGTTAGGGGGCTACAGGACACAGAGAAAGCTACACCGAGCTATCAGCTACGCAGTCAGGCCCTATTGCGGAAACCACACACTTTACTATCGAGTTCATTCTCGATACCATCTGTCCCCATTGCTACATCGGGCTGAGGAGCCTGAGCACGGCTATCGAGGTTTACAGGAAGCTACACCCAGAAGCAACCTTTGAGGTGACGTGCTCTCCAATGGTGTTGAATCCGCATGCTGCTCCGAGTGGTGAGTCCATGATTTCCTATTTACCAGCGGCCTTGTTCTTACCATGGACTACCACCAAGGCGTCCAGTTAGCCAAACAGCAAGATGGGCGGAAGCATGATATATCATCTGAATTCCATAAACCCGATGTTCTGTATCCTCAGGGCTATCTCTGACACCCCTTTCAACTCCTAGTTCTTGAACGGCAACCTTATCTGCCTGATCACCCATATTCGTTTGTTCACATTGCAACCATGTCCAACTCCTGCACTGCGTGATCGAAAATGAGCTGATATAGTCCCTAGTCCACAACAAGCAAGAGTATTACGTGTTGCAGCGCAAATATCCACCGTCGAGGCTGGTGGAATGGAGTCGGCTGGGCGACAAAGTTGGCATAGACTTCAGCTGGAGAGGATTGACGGGAAGTACGAGGGACTCGCACAAACTGCTCCGCATGGCGCTCGAAGGGGGCTCAACAACAACAACAAGGCGTAGCACCGTGTTCACCACGCAGGGCGCATCTCCTACTGCAGCTGTAACTGCGAGTATCCCAGATCCGACCACCCCTGCAACGACAAGAGGAGGTGGCGGCGCTCCAGACTATCCTGGTCCGCAGGTACAGATGCGACTGCTTGAGATCATGTACCATGAGTACTTCGAAAAGGACCAGGACCTGTCATCCCCGGCGTGGCTCGTCGATGTGGGGTCACGCGTTTTGGGCCTCCCACCGGCTGAAGTTCGTGCTTGCCTTGAGAGCGACGAACGGGACCGCAATATGACGACCCTGCTCGATGACGTGCGTGACCGAGGCTTCCACGCCATCCCCCAGTTCATCCTCCAGGAGCGGTACCTGGCTGGTGGTTGGCAGGAACCCGGCGTCTTTCTCGAGGTCTTCGAGCGAATCCGTGCCAATAGTGGCAGTGAAAGAGGCGTGCCTCTTCCTTCCTCTCCTGCTGTTGCCGGTAGTATAGGATCAGCCATGAAGGGGTAGCACGCCAGGCGGAAAGAGATTTGTGTCGAAAGACGGCAGTTGGACTCGCCATTGCGGACAAGTGTGCAGGATCCATTTGAGTGCTTAGAGGGAAACATCATTTCTCAAGCATTTATTCCTGTTTTATGCAGTGTTTCTATCTCGTGAGACATGGAGAATACCAGCGGAGCGTGCTTCATGTCCAGATTATACTGCTAGTTTGGTGATTTTGGTATATTCTCTCTGGATGCTGATATCCTGTCTATCTTGAGATAACCGAATGATATCTTCATTGTATCTTCTTCCACCCCCTAATGCTTCTCCATCCATGGCTGTGTGAAACGAAGTGCTTCCATTGTACAATGAGTGCTTGCATATATCGCATGCCACTCCCCAAACATGCCTCCGCCGAGGCAGTTTCAACGCCAGTCTCATAAATGAAAACGTCCTTGACCAGGGAAATGGCGAAGCCATCCTTTTGTCCGACCATGCTCGTCCCTTAGAGGCGGTTGGTGTAGTGCGTATGCGCTGGTCCGAGGCTTGGGAGAAGCTTCGAGCAGATACACGAGAAAAACGGTTTCGATCCGACGTGACGTCCGGCCTTCGTTCCATACAGACATAGTAACGTAGCAGAAAGGGCGGCGGGGAAGGATGAACCATGCCATCGTACGATAATGCCCTGTCCTGCCAAGGACATTGTGCGTGCATGCGACTGGTTCAGTAATCAGATATGCACCGGCAGGTCAGGTAGGTCACAGGGTGCGGGCGGGCTGCTGCGAAACCCACGAATCGAGGAGAGTGAAGTGGAGGAGGGGGGCGGTGAGAGGCCGTGTTTACGCTGGTGATAGGGAAAACACTATCAGCCATCCTCGTCATGACATGGCATCATCATGGAGGAGATTCGGCAGACCGGCTTCCTATTAGTGTGTCGCGCGCGGCATTTGCTGGTCACACTCCTGCTCCTCCTGATCAGATCATGATGATGCCCGGCGCGTCCCTCCAGCCGGTTGGCTTGCAGACCTCTGTCCGCCTTGCGCAAGCGAGAGCAGGTGGGATCGGCAATCAGCTCTTTTTCGATCGGCAATTGTAGGTAGCCAAGCAAGTTCAGCAACAGGAGGTCGGCGATGCTGAACGCCGAACCACATGATCACTAATACCGAGAGAAGGCCCCAGGCATGACAAATAAATCGGGGGCTTTTTGGTCCTGGTGGATAATGCCCAGTCTCATGTTTTGCGTACGGAATATCCCTTGGGGAATATCGTCGCAGATAAACGAACACCTTGATCAGACCCAATATACCTAGATGTAGGGATGAAAGGGAGGTCTCCGCTACCGGTGAAGAACGCGTCGCGGTATGCAACCAGCGGCCAGCCAATGAGCATGACTTGCGGAGGATCTTCGAAGCAAAGCAAGTCATAACACATCAGCCATCACGACGTTGTTCGGACTGGTGTTTTCGACTGCCCAGCCCATATGGCAAGAAAACATGATTAGATGTGACTGGAGACTGCCAGGATTCTCCGGCGACATCTGGGTCTATAAGCCCTTCGGAGGATGGCCCAAAGCCTTTTTACGGGCACAAGGTCTAAGCGACATGAACTCATGTCCAAATCCGCGTTAAAACAGTGATAGGCGTCTAGACCTGTCACAATCAATGATCGATGCACGGAATTGGGCTGAGAGGTCTCATCAGCACCATCAAAGCAGGTTAGGGTGGGTTACCCTCGAAGCATGCATCGAAGCTGCTCTCAGGGGGAGGGCCTTGAAAATTTCAGAAACCTGGTAGCAGTATTTCAAGGAGACCAGCAATGTCCTAAAAAGACGAAATATTCAGAGCTTTATTAGTCTAGCCATGATACCTCACCAAATGCTGCCAGAGATCGAAACGCCCCCGGAACGCCTATGCCATGCTTGCGGAATCACTTTTGTAAAGCCGCAGAAAATGAGAAGAAAATATGAACCCTCGACCAGTGTCTCCCATCCATCAGCCTCTCTTGAGGTGACTGTAATCCTTCAGGAGATGTTGCATGTGGGTGTTGGTGACCTTCTTTGTTGTCCTGTTGGGCTTCCGCTTTTGTTTCCCCTTAGTCGTCTCCTTCACCTTGAGCTGCGGATCCTCCGAGGCCGGCTTGATGCCGACCGAGATGAGCTTCTTGTTCATGTCGTCGGGAGCTGGCAGCTTGACCCGCTGCCACTGGATCTGGAACTCCGGGTCGACCTTGTTAAAGAGCTCCTGCTGGTCGCGCCAGATGTACTTGGCGTGCCCGTCCTTCTTAGTGCGGACCACGAGGATCTTGTGGATGCTCTCGAGTTCCCGGATGGCCTGGTCACAGTCGGGCCAGCCGTCCTTCAAGTCCTTGACGTCCAGTTTCGAGGCGTCCTGCTTGTTCTGCAGATACTGCAGCAGGCTCGTCTTGTCGACGACGCCGGGGATCTTGGCGCGGAACTCGTATTTGCCGTAATGCCAGGCAGGCACAGACTTGGGAATGGCCTCTGTATGTGGTAGGTAGTTGATTTGATGATGACGACGCAGATACTTGACAAACTTGGACTGGGCCTCTTCGGGGTGGTGTTGCATGGTCAAATGATTGAGAATGTCGGACAGGGTTTTGGGCTCGCCCTTGGCCTTGAGGAACTCGACGGCGTAGGTCAGCTGCGTCATCATCTCCTCGCCGAAGTTGGTGCTCTGGCTGGCAGCAGCGGCGGCGGCAGGTGTCGGGGTGGCATGGTCGCGAATACGATTGGCGGCATCGGCACGCTTCTGTCGCTTGGACGGGGTGCCATGAGAAGCATTCGAGGCATTGGATGGCGAAGGTGAGGGCGGTGCCAGGCCACGCTTGGCGCCGAGCTTGGATGCCATGGTGAAGTTGGTCGTTTCTGCTGTAATTGTAGACGTGGTTGCGTTTGATGCAGATAGCAAAGAAAGAGGGTGCACCAAAGCTCGTGGTGGGTGGCAGCAGAGGTGAAGTGATGTGAGGTGATGTGAGGTGAAGATCGGGATAAATGAATGAATGAATGGACGTGATGTCGCACTGGAGACAAGGAAGGCAGCTAACAATCAAGTCGTAAGGTTACTTAATGTTTAGCAGAAGCAGCAGCAGCAGCAGCAGGTGGAACCGACATGCCTGGACCCAGCACTGAAAATAAGTCAGTCAGTTGGGGGTGGGGCTGGCCACAGAAGCCTGCAGAGCCGCATTCAAGCACCACTGGCAGCCTGGGCCTTGTAAAAGGCTACCTTCAAGCAAAGGCCTTTCTTTCTCCGAACTATCGGCACCACAGCCACAAGACAGGCCACAGTTGTAATTACATGTCTGCATTGCTCATTGTGAAAAATGTTACATAAGACAACTGGAAACAAGAAACTATATTTCAATAGAACATCATCTTTATGCTGCTCAGGATAATGCACTCCTTGATTTGCTACCAACCTTACCACTGACTATTCAAAACGCAACTTCTTTCCTTATTCTGCACGCGAAGAAGCATCCGAGCATCCGAGCATCCGAGCACTCGAGAACGGCAGTTTTGATTACTGGGGGATTAGTAGTGCTTCTATTTCATGCCCATCATCTTGGGGAGCGTGACCACGAGTCAGACCATACCTGAGGCCAAACCGTCTACCGATTGCCGGAGAATTCCATGGAATGCTTCCAGCACGTTGTCGGGCTTACTTTTAACACCCAGCTTATCCAATGACAGAGAGGCAAAGGGGAAGTGGGAGTCGTACAATTGAGAGGTTACGCGGGGTAGGTACATGTAGGTAGCTTGGGATACCCGAAAACACCGGCCATCCTTCCCGAGGATCATCTATGTTACGATGTTACGGGGTTCGGACTCCGCCGGCATTACCTGCCATATTGTCCCCTGGGGACAAACTTAAACAACACGCACGCTACTAGACACCCGGAACTACGGTAGAATGGCCACTGGGAAGCCGAAGGCTCCGGCATCGACAGTTCAGTGCCACGCTTACTATCTACCTAGGTATACGGGTTGCCAGCTCCATAACAAGGGATAATGCTCAGTTCAGTCCAGTGATGGAATTCGGATCTTCAATGGCGGTAAAGGACCAAGAGTAATGGTCTGTGGTCTATTAAACGTTGAAGTATAGGGGCTATGTTCGTCGTGATTCGTTTCAGAAATCAACTCCTGTACACGTTCCGAATCCAGAAAGATGTTCATTAAAATAGTGAGGAACCGTTCTTCTATGTGTTGCGTTCGCTGCATGGCCATCTTCATCTCTTATTCAGATATGCGCTATGCGTCCCGCTCCCACAACCGGCTCGTAAATGTTCGTCGCGCAAAGCTGCGATGGGCAGCCGTCGCTTAAGCCTTGGTCTGTTCCTGGGTTTGCATGTACTGGTAGGCGCCGAACGCGACGAGGCCACCGATCAGGATGACGGCGTACAGCATGGAGCCCAGGCCGGCGGAGCTCGTGTTGGCGCCGGAGGGGTTGGCCGGGACGGAGGCCTTGGGGGCAGGGTCACCAGCCTGTGCAAGTGGGACGGGTTAGCTGTGAGATAGCCAGCAGAGGAAAGTGCGGGTTGGGCGCGAGGCCATGGCTAGGCTGGGTGGTTTGCTTACTTGACGCTTGAGCTTGCCAATCAGGAGCTGCTCGAGGGTTTCGCGGGCCTCGTCGCTGTGGCCAACATCCTCAAAGGCCTCGGTCGCATCTTGGCCACCGACGTCCAGCATAACCTCCTCACCACCGCTACAAGAAAGGACATGTGTCAGTAAGAGTGCCGTGAGTGCTCAGGGAGGGCGCCGTGCCAGACGCCGCTTATCAGGTGCAATGGCACTTTCATCGCAGAGCGAGAGTACAGAGGCGGGAACTGCCAAAGTTGGTAAGAGAGAGAGAGACTTACGGATGCTCGTCCACGAACTTGGTGCAGTCGTAGATCTTGTCGTGGACGACGATGTAGAGATCCTTCTTGTGGTTGTGCTCAGCAACATCCTGATAAGTCAATTCCACCTGGGCGGCCATTGTGAATTGTTGGGAGTCGGGGACTTGGCGCAAAAAAATCGGGGATTGAAGGGCGATTAGAAGACGAGGTGCCAGAGAAACACAAGATAAATAGAGAATCTAGACGGCGTGGGAACACAAAGTGCAAAGCAACGAAAGTCGCGGGCGGGTTGATCTTCTTGGGGTGGTGAGGAAGGGTCGGGAGGATGGAGGCGGGAGAGAAGCAGCCAAGTTGTCGTTTCTTTTACTCGGTGCTTGGATTGACATAGAAAATCAGATGTCGAATCAATTGGATTGAGGACAGGGTAGACGGTACTGCTACTACTGGCCCAAGGCGCTGCCGCTAATAAGATGATGTACTGTCCATTGCCGGGGTTGCAAGGGCGTTGTAGCCAATCAAACCCGTCTTATTGGACACATTAGCAGCAGCGCCAGGTTTTATGCAAGCATAACAGTCACGGATGCGGGGATAGGATGGTTTTGATAAAAGGAGAAATTGGTAGCTCGGGGAAGCGAGAGATCCATATCTCAAGATTTGCCCGGCTGAAGGAACCTTATTAGATTAATAAGATTAGGGGTCCAAGTTAGGCCGGTGCATAAAGTCTCTCGCCTGGCATTTGCTTTCTCGCTGTCTTTTTATGCACACCCGACATCGGGAACGGTATGCCCATAGTAGTAATAAAACCAGCAAGAGGTTCGTCGGAAAGGCAGCGGAAATAAATGCATAAGTCATGGGCCAGGACATCTAATATGCATGGACGTTTGTCAAAGTTTTCTTCGTTGCGACATTGAAAGTTGTAACCTGCCATGAGCAGGTACCGGGGTTTGCCATGTCTCAGTCGAAACTCTGAAGTAGAACAATGGCCGGATTGCAACTACGTGATCTACATGACCTACTTGCGCCCACCAACCGACGCTCGAAACAGCTCAACCAACCACACTCTCTCCTCTTACCGCCTCGAGCTCCCGCCGCCGATGTCCTGGCCTACCCGGTAGCTGGCTACCTTGTCCCACTCGATCTTCTGTCTCGTCACCGGCAGCTGTCTCCTGAGAGCCTTGAAGGCACCTTCACTCAGGCTCGTGAAGCCCTTGTTCAATTCGTCTTGGTACTTCTTCTCGGCGTTCCCAATCTCCTTCACAATGCCTGCGCCGGTTCCGGATGAGATCGATGTAGAGACGGGCTTGCTAGTCAGCAGTCGGACATTTCCGTCCTCGTAGTAGTGCACATCGACCTTGAGGCTGCCTTCGAGGGCACCAGATGAGGGGTCGAAGATGTAAAGCGATCGCCAACGTCCGTTCCTGCTCGCGATGGTTAGGTCTCGTGCATTGTCGGGCGTTTTCCGGGATTGCATATCTCACCAGAAGTTGTTGGGGCTGTACTTGTTGGCCACAATGATAATGGCCACCTTGGAATCGTTCTCGGTTGGGTAGACGCCGTATGCCGCATTGGGGAAGTGCTCCTTCACGTAAGGCGACAGGGTCTTGAGCGTCGATTTCCTGTCTCCAGCATTAGTGACATGTCCCAGAATATTATGTCCATTTAGACATCTAATGTCACTCGGGAGGAGAGGGTGATGCGCACGTTAATTCTGCCTGTGCGCCCTCCAACACGTAGCTCTGAGCACCGCTCGCTTTCTGCAATGGCTCGGTTAGCATTTCCGGGGGCCATAGGATGGTACACGTCGCAGTTCGCGGACGAAGGGTTCACACCTGTGTCGCATGGTCGTATTCGAAGCTCGAGGAGCTTTCCACATCGTAGTATCGGCCGTTGCCGAGCGAGCTGTGCGAGCTGACAATGATGGGCTGGCTGCTACCTGGGAGTCTGACGGTCGCGAACTGCTCTTCGTTGTATTTCTCGAAGGCGGGTCCGAGCTTGGAGACGAGGCCCGGATCGGCGACGGTCAAAGCCTTGATGTCTGGTGATTGAAATGGTCAGGAGCGTGTTCGCGAGTAGGATTGAGGTCGGCCTGCGAAAGGGCATGGGAGCATACCAGCAATGACATCTGCCAGCTATTCTCGTGCGTGCATCGTCAGTATGAAGCTCGAACGGTAAAGGAGATTGGGTCGAAGGGAAGGGGGGTTTGGTCGTTACCTCTCCAGGAGGGGCGCCTTCTACGAAGGACTCGATGGTCTCTAAAGCAGACATGATCCAAATGTTCGGTCAGCTCGCCAAGAAAGTCGTGATTGTTTGGTGGTGGTTTGGTTTCGATGATGTGACGCCCGAATTATTGCTGGGAGCAAGTCGGTGTTGGCTTGGGACGAAGCGGAGCGCGGGGCAGAGCGAGTGGGTTGCAATTCCAAAACAAGGGGGTGACAGCTAAAGCTCAAGCACTTGTTACAGTAGGCAGAGTAGAGTAGCCTGCAGCCTGCACAATGAGATCGCTGCCACCTCCAGTCCAGTCTTGGTTGTATTTTTATCACAGCGGTGCAGCCTGACTACGGTATCTGGGTCATTGACATATGTATACTTCAATGTCTCTTTATATGATGTATGGTTCAATCGAGACAACACGTTCGTGCTTTGTCGCTCGTATGACTTAAACCAACAGATTTTAGCTACAAGGTGCATCAGCAATGCCGCAATGCTCAGAGGGGCCCGGGTTCTCTCCTATTCCAGTCGGCTGCCTAGGAGAGGATCCCAGAACCGACCGCCTGAAAGAGATGGCAGCTTTGCAATGAACGCGGGATATCAGTTATCTTCTCCATGCACCCGCCTCTATGAATACGGATTCAGTAGAGGCCCCAGAAGTTTTCTGGGTCAACAAGATGTTCTACTTGGTCTCTCGGATCTATCGTCGCGCGGTTTTCCAGCCATTCCCTGATGGCTGCTTGCGCATCGTCCGGTATTTCAAAGGCAGAGCGTTCAAACCCGACGTCTCGCAAGCCCACCCGCCTGTCTATGTTTTCTACGAATCCTCCGAACCCTCCAAAACTGTCATCCCACTCCACGCGCTCCTTGAACTCGATCTTCTCGAGGCTCCGGCGCACGAGCGCGGCCAGCTCGTGTGCCTGTGTCCGGAAGTGGTTGCTGACGGGGATCTTCTTCAGTCTCCCGGAACCTCTCCGATGGGGATACACAGGCGTTGGTGCCGTGCTATGCAGTATCAGGCATTCAGGAATCTTCAGGGTCGACTTCCTTGGTGGGAATACCAGAGGGTACCGCCGTAGAGGCCTGTCAGGATTTTCTTCCATCATGCCGGCCAGTATCTCATCGACCACATCCACGGTCCCATCAAGAGACCGTGGTGGAGAGGATGCTCTGGTTGCCGCAGACGAATGGAAATCCGGCGGCACAAGAAGCCCTGGCGTGTGGAAGAAAAGACAGGGGCTAATAAAGGGGTCAAAAAGATCAGAAGGGTTAGCAAACAGAGTCTCGGTTTGGTGCTTCATTTCCTGGAAGAGGGGATCCGCCGGTTGACCAAGAATGTCTTCCAAAATATTGTATGATCGGTTTTTGGCAGTTTATGGATTGGGTGATCGGGTAGAAACATGGTCCAGTTGTAGATGCCGTTATAAGCAGCGAAGCCACGGATGGTTGTCCTCTGGTGAGGATGATTCTCGGTCAAAGCCAATGATGTGGCCAACGAGGCACCCAGATAGGAGCCGAAGACGTAAACATCTCGTCGCGGGGAAGTCAGGGGCGTAAGGTTCTCGAGGATCCAGCTGTAGCCGCGCAGAGTATCGTGTATTGGCATGGGCCACCCGAGATGCGACGATGGATCGCTGTCCTCATCAGCCTCATAGCCCGAAACAGGGCCAGCGCCGGCCCAGCGATAGTTGATGACAGCTGTAAGGTATTTCTTGCAAAATGCGGGCACCTGATTCAGGTGTTCCGAGTGGCCGTCCCCAAAGGGTGGCAGGTATATCATGAGCGGGTCTGACGAAGTCACCTTTGCCAAATTATGCAGGCTTTCCCAGGAAAATCAACATCAATCTCTCGAGCCGAACAAAGTCTTCCTCTCCGGGATGCTTGGGGACTTACTCGACGTGTATGCTGCCTGAAGAGCCACATTTTACTCTGACTCGCTCAATGTTATTCGGCGCTGGGGTTACCGTGCTTAGGCCGCGGCGCGACTGGCAAACGGCTCGGCCGAGGATCCCCTGAACCTGAAGCCATCTTCGCATGCTCGTTCAGAGAAAAGATTGCTGGCCGGCAGCAATCATGGCTGGCGGTAGTCCGTAGCAGTCAGGCACTGTAAAATAGCCTCGAGTCCCAGGCACTGTCCTGGTGAAAAGCCACAGCTTGCCGGTTAAGATAAGTATCTATGGGTGTCACGCGTCGCGCGGTGCATGAGAATTGCATCAATTGATGTAAGTAGCACTAAGAAGAACCTTGGAATACTGGAAACGTTCAAGCCTAGCCCTGTAAGTGACTTTCTAGGCTTATCGCCTAATCTATCGGCCACTAAAGATCAGTCACTTAGTGGGGTTTAGCTGTCCACTCAGAGCCGAAGCTCCCAGCGGCTTGGGGTCATGGCCTCCCCAGTTGACACCCAAATGACCACATGGGACACCGCAACCAATGGCCTGTCTCATCAAGCAGTTCGGCGTCGATGTTACGGTGCTAGCGTACGTCATACCATTTTTGGCCAACACCCATCAACCTGGTCGCCCGATCTAGACATATTAAGGGGACGTTTTCCCCGCCAAGGCTTGGGGCGCTTGGCGATAAGTAGTATATACACTTTATAGATGCTCAGTCGACACCCTCAGAATACCCCTCTTGTTCAAGGCAAGCCCATATCTGATAGTATCCAGCCATCGTCACGCACAGCCTCCTCCAGCAGTGGTCTAGAATCAGTACCCAACCGGCGTTCCGTCCTATAACAACACAACTGAGGGGATGTATATCATTCGGGCTCGTTGCTGGTTAATACTACCCGCCGTCACTACTTCATCCCGAAAGGGCTAAGTATATCATCCATCACATTGGGAGATCAACGAGGCTCAACATGAACGAAGCAGCAGAGCTCAACGACAACATCGATAGCCGGGCTCAGGCTGTCGATGGAACGAGCCATAAAGGCAAAGATGGCATCGTCGATAGGGGCCCCAACTATCTGGATCCAAGTTAAGTTGCCAAATAGACATCGCCTACAGCAGTTCTGGCTAACAGCAAGAGCAGTCGCTGGTGGTTTGCCTCTTCGGCCTTTCCCATGATCGCCGGAACCCTCGGTCCCGTGGCATCCGCCTTCAGTATCTGCGCTTTGGTGCAGTACTGGAGAAAGCATATACTGCCGGGCTCGGATGTGACAAAAGCCGTATTTGATCTCAAGGACCCCCTGGCTCACCGTGATCAATGCCATCCAGCTGGCCATTGCTATCATATCCAACATGTTCCTGCTGCTGAACATGGCAAAACGGGTGCGCTTCTCGGTAGCACAGCCCATCACCATCGTCGGCTGGTACATCTCCGCCATCCTCCTTGTCGCTCTTACATCCACCGCCAGCGGATCTCTGGTCGTCGAACCCGAGATCGAGTACGTCTGGTCGCAGGCCTTCTACTATGGTATCTTTGCTGCTATACTGTACTTCATAGTCGCGTCGCTGATGGTCGTTACGGTATGGGGCGCCCAGTCGGGGCACTACCGCAAAGACTTTGAGCTGTCCGTGAGCCAACGAACCCTGATGCTTCAGACGATCCTTTTCTTGGTGTATCTGCTGGTCGGCGCTCTGGTGTTCTCCAAGATCGAAGACGGCTGGGATTATCTCGATGCCGTCTACTGGGCTGACATCACACTGTTCACTGTTGGCTACGGCGACTTCTCGCCGCTGAGCACTCTTGGTCGAGCTCTGCTCATACCCTATGCGCTGGTGGGCGTAATCAGCCTTGGTTTGGTGATTGGTTCGATCCGGAGTTTGATGCTGGACCGCGGAAAGCGCCGACTGGACGCGCGGATGCTGGAGAAGGAGAGGCGGCAGCTCCTTCGGCGTATGCGCCGCAGGGGAAAAGACGGCGTACTCGAGCCTATTGGGTATTTCGGTCCTGGGGCCGCGAAAACGGGACCGGAAGATGCAGAAAAGTCTATGCGGACCGAGTTCGAAAGGCGGCAAAAGGAATTTGAGCTGATGAGGAAGATCCAGAACAAAGCATCCAACAGAAGGCGATGGACCGCCCTGGCCGTGTCCCTCTCCACGTGGCTAGTGCTCTGGCTGGTGGGTGCCAAAGTCTTCCAGGAGTGCGAGAGGCCGTACCAAGGATGGAGCTACTTCGACGCCTTCTACTTCTGCTTCACCGGGCTGACCACAATCGGATATGGCGACTTGACGCCCGTATCAAACTCTGGCAAGGCCTTCTTCGTCTTCTGGTCTCTACTGGCCTTGCCCACGATGACCGTGCTCATCTCTAATGCGGGAGACACTGTGGTCAAGTGGGTTAAAGATGGGACACTCAAGCTCGGAAATATTACCATCCTTCCGGGGGAGCATGGGTTTAGGATGGAGATCGAATCCTTATTGAAGAGACTATCGCTGGGTGGGGTTTTCAGGAACGAGAGCATACAGGAACGACCGCCGGGATTTCTGGGCGCCGCTCAGCCTTCCAATTCCGATGAAGAAAATGATGAGGACGAAGACGAAGACGAAGACCAAGATGAAGATGAGATTGAATCTGATGACAACGCTGAACTTGGTGCAAGGGAGCCCACTGGAAGTCTTCCACCCAAAAAGGCGCAGGAGCAGGAATCGCCGAGCACGTTAGCCTTTTCGGAGCCTGCCCATGGTGGAAACCAAATCATCGCCAAAGCAACCAAGTCAAAAGCTCAAAAACCTCGACCGCAAAGAAATAACACAGGAAATGAAGACGGCTTGGCGCTGGCCAGTCGCGTCGAATCCATAGCGCGAGAGGACTTCCCGTCAGAACTGCCTAAGACCCGGTCCGAATATCATCTTGTCCTCATCGACGAGATCGCGCGGGTGACGAAGCACCTGCAGCACAGCCCGCCCCGCAAGTACACATTCCAGGAGTGGGCATGGTATCTGCGGCTCATGGGCGAAGACGAGAGGAGCGCCGAGACGCACCAGAGGGCTAGCCGGAAGCCCAGGAAGAGGAAGAACAACAACGAGAAGAAAGACATCAACGGCCAAGACGACAATTCCCAACATCTGCAGACCGTCGCCGGCGAGTCCCCTCAAGCGAGCCAGGGAGGTCTCTGGCCCCCAAACTCATCGTCCAGCGAGCAGCCTCTAGCCGAATCAGGGGCAGCAGACGCGGACGATGGCAATAAATGGAGCTGGGTCGGCCACAGGAGCCCCCTCATGGACACGCGGGAGGAGGCAGAATGGATTCTCGACCGACTCGAGCAGAGGCTTCGAGCAGAGCTGCTCGCGGTTGTCGAGGAGAAGAGAGGCCAAATAGGCGTGCAAGAGGCCAACGTCTACGAGCGCAGGCACGAGTACCACCCAAAGAAGAGAAACAGCGTGGTCATAGGGGGTGATTGAAATACATGATGAGCGCAGAGGGAATATTTATGGCAAGGGGTTTGATACTTGACAGCGTATTTTATACTAGCTCCTCTTTATATCTTGATACCCTAACATACTACCTGGAGATCATCGAAAGGCCACTGCGGTATTTGGAGACGAGAGAGCATACAGCTTAGAAGTCAAGTACAGGCCTTCCCAAGGGGCCTCGTATAGCTCATGCGTATCACGACAGTTGACATGCAGCTATTCGAGTCCCCCTCCGTGAGTTCCCGCACGTTAAAATCAACGCCTGCAAGTGCCGCCGGGTTCTAAAACGCCATGGAGTGTAATACTAGTTCAGAGGTCAAACTGTATATATTTTGACCCGGCATTATTCCGACTGATCTGCTATGTACTGGTTGATGTTAAGCCAAAGCCACAACTCATGAGATGATGAGAACGAGGTCTGTCTCGGTGATATCTCCTCCCACAGAAGACATTCTAGACTATCTCGATATTTGCTTTCAGAACCCCGAGACAAACACCTATTCATCAGCTACTTTGCCATTGTCCTCACCAACAATCATCTTAGCATGTTGTATTTGATCCCAGTCTGACTCTCTCATATCAAGGATGTCAAGTACCCAGCCAATCTCGACCTTCGAGTCCCTTTTTGCTTTACACATACACCTGCATAATCTGTGCGAGGTGATCTCAGTAAATGCCTGGCTTTGTCGATCTTTCAGGGTCCCGGGTTTCCATTGGGAAAGAGTGCCGAACAGGTGAGGCTCGAGGTCCTCGAACAGGTCCTCGAGCAGAAAATATTGCTTTCTTCCGAGACCTTCACGATTGGAGTAATTCACTTTCGCATACAGCTCGAACACGACTTCTTGGTGATGATTGTAGCAATGCGCAGCCTGTTCAATGAGTTCCCCAGTGCGAAAACAAGTCCGTAGCACTACTTCCGAAGAAAGCACTTGTAAAACCGACCGGTCGTGAACTTTTCCAGGAAATCGAGACCGTACAAAAGGCTCGAGTGGTTCAAGTCTGTCCTCACTTCCATCACATGGCATCTGCTGTTCACCGATTGGGACTTCAACCTCGGCAATTGGCTCCTCTTCTTCCTGGTACCTGGCCAAGGAAGTGTCCTTGGGAATTGTCGCTGATATAGCGTACACGGCATCCCAATCAACTTCTTCATCCAAGAAGTTGTCCTCTCCTATGTCTTTATGGTCTTGCTCGGTTTCGTCGCCGAGGCTGGCAGGCGGTTGCGGGGGTGAATGCTGTAGGTTTTGATCGTACACATCTGCGGATCTCGAGTCTCTACCCCACCGGTTTAAGACACTCGATGGGGGTATGTGTGTTTCGATACATGCTTCGGTACTATCTAACAGCTGAAGCATGTCATTCTCATTCTCTGAATCAATCGGGTACTCGTCATTGGAGTCGGATAGTGATGGCCAATGCCTATCACTAGCCGAGTCGTTCTGTGCCCGGTTTGGGGTGGCTTTTTTGGGCTCGAGCATACTCGGTGGTGGCGAGCCAAGTCGATCATGACTGAGATCATGGGTTGAGAATTGGGATCGAGCACCTGGGTCTATACGTTGGCTCTCATACCCATGTTCCATGGTTGAAGGGGGCGTGTAAAGACCTGTCGTTGCAGCCTGGAACTGGAACTCATGATTGTGAAGGTCCTCGTAGCCAGGGAAAACATTGACAAGACGCATCCCAGACCACTGTTGGTCTTGGTTAACAGAACCAACACTGGCAATCTGGTAGCTTTGCGAGGGTCTCTCCCGCGGAGTGGCTGAATTGCAACGTGGTGTTTTGTTCGGGCAACACTCTGGATTAGGGGATATCGATCGCTTTCCCTGGGCTTTATTGGGCGGTTCTTCAATCTGAGAAGATACAAGATTGTTCCTGTTACCGGCAATTCCAGTGGCTCCAGAGGGGTTGCCGAGTCGACTTTCGCCCTGGGCAGCTAGAGCCCCTTCGGTTTGCAGAAATCCATGACTGTCCAACGCTTCACAGTTATTTGCAGCAAGTTCCTCCTTTCCTTTCTCGCCGCTGCAGATATATGTCAAACGACTTCATAAGCCGACTCATGAGACAGGGGTTATACCTGAGGTCAGGCCATTGTGCACCAAAGTGCCCCAAGTAGCCTCCAGTGCCGTGGTTGTCTTGCCACTGGGACGGCATATCAGCGACTTGGGTGACTTGTATTCAGAAAGCCTTGTGCTTGAAAGGGTGTGATAAGCATCCCAGGTGAAACCCTCAAAAACGGTAGGTCGTAATAGGCGTGACAGGGAGCAAACCACTTATGTAGGTAGTTTGCATGAACTTGTTTGTATCATGGAAGCATCCGACTGGACGGAGTTAATGTTCGGATTTGCCAACTCTTTCAACTTGCCTCTGCCTCGTGCCTTCCGCAACTGCCAATATGAACCCACCAAATTTGGAATGGAAGTAACATAAAGTTGGGAGCAAAGCGGCTCGCGCTCCTGCATTCAAGAGGCCCACCACCTCATGCCATACAGGCAGATGCATTGACAACTATGATCTTCATGTACGATTGCAGCCGTAGGTGGTCTTTGACATTCCGAAATGCCACATATTGCTATTTTCTTGATATGAGATATTTCACAAACCAGTAAAATGTCTACTCATTAGCTGGAGAACGGCTACTACTATGGAGAAAAGCGCCAGGGAGGGAAGGCACGACTCTGGGCTGAGATGAGCAGCATTGGCACGGGCTTAAGATTGATACAGATATGCAACTAAGGTGGCTATATGAACTAAGAGGATCAAATATGACTCCACTTGTATATCCCCCGCAAACAGGTGGCATCATACCGACAAGCCACAAACAACCAGTCTCTAACAATAGAATCAACCTATGTTTCAAGTAGGTTACCCTCTTGAGGGCGCGCTATGCGGTTGATTCCTCTGCGGTTGTCTTGTTCCCGAGATACCAGAATACCGTCTCGCTGCTACATACACAACGCCCCTCACGCTGCTTGCAGCTCGCGCATTGCCCCAGCCCTCTCGGTGCTTTCTTTTTGCTTTATTGACTTACCCCGCGGTCTATCTTATCTACGTCACCCTTTCTCAACCCAGTTCCATAGACCGCCAGTCTGACGCAGGCACACATCAGACGGCACTAGATCGGAAGAGCTCGACAGGACTTTCGTGCGTCCGAAGAGTCCGTTTTGTCCTGTTCCGAAAGACACTCTCGGCTTAGTCTCACTGCGGGCAAGGAGCTGGGTCGGCGCTTCGGAGATCGTTTGCCATCATGTTTTCGCAGGTGAGCTTGGACATTCACTCCCTTAAGTCCTAGGCATATCTCTTGATCTCATCGTGAGATTTTCAGAACATGATATGACCGTAGCGACTCGATGCCCCGGGTAGCCCCCTCTACACTCTGGGCCGTAGACGCTCAGCTCTTGGTACAACTTGTGCCGTTGAGAGAAATTGGGACCCTTTGGAAGAATGACTTAGCTAACTGATTTGGCCTGCAGAAGAAGCCTTATTCTGCCATCACCGTGACCATTGATCGGCTCACCAGCGAGCAGTTTGAGGAAGATGACCTTAGTGGTATCCCGGATCTGGTGGAGGTCATCAAGCTGCAGGCTGCTGGGCCCACCGAGGCTGCTCGCGCGCTCCGGAAGAAGTTGAAGTATGGAAATGTACATCGACAGATCCGATCTTTGACATTGTTAGATGGCTTGATCCAAAACGCAGGTCCTCGCTTTCAAAAGACCTTTGCCGATGAGCCGTTGCTTGAGCGTTTACGTGTATGCGGCACATCAGACTTGTCAGACCCCGAGGTCAAGAAGAAATGTTCCGAGCTCTACAGGAGTTGGGCCGCTGAGTACAAGGGCACGCCAGGCTTGGAGCGCATTGCGGCGCTTTACAAGGTATGATGAAGTCTACTAATTAGAAAAGGTCCTTCTGCTTAACTTTGACAGGAACTACCTCGGCGGAAACAAGTCGTAACGCAGGACAAATCCAAAGTCATTCGCGAGACTGAACAAGATCCCTTCCGTGACTCGGAAGATGAACAGGAGCAACAGTCCAAGGCCTCGCCCACCCCCCAAGCTTCGTCTTCCCAGGCCCCTGTTACTTTTCCGCAACCAGCTGCGACCGTCCAGTCTTTCAGTCACGTCAAGTCCAACTCGAAGTCGGGCTCGTTTTTCTCCAGCTCTTCGTCCAAGGACAAGAAAAAGGACAAAGATAAGGCGAAACGGAAGCCGTTCAATCTCGAGGCAGAGAAACCCGCGATAAAAGGAGCCATCGCCGATGCATCTATCGCTACAACAAACTTGAACAATGCTATGCAAAGTATCAACAGAGAGAAGGAGCGAATTTCTGACAATGCTCTTGCCGTCGAACGTTTCGAGGCCTGCAAAAAGTTGCGTAGGAAGATTTTGAGATATGTATGTTGCTTATCAGCCTGAAGCTTTTTGTTACTCCTGAACTTGCTAACGACTGCAGATTCATAACGTGAATGACGAGGAATATCTCGGCGGTCTCCTCCATGCCAACGACGAGCTCGTTACGGCACTGATGACTTTCGAACAACTCGATCGCTCCATCGATGCAGACAGTGACTCCGAAGATGATATGGCTGAGCAGGCTCATCTTTACAGGAGTAAGTACATACCATGCGCAACAGCGTCCTGTGATACTAACAATCTTAGTGGCTACTGAGAAGGGCAAATCACCCATGTCGCCGACAAGCCCCAAGAGCCCTACCTCGGAAATGGCTGGCCTAAGTTTGAGCCCAACCCAGCCACAGCGTCCCGTACCTCCTCCTCGGCCATCGACCTCATCAAAGCCAGCCTCTCGGCCTGCGCCTCCACCTGTCGAAAGTGACGACTCGGAGGCAGAAGATGAGGATGAGAATGATCCGTTTGCTGACCGGAATGAGGTGGAATGAAATTTCACTATTAAGCCCGGAGAAAGAGAACCGAAGTGGTGATGGAGGAAGCCGTTCTCATTTGCATCGTCCTGCGACTATGCTTATGTTCTCCACGTACCAGCCAAGCGAGTTCTAGCTTTACTTCTTGCACATTCAACCAAGGGGTTCCTATGATTCTTTCCCACAATATTATTGTATCCAGCATACTCGGTCGGAATAATATGCTTAATTTATCAAGCTCTTTCCTCGCCTCAATCACAACGTAGAACTCGAAATGCAAAGTTGACAACCCCTTTTTAGGTTCTCCTACTTATCCCCATGGTGGCGACAACGCCGCCTTTGGTCTAATAGGTACTTTCCGCAAATAATCGATGTCTATTTGTCTAATCAGGCACCACATCTAATCAAATAAGTATTATGTCCAGTGCGGTAAACATTATATCACGGCACTCCATATTCCCTCATGTATACAGGACAGATGGCATGGTTGGGGCAGCGCTGTCGCCATCAAGGGGATAGTGCTGTATCAGCCAACTCCGGATATCGCCTATTTGCGTTCTTACCACAAATTGTCGTTATGCTATTAAGTCGCTTGAATAGCACAATATATCACATGTACCGATACCGGCGAGCTTCAGACGGTCACCTTGAAAATTTCGTACCCGTGTGGATGAAGTTGTCAAGTACGCAACAAGGTTGGCAGAGGCATGTTGATTGCTACTTAAAGGTAGCCGTATAATAATAGGTATAATGGCAAATAATGTACCATGCCCAACAAACCCTAGCCACATTACCCGACCACTACGACAGGACACCAATGGGATACTGGTCCAGTATATTGGTGTTGTTTGGTGTGACAATGGGAACCTGCGTATATGATGTGGTCTCAACGGACTGGCTGGCGAATGAGGGCATCTTGCGTACCGGATACTGCTGGGTGATGTGCGCCGCGATATTCAGCAGCTTGGACTCGGTGAAAGGCAGGCCCAGGATCTCCATGCCAATGGGGACGCCGATGGGTGCGTCCTCGCTCGTGGGCGAGAACCCAACGGGGACGGTCACGACGGGCGAGCCCGTCAGGGCCGCCAGGATGCCGTTGCGACCGCTCTGCGACGGCGCGCCGAGCTTGACCACGAGATTCTTCTGCTCCGGGTAGAGGACAGCATCGAGGCCGTCCTGGGCGAAGGAGGCGTGCAGCGCTAGGGTCAGGTTCTGGATGCCCACCTTGTTGACGGCGTAGGAGGCGTTGCCGGTGGATGAGATGAGCGCGGTGTTGACGTAGCCGTACTGGCCGGGGATCACGAGGAACTTGCCGCTCTCATATAGCTCATCGAGCGAGGCAGGTGCGGCCCCATTCAGATTCGAGCTGGCGAGGTAGGCGTTCATTGCCTGGCGGAACTCGGCGGTCTGGACGTCAAGTTTTGCGAGGGCGGTCGCGTTGTAGGTTGGCTCGGTGACGCTGATGATCTCGACACCCGCGGACTTCAAAAAGCCCAGCATGGCCGACATGGCCTCGTTGACGGGTTTGGTTTCGGACGAGTCGCTGTGGTTGAAGAATCCGTCGAGGACGCCCACACGCAACCCCGCGAGGCCACCGTCGTAGAGACTGGCCGAGTAATCCGTGCAGTTGTTGGTTGACCGGCCGCCAAGAAAAGAAGGAGGTCGCGACAGCGCAGTGGCGTTGTCGGCCTCGTCGTAGCCAACGCTGGCCATGACTGTTAGGGCGACGGCCAAGTCCTTGACGTTCCGGGCCATCGGCCCCACGACATCCTGGGTGTAGCTGACGGGGATGACGCCGGCGCGCGAGAGGAACCCCCACGTGGGCCGCACGCTGACGAGGCTGTTGGCGCTGGCCGGGCTGCGCAGGCTGTTGACGGTGTCGGTCCCGGTGCCCAGGACGGCGAAGCTCGCGGCGAGGGCGGCGCCGGTGCCGCCGCTGGACCCGCCGGGTGTCCGCGTCTGGTCGTACGGGTTAAAGGTCTGGCCCCTAGCGACGACACGGACAGGCCCTCGAGCGCGAGCTCGTGCAGGTTGGCCTTGCCGAGCACGATGGCGCCCGCGTCCTTGAAGGCCTGGACCGTGGGGGCGTCGGCGGTGGGACGGTTCCCGGCGAGGGCCAGGTTGCCGCCCGTCGTGTTCATGGGCACGGCGTCGTAGTTGTCCTTGAGCAGGATCGGGATGCAGAACATGCTCCTTCCCGTAGCGTTTCCTGCCGACAGATCGCGGTCTAGATCGTCGGCGAGCGAGAGGGCGTCGGGGTTGAGACTGATGATGGCGTTGATGGTTGGGTTGAAGGCCTCGATGCGGGATAGGAAGCCCGAGACCACGGCGCGGCAGGTCGTCATGCCGGTGAAGAGGGCATTGTGTACGCCGTCGATCGTGGCCTCGCGGACGTCGAAGGAGTCAAGATTGGAGTAAGCCGCGGCCACGTGCCTCAGGAAGAATGTGGCCACCAGCATGGACAGCAACCGTCGTGTCATCATGATGGGGAGGAGTTTGCAGCTGGCAGTAAGTTGGGCAGTGAAAAAAGTACAATGCTTTCAATGATGCTGCGAACAACTCCTGTTTGGAGCCAGAACCCTGATCATTTTAATAGAGGGTTTGACCGTAGGTTGTCCAGCCAGT
This sequence comes from Apiospora hydei, assembly GCF_038363865.1. Lineage (NCBI taxonomy): Eukaryota > Fungi > Ascomycota > Sordariomycetes > Amphisphaeriales > Apiosporaceae > Apiospora > Apiospora hydei. The sequence goes on along the minus strand of NW_027117364.1, from coordinate 2,455,833 downwards.
TAATAGTAGCGATAAACAATAGATACCGGCCGCAGCATTCACATCATGTCGTGAATTTACATGTCATGATTGCTTGCTCCGGAGGTGGAGGACCTTATCTGACCGGGTTTCCAACGCAGACTTCGGTTCATCAATGGCCACCCCGCAGCTTGGCCGCTCCTCCCTTGAATGCACCGCAATTGCCGAATGTCAGCAGTATGCATCACTTGAGTAAGCTACACAGAAACCACTGCTTAGTTGTAACTGCACCCAAGCTTCGACCGTGGCAGCTGCGATCGGTATATCTATTGCAGGACCCTGGGAGGGTGACAGAATACATGGTCACTCAGACACTGCCACAAGTAGTCTGAGGTGTTCTCTTGATTGCGAATGCGCTGCTTTTCATATCACACCTGATCGTTGTCATACAGCGTAATTTAGTGTAAGCAGCGCTTTCGCCATCAAAGGGGATCGATCATGCAAGAAAAACTGCCGAGTACATGATCGCAACTGTTCCAATTTGACGCAATGATACCTCTAGCCCATCGGTCACAAGGGGCGGGTGAAAGGTAGGCCAGTGAGCAAGTAGGAGTAGATTCGGACGCAGTCCTGCTGTAGTTACATGAAGCCATATACTTCCAATGTCCGGGAGAGCAAAAGTCTCTATTCGCAGAATCGCCCCCTACTGAAGAGCGATGACGACATTTCTATGTGCCTCATGTGGCGCAACATGCTAAAAAGCTCCGGCAACCGATCGGCATTGTAGCAGTGTCGCCGGCGTGCCTATCTGATGCGCCGGCAGCTACTGGGAGTCTGGGCCGCTGGGCGATCTCGACGGGGCGCGAATTACGGGCCGAGTTTGGAGGCCGCCACCATGACGTCGAGGATTTTCTAGAAGACGGAAATGCGTGCTGTCCGCTGGTTGTAAGGAGAGAACACCCCACATCGCCAGCTTCAATGGTACTTGCACGCTTCGAAACGGTCTGTCGGTCTGGATTGCACATTGCTTCTCGCTGGCGGTCGCGATTGCCGGGGTTGCTCAATGTGCACGCACTTGATGTGCTGTGCCGTCCAGTCAGTCACCTTCCACCGAGCGTCTTGGCCCAGCAGTAACCGTGATGGGAAGATCGAGGAGCCTTGATACTGGACTGGCAGGGAACATTGAGCCACCAAGTCGAATTGCACAGCAATACTTGACACTGTTGATTATACACGTAGTTGGCCAACGCTACCCCAATGAAGTCACTGCTTATGTGTGATCTACGGTGTGCATGGATGGTAAAAGAAGGCTGATTCTTGTTTCGAGATTGCTCCGGATTCATCGACAATCTGACATGAACATGGAGTTTTGGATTTGCCGTCACAGCCATGGAGTGACGTAGAGTCGGATTGACGTCAAAGGAAATAACCCACGGTTATCCAGATCGAAAATCGATGCATGTCGATTGCTTGCAACCTGAATCATCAGGGCCCTGGTCCTGGGCTGGGGCAACTGACATTTAGCATCCTGCAGACTGGAGAGAGGACAACTGTGTGTCAACTGGCGTTGCTGTCATATATGTGGAGCAGGCCGTCAAGAGCGAAGATGGTTCCGATCAGGCACAGAAAATTGGACCAGGCACGTCACGCCCGGGGCAGAAGCCCCGGGAGGATCAAGAGGCTGAAGGACAGGAAACACCACACCAAGGCAGTCGAACCGACCGAGAGTACGGCCGCGAACTGGGGAAAGGCACTCCCGTTACCCGTGCCGTGCTGTCCTGGCCGTCAGGCACAGACAACAGGCACTTGCCACTACCTACCAACAGGCTACACTAGACCCCCCGGTCTGGAAGAAACTGACGAGGGTTCAAAACGGAAGGAAAAGCGAGCCAGAGGTTAAACTGGCAGACGCAGGTCCAAAACGGTGGCGTCGCGCAAACGGCTGCACAGTACAGGATGGACAGTACTGGCGCAGGGCAAAAAGAAAGAACAGATAGGGCCAGAAATAGGGTGTTCCCCGAAGTGGAAAGTTCAGCGCAGGCTCGGCCAATAGTCCTCTGGGGATGTTGGTTTTTTCCTGCGGCCCCTGCTTTCTTTCGACTCACATGAACAATACTGTGAGATGAGGACCCCGCAATAGAACCCATCCGTGATATCAAAAGTGGACGGGGACATTCCATTGAAACCCGCGAGGTGTCTCGTGGCCCGGGTCTGGCCTGGGTTTTTTCTGGGCGTTTCTTCTGCTTCAGGGGGGCCCTGCTGCTTCTCCGCAATGTTCTCCAGGAGCCCAGAACAGCGGGAAAGCGCCTTGATTGGCCCGTCACAGGGATCGTCCACCTGCTAACCGGATCGCAGCGAAGGGTTGAGAGGAAAATAGATTGGGATGTCTTTTTTTTTTCATCCTTGCACTCACCGAGATCCCGTATGTACCGTCCGTGGCCACCTCCCATCGAGGTGCGAGGAGCCCGACCTCCACGCACCAAGCCGTGCAAGCCCAGAAGCCAAGCCCCCCGAGTCTCGCAACCCCCATCGAGGTTTGGCAGTGGTCGAGTTACATCCCAACTCTGCCTACCATTCCATCCCATCCCAACCCAACCCACGCTACCCCGCCTGTGTGCGTACATGCGTATGCGCAGTAGCAGTCTAGATTGATGTACGTACTTGCAGGCTAACCAGGAGTAGTACTCCGAGCTACGCAGCTGCCACCGGCTCAATTTTGTGGGCTGCATTCAACCAAGGTTCGCTTGGCTTCTGCTTTTGCTCGGCCTTTGCGCTGCGCATTTCGCAATCCATTCGTCGGCGAGTACATGCTGCAGACGGGCTGGGTGATACGGATTCAGTAGCAAAGTCGTGGTAGATCTCGACTCGAGTCACGGGAAGCTTCACTTGGGGACAGCATTTAGACGAGATTCCAAGCCAAGGGGGCCAGCCCTCTGCGTTGGTGCTTGGTATGCACCAGGCTGGCAAAAATAACGATGATCTCGGCGTCTTACTTGGCCCTGATATTCCTGCCTGTTGTGCGCAGTACCAGGCCCCCTATTATTATGTTCTCATAGCCCTCGCCTGCTTTGTAGGGGAACCACAATATTGCGCAACCAACCTGCCTGCGCTTACGCGCGCCCATCCCACGCTTGCTCAACATCCGGATCGCGATCCCCTTGTATGCGGTTGTTTCCTCCTCCACCCTCCACACTCACAGCCACCTCATCTGGCCGCCAATACCGTCCCCTCCACAGGACTCGAAACCCCAAGCTACCCAGTCCATTCAAGCCCACCGACCCTCGGATCGTGGCCCACTTCCCTGTCTCCTCCCTACGCCCGCGGGGACACCACCCTAGTTGCTGACTACAGGCCGACTTCCCACGACTACTTCAAGAGCCAAATCCTCCCCCAGAGTTCTCCGGACAATCCTCCGCCCATTCTACACATTCCTCCCAACACACCACCACCTTCTCACACCATTCAACTCTCTTCTCCAAGGAAGACACACCCAAACACCACCCCATTTCTATGACAGATTCTGAGTCCCCTTATCCGAAACGCGCAAGAACAAACGACCACATGCCTGGACTCATCACCGAAGACGGCGCCAGTGGTGCCCATGATGCGCCTTACACCAACGACTACACCAACGGCGCCGATACCAATGGCCACCCCAGTGACCAGCTCAATGCCCGCATCAATGGCTACGCCAATGGTCACTCGAACGGTGCCAGCAATGGCTCAACACGAGAAGTAAACCACGACGACTGGTTCATTGGCAGTGTTGACCAAGGCACAACCTCGTCTCGCTTCATCATCTTCAACAGCTGGGCGGACCCGGTCGCCATGCACCAAATCGAGTTCGAGAACTTGTATCCTCAGTCAGGGTATGTCTTTTCTATAATGCGACTTGTCAAAACACCGTAGCTAATCGTTTCTCTGCAGATGGCACGACCAAGCCCCCTACGAGCTCCTTGATACCGTCGAGGAATGCATCGAGAAGGCCACGGAGAAGTTTGTCGCTCTGGGCTACCTCAAGTCTCAGATCAAGGCCGTCGGTATCACGAATCAGCGTGAAACGACCATCTGCTGGGACAAGAACACAGGCGAGCCCCTGTGCCAGGCTGTTGTCTGGCCTGATACCCGAACCAAGGATCTGGTGCGCGAGCTGAAGAACCGCCCTGGCGCTGAGAAGCTCACCGAACTCTGCGGCCTTCCTCTCAGTACATACCCATCCAGCGTTAAGCTGATGTGGATGATCAAGCACCATGGAGAAGTCAGCAAGGCGTATGAGGAGAGCCGCTTAGCTTTTGGCACTGTCGACTCTTGGCTGATCTACAAGCTCAACGGTGGTATTGAGAAGAACATTCACGTTACGGACACCACCAACGCAAGCCGTACTATGTTCATGAACCTGCACACCCGGCAGTACGATGACCAACTGTTGAATTTCTTCGAAATCGACCCCTCCAAGGTCGCTTTGCCCAAGATTGTGCCATCTTCCTCCCCCGATGCTTATGGAAGAATCGCCAGGGCACCCTCGCGGGTGTTAAGATTGGTGGCTGCCTGGGTGACCAGTCGAGTGCGCTGGTTGGCCAATGTGGCTTCAACGCTGGCCAGGCAAAGAACACATACGGTACTGGCTGCTTCCTGCTGTACAACGTTGGGACAAAGCCCGTAATCTCCAAGTACGGCTTACTTGCTACTGTCGCATACGACTTTGGCGAGGGCAGCGAAGCTGTTTACGCTCTCGAAGGCAGTGTCGCCGTTGCTGGCTCTGGTGTCAAGTTCTTGCTTAACAACCTTGGATTTGAGCGAGACTCTCACCGTATCAGTGCCCTCGCGGAGAGCGTCGAGGACAATGGCGGTTTGGTATTTGTCACAGCTTTCAGCGGACTGTTTGCGCCATACTGGATCGACGATGCCAAGGGAACTATCTGTAAGCATTCCAACCCCCTTTTGGCCCATAGAGGCATGCAAATGAACAAGTTGACTAATATTTACTCTAGTCGGCATCACTCAACACACCAAGCGTGGTCATATTGCCCGCGCAACACTGGAGGCGACTTGCTTCCAGACGCGGGCCATTCTGGACGCTATGGAGCGCGACTCTGGCCACAAGCTCCACTCTCTGTCGGTTGACGGTGGCATGTCCAACAGCGACCTGACCATGCAGACGCAAGCGGACGTGTCTGACATCCACGTGGCCCGGCCACCCATGCGCGAAACCACGGCGCTGGGTGCCGCCATTGCGGCCGGCATGGCTGCCGATGGTTGTGGCTGGCACAGCCTTGAGGATGTGGCCGAGATGATGCGCATCAAGGACCACGTCAAGATCTTCAAGCCCGTGAACGACAAGAAGAAGGTGGCGCGCATGTACGCCAACTGGGAGCGGGCCGTGCAGATGAGCCGCGGATGGGTTGTCCAAGAAGAGGATGATGGCCCGGAGCATGCTACTGCCATCAAGCAGTCTCAATCCTAAGTCATCAGTTGGCATTGTCTGGGGACATTTGCTTGCCTTTTTGGGCATAGTCTTTTTGCATTGTAGCGCGTAGCGGAGGCTTTGGGATAGCCAGTTCGGGTCTGGCGCTTGGGAGGCGTTGATTGGTTGCATTGCCTGGGAGTCAGAAAGGGGCTAATCCGCCTATAATTTTGAGCGGAAGGGAAGATATCCATCCACATCTGTAGCTTTAACGATTGTGTGTACTACTATTATCAAGCAACACTTAATGATCATACCCTTACTTCACAAAACCACATTACATTATCACCTATGGCCTCTAATAATTCAGTGATTTGTTCTTTGCCTATTCATTCACATGTTGCTTTCTACTTCATACAAGCGCGCAAGTAATGTTCCCTGTCGGGGGTGGATCCCGAACAGGAAGACGAAGACGACGAAGACGACGACGACGTTGACGACGACTGCTGTGGTCGCAGCTGCTGGACATATCACAAATCGATCTTACCCCACTACAGGTGCATACAGAGTCGCAGTGAGTACGACTTCAATGGCAGTCTAGAAAGAGTTTGCCCATGGGGCCAGGCTGGAAATCCCATGGGGGTAGTGTCGGCGGTTCTCCATAAATACCCAACATGAAGGATATCTCCCCATGTGACAACGTTGGGGATGGAACCTCTTCCTCCCCACCCCTCTGCAGGTTGTGAATCTCAGGCCAAAAAAAAGTAGATACCTAGGTATGCAAGCAACAGTGGACGGCGGTTAAAGACTTAACCAAGCTGCACATAGCAGGGAGTCGCATTGCCAGTTTGGGACGGCAGGATGCGAAGATGGCCAATGGCAGCAGCGGCTTTGACTAGGTACCTGGTAGCAGCATCGTCCCATTGCCCATTCTCCGTACATGTAGTGCAGCTGTCGAAGGGCTTCCTGTTGGTTCACTTTTGTTTTCTCCTCAAAGCAGGAAGGAGCTGGCTGCAGCTTGGCAGCGAGCGGAGTTACGAAGCTGAAGCTGCCTCGGATGAAGGAAGGAAGGAAGGTACGTCTGGTGCTACCTAAGGCTTTAGTCTGCTGTAGTCGCAGAGTGTGTCGGCAAGCGATGAAGCTCGGACCTTTTTAGTTTCTACTTGTAGGAGTCTAGGAGTCTAGGGCTCTAGGCGCTGGATCAGCCCGGGATCCGGGCCCCGGATGAGACAAGCCGCAGGTCTAGTGTTTTCGCGGGGAGTCGTGGGAGTCTATTTCAGTCATGGTCATGCTAGTTTGAAGGAGGCATTCCGTCGTCCGAAGTCGCTCTCGACACTTACAATTCCTCTCCCGAGTCGACTCAGGTTCAATCGATGTTTGGTGAGATAAGGATTGGAGCTAGCCAGTCACATTGCTCTGCTGGTCGTGGCAGAGGCGGCGAGCGACAAGCAGGACAAATTGCTCCTTTCCCGAATCCCACCTCTTCCTTTCTCCCTCATACGGTCCGACCTCTATCAAGTACGTGCCCGCTTGGGCTGCAGCAGCATCCAAAAGCTGACGACGATCTAATCAAAAGGGCCGCTCCACTGCCGCAATGCCCGACACGAGCAAAAGCCAAAACAACAAGCACCGACATCGTGAACTGATCGCCCTATCCACCTTCTCGATTGGACGGGGGCGAGAATAGTCCATTGCGCGGTTTTCGAAATCACCTGGCCCTTCCGCCAAGCCCATTGTGGGAATCTCGCCAAATACGACGGCCTGGCACCTGCTAGTCTAGAACCTTGCCGCATGCACCTCTGTTCCTGCGACCCCTTTTCCCCGTACACCCCACTCGTCGGGCTTTGTTGCTTCCACTGGGCACAGTATATTCTTTTCCCCAGTCTCAATCTGCCCCGCTCCTGCTTGCCCCTGCGACCAGTCCGTGACCGTAACAGACGGTGCAGGTGCAGGTGCAGGCGCACCTTGCAACTCACGATACCATCACTCCAGTCAGAAACGCCAGCCTCGGGGGCACTTCCGCCGACACTCGGCGCAGTCAACGGGTGCCCCGGCCTGTCCTGGTTGACCGAGCGGCGCTGTGTTGTTGTTGTTGTTGTTGTTGTTGTGCCGTGCCGTGGTGTGGCCACACACCCTCACTTACACACAGGCGCGCACATACAGAAACACGGACACACATACCCAAGGGCCCCCTCTAGATACTGCTTCTGGAAACGTCGGGTACACTATCCCCCCTCCCCCTGGCCAGAACCCCACATCCCGATCGGAATTCCGAGCATCAGGGAGCGCAGGGGAGGCTCGGTCGGCTCCGGCAGCCCACTCGGCGTTAGGCAAGTGATTTATAGCGCCTGTACGGGGCCCAATCGCGGGAATGTGGAGGGGCAAACGGGCCGCCATCAGATAAGATTAACTAAAGTACCCAAGTAGCCCAAGAGACGAATTCGTTCATCATGACGACCAAAAAGCCTCCTGCCCCGTCCGCCTCTACCAAAACATCCTCCCCCAAAGCGTCGCCACCACAACCACCGCTGAAGCAGAAAATGGCGCTGGGCTTCCGATCCCTCGTCGACGGCGCCCGCAGAGCCCTGACGCCCCTCTCGGGCACCCCGGCCTCCCAGCAAGAAGCCGCCTCGGCCCGGGCCCTGTTCCCCGCCACCGACCCGACCGTCGACGGCGACGCCTGCCTGCACGACTGCGACTCGTGCCACATCAACTACCCGCGTGGCTTCAAGATCGACGAGGCTAACCTGCTGTATGGGCACATCAAGGGCTGGAGCACGCATGTGCTCGTGGCGACAGGCAAGACCGACTGGACGCGCGACGTCGAGGACGAGAAGGGCTCCGTCATGCAGGCCGTCGGCGGCTGCTCCAAGAAGCCGGCCAACGGCCGTCTCATGCTGAGCGCAAGCAACATGTTGGTCCCCAACAGCCACGCCCACAGTGACGCTGAGCGCTATGCCGCGCCCACGACCGTCCTCCTCCTGCCCGCCTTCCGCCTCGTCGAGAACGTGACGCCAGCCGCCGTGCCCACGCTGGTCGAACGATTTATCGACGTTGCCCCGACGAACGCGAGCCCACTAGCGCCCGTGACGCTACCCGAGCGCATCCATTTGTCTCTGTCTCCCCAGGACACTGACAACCTGCCACCGCCGACGGCGTCGGACCTGCTGTCGCGGGCGTGCCCGCACTCGGCGCTGATCCTGCTCTGCTCGCAGAAGACGCGCGACGCCCGGTGTGGACAGTCGGCACCCCTGCTGCGCAAGGAGCTGGAGCGCCACCTGCGGCCCCTCGGCCTCTTCCGCGACCTCGACGACGAGCGCCCGGGTGGCGTGGGAATCTACTTCATCTCCCACGTCGGCGGCCACAAGTACTCGGCCAACATGATGGTCTACCGGCGCCCCGACGCGTTCGGCGTCGACGGCGTGCAGCGCGCCCAGCACGAGAAGGACAACGGTGGTGTTGACCTCAAACCCGTGTCGCGCACGAAGAAGACAAACAAGGCCGCTGCGGTTGTTGGTGCTGAAGGAGATGATGCACCAGCAGCGGCAACATCGATCGAGGAAAATAAGGAAAGGGATGATGACGATGTCGGCGCGGGGCAGTGTATATGGCTGGCTCGCGTCAAGCCCGAGGACTGCGAGAACATCATCAAGTACACAGTGCTGCAAGGCAAAGTGGTCAAGCCCGACACGCAGCTGCGCGGTGGCTTTGATCGGAGCAAAGGCTTGATGAGTTGGTGAGAGGTAGTCACGAGAGGAATTGACAAGGTCACCTCATACACTCACCCACCCATTCGGGGCAAATTGCGAAAAAAAAAACAGACTGATGGAGATACACAACCACATTCTTCATGGCTCGTTTTTAATTTCATTCATATATACTTTAAGTATATCACTATGCTTTCACTGGCATACAAGGGAGCAGCAGTCACGGTGGAAGTGTACTTGCTCGCCCTGCCTGCAGAGGTTCATCTCTGATCCAGACTTGCTTGCATAGACTGGGAGATCAGCTCTGTTCTGCGTGTTCTGCATATAGATGGGATCGGTATAGACTGCTACCGCTAGAGCTAGATTCGGGAAGGTGGTGATTCCAAGGGGGAGGAGCCCGGATACCTCGGTATCTCTAGTACGCACTCGGAGAAACCGAACCTTTCCGAGCATAGCTATGTGTATCGGCCCCTTTTCAGTAGAGAGAGAAAATCATGACGATTACCAAATCAAGTACTTGAACCCAAACCATACGCGCTACTCAGTTTGCACGCAGTGATAAGTGGTTATACTGCAATGCATACGTATGTTGATGTGCATGCTACGTAGATAGACCTCAGATCACACACGCGTTGTAGCCTCTAGATTAAATTAAGAAGGTTACACTTTCTAAGGGTCTTGTGCTTTTCCAAGTAAACTTCCCTGGCTGCATCAACACACTCTATCCCGCCCTGTGTACGCATGAAAGTGAAGGAAGACCAGACCAACCACCAGTTCGGGAGTGGTAGTTCAAAGTTTAACCACACGTGTGGTGTAGTAACGAGGCGCGACGTCAAAGATATTGTGTGAACCTAGATTCCAGCGAAGAGAATCAAAACATCAACAACACCAGCAAGGTAAGCACGCACGGCCATAGGGAAATGTAGCAAACATAGAAACAAACGGTATATGGTATATGTTCATGGGTATCTATTGAGTATCTTTTTCGCTTGTATACCTCAATTCCCCCTTCTTTCCTTTCTCTACCAAACCCTTTCCTTCGACGAGGGGCTTCTTCCCAGCTCTTTAAATGATAGGGCTTTGATGTGTGTTTTGTTGGTCTTAGTGAATCCAAGCGAGAGATGATGATAAACAGGATCGCAATGCTCGTCTCTCGTAAAAAGTAAAAATATTTGCAAAAATGCCACATGTATATACAAGCACCCTTCGGTGTATTGAAGGCCTCAACCTGCCTCGTTCGCCGGAAAACGAGGGACTCCTGGGGGGAACAAGCGCCGGAGGGTTGAGTAAACAGACGATGTGATATGTAAGTTGCAGTCGAAACAAAAAACGCCATTGGTATATGTAAACTCCGTTTTCCTTTGCAAGCAATGTGCCGAGATGATGAATGACGAAAAATCCGAAGCGCAAAGACTCAAGCTGCAAATGCCAGGCATGTGGATAGATGTATTTGGTGTTTTGGTATTTGTTGTTTCGTGTCCTTGCTGGGACTCGGGCTTTGCGACCTCGACGCCGCAGCGGAACGACGGGAGGGAAAGAGTCATCAGAAGATATATGCTCTTTAGTATAGTCTGACACCTTGCGTTCGGTCACAGGCCTTGTCGGCCGCGCCCGACTCCCTCGCCCACCGCACATCCCATTCCTTCTCGTCTGTGTTGAACACGATCTCGCCTCGGCTGCCGATGGAGAGTGGCCTTGACCGTTGGATAAACGAGCCTCGTGACTTGCGACCCCACTCCTTCTGGCTCCTATACTTCCGCCATTTGGCCGCCAGGCATCGCGCCAAGATCCACAGCAGAACTAATCCCACGGCGGAGCCTACGGCGCATGCGCCGGCATGGCGCGTGGCAATGCGCGAATAAGACTCCCCCGAGTCAATCGCCTTGGCGGACTGATAAACAAATTCATGAAAGCCGGGCTCCAGATGCTTTATCGTCGAATGCGTGGCCGTGGTTATCTTGCGCGGGAGGGCATGGCGTGACATATACGAGAGATCGGACAGGGAAGGCGCGAATGCGCGGAAGTCGGTACAGCGCTGTTTGAGCAGGAGATGCTGGTCAGCCAAGAACGCATGGAGGACAAGAGAGAGAGCTAGCTAGCTTTCCAAGCCGAGCTTAAGTTGGCATATTTGGTGGAGACACCAAATGGTCTCAGTTTCGCGTCATGGGAGGAAGGGGATGGCAGGTCGTTGAAGAATGGGGTAATCGCGTGTCATGAAGGGAATCCGGGGAGACCCGGAGGGATGATGTGAAACTTACGCCATCAACGGGAGCGGCGCTGATCAACGGGAGCGTGTATGCGCCCAGGAAGAGAAGCGCTGGCAGAAGCTGCATAGTGGGCGACGGTTTCCACGGCGGTGATCGTTCGCGAGTCTGCCTACTAGTACGGCGGCAGAGAATGGGAGACGGCGCGTAGGATGCGAAGCTCGCTTTCGTGTTACGCAACGATGGGTAGATAGGGTGTAGACTCTTCTTCGAGCCCAGCTGGTCGCGATTGGAGCAGATTGAAGCCGGTGGTAGGAGTATTAAGCTTCAACCTGACAGCGTCTAGACCATCACAGGCCGGTATGGTATAGTGAGACTCCCAAGACGTGAGAGGGGAGGGTGGTTCAGAGTCGGAATGAGGAGTTGGTATTGTCTGTATACTGTTGCATCGGCGTCGGCGTTTATTCCTCTTGTTTGTTTGTGTCCTTCTTTCCTTTTCGCGGGACGTTCCAGTTCAATGAAGAACTCTAACGTTGGGGCGGGAAGAGAGGAGGGAGGGGGGATCGGTCACAAGAAAAGGAACAGCCTGGCAGGCAGGATAGCATGGGTTACAAGCTACAACAGTACTGTAGTAAGCCTGCCTGGCCCTTTCTTGGCTTAGCTGGATGGATGATGCTGGAGGAGGGGGGCCAAGGAGTAAAAAGGACGGAAAGGATGGGAAGGGGATGGCGAGATGGATTAGGTAGATACTGTAGATAGATAGCGAGAGAGATAGAGACAAGATCAACGAAGGAGGAGCACGAGCGAGCGGAACGAAACGAAACGAAACTGAAAGGAGCAAATGAGCGAATGAGTGACGGAGCGAATGAGTGTGAATGAACGAGTGCTGAGCTGCTGAGCTGCTGACTGCTGACTGCTGACAGACTTGCTAAGCCAGGAGAGGAGGTGCTAACAGACTGACCTACATACGGTATTGCTGCCGCAGCCTGTTTTTTCCTGGGCAACTGGGTAAATAAGCAAGAGGATCCAAACCCCTGTTGATGATTCCCCCGTCGTTGCCCGTGTCTGGTCCCAGTCGGTACCTAAGTTGGTGGTTGCGCCAGTGCCAGTTGCCCTCCGAGCGAGCGAGGCATCGCTCTCAGAGCCTTGTCACGGCCAAATTAAGAAAAGCGACAACGACAGGCCGCGAGCGCATGCAGCCAATCAGGCCGCTGCTGACTGTGTAAGGGCGGGGCGCCGTCGACCCAAAATGACATCGCGTTGCATGAGCCAAGGCCGGGCGAGCCCACGCTGCCCACGCTGCCCACGCTGCCTGCGCTGCAGCTCCCTCTTATTATTAATCTCGGTTTTTTGTTGCCCTCCGTTCGTTCGCCCTGGTGGCATTATTGAGCCTACCAGTACCGAGTTCCCCCAGAGTCTGAGTACTTAGGCGTCTGCGCCACCAACAGCCCTAGTTTGCTAGTCGTGGTCGTATATCGGCATCAGCACCAGCACCAGCATACATAACCAATGCATGCACGATACATCAAATAAACCTAGTACTAGTTTGTATGTAGGTACATCTGTACATGTGCATGCCTCTCGATCTGCGACGTACATACATCTGCTATTAATAAACAAAAACCCAATGGCTGTGGCGCAGAGAAGTGCAGAGTCAACGTCGCGTGGCTCGGAAAGTTTCGTCTTCTGCTCCTTCCTCTTCCTTCCTCCTCCTCCTCCCTGTCTCCCTGCTTGCTGTCTCTCTCTGTCTTTGGCTGCGAGTCTCGCCTTCTTTCCCTCTTTTCGTCGTGGGGGGTGGTCTCGGTGTCGCTTGCCCCCTCCCGCCTGTGCCGACGAGCCGAGCCCAAACCCTCGCATTCCCCGATTTCGATCGCGCCCACCAACACTCAACCTGCAGATTATGACACAATGCGGGAAAAAGAGAAGACATGCATCTTGCCTGCTTGCCTTGCAGGCCCAGGTAATGACCAGGGCCTTGGGGAGGGGGCCACTAACAAAGCGATTTTTTTTCTTTCTTTTTTTCCTGTCAGACCCGACCAACCAACCAACAGGAGGACTCTCTCACGATAACCACGATTCCTTCAATGACGTCTCGTGGTAGCTGCCAATGGGCTCCATATGCGACGCAAAGCTGGCATGATATGACAGCGGTATAGAGGAGGGGTGAAATCCTATAGCTAGGTATTAGTCAAATCCTGTCGATCAGGCTGCCATCACATCACGTCAGAGGTCTGCCCGCCCCTTCTTGTGACCAGCCGGCCACGCACCATATCTAGTATCGTTTCCCGTCCCGGGACAACCAGCACTCAACACCATGTTAACATACCATCCGACACACATGAACACATGTTCTCTTGCTATTTTCGGCACTCACAGCCATGCATACCGACGCAGAGTTGAAAGCAAAGCCCGCTGTGGCGGTGGGTGTCCGCAGTTGAAACCAGTTACCTTATGAGGTAGGCACTAGGCAGCCCTACAATCGGTGCGCTAAGCAGATAGTGTGTATTTTGAGGGTACGTGTAGACTAAGTGAGATAGCTCGCTACCACCCTCTTGTCTGGGGTCATGGCCACTATCATCCTCCCACTTTGCATCAACTTCGCAGACAATAAGATATTCAAACCCCCCCCAAAATAAGAAACGCTCGTCCAACGCTGATGGAGCATATCGTGCATGTACAGACCGCCAGTAAGCCACCAACCAACCCAGCCCAAGATATGTAGTAATACCCAAAGGAGTACTGCTGCGCACTCTGGTAGGCTCTGGGTTTGCCTTCCCTTTATTTGCTTCCATATAGTCTTCCAACTGTGGCTTCGGCGAGGGGAGAGCCGGCGCATCAACCAAGACGGCTTAGGCATGTTTCTTAATCTCCTCCCATGAGCCGTCTTGGCTGCTGTCTGGCTCGGTCCCGTCATCGCTGCCGACATGACTCTTGCGTCGCCGCATCTGCCCGCGCTCTGCCATTGCTTCCCGGATCTTGCTGTTCGCCTTCTCGAAACCCTCCTTGGAATCGAGAGTGGTGAATCCGCTGATAGGGAAAGCACCCGATCCGAATCCTCCACCGCTGCTGCTGCTTCGGCTTCTATCCCGCGAAGGGGGCCGGGTCGGGAACATGGCGACACGACCAATGTTGGAGAAAGACTCGTTGCGAGGCAGCGCCCGGCTGGACGCCGTGGTGTTGCGGCGCGAGACCATAGGCGGGGTTCCAACACTGACGGGAGAGCTGGGTTCGCTGGGGTTCGTGAAATCCGGCGGTAGGCTGGTGTCACCGCCGGGGAAGGTCGGGTCCTTAATGAGGCGGTTCTTCTCAAAGTCGTCGTACATGTCGGGTCCCAGCTCATTGATCGTGGCAACCACCTGGTCAGCAAGTTGGGCACGCTGCTGTCGGATCTGGTGGAAACTATAGCTAGACGAAGGGTTCAGACACAGGATGAGAGGTCGCAGAGATTTGGCAATGTCCATGCCGACCTCTCCGAATCGGAGCGCTGCAAAAGTGATAGCAGGACAAACTGCCCAGCTGGCAAAGAAGATGGCCCACCAGGGAAGCCAATCCGGAGCGTATCCAAAGCACCTAGTGTAAGCCAGCAGAATACTGTAGAAGTGGTAGACAACCGGCGCCAGAGCCATGGCAACGAGGATTTTCCAGGTCGCCATGACATCTCTGCCGGCAATCTTAACCGTGGACCCGGCCAAGGCCGTTGCAGCCTTCTGGATACTGATGACTTTTGAGACCAGGAAGATGGGCGCAAAGAGGACCAAGCCGGGAACCACTCCAATCGCCAGGACACAGAGTTTCAAAACTCTCCAGAGAAGCAACAGGACTACCTTGGGAATGAACCGCCTCGCGTGCTCGACTTGGTGATCTTTGACATTCAGGTAGCGCAGTTCGTCGTTGTATTTCTTGATCCTAGTCAGAACGTCGATGATGCGGGGATCATCCTTGAATTTGGAGAAGCCCTTGGCAAGCTTGCGATTAAGCTCGACGATATGAGAAAGGGGCAATTTCTTGCCCGTCATGTAGAGCCTTCTAGCTGCCTGGATAGACATGAGAGTATCGTAATCTGGCGTGGAGACCGTCACCGATTTCAGAGACATGGTGCACATGTCCAGGAGCTGGGCAATGGCTTCTCTTCGTTCATTGTTCTGATAAAGCGTCACCAGGTCCGGGGGCACCGAGAACGGCTGGCCGAACTCAACCACAGCTCGCGATCGGAACTTGTGTGGGTGGAAATAGTTCATGCCCACTGGCACGATGGTAAGACCGCAATCGGGATCCTGGGCGAGGGTTCCCAGAGCCATGATGGCAACGCCTGCCTTTAGGGGCAAGAGCTCGGTTCGGTCATGGCTACCACCCTCGGGAAAAATGCCCACGCAGCCGCCGGATCGGAGTCGATCAAATACAGCCTGGTAGACCTTGCTCTGGTCAATACGAGGGGCGAGCTTGTATTTAGTACCCTCGAAACCGGGCTTGGGACCGTTGATTTGCGGGTTGGTGAACCTGCCCTCTTCGGTGATATCGTCGCGGCCTGTAAGCTGGAACAGCGACACCTTTCCCTTAAAAGCTCGCTTGGTCCGTATCTCCTCGGGGCCGACGATTTCGAGAATGTCCACGTTGGTCCCTGACTGGCCCTTCACCGAGGGCAAGAAAATCATGCCGCCAACTTCGGCGTCCCTCTCGAAATTGGTACCGACGCCGCGGATGATGTTCGGGTTGTTGATGGGGTCGGGCATGTAGACAAGGCCTGGCTTAGGCTTCGCCGAGTCCTGGGCGCGGCCGACGGGGACGGAGCCCACCTGGCGCGAGCCCCAGCCGATGAAGCCATGTACCGATTTCTGGGCAATGAGCAGCGACACGCGCCTGTGGGCTTCATTGCGCAGAGTACGTTGTAGGATAATCGCATCGACGAACTGGTTCGCATGTGGCGCGGCGATAAACAGAACGGGGCCTGATCTAGGCACATACCAGGAGCCTCTGTGATGAACCTCGCGGAAGAACAAGTCGATGACTATGGAGATGCCCCAGAGAAAAGCATCGTATTTCCAATTGCTCATAGGATAGAGTTCTTTGCCAGGATTGGCGTCGCCCTCGGCCGGCTGCGCAGGAGCTTGCTGCTCCTTCGACGTATTGTCCGACATGGCGTGGCTTGTCGGCAGTCTCGTAGGAGGGGGTTGGCTGGATCGGAGCAGGGGTTTGCGATGAGATATAAAGCGGTAATTATGTTGCCAATCGTCCCGAATGAACGAGCAGTGATTCGGCGGGAGGCTTGTCGGAAGATGGCAAGCAAGCAGCACGGTGGTCTCGCAACCAGGCTGGGTCGACGTGCGAGCTAGTGTCCCAAGAAAGAATTGCGATGGTCTGATAACGGCAATGTGTCAGGATGGCATTGGTCAAGAGGTTTCGAGTCGGGTCGCTATGGGCGAGGGCAGCGAGGGCTGAGGTATATAAGTGATCGTACTTCTAGCTTCCTGGGTTTGGCAGATATGGCTCTGTTGCACATGCAAGCATAGCACGATGGAAGCGTGGTGTGCAAATCACCTGCAGAGCGCATAACCGGACGACCGGGGTGCCCAAATCTACGAGCGATGGTGATAAGGCCCAGTCGGCCAGACTAGGTAGGTAGCCAACCGAACGAAAAAAAAAGAAAAGAAAATGGCCCCGTGTAGATGCAACCTAGCTTTTTTAAAAGGCGAAGGACTGGAGACCGACAACCGTCGTCGTTGAGTGTGGTTTGCACCAGGCCAGGATCTGGATGTCCACGATATCGGATGGGTTAGATGTTTTACCTAGCAGCAGCAGGTCACCGTCATGAGCATCATTGTGGCAAGCAGATCTTGTTGCTGGGCTTTCTTTAGCTTGAGCTGGGCGTTGACAATGGATGCCAATCAATAGAGGTACACCAAGCAGCACCGAGGTAGGAGGCGTGGTCGTTTAATTCGATGCCCCCCGTTGCAATGCCCAAGGGTAGGATAGGCTAGGCCCGTCCTCTCTTCTTTATCTCTTTCTGCTTGGAGTGCGTGCGATTCAAAGCCCACCACCTCGATACAGTACATGTAGCTATCAAGATCGATCAGAACAAGGTTTTCTGCTGGCGTCCATGGTTTGCGAACGCTTGCCGCCTAATTTGCGATGCGTCTACATACAAACATGCAACCCCTACCTAGGTAGGTACCTAAGGTATGTAGATACACTTCGTGGCGCATTTTTCTTCGACTTCTTCCTTCTTCCCGTTCTGGTGGGGTTGGCCTGGGGCGGGGCGCGGTGGCGCCCATACGCCCATACGCCCATTTGCCCATTTGCGCTCTTGCGCTCCTTCACTCACCCCTCGTTCTTCTAACCTAGTTAAGCTTCGCCCGAGGGGGAGGGGGCGAAGAAAAGCAATGAAAAGGATGAGCTAAGTTCTCTGTGTACGGGCAATCCTCAACTGCTACAGTAGGTGCCTGTCACGGCAAGCATGATAGGTGGTTCGAAAGGGAAAGCGACATATGCAAGCGCCGGGTTTCTTGCATCCCCAACAAAACAGCTCTCTCCTCGAGTGCGAGCAGCATGGCGACGCCGTGACTTCATAGGCTGCAAACAAACATAATCACAACGTTTATTATCGCCCACTAATTCCATCTAGGCCAGGTACTGGCGGCTCCTCATAGCCAAAATCGGATGGATGGATGGCTGGTCCGACGGGAACTCTAAGTCAGCCATCATCATATCCCCTTGATAGCGACAGCGCTGCTTCCACCATTGTATGCTGTATTGTATGCATCAGCGATTATTAGTACCGCTGGCATTATTTATTCTACTAGATATAACAGCTATTAAATCGAGCATAACAGCTATCCTAGAATGGATGCAATGCCTAATCGGACACATCGGGAACCAGTTGACCATTCATGACATGTATTGCGCCAGAAGCAACGTTCTTGCCATTAAGAGGATACTATTGTCCGCTAGATTGGTTCTTGCTGCTTCTTACGAGTTGTGTGCCAGCGATTCCGCTCGAGATCAGAGGGGAAATAGCCACATAGCCACACAGCACCCGTCGGGTTTATCTCTATCCCGCTGTGATGCCTGCGATGTCGCCGGCTCTGTAAAGTAGGAATCCTGCTCAATCAGCCCTTAGCTCTGCCTTTGCCCTTCTTCCGCCTGCTCTCAGGCACACTGGCGCTGCCGGCCTCCAACTCCTTCTGTTCAATGGCACCTTCGGCCTCCATCTCCTTGAGCTTCTCCTGCCCGCTAATAAACATGCTCAAGTCATGGTTCTGGTCCTTCAGGTCCGCGTTCTCCACCCGAAGACCCTTGACTTGTTCACTCAAGTTTTCTATTTCCTTGTTGACGTGCTCGAGACGCTTCATGAGCCCCTCGTTCACCAGCTTCTCCTCTTGCAGACTTTTACTCAAGCTGCGAGCAAGGTCCGTAGACTTTGTAGCACGAACACGTTCACGATCGATATCTTTCTCCAGGTTAGGTAGAGTATCCGATGTGAGAACACGGTGGTCTGTTTTCAGTGATCGTAGTTCCTTAAGTGCTTCCGTCGCTTGCGCTGCCGCCGCCTCCGCAGCTGCTGACGCCTTCGCTGCCTTGTCGGCCGCTTTTGAGAGCATCTCCTCGAAGTAAACGCGCTGGCTCTCAAGCTGGCTTGACAACAGATGTGTGTACTCAATACCGATGCTGTCAAGTTTAGCGCGGGGAACCACATCCTGTTGCTCCCGGGGCTGGTCATGATGGCCCGGCAACTCAACAACCTTGCCTTCCCCCTTCTCTCTAATTAGGCGGTGGACCCAAATATCACCAGCGTAATCCCAGACATGTTGAGTGTCGAGCTCAAGGGCAAAGGTGTGTGCGGTGTCCTTCCAGTGCTCCTTTGCATGCCCACCTTTGTATCTTCCACAGCCCACGTTGCCGCAGATGAGACAGATCCACAAGTCGTCGGGAGAGTCGCAAACGGCGCAGAGATTGGACACATGGGAGCCAAAGGGCTGCGCGTACGGGTTCCCAGGGGTCACTGTGCCCCGAAGACGAAGGACCATCATCGGTGCTTTCAGAGATAGCGAGCGACGGATTGGTGTGCCGGCAAACTGGGCACCCGGATCCTCTCCACTTCTGCAAGCAAGAGCAATGAAAGACATGTTGACAAGGTATCGTCAAGAGGCCTGTCGTATCATCCATGCGCTCGAGACAGACTGGGCAAGTCGGCAGCTCGATGAGACTAGGTGTCGGGGGAGGGAGCGGTTTATGAGACCCGGTCGCTGCGCTTGAGATGGACGGTGTAAAAGGGTCTTGGCTTAGGTCAGGAAAGCCCTCGTTGGACCGCATCGGCGTCTCGAACGTGATGGTCCGAATAAACGCAATGGTGCAGGTTTCGGGTTCGATATCGTTGAACACCTTGCCGTCAAACTCCCTTTTGAACATATACGCGCGTTTGCTATCGCGAAACTTCAGCAGGACGAGATACCGGTTCAAGCGACCCGTCATGACCATCCTGTAATGGCTAACCTGGTCCCTCCATTTCTCGCCAATAAAGCCAAGAAAGTCACTTGGCGACAGGTAGCTGGGGACTGCTGGTATACACAATGTAGTGCAATCTACCCCCTCAAACCGCTCTGGATCTTCCACCTCTTCGGCACCAGCAAGCGCCGACAACTCGGGCGTTTCCTCGAGCTCCCTGTATAGATGAACAATGCCCCAGCCAATATTGGTATCCTTGGTCTTCAGGGGCATGAATCTTGCTTTTGTCGCTTTCCCTGCGCTCCCCATGGAGGGCCCTACTGCGGCCGCGGCCGCGGCCGCGGATGATGTTGAGCTGGACTGGGCTGCCATGGCACTGATATCGCTCTCGGTTGGAGTAGACACTTTCAGAGTGTGGATGGTAATTTGGCTGAATCGCCAATCTTTTGCGGCGGTCTGCGGCTTGATAGCAGCATACGGCTGAGGAGGAGGAAAGCTAGCGGTTCGCTGGTGAGGCTGTCGATGCTGCCTTTCGCTCAGGATAAGTCGACTCGGTTCTACCTCGTTGGCGATGGGTCGCGACGTTCCACGATCTATGAGACTGCGACTTGGCTCGGTCTTGGTATCGACTGAGGGCTGGGTGTGGCATTCGGGGGCGGCTGCCTGCTGCTGCAATTGCGAGGGATGGATCCTGGATTATGCGCCGGAAGCTCGCCGAAGATGTCTAAGTGTCTAGGCGGCAGCCAGAGAGGACCGTTGGGCGTGCGCTCAACGTTGGATTGAGATGGTGTTATCGATGTAGAATAAAGCTCGAATCGTAGGTTGTAATAGTAGGACGGCATGTCTCTAGTCACAGTGCTGCTTTCGTTTGCTGCCAATCTTGAAATCAGGTTCCTGACTTGCGTCCAGGACAGAAGAAGATAACCACCACCATGTGAAGAATGTAGGAGCGCTGCTCATGGAGGCAACAGAATCTCGGCTATCCGCAAGCAATCGACGGTAACCAGGAGCCTCATACTTTGGGTTTGAGTTGAGCGTGGCTGGCTAGCTGGCTGTGGTTGTAGCAGGGGAAAGATTACGAATGGGCATTTTCTTTGCGAAGATTTGGTAGGTAACGAGCAGAACCAAGTGGGGAACACCCGCTCGCTACCATCGCAACGTCACTTCATATCTACGTGTAGGCAATATCTAAAAAGCAAGCATCCAAGACACTCAACCGCATCCCCGCAGAGGCACAAGCCGCAACATCGCAAAATCACATCGAACAAGGGCTATTGGTAGGATAAACTAGTTTCAATTCATCAGACGCATCTTTTTACAGATGATTGTGTACTAAGTAGGGGTTATGTGATCCCGGAGAATCCTATGAACGCAATGCTGAAAGCAGACGCAACGCCCATCCTGGGCCCCAAATCAGAACGCCATCCTTCAATCGTCAAGGGTATTGGTTTCGTCAAGCAGATGGAGCAGTTTACTGGCCACCGCGGAGTCGGAGCACCAGGTGAAGAGTCGACTCCTTCTGGATGTTGTAGTCGCTCAGAGTGCGCCCGTCTTCAAGCTGCTTACCAGCAAAGATAAGACGCTGCTGGTCCGGAGGAATGCCCTCCTTGTCTTGGATCTTGCTCTTCACATTATCAATCGTGTCCGACGACTCGACCTCCAAGGTGATCGTCTTGCCCGTAAGCGTCTTGACGAAGATCTGCATACCACCACGGAGACGGAGCACCAGATGCAACGTCGACTCCTTCTGGATGTTGTAGTCGCTCAAGGTACGTCCATCCTCGAGTTGCTTTCCGGCAAAGATAAGACGTTGTTGATCCGGAGGAATGCCCTCCTTGTCCTGAATCTTGCTCTTCACGTTGTCGATGGTGTCGGAACTCTCCACCTCCAGAGTGATGGTCTTGCCGGTCAGTGTCTTGACAAAGATCTGCATACCACCACGGAGACGAAGGACAAGATGGAGGGTCGACTCCTTCTGAATGTTGTAATCGGAGAGAGTGCGGCCATCCTCGAGTTGCTTGCCAGCAAAGATCAGGCGCTGTTGGTCCGGGGGGATACCCTCCTTGTCCTGAATCTTGGACTTGACGTTGTCGATGGTGTCGCTGGACTCGACCTCAAGAGTGATGGTCTTGCCAGTGAGGGTCTTGACAAAGATCTGCATACCACCACGCAGGCGGAGGACGAGGTGGAGGGTGCTTTCCTTCTGAATGTTGTAGTCGGAAAGAGTGCGGCCGTCTTCAAGCTGCTTGCCGGCGAAAATCAATCGCTGTTGATCCGGAGGAATGCCCTCCTTGTCCTGGATCTTGGACTTGACGTTGTCGATGGTGTCGCTAGACTCGACCTCGAGGGTAATGGTCTTGCCAGTGAGGGTCTTCACGAAGATCTGCATCGTGGTAACGATTGTTGGGACTTGATGTGTGTAGTAATGGTAGTTGAGATGGCTGAGGGTTGGATATGGCGATTAGTGCGTGGCAACTCCAGTGAATGTTTGATGGATTTGTCGAGAAGAAGATGATGGGGGAGAGAGTCGAAAGGGAAGAATGGCTTTGGATGGACGGATCGGGGAATAAATAGGTGAAGGATGCGCAGTGGCCAATGGTCTGAGGCAAGCACGTAGCACGGGTGTTTCGAGAGGAGGCGCAGGGTGTACCCAACTCGGCCTAGAAGGTGGCAGAACGGGCTGGAGAGGCAGCTGGGGGAGGGGCGGTGGCAGGACCAGGACCAGGACCAGGACCAATTACGTAGCAGAGCAAACAGCCCAAGAGGTAAGTCCCGGATGATTCATCAGAGTTCTGGTCCGTCCAAGGCCACTGGTTCCCGACTTGGGCAGATTAAGGCCGATGGCCGAGTTTGGTCCTGGTCCAGGCAGCCGGCGGGCAAGGTAGGGGAACAAGGGAACAAGGGAACAGGAACAGGAACAGGAGCGTCCAGCGACGCGAACGAGAAGCAACTGGAAGGGCCGAGAGGTACGACTGCAAGTAGAAACGACATGATTACTTACTTGTTGTTTGTTTGTCCGTTGGCTGGTCTCGCCTTCTTTGCTGCGATGTGAACGCAAGTTCTGTAGGCGGGAGGCTAGAGAGGTTGCGGTGCTTATCAGGCGATGGATGAGGCCTGGATGGTTCGGGGTCGAGAGAGTCAAGAGTCAATAGTGGTTGCGAAGTGGCACTACGGGGTGGGTCTGAGTAGTGGCACGTCATGCGGTCAAGGTAAGCCTTTGGTGGGGAAGATAAGGAAACAGCGCTTCCTCTTTCTGTCGCTCTCACTCTCTTTCGCTCTCGCTCTTCATTGACAAGGTGTTTGTTTCACTCTTATTGCGAAACCTGCTACCCGCATGCGTGCATTGTCAAAGCCGGCTCTGGCCTGTAGCCAGCTGTTCAAATGGAAGCATTGCAGCCTTTATTCCAATTGAGTGACATGTCTTGGATACTTACTTTATGTTCGGTACCTACATATGTCTGGTACGCAGCAACACTGACGATGCGGTAGTGGGTGGACTTGGGGTAGATGGGCGCAGGTAGTCGCAGGTAGTCGCAAACCCCGACGTGTTTGGCCACCCCGGATTTTCCTTGAAGCCTATCCCCTGTCAGCCTGTACTGCCAACAGGCGGCGAACTCGAAGACACTTGACACTGCCCATACTCCGTACCGGCTACCACCCGAAGTTATTGCCTCCGAAACAACATTGCAACAGAGCCTCTACCTCTTGATCGTCCGCAGCTGACGCCGTCGCTTACAAAGTCCAAGTACGCACATCTATCACAAGCTTCTTTCATTCCCTCTCCGTTTCGCTCTCATAAGGCTGTTAGGTCCTACTCGATGTGGGGTTGCAGCTTATCCATTGATACAGACATGCATACATCTATAGTTGACGAGGACCCCGAAACTGAAAGGCGACGTCATATCAATTCGACTTGGGTCCCTGCAACTTTGCCGGCTTCTTCAGCATGGTCGTCGCCAAAAGAATACCATGAACAACGGCTATCGTATTCTGAAATTGTCCATGTTTGATTTTGCTCACGTCCCTATGCACGTTTACCCCTCATGTGCGGCTTCACCTGCCGTGTCTTCAGCCAGACCCTAGGAAGACCAGACCAGAACATTTGAGAAATCGTTTTGTAAAGCGAGAGAATACCAAAGCGGTTTGCAATCATTATCCGTGAAAGGCTCGCGAGTTCCGCATTATTGGGCACACTCGGCATACGATCAAATGCCCGATTCAGGTACTCGTCAAGCTGGTAGCACGGCACCGAAACATCAAATTTGAGCGGCATACAAAAGCAAGTATCCAAGCAACGGGTGTGCATATTCGACACGGCTCTTGTTATGTGAAAATGCACATTCATTCCATTCTCACTGGTAGTATAACATTACTTCGATATTCTTGGTCCTGCGCCTGGGTGCCTCATTTACTACCTACTTGTACACCTAACGATCGTCAGTGCATTAGATCGAGGCTTTTTCAATATCTACGGCCATGGGCGTGGACACCCCGGCCTGTGCAACGGACGGGTTCTGTAAGTTATAGCCGTTTCAGAGGCAGCAAAAGGTGACTGAAACACTAATTTCGATAAGCAGCCGTCTTATTAAGCCTGCTATAGTATACTGTTACATATCACCAGTCAAGATACGATGAACAAAAAAAAAGGGCAGCACAACGCGGTCCAAGGTTCAACCAAAGAGTATCGCGTACCAGAGCATTGCCCATACTTCGAATAATTTACCATATATACACTCTTGAATACATGATACGGACAACGTCTGGCATCAAGGTCCCACAGGGCCGTTCCTCGCCTCCTGAACCTACAGACCCATGCGGACCCAACGTCCCCAAGACCATGGGCCTCGCTTCCAGGATCTGCATATACCGTCAACGGCAACTGCCCAGATGATGGAGACCTTAAGTCTTGGATTATTGTGAGGCATGAGTTGTGTGGTACAAACACGGTATCCAGGCGAAATGACACAAACTGTGTTCAACCCAAGCCGATGGTCAGCCATCCACCCCTCCTTTACTATCCCATCCATTCGCATGCAGTGTAGATTGCACAAAAAAAAAAACGCCCCAAGTCGGGTCCGACCTGGATTCTCCCGAACCTGTCAGCAGCTGCACTTTCAAAACTAGGGACTGGCCGTCCGCAGTTCAACGAAAAGAGATGGTGGTGGCTTACATGCATGACATGACGGGCTGTTGATGACCAGGCGGATAAGGGGAAGAAGGGAGGGAAGGGGAATGGGGGAGTGTGACATACACTTCTGATACGCAACCGCTCACACACCACCAAGATAGCCTTGCCTGCGTGCATGTATGTATGTCTCATCACAATCTACTGAACGAGCCTATGCATTTCATCTTACTTTGCTACTGCTACAATACATTGCGGTACTCCCTGCTTATATATATTCATTATCACACCAATATCACGCAAGTGGAACAAGTCAGCGACTGATGATCAAGGTGGCGGGAAGATGACGGGACACATGGGGTTTTTGGTAATACTGTTCATTTGTCTCGCTTTTTTGTGGTCTTTTTTTTTGCCTCGTTGTACAGCAATGACAATCAAGCAACCAGCGCAAATGAAAAGCGCAGTAGCCACAAGGCACACGTCCCACTGGGATGGTGTAACATTACTGACTGACTGCTTGGGTTCCAATTTCCTCCCAGCGCGTCTATAGCCCTCCTTCTTCGAGCGGAAAAATGAGTTGATGCTTCCACACCAGCCATCAAACCCATAATCGATGGGCCGGGAGGCTTTCGTAACGCCAATGTAAAGGAATCATATGCATATGTAGTCTATGCTCTGTGTGTCCCGGTGTTCATGATGGACCACTCCTTTAAAACATGCTCAATTTCAACACATAAGACGTGAAACGCAACATCTCATAATCACATTGAGCTCGAGAAATAATCCAGTCCCACAAGATCGCTTTTGGTGCTCGTGCGGCCACCAAAGTAATAAAGTAGAAGAAGGTTTGTTCCAAGTCATACATTTCGTTGAATAAATCGTAAAAAAAATTCTGAGGTCATAAATTCCTGTCATCGTCGCAGAGACATCTGTCATAACGTGAAGTATTTCGAGCTTTGGCGGTGACCTGCCGGGAAGTGAGGGAATGAAGGAGAAATAGATCGATCAGGTGGTAGTAGCAGTTGTTGTTGTAGGTAGATCATGATGTAAAGATCAGATCCTCGGATGATGAACGCCGTCGCTGGATGAATCGAGCAAATTTTGCAACAAATGAAAAAGAACAAGTTCAACAAAATAAAAGAGACCGTCGTCTTCGGGGCGGAAATGACAGGCCTCAAGAATGATGCAAAACGCGCAGTCTCATGTAACGTCGTACTCGTGCAAGTCTCAGTTGGACTTGATGACAAGTTTGGACAAGAACTTGTTCGATAACGAATCGAAGTCGTATCTGTCAAACTTGGACTGGTTGCGAGTGCGCAAGTACGCTTCTGTGAACTGGTCAATATTGTACAAGAGTTTTGCGGTTGAGAGAGGGGAAAGGGTTGCTTACCATGTTTCAGAACGTGTTGTCGCACTTCGGTCAGAGCCTCACAGACGGGAGCCTTGTTGCCGAGGATGTGGCCGTGGCGCTCAGTATCCCAGTCGGCCAGAGCAGGCAGCTTCTGCGAGATGGCGTGGAAAAGTCCAGTAATGACGCCAACCGGAGTGGTCTCCATGTCGCTGCAGAACTTCTCCACCGCGACAGGGTCGGGGACTCGGTAGTGGCAATCGAACTGCATCTCCTCCCAAACAGCGAGGAGAATCGACGCAAGCATGAAAATGGTGGGCCAGTTCTTGAGCCGGTCACCGCTGTACACACTTGAGTAGAGAGCAGAAAGCTCCTCCAGGATATCCTTCTGAAGCTCGCGCCACATGTCTGCCATGGCGCACTTGATCTGGAAGTTGACCATCACGGGCGCAACGTACTTTCCGTAGTACTTTGAATCCTCGTCATCAATCTGGCCATCCAAGGCCGCGTCGGATCCCTGCTGCTCCACCAACGTGATGTGCTGGGTGAGGTTATAGGCTAGAACAAGCTTGAGGGCCTTGCGGATAACGGGCAACTTCTCCTTCATGTAGTAGCGGTGAGCAGTCTTGAAGATCTCCGTGATGAACGGAGTACCCTCAAAGTGGTCATCCACGAATGACTCGAAGGCGCTATCGATGTGCTTGTCCAGGTACTCGGCCAAGGCGTCAGCGCTGATGCCCTTCTCGCCAACATCGAGTCTTTCCGTCTTGATGTCAAACTCGATAGGCTCCTGGTCCTGCTGGTAGGACTCAACCCAGTCGACCTGGAAGCAGTTGTCATCGGCGACAAAAACTTCGCGGACCATGACAGGCAAGCAGAAGCCATAACCGTGGGTGATCCACATCAAGGTTTCCTTCTGAGCGAAACCCTTAACATTGAAGACGGATACACCTCGGCTGAGATGACGCTCGTAGTCGGCCTTCCAGTCCTTCATGAAGTAACCAATGTCCTTGATATCGATTCTTGTGCAAGGAACCTGCCACAGACGAGCGTGAGAAGGCTGGCAGCCTCCACAAGGCTCACCGGTGTCGCAAGTCTTCTTGAGGAACTTGCACCGCAGACAGGCACGCAACTTCCGAATCTCACTTGCTTGCTTACGTTGCTCCGGCAGGAGGGGTCCCTTTCTGCGTCCAACCTTCTTCTCAACGGCACCATCCTTCTTGCCGTTGGATATCCGCCTGGTGACCGACTTGGTCGGCTTGGCGATGGGGCTCTTTCTCGGTCCGGAATTCCTGCGAATGGCCGGGTTGGTAGGTGAAGAGGCGACACCGGATCCACTGGCGGGGCTGCTTCTGGTCGTTGACGCGGCCTTGATCTGCAGCGGGGAAACCGCTGCCGAAGGGCTGACTGTGTCATGTGTGTGGTGATGGTGCTCGCCATGGTAGCACTCACGGTGGCTCGCAGGGTCCGAGTAGGAATCCGAGGAAGAGCTCGGGGAGAATGGCGAGTAGTTGAATGGGACCTCTTCCCAACTGCCGCTGCTGAAGTTCAGAGAATCGGAATGCGCCGCATCCGACGGTGTTCGGATGTGAAGCGTCTGGCTGGGGTTGAAAATGGCGGCATTTTGCCCCGGAGCCTGGGCAGGATATGATTCAAAGTTTGGCGTATGATACATATCGACTGTGGTCCAGCCCTGGTCACTTCCGGTGCTTGGCAGCGATAGGACCTCCAAGTAGGTTCCAGTAGGGGATTGACTGCCCATGTTTCCATATCGGGGAAGCCCATCGGTGGGATACTGCTGCAAAGGCGCGCCAAAATCCTGCCAGTTGGCCATGCCCATGCCCTCCCATTGTTGCTGCATCGTCTGGGGGCCTTCTATCGGGGGCATGCCGTTGAATGTGCGCATGCCCGCGTCCATGACGGACTGGGTGGTCGCGGGAAGGTACCCGAGAGCATTGGTCTGGAATCCTGTCTGGAACGGGTTGAACGGTATCAGAGTGTTGTTCTGGATGAACTGGGCCAGATCCTGGGAGGGCTGGTGCTGCTGCTGGTGCTGAAGAAGAGTCCAGTCCGTCAACAGCGGAGGCGAGTGCAGGTGTGGCGCGCCCTGGAAAGTCGGCGAGTGTTGCAGCGGGCTCGCGCTGTGCTGAGTCGGTGATGGCGATTGCGACTGCGGGTGATGGGACTCGTCTGGCGAAGAGACGGCCGTCGGGTTCTGGGCCGCAGCAACGGCAGCGGCGGTTGCCATATCCATGGGCATGTTGGCAGGCCAGGCGCCGGGGGTGCGGTTCGAGGCAGCAGCCATTGACTGCAGGGCGGGATTGGAGTTGGCTGCCGTGGTGGTGTAAGGATACCGGTCCCGCTGCTGGTCGAAAGAGGTCAAGTCTAACAGCCCATCTCCCCCGCTGGTGTTGAATTCAAAGCTCATGGTTGTCGAAAAGTCAGGAAAAGGAGAAGAGTGCCTTGGAATAGACGAGGACGGCCGCTAGTATTGTAGGTGTTGAAGGATCGTCACCGCTCTTTCGAGAGATGACGGTGCGATGCCCTGGGGTGTCGAGGGCCAGCTGTATGGGGGATGGAGGGTGAGAAGTGAAGCTGGAGAGGGTGAGATTTGGTGTAAGTCGAGCGCCCGATCGAGAATATCGAGGGGACATGGCCGACAGAAGTGGGTGAGATTGTGCGAGGAGAAGAGCGGTGTAGACGAACGTTGGCTGTTCCGGTCTGGGGCTGGGAGATGCAGCTGGCCGACCAATGAGTGTCGCGGCGGTGGAGCCCCGGCGACCACCTCAGTCAAGGGTACATGGCGCCTTCGGCCAATCACCGCCGGCATCGTGACCAGCCTATCGGCATTGTGCTTCGACACCAAGCTTGCAAGTCGCCCAAGCAGCAGTAGCGGGGAAGCAGCTGCACAAGCGACGCTACTATCGAGCCTGCCTCTGCCTCCATTGGCCCACGCCTCGAGATCGCTCGTCGCGGGAGTCGCCAGCCAGTGAGCCAGTGCTGGCTACTGTACGGTACGCGCGATGCGATACGGTGCAAATGCAGCAGTGGTGTGCTTTGCAGCAGCAGCAGCAGCAGGCCAGTCAGCCAGTCGGCCAGTCGGCCTGCCGGGCCAGGTTTAGCAGATGCTGCAAGTCCCTTACTACCTTAGTCCCGTAGTGGGTGTATGTACTTGTAAATGGGGGGGATCCAGTCAGTCGCAGTGGTCCAGTCGGCCGCCGTGAGTCTCTAGAGCCTCTAGAGTCTCTGGTCAGGCCCTCTTTTCGCTGCAGTCTCGTGGCCCGTTCTGAGACTCAATTGAGGGAGATCGACAGACAGGGGTGTCCAGTTTTGCCGTGATATTTGTAGCAACTATACCCGCAATTCTATTTCGTGTTATACCTGTTGCTGAGTTGTCTTGCGGGAAAACAGGCCAGTTCTATACGCACGCTGCATGCCTATATAGTCCGGATGCACGCAAGCCGGAACCGATGGCCATCGTTCCCCAGCATCTCCTCTCCGCCGGCTCTGCGAAGTTGTTCCAAAAGAAATGGCCGTCGCCATCTTTCTTTCTCTTCAAAAAGGGCAGGGCCAGAGAGCGAGCGAGCTTGGCTGCGATGCGCAATGAGTGTCATGTCATTGGATGCAGAGCTGCAATGTTCGGTTGCCCCTCTACTGCTGGCTCATGTTTCGTGCCAAAAATTCCCCAGCACAGCCCGGTTTCTACATGAGACCCTGAAGAGCGAGGATCTGGATCATCCCGATCGTGTTTTTCCCTTTCATTCTGGAAAGAACGCAGTCCCACTTGGCTAAGTCGCTTTGAGATCCTCTGCCCTGACAACTCGAACAGTCTCCTCAGTACCCTCCGTATCCTCAGTCTCCTCAGTCTCCTCAGTCTCCTCTCCTCTAAAGTTCCGTTCCCGGGCGCCACCGCCCCTGGATACTGGATACGACGCGAGCAGATGCAAGGCGCCCCACCATCACGATATCCAGACCTGAAGAGAGATGGATTGATGGATAGCCGGGGCCACGAATACAATACAAAGCACACGATGATGATGAAGACTATCGATACCACTACCACGACAGAGCCCCAGAAAAAGTGCTGGTGGAGCGCTCGGCTTTCTGACCGGCGCTTTTTCTTCCATGCAAGCTACAAGTACTTGAGTACATGCTACAGGTACCTCCCTCCATTGCCTCCCTCCAAGTACTTGAGCCCTCCTCCCCCCTCCTCGGGACTATCGCGCAAACGGCAAACGGCGCAGACCCGGCCACTTACTATGGCGCGACATTTCGAACCGTTCCAGACAAAGCATGTCGTTAGTGGCCTATGCCAGCTCCTTACTATGCTCACCGCATCGTGAGGCTGTATGTACTTTTTCCTCCATCTATGACTAGCACTGGCAGACCAGGATTCTGCGAGTTACATACTTACTAGCAACTGCCTAGAGCATCTCCGTAGAGATCTCCCGAGAACGCCCCTGCGTCGCTTGTAGAAACTAGAATGCAACCATGGCCTGACCTCTCAATAGACGGGCCTGAGCTGCCTGAAGATGAGCATCTCACGTACCGGATTGCAAAGCTGTCGCCTCAGGAGTGTCCATTTATTCTGCACCACCTAACCTAACCCTCATGCGATGAGGATGACGATGATGACACAGTCACTTCCATCGGTGCGGAAGACTCAGTTGTCGGGTCGACTGTCGCAGCCCTGAAGCTGTTTGCTTCGCCATGGCAAACGCGAGGGGCGGGGGGGCTGGTAACGCGAAGGCCTCCCTCCTCGTGTCACCTGCCACCTGGAAGACTCAACACTGGGAAGACATAACACAGGTTAGCTCCCTCATCGCTAGCAAACAGAATGTCATGGTGCTACCATGGTCTCTGGTCTGTCTGACTCGCCTGTATCAGGCTGATCATTGGCATTCGAAAGGAGCCTGGTGTGTTATGCGCCCTCCTCTATGATATCCGATCAACACGTAGCACGTCGACCACTGTAACCAACTCCACACTCGCCTCTCTATATGCAGGCGCAAGTAGGGGAAGAAACCACCGGCTTCGCGCCACCCATTCTGATTGGCAAGCCGTCGCAAAAGGCCTCTATCCTTCCTTGGCTGGTCGATGACTTGCAGCGCGCTTGGCTTGAATGGCTTGTCTTTTTTACTGGCTTGCCGCAACAGGAAGGGTGAAGCGGCTAGAGGATGGTGCGAAGTCTGTCAAGGGGCCTTTTCCTTCTCCTTTGGTCCTTGTTCGCGCGCTCTCTCTCTCTCTCTCCCAGTGTCAACACAGCCTACCTGCCTACGGGCCTGGAGCGTACCACCGACCTGCCTCCCTAGGTAGTGCTGGGGCTGGCTATTCCCGTGCGCTTGCGGCGACGACCCTCATGACTAGAGACTAAGTGGGGTGGTAGTCAAGTGGCCTGGTGGTTGGTCAAAGTTGGCCGACACCACTCCAAGGAATAGTCTCCTTTCCTTTCTGCCATTGCCTTGATTTGGGCAACCATTTGGTCGTCGTCGTGGCCGCCGCCGCCGTCGTGATGTTGTCGTCGTTGTCTAATAAACAAGGCTGATGATGGCCTGATCTTTGTGCCGTCAGTCGGTACTGGTTGCCATCCGAGACCTTTCTGTGATCTGACTCACAACCTGTGTAATTGCCAGTCCGGCATACCATCTTGTGCTATGAAATTTGAGTTGCGGGAACCGTTTGATGGACGAACGAACGAGTCCGTGGTTTTCCCGCTTTTTTCGACGGAAACAGAGTGTCACCATGAGCCGCGCACGTCTCCCATGCTGATCTCACCACTGCGACCTTAGGGATGAAAAACCTGACTCTCGCTTGGGGGGCCTAGGGGGCCTGGGCAGAACCAGATAACGGCCACGGCATGAGGCGGCCTGTTGCCCGTGCGTGCCCTGGGAGATCTGCTTCAGTATCCACTAGCCAATTTGAACTCTCCAACGTCGATAGAGCATGGATGGCATTGAACCAACTACTGTCGGCCAATCCGTGCCTGCAGGGAGACGACGGCAACTGAAGGAAATGGGCGGCCAGCTGCTCTAAGAAGAAGAAAATTTATATCTCCGATCAAGAAACTAGGCGATTTTGCCTTGGTCACACGCGCGGTTTCTCAGCGGTGCTCAGCAGTCGCTGGTTGGGGCCCCTCTTCCTCTTTGCAAACAATAATCATGGCATGTGTATACATTCATACCAGGGCGCCAGGTCGCACCAGGTAGCCGAACAAACGGAGCCCATCTAGAGCGCGGCCAAGGCACGATCGAGGCGATGGGGCCGCTTCGGGTGGCAGCTGCATCAATGCTTTACCATGGAATGGAATATCAACTGCATGTCGATGAAACTCGACTAAGGGAAAAAGAAAGTCAATGTCATTGAGCGGTCAAACTGCATGCCCGTTGGGGCTATAGACGCCTCCCATGTCAGATCTGCTAATCGGCTGAGAAAAGAAAGTCAGAAACCAACGTCCAAGTACCTACGTTTCATGTATTTGCGGAGGAGGTCGATTAAGGGATGCCGTAACCCGCAACGTGAGATCCCATCGAGCACGGGTCTGTCTACCAACATACTTTCGGGTATATTAACAAGTAAGTAACGGTAGTACTAGGCTTTCCGCAGCTATCAAAGTGCCGTATGGTTGTGCAACCCAATCTAGTATTTGCTACCCAGGCGAGGCTTACACGCCAACTAACTTAATGATGGTGCCTAAATCCAGGCCTGGAACCACTCTGGCCGATTGCACGATCGGGCTGGCAACGCGAGCTGAGCCTTGATTTGGAAGACGGCTAGTTCAACCGTCCTTTTCTCGCGCGACATCATGACCCATATCAGTCGTTCAATCTATACGGCGTACGCGTCGTCTTGTTAGTCGTGTATCCACCATGCAATACACGGCATTGCTTACGATACCTCGGTCCCCTCGATATGAGGCTGCCGACAACCATGGTGCAGGTATGGCCATCAAATCCGGAAAGGGAAGTTACTGACGCATCATCGGGTACTACTGAACGCCCTGAGACCCCAATGGGCTGCAACATAGGCAACAGTGTTCCGAGGCAGAGCTCGGTGCAGTCGAGGACGGTTGCTACTTTGCAACATCCCCAGGTATAAACCTTGAAGGTGCAATGCCGGCCTCTGCTATCAGACTAAGCGCAGCGAAGGCGCGAAGAGCTCTGCAAAGCCCCTGGAGGGTCTGACCGAATCGGGATGACACTGCGGTAGAATTCCCTGCCTGATGCGAGTCAGTATCTTCTCATGGTAATACGAGACAGTGTGGTATGTTACCGGCACGTGGACGAGACAGGACCGCGGCTAGAACACATACGCGGCGTGCTATTCATGATAGCAAAGTAAGGGATTAATACAACTTGGGAGTCCTGCTTGGGCGGCCACTGCGGTTTGATGGCTACATGATGAAGACCAAACACATATAGACATGACGACAGCCTCTATGATCCCCCATATATCCTAGGCCCTGGTTCATGATATCGCAATGTCTGGGCGAGATATTTGTACTGATGAATGCCTGGTGCGGTATATCTACCCTTGAGCAGGTACTTATGCTCAATTTGGTATTTCAGTCTTGTTCAATCAACGCAAGTGGTAAGAAATAAGACTCCCGATAGACTGAAGCCAGTCGGCTTCGAGGCTCTCGGCCTAGCAGCGACGATGTTGCACCCAGGCTTTCGAAATGAAAACAGCACACCGCGAAGGATTCTTTGGCCACTTGGGGATAAAATCAGAATTTGCCACACACTGGGCTCGGGGGTTGTATTGTAGATTCTTCATACTCGAGGGCATTGATGTTGACATTTGCGGATTGGGATCTGGAGACGCCCATCCACTACTTCAGTATTGAGGTGTCGCAGGCCGGCTAGAAAAGGTCGGGTTCGAAACCATTTACATTCTACAGGCGGAATTGAATGCATGGCCATGACAGTGCTAAGATCGGGGCGGCAATCGAAAGCTAAATTGAAGGAAACAAAGCCGCCATCGTTTCCAATTAAGTAAGTATGTACTTACTTCTTACCGACCGTTGGAAGTGATGTAGGTCGTCGTTGCTCCAGTAGCTAGCCCGAAATATTACCGGGGCAATCTGGAGCCTCAACTTCGAAAAGTCGAATGCCTCATCACAGAAGCCACCAGCGCGAATGGATTGATCACCGACAATTGTCTCGGCTCGTGTATCGCTTGCTCCAAAAAGCATATATCTGGTGCCTAGCTCACAGGTTGTTGCTCTCTATAGATCTTTTCACACTTCCCTCCCAAGCTCGTGGCGGACTTTGCATCCCCTCTAATCTCTAATCCGGGGCAACCGGCCTTGGGATTAATATACCACGTGCTTCACTTGGCTCTACCTACCTGTCCCATGCCAGTGACGACCAGTCTCGCCCGTGCACGCCGGAAGGTCGTCTTCAAGAGAACGCCCACGACTTTGAGTTCTGCTCGTATGGCTACCATGGAGAATCGTGCTACGGACATTGCCGTGGACGAAGAGGTCGTTTCTCATCTGGCTGATCCCTCGGTCCGCGGATCGCGCCTTCCAATAGACGCTCTTTACACGTCAGAGCCCCCGATCATTGATCCTCTGGTTACTGCTACCTCCACTGCACAGGATCGGACTCTCGACCAATGTCTCCCTCTGCTGAAGGCGGCGGACAGCAACATTGAATACAATGCCAATGGCGCGCCCCGTCTTCACCGCGAGAGGCACATCAAGTACCTGGAGACTACAATCGGAAACCTTCCGGCGCCCTACGTCGGTGCCGACGCAAGCAGGCCATGGTGCATATACTGGGCCCTCAATGCCCTGTCCCTACTTGGAGCCGATGTTTCCAAATTCAGAGAAAGCCTCATTGCAACGGCAACTCACATGCAAAACAAGACGGGTGGCTTCGGCGGTGGGTTTGGCCAGACTTCACATCTGGCAACCACTTATGCAATGGTACTGTCGCTGGTCATTGTGGGTGGGGAGTCTGCATATGAGGTCATCGACAGACGCGCCATGTGGAAGTGGCTGTCGTCGTTGAAGCAGCCCGATGGAGGCTTCCAGATGTCTCTAGGAGGCGAGGTCGACGTCAGGTGAGTAGCTGCGCTGGGAAACCCCAACTACCAACTGTCCCAATCTCATGATATTCTCCGTAGGGGTGCTTACTGCGCGGCCGTCATCATCTCGCTGCTCAACATCCCACTGAATTTGTCATCTGATTCTCCTGCGAGCGCCGCTGGACTGGCTGATCTGTACACCGGCCTAGCGGGCTATGTACAAAGATGTGAGCAGGAACCGAGCATGCACACCCTTGCCGCCGACTCAGGCTAACATATGCAGGCCAAACATTCGAGGGTGGCATCTCCGCAAAGCCGGATGCTGAGGCACATGGTGCGTATGCCTTCTGCGCGTTGGGTTGTCTGGCAATACTGGACGCTCCGCATCGGATCATTCCCAGGTATGCAGCATCTAAGATTCTGTCCATTGAGGTCGTGACAACGTAGACAATGCTCGCTGACCCTACGTAACCAGGACACTTAATGTGCCACGCCTTATCTCTTGGCTTTCCTCTCGCCAATATGCCCCAGAAGGCGGCTTTTCTGGTCGCACGAACAAGCTTGTCGATGGTTGTTACAGCCACTGGGTGGGTGCATGCTGGCCCCTAATCCAAGCCAGCCTGCAAGCACCGTCGCAGCCGGCCCACGACTCTGGGCCCCAACGCGAGTCCATTCCCGAATTCCTCAGTTTCTATGACCGCGAGGGTCTAATTCGGTACATCATGTCTTGTGGGCAAGACCATTCGTCCAAAGGCGGGATGAGGGACAAGCCTAGCCAGTAAGTCGAACCATCTTATGTGACTGTTTTTTACCGTTGGAGGGGGAGGGGCTAAATTGATTTTTGCCATAGCCGATCTGACGCATACCATACCTGCTATGTGCTGAGCGGTCTCACTTCTGCACAGCATGTCGTGAGCGCTGTCCTGGCCGAGGATGAATATGTGGCAAACATGGCGTGGAAGGTATCACCGTACTCGGATCCTCAGCTATTTGATGAGCAGGACCGCCTAAACCCCACAGACCCTGTTTACGCTATTCCCCAAGGGAAGCGGGAGGAAGTCATGACATATTTCTTATCGAAGCCAGGGTTCTGAGTCCTGGCCCTCCTGGCCCGCCTGGCGGTCGCATAGCAGGAGGCCGCATTGCTCGGAGACGAACCAATACGCGGCAAGTACTATCTGCAACCCCCGAGAAGACCTTGGGCCGTTCTCGTGAACGCGTCTAACTCCTTACGCGTGAGTGTACGTAGATGTTTTTTGGCTCGGTTTTAAAAGCGGAAGGGTCCTATTCCAGCGGGAAGACCCGGACCGTGTCCCAGACGGGTAGGCCGGATATTGGGGCATGGCGTCAAGTTGGCTCTGCATGGAGAAGGATCATCTCATAGTGACACACTGAACAAGAGTTATCGAGGCTTGGCCTTTTGAACAGTACAATCTAGTCTATGCCGTGGGCCGGCTCAGCCTCCGACCATGCCGCTTTGGCTTGTCTACACAGCTGTTTTCATGCAGGCTGCAAACGGCAGGTGAAGCGCGCGTGGTGATACGAATGGGGGTGATAGATGTACTTCGCCCGGCTGCAATTGGGGAGAAAAGAGAGGCTGGCTTTGCGAACTTCCATGCATTCGCCAATCTAGAACTCACGACATTGACGGTCTCGATTGGGCCTGTCCAACTTCGGAATTGATGAGACTCTGCTAAGACAGCAGAAGAACATGCAACCCATCGACCACGTCTCCTTCGTCCCAGGCAATTGGAAAGGACCTGACCGAGTCTCATCAGGCCCGGCTATGTCGCTACCCATTGTCTTTGATTTCGGAGTAAAAGTAGCATCGTAGGCTGTCCGTCGTTGGGAGAGACGAAAGAAGCATGGGCGAGCCTCCTTGGAGGCTCCCATGTGACGTTGTCAAGGTATCCTCGAGAGTAAGGCAGGCCTCCGAATGGCCAAACATGACTCCGTCGTAACTTGCACACACGAGTCTCGACATATCTTTTCCCATGCCATAAACACATGAGCCTGACTGCGAGAGCCGAATCGTCTTTCTAATTTGCTTTCCTGGATCTTCCAGCCTAGTAGCTTCCACACACTCTCTGCCCACCCCTTTTCGACCACTGCTGCGAAATGAGTGTCATTATTGTGGCAGCTGCAGTCAGCCCCTAGACCCAGACGGATGGTCAGAGTCAGATGCCCATAACTCTCGTTGCAGCACAGCTCAGCCGTAAGATTCGAGATGCATATCATTGCATGGGATTGGGACCCACGACCGAGGAGGCAATCGCTACATGATGGGAAGATGCCTCTCGGCCCTCCATGGAGGTCTCAGCTCCATACGTAGATGGTTAATATTGCGGTCTTTGCCCTTGGCACTTAACTGGACGGCCTATCGGTGTGTAGCGAAGCCGGGCTAGCTGGGAAGCGACTACCGATGAAGTTAACCTCTTCTCCGGTTATAGGCCGAGTGCTGTTGTACATAGAATCCTACATACATAGAGTACATAGCTGCATACCTTGCATGTCGACAATTACCTACCTATGCTATGGGATGAAAAAGGAGGGGCGGGGTATGTACCGCTACATGATGCACTACTGTCAGGCCTATACTACGGTAGGCAGCAGTATTAATAGTAGTAGTATGCATCATATAAATCGACTTGAGTATATGGTCTCCGAGCTAGCATCAATGACGAACTACATACTTTAACAGACGGCCCTGGCTCGTACAGCGTAACGCCCACCTGCCCCGTCTCTGACAGGAACATGACAAACAACAGTGACAATAGAACGGCACGGGTTTTTACGTCCTGGCCATCCCAATCAATCAATCGATCACCAGTGAAACAGTGCATGCGGAGAGTGCCTGGCGCTGTACTACGTACTGGAATGATCCTGGGTGCTGATGCACGACACTTGCATCGTAGCGGAATTGGATAGTCCAGCCAGGTAAGTGGATTTACGCTCTAGGGCCAACGACCCCTCATGGCCATGGACAGAGGCCGTCTTTGGCCACTTTCCGGCATGGAAAGAGGTGTAGAGATGTAGTATGATGTTGTTGTTCTTCTTCTTGGTGTGATCAAGAGGGGTGCAGTGCATATCAATTTGATTGATCGAAGGATCCGGGCCATGGATGGGGACTGCAAAGATGGAAAAGATGGAGGCGGCGGAGGAGGAGGAGGAGGAGGGTGATAACGACGCCCGCGCAGAAAAGAAGGTTTCCCGAAGTGCTGGACTAATAAGCTATGAGATCTTGGGGCACATCTCGGTATAGAGCCGGGATGCCATTGGTCGTGTGCGACGTGAGCGTGGATTGGCTGTGGAAAGCTTATGTGGTTTTCCATCAATCTATTCCAGTGGGTTGACTGACACACCACCGCTGCCGCTACCGCTACCGCTGCCGCTGCCGCTACCAGTACCTACCTACCGCTACCAGCCAGCGACCACCCCTCAAAATCTCAATCGGCCGACGACCCTTTCGTCAGGGTTTCCACCACCAACCCGACGGCGCGATGCAGCCAGTCGTCAATCTAATTGTCAGCATGGCGTTTGCGAGCAGCAGTCTTGAATTGGTTTTAGTCTTTTGCCCCCCCCCTTCCTGTCTTAGGTAACTTGCATTGGAATTTGGAACCAGTCTACAGGATCACCCCCCCTCTTGAGCTTCCAGAATAAGTCTGTATGCTAGTGTAGCCAAAGCTGGTTCCCAAGTAAATTGGCGGCTGTCGGTAAGACATCGTGAGCTGCACCGGCGAAACCCCCGAGTATCTACATATCTGAAATACCTCCTCCTCCTCCTGTAGCCCAACCAATTGCCTGCCCGCCTTCGCGCTACTGGGCCGCATGCTTCGACTGCAGTTTCCACGGCTTCTACCACCTCTCCCCGATGGACCAATTCCAACATCTAGGTAGGCTACGGGGTTCCTGCCCCATCCATACGCGTGATGTGCATCGAATCGCCCATTTCCGTCTCGACATAACATAACAAACACGACAAAAGGGCCGCCCAGGAGGTTCGAGGCCCGGTAATCGTATGTGCGGTACACTGTGCTCCAAACCCGAGCTGATGGCGTTGTTTTCCTGGACACTAGCAGCACTCGAAAAGACGGGAGTGTTTGCAGAGCAAAGTATCAATTGGACGGTTCATAATTTTAATATCAAGCGGCAATGCCAACTCATCATTGCATGAGGTGTTAAGCGTTTTGGAACTTTGCCTACCTAGTTGCCTCGCCAGAGCTCGTCCATTCACGCCCGCGCTCTGGCAGGGTAGCAGGGTCTCGAGGGGCAGAGAGGCCCAAAGAGAGACCAGGCCGAGCCGGGGGTCAGGCAGGTTGCCAAGCGGATTTTCGAACTGATAAGGGTACAGTACAGTATGTATGTATGTATGCATGTATGTACGCATGTCTGTCTGTCTGTCTGTCTGTCTGTCTGGTATGGGATGGGATTAATCGTTGTATGTATGTATAAGTATGTATGTGTATGTGTGGTAGAGCCGGTTCATGCAACTCATATTCTATCTAATACCCTATTTATCATCCTGACATGTAACTTTGTTCACCGACTCCCTCCGTTATCCATCCGCTCGCTTCCCCCCGCGACCCGGCCAATCACGACCCACCGTGGTCCCTTTTCTTGCAGCATGGGACTTATTTCCGACTCTGACGAGTGAAGGAAAAGAAACAGCATTTTACCTGGAGTGTACCAATTACAATTACAGCATGCGACTACAGCTGCAACCTATCATACCATGGGCCACAAAAGCGCCGGCGCCATTTCAATCTCTATATACTCCGAAAACCCCAGTCTAGCCTCTGTCCCGTCTGATCAATGAACGAACTGGATTGTTGGTAGGTACGTACTTGGCTGTCAGCATTCGCTACATGTAGCCGGGCGGTTTATGTTTTTAATTATTGTTGAAGGAAGGAACATGAACCAAGCGGCTGGGGCCATCTGATTCGTCCAGTTGTTTCTTTCCGTCGTTCCATTTTACCTCTTTCCATGCCTATTCAATTGGCGATTACCACCTACCCGCTGCTGATATTTGATGTTTGGTCCCTGTCTCGCCCTTTTTACTACCTACATACATTGATGTATTTTCCTTTGGCCGCCCTTGTGCGAATCGCTGACTCTCGTGGCCCACTAAGACCCTCATGTGCTCTGGGCCAGTAGCCTGGCTTCCTGGGACCTCTACCTGTTCGTCTAGCCCCGTCAATACCTCATCGAGCCGGTTGCCAACCCCTCTGCCCCTCTCTCTCTCTCTCGGTTTGTTCTCTGCATCGCACGTCCTAGTCGTGTACATGGGTCTATACCTCAACCGACATGATACCTACAAGCTTATTACATGGGCAAGACAGGCATCCTGGTAGCATGGCAGGTGGGCGGCATGCATGTTACGTGGGGAGTTCGACTGTTGTATCTTTTTCTTCCTTTCTTTCTTCCTTCCTTCCTTTCACTCGGTCTCTTGCTGCTGTCATCGTCGCTCATCTCGCCCTCGCGCGCTTCTTGCAGAGAGGGGAGCCACCCCCGTTTCCTCCCCCCTCCCCTTTCGCCAAATATTGTTACCACTTCATTTTGGCTACTGCTGCATTAGTGGTCAAAGGGAGAGGGAGCTGGTCCATCTCCCCAGCAGGGCCAGTCTCGGCCCCTTCTTGTCTACCGGGTGAGAGCTAGGCACATCCCTTCCTAGTCCGTCCATCTCTCGACTTATTATATGGCCGTGACTTGAGTGGTCGGCCGGCCCATTCAGTGGCCACACACTGTCCGACCGGCCTATGCAACAGAGAGAGAGAGAAAGAAAAAAAGGTTTGTTTCTTTTCCCGCTGTTCCTCAGTATCCGTCAACGCTGCAGATTGGTCGCAGACCATCGTTACCAGGCCCCCATTTTGCCACTTCGCTATGCCGGTCTCTGCATCTTCTGTACATCATCTTGTTCACCTTTGCCCCCTCCCTGGCAGAGGGCCCCTTCCTTCCCCTTTGTGGGACAGGGCAGAGGGGAGAGGTTGAAGGAGGACACGCAAGACTAGACGGGACCCGGTACTATAGGCGAAGTAT
This sequence comes from Apiospora hydei, assembly GCF_038363865.1. Classification (NCBI taxonomy): domain Eukaryota; kingdom Fungi; phylum Ascomycota; class Sordariomycetes; order Amphisphaeriales; family Apiosporaceae; genus Apiospora; species Apiospora hydei. Next base: position 2,414,582 of record NW_027117364.1, on the reverse strand, counting down.
GTACAGACACATGCACACACATACCTAGCAACTAGCAGTAGGTCAGAACGAACGAGCCTTGGTAAGGAATAGACATGCATACACATCCATAGTTTGGACAGATGTATGTACCTACCTGCCTGCCTGCCTACCTACTGCGAGACTTATCGACAGGCAGGAGATCGTCTACAGGCTGCATACCTACCCCCATGTGTTGCGGTGGAGTTGCCTAGTCTCTGCGGTATTATCAACTGGCGACGACACGCGCCAACACATCAGAGATGGGTCACACTTTGAGAGCCGCATCTCGACATGCATCTCTCTGTCGAACTTGTCCTATTTCCCTACCCGCCGTCCATTCGGTCCAGTCTGTTTTGATTCCGTTTCTTTAGATATCCCTGCCCCGCACTAAACAACACACATTTCTGCAATAAAGCACACATGTCTCGCCGTCGATGGATCGTCTCTGTGCACCGCAGCCCCTGAATACGTAGCCTAACCTCACCACTACCTCATCACACCTTTCAGTCCTGTGCCACAGACTCTTTCAGCACCGCAGCCCTACCTGCCCGTCGTCTGCTCTCCTCTACAAGTTCTTTACCAGTCCCCCACGGTTGGGCTCGAGTGCATATTCCCAAGGCGTTTCGGTTCCTTCGTCCCGTGTGCTGTCTGCTCTTGTTTCTCCCAAGTGCAAACAAAGGAACGAAGTGTCACCCCCCGGTGTTGCTCGCCCTGTTCGTAACCATCCTTGCCCATCCCCCCCCAAAGGAAAGAACAAAGTCGTCCCTAGCCATTGGAAAAATCCAGCAACATGGGCGGATTCTACATGCAATACCTTGAGAGTAAGTCGTCTTATTACACCGTTTTTTGTGACTTGGTCGTCGCCAATTGCGAAATTTCACACCTCCAAGAAAACCGCTTGGTGATGATGCGCGTGTGGGGCTGTGATGGTGGCAGTTCGTCTTACATGTGCCAACCCCTGCATCACGAAGACGTGCAGGCGACCATCAGAGATACCGCCGTCTGAAGCGCGTGCCTCTCGATCGCCTGCCCCACGTTCCTGACATGCTATCCACCGTCGAATACGCCCCGAGCAGGGTGTTTCGATCGTTGGGCTGTCATGCAGCGCCATGCTGTTCTGTCATCTCGCCTCGTCAGGGCTGCAGATATATGCAATAGCATCGCCAATTCGCATCGAATCGGGACCCTCCAAGAACCCAAAGCAAGAGAGCTGACATTACTCCCCACTGTAGGCTTGTGCCGGCGAAGGGGCTGGCAAGATCCTTCTTACGAATGCTACCGGGACGCCAGTGGCTATACCTGCCTGGTCCTTGTCAATGGCCGCGAGTACCAGACAGACCTGGCGTACGAATCCGACGGGCTGGCCCAGGAGAACGCTGCCATGAGGGCCTTCATGGTGTGCCGAAACTTCTCGGTCAACGGGGGTATGCTCGCCCGGAATGGGATCGTTCAGGGTCTCCCAGCCAATGACACTGGGAGACGTCACAAGAAGTCGCACGGGAGCGCATCTACTGGGCGCAGAGAGAGTCGCCACCATCACCGGTCTGGCCATCACTCGAGCAGCAGCTCGACGGCCTCATTCGACTGAGGACCAGGCCACGCACACTTACGTACGCAACGCGTACACACTCACCCAATGGAGCGCAGGAGGTGTCGCTCCTGTGTAACCTGAAACCTTGGAGCCAGTGACATTTTCTTTTATTTACTTGCGAGACTAAAAAGCCCGTTGGTCCTGCACGCGCCATAATATGGGGGTGCGGACAGGGGGTGCAAGAACGAACGAACGAGAGACCCAGAGAGCGAGAGAGGAAGAGAGAAACGAATCACCGGGACGTTGAACTATAAAAGTGGCGAAGCTTCACAGCTGATCTTCAAGGCATATTCCGCAGAGATTCCACTGAGGACATACCAACTTAAGAGAGCGGAAGACCAAAAATTGCATAAATCGACGACTTACGACTTAACGACAACAACCATGAACGAATGACGAAACGACTGCCCTTCCCCTTTCCCTCTTGATCATTTTCTGTCCTCTTTCATTCATAATGAGACACACACATCCTCTCCGTGGAGTGGATGGTTCTTACGTTTACTCACGCACACCTGGACTGGCAAACAAATCCATGGATGTCCTCCGCCAAAAATGACCAACACTGAGTTGGAAACATTGGACCAGCCAATCTTTTTTTACCTGGGCTGTTTGTTGCGGAGGCAACTTCTTGTCTGTCATTTGACCGGCATAGTCCAGGCTAGTATCCTTGTTGGGGAGAGCATTGGCTGCTGCACCGCCTACCTTCGGGAGTCTCTTCTCCTAGACGCAGCTACTAGTTTATCCCTAGGAGGTTGGACAAACATCATGACCCTCACTGGCGTTTCTCCAGATTTTCCTTTCCGGGGTTTCCATTAATTGGTACCATCTTTCCGGGAAGGCGTCCTCTTCATTTGATCACTCACTTTTCTTTTACTCATAACTTCCTGGACGGCAAGCACGAGCGGGCGCCGACTTTTTTTATGACACCTTAGACTACTTATTCTGATGGACTCAACAATGATTCACGACAAGACTTTATGAGAGACAGACCGGGTTGGACTTCTGCTTTTATTTTATCTACTTGTTCATGGACGAATGATTGATGGACTTTATGGGCGGAAGAGGAAAGAATGGCGGGACGGACAGGACGAGCAGGACTACTTGGAGGCTATTCTTTCTCGCTTCTCCTGATCTTTGACGTAAACGGGTTGCAACGCACCTTTGGTAGCTACACAACCCAGACAGTTCCAAGGGTGGAAGGGAATGGCAGGTATGAACTATATTATATTTTCCACGACGAATGACAGACCATCGTCAACTCGCGGCCAACCAAACAGACCACCAAGCCCCCCTTATTGTCAGTGTGCTATCGTACCACGGTACTAGCATATAAGAATTATTTCTTGCTTCCTTTCTTCCATTCACATGAAGGGAGGGGAGGTTCTGACGCCTATCGCTGGCAATCGAATTAGAGTTGAGACTACACATGTGCCCAGAAAGGGAAACAAGGCCAGAGTTGATTGGATGCATGCATCAGTGCCAACTCACTCTGGTCTGAGGCTATTATTGCACCTCGCGGTACCTCGAAGCTACTAACTAGGTGGATGCAACGATGCTACAGGGCCCTAGCTCGTAAGTGGTGGTCTGGTGGTGCCGCTGAGGGCCTGAGGCAGCATGATAATAGTGGTAGTTGTACTACGCGGTGGCAGATGATCATACGCTTTCTGGCCCGATAGGCGGGCGGCGCGGGGGTGGGAGGTGAAGCTCGTTCCATCTCATCCATACACTCACTCGTTCACCGAGCGAGCTGAGATGTCACGCCCACCCACTTCTCTCTCTTTCACCGCGGTCTAACTCGGTTACCTTTCTTTGACACCAAACAAGCATGGCATTCGCAACGCTCGGCAAGGGCCAGCAAGCGATGGATGCATTCCTATAGGTCCCCGACCGGCAAGATGCGTAGGTGGCAGCTGGCGGGTAAACAACGAAGGCGCGGGCGATGTAGCCCTATCAGATCGCAATACATGGCTACAGCCTACAGGGGGGTTGCGGCTTCTTAAACAGTGGAAGTAGGGGTGAATTAATCCAATTAAAATAGCCGCTCCGGGGGTGGTACGAGCACACCCACGACGGGATCCTTGCTGGTATAAATCTGAGCAGCCCTTGTTAAGTATGGTAAGGACGATGTGGAAAAATCAAAGCTAATCTTCTCTTGTCACAACCGGTCACGTTCCCTCTCCGTCCCCCATTCCAATCCCACCATCTAGTGCGTGCGTGCCTCGGGGTAGGGAGATATGTGACCAGGATCTTTTTCCACAGTGGCGGCTGGAGTGGTTGATTGATTGATTGACGTCAAGCGATCAGGTATAGTAGCCAGGTAGGGATGCAGGTATATCTCTATGTAACTGGAGTACATTACTTTGACTTGTACATGTAGGCAGTGGCTCGCAAACCCCCACGTGACACGACACGTCGATTCGGGGAATGCTTGTTCGGTGTGGGTGGTATTGCAGCACTTTGTCATCTCGCATCTGCCGTCAGAACAAGGAAAGGACATTAGGTTGCAGTTGCAACTCTATTTTCGTATTTGTTTACGAGCCGCTGAGAGGCTTAGAGAGGGACAGCACGAGGACCTACTTATATGGAGGTGGCTAGATAAGTGCACCGTCATGGTACCGGTCACGGGTGCTGTGGCAGAATAGGGAAAGGTCGGGTGGCCTTTTTCTCAGCTCAGCAATGAATTATGAAAGGCCAGAAGCGCCCTTGTAGGTTGGATAGGCCGGCCCGAAAGGCGGGACGCGCCCCCGTGGACAGCCAACGGCCGGCGTGCTGCGGGATACTGTCCGCCCACATACATCTACAAGCAGACGCAAGAACACGAGGTGGAAGTCGCCGTCGCCTCTGTCGGCGTCGCGATGTATCGTCTCCACGAATCTACCTGGGTACTGGGTGAAGAATTCTTGTTGAGTGTATTAAAGAATGTGGCTTAAATGCCCCACTTTCTCACCGTCTACCCATTGGCCTCTTTTTTCTCTCTCTTTTTCTTAATAAATAAATAATAGTATAAAAGAGAGGGCTTAAGAGCCAATTGCCCAAAGGTGGGAAGAAAAGAGAGCTTCGGCGTATATGCATCGCAGTCGAACCTAGAATTGGCCCTGCAAGAGGACTTACATACGCCTTACGAGGCGATCCTGTCATCTGATCAGGTGGAATGAACGGTGCGTGCCTTACACGGCCGGGACTGATGACAACCTTTTGGTGGACACGGCAAAAAGCACTGATGAATTTGGAAGAGACAGATTTCATCTTCTGCGAAGAGGTGGCTAATAATCGAGGCTCGTGTTCATGGGGTGGAGCTGATTGGTTCTCTCAGCAGATGCGCTACGATGCTACCCCTTTTTTCCCCCTTGGTTCCTGGGTTCGTCCCCTTTCAAGCATTCCGCTCCCTCCCTCCCTGGTACCTTATGCCTGCTCAGTCAGCTGAGCCTGGCTCTGCCACTTCGTCGACCCCGAACTTTGGGGGAACAAGGAGCCATTGCCCAATAGCAAGACGTCGGAGACACATGAAAAGCATGGCCTTTTTCTCTCTCTCTCTCTCTCTCCAATGTCTCCTTCTTTCTGAGACTCAGGGGCGCAGCTCTGCTGGCAATGCTGTTGGAACTCGACCCTTCGGGTGGGGCATTGTGCGTGCATCACGGGAAGTAGAGTTGGATTTTAATAGATTGGAACCCAAGGACTGACCGGGGCTGCAGGGCTCATGCCTTGACAATTTCAGCGAGAAGGCGATATCAGACCATCGCTCTCACCAATGTTCTACACATGCGACTCTCGCAGCATGTCGACACGGACAGTAGGTCGTGCGAAGGTTATGTTATGTATGTAGACAGAAAGTAAGGCAGGAAGCAGCCGGCTTGGACTAGGTGTCGATCCTGCCCTCGCGGGAGCGAGGTGAGGTGAATATAAGTACTTAAGTAGGTACTAGTGGCAATCTCGTCACGGGTATTCAGCTTGGGGCCTGTCTAACAGCAGTATTGGAGTCTCAGCTCCCATTTTCCCTTTCTTCATGTTTAATTTGAACGACCCGAGCGGCCCCCTGCACGCTGAACCTGAACGCGCCATTGGTAGCACCACCAGCGACCACCCCCGACGTCCAAGTCCAAGCAGCCTAAGCCTTTTGCCCCACCCCAGGCCAATCCAGGAGTTGGGAAAGCCACCGTGTGATTCTCTCCTCAAAGTCCCGACCATCTTTCATTAAAAAGATTCCAGTCCAGCAACCACCTCCGCCCCCTCCAACACGTCTTCTCTACTCTTGTCGCGACATCCAGCTCACCTTTACCCTTTCTTGCCCTGTTCTTTGATCCTCGCTGCTTCTTAGGACTCTTCTTCTTTCGTACACTCGCTTCACCCACTCGTTTAATCAACTTGGACTTCCAACTCACCATGAAGGGTAAGTGTAGCCAGCCAGCTGTCCGCATGCCCTGCCCGCTTGGCCCCCCTGCCTTGTCGGCGCACTCCACAACCAGCCTTGCACACGGCACTATACCGATTGTTATACTGACCATGCTTTCTCGCCCATAGCCCTCATTCTCGTCGGTGGCTTTGGCACACGCCTTCGCCCTCTTGTACGTTCGGATTCTCGCACCCCAGCAGGCATGCCGATGCCAGCGTCGCGCATGCGCGCCCATTACATGGCGTTGTGCTGCCGTGGCCCTTTCTAAACCTTGCTAACAATGCTCCCCCTCTCAGACCCTGACTCTGCCCAAGCCCTTGGTCGAGTTCGCCAACAAGCCCATGATTATGCACCAGATTGAGGCCCTGGCCGCTGTTGGTGTCAAGGATGTTGTGCTGGCTGTCAACTACCGACCCGAGATCATGGAGAACCGCCTGAAGGAGGTTAGTATTTCCTGTTACACTGCCTAGGGCTCTTTTTCGTAAAGAGAACAATGCCAACTAAACCGGCCCCCTTTCTATAGGTCGCCGAGACTTGCGGAATCAACATCCACTTCTCCCTCGAGTCCGAACCTCTGGGCACTGCTGGTCCTCTGAAGTTGGCCGAAGATATCCTCGGTAAGGACGATGAGCCTTTCTTCGTGCTCAACTCGGATGTCACATGCGAGTTCCCCTTCCAGAAGCTTGTCGACTTCCACAACGCCCACGGAGACGAGGGCACCATTTGCGTCACCAAGGTCGAGGAGCCCTCGAAATATGGAGTCATCGTCCACAAGCCCAGCCACCCGTCGCGCATCGACCGTTTCGTCGAGAAGCCCGTCGAGTTCGTCGGCAACCGAATCAACGCCGGTATCTACATCCTGAACACATCGGTCCTGAGCCGCATTGAGAAGAACCGTCCCACTTCGATCGAGCAAGAAACCTTCCCGGCCATTGTCCGTGAAGGCCAGTTGCACTCCTTCGATCTCGAGGGCTTCTGGATGGATGTTGGTCAGCCCAAGGACTTCCTGACTGGCACCTGCCTGTACCTCTCGTCCCTGGCCAAGAAGCAGCCCAAGCTGCTCGTCTCGCCCTCGGAGTCCTACGTCTATGGCGGCAACGTCATGGTCGACCCCAGTGCCAAGATCGGCAAGAACTGCCGCATTGGTCCCAACGTGGTCATCGGCAAGGACTGTGTCATTGGCGATGGTGTCCGCCTGCAGCGTTGCACCCTTCTGCCCAGCTCCAAGGTGAAGGACCACGCTTGGGTGAAGAGCACCATTGTTGGCTGGAACAGCACAGTCGGAAAGTGGGCCCGCCTGGAGAACGTTACTGTTCTTGGTGATGATGTTACCATCGGCGACGAGATTTACGTGAACGGCGGCAGCGTCCTGCCCCACAAGAGCATCAAGGCCAACGTTGATGTCCCTGCCATCATCATGTAAATGGCGCGCTCCTTGCGACTTTCGACCTCTACTTCTCCGACTCTTCGATTGTACATTCTGCCATAATGGTTTCACTTTACGAACTCGTAATACCCTTTGTACGGCCTTTTTCGACAGGACGAAAACCTCTCTTCTCCAATTTCCCCCTTTCCTTTTCGACTATGATTGGTGCAGCAAGGCGTTCTGATGGCCTCGGTTTATGGCGGGCGAGACGCGACGATGCACGACATGTCCTGCGCCATGAGGCAGAGATCTAGAAGCGTTTCTCGGAAGAAGCTGCGCAGAACGGTCTCCACACGATAGAGAGGAACTTTATAATGACGCCCCAAAATGATGCATATGTGCTTGTGGCATATGGCGAACGGTTCAGTTGGTTGCATAGCTTGGCATGGTTATGGCATGGCATGATGAACTGGAAAATCTTCGACCCAAGAGGGGGAACGCCGGGGTTCTTGAAGCCCTGGGATGCCTCTGGAAGGGGTAATGACGATCAAACGAGGACAAACTGGCAAGGTAGCTGGGCCACTGACTTGGCTCGAGTTTGTCTGGTTGGTTGCAAAGATGTCCCTATATAGAGACAGGCAGCGCAATAGAGGAGTCACAAGCTTACGAGAAGATGCTGCTTGTCGTGATTGCGGCGGCAGGCAGTCCTATAAGTCCTATAGTGAATTTGACTCTTTGACGATTGGCCCCCCCATGTGTGCCGTGCCGTTGTCCCCCGCTCACCGTTGATATCGTGTGCCGTGTCTTCGCCCTTATCGAGGTGCACTTCGTAATAATGGATCGATCCCGGGGAGGTGGCATGGAGCAATCGATAATGGGTGCTGCTAGCGAGTAAGCCGGCAATATTTGGTCCTACGTAGGTGTCTAATAGATCGGTGGACATGTACATACGTCAATCGTTTTACCGTCGAATCATCCATGGGTGGTGGGCGCGGAGGGTGGGACCAAGCAAGGCGCGTTGCTGCAGCGACGGCGCCAGCGCTGTTTACCAGCGACCATCCCACTCACCATCCCCCGGAACTTTTTTAGCGGCCAGAGAGGAAGCGTGAACCTTCTTGGCCCGGCCATTGATTGAAGCTGCCTCCACGCGCGCCCGCCATTGAATTGCAAGATTCCCTGGTTTAATACAGTCACGTCCAGTCCAGTCCCTGGCCCGACCCTACATGCCTTCTTGAACGCCCAACACCCGGTTTCCATTGCCAGCCGTAGACCAGCACATCACCAAACAAACCGACGACCCTTTGGTTCCAATACATGGCTCTGGTGTAAGTAAAGTAGCCAGCATTACGGCATCCCTTCTCCCATTCTGCCTATCGCCTGCATCGCTCTCTTGTAATTCAATTCGGCCTTTTTTTTCTCTTACTTCTTCTTCTCGTTTTGTCCTCGCGACTGGACGCCGAGCTATCACCGCTCCAGCCCGCCTCGAACCCGACTCGGTCTCATTCCTATGCAGCATTGTTGGCATCCATCTCATGAGGAAGCCATTTAGCTACTGAATCAGGCAACTTGGCTCGACAAGCCACCGTTACCGGAGCAGCGAGACACCATGGCGTTCCTAGGGAATCCCCAGCACCCCGACAGACAGCATTGCCAGGACCAGTATCAACATGAAAACCAACCTCCTCCGCCGCCCAAGCACGGTGGTCACCAACGATCCAAATCCAGCGTGCTGCGGGCCTTTATGAGCCGCCGCAACCACGCGAACGACGCCCCTGTTGTTGTTCCCACCGCCCAATCGACTTCTTCCCTGCCATACGTCATTCCCCAGCCTCAACCTGCGAGCGATATGCAGTTGCCCAACTTCTCACGCCGCCCGCCCGCCTTGGGCGAGATCCAGAACAACCGGGTTGACTGTGCACCCGGCCCTCGGTCGCCTAGCAAGCTCCTCGAGCAATCTTACTTTGCATCAGGCCGTGGTTCGCCTGTCAAGGCCCAAGGCAGCTCCATTGCTGCAAGATCAACAAGAAAAGACTCCGCTTCCAGCTCGGAAAGCATGGGCCAGTATGCCTTCAACAAGAAGGAAAACGAGTCGCCTACCAAACCGAAGAAGACCAAGTCGGCTACCAACCTGACTTCGCTCCTGAGCAGGCCCAAGAGTTTGAAGAACCTGCACAACCTCCAGAGTGAAGAGGATGTGGTGCGTAGCCGTAACGATAAGGAGAACCGATCGCCTCCGAACTCAGTGACAACACCGTCGCAAGAGGGACGGCCACCCATTTACGCCCAATTTTCTAGCGGGGCATTGGAGCAAACGGGTAATGGCGGTGTGTTTGGTCCTGGACAGACAAACTCGCAGAATAGTTCTTCTAGCGATGTCACCAACATGAAAAAGCCGCGACCGCAATCATACCACGTACAGTACACTGCAAAACAGTTCGAGAGCAAGAAGTCTTCGGATTCCTCAGAAAGCAACCGACAGGGTTACGGCAGCGGAAAGACCTCGCCGTCTAAGACACAGCGGGGACTTAAGATGTTCACCAGTGGATTCGGCAAGGCCAAACCGTCGTCGAGCTCTCCTCCTCCGGACGGATCGGAGTTCTCCCTGGACCCCAAGGATATTGATAAACATCTGGAAGCTATGCTGGATCGGCGAAACATCCCCCGAAAACCAGAGGTACAAGATGCGGAACTTAACTAGCACTATCAAGATGGAATTTATCCGACAAGACTGGGCCGAGACCAAAGCAGCCGCCGCCCGCCCCGGCACGAACGACAGCGACTCGAGCATCAACGAGGGCCAGCAGGAAGAGGAGGCCAAGGCCAAAAAAATCGCCCCAGAAGCTTTACCTTCACGAGAAACAGCGGAAAGAAATCCGAGCCTAACTCGCCTGCCAAGAAAAAAAGCGACGGTACCCTAGGGCGTCATTTCCGAACCAAATCGTCGGAAAGCGTTACCTACGAGAGGCCGAACTCTGCCGGTTCGGGATTTGGTGGTGGCATCCTGTCCAAGATCAAGTCCCAGCAATCTCAGCAAGGCCCCGTGGACTTTGTAAGCTACCTGCGCAAGGTGCAGAAGCCGCAGCTGGTCGAAGTCGGTAAGCTGCACAAGCTGCGGCTATTATTGCGGAATGAGACGGTGTCGTGGACCGACGAGTTCATACGCCAAGGCGGCATGGAGGAGATAGTCAGTCTGTTGCATCGCACCATGGAAGTCGAATGGAGGTAAGTTGAAATTGACGTCTATGCCATTGGCCGTCCCTCGTTACTAATACGTTTGGCAGAGAGGAGCACGAGGATGCGCTGCTCCACGAGAACCTTCTTTGCTTGAAAGCACTTTGCACGACAGCTCTGGCACTGCAGTATCTACACTCGAAACAATCGACGCTGTTTCCTGCTCTGCTGCACCTCATTTTTGATCCCGAGAAGAAGGGACCCAGCGAGTTCACCACGCGTGGCATCATTACCTCGGTCCTTTTCACTTATATCCAGTCGGCGCCTGCGCAAGACCGTATAGTTCGCGCCCGAACGGTACTGGGACACCTACGTGATCCCAAGCCCAAGGATGATGAGGCGCCTGTTGATTTTGTCCTGGAGATGCGCCGTGAGCGGCCATATCGCGTGTGGTGCAAGGAAGCTATTGGTGTCACGAAGGAAGTTTTCTGGATTTTCCTCCACCACCTTAATGTCGTTTACCTGCCTAGGGATAAGGAGCGCGACGCGGCCGCTGCAGCGAAAATCGCAGGGGACAGCATGCTTTACATGCAAACACATTTTCCGCAGGAAAGGCCGCCCGTCCCCGCGGCTCCCTACGTCGGCGGAGTCGAATGGGATGCAACCAACTACTTGGCTTCCCACCTTGATCTTCTGAACGCCATCGTGGCCTGCACTCCTACGACGAAGGAACGCAATGAGCTCCGCAACCAGTTCCGCATCTCGGGCTGGGAACGATGCATGGGCGGTTCCATGCGCCTCTGTAAGGAGAAGTTCTATCCCGGTGTCCATGATGCTCTTCGAACTTGGGTAGCAGCTGCATCTGATGACGGCTGGGATGTTAAGGATGTCAGGGCCGGACCCCCTGCGGAGTCTAAGAGTCCTGCCAAGAGACCGGCTTCCGGAAAAGACAACCAAAACAAGGGCATCAAGGCCCAGCCGCCGCCTAAGATTGAGATGCCGAAGCTGGATTTCGCCTTTGACGCGCACGTCTCGCCTCTCGGTACCCCCGGCGGTGGTTTCAACAAGCCCGCGGGAGCCAACAGTAGCAGTACTGTGAATTGGCTCTCGTAGCGCGAGAGCTTGTTGCGACGTTGGAACAAGGCCGAACCTGCTTTGGGCGGCCCTGCGAAGCAGCACCCAGCGCCAAGAGTGTGACTGTACAATCCCTCCCGCAACCCCGAGGATCTTCTTCCGCTTGACATGCAAGGCGAAGGAGGAAAAATGAAGCATATGGATGGAGTCAGTCTTTTTGTCATTGGGGGCATTAGCAGCCATCATTTTCTGTCGGAGTTTTGTATATGGATGAGATTGTACTCCCTTTTGGAAGAATTCCTGTCTCTTTTGTTGGTGTTGTTCTATTTTTCCTCATGGTTATGGGTAAACGAGGGTTGACGGTTTTTTTCCTCATTCACAGGGTGGCGTTTTCATTTTAGCAATTTCTCACTCGGCCTCTTTCCCTCCTCTTTCCCCCTCCTCCTGCCCTTATTTCCTAATATTCGAGGGCTGTTGAGAGACCTATCAGGCCACCTGTATCTCCGTGTTCATTAAAGCCGGGAAGCCAGTACGAGCACCGGGTGGTGAGGTGCGCGGCAAAGAGCATGCCAAAACAAAACCACGAAATCGAATCAAAATAGGACGATGGAGGAGGAAGGGGAAATGTGTCTACTGAAGAAGCACCAGCAACTTAGACAGTGTCGGCTGTTTCTTTATGATTGAATGACTTGATGAATCCAACGGTATATACATACAGACAGACACGTACGTACGATTAAGGGGGAAAAACTATCTCTTGGAAACAGTGTGATGACCCGCATTCCTCGTCTCGCCTAACGATGTATATCTTTCACTCAGCAAAGGTAGGTAGGTGTTCTATTACGTATCTCAGGCTTCTCATCGAGGTCAAAGGGGAGCACGAGCATGCGTTACGAGGTACCTCGCCTTGTCCCATTGCCGCCACGGGTTCTACGCCCGACCTCATTCTTACTCAGTCGGGGCCCGCATGCGCCCCAGCCGAGAAGGAGAACCCAAGCAAACGGGGTACTAGCCCTAGTGGCAAGCGCTCCGGCCCGGGGGCGGACAAAGCCGCAAGAGCCAATAATGCGGGTTTACTGGATTCCCGACCTTCCGTCACAAGGGCAAAGTAGCAGTTGCTTGTATCGCCCAAGTGTAAACAGGTAGGTTAGGAGTTTGAATTGGTGACAAGACCGGTGAAGAAAGTGCCCCTGCATTTCCTACTCCCAAGTCTGACCAGTCAGGGGGGTGTCATTTTGTGTAGGGTACCTAAATCCTCCAGAAAAAAGACCAAAGCAGAGCGCGCGCCCTTCAAGGCAAGGGAGAAAAAGCAAAAAAGAAGCTTGGTATAAATCCTACTGTTACTTCCCCCCACTGACCTGGCCGAGAGCCGATTGCTGGGGCTAGAGCGCGGGCCCGGCGGCGGTCACTGTCGGGGGGGCGGGGCCTGACCGGGGGAAAACAGGCGTGCGAACCCCTGACAGGTCACACACCGCTCTTGTCGAATGCAACCCGATCATTGGCGGGTGCCTGGGCGAGAATACCACCCCGGTGCCGGGTGACACAGTCGGGGGTAGGGTTCACCATCGGAACACAAAAAACGTGCCCGGTGAAAGCATTGGCGGCGAACCTTGCTTTTTCCGCCGGCTCTGTAGATCCTCAGATAGCCGAATACAGACGAATCGGTGGAAAGGGACGGGGGCCCTCCAAGGTTCGTGTTGCACACAGTCGTCCAAAGAAGAACATAGCTGGCGTTATCTGATCACCAAAGATTGGGTCGCGATTACCGAGGTTGTGGTCATTTGACCAAACTTGAAACCTGGAAGCCCATGAGTTTGAAAGATAGGAGAACGTTCCGGAAGTCTCTTGACTTACCAGCAGACGTTATTCTGACCAATAAGCATGAGCATTGGCCCATCTTGTGGTATCGCTGCTGGTAGTAATCCGAATGTTATGGGATTGCTGCCGGGCATCGCCTACATATATCATCACGAGAGTAGTCGTTCGTTTGTATGCCGGACTGGCAACTGACGAGTTCCATACGAAGAAGCACCGAGGGTGGTCTTGCCAAAGGATACCCGCCGCTGGCGGACTCCTGTATGTAGATATCTACGTTGCTCGGGAAGCCATTACTTGCTGTGGGCTTGGGCGGAGCAATTCAGGGGGGGCGAGTATTGGCCAATTTCTTCCAGGATGGACCAGCCAGTCAACCGGTGAAGCATATTGGGTAGCCAATAGCAGTGAGCGATGGAGAATGCCTTGAAGTCCTGGCGGTACGAGCGATTGGGTTGCAAGCGGCCACCCAGTTGAACGGAGCCGTCCGTGATAGGGTTAAAACCCATGCAGCTGTCACCTTGGACTGCTCCTACAGACAGACATCCACCTTGCTACTCGCGTGACATTAGCTTTGCGGTAATGAGAGCACGGACGGGTCGCTCTTGGAACAGGGCTTATGATGCTACCCCTGGTGCCATGTCATCCGTTTTCCAATGACCGATTGATGGTGTCGCTTGGATGACATGTCGTGTAATGGAAGTGCAGTGATATGATAGTGCTCATTCCTTAAGTACCAACAGGTTGCGCAAATGCGCGCCACCTGATGCCTACTAGACATCAAAACTACCGGACTCGTAACTGATGAAGCAGGAGCCTTTGATAGGCCGCCCAATGTGACGGACTTTGCGCAACACCGCTGGCGAAACAAGAGCTGCCAGTCTTGCATGGAGCGGTGACCACGGCCTGCAGTTTTCGAGTCAGTTGGGGGAAGAGACGCTTTGGGCCACCCTCAAGGGTACAGCCTCTGTTCTAGCTGGAGAGCAGTTAGCCCGGTGACTCCGACCACGCATGTATATGACCATCGAAACATCATTATACATACATGGCTGGGGAATCGAATCTCGGCGTGTTCGGGGGCCTCATTGAGGGTATAGACGCGTCAGCTTGTACCGGCAAAGCCACACGAAGGCGGGGAAACCTGGTATGCCGTGAGCACGATGGCTTCGGCGGCATCGAAGGTCTCGCTGATCCCATTACAGGTGGCCCAAGGAGCTCGAGGGCAGTTCTCCACCTGCTGTGACCATATATCAATAGCACAGGGGTCTGGTTGGCACTCGTGGTTTATGGAAACGATGTGAAGCCTGACGCCACTGCCCCTCTGACATGCTGTCAGCTGCAATATCGTGCGCCTCCTATAGCTTTCTCGAGGCCTTGTGCCGAGCACAGGATGCATCGGACGGGTCTCGAAGTTGGGCAACGAAGAACAATGCCGGGCTTGGTACACCGTCATATTTCTGACATGGCGGCAGACTCGGATGAGGATCCCGAGACTGAGGTGCCAGTCCCCCCGCCGGGCACTGATTCATTTTAATCATTGGAGAAACAGACCACCGGGTTGCTAGAATTGGATGCGCCATGGGATTGCTTGCGAGTCAGTAGTATGTAGGGCTGCTGGGCCAATACCCACTCGCCTAGCGGTAGAGCACTTACATATGTATGTGTGTATGTATGTATTGTGTTGTCTTGTGGAATAAGGAGACGATAAGTGAGGCCTAATATGGTCCGGCGTCCATGTGTAATAATAATAGAACCGGGCCGCAGGTAGGCAAGTAAGTGTGTACATGTAGGTATGTACGTGAGTGGGTACCTGGGTAGGTAAAGAACGCACCCAACGTCTTTATCTTATGCAGACTTTGGGTCTGGAAAGACAGATGGAAGCTGCTACGTTCGGCGTTCGGTAGTGCTACATGTAGGTAGGGAGGTAGGGAGGTAGGGAGGTAGGTAGCATCTGCCGGCCTTGCCTTTGGGGGGGAGAACATGTTGGAAATATCAAGCTGCATGTTTCCAGAAGAAAGCCCGCCCCGCACCCCCAGCCGTCCAGCCCAGCCAAGTCTGTTCAGCAGACAGGGCCTGGTACATGTATCGAATCAATCAATCATCAGTCAAAACATTCGAACAGCCAATCCATCAACCTGACCTACATACATGCATACATACATGTACATGCATACATGGACCGCTGCATGCATGCGAGTTGTTGCATGTGTACACCAGACAAACCCAAACAAGCAAATCAAATTTGATTGATGGAGAGATGGAATCCTTCGGTGTCCGCTAATTACAGGTTGCATGCAGCCAGCCAGTAGCCAGTTGCCAGGAGCCAGGAGCCTCCAAGACCCGGCTCGAGCAGGCAACCCGTCACAGAGGGCGACGGCTCTATTTGCTGGCTTCCTACCCGTAACTCAACGTCGGGCCCCTCCTCCACTGGCCACTGGCCACTGGCCACCGTCTGCGCCGTCCTCTACACGTCTCGACCTCCAACCACCCCCAAACCCGCATCAAAAAAGTATTACATATTATTTTTTCGCCTCCCAGGGTTGAAGCGAACCACCCCCTATCCTTGCGCCCGCCGCCCAGTGCATACTAGCAGGGCATCTCCTCTAGGCTGTAACAGAAAGAACGAAAGGACAAAAAAAGTGCCTACTTACGAAGGTACCCTGCCCGGGCTGCCTACCCCTCAGTCTCGCCGCTTCAAATCACGACCCCCCAGCTGATGAAGCGCCTCCACATCACCGGAGACTGGCCATACTGGATGCTTTTGACGGGCATATTCGGCTGAGCAACCTCTGGGCTAAGCAGCTTCCGGCCAAGCCTGGCCCACTCTTGCATCCCCTACGACTAGATCTGCTGAAACTTGAGCGAGCCTTGCAGGCCGTTCCGCTCTCGACCAGTTCGCCCGCTCGGTGCCCTATGAGAAGGCCAAGGCAGCCAGAGGTACTCTCTCTAGACAAGATAGGAACCACTTTCGACCACAGCAGCACACCTGGTCAGCCTTTCAATACCACTTGCTTCATCCCAGAATGTCGATAAAGTAAGTCTGACTTTTTACCTTCCCCCCTCCAGCCATCCTATACTGTACGCCCTTCTTCACAAACCCCCTAGCCTCCTCCATACCGATGTAGCTCCTGGCCTGGTAAGCCACCCTTCCTCGAGCCACATGGGTCCCCGCTTTATGTGCCTTCAACTATTCGCACCACTATCTTAATCCGGGGGTCACTATGGACTATGGTTACCATGACCAGCACGCGGGCATCCTACTCGCTCAGAATACCGCGCTCGAGGACGATTCTGACTTGAGTGCCAGTTGGGTGATGCTCACCCGCTCCGGCGGTTTCGAGCCGCTGCCCAACGAGACTATACAGCACAGGACCCAAGGTCGAGTGGCATTGGAAGTCTCGGCGCCGCCGCCTTCTCCGGGAGTCTCTCCTCTGTCGATAAAGTGTGATCGGGGCACCGCCTTCATCACAACTCAAAGAGTGAGCTTATGGATGAACGCGCATAAACCACACAGAGAAAACTCAGACGCTAACGATTCCTTCAGCTCATCTACCTTCCAGCCACGCCTACAGACCAGTTCCAGTCATTCGCAACGACCATCATTAATGCCCAGGATGGGTGTACTGGCTCTACTTGGGGCGGGTTTGGGGCCTCGTTCTGGGAGACCACGGTGAAACCTGTACCAGGAGGCCATATTCCGGCCGATTTCACCAGGGTCAATATGAAGCTGGTTTTCAACGATGGCGGGCATAGTGATTGGGCCATCAAGTACGAGAAGATCAAAGAGCGCGTGCACCACTACGCCCAGCTCGCTCGTGAGACAGGGCAGACCAACATGCTGAATCTGGTGCATGGAGAGGACCTCCCCCGAATATTCGCCTCGCGAGGCCGGGTTCGAGCAACCGGCACGAGATCACCAACAAGCGCAGGTGGAAGAAAGGGCTCAAGAAGCAGCCAGGCAACAGCAAGCGAATCAGCCACTTCCGGACGAACCTCCACCAGACTACGATGCCGCACAAATGCAGGCTGTCGAGATGCAGTTCGATGAGCGCGAGCGGCAGGAGAATGAACGTAGGTGACACGGTGCCACTGGCGTTATGCACTGTCATTACTGCTCGCATGAAGTTTTTGCTATCAGAGAGAGGAAGGATTGCGTCAAACCTGCCGCGTATGGCATATCGTGGACACATATACCCAGAAGCAAGTGTTTTCGTGCCGTGGTTACTGCATACGTGCTGCATGCATTCATGTTGCACGAAGTGGGAGCCCCCAAACACAGCCTTCCAGTAAGCGAACATAAGATGAGCCATTACACAAGCTTCTGGCAATACTTGATGCTATAGTATGGGTTTACTGGGCGGGATTGTCCATTTTAAAGTCGTACGGCAGACTTGGTCCGGACTACACAGAAGGGACGCAGTTGTCCAGTTGGAAGCATGTACCTAGCGTGTTTGAGCCAATGCCATTCTACTTATTCAACACAAGCTATTCTTCCTTCCAGCTGGCTGCGGGCCAGCAACGTAATGAATTGAACAAGTGAAGAGCGAACACGAGTGGCGAGTCTCATGCGTTGATGAATGCAAGCTCTCGAGTTCTCGTCGTGACCTGCATTGCATGGATGCCAAGGGTGATATCGGGTAACCACGGTCACGTGATATTAGTCAGCGGGAGCTCTGAGCCTCGGGACCAATCACAGCGAGCCAATTGGAAGACGGTGGTTTAATTTCTCAAGAGCTAAGTGAAGTCGGAACAGTAAACCTCCCTCGTACGGTTCAATCATCACCAAACCTTTCGCTCAACCTACAAAAGTCCTGCCATTGGTCAGCACCCACCAGCAGCCAATCTGACCACCATGGGTATCTGGGAGACCTTCACCGACATGGTCGACGCGGCCACGCCTTGGAGCACCGCCGAGGCCGAAGCTCCTGCTCAAGAGGTACGACTACAATTTTCACCCGCCCTCGAAGCACCTGCCTGGCGTGGGTTTCGAATTGGTCGCTGAAAGCGCCTGGCCGTTCTTGCAGACGTGGCACAAACCAGTCGCAAACCAGAGGGACTTGAGCTAATTATCTGCGTCATTGACAGGAGTCCAAGAACGAGAAGGCCGATGAATCCAAGGAGGAGGAGTCATCAGACGACGCCGAAGAGGAAGAGGAGGAGGACGATGAGGAAGAAATCGTTGACCCCAAGGA
Organism: Apiospora hydei; assembly: GCF_038363865.1. Taxonomy (NCBI): domain Eukaryota; kingdom Fungi; phylum Ascomycota; class Sordariomycetes; order Amphisphaeriales; family Apiosporaceae; genus Apiospora; species Apiospora hydei. The sequence goes on along the minus strand of NW_027117364.1, from coordinate 2,395,986 downwards.
GACACTGGAGGAAGGTTCGTAACACCCCACTCGATCCCGATACAGCCGCACACAAGAGAGAGGCACGGCCACGTCATGGCTCCTGGAGGTGTACAATTCGGCAAACCGCTGAGCCCATATGCTTACCGCCTCATAGAATGCAAGAACTCCAAGCAATGCGCCCCGGCCAAGCACCACTTCGACGAGTGTGTTGAGCGGGTCACCAAGCAAGAAGAGGATGGTGGTGCCAAGGAGGACTGCGTTGAGGAATGTGAGTATCTTTGGATATTACTATTATCCGGCTGCGCGGCCAGAAACCCTCGATCCTGCTGTCATATGGGCTTGTACAGAAACGCACTACTGACCAAAATACGCTCTGGCCATAGTCTTCCACCTCGCCCACTGCGCTACCCAATGTGCTGCTCCCAAGCTGTGGACTACCCTCAAATAAACTACTCGGTCAATACCGAGGCACCTGTCACCAATCGCTGCGCATATCCAGCGTCTGGATAATGTGTGGTCATGATGCTGGCAACCATGGGATATGAGGCGATTTCCCAGCCAGCTGCTTGAGTCACGACCTGTGTGTTGTTGACCTAGTGGGTGGCCCTTGTAACACATGGAGAGATGCGGCTCAGGAAGACCCAGCAATGCTGTCTGATAGATCCGCAGCATGTATCATATACACTGCATACAACAAAGACAATTAGATTTCTCATTCCGGCTTGTATGATGACTTGAACGTATGGATTACTGCGACACTGCTGGGTGTACTGCGAAACGATTATAACATGACATACGATGTACGTCTATATAACACCCGGGAATGAAGGTTTCAGATCGCACGGTTGTATCACAATCCACTGCTTTAACAGGACCGAGAAACCGGTGGCTTGCGACCCCCTTCGCGGCTCTGGAGCTGCGCAGCGTTGAGCGCAGCGGCCCTCCAGGCCAAGACTGCACAATGGCTGTTGGTCGGTCGTAGTAATGGCAAGGCGTGATTCCGGAGTACAGGTGGTTCGATCACCTAGTTCTTCGGATTGGGAAGGGGGGGGCAAGAGCGGGCAAGTGAGACGGAGTCATGTCGTTGCATGCATAAATACTACCTGTTGGGATAGGAAGTTTACAGAGTCCCCATCAAACGCATCTCTCCCTATCGGGTTGCCGAACCGGAGAGGAGAGGAGGGAGCAGGAAGAGGGGAGTGTTTCCAAGACCTGTACCTCTTCCATGGATATCGGAGCCAGCCACCACCGTTCTTATAGGAGAATGGCTGGCCGTGCTGATGCTCAAGGTGCGAGAGCATTCATACTTCTTCATACGGTTTTGGGAATAGTATATGAACCAAACTCTTGTCAGATGACGTCCCTACATACGCCATGCATCGGGGAAGAGAGCGCTGCGGCTGTTATTAGGCATTCGCCTTGGTGGATGATCCCGTACCCCGATTCCGGCTCGGTTGATTATCGGACGACGTACAGATGGGATGGCATTTCCCACCCCTTCCAGACCATCGGAACCCAGGATAGATGGGGTGAGACCTTGGGCGATGGGTTCTCGCCAAGCTTATGTGGCTTGGTAGTAGCTAGCGACCATAGGGATGTTGGAAAAACCACATGGGGAGATGACGGGTAATCTCTTGGACAAGCCACTCAGCAGTCAAGCTACAAAGCCCGCGTCCCCCGTGCTATCGTGGGTTTGATTGCAACTGGACATTTTCTTGGCTGATGGATTGGGACTCCTGCACAGAAGCACAGAGTAGGCAAACCCCCTCCTACTACCAGAATTTGCCGAGGGGTAAGTCCCGTTCGTTCTCTAGGCGCAAGCTAATCTGAGTATGCATGCCTTGCATGAATGGTCTTGGGGGTTGTATTGCATGGGCAAGGGGGGTAGTTATGTTCGAGGCCTCGTTTCAACGTCTTGAAGCAGACCTTGGAGGAGTGAGAAGTTCATGTGATACCTGTAAGTAGGTAGGTACCTTTAAGGCAGACTACTCGACGATCGGTTCGATTCTTTGTGTAATTGGAACTTTCTACTGTACTGTTCCAGCACAGGTGTTAGTTTTGGTTACATATTCTTCATCTGAAGACTCAAGGGATCCTCTCTTGAACGATCTTAATTGATGGGGTCACGGCCAAGTCGGGTGATTCGACGAAAGCAGGATAGACCGTGGCGTGGCCGCAAAAGGTCGTGCTCTCAACGACAAGTCGGCCCATAATTCAAGGAAATGGGATTTGCCGGTACTACCCCAATTCAATTACAAGAATGAATTTTATGGTCCCTGGCAACTACCTACCTACATGTACAGGTGCTCAACTACTGGGTGTTTCCGTCTGCTCGCGGAGGAAATGAAATGGCGGAAAGGCTTTAATGGGAAACTCTGAACATTGAATTGTCCATGGTATGGGGAGCCACGCTGGCCCAAGACACAGACAGACACAGACGAGACGAACAGTCCTTCAATCGGTCCACTGGTTCAGGTCCAGCACAGCACAGCACAGCACAGCACGCACCACGGCTTTATTTAGTAGGTACATACCTAGTAGGTATTGCAGTAGGTACTACTTTCCCCGGATCTGATTATTCCAAAGGGAGCCACTGCTAGGTACCTAATAAGGCTCTAGGCTGTTTTTCTCCCGCCCGACGTGCCGAGCCCCATCGTCCTCTGTCAATGCGCCGGGCGCCGCGAGCCAACCAGCGGCCCAAAGCCCTCGTCCAGGAACCCGCCCGCCCACTAATACCACACCAGCAGAAACAGGCGTTCCCGGGGCCAGTGTCGCGTGTGGTGGTGGTGGTGGTGGTGTCCCGACTGCCCTGCTCTGAGTCTGACGGAGGACGGGACCCGTGGGAAGAAGAACGCTTGGCACCTACGCTGCTTGCTTTTCCCTGTGACTGCGACTGCATGTGGCATTGGCTCCGGGTTGGGCGTAGCACTGACAGCATCCCAAATGTCGCACAGCACCAGTCGCAACCTTGGTCCCTCTTCAACTTCAACTTCTTCTTCCTCTTCTTCTTCGTCTCCTGTGCACCGGCATGAACCCCTGCGAGAGAACGACGGCGTGAAAGAGTTGAGCGAAGAGACCACCTCCACCCACTCCTTCTCTGACGACGGCGATATCAAAGCGGATCAGACCGGTGCGCTGGGCGCTATGGGGAGCAGCAGCAAGAACCACGACTGGAGTCCCACGTTGTCGACAGCGACCCACCATCGCCTTGACTCACGAGGTGGCGACGGCGACGGCGACGGCGACATGAAGAATGGCGGCGTCGCACAGGAAAACAGCCAGACTTTTTACGTCGACGACGGCGGCAACGACGCCGATGCAATGGTAGCAACGGTCAACGATCTCGACGGCGACGACGGTAGCATCCGCGCAGGCGTGGTCTATCGCACCTACAAAGAGGAGGTGGTTCGGATTGGTGCAATTGACGCTGCTGAACATTATCGTGAGCTGGGACGTAAGTATACTTCTTTTCCTTTCTCTCTTCCCCGTCGAGTCCTATCGTGGACTGTGGGTTCTCCACAAGCGAACCGCAGGCGCCTGGTTCCATGTCGCATTGCAGACGGGAAACCGCATATACAGCAGGAGCCGTGGAATATCCCCTTTGTATATACTTGACTGTGTATGCACGGTAGTACCCTGCGACAAACGCTGTTATATATATGTATATATGCGGGCCGCGATTGTGGTCGGCTGTTTATGTGTTATGCGATGGCACAACCAACTCCGCAGTTTGCTCCTACCTGTCTTGTGCACATTATTACTTGGCATACAAAATCACTTTCGGCTATGATTATCAAGTATATCCCTACTGTTCATCCTCGAAATTTTGCCGAGTTAGTCAAGAGCTCCAAGTTGTGTTGCTCTTTTTCTATTTTTATGTGTAAGGATCGCGAATCCATTCCTACCATTGGAGTGGTTGAGTGAACGGCAACTAACGCGGCATCCTCTTCGCAGTGGATCACCTTCTCGCCCGTATCACAGCTCTCGGCGACATACTATAATGTCAGCGAATCGGCCATCAACTGGCTCTCCACAGGTTTCCTATTCGTCTTCGTTGTCACCAGTCCCATCACCATCTATGTGCTTCACAAGGGCCCCAAGCTGTCCATCGTGACGGCTTCCGTTCTGGTACTGACTGGTAACTGGATCCGCTATGCCGGTTCGTATTCTGGCAATGGCGGTAACTTCGGTGTCGTCATGTTCGGTCAAGTCCTCACTGGTGCTGCTCAGACCTTTGTTCTGAGCGCGCCCACCACGTACTCGGACCTCTGGTTCACCCATAGGGGTCGTGTAGGGGCCACGGCCATCATGAGTCTGGCCAATCCCTTTGGTGCAGCACTGGGTCAGCTGATCACACCTTTCATCGTCGTTGGTCCGCGTGACGTGTCGAATGCGGTGCTGTATGTCTCTATCATCGCAACCGTCATCTCGATTCCCTCGCTCTTCACGCCTGCCGCGCCCCCTACGCCTGTAGCCCCGTCAGGCAGCTCGCCCAAAGAGCCTTTGGTGGCATCGATCCGCCGCGTCATCCGCATTCCCGAGGTCTGGATGATTCTTATTCCATACGGCGTCTACGTTGGCTTCTTCAACAGTATCTCGACCATTTTGAACCAAACCATGATGCCGTACGGCTACACCAGCGACGAAGCCGGCATTGCAGGCGCCGTCCTCATCGTCGTTGGCCTCGTATCTTCGGCTATTACCTCTCCCATCCTCGACCGCACCAAGCTGTTCCTGGTGGCGTTGAAGGCATTGGTACCCGTCATCGCCCTCATGTACTTGATATTCATCTGGATGCCGGGTACCCATGACGCCGCCGGCCTCGCCGGTCCTTACGTGGTTCTTGCCATACTCGGGGCTGCGTCCTTCTCGCTGGTTCCCGTCGCTCTCGAGTACCTCACCGAGCTGTCCCATCCGTGCTCGCCCGAGGTTACGAGCACCGTGGCCTGGGCCTCGGGCCAGCTCCTCGGCGGCATATTTATCCTCATCTCGGACGCCCTCAAGACCGGCTCAGATGCGAACCCGCCGCTTCACATGCAGAGGAGTCTCATCTTCCACGCGGTCTTGGCTTTGGCCGTTGTGCCGCTGGTCATTTGTCTCGGGCTGTTCGGCCGCGGCGAATTTGTAGAGCTGAAACGGGCGAGTAGTGACAAGCGTCGTTCACCGGCTGTCGTTGCGTAAGAAGGCGCGGTAAGCAGAGGAGTTGGCAGTTATGAGATGCCTCGCGGTGTTCAGGTTTAGCAATTTTTTAATGTATGATATTATTATGCTGTTATTATGTTTGTTGTACTATACCTTCTCGTGGGAACTGGCATATGCCACCGTTTCTCATATTATACCTGCCACGATTACAGGAATTCCGATGAATAAAAACTAAGAAACGAGACAAGCCATATCTTATTGCTAGCCAGGTATCTCGCCAAGGCTATCCTACCACCAGTCTGACGTCGAAATATTGTCAGGTGAAGATATGTAAGGGGCCAAATATGATATCGTTGGTTACAAATATAAAGCATGTTAACGTGGAAGTAAATAGAGGCATGTCAGATGCATATGATTAGCATTACTACATAGCTATATTTGGTTGACTTGGGCAAATTTAGGCTCCGAGAAGAAGATGCGGACAGACAAGCAAAACATGCGAGTCCTGGTGCGATAGGTACCTAAGCATGGGCAAGTGACCGCTCTCGAAAAGTCCGGTGCCGAGACTCGCCCGACGGGATAGAACATGTATTTGTTCAAACCTTAAGCCTGGCCAACCTTCTCGGCCGAGTTTGGACGACGGCCCATGATTTCTTCCCAGCGGCCCCTCAAGGCCTCCAGCTCCTTCCAGCATCGCACGCCGTCCTCCTCAAACTTGGCTCTCTTCTCCTCGGTCAGCTGGACGGCGTCCCACTTGCGCCCCGTGAGCTTCCGCAGGACCCCGCTGGCCTCGTCGCGCTTCAGGGCCTCGGCGTCCTCGACCTTGCCCTCCCAGCCCCAGCCCTCGACCTCGGTCTTCTTGGGGTCCGCGCGCCCGTGCCGGTCGGCGGCGGAGCCCCATTTGACCCGCTGCGCGTGGCTCGCGTCCAGGGCCGCCTCGTCCTCGAGTGCGAGCCAGACGGTGGCGCAGGCGCCGATGTAGGGGTCGACGCCGTGCCAGGGGGAGCCCAAGAGGCGCGAGAGGAGCATCGCGTAGTAGTAGAAGAAGAACATAAAGGCATTAAGGGGGAAGAGGGGTGTGCAGACTATGCCCGGGTGCGACAGGTACAATCTCGGCTTCTTGGTGTACTTTCGGGAGGACGACGCCCCGGAGGAGAAGAAGGACGAGGAGACGGCTTGTACGCTGGGCAGCTCCGAAGTCAGGCACATGAGGTCTGTGATACGCTTGCTGCTCTCGTAGGCGGCCGTGCTTTTGAAGCCCTGGAAATCGTCCAAGTCGAGATGGCGCTCCTCGGCGTCAATGGAGGACGTAAAGACTACCCTCGCGGCAGGCTCGCTAGGGTCTGACCGGGTTAAAAGAGGCATCAGTTCGTGGGCCAGAACATAGTGTCCAAATGTATTCGCACAGAACACCTCGGCGAGCCTGGGTTGGCCGGCGCCGTCCTCGTCGTCTGATTTGTTTCCCGGGACTTCTTGCAGTGGTAGGGTGTGGCCCGCTTGCGACGACTTGAAAGAAGGGAAAGTTGTCGATTGTACCAAGCCGACTGTGAAGAATTGCCTTGCAAACTCGAACCAACGGATGCCATCCCATCCTCCGTAGCCTGCGTTGAACAAGACGGCGTCAAGCTTGGGGATCTTCAAATCTTGCCCGCCGGCGACGACGCCCGTCGGGTCGCGCACTTGGCCGCCGAGCAGCTTCGCGGCGGCGTCGTAGATCGAGGGCAGCTTGCACAGGTCGACCTCAACGGCGAGCAGGTGAACGCGGGCGACGGCCGACTCGGGGTCGTAGTCGGAGCCGGCGCGGGATCGGAGCTTGGTCGAGGTGCGCGCGGCCTTGGCCAGGTAGGCCCGGAGACTGTCGATGGTCTCGCGCGACTTCTGGGGCGAGCGCGTGGTCGGGATGAGGACGAGGTGTGCGGAGAGGGAGCGGGTCGCGAGAAAGTCGTCAATCAAGCGCTGGCAGATGCCCTGTCCGACACCACTGGGGGATTCCCGTTAGAAAACACGTGTACAGACCCGGATAACTCCGCAAGAGCATCGTCAACCCCGGTGGCGCTCACGGATCGGAAAAGTATAGTAATTTACCTGTTGGCACCGGTGAGCAGGACGAAGAACTGCTCGTTGCTGGGCATGCCGGCCCACGGAGCGGCTGCCATATCGAGACAACCACCGGTTTACTGCTACGGCACGCGCACACAGAGAAGTACGCCAGCTGCGCGCCTGCCACTCCTTTCGCCTGGGCACTTCAGATCAAACGCTATCAAATGGTGGTGTGACTGGCGTTGGTCCCCGAATCCAATCCTGGGCGGGTATGGGAGGATGGATCAAAGGAATGAAAGCAGTCAGTCGGTCGGCAGTGACCTGTGTGGAGTGCCCGTCGTGCCACTTCCAAGGTTGTACCTCAGCTTCCGTTCCGTCTCATGATCCCTGAGATGGTCGCGGGCGGCTTCCTCCATGTCCGTGTTGCAATTGGCCATGGAATTCGGGCGGTGAAATGTGGCAGGACACGCTAAGTCGCAGGTAGGTGACCAGATGCATTTTAATGTTACCTGCCGGCCTGCATCTGCATGGACAACATCTCACGAGCTTGCGATCATAAGTTGCGAGGGTGGAATGGGCTGATTCTTGAACTTCCAAAAGCCATTGGTCCGAGGACCGAGGCTTGGACACCGAATTCGGGAGGCACATTTGATTTTGGCCATGACCAACGGGCAACCAACTACCCTTCTTTCTTTCTAGAACAACTTTGACGCTCTGTCCTCTCCCGTGCCCCTTGTCTCTTGCCTCTCGAGTCTCGCCGGGATGTGCGAGAAGGAAACCCAAACACCGGCATTCATTGATAGCCTCTGCCTGTCAAATCTACAGGTTCAGGCACGCCCGGGATCTTTCGCTAATCAACGAATGCACCTTCGGAATTCTGAGGGGATCTTCAGGGACGAAGCCGCCCTTGCTTGCCTTGCTTGTTGTGTCATCTCTCATTATTGCCGTCGACCTTTGATATTACGGAACATATCGGTTTCGCTCGCCGTCAAGAGTCACATGCTATCAGCCAACGGAATTTATTAGATACAAATGTAGGTAGCCAGTCCAACTGCACTTCCCCTTTTTCTCCTGGCCGGTAGACTTCCGTCCGTTCAGACTAATATGTATGTACACACATACCTCATACCTGATTCAACTTACTCGTACTCTCTCCCACGTCTGTCCTGTCCATAAACTTCTCAAGCTGCCATCCCGGTTCCCACCCGACCTGGACCTGGGCCAATCAACCATAGATACGCCACTCCACCACACCTGGCTAGCTCGTCCTGATCCCGTCGTCTATCTGCAGTGTCGATCTCCCAGGGCTGATAACGATTAAACCTACATCATCCTCGTTGCGCTACCATACCTTATCCCCATCGTCCTGCTCCCTTCAACCGGTGCCTCTCGTTTCTTGTACGATTGTTCGATGATTTGATGGATTCCGCGATGGGTTCTGGTGTCGAGATCATGACTTGGTACACCAGCGTCCTCCAGACGGACGGCTTGCTCCCTGCCACAATCTGGGGCCTGGTTCGATGGATCGCCTTCTTTTTCGTGAGTGCGCCGGTGTTTGTTTGATAGTAGCCATGCTTGCCCACCAACTGGCACGATGCTGACTCCGCCGTCTCCAGAAACTAGCCAGCCTCTCGTTCGCCGTTCCCGTGTTCTGTTTAATCGTCTTCGACTTCTGTCTCTGGATCTGGCGTCTGACTCGACCTGTACCTGCTCCTACCCAGTTGCAACCCAGCCTCGCCCAGCCAAGCGAGCAGAAACAAAGCCCGCCCTTCGCTATATCTACCGGCTCCTCCAATGAGCAATTCATGGGTCACGGCCAAACTTTTGCTGGGTTGAAGCGAGCTGGCTTCCCGGCGACATCTGACTCTTGATGATTTTCACTTTCACAACGCAAGGTTACCGCAACGAGGTTAGACTACGGGTGTTCAGCTTTACAATATAGCTTTTGTGCTACGGAGTCTTCTTGGCCACATATTCTTCTAGATCTGAGACAGAACCTTCAGCAGGTCGCTCGTGACGCCCATGGCTGTTACATCGCCGCCAGCACCGGCCCCCTGGACAATGAGGGGGTTACTGCCATATCGCTTAGTGTAAAAGCTGATGATGTTATCGCTTCCCTTGAGAGCGGCAATGGGGTGTGATCGGTCAAACATCTCCAATCCAACCTTGACGGACTTTGTAGCAACATCAATACTGCCAACAAATCGTACCACCTTGCCCTGCTTCTGAGCTGCTGCCTTGGTCTCCTCCATCTGGGAGTCGAACTCTGGAAGCTTCTGGAGGAACTCGTCACCGCTGGCCACGGACTCCAGCTCCTTGGGGATCAGGCTCTGGACTGGGAACGAGGTGGGTGATTCGACGGGCAGACCAGCCAATCGAGCGAGAATCGTTAACTTTCGGGCCACGTCAAGACCGTTGAGATCATCACGAGGGTCGGGCTCGGTGTACCCAAGCTCCTTGGCTTTCTTAACTTCCTCGGACCACTTGCCGCCGGAGCCCTCGAGAGGGGCAAAGGAGTTGAAGAGGAACGACATGGTACCACTGAAGACACCCTCAATCTTGGTAACCTCATCTCCAGTATCGACAAGGTCCTTGAGGGTGGAGATGACGGGCAGGCCTGCACCAACCGAGGACTCGTGATAGACCTTAGCTCCAGAAGTGGTAGCAGCTGTGAAGATGTCTTGCCACAATGTGTAAGAGCCGGAGAAGGCCTTCTTGTTTGGGGTAACTATGCTGATACCGCGGCTCAGGAAGACGGGGTATGCATTGGCCACATCCTGGGAGCTGGTGTTGTCGACCAGGACGACTTTGGAGGGAGCGGCTGCGAGATAGTCGACGACCTTGGTCAGGCCAAGCGGGGCAGCGGTAGAAGCGGCAAGGTCGTTGATGGCGCTCTCGTAGGGAATCGAAGTATAATCATGCTTGAAAAGAGCCTTCTTGCTTGTAGAGATGTAGCAAAGGCTAAGCTTGGGTACGGGTCGTCGAGTTGCCAGTGTCTGTAGCTGAGACAAGAAACACTTGCCAACGCCTCCGGCGCCTGCAAGAAAGTAAGGTTAGCAATCTACCAGACCAATAGAAACCACACAGATCCGCTGCTTACCAATGACGGCAATGAAAACTTGGTTTGTTGAGGCCATTTTGATAATTACCAGATCCGGCAATACAGACTACAGCAACTTGGCGTCTCAAGTGGTTGTTGGTAGAGATTCTCCCAGTGAGCGTGGGGTTGTATGAGTATATTTCCTTATGTCGCTGGCCGATCGCGGGGCAACAGCTGGATTTAGGGGACGCCTGAAGCTTAAAAAGTAGTGGGGGTTGTTCATTGGAGGTACCTACATACTTCATAGTGTACAACGTCAAACATATGTCCACTACCAGCCAATGACATACAGTCGCATCAAATAGAACCGTCCAAGAAGAGCGTTGATATCATCCTTCAAGACTTGATGCTTTAACCCTCGGCGCCCTCGCCATCTACTACCATGCCCCAGGACCCGCCTCTATACGGCCAACGGCCTGCAAAGCGACAAAAGAAAGAGATCCCTCTTTCAAGCTCGCTGGCATTCACCTCACAGCTTACGTCCCTCCTCTCGACGCCTTCTTCTGGTGCACCAGCAGCTTCGTCCGCGTCCGGCCGCTTACGCACTTCCAAAAAGAACGACGACCTATTCAACGTGAAAGCGAAACGGAAACAAACTCCAACTTCAGATCCAAAGGAAGGACCCGCCTCTGGTAAACCCATCAATCTCAAAGATGTCCAGGGTACCGAAGAAGAGAAGCATGACTTTGCGCGGGCGCGGCGCAAGATGCAAGAGAAAGCCCGTCTGTACACAGCCATGAAACGGGGAGATTACATTGCCAAAGAGGGCGAGACAGCGCCTCTAGTGGATTTCGATGCCAAGTGGGCGCTGAGGAATCCCGCGGACCAGGACGACGGCTACCCAGATGTAGACAGCGAGTCGTCCGGCTCTGAGAGCCATGATCCAGCAGACGACGAGATCATCGAATACAAAGACGACTTTGGGCGCACGCGACGCGGGACCCGTGTCGAGTATGAGTGGCAGCAGCGGCGGGCGCAGCGGAGGGCGCTGGGCGCCGAGGAGCTCGACCGCATGAGCGCGCGGCCGCGGGCCCCCGAAAAAGTGATTTATGGCGACTGGATCCAGAGCCACGCGTTCAACCCCGAGGACGAGACGTGGGATAAGATGGAGGAGCTGGCGGCCAAGCGCGACCGGGAGCCCACGCCGCCCGACGACACGCACTACGACGGCAATGCCGAGATCCGCAACAAGGGCGTCGGCTTCTTCCACTTCAGCAAGGATAAGGAGAGTCGCCAGAAGGAGATGGACAGCCTGGCTGCCGAGCGCGAGACTACGGAACGCGTACGGCGCGAGAGGGAAGCCGAGAAGGAGAAGAGGAAGAGGGAGATCGAGGAGCGGAGGCGCAAGATTGGCGAGAAGAGGGCACAGAAGCTGGCTGGGGACTTTCTCGATGGGCTCGCGGGCGAGTTGGGAACTACTACTAACACTACAGGGAAGGACAGCAGCACGGCTGATGCAGATACAAGAAAATGACGATGTCATCCGTCTGTGCGTTATAGAGCATCGCCGCCGATTCGATGAAGTACACTTGCCTTTCGTAGCTACATACATATACCATATACCCCAGAGCGGCTCAACATCATTTCGATATCAAGCAACCACTACACCAGATTACAGTTTGCAATGGCACCACCGTTTCCTAACCAGTGCTGGTCCACCAAAGGGGTCAACTTCGTCTTGGAGCATCTCGTCGACACTTGACTGTTGACAGGAGTATTATGGCTGCCTACATCTCAACTAACAGAGTTGATCGCTGGCAGCTGAGGCTATGGCCAATGGTAAACCGCTCCACTATCGTCAGGCACTGGCTATGTATCTGTGCTATGGCGTTGGTTCTTGTCGTGCCGCCTATATCCTTACTCGGTGTGTGAAGAAGTGCTGTAGGTTTGTTTAATAGTCCCGAGCGCCGAATTCCCGGGCGTTTGGGAGGGAGTGGGTGACAAGCTTGCTATCAGTCGCTGGCTGCATGGGCACGGCTATCTGGATGACTCCAGTTCCTCCAGCAACATGCTGGTCGCACGTTTTGCTCTCAAGTTCTCTATGGGCCCTTATTTCCTCCCCGCCTCTCTCCGCCCACGAAAACTGGAATTTTCTGGCAGATTTTTTTGCATTTGTCGTTCGGCAGCTCGGCAGCGTTCGTACAAGTATTAGATGCCACGGTATCCGCCCCTATCGACGTTGGATGTATGCAGCCCTTCGTGATCGGTGAAGACAAGTATGTACAGCAGTACAGAGTCCCACCGCGATCAACTCGAGAGCATTCTCCAAAGAGAATGGATGTACTTGTAGTATATGCGTGGCCGCCGGCTATCGGCTGGATTGGAAGTTGAGGCTCAAATTTTCTTCGCCTTCCCCAAGTGGAGCTGGGCCGGCCTGCGGAACTCAGGGCCCCTTGAGCATTCAGGGATACCTGGTCGAAACGCTGTGCGTTCCTGCCATGCTGGCCGTGTCTGTGTGTTTATGTGTGCGTGGTAGTGTCGCGATGACGTCGAGTTTCCTTGGAATTGCTGGCTTTGTTTCTCTCTCCTTCCTTGGCGAATGATGCTGAGTCGTGAGACCATCTTCCAATTCCGATGCAGATGTCAACTACATACATTAGGTACATACATGTACCTACCGGGTCCCCGAGCTCGGACAAGCACGAGGTCTGGTTGGTCAATACCTACATGTCAACTGCCGACCTTTCATGATTGGTGGAGTCTCCTGGAAAGAGTGTGGCTCATATTTTCCCTCCAGTTCAACATTCAAGTCTGGTGTTCCCAAATGAACCACGTTTTGGTAGGTACGGAGTCGAAGAGGGTATCTGGTACCGTTTGCAGTTCAATGTTGCATTTGATGCCGCTGTCTGCCACACATGCCATGCACCACCTCTGCCATCCTACGCTTCGTCCGACCTTCTACTCCGGCCGGTGCCCAGCCGGGGCAACGATGGTAATTCCCAGAGCCCATAACCTTCAAGGGCTCAGACATTGAGTTTCAGCTTCCCCGTCACTTGACCGGTTCAGGCCACCCCATTTTGGATTTCTCCTGTATGCGCGTGCATGTGGGCGATGCCCGTTTGGCTCACACAGCATTTCCCCCTCTGCAAGCAAGAAGAGAGCCGATGAACAACGATTGCGACTCCAGAATACATCGACTTTAACCGGGTGACCCGCCCAGCGTGTGAAGCTACCAATGACCAGCCACAATAAGCCAACGGTTCAACCGACTTTGGTAGGTAGCGAGTTACATTAGATGGCCACAATAGTATCGCAATTCTTGTTCTCGTCGGAGCAACAGCAGGGAACAATCTGGAGAAGAGATCGCCAAGATCTCGGTCGATCATGAATCGACATTTCCCAAGCGAAACGGAGGGCGCCTTGCAAGAATACGCTCACCTACCAACCGGTCCTTCCTCAGCTGACATGCGAGGCAAGCAGATACTTTCGACGATTCTTGTTCCCAATCGTGACAGCGAAGTAGCAGACCAGGTGAGTTATCGGCAGTACTTGGAAGGCTGGCGAGGTAAATCTCCACCTGCCGTAGGCTAAAAAGAGGAATCGTCGGTGATAGCTTGCCTCTATTATGACCAACTACCACCCTAAGACGGGCTGTGAGGGGGCCATATAATACCGTATCATCGGTGAAGGCGAACAAGTCAATATGCAATAATTACAGTCTACTATGAGCTCATCCATGACTGATGTGGTGAGACGGGTACGAGGGGAACCACAATGGAACATTCCGTCTCAATACCGATCGGGGTTTCTCGTTCAGGTTCAGGTTCAGGTTCAGGTTCAGGTTCAAAGACGTGTGACAGCGTCTCCCCATGGCCAACCAATCTCTCTCCCCCTCTCGCTGCCGGTGCTGGCTTGTTTGTCGGCGCCGACACCCAGATTACCCCATGACGACACTCATGATTGTTTACTTTCTCTCTCTTGTCAGATTGGGCGTTGCATGCAGGTGCAGTGCACGATGGGGTAGCTGCTGTTGGCTTGGTGTTGCTGTTGTTCGAAGAGGATGCCAAGACCCTGGCTAGGCCATGCCGCTCCAGCCGAAAAGGACGTCTGGCGGAAAGGTTTATTGCCGCAAACTGCAAACAGTGGTGGTAAGAGCAGCACGAGAAGCAAAACAGAAACAGAAGAACTAGCCGCAGGTGACAGAGGGAAACAATCTATCTATAGCCAGCTATATATTTTTTTTACTCCTGATTACTCTCTAGGCCCCGCAATGGACCTGGTAACAAATCCTTCAGGGGCCGTGTAACGCTGACACCCGCCGAGTAGGTATTTTCACCCTTGGGAAGGTCTTGGAACCCTGCCATTACGAGTGTCAAACATAACAACTGCGTACATACACATATACCGTAACATAAATGTATGAATGCTGGCCTTTTTTTTTTCTTTCTCGATCCCAGTTCGATCTGTCTGCCTACAAGGTTACTATGCCCTAGACCTTACTGTACTTGAGTCTCCAATATGCGGTATGCCCTCAACTAGCTGTACCACTGCCGGTACACGCTCTAGTACCCACAGTTGGGCGATGGCGGTTGGGGCGACCAAAGCCCACAAGTCGGATGGTGTTTGACTTGGATTGCAACAGTCCATCGAGCGGCCTCGATCGGGCTTCGCACCAAGAGCACAAGCAGAGAGTCTGAGAGCAAACCTTCTCCTTTTTCCCCCTTCCTCGCCTGCGGTGCAACAAAACAAGGGAGAATTGGAGTTTATAGTCGGAAAGTCTAATCGAAACTCTCAGACCGTACAGGCCAAAAACACATGATTGGCTTGAATAGTGCGCTGTAGCGGATGGGCAAACTGGGAAAGATCGACGCATTCGCGCGATTCCAGGGTTCACGTTCCAAGGCGCCAGGGGTGGGTGAGAGTTGCAAGGAACCCTACCCTTAGGTGCTTAGGCTTGTTCCTCCTTCCTCCTTCCTCCTTAGCTCCTTAGCTCCTACCACCCAACCGAAAAGCTGCGCCCACCAATTAGCACTGGCACCTCACCTCGCGACCTGAGGGAAAGTAGCAGCGCAACGGGACTGGGAAACAAGCTGCTGCGCGCACGCGGGCACACTGCGGGCTCTTCGCTTCTTCTCCTCTCCCTCCCCCAAGCACCAAGTCCGAAACCACTCCAGGAGACCAGCCGTTCCCTGGTTTTGAATGGTCCGCCTCCTGCTTCCCAGTACCCCATCTTCCCACTTTCTGTGCAAATGTGCTCAGTTCAGTTGTTCCAATCGTGCAGTCCCAAGTCCCCAGCCCGAGTCCAGTTGTCCAGTCCAGTCAGTCACCACTGTCCAGTCCCGCCGCCGGGGTGGTTTAGTCCCAAGGTCAGGATACAGTACTTGTAGTGGGAGGAACAAGCGCCCCCCAGCCAGCCAGCCAGCCAGCCAGCCAGCCAGCCCAGCACCACGCACTCGAGCCCAGTCCACCCGACCCAAGCCCACTATTCTCGCACCGGCACACACCCTCTCGCTGATGACTGAGGTCCATCTGGCTGCTCGCACGTTCAGCACTGCCACTCTGCTGTTCCTGGCTTTCCCCTTCCTGTCAAACATCTTCCTCTGCACACCAAAAAACAACTCACGAAACCAACATTCGATTTGCGAACAGGCGAAGGATAGAGTGGTCAATTCGAGTGTATCTCCCAACACGACGACGAGTCCAATTCTGGACAGGCCAGGACCGGCTCCAGCGTATCTTCAATCGGCAGCACGACAACCCGTCCAATCGACAAGCTCGTTTCATCGTCTTTCAATTGCTCATTCGATGCTGCAGTGCAGCCCCATGCTGTGAAAGCAGCATTCCTTCAATTCAACTACTCGACCCCAACAACATCCGACGCGATGAGCGGCTCAAAAAACAACGACAACAACAAGGCGTCCGACCTGGACCGTTCAGGGTCCGTCCGGACGTCGGTACGGGTTTCGACTTCATCCGCGCTGGATGACGATGATGACTACGATCTGGAGGCGGCGGGGATTTCTGATGGGTTCCGACCGACCGAGATTAGCCAGAATCATTACGCGAACCCACAGCCCCCATCATCACATCTGGGCCCAGCGCCTACTTCCAGTCCGCCGCCGCGGCCCTCGAGCATAACCAAACCTCATCGGCAACACGACTCCCTGACATTACGACATGATGGAGCGACCGGGCCTACACATGCACCCTCCCCGGCGTTGATGAGGACGTCGAGCGCGTCGACGTCGACGTCGGGTACTGTGCGACCGGAGAGTCCCTATGAGGGTCCGTCGGGCCCTTCTTTCCCTTATCAGATGTACCCCCAAAATGTTCGTCTTCAAAGGACGGCCAGTGTAACCACGGCATCGACCGCTGCCGTCTCCGAGGTATCGTCATACCACGGCCCGCGTGGTCCAACGCATCCTTATCAGATGTATCCTCAAAACACGGTGCCTGGGGTTGAAACTACCGAGGACCGGATAACGCCAGCACCGATACCAGTTGGGTTTCCGGGCGCGGCGGATCAGTACCAACGGCGAATTGGTCCGGACGGGGAAGAGATTGCTGACATGATTGGGCCGGATGGGCATACGGAACAACTGCCTCCTTACACAAGATACCCAGAAGAGGCTTATCTGAGAAAGGCTGTTGCGTTGGAGTCAACCACGCCCGCGCCAGCCCCAGTCTCCGCTACATCAACTCCTCAACCCCAACCCCAGCCCCAATCACCAAGGCACGCGCCAAGCAGCTCCATACCAGGTGCTGGGGGATTGGGACTTGCAACACGGAACCCCGAGTTTGCCTCAACGGAGGACTTACATACCAACGGTGCCAACTCGCCCTTGTCAAGGCAGTCAATGAGGAGTTTCCAGACTGATGTCAGCCACCACGACATCAATACTGCTGCAATGAGTATTACCAACGAGAAGGAGAAACTGAACGACTGGCAAAAGGCAGCTAAGAGGAAAGTATGGGGAGTTGTCCCGTGCTGGGCAATCGCTTTGACAGCCATCGTACTCGTCATGCTCGCCATCGTCCTAGGAGCGATTTTGGGTACCTTCTTTGGCGGTAAACATCAAAGACCTCCACCCAGCCCACCAGCTAGCAGGTAAGTCATATGGTTCTGACATAACATGGCGTTTGGTTACTAATCCCACGTGGCAGTGATACTACACCATCTGTGACACTTGACGTCGTGCCATGGCCTACACTCCCACCCGGTCTTGCACCTTTGGCCACTGGAGACTACACTCTACCTCTGTCCTTGGACCGTTCTCCGAGCACCTGTTTCAACGATACTACCCAGGCTCAAGCATGGAACTGTAACATCATCTTCTCCCAGCTAACTTTGACTATCAAAGCACTGGATGATGAGCCAGCTACTTCACAGTATGCGGCAAGCTTGAGCTACAACAGCTCTCTGACGTTGGCGAACAGTGTGTTCACGTACGGCATGCAGCCTCCGTCTATTCAGGACGTGCAGTTGATCCTGGTGAACGACACGAACGAGCCTGGGCGAGGTCCGGCATGGGCTTTTGAACTGCCGTATAACAAGACAGTCATTATTCCCGAGGAGCTTTTCCCATCAACGACGGCCTCGATATCTGCCGCGATGCCAACTTCGGAAAGCACCGAGAGCCCCAGATTCAAGCGAGGCCGCAAGGCTGCTGATTTCAGTGACCAATTCAAGCGGAAGGGCGTGGCGCACCCAGGAGACAAACCATGGATTTGTCATTGGGGAGGTACCCTCTTGGAAACTTTCATCTATGCTTCGCAGAACAGCAGCCGTAACCCGATTGTGACCGGCAGTTCCTCATCCAGTGCTTCTATGCAGACTCCAAGTGTTAGTTACACAGGTCCTTATACCGGCCCGGGTGAGAATCTGATCATGCCCGGTTACCCACCCACTGCATACACAGGTGGCGATGAGAGAATGCTCACGCAACCACCTATCGTGTCTACCACAACTGTCACCCCGACATCAACGCCCACGAACCCCTTCCAGGCCACCACGCCTACCTCGAACAAGTCTTCGTATCCTCGTGTTGTCAAACTCGAAGAACGTCGAGTGGCAGACGGAAGGGGTCGTACGCCCTTTTGCAGGCAGTACAACATCCTAGCAAACGGACAAGGCGCTGAGCCGGTGGTGGACAAGGAGGGCAACTTTGTAGAGGTGTCCATCATTGAAGATGAGCGAACGTCCAGTTCAAGCTCCAATTCCAACTCCAACCCTCCCGGCGAATTAGGAGACGCGATATCGAGAAGTACCTTGGCCACTCCATTGAGGCTCGCGATGTCGGAAAAGACATGAGCAACTGTGGTTGCATGTGGTGGCTTACCTAAGGATGCCGCCTATATGTCCCTGGTTCGCTGTACGGATTTTATCACGACCCCAATCATCTCATACTATGTATCTACTGCACAACATATTCTGGCGCAAACAGCATCATGTCATATTTCTGGGCGGCGCTATGGAGTATCGTGTTTTACTTTTCTTTCATCTTGTTATCTTTTTTTTACGACTGGAATGGAACGGCATGGTTATCCGGATATTGTTGGCTGCATGGAGCCAACTACTTGTGTTTTCCCTGTTGCACCCAAAGAAAGGACCGGCGTTTAATTGGCATTGCTAGAGCTTCTTCCAATCCCTTCACGAATCCCCGACACCATTTTACATATCTTGTCGCTATTAGCTAGTAGTCGTTTGTTATACCTAGTTGGTGTGATGGCGCCTTGGCACATGCATATCTTCTACAGCAACACATTCGAACGGTGTATTCCTGGATTGCTCGGTTTTCGCATATCATTAGGTATGAGATTGCCATGTCCCCGTTGTTGGACAGAGAATGTTGGGCACAGGAGAGGCTGCGATGTGGTACCCCCGCGAACTGGCCACGTCCGGCAGTGGCAGAGACGAGCCTTGTGTGTGTGTGCGTGCGTTGGTTGTGGTCAGTTTGTCCGACGGTTGCTTAGAAGTATCGCGTAGGCTTTGGGTCAGCCACGCTGAGAGCTAGGAAATCTTGTATATATGTGTCAAAAAAAAAAGGCAAGCGTTGTGATATAGTATGCCATCCACAGAATTGAAAGTGGCTTATTATCCCCCATCTGTTGTTGATTTCTTCACTTCATTGTAAAGGCCACGTTGTTCGTCGTGTGGTCTATTTTGAAGCTTATCAGCCCACGAGAGCGTTCCGCGTTCCGCGTTGCCACTTGGGAAGAAGTCATGAGTCGAGCGACCGCACTGCAGCCCGTAGCTTGCCGCTGGCGTACTCTCCATGGAACACTCGTGATAGCTCGGCATGTACGTTTGACCTGATAGTTTATGGCGCGGGTTTTCCATATTTGTGTCTGGAGAAGGTGATCTTTTGATGCGCCCCGTGAGAGTAGTTGTATAAGTTCGCCTTCATGTGATGATGGATGATGATGCCATAAGCATCCTGTGCCGGTGGGATATATTCATGTACTCAATGGTCCCCCGCGCAGCACACGCCTAGATAGATACATGATAGCTGAAGCAAGCTGCTCTAATGATTATGTACTTTACTGTACCTAGGGATTAGAAATAGAGCGGTATGCTCCTTTATCCACAAGTCGCAGAATCCGTCTAGCCTTAGGCCTTCCGTGGTGGTGGTGGACTGGTGGTGCTTTCCTGGGGAAGACACGCGAGTCGCTCGCTAGGAAAACCTTCAGGCCGAGGCAGTGACAGGGGCGGCTTTCTATGTATCAGAAAATACAGAGGCAGGGGTATTCATTTTTAATTGATTTTTACTGAGTACCCAGGTATATAGGTAGATATTTGAGGATTAAATGGGTGGGATGATTATCTGTGCTTTGGTCGTGATTACATGTAACCTTGTGCTAATTTCCATGCAATACACGGCAACTTGCTCGAAGGCTGGATTTCATCATGTTGGAGGAGCGAGCCATCCATGATCCATCGCCCGACGCAAAGTGTGCCAAACCGTCCGATGCGGCTATGGACGCTCAGCCGGGCAGGGCCCAAAACAGGCCCATTTTGGGTTTGACTGCAAGCCTAGAACAGAGGATGAACAGCGCCCATCACGTACCTTGTGTTGTGTAGGCACACTTCCAAAGTCTTTGGGTGTTTGAAAATGTCACGATGTCTCCCCCCCGGGGGCCTGGTGAACCAGTGTGGGAGTGCCAAAGGCACGGCTCATTGCTTGGTGACGGGATCCAGTAGTGATTGGTCCAAGCTCCAGCTAGCAGTCGAACAAAATTAGTGATTGGCTGGCCATGGCTGGAAGAGGGAAGGCTCGAAGGGTTGTGTGGGTAGCACAAGCAGCCCCGGCCAGGGCGACCTTTCCTCTTTCTGAAGCTGCAACCCCTGAAAAAACCCCGACCACGCCACGTCCAGCACCCAGCACCCAGCACCAAGCAGCAGCAGCACCAGCAGCACCAGCAGCAGCACCAGCACCGGCACCAGCACCACCGGCACCAGCAGCACCAGCAGGTCCTGGGCCTGCTTGTTCTGTTCTGTTAACGACTGACTGACTGACAACTGACTGGCCACGAGGAAAAGCACAGACTCCAATCTTTCTGGGCCCCTCTCTCCCTCTGCCTCCCCGTTCACCGCCGAAAATCAACAATCTCCCAACAGCGCTACCCGACTACTACAACTTCACACCTTTCCCGGTCCAAACCACCACTTCCACCTTTTCTCTCCTCTACTCTTCGCAAGTCTTAGCCTGGTTTGCCTGCTTCAGCCTTTCTCCTCGACCCTTTCCGACATAATATCGCCCATCATGCGTGAGATTGTAAGTCTGCCCTGCTGAGCCCTCGTCTCGTGTTGACTTACTTGCCCATCCTTGGACGCGTTCCAAAAGTCAATCTGATTGGCACCGACCCCTTGATTGCCCTTCCTTCCCTTTACCCCACCACCTTGCTGTTTTGTTTGCAAAGAAAAGCACTCGCGAATATCGCGACCATTCGCAACACACGACCTCATTACATTCACCCGACGAGATGGAGAACATCAACTAACATGTGGTTTTTTTCTATGATATAGGTTCATCTCCAGACCGGCCAATGCGTAAGTTGCTGCCAACACCACAATATTCTCGCTGGGGGAATGCGGGGCTCACATGTTTATAACAGGGTAACCAAATCGGTGCTGCTTTCTGGTGCGTATCTACTTCGCCTTCTTCTTGCCCGTTGATCGACGCGAATTCGAACCGGTTCAATGCGATACATATACGGGCTGGCAGAGGTGGCCTATCTACGTCGATCAATCCGGGAGGGTACAGGATACTGACTAGTGTCCCCTTGTAGGCAACAGATTTCCAGCGAGCACGGTCTCGACAGCAATGGAGTGTAAGTCTTGCCTGTACAACGCCGCCTTTCTTGCTTCCCGCTGACAGTTCCGTTCGATAGCTACAACGGTACCTCTGAGCTCCAGCTGGAGCGCATGAGCGTCTACTTCAACGAGGCTTCCGGCAACAAGTATGTTCCCCGTGCCGTCCTCGTCGATCTCGAGCCCGGTACCATGGACGCCGTCCGTGCCGGTCCTTTCGGCCAGCTTTTCCGCCCCGACAACTTCGTTTTCGGTCAATCCGGTGCCGGCAACAACTGGGCCAAGGGTCATTACACCGAGGGTGCCGAGCTTGTCGACCAGGTCCTGGATGTCGTCCGTCGCGAGGCCGAGGGCTGCGACTGCCTTCAGGGTTTCCAGATCACCCACTCTCTGGGTGGTGGTACTGGTGCCGGTATGGGTACTCTGTTGATCTCCAAGATCCGTGAGGAGTTCCCCCGATCGCATGATGGCCACCTTCTCCGTCATGCCTTCCCCCAAGGTCTCCGATACCGTTGTCGAGCCCTACAACGCCACCCTGTCCGTTCATCAGCTGGTCGAGAACTCCGACGAGACCTTCTGCATTGACAACGAGGCCCTGTACGATATCTGCATGCGCACTCTCAAGCTGTCCAACCCCCTCATACGGTGACCTGAACCACCTGGTTTCCGCCGTCATGTCCGGTGTCACTACCTGTCTGCGATTCCCCGGTCAGCTGAACTCTGACCTCCGCAAGCTGGCTGTCAACATGGTGCCATTCCCTCGTCTGCACTTCTTCATGGTCGGCTTCGCTCCCCTGACCAGCCGTGGCGCCCACTCTTTCCGTGCCGTCACCGTACCTGAGCTCACCCAGCAAATGTTCGACCCCAAGAACATGATGGCTGCTTCCGATTTCCGCAACGGTCGCTACCTGACTTGCTCTGCCATCTTGTAAGTTTTACCATTGACAAATCTACTTCTCGACATGCACACATGCGCTAACGTGACATTCTCTAGCCGTGGCAAGGTTTCCATGAAGGAGGTCGAGGACCAGATGCGCAACGTCCAGAACAAGAACGCATCCTACTTTGTCGAGTGGATCCCCAACAACGTGCAGACCGCCCTGTGCTCTATTCCTCCTCGCGGCCTTAAGATGTCTTCGACCTTTGTTGGTAACTCGACCGCCATCCAGGAGCTGTTCAAGCGTGTCGGTGAGCAGTTCACTGCTATGTTCCGTCGCAAGGCTTTCTTGCATTGGTACACTGGTGAGGGTATGGACGAGATGGAGTTCACTGAGGCCGAGTCCAATATGAATGATTTGGTCAGCGAATACCAGCAGTACCAGGATGCCGGTGTTGATGAGGAGGAAGAGGAGTACGAGGAGGAGGCTCCCATGGAGGAGGAGATGTAAATGAGCACTCGGGAGCCTCAAAATGGGCTGAAGGGTATTGGACCATCGGCGTGACCTAGATGAGTTTGCGGATATACCGTAAGCCTTGGTCATTTTCATCCCCCGTTACTTCACAGATTCCCCCATGTTCTTTCGCCGCTTCGACCTTCGACCTGTTCAGATAATGCATTAATCGACTCAGTTTGGGTCTGTCGGAGGCTTTTGCGAGGCGTTTGTTAGATATACCTCTTTTGGTGTCTTGTGTCACTGGGAACAGTACAGGAGACATTATTCATTGCCAGTAGTGACAAGAAAACAATTGACCTTCTTGTACAAATTAAAGTACCTTTTGTAATTCCAAAGCAAATGCTCCAATATAGTGCGAGATCTTCGATCAGAAGCCTGACCGAGGTCTTGCCCATTACGTTTCCATACCACGGACGTTGAATGATACAACTCGAACCAGTCACGGTCGAGGCTTGGTTTAGTCAGATTCTAGTTTCCTGTATTGTGCTATGTTCTATGCCATACCAGATGTGTAGATGTCTAGTGAAACGATAGAATACTATCCGATCCTCCGTGCATTAAATGTCCCAAACTAGAAATCGCCGTATGCTATGCTAATTTATACCCATAACATCATTTTATACATAAATAGGAAAGAAGTCAACAAACCTAGAACCCCTTCACCTTTCAATCGTGTGCGCCTGATGATGTAATGTGCTCTTGGTCTACCAGTCGGGTGCCGCACCACACCCGCCGCCGCCTGCCATGATTTGGATGGGCGGCTTCTTCCTCGCCATCTTTGAACCAGGGCCGTCGTCTGCGAGGGGCTTGACACCGGGCTTCTTGGCGCGGTGGCCCTTGAACTGGATCCTCTTGTCAAGGGCGTCGAATTGGCCGGCGCCGGCCTCGCCCTTCTTGACCATCCACCGGGCGGTGCCGAGCTCGCGGTCCAGCTCGTCGACGGGGGCAGCTTGATGTAGACCTGGGCAGGGCCACCAGCGGCGTCGGCGCGCTCCTCGACGTCGAAGGTGGCGATGGACATCTCGGCGTCGTTGTTGCAGGAGCCCGACGAGAGGTCGAAGTTGCGCTTGTGGAAGGGCACGAGACCCAGGGAGACTTGGCGTCGCCGCAGGGCTCCTTTGCGGGAGTACTAGCATCACCATCGCCGCCGTTGGGGGTGGTGGTCTTATTGACCACTTCTTGGCCGATCAGGCCGTCTGACAGGGCAAAGGCGCGCTTGTGGGGGCACATCTGCTGGGTGGCGTAGTAGCGGCCCCGGACGCGGAACAGGGCGAGCTGAGTGTCGCCGCGCTTGATCGTGGCCGAGATGCCGTTGGGGTTTCGTCGGCGCCCGCAAAGCACGAGGCCTCGATGACGGGCTGCCAGGCCGTCTGGGACCAGCGACTGCGCAGGCCCTTGAAGTCCTCCTTGGCGGGCTCCTTGGCCCACATGACGGGCCGCGTCTGCTCGCGGTCCTTTTCGACCTCCATGCTGTCGGCCGTCTCGTCCGTGTTGGCGAACTGCTTGAACTTGGCCGCGATGGCCGGGTTACGGATCGCCTCGGCCCACTCGTCGAAGAAGGAGTCGACGAGCTCGCGCATCTGGGTCTCGAGGGATGCACAGAGGCCCAACTTGTCTTCGAGGACAACCTCCTTGAGGTACTGGATGCCGCCGGGCAGCTGCTCGAGCCAACGGGCGGTGCGCTGCAGTTTGTCGGCCGTGCGGATGTAGAACATGAGGTAGCGGTCGAGGATGGGGATCACCTCGGTCGGCGGCACGTCCTTGGCCAGGAGCTCCGAGTGCTTGGGCTTGGCGCCGCCGTTGCCGGCGACGAAGATGTTGAAGCCTTTTTCTGTGGCAATGAGGCCGAAGCTGAAGAGAGAGAGAAGGGTGACGTTGTCAGTGCTTTGTTGCGTATGCGGATATGACGGTAAGGTGGGGGGTGAGGGGGGTTAACTCACTCTTTGTTCTGGGCTTCGGCGCACTCACGCACACAGCCGCTGACACCTCCCTTGATCTTGTGGGGGCGCGGATGCTCTTGTAGCGCTCTTCAAGCCTCACAGCCATGCCGACACTGTCACCTATCCCGTAGCGACACCACGTGGTGCCAACACAGCTCTTGACTGTCCGCAGGGACTTCGCGTACGCGTGCCCACTCTCCATGCCAGCCTCTACAAGTTTGGTCCATATGGGGATCAGGTCCTGTTTCTTGGCTCCAAACATGTCGATGCGCTGACCACCCGTGATTTTGGTGTACAGGTTGTACTCCTTGGCCACCTGGCCTATGGCGATCAGCTTCTCAGGTGTGATCTCACCGGCCGAGACGCGCGGCACGACGGAAAAGGTCCCGTTGCGCTGGATGTTGCCCAGGAAGCGGTCGTTGGTCTCCTGTAAACCGTGGGTGGGCGTATCCATGACGTGCCGGTTCCAGAGGGAGGCGAAGATGCTGCCCACGGTGGGCTTGCACGCCTCGCAGCCGTCCGAGTCCTTGTCGTTGCCCGCCTCGCGCATGACTTCGGGGAACGTCTTGAGGCCCTTCACGCTGACAATGTTGTAGAGGTCGGCGCGGGAGTAGCTGAAGTGCGCGCAGATGTAGTTGGTCACTTCGTTGCCCATGTCCTTCATCGTCTTGTTGAAGATGGTCGTCACCAGCGGCATGCAGCCGCCGCAGCCCGTGCCCGCCTTGGTGCAGGCCTTGACCTCGCCCAGGGTCTTGCAGGTGCCGTCCTTGACATTGGTGACCACATCACCCTTGGTGACGTTGTGGCAAGAGCAGATCTGGGTGTCGTCGTCGAGATCCGCGCCGTCGTCCTCGCCTTCCTTCTTGGCGCCCAAGATCAGTTGGCCTGGCGGTACATCTAGCTCCTTCTGGTTCTTAACTATAGGTACGAGCTTGATGTAGTCGCTCGTGTCGCCGATCATCATGCCGCCAAGCAAGTATTTTCCATCCTCTGTGAATAGGTACTTCTTGTAGATATGCTGAAAGGGGTCTTTGTAAGTGAGGGCTTTGACGGTAGGTTGCAGGGTACCGCTGACCGCAGACTTATCAGCCCCCTGAGCTGCCGATTTCCTTCTCGCTGCTCTCGCAGGCAAGTAACTGGGCCCGTCACGATCGGCAAAGAAGTCACCGAAGCTGGCTACGTCGACACCGAGCAGCTTGAGCTTTGTACTCAGATCTGGACGTTTAAAGACTCTAGGCGTGTGGAGTTTCGCTTGCGTGAGGTTGAAGGAGAGAACGTCGGCCATCTCCACGCCGGGGGCGATGAGGCCGAAGGTCTGGTTGTGCCAGCTGGCGCACTCACCGATGGCGTAGACATCGGGGACGTTTGTGCTCAAGTCGTCGCCAACGATGAAACCCCCTCCGCGCTCGGCGCACTTGATGCCGGCGGTTCTTGCCAGGCTATCGCGCGGGTGCACGCCGATGGCGAAGCAGATTGTGGAGCATTCCATCTCCTCTCCGTCCTCGAAGGTGACCCCCTATAACATTGTTCCCCTCGTCGGTCTTGATTGTGGCAACGCGCCTCCGGAGCAGGATGTCCACTCCGAGTTCTGTGACCTTCTCGATGACGAGCCCGCCAGCATCGGCGTCGAGTTGTCGGCTCAGGACCCAGCGGTTCCTCTCGATGAGCTTTACTTTCGAGAAGCACTCCAGGTCCATCATGGCTTTGGCGGCTTCGAGACCCAACAGGCCGCCGCCGACCACCATCCCGACGGTTTCCTTCTTGGATTCGCCAAAGGCGATGAGCCGCTCCAGGTCTTCTATTGTCCGGTACACGAAGACTCCATTTGCGTCGTGGCCTGGTGTTTGCCTGGGTAGTATAGCATCCGAGCCAGTGGCCAAGACCAGGATGTCATAGGAGATGACATCGCCATTTTGGCAGGTTACTGTTTTGTCATCTGCATCTATGGATGTGACTAGGGTGTTAACGTGATAGCCAAGTTGGTTTTCGGGTGCATGTTTCGAGTACTGCGTGGCCAGTCAGCAGCATTCTCTCCCCAAACACAGCATGCGGGCGGCGACGCACCCAGTCTTGCGGGTTCAAGTATAAGTTCTCGACCTTGCGGTGGTCGAAGAAACTCGTCAAGCCCACTCTGTTGTATGCTAAATGTGGCTCTTCGCCGATGACTACTATGTCGTATTCGCGAGGTCGCGCATCGAGTTTTAGTACTTTCTCTCTGGTGGCATGGTTAGATCGAGCTGAAGGTAGACATCTATTTTTTTGTTTTTGCCTATGGTATTGACTTACATGAAGGCTATACCCACCATTCCCAACCCGACCACGACCAACTTCTTTCGTGGCCCAACGGCCATGTTGAGTGGTCTAGCAAAGAAGCAATAGAGAAAATGACGTCTCGGCGATATGGTGTCACGCAACCAGCTAGCTTACTGGGCAGAGTAATAAGAAAGAGAGAGAGAGAGAGAGAGAGAGAGAGAAGAATGTATAGATGCTGTGTTACCACTTTGGTAGCCAAACTTGTCACTGGAGAGGAAGCGAAGAATATTTGGGCGTGATTTTGTTACAAGGTTGGAAGAGAAGTAAGAGAAGAGATGCAGAGATGGCTCGCTGGAATCTACCTGCATGCTACGGTGGGAATTCACTCGAATATCAGCTTTGAGCTGGGATCGAAGCCTGAGATGTGCATCTCCGCGACACCGATAGTCTTCGAGCGACCACAGCCGGGGGCTGCGAGGATGCTATTGGATGCTATTGGATGAGAAGCCAGAGACGCAGTGGTTTGGATCTTGCGCTGCGGCGGGGATGCTACAGTACAACCGCAAGGAGAGTGTTTCTGCCTTCTCCGGCGCCTTGGAATTTCGGGTACCTAATGCAGGCAATGTGTCATGCGGTTTGCGTGTGATGCTGGAGGGCGGCATCCTTCCTCGCCGTCCATCATGGGCAATCAAGCCATGGTTCAATGTTGATAAGGGAAAGTCGAGATAAGTACGCCCCTCAGGCCAATCAGGACGGGCCTTGAGCAGGAGCCGTTTTCTTGGTTCGGTTAGGTGCCTCCTAGGTAGCGTGGCAGGAGTTGTAGCACCGCGGAGAAGTAAGAGCGCGGAGGAGAACGGATTGCCTTCAGTGGGGCTCCATGACTTCGAGTTACTCGAATGGCCTGCTGCTGCTGTTGCTGCTGCTGCTGTGTCCCTCGTTGTTGCCTTTGCTTCTCTTTCTCTCTTTTCCGGCTTGCATTGGCTTGAGGAGAGGAAGGCTCGAGTCAAATCTGGGCAACCATGTGTTGTTACTCCCGAGCTCCCGTTCGGGCAGATCCGGGCTGCTGCAACTTTCGCACTCAATCTTCAATCCATCCATGCGGCTCAAGCAACTCCGCGCCAATCGTCGGCCTTTCCTTAGTAATAGACGTACGACGTTAATCACCTCGGAACTCTATCGCTCAGTAGTCGGTATCCTCTTGGTATTGTGCGGCCCGTTGCGATGGCTCAAGTAGTTCTTCCCCCTTTCTTTGCTGTTGTTGTTTGCGACATCGTGAAACCCGGCCTGGAGCAGGCATTGCAGGCATTGCAGGCCCAGCACTGCTGCTCCTACCATATTATGCCCTCCTGTACGGAACAGAGGTCATTTGATGCCATGGCATGATGTTTATCGTCAGCTTCTAGACATTACCTATATATCGCTGGAAAGACTGGCGGTGGAGGCTCGTTACATATCTATGCACCGTCGATTTGAGAAATGTGACTCCAACGTATTCATTTGGTGGGAACATGATACTATATTATCATAATCACACACACACAGAGAGAGAGAGAGAGCCAAAAAAAAGGCGACACACGTCTTCGCTCGCCATTGTTCAGCAGTACAACTAACGCATGTACTTCGAAGCACACCCACAAGAGCGCCTGCAGTAAGTTAACGGTCAGGTCTGTATACGTAATGATAGACTCCATCTGTGGCTATGGCGATGAGTTATGATGTCCATGTATCTTGTAAGGCGCTTGCCTCCCCGTCGTCCTCGATACAATTCTAGACAACGATACCTTTGGTATCAAGCTAGACAAGAATGCCGCCATTCCTTCACGCAATATACGTACAGGACGTCCTCAGATCTACCTCGTAAAGCCCGCGTGTTCCTCATTTTTCGGTTTCCAAGCTTACCGTCGACTCTCATCTCTTCCTAATCCAGCGGCACCGATCCCTCCAAGACCGCCTATCCTGAAACCCCCATTCCTGATCTATGGCACGATGGATTCTGATCCGTGCTGAATTTATCCAGGGCCCGTCCTGGCCAGAGGCTAACCAAGTGCCGACAATGGAGCGGCGGTCGCCTTCGAGATAGACAACGGGTCCCGAAACGGGGTCTTCGACGACGGAGCCCCGGCAGCCAAGCGTTCCCGTTAGCATGCGCATCATTTCACGGGGAAAGTCATCAGTAAAGATCCTAAGACGTGGCTCCCACTCGCGCTGGGATAATCCGTGAATCGTCGTCATGACGGCGCTGCCCGCTTCCGGTTCCTGCTCCGGGGCGCCGTTGGACGGCGGCATGAAGCCTACGCGGCGCCGGTGGGCGCGTATGTGGATGGTCGGTCCGCCGACGACGGCACCGGCGCCCAGGGTGTGGCGAAGACTGCCGAGAAGGCTGCACATTCTTGGAAACCTGCTTCTTCTTCTTCTTCTTCTTCTTCTGAGGGAGGCGGGACTTATGTACAAATAAAACCCGTATTACAGGTGTGACGGGTTGGGAGTTCACTTTATCCAGATTCTGATACTGATGGCAGGAAGGTTGGTTGCATTCAATTTCTACATACCACGTATGAGAACCAAAGTCAACGGCCGCCTTCAAATACAGCCCAGGTAAGGTCTCCAGGGGCTTCTTCCGAATCGACACAAAGCGATTGTGTTCACGATACTTCGTGGTTCGCAGACAACTGTACTGCCCCGTCTTTGAGCAAAGCTGGTGGCACAGAAATGCCCCGGCAGAAGCAATAAAGGCATTGTGACGTCCTTTCCTTGAGCATTGTAGGATGAAAGAGCTTTCTGGTCGGGTTGACCAAGTCCCAGATGGCAACGGGACGGCAAAGGAACAAGCCACCTGCTTTGCGTCACTCTGCCACGCAGTTCCCCGATTCTCTTCTGTCCATACTTCAGCTTCAAAGGAAGTTCTGCCTGCAGTCAGGCAGTTCCGGGTGGACCGAGCATGACAAAATCACCTCATTTCCCATCTCACGCGATCAAGAAAGCCTTGACGGACACTGTCTGATCAACTCAGTAAAGGCAGACGACAGACATCTTGTCGAAGCGGCAGAGTGGGTGGCGCCCAAAAATACAGAGACGGGAGACACGTATTATTGATTACCTGCATGCAGCCCATCCTGACAGATCAACAACAAAAAACGGTACATCCGGGGCTGCCAGGATGTTGTGTTCTGACCATGCAACATTTCCACTTTCCATCTGGAGTTTCAAGGCTATTCTCGTAACTGACCGACAGACAGGCAGGCCCCATGTTGACCAGAGCATCTCACCTGCCGAAGAACAAACAAAAGTGATATGATGAATGTGGAATGAGATGATGAATTGTGAGGTTTCGACCACTGGCTACACGGGCCAGTGGGTATTCATGTCTTCATCGCATGCCCCTTGCCGTTCCCATGTTGACTAACCTCACGGACATGCCGAACGGTCGATAGGGATTCGGCGGGCTGTGATAGGCGGGAGCGTGTGCTGGGAAAGAAAGGAGGAGCCTCTGCCGCCCACCCAGGTCAGCTAGCCCTCAGACCAACCAGCCACAGCACCCTGCCACCGATGCAATGCCATGGATTTTGGAATTGCTCCAGAATCCTTCGCGGGCATCTTGCCTTTGGCTGCAGCTGATGCAGCTGAGATCCAACATTTCCTTTTCCGCACATCTGCTGCATGCCCGCATGCCCGCATGCGGTCGTGTTTCGGCCGGGCTGGCGATGTAACCTCGGGCCCTTCGAAACACCCGCCCAAATAGGAAAGCTTCCAGAAGGCTGAGGCCCTGGAAATGGCGCTAAGCTTGGCTGAAACGTGGCTGCATGTGCTGGCGTGCAAGCTGACAGGTAGGTAACCTACTACTGCTGCTGCTGCACTGGACAGGGGGGGTCATCGACCAGTCGAGCGTGGTGTCCCGCAGT
The DNA here is from genome assembly GCF_038363865.1 of Apiospora hydei. Classification (NCBI taxonomy): domain Eukaryota; kingdom Fungi; phylum Ascomycota; class Sordariomycetes; order Amphisphaeriales; family Apiosporaceae; genus Apiospora; species Apiospora hydei. Next base: position 2,364,985 of record NW_027117364.1, on the reverse strand, counting down.
ATCCATTAGTTGTGCTGTTTTGAGAACCTCGAATTCGCATATGAAGATGGTGACTGCTCTGTTTGCGAGAGCTCGAGATGCGCCTGGGAACCAGTCGTCTAACGCGGCTGTTTCCCGAGGGCTCATCCCATCGTGCTCTCTGCTTGGGCTCACACCGCTCCGAACCAGATGCCGCAATAAACGCTTTTATTAGCGCAAGGAGATTTTCCGCCGGCTCAAGGGATTACCGTAAATACATCATTTTTGTCCGCTGGACTGGGATACTGGGGCACGTGGAGCACAAGGATTCTTTTTTGGATGCGTCGTACGTAATCGTAGAATAGCGGCGTGTTTCACGCGTCTGCATCCATCGTGGAACGGTTCGATACTGTCAACTTGCATCGTCCCAGAGAGGTTTTAACGGTATTGCAGGTTCCTGGCGGCTATTCGAAGTAGCATTGGTCAGGTTCTCCCTGGAGGGCAGGCTAGTGTCGCCTAGAGTTGCAGCTTGCCTCTTAGTCGAGACGTTACTGTACCTAAAGTGTGTAGTCGGGAGGCCAGACCCGGGGAGAGGGACGTTCGTAAGTCGTTGGAATTAAACCTCGAACACCGAAAATGAGAGGAAAGCCACCGCTATTGATCGATTTTGCACTGACCGTAGCGGCCGCTTGCTGGCCACTACTGAGTCCTGACTGCTACGTTGGCCAAAGAAAATCAACCCTAGCACTTTAGGCTTGCTTTCCAATAACGCTCAAACAAACCCAAGAGCAAGCCTGCGGCGTACCCCATTGGCCCCTACATCTGACCTTACGTTAGACCGTTGGGGATCCAAGTGTGGTGGATGCAGTCTTCTTGTTTCTCTCGGCCAACGTTGCCATACACTCGTGTTCCCCAAGAGCGACACATCGTGGCACCCGTCGTGTAAAAAGAGAAACATCAGATTGCCCGACTCAGGCACGGATTCCCACGTGGAAGCGGACCGGTGAGACCTCCCCAATCAAGATCTGAGGGCTCGGTCAGGTTGTCGAGATGTATCACTTTCTTTACCAATATACATCTCTCCCGTGGGAGGTCTAGACTTGCAACGACATGCCGTGAACAAACTGTACTGCATTGCAATATGTGCGGCAGCTTTCGCACAGATCCATGCCCAGGAACTCTCGGCGAACTCTACGACATGTATGGAAACGAATACTGGTACATACAGGGTCTTCGTGGCATGCCATCATCACCATCATTATATGGCAGCAAAGGACTACATGTCACATCGTCCTGGGCAAGTGAACGCGGTAGTGATTGGCACGGAAGATGCCGGCAAACCTGTTCCGACACACTCATCAAAGAACGGGCCATTCCGTTGCACAATGATGTTTCCGTCGCGCAGGCAATTTATCAAGTCTTTCAGATTGATGGGTTTAGGAAGCTGGCATACGTTACCGGCCGTCGTATAAGTAGGACAGTCACGAGAGCGGCCAGGCATGCATACGTTTAACCCCAGGATCAAATTGCAAGTATTGCGATTGCGCTGTTGTGCACTTTTGAGCTGACCTATCGTGAGGGGAATGAGAAGATTTGCACATAAGCGACCTACCTACATTACCACTAGTCGTGCTGGTAAGCAGGGAGACCAGATGATCTTGGATAGTTGGTATGCTGGCCCCGTTCAACATTCAATTCAATCGATAGCTTGTTGGTGTTTAAGCCCAAACTGGCATGTATGCTCCGATGTGACCCTGGGCTGAACTGGAAGCTGGACCCCTTGGCTTGATCGTTTGCCCACCTGCGACTTGTAACCATCGCTAGCAGGGATACTTCCATGCATAGGCCTTAGGCCCAGCCCAAACCAGCTTCCTACAGAATGTACAATTGTCATATCCCTGATCGACGTGACGGTATCTCCTGAGCATCGCATTCTGACGGATTCATCCATCATGCATGCCTATCAATAACCCCGAGTTCGTGAACCCTGGCTACTACATACATGTATGTACTGACTGTACTGACTGCTGGACATACCAGACCAGCGTGTCAGCATTCGCAACACTCACTATCGAGGTGCAGTAAGGTAAGGAAGTAGGTATGCCGGCCGATAGCCGTCTATTCGACATAAGAAATAGCAGAACACCAACCCAGCACAAGTTGTTAGTGACCGCTTGATAGCATGGGTGCTGCCCCTGCCACTGATATGAGATATGTACATATGTACGTATGTATGTACGTATGGAGCCAGTGCAACAGCATGAAGAAACCCTACCTACGCATCTCCGTTGTGACGGCGCACGATCATCAGACAAGAATAAGCAATGCGGATTTGAGGCAGAGTGTGTACGGAGGTATCAGGGCTTGATGGGATAGCGGACAAACACAGATCGACTCGTTAAGTAGGTAGGCACCTGAGGCAGACAGTATGGACACGAAATGGAACCCAGAGGAGGAGTAGGGGCCATGTCGAGAAAAAAGAGAGACATGGAGTGAGAGAGAAAACGAGAGCTAACTGGGGTCTGGGCTGGGTTCTAGGTGCCCCATGAACTGATCTGCAGGCCGCTAAGCTAAAATAGTGACCTGCAATTACTTAAGAAACCAACCATCAGGATCCCTCGCCTGCTTTGTCCCACGCTGCCCATGCTGCCCACGCCCGCCGCGAGCCGCTCACGTCCAGTTATTACTTGCCTACGACTACTGCACTGTCTGCATTGCCTACATACATATCGATTCCGTCTTGGAGTATTGTTACAGGCCTCCATATCTGCAGGCCTGCCTGTTGGCACAATCTACAATAATCTTGGTGGCAGGTAAGAGCATATCAGCAGTGCAGCGGGCTGAGTCGTAGCATTTGATTGAAGCAAGCAACTCGCACGTGGGAATCAGCCACTAGGTACGGTGCAAAAGCGCATTACTTTACCTCCGTCTGCGTGCCGTCACTCGTCGATCCTTTATCAGGGCCCCATAAGTGTTCCAGAACCGTGCAAGTCTGGAAAGCCTAGGGAGGAACGAATGAATAGGAAGAAGGGGGTGAGCAACAGCGAGACTGAGAGCTCCGAGCAAGGCAGGATTATTCTTGTTATTATTATTACCATCGTGGACTGGCATATCGATGGGGTCTATGATTCTTTTCCTGCCATACCATACCCCAATTTGAAGTATACCAGTACATCTCGAGTCGAGATCCGAAACTTAATCCATCGAGCACCCAGCGAGCAACGACCGCCTTGCCCTGCCCCTCCTGGCCGACCCAACCCAAGCCCGGTCACCGACAACCGACTGACAGCTTTCTCCCATCCACCAGACCCTGCCTCTGTCGCTCGCTCGCTCGCTGTTCAAATCTTCGAGTCTCTCCGACAATCCGTCCCAGACAAACCGCAGCATCGAGGAGAGCAACCCTTAATGCAGCCATGGGCAACAGTCAGGGCAAGCCCGTTGACCTCAACGGCGAAGGTATGTTGATTTCCGCATCCCGATTGATTACCCCGTCCCATCCCATTGCAATTTAGTCCATTGCATACCCTCACAGCGCTGCATCTCCATCCACGCCTGCCCAGGTCCTGGCCGTGGTGGAGGTGTGAACCCCTCTTCGTCGTGCAGTCCTCCCGGATCCCTTCAACCCGCCTTGCCTCCGTCGTCGAATAAGACAATAAGCTGACAGAGCTCAATCGTACCAGTAAACCTCAACCATTTCCGCCTACTTCGAGTCGTCGGTCGTGGTGCGTTCGGCAAAGTTCGAATCGTCGAGAGGAAAGACACATCGCTCTCCTTTGCCCTGAAATACATCCGTAAAGATGAGGGTACGTTACAAACCCATCACCCTCCTACCTATGATCGAGAGAAGAAAAGACACGGAGATAGTTGGACCAAAGCTGAGACCCGGTTACAGTCGTTCGATCCGAAAGCGTTAGAAATATAATACGAGAGCGGCGCATGCTCGAGCATGTGAACCATCCCTTTATTTGCAATCTGCGCTACAGTTTCCAGGATATCGAGTATATGTAGGATCCCCTCTGGCTTCCTTTGTCCCGAAACCCTTTTACTAAGTCTCGACAACAGGTACTTGGTGGTTGATTTGATGAGCGGCGGCGATCTACGATTTCACATTTCCAGAAAGACCTTCACCGAGGACGCAGTGCGGTTTTGGATTGCCGAGCTGGGCTGCGCTCTCCGATACGTTCACGGACAGGGCATCATACACCGCGATGTCAAACCCGACAACGTGCTCCTGGATGCGGACGGCCATGTTCATTTGACCGATTTTGTGAGATTTGGCCCCCCAACCTTCATGACTCTATACCGATGCGGGGGTACTGGAACTAACACTAGCTTCTACCAGAACGTTGCGTCAGATGTTATACCAGGCAAGGTGCTGACCAGCAAGTCGGGCACATTGGCATACTTGGCCCCCGAGGTCTATAGCGGCAAAGGTTACACTGTGACTGCCGATTGGTGGTCGCTGGGTGTTTTGTTTTACGAATGTATATACAACAAAGTATGTCATCTACCGTCCATGTGTACGTCTCCGATGTTGGCAGTAACTAACCAAGTGTGCAACAACAGCGCCCCTTCGAAGGAAACTCGGAATCTAGTCTATCGGCGACCATTCAAGCTGCGAGCCCCAAATGGCCCATCACCTCGCCGCCCGTCACCCTCCCCTGCCTCTACGCGATCCAGGCCGCTCTGACAGCCGACCCGGACAAACGGATGGGGGCTACCTGGGATAGCTTCGTTAGGCACCAGTTCTTCCAAATGATTGATTTCGATGCCTTGGAGCGGAAGGAGGTAGAACCCGTCTTCGTGCCGTCTTCGGATAAGACCAATTTTGATGCTACATATGATCTCGAAGAGTTGCTGCTCGAAGAGGCCCCTTGGAAGCAAGAGCACGCAGACAAAAGCCACGCGAGAAGTTGAAGGACGATGCAACCGAGAAGGAAATCCGCGAGGAAGAGCTGTACCGCTCTATTGAACGCGACTTCTGCCCCTTTGATTATACGGTGGCGGCGTACAACAAGTGAGTTGCTTTTGATGTCAAACTGTGCATCTGCATGAAGAGCGCGGCCTTTGCTAACTTGACATAGACTTGCTGCAATGCAAAACGGGGAGGGCGAGTCGAATAACGGTGCCGGCCAGACCACCGAGGAGAATGCCCACGCTCATGGGCAAGCGATGAGCGTAAACACCGCCGTACCTGCCATGCCTACCAACGGCAACCCTTCGCAATACCAGGCAGGCCCAGGACAGCAACCCCAACAACACGTGGATGCCCACAATCGACCCCACGACCCTCGTCAAGCGCGCGGAGGACCGGCCAGGCCTCCTCCACTGCCGCCGTATCCAAACTCGTATGCGGCTGGCCACCACAGGTCGCAACCTTCGGGCATGCGAGTTCAGTCTCCAACGGGTGGTATCCAGATGACAATCGATGCTGCAGGCAGCTGGTCACAACTGGCGAGGCAAGACGCGACGTTGCCGGCGGATGCCAACACGGCCCCCGACGACAAAACCAGCAGCTCCAGCGGTGGTGGTGTATTTAGTATATTTGGGCGCAAAAGGGTCGCGGCCACAGCCCCAAGCCGAAAGAGAGGGGAGTTTTGGGGAAGGAGGGCGCACGAGTTATTATTGGTTGACGATTTTCTGCATATCCGGCTTTCTTCTGCGCATCTGGACGGGCGGACATGAACGACACTATGGGTTGCACCATTATACCCTATCAGGTGCAATTCATCACATTTTTCCCATTTTGAGCAATTATGAGCGCTGGACTTTGGGATTGGTCATGGATACTGGCCTACGATATCAACTGTCCTTGGGGATGGTTTTGGGGCAATGGTATCGCATTGTAAAAACAAGGAAATGGCGGCGGCCGTTGCTGCCTATGCCCCCTGAACTTGTATGAATAGGGGCGAGGGCAAGAGTATAATCTCACCTGGCCACAACTATTCTATCGCTATCAAGCTACTGTCGACGTCTCGTGTCGCGCGGGCGGCACCATCTCGAATGGAGCTGGCTGGCTTCTCTCGATTACTGGGGGATGATTCGGCCCACAGTGCATCCACTCGAGATACCGAAGCATTCTGAGCGAAGATTTGTCATGGTAGGACTCTCTGGTGTTGAATTAGCCGCGGAACCGGTATGGTCGCTGTTGAAGCCTGCAGCACAAGTAGAATGGATATATGGCCCTCTTGGGCTTGCGCATCGGTACGAGGAGTCTGGTGAAGTCACTGCATCGGAAACGGTAGCTGTACTCGACCGTCGCTCGCTTCGATCGTATGTTGGGTATGGACCGACAAATGGGACAACATTTATGCCAATGAGATCAATGATATACGAACACTGCGAAGAAGAAAAAAGACGTGAATCGGGACTGATTTGTGCTCGTCCTACCCCCAAATGTAGCCCCTGATCCGCTGGCCCGAGTAACTCTTTCTCCTGTCAACCTCGAATTGAGGCTCAACCGGATATGTCCTACCAGGTCTACCTGCACCTGTCGTATACTCGGGCAGTTCGGTCGGGGCGTACTGACAAACAGGGCGCAAGCTACATGGGCACGATTGCTAAAGGTTCCAGTTATTGGCCAGTGTGGTTGTACTTGGTTGAGGTGGCACGCCACTCTTCTCTCCGGGAATGGCCCATTCTCCAGGCCTTACCCTTGCTCAGATGGGTTTGCATTGTGGTGTTGGTTCACCGAAGAAATGTTGCCATTGTTGGGGAAGCCTCAGCAAACACGGGCGAGGCTTACTCCAAACCCCTCACTCCGGAACACAGCCCCACCTGCGTGAAGCAAGCCTCCCACGCCCAGCTAAATTGCTTGGGTAGGGACACGTTTGGCTCCTGACCGGGTTGGTGCCAAGCGCGAGACCAGGCTTCACTACACTTGGGCAATTAGTTGGTTGCCTCGCGAGGCTCGCGAGCCGCTTGCGTGTCTGGTTTGCCGTACACGCCCCGGCATCTTGGGAAGAATGCGAATGGACGGGCGGCCCTCGAGTCTGGAATACCCGCCCCGTTGATGTTTGTGTGTGTCAGTGTGGGAGATTCGAGAACACACACCTAAGAACACAAACAGGTGTGAGGCTCTGCTCTGATTGCTTCCGCATACTCACCGGGCGCATGCCCTCTTTCTGAGACAGCGGTTGCAGGTAGCTACAATGGAACCAGGAGCGAGCAGAGGAGGCATGGCATGGACAGGGAAACGTACACGGCTTATATAGAGCTCTGCTTCTCGCCCTGTTGTCGAGAGGATCTTATGTTTGCCCTCCCCAACCTCCTTTTCAACTGTCTATCCCTGCCCACTTCATGTCCTTGTGATACTCATCAAGAGGGCGTCCTGGCCGGTAGTGCACCCAGTATAAGTTACCTAAATCTACGGGAGAAAAACGTTGATTGGGCCCCGGGGAGCCAAGGGTGTCGTCTTTCACAACACTACAGAGTCATACATCGTATCACTGGGCAAAGAAGCGAGCACGGGCTTGTTAGGGCGGCACACCGTCACCCCTAACCTGAACGCCCCAATTACTTGCTCTTTCTACCACACCCACCACCGCCGAGGCTGACCCGAAATCACGACGGCCTGAGCGAACCCACCAGCCCCTTTCGTCATAAGAACCTCTTGGTTGCCGATCCCCTGACACATACAAAATGGGTGGTCACCATCATCGCTCCTCGGACGTCGCGTCCCTGTACTCATGTTCTTCCCACGGCTCCCGCTCGTCCTATTCCTCCGGCTCCAGCTCTTCTCGCTCCTGTGGCAGCAGCAGCAGCAGCAGCAGTAGCAGCGGCGGCGGCCGGAGTCGCCACTCCTCCGGGAGCCACTCCCCCTCCTCCTCGTCTTGCTACTCCAACGCCTCGCAGGGGTCGAACGGTAGCGTGAGCCGACGCATCGACAAATTTGACAACCCGGCCCTCCGCATAATGGCTCACATTGTGCGCGGGCCCCTTCGCGGGTACTTCGGGCGGCAGGGGCAGCAGGCACTCGCATCACCACCGACACCACTCGTCTTCTTCCTCGAGTGGGGGCAGCAGCAAGCGCCACCGGAGTCGTGGCCGGTCGCCGGCGTCGTGGGACTCGGATGGTAGCGACAGCGGCAGTGATGATGAAAGCGATGATGGCGGGAGCAGTCGGGGCTCCTCGCCGACGCGGTTCGGGTATGGGCCCGGCGGTCCGGTAGGGCCCATGAGCGGAGGCGGAGGAGGAGGCGGCAGTCCGTTTGGACCCGCGGGCTTTGTTCAGCTGAGTGGTCGTGGCGGCGGCAGCGGCGGTTATGGTGGTGGTGACAGTCCGACATACGGCGTGCCTGTTCCGGCGCCCCTTCCTTGTGTTGGCGGACCACGGCGGAGGGTGGCGGCGCCAGATCCGATGTGGGCGATCCCGCAGCCGGGACAGAGGTACCGGCAACCGACTGTGGAGTTGGTGAACGAATAAGGAGGAAAGAAGCATTTCCGGGCTTGTGTAGTGCACAGCCATCTTCCTCCTTTCTGCTCTGTTGCTCTGCTTGTCTGTTATTATGCTACTCCTTTGCTTCTTCTTTTTTTCTCCGGTACGGGTTTACAAGTGGTTTTTAACAAGGCTGGTATGGAAGTTCCACGGCGTTGGAGGAGTCCAGGTCATATCCAAGTCCTTGATGAAGGCCGGCACCCGGAGTTGTTGATTTCTTGGTCTGTTTACTATCGTTTCGCTATCTATAGGCGCAACTCATGTACCTATATGTTATTCCGGTATCACACACTCTGGGATGCAACGAGTTGGTTATCTATCACCAGTTCCCATGCATGTGTCCATCGTACAGTACAGCATTCCACTCCAGTAGCCCCAGTCGGCAGGCATAACGTGACTTGACTGTGCTGGGCCGCATTCGATGCATCGTGCTTGATCCATTCCCCAGACCCGCAGGTGTGGATGGGTTCTGCATCTGCCGGCTTACGAAGCAGCTAAGCGTGCAAATGACAAAGGGGATGTGTAAGACAGGCAAACGCACAGCAGCAGCGGCTCAGCTAGGTCCTAGACAACAAGCTATGTTCGGTGTAGGAATCAATCAATGGTGGTGGATGGGACGTACGGCAGGCTGGATGAGCCACACCAGCGACATGCCATCATGCATGCTCTGCCGGCTGCCTGGGAAGTCCTGCGACATTGCACTGCATGCAGAGTGAGATATGGCGGCATCGTCGAGGCCTTTCTTTGTGTGCACTGTTGCCTACGGAGGTCGTCTCCAATACCACCCCGGATTTTGCCCCCAGCATCAATGGATCGACCGACATGTCAATCGACGTAAGAAAGCAGGTAGGCCTCCATCCAGTCCCGAGACACAGTTTTCGCAAATTCGAAGGCTGAAACGGCAACAAAGAGGATGAAATGACAGAAGCTCATTGACTGGCTGGCTACCTACCTACTTACCTAAAGTTATGTAAGTACTTAAGGTCTAAGGTAGGTTAAGTACATCAATGATGTAGGTAATGATATGCGCCTAACCGTAGCTGCTTGTTTCTGCCTGGCCAGCTCCAGTCTAAGCCACGCAGTGTCCACCCCAATACCTATCCGTGCCTATCCGTGCCTGACCATCGCCAGTCATTTGGCAAGGGCGTCGTCTATCGGGCATGCACTCCGAGGAACAGGAAGGTTGGATCCTCCTCTGCCTAGGTACCTACCTACCTGCCTAGGTGCCTGCCTACCTACCTACACTAATGCCCACCGCCCACCGCCAGTGCCTGCCTTCCGGCATGAGTAACTCACCACATGCACTGCATTCACGCGAGGACATGTTGTGCGCGTGCTGGCCGCCTCTGGCCCTCTGCTCTCTTAGCCCCTGTGCAAGGAGCCTAGCCAAGTAGGTACCGACACAGCACGTCGGACACAGGCAGGTGCATATGCATACACCTACGATGACGGGCACAGCCAACCCTGCTCTCTCTACCTATATAAGGGCCATCCGTCATCCTCTGGCCTATCTTCATGCCCCCAAGCATCACTTCTCACCATGGCCAATCCCACCGTCTCTTCCCATGCGACCTGGGGCCAGCCCTCGGCCGCCGCCGCGGGTGCTGACGGCGCCCAGCCCCTCGTCATGCTGGACTTCCTCTTCCCAGGCTTCTCCGTCCTGGCTGCGGCTGTCCAAAAGTATCTGCACATCAACCTGAACCTCTACATTCCCCTTGTCATCCTCGTTGGCGCTCTCATACTGGTGTGGAACTACTCCAGCCAGCACCTTTGGGAACAGCTCGAGAATCACTTCATGTCTACCGTCGACATCCGGACAGATGACGAGATCTACAACATTCTGATGGCCTGGGTCGCCAACCAGACTTTCGCCCAGAAATCACGACGCTTCGTTGTCAACACGGACCTGAGCTCACGCTCATGGCATCTGTTTCGTTGGGACGACGACGACGACGAAGACGACGATGCCGTCGGCAGCAATGCCTCAGACAAGAGCAAGAAGGCCTTGAGTTACACTCCCTCCTTCGGCAGTCATTATTTCTGGTATCGTGGGCGGCTGCTCCTGTTCCGACGGAGCGCCAACAAGGAACAGAACTCCTTCATGCTCGTGAGCGAAAAGGAAGAGATCTCCGTTTCCTGCCTCGGCCGCAACCCTTGGATCCTCAAGGAACTGATCCACGAGGCCCGTCAAAAGTACCTCGAGAAGGACCAGCACAAGACGCTCATCTATCGCGGCACCACTCGCTCCGGCACCGCCGAGCCTCAGTGGCAGCGATGCATGAGCCGCGTCAGCCGTCCCTTCTCGACTGTCATTCTCAATGAGAAGACCAAACAGGACCTCATCGAAGATGTCACGGATTATCTGCAGCCGACCACACAGCGATGGTATGCTAACCGCGGTATTCCCTACCGCCGTGGCTATCTCCTGTACGGCCCCCTGGAACGGGCAAATCTTCCCTATCCCTGGCACTCGCAGGCTTCTTCAAGATGCGCATCTACATCGTCAGTCTCAGCTCCATCACTGCGAACGAGGAGAACCTGGCAACGCTCTTTGCAGAATTGCCCCGCCGCTGCGTTGTCCTTCTTGAGGATATTGATAGCGCTGGTCTCACGCATACACGTGACGGCGACAAGACCCAAGACACCAATGCAGCTGCTGCCTCCGAACCCCTCGAGCCTAGCCAGACCTCGGTCGGCAACGGCAACACGAACAAATCCTCTGCTAGTGCTGCCCCTGCTCCTCCCGGCCGCCTTTCACTGTCTGGACTGCTGAATATCCTGGATGGTGTGGCATCTCAAGAAGGCAGAGTCTTGATCATGACGACAAACCATCTCGAGAAGCTGGATAGGGCATTGATTCGGCCGGGCCGTGTGGACATGATTGTCGAGTTTGGATTGGCCGATGCGGATATGACCGCGTCCATTTTTCGGGCCATCTTTGCACGTTTGGAAGGCGATGAAAGCCCGCAAGTCGCACCTATCAATATGGACTCCGAAGTTGAGAAATCCCAGATCGAGGAGAAGGCGAAGCATCGCGCCGCTGATAAGGCTCGCATTGACGCGCTTGCCCTCGAGTTCGCCTCCAGAATCCCGGCTCATGAGTTTAGCCCTGCCGAGTTACAGGGCCATCTGATGCGCTATAAACGGAACCCCCAGCTCGCTATTGAAAAGGCCAAAGAGTTCATAGAGCAGACACGTAAGGACCGCAAAGAGAAGGAACTCAAGGATGCTGAGGACAAACGTAAGGCGGAGGAGGAAAGGAAGAAAAAGAGGAGAAGGAGGCCGAGGATAAGAAGAAGGAAGAGAAAAAGAAAAACGCAAAGGCTGAGAAGAAGAAAAAGCGACGCGAAGCAAAGTCGACAAAGTCGGGCTCTGGTTCTGACTCGAGCTCCGAAGACGACAAATCAGACTCGGCATCCGAGTCGGAATCAGAGAAAGCAAAAAGAGCAAGCGGCGCCACGGCACTAGTAAGAAGACGAAGACGGACAAGGACCCCAGTGACGGTGACAGTTCATCTGTACCAGAAGACACTCCACAGGACACCAAGGTCGCCCAGGGACATAACAAGAAGGACTCGGGATACGGTACCCCGTCTAGCGTTGGAGCATAGAGAGCGTTTCGATCCATTAGGCCGTAGGCGGGCACTTACAGGTAGAACACCTGAACATATGGCAATAGCGATAGACCATCATTCAGTTACCAGTATACCCATGCGATTTCGACCTGGCCATTGCGTCCTCGCCTGCGTGAAAACAGCTGCTGTCGACACTGTCAAAATTCACGTGTTGTTTTGAGCAAGCCAGAACATAGTATGCGAGAGTGAAATCCTCATTCGTTGACTTCTATGGATCTGCTTGAAAACAAATCGTTGGGATGTTTGAGTAAAGACATCATGCCATTGAAGGCCTTTTGTTCAATATCTTATTCCCCGCCTCTCCTATGCCATATGTGTCTGTATGCTTATGTGTGCCCAAGTCTTTTGGTTTTCTTTTGCCCTAGTAAAGAAAAGAAAATGCGAACAATGCCCCTTTCCCTATGAACCATCTGGCAAGAACTCCTTCCCCTTTCCTGAGCACACATAGGAGAAACCCACGACCTAAAAAAGAGCCCCCTCCAAGAAGGCTAAAAGAAAACACATCAAACACCCCCTTTTAGGCCATGCATGGTTATTATCGTGCTTTTCTTTTCGTCTTCTCTCTTTCGCTCCTCATCCTCTTTTCTTCATTCCATTACACCTTGCTCATCCTTGCTCGACAACATTTTTTCCTTCCATGGCAACATTGCCTCGCCTGGTCTCGCCCGCATCTTGGACGGCCGCCATGTAGTATTATATACAGCAAGCCATGGGCTAGGCCGCCAGGTCCATGCCAAGCTTGGCCTGGGCTTTACAAGACAAACAAACAAATGCTTGACAACGAATTTATCATGAAGATGATGAAGCAAAACAAGAAAAATGCAGCTTCATCACTCATAATTCTAGCGTCGTTAAGAAGGAACATGGGCTAGGCTGGCGCAAGACTTCTTCTTCAGCAGACATATGGTGGTTTGCCCTCTGTCCCTCCCTCTCCCATATTAGATTGCCCACACGAGATTTTATGCAAGTCTTGAGTGGAAGCAAAAGGGGGCGGCAGGGGAAAGAATTGTCATTATTCGTACTCGTAAGCTTTCCGAATCTCTATAAAGAACGGGCGTACTTCGTTCGACATCGACCTGGACAACCTCTCCAGATCGGCCACATGTGCCATCATCGTGGTCTTCGTTTTTCATATTAAGTCTTGCTCGTAAAATCGTCTTTCAAAACAAGAGAAAACGACAAAACGTCTTTTTATCCAGAGTCGCTCGCTCGGGCAAGGTGATATGGCAGGGCAGGCCCCCAGTCAGCCGCTACCATCAGCAATGCCAGGATCTCGTGCCTCCAGATGTCGTGGCATCTATTCGTCATGCACCCCCACACCAGCCCAGGGGTTGTCTTTCGATGCATGTCTTTTCTCGCAAAGAGAAACCGCCTTCGCTATGCAAATCAAACAGGTATGTGTACATATACAAAGCTCATCGGAGAGCGAGGGGTCGCACAAAGGTTTCGAAGGGGGCGGGCGGGCGTCGGTGAGGAGACGAGGATAGTATATATTAGGGTGAGAGTAACAGCCTCAGTTCACCGTCATCATTTGCAGGCGTTGGCTTAGCCCATTAGGCGATGGGGTGTTCATGGTACCCCCGCTCAAAACCGAACTGCTGCTGTGACTGTGGGGGATCCGTTTTGCTGGACTTGACGACGAAGGATCGTTGAAGACGCGAGTGAATGCTGGGCTCCCATCTTCGTTCTTCTCGCTTCTGTCCCGTCGCGGAGTAGTTCGAACCGGGGTTTGCGTTATATGATCAGCCTTGCGCACAATATCCGAGAGGGAATCTCTAAGGTCGCCTGCTCGCTTAACCAGTTCTTTCAGACTGTTAGTGTCGAAATTCAGTCGCCCGTTGGCGGATTCGTCGTCCGAGCCATCAGTAGGTTCTCGTCGCCGGAGTTGCATGGATTCCATGAGAGACCTGGCCACAGAAGACGGCGAGAAAGGCAACTTCGCCTGTTGTGTGTCCGGGGTCTTGGGGGTTTCGCAAGCCCCATCTTGGGATTGCTGGAAGTTCCCGAAGATATCGTCCTCGGGCGAGAAAACGGATCGTCGGCGGGCTGCAGGCCTTTCTTTAACTACCGCTGTCTTCATTTGATCCGAGATCTTGCCTCGATGGCTTTGCTCTTCGAGCGCGCTGCCGTCGAACCCTTCATCGATGAACCGGTCGTCGGCAAGTTGCGGCTCCAGGTTCTCCAATTGCACGTTGGTAGCTGAAGTGTCGGCATCGTCTTCGTCAGGGGAGGCCAGGGCTATTATACCTTCCGCTTCTCGCCACAACGTTGCTGATGAGCCAGTAAGCATATCCATCTCCCTCCTAAGCGGCAGAGTCGTTTGAGGTCATTGACCAGAAGGGACAGTTCGCGAATTTGGCCAGAATGCGCCTTGACTGTAGGCTGGGTCGCAGCGATAGACGCGGGGACAACCATTGACAGGCGGTTACCCGCTTTTACGCCTTCCGAAAAGCCTGCGTCTGCGTCCTCTTCAAACTCGAAATCTTCATCCCAATCCTCGCTCACATTCTTTGAGCCCAGACCCCAGGTGCCAAACTTCGGTTTCGAATTGTCGATGATATCCTGTACGGCAGGGACGCTTTGGCTCCGTATATGCCGCCACCGGCCCTTTCCGGCTTGGGATACGGCCGCCTCTCATGTCGAGCGCTTGTTTGCCATGGACGGTCTTGGGCCGGGACGAATGTACCTCCCCTTCAAGCTTATCGTGTTGGGCTGTCTCAGTCCAGTCAAATATGTTACTCCTCGGGCGTTCATTATTGCGCATTAGGTCGGGGTTGCTACCGGCATTACCCGTGATACTAGCCAACGCCATGCGCAAGCTAGGACTACCGCCCCGGGAGTTCATGGAGCTGGGAGGCGATAAGTGGTTGTAGACGGGATGCTCGTCCTCCCGGGCCCAGTCCAACGCGTCGTCTTCGTCAAACGAGAGCCGACTGAAATCCGTACCAGTGCTTACACGGGGGAGATCGGGAGTGATAGATGTATACTTGAAGCTCTCGTCACCCTGAAGGCTAGCAAGACGAAAGTGGGTTTCAGCCTCGTCGAAGGTTGCGCCGACCGGTGTGGGTAAACTCTCGTCTTCTTCCATTATCCTGTTGCCGCCATCATATGTTGGCCCTAGGATTTCTTGTATCGAGAGCCGCTTTGGCTTATTGTTTCCAGCGGTGCTCGGAGGCGACTCATCAAACATGGATTCCACGGGTGAGTCCAGTGTCCTTTGGCGGCCCGATCCCGCAGTCCGAAGAGAGTCATATGGCGTGTCTGTCTTGAAGTCCGTATCGTCGTCATCACCAGACGTGAAGCCGCGGTGGTAGTCCGAGCTTGCGACGGTGGATGCACGTTCCAACGTCCGACTATGGGAAACATTGGAGTTCACACGAAGGGTTGGTGGGTTCGCTGAACTTGCTGGCTTGCTATCCAAATTGGATTGGGCCATCATGTTCGTGGGCGAGCCCATTCGGGATAAGTCCATATGGAAACTCGACAGTCTAGACAGCGATGGGAGAGGTGAGTTACTGCTCTGATGAGGTGGCTGAAAAATAGCCGCCAAATCCGTTTCTGCCCTGCTGGGTGTACCCGCTCCGCCGGTGCTATTAGCTCTACCGACATGGGGAGAGCCCTGGGGACAGCCAGAATGCGCCACGGTCGGTGTTGGGTCAGAAACTTGGCGTAGTGTTTCATCCGTTGCGCCCGTACCGATCGCACCACGTTTCCTCCGACGGAGACTTCCTGACCTAGAAATCCAATTGGTGGGGAGCTGAAATGCATTGACATGGAGCGCTTGGGAGTTTTGGACGGCGTAGCACTGAGAGAGGGTCTGGATTCGTTAGAGTTTTGTGGGCTCTCTTCTGCCTCTTCACTAACGTCGGCGTCCCACGATAATTCCTGCATAGGAGGAAGGGGTGGGCCTTGTAGCACCGATCTTGGTGAGACAAGATAGGCGCCCTGGACGCTGGATGCGCGCTCCAAGCAAATCCGCTTTGGGCCCGGCTGCGAATCGCGACTGATTGGTGATGCTCTGGCGGCAATCCTAGCTATCCGTGCGTGGAAGAAAGATCTCCAAGTCGAATTGTCATTCGCTGAAATATCGAGCGCAGGCTCATGTGCTGGAAGACCCAATGTTTGCGCCCTGGGTCTAGCTCGGGAGTCGTGGGAGAATTTAGAGGCTGGGGGAGTAGCAGCCTCAGCTGTCAACTGATGGAGTGTTGCAGATCTTTGGTGGCTCGTCGCTGGCCTTCGTAGTGTTGGCATTTGTGATCTTGATCCTCGTGATACCGATGGCGAGCCTTGGCCATGGTTTGCCGAATATCTCTTCACCAGCTTGTTCGGTGGACGGGTAGACGAACTTGTTTGCCCGAAGATTGGTTGACCCGATCCATAGGAGAAAACAGAGAAGGAGAGTCTGGCCCAAGGCTAGATTTCACACTTTCGTGCTGTGACATGGGTCGTATTGATAGCCTCCGAATCCAAGAGCCATTGGAAGACGACAACGAATCTCGCGATTCTTCGGTAGCTGCAGTCCCGGATCCCGCGTCACTCTGCCTCAGGGACGAGCGCCGCCACGTTGCCAGCCTGGGGAGGCGTTGTTTGTGTTTGAATCGACCGCCGCTGCGAGCTCCTTGGCCGTATGGTTGCATTAGGACCCAGCTGGGCGGTATGTTGCTGTCGGTCGGCTGTCGATTCACCCAAGGCGGAACCAGTCGTGCCTGGACGCAAAGGGAAGGTGGGTGATATGGGCGATATCGAATCTCGGTGGGATGCTTTCCGCTTTCCTGAGGCTTGCCTCGGGGTTGAAAAGTGTGGTTCTCAGCAGGCTGGCCGAAGACGAGGCCCGTTGCCGCCGCAGCGATGGCCGTGCCGGATGCGATGAGCTGGAAAATAAAGACTCCGGATCAGTAAGGGCGTTCGATTGGAACGGTGCTAGACAGAACAATATTGGAGGGAGGGTAGTGCTGGAGGGATTCGATATAGGCCTTGGTATGCCCGATTGAGTGCTGGTGCTGGGACAGGGTATACGAGGTTGGTTGTTCCAGGGGAAAGTGCTTGACGGCGCACTTTTGACTTCATGTGCGCTGCGCAGCAAAACGAGGGTCGGGCTGGGACTTACACTAGGGACAGTCTGCATGTTGCAAGCCGGGTTCTTCTAAAGCGAGGAGTAGTAGCCGCCAGCAGAAAGGTAAAAAGGAGAAGTGGCCGAGGCTTTTCGACGCTCTCGTAACCATTGTTCGTCAAGACATGGCAGAAGACACCAGAAGAGTTTGTTCGAACGGAGGGATGCAAATCGACGTCGTTATGGCAGATAATTCGTAAACGTAAATGCGGTGTCGAGGATGTAAGACGTGCACCGGATAGTCAGTCTCGCCGTCGTCGAATTCTGGACCCAAGGACTCTCGACGCGAGCTCGGCCGTTTCCCCCCACCTCAGTGCTCTTGTTGCTATTGTTGTTGTTGTTGTTGAACGAGGTCGGCCGCTGACTAGGTCGGCTTTGTATTTGTAAATATGCAGGCACTGAACTCTGCGACCACCAGCCCGCTCTAGACGCGCCGGGCACTGCAAGGACGAGTTCGGGCTTCAATGCCAACGTGTAAGTAAGCGGCCGGAGGGAGAAGGATACAAGTGATAACTCCAAAAGGGTATTGTCTACAATGCAATAGAATGGAAGAAGAGGCGACAACAAGGGGGGACCAGAAGGATCAATGCCGGACTCGGGCAGAGAGAAACAAAATGCGGGAGATGCGATGCGATGCTGCGAATCGCAGTCGAGGAAATTAAGGTCAAGCACCGTAGTATGCAACAAGCAGAAACCCACTGCAGCGAATGAAGGACCGGATCCTAGCACAGCATCCAACAACAACAGTACGGTCAAGTCGGCAAGGTCGAGCAGGTACCCAGCCACAGGATAAGCAGAGATGCTTGAACCAGGAACAAACCAGAAATGCAGGACAGGCGACAGGACAGCAGCATCAGGTACCTTGGCTTTTCAGCTTTCCCGCGGTCAATTAGCCCAGTTACAGCGTTGACAAGCCGGAGCGTTGGCCTAAGGTAGCTGAAAACAACGAACCCGGGCAGTAGTGCGGGTGTTATTATTATTGTTGTTGTTGTTGATGTCGCTCGCTTGTTACTTGGTAGCAATTTGATTACATTATGTAGGCATGTAGGTACACTGGCCATCCCAGCTAGTTCTGGCCCTCTTCCAACACCATTGGGCTGTTTCAATGGGCGAAAGCTGGGTTCGGGTCTTCTAGCACTCGGCTTACCTTCCATGCTGAGGCGTTATGGAGCATGGATTGGCTGACCGAACACTGCCAGAATACAGTGCGAGGGGGGAGAGAGGGAGAGAGGCACGAGATTAAAGCAACAATGCGCCGTCCGTTCTCTCCTCCATACCTACTACATACCACAGTAGTCGGAGAGGAAGGAGGACATTGCCTGCTGGGCTATTCTCTTTGCTGACCTTCCTGTTTTAGCCCTATGGTGCGTGTAGCCTATTCTTCTTCTCAGAGACCGGTGATACTCGTGACACGCCAGACTCATGATACTTCTTCTCGCTGTGCCGGGCGCCCCTTCGTCCCTTCGCCCCTTCTACTGCTACTGCTACCTATGCTATGCACGTAATGCGGACCGATGCCTTTCTGCACAAATGTTTGCCTTTAGCTCAATAAATGCAGTGGGCATAGGTGCCATCAACCGTACGATCAGAGGTGACGGGAGGCTTCGGCAGAGACATGAGGGCCAATCTATTGGGTGTTCGGTGCATGATGTGGGCTTCAGGGCAACAGTGTGGAGAGGGGGAATCGAAGATCTTGATTGTTGATGTTGCTTTTGCAGTAGGCAGGGCAGAGAAGGCCGCATCTCTTCCCTGATCCGTCCCATGCAATTGGCCTGGGTGGGCGGTGGGCGGTGGGCGATGGGCGGTAGGCCGTAGGCGTGTAGGGTCGGGTCTCGTTGGAAAACCACCCCCAAGAATCTCCACATGCCGTTGCCCGAAATGGCCAGAAATATAGAGTCTACGTTACCATCTCTCCCTTCCCTGCCCTGCATTTGCATTTGCATACATCATGGAATCAATCAACAGCAAGCAAAGCAAGCAAAGCACCCAGCCAGCCAAGCACGCACCACGCACACAGTGTACGGCGTGCGGGCTGTCTCACCTTTATTATCATGCGTCTCTTTGCACTGACGATGCGGTCTGGTAGCGTCTCTCCACGCCCTCACCTGAGACTTGCTGGCGTCAGTGTACGGCAGAGGGGACCCGATGGTGGCTCAGAGAAATTTCTTTGTTCGGCGGATATCCCAAACCGCTTTGCTGCTGATCCTCGTACCGTTCGAAATTCGCAGGCAGGGCAGAGCTCCGTGTCTGCAGATACATCCCATCGGCACGAACCCCGCAGGCCCCGGGCTGCGCTCCTCCTTCACTGCCGAGTAGGAGGTAAGTATGTACCAGAAGCTGTGCCAGTTCCAGCCCAGTGGAGAGAAGGCAGCTCAAGCTAGTCTCGATCGCAGAGCCTTCATTCGTGTTCAGCCAACTGCATCAGATGCGATGCGCATGTCGTACAGCCTGCCGCAGGGCGCGTCCACCTCTTCCATCTTGACTGGCTGGGAGCTGCCATTCCCGCTAGTGCGGGCTAGACTACTGCGAGCCTGCCCTGATTTGCTTCCCTGCCTATTATTCGGCGGGTGGGGAGCCAAGCAGAAACAATAGCAAAGCGCCAGCTGCAAGGAGCCTTCTGCTTTTTCTCGATGGATATTGCAATTGTTCGGCTACATACTACTTACTGAATGCGCCATTTTGTCGGTATGTGCACCACGGGAATGTGTCCGGACCCGACAGATGCCCAGATGGACAGGCACAGGCAAACCATGACCGTGTCATCTAGCGCCCCGGTTCCTCGGCGTCCTGAATGGCAACGCCAGGTTTGATCACCTATCCGCACGTCGTAGCGATGAGGGCGCAAAGAAGAACGGAATACGGCTTGTGTGAGAAACGCCCCCAAGGGTGCTGCTGCTGTCTGCTGTATCAATATTCCAGCCAGGTAACTTACATACGGCTGTAGCTGACAAGCCATGCATCCACTTGGAGGATTTCCAGTGCTGATGCATGTCGTCTTCTCTATTGATGCTGTGCACTGGTGCTGGCTATCAACTGAAGCTGTCAAAACCCATTATATGCACTCGTCGGTCAGACAAACGGACGCACCGGCTACGAACAAGCTGGAATGTCATGATCTATCAACTGCAGAAGCTGTGCAAGGCACAGCAAACATGTGGTAACACATTCCTTGTCGCAATTAGCAGACAAACAACCCTGTTAGCTTGGGCAACCTTCTGGTATGTACATCCTGGCCTCCATCTACTACTGCCACGACGGGCTTCGCGATCGACATGTCTCCAGGAACGTCTCCAGAGGCGCGTAAGCTTCAGGAAATTAGTCCGAAGCGCCCTGGTCGCGGGGAAGGAGGAAAAGAGTTAGACGGTCCGGGGTTGAATAGTCATTAGTGTAGGTAACTTAATGTTGGGGTCGGACAACAAGGCTCTCACGATTAGTTATTCGAGGCGCGGGCCCTATCTGCTTCCAACTCGCTCGCGATGCTCGGCTTGTCTCTCATGTCTCTTGCCGTCGTACCTGTCTCGTATCCGTCCGAAGGCGTTTCCTTCCGGCCGGAAGTATCGTCGGAAACAGTGCCATTTGCCCTAGCCATTTGGCCAAGGCTGGGCTTTTCAAGGACTGGTTTGCCTAGACGTGGCGGGCTCCAAGCACGTCGCCTCTTTCCACGCCTTTTTATTTTATTTTATTCCTTAAAGTTCTTCGGATAGCGAGATAGCAAACTCACCCGAACCTATCGATTGCGTAGATGTGTATATACGATGCCGATCCGGATCGGAAAGGGCTAGGTATGTACAAGCAAGCTGTTTCACCTATCAGCACAGTGGCTGGATACATACCAGTCAAAAAAGCCTGATGAACAGATAAAGGGCCGATATCACGGTTCTCTCCGTGCCCTGTGTCGTGATCGAATGGTTCCACTGTCGGAGTGGAGGTGAGTTGCGATGATCTAGCAACACCCGAAATAGACTTGTTACCTAAGCCAACAACAGTCTCTACCACGACTTCCAGGTACAGACTTTACTTTCAGGTACAGTGTCACCATCACCATCCATCTACCACTACTGCTACCTATGCGTGCCCAGCTTACCAGATGCAGCTTGCAATGCAAGTCGAACCTTGAAAGTAGCCGCCCCTTCCCCTCAATGAGCCCCTGTAAGCCGGCACGGTAGGGTGTGGACCCGGTTTCTCACATCAGCTACGAAATCCGTAAACATCAAGGCCGCAAGTCTCTGACAAGCAATCTCATTGGTTCAGGTTCGAAACCGCTGGTAACATATCACTTCGAGAGAAAAATTCCAAACACACCGTCCCCGTTTCCCTCACAATCTCCTGGAATTTTCCTTCGCCTGCTAGTTCGCCAAGCTATCGGAAATGCCGTGCTCTACGTCTTCCTGGCGGGCGTGGAAAACAAGAACCAGGAAGACGGTTCGTGGCATGGTGCCATGCTTCCTGCACTATCTGCCTAGTCCGACAGAGCCGGCTCATGTGACCCATCGGAGCAATACATAGGCAGCATATCGTGGCCCGCTTTCGGTAGGTTGCTGCTAGCTCAAGTGCAAAACGGTCGCTCGCGCGCGAACTATTCAAGACAGGTTTTACCAGCAGAGAACTCCCAGCGCTATAAGGCCAAGGAGGTGGCTCGAAACAGCAACGCCTAGCCTTAGCTCCACGCGCTTTTAACCCGGTACTGGTGCGTTCCAGCAGCACTAGAAGCTTTGCTAGGACCCAGGTCCAACTTTTGGAAGAGTAAACGAAGGAGTGGCTGGGATCTGCGGCCTCCCCATGGGTTCGAGTGAGATGTGCGAGATGGAATTCGCTTTCGCCGCGCACCATCCATATTGTTTCAAGCCAGTACAGAGAGGTGCAACCGCCCCCTTGGAGAAGTAACAGGCTTGGCAGGACGGTATAGGCGTTGCCCGGTAACTAAGCCCCTTTGGCTACTGTTTTTGTCGAAGTCATGGCCCGGCGCTCGCTCGGTTAGGACTTGGGGGATGCACAACACAGCATGGTCGCCGGGGCCGAATGCTCCTGATCTGGGAGCGGAGTATCTTACCCTAAGGCCGCATGAAGAGAAATACATCCCCGTCGGTTTCGAGACAGCCCATTAGCCGCTGCTTGATTGGTAGTCGCACAGCCCCTGGCGGGCTCCCCGAAGTATCTTTTTTGCAAGCAGTAACGAAAACATACCATTCTCACGGTCAGGTCAACGCCATGTGGATCATGACGTGACAGCTCTTCTTTTACCCCTCTGTGTAGCGAGGGGCTAAAGACAACAATGGTGGCAGGTGGTCAGTATCTCTCCAGAAAGTTTTGCAGGATTTCAGACTCTGGCCTTTTCTCCCATACGGCCTACAGTATGTAGTCCTTTTGCGCGTCTACCGAGCACGCGAATAGTACAGAGGTCACGGCCCAAGAAGTTGGGCCTTGTCGATCTGACATGCCAAGACTTTTGTTGCTTTTGTTCTGTCAAGTCAAACGATCTGGTTGTCAACTGCATATGGTGGCGTAGGATGTAACTGGACAATGGGAACGGGCGCACACTGTGAAGAAGCGAGAGTCCGGCGTACATAGATAGGAATCATCAATGCCTGCCAGCCTGAGCAACATGGCAGATGACAAGGCAAGCTTGCTTCGACGCCGGGACAACTCCCACCCCAAGCCCAAGGACTGATAGCAATCCGGGCGACGGTGTCGCAATGGGCAATTTCGACACGCGATGGGGGAAGGGCTGAAGTCGACCGTCCGCCCGCGATTGGCTGGCGGCGGATGTCGTCACCCGTGATACGAGCAAATAAGAATACGTGCCGGTAGACGCGCCGTTGGTGGGTGTACGTGCCGCGTCCTGGCCGCCCCTTGTGGCCACGGGTGGTGGTGAAATTACTCCAAAATAGAAATAACATTGACCACACCAAAATCGCGTCTATTTCGCGTCATGAGGCGTTACCAATCCCAGCGGAGCGGCACGGGAGTTGCGTTTCGCGCCCAGAGCCACCGAACAAAGGGACGCCTCTAATCACACCATCCTCCTATTTCATCAAGCCCAGCTAGCCACCGAGGCGCAATTTGACGGTTCGCTGTAGTCAGTAGTCTCGAACCGGGGGGAAACGCAGCTGCAGTTCTCGAAGAAGAATCGACTATCGATCATCGGCACGTGTTTTTTTATTCTTTCCTTGTCCCGCCGGTGAGGTTCGCTAGATTCGGAACAAAGCCCACCACTCCCCAAGGCGCGGGGCAATCACCTCTCAGATGATCAGGCTTGGTCAAAGTATCCTGATTTTGGAGACAAGTTTCTAGGCCCGAGGGAGATGGTTATTCCCGTTAAAGGGGCATCCCTCACCATATGCACTCTTACTCGATCTCCTGATTTTTTTGAGCATGTTCTATTGTGATGGCGCACCTACTTGGTGAGTTGGCAAGCGATGCCACCTAACAAATGTCTCAAAAGATGCGCCTAGAATGGGTGTACCCTGGCCCTGAAGAGTAGAGCAGTGAGTGATATGTATGGCCTAGGTGTATATCAAGCCTCTTAAGGGTGTCAGCGCGTTGGAATACGAGAACTACCGTACGTCTGCTACCCACGTCGACACTGTGCGTCTTTGCGTGGGTTAGGCAATTAATAAGCTTCTCCCCAGAAGCTCCCGTTATCCCTGATTGCTATGCCGGAAAGGCCAGAGGGCGAACTGCGACTCGGTACAAGCATAACTGCGGGCATTGATATACCTCAATTGACTCTAAGATACCGGTGCTGCCTCGCGCCTCAAAAGAGCAGGTACACAGCACTCACTGCACAAGTCAAGTACATACAAGCGCGGGCTTGCTTCCCTATCGTCCAACGGTCTCAACTTATTGACCTGCACCCAGTGCCTAAAGCCCGTTTTGAGTACAATGAGCACTGTAATTTGCACTGTAACGTGACCCCACCATCAACGACGTCTTGTGAATTCTGTACTAGGAGATGCAAAATTGGCAGGAGGCAAATGCGCATATGTTATGTTGTGCAACTGAGGACACCGCCAGCGCACACGAAGCAATAGTTTTCGGTAGACCTTGAAACGGGAACAGGTAGAAGCAGTCGTGCAGAGGCGTGTTGGAAAGTCGCAGATCTGTTGCTTGCCTCAGTCGGGATTTGCTACGTACTTCCTTTTTCCCCGCTGTCCCAGCAACTGCTTCCCGCACCACAAAACACAAGTCGAGATCCCGGGAATCCCAATATCATTTCCCAAAATGGAGGCCGAAATTAGAGCCGTGCTCCCGGATCTGGACCCGATCCTCTCGGAGTACTCAGTGGGCTATCTGCGACATGCGTCAATGACATGGACCGATGATGAGGAAGCGACCGGACTGTCGCCCTTGGCCGATGCTGCCATCGCCATCACGGAGCTTCTGGTTTCCGCTGCGGGCAACGCTACTGGGCCCCAGCAGGACAAGATCCGTACGCTGGTCGCCAAGTGGGTGGAGAAGTACGAGGCCGCCAACAGTGAGAATGGCGGGCGTAAGGGGCCGTCCGCGGTCAAGCGTCTGGACCAGGCCATCTCGGTCGGTACCCAGCGGAACATGTCTTCCACGCTCGCTGTGGCGACGGGCAACATCGACCTCGAGTCGGCCAACGCTCGCAAGGTCGAGTCCAAGGTCGACCGCAAGAAGCTCGAGAAGGCAGAGCGCAAGATTGCGGCCAAGCAGAACAAGAAGGAGTTCAAAACGGTTCAGTACGAGGCTTCCAAGCTCCTCAACCAGACCGACGATGCCCAGTCGTACGAAGAGTTCTACATGGCTGTCAACCCTCTGCAACTCGGCTCGAGTGGCGGCAACAAATCCAAGGATATCAAGATTGAGAACATTGATGTTTCCATCGGCGGCCAGAGAATCTTGACCGACACCAATCTTACCTTGGCCTATGGTCATCGCTATGGTTTGGTTGGCAACAACGGTGTTGGTAAATCTACACTTCTGCGCGCACTTTCGCGGAGAGAGGTGCCTATTCCTACACATATCTCGATTCTTCACGTCGAGCAGGAGGTAAGTCCAAGTCTTTCTACCAGTAGACAACATGCACTGACACAAATTTGCAGCTTATGGGTGACGACACGCCGGCTATCCAAGCGGTTCTGGATGCCGATGTCTGGCGAAAGGTCCTTCTCAAGGAGCAAGGGGTAAGCCACACGTCCCGGGATGTAGTGTTGATTCTCTGAGCCATGGCTAACTCTGTACTAGGACCTTACTGCTAAACTGGCCGACATTGAGACGCAACGTGCGCCAATGGCAGATACGTCTGCCGATGCTGCCAGGCTTGACCGAGAACGCGAGGCCCTAGATACCAAGCTTGGTGACGTTCAGTCCAAATTGGCCGAGATGGAGTCTGACAAGGCCGAGTCTCGTGCAGCCAGTATCCTTGCTGGCCTTGGTTTCTCAGCCGAGCGCCAGCTCTTTGCCACTAAGACCTTCTCTGGTGGTTGGCGTATGCGTCTTGCTCTTGCTAGAGCTCTTTTCTGCGAACCTGACCTGCTGCTTCTTGACGAACCGTCTAACATGTTGGATGTCCCCTCCATCACCTTCCTTTCAAACTACCTTCAAACATACCCTAGCACCGTCCTCGTGGTGAGTCACGACAGAGCCTTCCTCAACGAAGTCGCGACCGATATCATGCACCAGCACTCCGAAAGACTCGACTACTACCGGGGTGCCAACTTCGAGTCCTTCTACGCCACCAGAGAGGAGCGGAAGAAGGTCTACCAGAGAGAGTACGAGAACAACGTGGCGGCGCGTGCCCATTTGCAAGATTTCATCAACAAATTCCGATACAACGCTGCCAAGGCTGCCGAAGCCCAGTCGCGTATCAAGAAACTGGAACGTATGCCTATCCTGGAGGCACCAGAGGCCGAGTACAGTGTCAAGTTCAAGTTCCCCGACGTCGAGAAGCTCTCACCCCTATTATCCAAATGTCAGGTGTCACATTCGGGTACACGCCGGAGAACATCTTGCTCAAGGACGTCGATCTCGATGTTCAGCTCGATTCTCGTATCGGTATCGTTGGTCCCAACGGTGCTGGTAAGACTACAATCTTGAAGCTCCTCATCGGCAAGCTGGGAGCCACCACGGGTCTGATTTCACAGAACTCGCGCCTTCGTGTTGGATTCTTTGCTCAACATCACGTCGACGCTCTCGATCTCACCATGAGTGCGGTCAGTTTCATGTCGAAGTCATACCCCGGACGTACGGACGAAGAGTACCGTCGCCAGCTCGGCGCCTTCGGTATCACCGGCACGACGGGTCTGCAGAAGATGGAGGTGTTGTCCGGAGGTCAAAAGTCGCGTGTAGCTTTCGCGTGCCTGGCCCTGACCAACCCCCACATTCTTGTTCTTGACGAACCGTCCAACCATCTCGATATCGAGGCCATGGATGCGCTGTCCGAGGCGCTGCGGGAGTTCCAGGGAGGTGTCCTCATGGTTTCTCACGATGTCACTATGCTGCAGACTGTGTGCAACAGCTTGTGGGTTTGCGAGAACGGAACGGTCTGGAAGTTCCCCGGAGACGTCCAGGCGTACAAGAAGAGAATCACGGCCCAGGCAGACTCGTCTGGTGTCGTTAAGGCTCATTAGATTCACATCGTAGGCGAAGTAGTAGTTCACGCGAAATGAATAAACACGATGGCCTCATACGATACTCAGCACGAAGTACTTTGTACAATCGTGAGATATGTTACTCCCATGTAAATGGCTGCCTATATTGATTCCCTGTCTACTTATCCTGTTGTAACGATGATTGTCCTCAACTCTAATCGATATAGGATACTAAAGCATCCACTCGAGACCACGCATACTTTATGCCTCGCATGGCGGAACTGGATAACCATCTTCCTGAGCGACGAGTTGCAACCAACAACCTCTAGGACGTGTTTCACGGCAAGTTGTAGTAGAGGGTTTCCAACTTGGGTATCCGCATCATCACCTATGTGTAGTTCAAATTTATACGAGCTTCTTCGAAGCACTGCATGTCACATGTCAATGCTTGTTCAAGTTAGTTTCCATGTTCGCTATGGATAGATACACTTCATTCATCTGACCCCATCTCCCTCTCGACTGCTTCAACAGCTACCTTTTGTTTGACAGTATGACCCCCTAATGAAATTCCTCATACTCTCACAAGCAGAGGAACCGCCCACTTTCATCCGTGGCTAGTTGATTGTGCTCTCTCTAGGAGTCGTATTTCGCTATGCAACTCACCCCGAGAGGCTTTACGCCAGTCATATCAGTGGCCACCCTCTTCTTGCTATTAGAGGATTTGTTCATTTGTGAATTTTTTTAAGGAACGATACGGCGGTTTGCTTTCCGTTTCTCTACCCCCATCCTCGCGTACTACTTCTATACGAGTACCCATCATAAGACTTACTGCTTGCATGGATGATTAAAAGGAAACGTGTTTGGTCCTAGAAGTTATTTGCCTACGCTTATTCCTGTTTCGCTAGATGCTACGTGGAACCGCGAGGAAACAACCGGTGCATGAAGGCATCCATTCAATTGGTACGGAACAAGCTGCTGTACTCTAAACTACGACTGTCTTGCCGTTGTATGTTTGCTTGTTTACTCTTGGTACGGGTACAACGAACAGGTTTCTCAATCCAACAGCGAGAACACGCAGATCTCTTCCATTGCCGAAGGTCGAAAACACGTGTAGAGGAGTGGCGTTTATGGGTGCGGAAATCGCATCCAGATGTCATGACACTCAGCATCACCCCCTTTCTCCATGCCAACGTATCTTCAGCCGTGTGACCGATCTATGAGGCCGAGTATTTGGAATAAACACACTGCTCATACATCTACACACATCTGCACACATGAGCCCGTTCCTCACCATCCTGGGTCGCGATGGTAGAAACCACCGTACCTGCTGGACTCCGGTAGCTTCCAGTGATCTTTAGCCCTCCCGCCTATGGCCAGGTACGAGCCACAGAGGGAGTCGGCTAGCCCACGGTGTGAAAGATTACCCTACCCATCAAAACCACTGATGAGATTTACCGAGAGTTAGCAAATAGTTTCCCAACCCGAACCCAAGGCCATACCACATGCATGGAAGGGGGTTTCCAGTATACGCTCATATGCACCCACATAGGCATGATACACTCGAGACTCTTAGTACGAAAGAAACATTTCAGTTGACAGGAACTTGAACGGTGTGACGGGCAGAAACAAGTCGGCACTCAAGTAAATGAAAGAGGGTGATTGCGAGTAAGGGGTTGGAAATAAGTACAATATACGTTGATGTACTTAACATAGATACGTAGACCACATAACTGCGCTTACCAGCAGTCGAAGGCGTCGGATAAAGCATTCAGAAATCAAGTATTCCAAGACAAGGCAATAACTCACTCCACCGAAACGCGGCAAGCCAGAGGCAGCCCTGTTCATCTGCGGCTTAGCACAGAGTAGGCACAGCAAATAGGCTCAGACCATTAATCACGGAGATGGGCAACGATGTTTGTCTCAAGATACAACGAAGAAATCCGATTGAAGCCGCTGAGGCGAACACTAATGAAACTAAAAGCACATCGTCAAGCACCCGGAGTGCGACGGATAATAACCATAACCCTGCGAAGACCACCACACCTTATTTTTGTTCCGGAACCTAAGCCGGAGAAAAAGGAGAAGAAACCACATAAGAACTACATGGAGATGATTGATGACGGAAAACGCCAAGAAATCCGCGGCAAGTAGCACGAGAGTCCGAAATGAATCGAGGACGCCTCACTACTGCCTCCTTAAGTATGAGGCGACTAGGCCAAAGGCCTGTCCCTCCAGTTCATCCGAAGAAAGAGCACATCAATATGCCTAATTACCAATGCTTCATGAGCCACCGGATCGGCTCATCGCAATACGCTTCCAATGATCACGCTCTTGCTCCAACTTGGCAATCTTCTCTTCTAGTTCGTCAAAACGCTGAGCCTTGCGCTCTCGAGACTTGCGAGCGGCAAGAGTGTTGCGAGCTCGCTTCATTGCAATGTTGTCCGAAGGGTCATCTACAATGATTGGCGGCAGAGGCTTGTCTCGTCGGCGAGAGTTGACACCAGAGACAGAAGAGTGGCGTCCATGACTAGTAGGCGAGTTGGCAGATTTGCGACGGGGCAGAGGAGCAGGCTCAACGACCTCGAGATCTTCCGACTTGTCGATAGGAGATTCGTCAAGGGCAGGTGTAGGGAATGTGTCCGTGACGGTAGTCTCCTGAGGGAAGAGTGGGTACCAAGGGTCGCTGGCGCCGTTGTCAAAGTCGTTGCTGCCAAAGTTGGGACTAACGTCAAAGCTATCGATGAAGTCGGGTGACTCGTTGGAGAAGGACGGCGAAGTCAGGTTGGTGAAAGCCGTCGAGTTCGGTGCGGAGATTAGCAGGTCGTGGGGAGAGACGGTGCCAATGTTAGTCGTCGAACTCGAGGCGGAGCTGACACCAAAATCGTACGCGGCAGCGGGGGAAGAGTAAGCCGGGGTGGCCACTCCGCCCTCGCCCCAAGTGAGGTCTCCAAGCGCGTCTGCATTGTGTAAGCGGTTGACCCTTCTGGCAGAAGAAGGGATGTGTTTACCTTGCAAATCCATCTTGGCCGGGTTCTGGTTACCGATGCCTTGAGTGAACAGTGGAACCGGGGGGCGGGCCTGACGGTGCTGCTGTTGCTGATTCACTGCGATAGTCGATGATGGAGCAGATAAAGATGCGTAAAACTGCTGGTTTTGGTTTTGAGCAGTGGGAGAGTTGAGCCGATTGTTGAAAGCCAAAGAAGAAGTCTGGTGCCCTGTCGCTTGGATAATCTGGGCCACTCGTTGGTTCTGCAATGAGGGAGAGTAGTCACTGCTGTTGTTGACCTGGTTTGATGACGAGTGACGTCGATTGTTGTTTAGAGATCCAAAGTTTGTATTCGCTGCTGTTGCAGGCGAGGAAACCGTGCGATTAGCGGTCGTTCTGGCGGGAGAGGGCTGATCGAACAAGACAAAGTCCTGCTGATGTTGCGGCTGCTGATATGGCTGTTGATGCGCGGATGGTGCCGGCAGGCTGGACGAACTGGAGGGAAGCCATGGTGACTGATGGGAATCCGTGGTGAAGACTGTTAAGTCTTGAGGGGAAATGGTTGCGGTGGTGAGAGAACTGTTGCGGGAGCTGGGAATAGCTTCGTGGACGTTCAGATCGACCTGTGAAGGAAGAGCTGAAGGGAAGGGTTGAGTGGAGTTGATGGGTTGTTCTTTAGAAGACTGAATGGTGACGTTGGCTACGGAGAGCACGGGGAAGCTGGGAACGGGGGGTTGCTGGTTTAACGCATCTTGGGGGATACCTGATGTGTTTCTTGTGTAATGTCTGCCTGGTTTTGGGGGGGATGGGAGAAAAAGAAGAGGAAAAGGGAAGAAAAGTTGGTGCAGGTCGGGATGCGCTGAGGTTTTTGAATGAGTGGGGTGGGAAAGGCTGTGTGTGGTGGGATGGGAAGGTGAGACTGGGAGACCGGCTCGCGCCCGCCAAACCACACACACTTTTTTTTCCTCCCAGCGCAGCGCAGCATTTGCGACCTAGGTTTCCCAGGTTTTCGCAAGTTTTTAGGGTGCAGGTTACGCCCGGCGGGCCCAATTGGTCGCAGTTGCCTCCCCCAAGGCCAAAAAACTGCATCCCACTCAACCCACTGTCCGCGACTGCGACGGAATCACAGTCCACAATCCCGTTTGCGCTGTTTGGCGATCGACCGTCCAGCTATGAGTCATAGCCTAGCGCCTTGGCATTCCCATTCTGCCGGGGTTCTACGCACGGCGCACTGTACTAGCAGCACATTCATTGGAACGGCTCGTATTACCTGCCAGCCTGCCACTTGCTGCCCGTATTCTGCTGCATATCGACTGGGAGAATCTCAGCCGGCAGTAATGGCAGGGCCAAGGGAGAAAAAACGCTTCGGTACGTGCCTTGGTCCTACAGAACTTTGGTAGATTGGCCTGGAAATGCCCTCGTTCCAGGAGTTTCGTCGCCCAAAAACATTACTGCTGGTACCTGGAGGGATGTTGGTTGATGCGCCTCGCAACTGGTTGCCTTGCTAGTATGCATCCAATCTCCACTGCAGCATCTCTCCCAGCATTTCCAACCCGGCGTGCCGGAATAGGAAACGGCCAAATCCCGATTACATGTCTAGGGCGCAAGCGTCCACTTGCCAGGATGCGCTCGCGCTCACGACATGGATTGATTCTTCAATCTTCTTGGACGCTATCCGGACCAGAACAAGAACAAATTTCAGCACATGCTGCAATCTGTCCAGTTCAGCTGATCTGATCTTGATACACCATGTCTGTGACCATCTGGATGGGATAGACGTATATCTTGAGGCCTTGAGACGTGCAGGAGCGAAGGAGGCTAAGCACACAGTATCAATAATCGTGTGAGGGCATTGGCTGCAACGATAATACAGCTGCCTGGGTTCAATTGGTAGCCTTGAAAAGGCTCTTAGACATGTGCCGCCCTTGTGCTTCGAAGGGAGGTGGGAGGTATGCAGTTAGTTGATGGCACTGCCCATATCCGCACTGCCTCAGCTCGGTGGCAGTATTACACAGATGCGCTGTGTACAGTAAGATCAGATTAACAATGCACCAGTTCCGGTCCTGGTCGGTTGAGGGCCGCGAATCGAATCACGATCCCCATTTTCCGATTACTTACAACTCTGGATGGGCGTTACGTACGATGCGATGCCTCTTGCGCTCAAGGCAGCGACATTTCCCATGATGGGACTTGCTTTTTACCCCTGGTCACGTCCCAAAGCTTCATCCATGCCTTTATTTTTCGGAATTGACTTTCTCGGCAAATCAGATATCTCAATTGCTCCCCGGCCTTTGCTTCTATGCAGTTGTGACTCATACTCGCGCATGCTGGGGGTGTGCGCGGGCTGGGGATGGATACATAGCTTCTATGTTTCATCTACGGCAACCCCATACTAATACCGCCAAGCGGAGCCTGAGCCAAGCTGCTGATGCTTAGCGTTCGTGTATCCTACCAAGTAGATACTCTCTGCCAATAGTAGATTCTAGGTAGGTAGGAATAAACACGCCCAGGGAAGGGATATCGTATATTAGCGGCTCGGGTAGTCTTTCGACAACACGGCGTCGCGGTCTTGCAGTAGTCTGCCTGTAGGACGATACGCATCATCAGGCATTGATCTCTCTCACCGAGTCCTTCTGCTGCATATAAATCCTTTACTAGTAGGAGGGCGCTGAGACAAATTAGGGCGCTCTGCAGGGGTGGAGCCGAGTCTGCCTCCCGGTCAATGGTACATGGATGCAGCAGGTGCAAGTAAAGTTCCTCCGTCTTACACTTTTTGCACCTCAAGCGTGCCGCGTTCGACTTTGCCTGCTCCGTCGATGCGTCGCCTTCCCGGCGCATGTGTGTATGGGCTTCCGGCGTGTGGATATACATTGCATACATACTTGCGCAACCTCATGCGCCTGTTACCTATCTGCATTACGTCGGAGCTCAACCATCTCCCACCCAGCTTTCGCCCATTCCGACACTGAGGTCAAATATCGGAGTTGCTGGTTCGCTCACCCGCGCCTCCCGGCCTCTTCTTAGGTCAGCCACGGATATGCAGATATCCCGATGAAGCAAGTCCTGCCCCCATGGAGGGTCAAGTGGCTCTAGGTAGGCCTTGGACAAAGTCCATCATCAGCAAGTTCACCCAAGATTCACAGCAATCCCAGTTGCCAGAGGCCGGGTTGTGTGGCTGAAAGCGGCCAATAACTTCCCTGCCGGCATGAGCTTACGTGAGCCCACGTATCTAGGCCTCCGTAATCTCCGCGTGGACCCCTGTTACTTGTTGATTCGTGCTCAGTTTGCGACCCGGATCATCGCCGCGAGTCGGCGGGGCCCGGGGGAAGCGAGCGACGTTCAGTTGCGACACACAATTGATGAAGTCACAATGATGCATTGAGTGCTGTGTAGGTGTTGTAGGAAGGTGGTTGTCATCGCGTACATCTATCCTGAACCGGAAGCTGCCCATGCATCGGCTGCAACGAAGAGATGAGAACCACATCATGGGTTAAGATGGCCTCGACAACGCCAGGTCGCGAGACTCAGGGCCTCAACTTAGACAAGAAGGGGCTGCTGTACTGACCGTTATGCTGGGGCCTCAGCCCAATGAGTATTCGGGCGCCGCGAGTGACGCGACACAGCTATTGACAACTACCCTTCTCGAACCATGTTACATATACCGAAGAAGGAAATCCATTGTCAGTGATGCCACCGTCTATCGTACTAGCCTAGGTCCAAAGTGCAATCAACGTGTCATTCCGCTGTATCCTACAAACAATTCTCTATATCCAGCGAAGCCTGCGATGCTCTGCTTGTGAGAAATTATCAAACTTTAGTAACCACCCCTAGAAACGCCAATTGATATCCTTTGACCTCAACTGAAGGTCGAAGGAGAAACGAAAAACCATCGAAGTGGAAAAGCAGAACCGCAATGTGAGTCCTACTTGAATACAATGCCTCGAACGCCTCGAACGCCTACTTATGCCTTGTCGTCATCATTGCAATGCTTGTGAATGGAGGCAAAATCCGTGGCCAGTGACGGAGAACCATGGGGGTTGCCTCTGGTAATGTACAATGGATGCTCACGTCTTCGTCGAGATCGACAAAGCTGAGGCGGTCCAACTACTTCCTTAACTCGCCAATAAAGTGTTTCGATAACCATATCAGGTCGTCGAGGATCGATGTCACCGTAAAGTTCGCTCTCAACTAAGAGCTGGGCGGTTCTGTCGCCTTCTGCTTGCCTTTGCCCTTAGGGTTAGAGACGTTCTATGTAATACATTAGAAGAGAAGATCTGTCAAGCTGTAAAACGGCATGAACTTACCTCGGATAAAGGTGATCCAGAAACAGAAGACGATTCAGGAGTGACGTGTGAGCCGATGCTCGAACCAGTGGCTGTGTTGATCGCGTCTGCAGTTGAAGCCTCAACCAGGTTACTATCCTGGATGACAACCTCCTTCGCAGCAATACGTCTCATTAGGCTCAGGAAGCTGGAGTTTCTGAATTTCTCCGATTCGTCTGAAGCCACCGAGTCAACCAGTTGCTGAGCGACACGTGCAAGCTCTGTCTCATCTTGAGGGTTGTGAACTGGTTCAGTCTTGGGTTCCTGGACTTCGGCTGGAGCAGGGTTCAAGACCTCAGCTGCATCGAACTTCAATTAGCAACAGATCCTGTAATTTCTTGATATAGCGAAACGTACCTCTGTTAAGTAGAGCAGTATCGTGGTTAGAATTCATCCACTCCTCCAGCGCTAGATCAAATTCCTCGTCATTGATCTGGCGATCCATCATCTGCTGGGCATGCCACTCCTTCTGCTCCTTTGAATCCATCACAGGACCACCAGGTGCCATGAGCCCCCCGGCTTGGCTACCAAATGGCCCAAAAGGCATCATAGGACCCATTTGGCCGA
This sequence comes from Apiospora hydei, assembly GCF_038363865.1. Lineage (NCBI taxonomy): Eukaryota > Fungi > Ascomycota > Sordariomycetes > Amphisphaeriales > Apiosporaceae > Apiospora > Apiospora hydei. Next base: position 2,330,417 of record NW_027117364.1, on the reverse strand, counting down.
ATCCGCTACCGGGAACGGCAAACGGACCCATCTGCATAGGATTGTTAGGCATGAAAGATGGGTTGTTCATGGCTGGTAACTGATTGACCTGATGAATCTGTGCTTGGGAGGAGGGGAGTGGCCTGTACAGACTGCCCATGAAGGCTCATGTTCTGAAACTGGGAAGCCCAGTCTCCTTGCATGTTCTGTTGAGCCATAGCAGCAGGATGTTGGGGGCCCATGTACGCAGCATTCGGAGGGCCTCGCATTTGCGCCATGGGCATGGGACCGAAATTCGGGGTAGGCAAGGTCGGGATTGTGCCAGGGCTGCCCTGGAAGTTGTTGAAATGCTGATTACCGGCATTGGCGAGATGGGAGGCTGGTGATCGAAAGGACTGGTCAAATAGTATCAGCAGTGGTTTTTGGGTAGCTTGGGGAAGGGAACAGAAGTTGATAAGGGATTGGTAAGGGCCAAGTGAACAGCGTGGTTCTCGTGGCGATCGTAAAAAAGTCCCCAACAGCTTTGTGGGTGCAAAGTTTGGAATGCGACAGCCCCATGGTGTTTACTTACCTCGCCGGGCTGATTCTGGGCGTGGATGTGATCTTGCTGGCGTGACCGATCCTGATCGAAATGCCGAGCCAGCCCTTTGGCGGCGTTGGACGGACCGCAGATGTTGTCTGCCATGATGATTCGGAGATGTGTGCGAGATGTTGGTAGTATGTAGGGAAGATGCTACTAGCCGGCGAAGGTGTCACTAGGCACAAATGTCGCCGAGTGCCGCTTTGGAAGGGAAAGGAGAAGGTGGAAGGGTCGTTGATGTCGTGGTTGTGAATATTGATAGAGGAAAGGATGTCAAGTAATGACGGGGAAGAATACGAAGGTGGCTCTAAGCTGTTTTGCACAAATTGGCATTCACATCAACTAACGATGCTTGTCAAGCTCCAGAGATCAGATGTCGAGGGTCGCACGCGATCGCGTTGCTATTGGTGCTCGGCCAAAGACGGGTCTGACCTGCAACGGATCTGGGGAAAACGGCGGGGTGGGAATTACGTAGTAGCAAACCGAGGTCCTAGTCAAGCTTCTGCCGAAAGATGTGGCTAGGTAGAACGGGATCTGACTGCTGCACTAGGTACGGACTACGGTGTGTGGCGTAATCGTGAGGCACGCGTGTGTATGAAAGTCGGATATCGGGTGTGAATTTTCCGAGGTCGGGTCGCAGAGGTACGTACCTAAAGCAGGTGGCCGATGCAGTTGAGTGGACGCCAGGTGAATGGTGAGTGCTGGGATACAAAGGTACCTACACCTACTTGGAGAATTGGACACTGCTGAGGCGCCGAGCTACATAGCACCAGTGGGGCTCTTGCAGCAAGGTATCGGTGGATTGGTACTGGCGACGTTGCCAGTGTGCAGGTGAGGTCAACAATTGTAGGTCTACCCAGCTTCCCGCCGGCAGCATCACAACAGCACCAGCTCATACGAAAACGAAGACAACAACAACAACAGTCACACCACTTACTTCTCAGCTCGTCAGCCTGGCAATACAGGCGACCTTGCTTACCTCCCCGTACCTTGCGACACCAACTACATATCTACGTCCCATCCGGGCCTATCTCCAAGATGGTGAGCTTGCACTACCTGTCTGGATCAATGTCTTGACGTGGCTGACCCCTGAGAGCAGGCGCAGGTTATCTCGAATTCCGGCCACGATGATATGATTGTATGTCTTCCACCCAGCCAGCCCTCTGCACCCTGGAGCATCTGCAAAGCATAGAGCGTACAGCAGCAACACAAGCACACCATGTCTCTTTCCCTGGAGTCTTCGGTCATCACCACTGACACTGTTCAGCATGATGCAGTTCTCGACTACTACGGACGCCGGCTAGCCACATGCTCCTCCGACAAGACCATCAAGATCTTCGAGATCGAGGGCGAGACGCAACGATTAACGGAAACACTAAAGGGGTATGGCTCCCACCCGACACCGACGTTGGCTATCCATGATATGCTGTTGCTGACAATGGGTCTATAGTCATGAAGGTGCTGTGTGGTGTGTGTCCTGGGCACACCCCAAGTACGGAAACATTCTGGCTTCGGCAGGCTACGACGGCAAGGTCTTCATCTGGCGCGAGCAACAGAACCAATGGCAGAAGATCTTCGATTTCGCACTCCACAAGGCCTCGGTCAACATGGTCTCTTGGTCGCCGCATGAGTCCGGCTGCCTGCTTGCCTGCGCTTCCTCCGACGGAACCGTCTCGGTCCTCGAGTTCAAGGACAACAACTTTCAGCACGTCGCATTCCCCGCCCACGGCCTGGGAGTCAACTCGGTCTCTTGGGCGCCCGCTACCACGCCCGGCAGTATTGTTTCCTCGGCCTCCCCCGGCCAGGGCTCTCCTATCCAGCGACGCTTCGTGACGGGCGGATGCGACAACGTGTTGAAGATCTGGACCTGGGACCAGGCCACTCAAGGGTACAAGCAGGAGAGTGAGCCTCTTACTGGCCACACCGACTGGGTGCGGGATGTCGCTTGGAGCCCTACTGTCCTCCAAAAGAGCTATATCGCCTCGGCGTCCGAAGACAAGACGGTGCGCATTTGGACCAGCGACAGCAACAGCCAGGGTCAGTGGGCCTGCAAGGTGCTGAACTTCGATGCCGTCGTCTGGCGTGTCAGCTGGAGTCTGAGCGGAAACGTGCTGGCCGTTAGCGGCGGCGACAACAAGGTCTCGCTGTGGAAGGAGAACCTGCGTGGCGAGTGGGGAGTGCGTGAAGACCATGGAAGAGTAAGCCCGAAATCCGGCAACAGCGCAAACTCAAACAAAGAATACGAGCGTCGTCGATTTCTGCCTAGAAAAACCAGGCCGCAGTTATATGGTAAACATGGTCTAGTCTCATACCAGGAGTTCTGGCTTATGGCAGTCCTATGGGCGCGAGAAGGAAAAGTCTCGGTGTGATGAAGCGTGATATCATTCGGAGTAGAGAGGTCGGAAAATAGACTCCTATTTCATTCACATTTCCCATTCAATTTCCCCTACAAACATCATCGGCATCTAGACGTGATATCGCGCAGAAGACTTACACATGCTGAACTGATTCGCCATATATGGTACAATAAAGGAAAATACGAGTGACAAACTGACCTCGCTCGCGCACTTTAGGAGCATCGCCATCAAAAAGTTGGTTTGATGAAGCAGACCCGGCACTGTACGAGACTTTCTGCACATAACCGAACAGTAGTCAAGGAATCCATAATCAGCCCACAAAAGCTCCCTAAGCTCTGCGGGCCGCAGGCTCCAAGACCGGCACTACGGTCATTATACCCATACCCGTCATCAAACACGCGAGTAAGGTGAGTCCCAGACCCCAGACAGCGGTAGCACCGCCGTCTCCCTAACGCCCGGGACGAACGCCGACCGTCGGATCCCACCGTACCGGCCCCGGCCCGGCGCCGCGTTGCCCGTAGCCGAGGGCTCGCCGCCGTCGCCGCCTCCCCCTGCGGGGACCCGGTGGATATCTCGGACTGCTTCAGGACCCAGATCTCCCCCGTGGAGTCGGAGCTCATGTAGACGCGGCCCTGGCCGTCGAGGGCGAGACCGACGGGGCGGAAGCACCCGTCCGGGCAGGCGCCGTTGTCGGCGTTGGACAGGATGCTGGTCACAACCTTGGTGGAGTCTGGCGGCTCGATGGGCTGGCCGTTGGAGAAGGCAACGGCGCTCAGTTTGTAGCCGGCGGCGTTGTCGCGGTTCCCTGCGTGGTTGTTACGTCAACGGCTTTGCTCCTTTTACTTACGCATGTAGATAGGAACGCAATGAGGTGAGGCCCGGTGAGGCCAGGATGGTCCAACTTACAGCTCCCGTGGAACGAAATGAAGGCGGTGTTGCCATCTGGTGCGAATTTGATATCCAGGGGCGCCATGTGGGCCTGGAAGGTGAGGCGAGGAGACACACGTTCCTCGTTACAAGTTGTATCATTCAAAGTGCTTGATTGGTTCTGTGGGAACTGACTGCCAACTTTAAGGCTCTGAATGTTCGGGACGTTCGTATCCCAGAGCGCAAAGCAGTCCGGGTAGCCGTAATTGCCCCCTTGGCTCTCGGTGGAGGCATTCAGGAAGCCATGGAAATTAAGCTCCTCGCCCGGGTTGTCCTGATGCACGTCGGTTCCGTCCCTGAACATTTCGTCGACCGAGTTCTCGACACTGAAGATGCCGCCAGTCATCGGCTCTTCCGCCACGCCAACCGAGTTGCGCAGCCCCCAGCCCAGCATCCGGCCCTGGGAGGCGTAGTCGTAGGGCGTGTCGGTGGCATTGGTCATGTTGAAGGCGCGTATCTGGGAGACGCCCGTCGATACGTCCGTGGCTCGGCTATCGACGTTCCCGCCGCTGCCTTTGGAGACGAGGAGCATGCCAGGCTGTTTGGCAGACATCAAGAGCGTCCTTGTCGAATGCCCGCCCCCGTCCAAGTTCTCGACCATAGTCCGCGCATCACCGCTCGTGGTGCCGCTCTCGGGGTCGTAGGCCCACGACAAGACCTTGGCATCGGACGAGGCGTAGAGAGTTCTACCGTCATTGGAGAAGGCAATGCCGTGGTTGAGCTGGTGTGAGTTTAGAAACTGAAGTCAACGCTGAGCGCTCCCGAGAATTTTACCTACATCTTCATCGTCGACGATGGTTTCCGAGCCTGATTGCACAAGACAAGTGTTCCCTTTGTCGTCAAAAGTCAGGCGCTTGATGCCCGACCCCTGTTCGACGACAAGAAGGTGACCCTTGGTATCGAAGATGATGCCCCGCGGGTCCTTGAGGTCTTTTGCGATGAGCTGCGCAGTCCAGCCTGAACCGACCACAGGGGCTTGGTATGAGGGTTTCAGGACATTGGGGCAACCGTACTGTTGGGCTGCAGTCCTGACCGCAAAGAGCACTGAGGCTCCAGCCAAATATGGGAGCTTCATTGCCGAAGGGGATATCGGCGACGATATGAAAAGCGAGCTGAGGAAGCTACAATATATCGTCGTCCACTTTGCTTTGGTGGCTTGGCAGATACTGGCTATCTATTACAGGTGACTGGTGATGCAATTGCTGTTTCAGTAGCCGAGACTACCAACCCTTTCCTCGTGTGAGTGCGTGAGGCGGATTGTCGGCGGCAATTTTGCGTCGACAAGAAACAAGCTGGGGAAACGACACATACTAAAACAACTCATCGATCGGAATACAAACGCGTGGAATGCGAAGCATGAGAAACATTGTCATGTATGTGCATGCACATTCAGGCAGAGAAGATCGTCTCTGCAGTCGTTGACGCGTACACTACCGTCGTCGCGAGTTTTGATTAGTTCAACACGACTCTAGCGGTGCTAAGAATCTTGGCTTCACACGGGGGACCTGGGGTAGCACTCTGGCACTCCCACTACTCACATGCAGTCAACTCGTTCAAGTTAATACATTACATGATATCACCTCTCTGGGTCAATACCGAGACAACGCTACCTGCAATGTCAACTGGTAGGAAGACACGTGCGTTTTACAACATCGGCCGTTTCACCTTTTGATGCAACCCCGCGTTACCCCGCGTGTTGAGTCGTAGGTTGCGAATAGGGGACTAAGAAGACGACGACGACCATGTTCTGTAGAACTAATCTTCTTTACCAATGGGAGAGCCTTCGCTATTTCGTTGCTTACTGGCCAGATACCTAGGAGTGGGCATTTGAAGTCTGTTTATCACTCTCATAAGCCAGCCCGCCGTAAGTAGAGAGTACGAAAAGAAGGAAGCGTATCGCGGGTATGAAACCCCGGGCATCCTCTGGCGCACTAATGCACTTGTCCAGAACGACTGGGTCAGTTCTTGTGCTTGCGTAAAGTCCGTCTTGTCTTGCGCGACGTTTCGGTAGCCTGAGCGTGAAAAACGGTCGCCATCAATTCTAGCAGACCAAGGCTATGTCGGCTAGCGACAGGACGGGGGTGGTCGAAGCAACTCATACTTGAGGGGCCCCCTTCTGGAAAACTTCTGCAAAGATGAAAGACCCATTGAAGGTGACATGGTGGCCTCCATAAAGATGCCTATCTGGATGGATCTCGAGCTAGCCTTTGGGTGGGCTTGAGGAGCTGGTAACGGACCAAGCTGAAGATCATGACATATTCCCACATATGCCAAGGGCGATCACCCAGAAGAGGCCGTTCATCGAACGAGAACAACACGATGAAAAGTATTGAGACCAGTTGCTACAGTGGCAGATCCATTGGCGACGATACCGGTGCCTAAGTGCCTAAGGTCGTGTCTATCGTAGCACGTTACCGGCGCAGGGTCTTGGGGGTCGAGACGGATCGTGGCGAGCGCCCAACCTTCTGAAATATCGCCAACACTCGCTGTCGTGGCCCCGCCCAAGAGCCGATGGATCTGCTCGGAAATTGGCCAGGAAACTGGCGTCGGCACCTCACTATCATCCCTGCCTTGCGCACGCGGGAGTTCGGGGAGTGACGGCATTCGGGCTGATGGAATCTGGAATCTTGCAGGGCCGGCGGGTCGGGCATGGCGGTCTGGCATCCTGTCAGGGATCTGGACGCGGATTCTCCGCCGTCGGGAGGAGCATGGACGTGCCGCGAGATCCAGACCAGGGGCAGCACGCGGACGAAATGTCTCCCGTGCTGCCAGGGTGGATGATGGACGACCGAAAGGAGTGGAATAGCGTATACGAAGACGAGGTTGTTTCCTTGCGCGATGTCACCCCTGAATGAGACACATAATCACTCTGTCGCGGGGTCAGATTTCTCTCACCGCCATCCGAACGTCAGGACCAATATGGGAGAGGGAAAGCGATTGCGATGAGCGCCCCTGGCTCGCACAGTGGGCAACGGAATAGAATAGAAGCGCGTCGGTTGTTGAGCAGGATCAGAGAATGAACCAAAGCAGGTCTCATCCATCGGATAGTCGTACAATCGTCAGCCTATCCGAGTGCCCAACAACGAATATGTCTCTCCCGAGTAGAACATGAGCTGACACCAAGGAATGGGTGGTGTTCCCAAAACCAGACTTCGAAGGATGCTTAATACCGAATACACTAGGACATGGCTATGAGCTCGAGGCCAAGGTGCCATCGTCAACTGGTTTGGCTTGGGCAAGACCAGAAACAGCCCAACTTTGCCAACAAGACAACAATTTGCGCGCAAAGCCAGATGATCGAGAATTGCGCAACGCATCACAGGAGTTAATCACTGCTATGAATATATGAAAAACTCGGTAAAAGCGAAGTGAAGCAACCTCTTAATTAATAGGGAAGAGTCCTTAAAAATATTTCATCTAAAGCGAGACCTCATGAACGCCCCCTTTACCACCTGGCCGTTTCCGCCAATGAACAATCGATCCCATCCTCGTGAACAAACCCAATTTCGTGAATAATCCCAATCTCGTGACCATATCCCCCGTGAACGCTTATCCGTGAACGCTTACCCTTGATGCTCGCGCGCCCAATGTAGAAATTCCAAGCCAAATCAACCTGCTGTTCTATTCTGGTGCTGGCTCTCGGCAACCTCGAGTCAGCGAGTCTCCACAAATCTATGCGACCGTTGTCATGTCGGCGCTGTCACCCCTAAAGACGAGCGTGGCATGCTTGCCGCGGATGACCTCGCCCGGAGCGTCGGCAATCTTGGCGGCTTTCTTCTTGACGCCGCCCTTGGTGACGCCGCAGCCGATGTCGCGGATGCGCCCGCACGCGATGTCGAAGAAGCATCCGTGAACCTGCAGGCCTCGCTCCTCGATGTGGTCCTGAATGGTGTGGTTGGCCAGCAGGACCTTGACCCCGGCCTCGACGTTGAGCTCGGCGATGCGCACGGCGCGCTCCTTGTCGTCCTTAATGGCGTCGAGCTCATCCTCGTGTGCGTTGCGCAGCGCCTTGAGCGGCGTCAGCCAGGTGTCTAGGACGCCGCCGACGCGGGCGTCGCCCAGCGAGGCCGCCGCGCCGCCGCAGGCCGAGTGGCCGCACAGCACGACGTGCTGTACCTTCAGGTGAGCGACGGCATACTCAATGACGGCTGAGGTGTTGATGTCGGTGGCGGAGATGATGTTGGCGATGTTACGGTGAACGAAGACGTCACCGGGCTGCAGGCCCAGGATGGTGGTCTCGGGACAGCGTGAGTCAGAGCAGCCAAGCCAGACTAGTCAAATTGAGCCGGTTTGTTAGCCAAGTATTCGGTACATCGAAACAACGATTCATTTGCCCAGCCATCACCGCACGGGAAAGGCTTGTTTCGCGCGAGTGCCGCAAAAGGCGCCGAAACTTGTGCTCGGGGGTAATTCAAAAGAGAGGGCTCTATGCATCGAACGTACGGATGGTTGGCGATTGGCCCGTGGCCAGAGTCGGGAAGAAGTTGGGATTCTGGTGGCTCTTGTAGCCAGCCCAGGCTTGGTTGGAGCTCAGGGCGTAGGTGAAAGGGTCCCTCAGGTCTTCTAGAAACAAAAATAAGGTTAATTGAGCCGTTCGGAGATCTTCAGAAGTCGTATGACTTGTCGGAGGGTGATTGTAGAATTAGGAAACACCCCTCCATTCCGACTGGTGTAAATTTCTGTGGGGAGAGTTAGGTATTCAAACCGGCCGCTTGCGCAAAAGAGGCCTGCAGCACGCAGGTCCCGAGGATGTCGTCCTTCCTTTTTTTGTTATGTGCAGCACGGCAGGATACTAGACACACGAGGAGGTGCAGTGTGCAGGAAATAATAACAATAGGCAATTGTAAAACTTACGAGACATTTTGGATTCAGTCAGAACCGGTCTGATAGGAATATAATGGGTAGAAGATGCAGTAGTGGTCGTGGTAGTAGCAGTAGTAGCAACAGCCACGGCGGTAGTAGGGGAGGCCGACGGTAAAGTTGATGCAACCGTGGTACTGGCAGAAGGGAAGGGCGAGGTAGTAGATGTAGTAGATGCAGTAGATGCAGTCAGGTTGGCGAGAGCGAGTTCTTGGGCGGAAAGCTCAAAGTACAACTGCTGACGGACGGAGCGATATAAACCTAGTTGTAGTTCGTCTAGTGATTTTTGGGCCCTTCTCAACACCGACAAGTCGACCCGTGCTTGTTGTTGAGTGTCCTCGTCTCCTGGCCTGCCTCGACACTCGCTGATTGGACCCCGAGTGGACCGTCGCCCGGTATAGTGTGCAGGTATATCGGTACTACTGTGCCCAACTACAAAGTGCTGCTTGATCGTCCGTCGAGTATTGGCTTGGCGGGTCCTGTCAAACCGGGGACTATCCCAGGAATGCCGGGAGGGTATCGTCGCCAGTTTATAGGAGGTGTTTATGCTTCCAACCGCTGTGGTTTTCTCTCTCTATCGCGGTCCAAGGATGTCACAAGAAGGGACAAAAAGAGCAGGTCGTGGAAGGATCAGAGAGGGCTTGCATCGGCCGTGGCCGTGGAGGGAGGGGAGGAACAGGACGGATAGAGTCTTATGGTTCAACATGGGACCATTCCATGGGTTCCGCAGGTCCGGTCCGTCATGTCGCTTTCTGCTTCACCACCCTACCTATCATCTATCACCTCCAAGAAAAGTCCGAGGAGGCGCTCGATGGGACGCACTGCGTCAGAGCCATCGTTCTGTTCCAAAACAGTTCATCTGGCCCCAGGCCCAGGCCGGGTAGGTGTTTATGCCCAGGCCATCATATCGACTCTCACGGTGTCTCAGCATGGTTTCCTCCGACTATCGAAATATTAAAACAGGCCTTGGCACCAAACCTCGAGTGCCCGAGTCCAGGCGCAGCCAGGATTCATGATGAAGAGCCGAACGTGATGCAAGTACGGGAGCCAGCAGGATTCTCGAAACATATGAAGCAAACAGCCCCTGATTTACCTGGGGCTCACGACTGCCGAGCTTCTTAGCTGCTAAGATGAGAGAGATTTGTGAGATTTGACGGATCTCGCATCCCAGATTGGGGAAGATTTGGGGATAAGCATCCCTCCGGGGGAACCCGCAGCTGACCACGGTAGGGCTTGGACTCCCACCATGGCATAAAAACGGTAGACAAGACCTCACTCCCGGACCTGGACGGATTTGGGGCCTTGAATCACTGTCTGTTTGGGACTCCTCCCAAGTCTAATGCAGAACCCTCATTCCAACTCCTTCCGCCAGGTTGCAGGTTGATGCGCACTGCCGTCGGTTATTTCTTCGGTGATCCGCTATAGCAATGATGCCAAGCGCCAAGGCATCTGTTAATAGTACTTGTAGTCTCGTCTCACGCAGGGATCGACAACGGTGCCCCGCCTTCTCTCCTCACCGATAGCCAGCCTCCCAAACTGGGCATCCGCGCAATCCGTTATCCTACCCAATCAATGCCCGGGAAAGGCACATGTGTGGCCAGGCCTACGATTGAAACGACGTTTAAAACTCCTCGCGCGGAACCGTCAATTGTTCCGACCTCCACTGGCAGCGTCGAGTTCGAAAGTATTCGCCCTCCGTCGGCTTGGAAGAGGAATAATCCCGGCACAAACACGGATAGTTTCCCACTGCGGGAGCAGGTGGCAGGATGCTACGCAGTTCAAAGATGGGATGGCACGTTGCAAACGCCTAGCCTGCAGCTCGTTTCTACGGAATTGGGGAAAGGTCTAACGGCCGTCTTGTCCAGTTTCCAAACGGTTCAAGGAAGCCCGTGCATAAAGCAAACATCCTAGTCACAAAAGGCGATTAGTCAAGATGAGAGTGTTTGGAGTAGGTGTCATGCAAATCCATGATTGTGGTATTCCCATTTTTGACCCCATCCAACGCCGGTACATTGCATATCCGCAAAGTATGAACTCCTTTAACCATGACCAAACGTAATCATTAGACTCCTATCTAAACCTTGATGGCAGCCTCCAGAGCCTTCTTCTTCTTGGCAATGCGCATGTTGGCCTTGGCGCCCATGATGCCACCACCCCACTGTCGGCGGCTGCTATCAGTGTTGGCCATGTATCCCTCCTTGATGGCGCTGACGAGCTTGGAGTGCTCGCTCTTGTCCTCCGAGCGGACCTCGGTCAGGGCCAAGACGGCGGCAGTCTAATAGGATAGTTAGTTCGGGGTGCTTCGATATCATAGCAATTTGCAGTACGAACCTTCTTGTGGACGACGGTACCGAGACGGGCCTTGCCCTTGATGATGGCGTAGGGAACACCCATCTTGCGGCAGAGAGCGGGCAGGAAGATGACGAGCTCAATGGGGTCGACATCGTTGGGGATCAGGACGAGCGAAGCCTTCTTGTTCTCAATCAGGCCGACGACGTGGTTCAGACCGTACTTGACAGCGTAGGGCTTCTTGCTGACATCCTCCTTCTTCTTGCCATCCTTGATGGCGGTGGCCTCCTTGGTCAGACGCTCCTTCTTCTCGGCCTTGGTCTCAGGTCGGTACTTGTTGAGGAGCTTGAAAGCCTGGGCGGCAGTGTTGCGGTCAAGGACCTGCTGGAACTGGGCGATGGCCGGGGGCACTTTGAGGCGCATGTTGAGGATCTTGCGCTGGCGCTGGAGAAGGACATACTCGGGCCACTTCACCATGCGGGAGAGGTTGCGCTTGGGCTGGATGTCCTGACCGATACCGAAGTTGCGGGTACGCTTCTCAATGAGAGGGTTCTGGCGGGAAAGTCAGCATCATCAAGGGTTGACATGTCGGGACCAGGAGGGTCGAGTACTAACCTTGGGGGCCTTCTTGCTTGCCTTGGAGGCACCGAAGGGGGCCGGGGCGGCCTTCTTGCCGGACTTGGTAGGCTATCATTGAGGAAAGAAGACATCAGCAAATGTGGTTTTCCATTTTAACTGCGGTCTTCCTTGAACTCTAGAGAGAAACGCATATGGGAGGCATATTTCAGCAGGCACCCGCGATATCTCAAGCCAATTCTTCACCCGAGTCCGAAGACTGCGGGCGGAAGATGGACACCTCGACAAGCGAGGGCCATTGAATTCAATTGTAAAGGTGCATCGGATGCGCAAAAGCACATCGGAGGATCGTAGGACGTCAAATGCTTACCGCCATTGTGGATTACTGGTCGTGTGGTCGTTGGGTGCTGGTGTTACGTCGACCGAATCTGCTCTGAGAGGAATGAGGAAAAAGAATGAATATCGAGAAAAGTTTCCAGGCCACTAAATCTACCTGATCACATAATTTTTGGTGGTCGTAGGGTTTGTGGAGGAGATTGTGGACTGGTCTGTGCAGCGAAAATCGAGCCAATGCAAATTAGGACTAGTGCACCAATTCCAGAGGCGAAGAACGATGAAGTCCTCTTGCCCCACCTAACCGATAGACAGACACTGGCGCTGCCAGGTGCGGAACTGATCGATGACTGTATTCACTGTATGAATCTGAATTAGAACGACAACACTATCGAGAGATCTAAAAAGTCACTGGACCGCTAATATTCTGCAAATTGGGCATTCGAAACTGGTCTCTCTTTCTCCCCAGAGAATCCGGAACAAGGAGCTCTGAGACGCATCTACCTTCACCTCGCGGTCATATCAACGTATCTGCAATACACCTCGTCTAACTGCCCTGGTCACTATGGCCCCTGCGCTGTGTGCCGTTTGCAAGACAGAGCGAGCGCTGATCAAGAGGCCCAAGAATCATCAGAAACTCTGCAAAGGCTGTTTTATCGAAATATTTGAGGATGAAGTGCACCATACAATCCTCTCTTCCAGCCTCTTCTATCCTGGTGAAAAGGTAGCCATAGGTGCATCTGGCGGCAAGGATTCAACAGTCTTGGCATCTGTGCTGAAGACACTCAATGAGCGACACAAGTATGGCCTTGATCTCGTGCTCCTGAGTATAGACGAGGGAATCAAAGGCTATCGAGACGATTCGTTGGAGACAGTCAAGAGAAATGCGGCACAGTATGACATGCCTCTAAAGATTGTAGGCTATGACGAGCTGTACGGTTGGACCATGGATCAAGTCGTCGAGACCATTGGCAAAAAGGGGAACTGCACCTACTGCGGAGTGTTTAGGCGGCAAGCACTCGACCGAGGCGCCAAGATGCTGGGTATCAAACATGTTGTAACTGGACACAATGCCGACGATGTGGCAGAAACGGTCCTCATGAACCTTCTCCGGGGAGATTTGGCGCGGCTCTCCAGGGCTACTAGCATTGTTACCGGCAGCAACGCAAGTGATGTCAAGAGGAGCAAGCCGCTCAAATATGCCTACGAGAAGGAGATCGTTCTGTATGCGCACCACAAAAAGCTGGATTATTTCAGTACCGAGTGCATCTATAGCCCAGAAGCCTTCAGGGGCAGTGCACGAACACTCATCAAGAGCCTCGAAAGGGTACGACCCAGTGCCATATTGGATGTCGTTCGCAGCGGCGAAGATATGGCCAGACTTGTACCGGGCCAAACTCAAGACGCCTGCGCTTGCAAGGCCAATGCAACTTCTGCACCCGTTCCCGCCGCCGAAGAAGACAATGGCAGCGGCTGTGGTTCAGCAAACGGTCGGAGCACGGGAGGAGAAATGGCAGCCATGGAGAGGCAGTTAAAGGAGGACGAAAAAGCTGCAGAGGAAAAGTTAGAGACCGAAATCACTATACCAAAGCCTCACGCAAAGGGCAGCCGACCCAAGCCAGAGAAGGAATCCAAGGCCTCCTCGATCACAGTGCCCATCATGAAGCAAAATTGGGCTCATGCGAGAGATGCGGCTACATGTCGAGTCAGAAGCTGTGCCAGGCGTGCATGCTTCTTGAAGGGCTGAACAAGAATAGGCCGGAAATCCAGATTTGACAAGACCAGACTGGTAAATGGAACCGTCTTTATTGTATCACTGGCGTTGGGTAGATGGAACCACATAATGATACCCTTTTTGCACTTAAGCAACTCGTTGCAGCAGGACTCCTTTTGATTCCCGTAGCTTGTACATTTGGTGACACTTCTTGAATTCTTGCTCTTCCTCCCTGCGATCCCTAATCTACTCGAGTCTACGACATCCGCTTCTCAACCTGAACAGTTGTTAGCGACGAAAACAGGCACGATTCCGGTTTCTTTTGTTAATACGTACTCTCCAAGGGTTGTTCAGCTCGAAGCCTGCCGGTGCTATCGGCGAGTCTGACTGTCCACGTAGGAACCCCGTGATCCGTCGGTCGCGATCCATCATTTGCTGTACCAAATTCGTCAGCATCCTGTATTTTCCTGCGTCTTTCTAGTGTCGTGCTCGGGAGAGGTAGAAGGCCTTACTCTGTCCCACTGGTCGACTGATCGTCGTGCTCGCTTGCCACCGTTCTGCATGTTCTTGATCTTGGACATGCCGGCGCCAGTCACACCGAACATCTAGAAATTCGTATCATTTAGCATCGGCTATCGTTCGGCAGCTGAGTTGACTGCTGGAGGACGTCGCTCACGGCTAAGATGATTCCATAGGGAATCAGGGTTTCAAAAGGGACAGGCATTGTGACGGGAAATCAGGCTCAGCTGGGCACACGAAGTTAGCAAATGAGGATTGGGCGCCAGTATGTCAGGTTGTATCTTACTCAATCAATGCCGTGCCAGGCGTTCCGTTGCAATTGCGGCTTTGAGAGATCTCGTTGTAGCTATCTTGAAGCTCGGGTAAGTTGACGTCGGATTGAATTGCCCGGCTTCAGGCATGCCTCAGGCCACCATGGGCGATTGGATGACTAAAGAAGTGGAGCTGCCACAGCAACACGCGCCCGTGAACCATCCATGTACTGTGACCACTTGGAACTCACTTGGACTGTCCAGAGCGAGGGAATGGCGCGCATCACGGCCAGATTTCCCAACTTCACCACTGCATCGAGTGGCAAGCGACCGTGAATTCACGTGCCGAAACCAACGACTTCGGACTCTTGTTAATTCGAGTGCGGCATTACGCGACCGCAAAGCGAACCATTGCGCGCTGACCAAGCCAGCCATCCATCACCCTTACAGCCACAGCTACCTACACAAAGCCTCATGCCTTTTGCGCCGAAACCTTCAGAGAAGCTCGGTTTTTGCTGTGCGCACTGCAAGGCAGCCCAGTAGTCTTGCCCGAAAGACGTCCCAGGATAGAATGCGACACTCCTCATGACGACCACGCGATTTGCGCCTCCTTGTCACTTCTCATGATAGTGACAAGCCCACTTGCGACCAGCGGTATCCACCCGGGTTAATTTACAACAAGTCACCTAGGGATTGTTGCCTGAAGCATAACAATGACCGAAGCAGAAGAAGAGTTGCAACAAAGTGTTCTTTTGTCAGAGGAGGATCCCGAATTGGAACGAGACAATGCTGCTAGAGCTATGGACGTCGACACTGGAAGCGACGCCTTAGGCGCGAACACCGCCGATATCACTCCACTACCAAATCCCGACGATGCTAGCGAACAAGCTCCGATAAGCCCAGACAAGGTCAACGGAACTAGCGATGGGCAGAGCGAAGCCCCTGTCGATGAAGCTGATGATGAAACCATGGGAGAAGCCGATGAGGATGACCAGGCAGATGGGGACCCAGCAGATCCTAGTGAGGCCGAACAGGAATCAGACAGCGAGTTAGTTCAAGATACCCTTGAAGAAGATGTGGCTTCCGAGGAGGACGCAGACGGAGAAGACGACGAGGAGGCGACCGAGCCGGTTGGCGACCAGGCGAACTTGTCGGACATGGAGGCAGACGAGGAGGATGAGGCCGAGGGAGTCGGCGCCGTCAAGATTAAGCCTGGCGAGACTGACGAGGAAAGCGAGAGCGACGCCGATGCAAGCTCTGTCTCGAGCGACAGCGCTGCCGAGTGGGACGAAGCGGCCGAGATTGACGAAGACGATGACGAGGAAGAATCCGAAGCGCCAGACACAAATTCCTGCATGTTCTGCAAAAAGGATGAAGAGCATGATCCAAGCGAGGAGTTTGAGGCCTACCTTACTTGCAAAGGCTGTGGCGAACACTGTACGTTTTCTTTGAGCACCACATGACGATCGATCGAGCGCCTTACTGACATATTTCAACAGCTCACCAGCAGTGTGCCAGAGATGCAAGCGCACTCAGCGATAGCAATTGTAAGTTTCTGCTACTTCTAATCATAGTAATGCCAAACTAATACGATGGCTAGCTCCTACCAACTGGAAATGCCCGGAGTGCGTGGGAGACGACGATGAATCTGAAATGGATGCCCATTCTGCCGCCGATGACGCAGAAGCAACCATTGAAGCTGACGATGGGGCACCGTCGCCAGCCTCGAGTCGCAGACTTACCGACTCTAAGTTAGCACGAGATTTGCTACCAGCGTCGCGCGGAACAAGCAAGCCAGATTCGCATTCTGTTTTCAACCAGCTGGTTCTCGATGAAGACCCTATGGATGGATCCCGAATTCTACGAAAACGCAAAACATCTTCAGCTGAAGCCGAATTAGAGGACGGAACCATGTCCCTTCGGAAGCGAACAAGGAACACTAGTGATGCATCGACCCAAGACGAGGCGCCTCAAGACGAGGCAGATGGAGCCAATGAAGTGCTCCGGCCTCGGTCGTCACGCTCGCTTCGAATTAAGATTTCGAATTCTGCCGGACCATGCACCGTCTCGAAAAAGTCGCGCAATCAGCTCGAATTGACGATGCGCGTGGATGCTCGAGAGCTCCAGCAAATAATATCCAAAACGCCGAAACCGAAGAAGCGATTTGGTGGTCGCGCTGCTGCATCACGCTCCGCTCGATCGGCTGCCGCTCCTGCAAGGGGAAGCGCTACGTCAGAAACCCCCTTGACCATGGCTCCATTCATGTCTTCCAGTTACACACAACCTTTCTACTCTTTTTTATGACAAAGAAACAGATGAGCTGAAAGGCAAACCGTACGGTGGCATTCTTACCGAAGCCGAGGCAGACACTTCCAAGACTCTGCCCACAAAGGATGACCGGCGTCGATTCGACGAGGCCAAGCAAAAGGCTGACGAAGAATGGAGGAACCGGCTGCTTGCAATGCAAGCCGAGTTGGACGTGCCTGTCAAGAAGTCTAAGAAGGCCGCTGGGCCTGCTAGCCAAATCGAATGCATCGAATTCGGCGGGTGGGAGATCGACACCTGGTATGCCGCACCGTATCCCGAGGAGTACAGCCGCAACAGGGTGTTATATATCTGCGAGTTCTGTCTCAAATACATGAACTCGGATTATGTTGCGTGGAGGCACAAGCTAAAATGCCCCGCAAAGCACCCCCCAGGAGACGAGATTTATCGTCACGGGTCTGTCTCCTTTTTCGAGGTTGATGGGCGAAAGAATCCCGTTTACTGCCAAAACCTCTGCCTGCTTGCCAAGCTCTTCCTCGGCTCGAAAACACTCTATTACGATGTCGAGCCGTTTCTTTTCTACGTACTATGCGAGTACGACGATCTCGGCTACCACTTTGTCGGCTACTTCTCGAAAGAGAAAAGAGCGAGTAGCCAGAACAATGTCAGTTGCATCCTAACATTACCTATACACCAGCGGAAAGGCTACGGCAACCTCCTCATAGATTTCTCGTACCTTCTTACTCGTGTCGAAGAGAAGACCGGTTCTCCTGAGAAACCTTTGTCCGATATGGGTCTAGTCTCCTACCGAAACTATTGGAGATTGGTAATGTGCAAATACCTTCTCGAGAATACCCCTTCGGAGAAGCCGCAGAAAAAGGGACTCAGCATTCGCAAGATCGCAGATGATACCGGCATGATGCCTGATGATGTGATCTCGGCTTTGGAGGGTTTGCGGTGTCTTGTTCGAGACCCACAGACAAAGATGTATGCCTTCCGCGTGGATCTGAAGTTCTGCGAAGACTATGTCGAGAAATGGGAGTCGAAAAACTATGTGAAGTTGAGAGACGATGCACTGACTTGGACACCCTATGTTATGGGGCGAAGCAATGCTACCAACTTTGAACTAGGCCCTGCTCTCAATGCGATAGCGCCCCGGGAAGAGGAGGAGGAATCCAAACCCGTCCAGCTCTTGGCCCAGAGCGGAATCGCCACTGGTGATTTTGCTCTCGCCAACGGCGTTTTACCAAAACCGTCTGTTGAGACCGAGGCCACTGTTTTGGAGTCTACGGAGCCGAACGACAATTCGGTGATGGTGCCTGGGGCCGAGCAAGCCGCTAGTATTGCAGACAAGGAAAACGTTAACGTGGAAATTGAGAAGCGAGACGGCCTATCTACCAGTGGGAGTGCTGGAGCCCCGGCGGAAGCAAAAGAAGATTGGTCGGGTCCATACAGCGATATACCTACTACGCGCTTCGAAGTTTTCCCGCCCGTCAATCTAAAACGACCTGGTATGCCACGCATCACCTCAAGCATCACGCGGCCTGCGGGTGTACGTACGCCAGCCACAGTACCTAGACCAAGGGTGCGGCGATCAGTTGGCACAGGCGTGCGTAAGTCAGCAGCCAAGCCAAAGCCTTCAACAGCTCGGCGAAAGACGGGCGGCACCGGTCGTGGCCCTGGACGTTGGCCGAAGGGCACTAAGAAGAGTGACTACGGCAACGCTGACAGTGGCCCTGGTTTGCCGCCTGCTTGGATCGAGCGTGAGAAACAGCATCAGGCGTCTCTTACCGCGCCGCCCAAGTCAGCAAGCGGCGAGAATGCCGAGGACACGGTGCAGGTTCACGTGAAGGAGTCCAAAGGTAAGAGAGGGTCCAAGAATGCCGAATCGGTGAACGGCATGGCCAGGTCCGAAACCAAGGAGGCGCTGCCTCTAGAGAGCAACGGTGTTCTAGCAAACAGTGCAGAACAGAACGTCGACGTAGAGATGGGGGATGAGGATGCCGAGGGAGAGAATGAATGAGCGGCCTGTACGATGGGATAGCTGATTTACAGTTCAGCACAAAGTGCATTTTTCTTGTTGTTTACTGTGGGAGTGCTGGCCGGCGTTGACCATAGGGGTATATCACCGGCACATACGTATTTAAGGCTCGTGATCAGAAGCTCACGGGCTGGGCCGCCGTTCGATGGCGTTTCCCTATGGACAGGAAGATACCTCAATAATGCCAGCGGATCTATTGATACCGTTCATTTGATCTCACGTTTCTCACATGACTTCTGTGTGCACTACCGCATGCTGTATACGTTAGCAGCCTGTAAACCTATTCTTGTTGAATGTAAGTATCCTGGTTTCTTCGCCATTGGCGAATGCAAACGACATTCTATTCTGGAGCGTACTGGATCAAGTCCGGCCGAAAAGAGACTTGACGACAGGCGACAGAGGATCGTGGCCCTGTTTATATATACGTACATGTCACTAGGTTATCCTTCCCCATTTAAGTCTTTGTCTGACTTCATACTACTTACTTACTATACATGTACCTGGGCCAAGCGCTCTTTTGTGAGGGAATTTATGATACATGCATGTGTATTCCACGGAGCCATGCATTTGGCCTTGATCCTTAAAAAGAACGAAGCTCCCCGTCTGTCCATTCGCATTCTACAAACTCGCAAAAAGCCTTTCATAGCTTGAGAACGACTCGACCCAACCGAGGCTTGAACATGGATATAAGATACGCCAATCTGACGTATCTTATCTTGGAGGAGCCTGATTGATCCCGTCACTTACCTTACTCTCTCTCTCTCTCTCTACCTTGTACCTACTTAAGTAGGTAATCGATCCGTAATCCGGGGCCCTGAATGTTTGATCACGTCTCGTGGGCCCGTGTTACGTCATTTGCTCCCGCTCTAACCTCTCTGCCGTCTGCGTATGTCGTACTGTAGCAAAGGACGCAATCGAACCCCTGAAACATGTTATAGGCCTTCGCAGGGTGATGCTTTGGAAAGGCGAGTGACAGATAGGGTTGGTCCGCTTAATCCGGGCCATGCGTTCTTGAAGCCTTCCAATACTTCCTGATCATCTAAGCATTAACTGGGGGGGGCAATGTCCTTTATTGCTCTAACAGGCCTGGCAGGAAGTTGGGTAGTAATTTAGGTAGTGGCACCGGTTATTATTAGCTGCGACCATCTCTCTCTCAGCCTACCAAGCACCTGCACCTGCACCTGCACTTGCACCTGCACTTGCCCCCCCAGCTACTGCCCAGCTTGGCCATTACGCTGCGCTGCTTAATTCTTGGACGCTGGGCGCTACGCTTGTCTCTTGTCTCACTGTGAGTTGAGCTGGCACACACCTCACACACCAGACGGCCAGATAAACCCCTCTCCCCAACCTCGCACTCGCCTTCTCCTGCTAGGTACGCAACTGACTGTCACTCGATAACGTACGGGTGAACCCATCCATTTGGTGCCGCGTCAGTCACTCGTCCATTCGCGCACCGCACTCTTGCGACTCCCGCTTGCAGGGCACCACCCAAAAAGGAGCGAACCCAAAGGATACCCCAGCAAAGTAATTCAGGGCATCCAACCTGGAAGCAAACTAAGGCATCTCTACTACCAACCTCAAATAAATACCTGAACTGAACCAGGACGCGAATACCCAGACAGCATCCCAATCGGCAGCAAGCATACCTCAAATACATACACCGCAACGGGAGCCAGGGGAAACATCAAGATCGACCCAGAAACGCGCAGCCACCTGAATCGATTATTCGCTCTCAATCCAGTCCACTCCAGTCCACTGGTTGGATCTGCGCCTTACTTCAAACGTCGTCATCAGCCTTGCGTCGCCCCCCGACATCCGGTAACACTCGTGCGCAACATCGAAGTTTTGGAAACAAAGCAGCATCAACCTGCCCTTCCTCTCCCCATTCTTACCATCACACAACGTCGCGATTCGCTTCCGCCTCTGCGCTGGTTAATTGCCACAAACCGCCAAGATGTCCAAGGTAATGCGAAGCGTCAAGAATGTCACCAAAGGCTATTCAACCGTCCAGGTCAAAGTGCGCGAAGGTCAGTTCGCGAAGCGCCTCCGTCCTATCAACGCCGCACCGTCGCGCAAGCCTTCACCGTACTGACAGATTCCACAGCCACGAGCAATGATCCATAGGGACCGACCGGCACACAGATGAGCGAGATTGCCCAGTTAACGTACAATTCGTAGGCACACGGCCCGATCCGCAGTAAAGATGTGATCCGTGTCATTGCTGACACGCCCCCAACAGTTCGACAGAATTCTACGACATCGTGGACATGATCGACAAACGCCTGAACGACAAGGGAAAAGAACTGGCGCCACGTCCTCAAGGCTCTGAAGGTTCTTGATTATTGTCTACATGAGGGCTCCGAGTTGATAGTGACTTGGGCTCGCAAGAACATCTACCTCATAAGAACCCTGCGCGAGTTCCAGCACGTTGACGAAGACGGACGCGATGTGGGTCAGAATGGTGAGAATCCAATGTAAGAACGCGATGCAGACATTTTGAACTGACACATGCGATAGTTCGAGTTGCCGCGAAAGAGTTGTCCGCTCTGCTCCAGGACGAAGAGAGACTGCGTGCCGAACGGAGCGATCGCAAGACCTGGAAGTCGCGAGTGACAGGCATCGAGGAGTTCGCACCTGAGGGTTCCCTGCCACCACCATCACAGCGACACCAGCGACCGCGACGAAACAGCGACGAAGACGATGCCGAGTACAAGCTGGCTCTTGAAGCCAGCAAATATCAAGAGGAGGAAGACAGAAAAAGGCGTGAAGGCCGGGGAGGAGGTGAAGACGTAGACGATGACCTCGCGAAGGCTATCAAGCTAAGCCAAGAAGAAGAGGAGCGCCGTCGAAAAGAGTTGGAGCAGAGTAACGCGAACTCGCTGTTCGATGACGACCCGTTTGCGACTACGAGCCAACAGCCGCAACCTACTGGCGTGAACATGGGATACCAGCAGGGTAATAACGTTGACTGGTTCGGTAACCCAACCACAGCCCAGAGCCCAATGGGAATGCAGCCTACCGGCTATAACATGAACAGCATGGGCAACCAGTACACCGGCTACCCGAATAACGGATTCCAAAACGAGTTTGCCAACCAGCCAACTGGCATGTATGACCCTTACGGGCAGCAGCAGAATCAACAGCAGCTACAGCCGCCGCAGCAGCAGTTCCCCATGCAAACGGGGTTCAACAATCCCTATGCCCAACAGGCTCAACAACCCCAGCAGCCGCAGTTCAGCCAGCAGTCAACAGCATCGCTTGAGCCAGTCGCTCAGCCGGGTAGTAATAACCCCTGGGCTACAGGAAATAACAACATGGCTCCTGCCTCTATCAAACCTACGCCAACCGGATCCAACAATCCCTTTGCTTCTGGATTTGGTCGCCCTCAATCCCAGAAGGCCCCTAGCATGCCCGCAATGAACAATATGCAGGCTTTACCTGAGCAAAAGACGCTGCAGACTTTCACGCCGCCGCCGCAACCTACCTTCTCGCAGCCACAACAACCAGCCAAGGAGATGAATGAACACGAGGCCAAACTCAACGCCCTCCTTGCTAGTGGCGATGGCATGGACACATTTGGCAACACCGGCAACCTTCGTATCCCTGCCCAGCATACAGCCCCTGGCACTTTCGTCAACTCTGCCGGCGCGGGCATTAACAGGGTCACATCCGATGCTACAGGCAACAACCCCTTCATGCGGCAACAATTCACTGGCATGCCTACTGTATCATACGGAGGCCAGCAGATGCCTGCGGCAACGGGACCAGCGAACATGGGCATGAATGGTGGCTTCGGTGGACAAAGCAACCCCTTTCAACAACGGCCACAGCAGAACCAACAACAGGGTCAAGACTTGATCCAATTCTAAATCGCATATTTTTTACATGTTGAAGGCATTCGCTAATATTTGCTTCGCCGCTCAATGAGACGGAGGCTACCCTGACACGTTATTTGGATGCCTCTGTGTCAGACCCTCCAAGCCATTGTAATTTCCCGGCTCGGGGCATCTTTACGACCAAAACTCATCACATCATCGCCGGCCATGAAAGACTTTTACGCCATAAGTGTTGGTCATGGATTACCCCTGGTTGCGGCCATCGATCGCATCGTTCTCGAAAGAGGAAATAGAGCTGCATTGTCTGCTCTTGAGTTATACCTCACAGTGGAAAGGGGGTTAAATCGGGACAGATGACGGATGGATGGATGGCTGAAGAAAACTGCATTCTCTTCTATTCACAACGATGCGCTGTGGTCTTCACTAGGACAGACCGCTTTTACTTTATAGACACCCACCCCCGATCGACCGCATCTGATTTCACAAAGCGAATTATGCCCCTTCTGTATGTATTGAAAAAGGAATCCGAAAGCAATCATCTTCAGTGCTGTATATTAAATATTACATCTTTACTTGAGTTCAACGTGTTGATTAAGGCGATATGGTAGTGGCACAACACTAAATAGGCCCGTTGGCTTTGTATGATTTTTTGATCATGTATTGAAGCCATTCTATGCCAATGGGCTTCTATGAATGCGCACAATGGTAAATAAACCAGTTTGGGTATATACAAACTTTTGTCCTGTTTGTAAAGAGAAGCCATACCCTCCGGACTCCCGCTTTTCGCAGCCGGGCCTCGTTTCCCAACATACCGCGCATGCTGTGTTGGATTTCCTAGGACCTTCCGAACCCTTCCTTGCATCTCTTCGCGGCTTGCCGCTTAGAAGAGATTACAGCCTTTGCCATCTCTTTGTTCGTAGATCCGTCTGATCTGGGTATCTGCCTCTCGTCGTCTCTCCGCCCCAATACCTCCTTTAAGGTAGGTCGCACGCATAGAGGCAATGCCAAATGACGTTCAACCTAAGTTTGCTGCTGCCCTTTGCACATGTCTCCCCCATTTTCGCCAACGGCCGGCACTCTTCTCCCAAGCTGAGAACGCGGTCCCTTTCTTGATGGGGGGACAGGCACAGGCGTCGCAAGTAAAAGCTCCGGAAGATCCCGCTACTCTGCGGCTCTTCTCTTCATCATCATCATCTTCTTTTTTCGTTCGTTCATCCTCTCATCCGCTCGAGAAGATGCCCAGGAACTCTTCCCTCCCGACGCCCCCCTTGTCCTCGATGTCGAACTGTTCAATCATGCTCCGGAGCTCGTTCTCAGGCACGTCCTCGCCCAGCTCCTTGACGACGATGCGCAGGTCGTCGACGGTGATGATGCCCTTGCTGCCCTTGTCGAAGAGGTCGAAAGTCTTGAGCAGCTCCTCGCGCGGGTCGCGCGACGCGATGTAGGCCGCCGCGATCATCTGGAACCCCTCGCGCGGCAACCGGAGGTCCACGACGCCCGGGGTCTGCGAGGGCGCCGGGTGCGAGGGCAGCTGCGGTAGGGGTTTCCAGTTCGGCCTGGGCACGGCGTATTCTTTGAAGGAGCCGATGAGCTCGGCGCGTGGGGGGGAGGAGAAGCCGAGGGCTTGTAGGGCGTAGCGGAATTCGGAGAAGTCGAGTTGTTCGTCTTTATTCATATCAAATAGTTGGAACTGTGTGAAACGGCGCGATCGTTAGCAGGCCGCTGATTATTCCTCTTCTCGCCTCCTTTAAGACTGCGCAGAGATAGAAAGTGTGACAGAAAGAAAAAGAACAACATACGCAATCGTTTATTTCTGACCGGTGCTCATCGGATATTTGGTCGTATGGTTCGGCCTGTTGAGGATTTTGTACGGGCGGCGCGAACCGCCCTCCTGGCATCCGCGACGTGCTCGCGCTCACGGCGCTGGGTCGATGCGACAGGGCATGCGTGCCTGACCGTTCGGAGTGCCGGTGGTCATTCATAGCGGTGTTGGCGTAGTTATTCATAGCCGAGGCCTTGCCCTTGGGCTGCGCGACCTGTGGTTTCCCTATCTCCACGGCAACGCGCTGGACGCGGGTTGCGATAATATGCGCTTGAAGTGCGAAAGCCCCCGAGAATGTTTGTTCTGCCGGCCGTCGATTCGCAGTCTTTTTTGTCGGTCGGGGCAGATGCAGACGCGTTTCGCGGGTGATGCCTTCGGCAATGTTGCCTGGTGGATTCGGTTGCAGCCGGTTTTTTGCTGTTTATTTTCCCTCAGGACACTCGTGGCGGAGAGCGATACCTTGGTTCGGGAACAAATCTAGCAATTGAGAAACGACCTCTTCTGTTGCGCATGCGAATGGCCCCTTTATGCAGCGTCGAAGTCGCGTAGTGTTGTAGAAAAAATCGGGAAGTTTGCAGAGGGTATCAAAAGCGCGTGCTCGCTGGCAATGAACGGGTGTGGATGCGGTATTCAAAGTAGTGTACGGCGAATGTCCATAACGTCGGAGGGGTAAAACAGACCAGGGAAACAAGAACCATGCACACGCGGACAACGACAGAGATTCAATCAATTCCCAACACCGAAGAGGCGTGTGTAACGCAACAGGCTCGTTATTAGAGAATTCTCAATTGTATCATGAAAAACATAGGAATATCGTGAGGTTGGGGGTTGCTTGTTCCGGACGGACAGGACGATTCTTAGCGGCCCTTTTGCTGGTGAGCGAGCGACGCGCGACCGACCGTGTTTGGTGGTAGAGCGAAGATCCCTTTTCCATCCACCCAGTCCCGTCCCAGCAAAGCAGAGCGCGCCGGACTTCCTGGCCAGGTTCTTGGCCATGCAGGCCATGCCAGCGGGCTCAATCTGTCAATGTCGCGCCCTGATTGATATAGTAGAGGAGGGGCAAGCGCGACTGGCGCATTTCTCAGCAGTGACTGCAGTCAAATCCACTGCGCTAGCCTAGGTACATACCTGAGAGCCCAATTACCACTGCTGCAACGAATAATGAGGTGCTGACAGCCAACTACTGTCACCACATGCCATCATCATCATCATCATCATCATCATCGGCACCCCATCGCTAGTCTGCATTTCCGAGAGCACTTTGGACACAACTCCAACCTGAGGTTAGGAGTGCAATTCGCATGGGCATTATACTGATCGGAGAAAAGAAAGGCATCTTATTTTTATCTTCATTATTGAGATTTTATTTCATTTGAACAAATGTTGCATTACCTGTATTTGAAATATATATACTAATCAATCAATCTGTCGACGTTGGTGGCCAGGCAGCAGTGCTCGAACCATAGCGAGTCTGCCTTGCTTAACAATCAAGAACATAAATATGCAGTGTGATTGGTAGCAGCTGCATGACTCCTGGCACTGCCCTCTCAACCGAGGCCTATATAAAAGCGCAAGAAGCCCTCCCAGTCTTTTCGACTTGTCTCATGCCTTGTCTAGCAGAGAAGAACACCAGTTGAAACACCAAGTTTTGAACGGGTAGGAAGAGTGTAGCATCGTCAAGTAAAACCGCATCTTCTTCCTACAGTGTTGTTGGCCGAGAGTGAATTCTACGCATTGCTTCCCGGAGCTTAGGGGTTCTCTCTCCAGTCTCATGTGACTTACCTCAGGCTGCCTGCTTCGGTGCAAAGAGCAATCCAGCCAGTGAACGTATCTCCACCACAACCACTAGAAATTCTTGAGTGCAGACTGCCTGCTTGTCTTCTCTTGGAACCCAGGCACCTCGAACCTCTCCATTTCTTAATTCTCTTTCTCTCTTTTTTATCCGGGACAGTGATTGATGGTTGACTGATTGATTGATTGATTGAACGGACGTACTGGGTCAACACCTGAGTACCTACATACCTACATGACCTACCTAAGCCAGAAGCAGGCCTAGGAGTTCGTGCTTAGGAGGGAAAAAGACGCTGCGACTGGTGTGACTAGAGGGACCCATCAATCAATTGGATCCATCTCCATCTGCTGCTGCTGCTGCCGCTACTACTGCTGCCCAGCTGTGTCCAGTTCTACCCATTCAATTCTACCACCGCCAGACCAGCTCTCTCTTCACGTCTCATCCCAGCACCCACTTGAGCTTTGCATTGGGCCTGCACCTTTGCGCATCCTTCTTCCTTTTCATCAAACCCAGACCAGATCCTGCAAGCCTGGAACATTGATTTGTTCTCCAAGACCTTGCCCATCCATTGTCCATTGTTTGTACTGTTCACCAGTCTATCCATTTTTAGCCGGCCCTGGGCATTGCATTCCGTGCAGCTGTCCCTAGCACCTAACACCCCCGGCCTCTTTTTTCCATCCTACCCAGGAGCTCGCCCAGGTCATCGCGAAAAAAAATATTGACTTTGGCCACATCCGCCTCTTACCCTTGCGACAACCCCCAACCGACCACCATTAGGGCCCTATCGCACCCATCATCCCATCATCGCAACACTTCGTATTTTGTCACGTCCTCCCATGTCTTCAGCTATATAGCTAGAGGTCACCTAATCCCAACATCCACGCGTCTGACGCGCTACTTTTTCCACCACAAGGCCGCGCGCCTCCCTGCCTCGACCGCATAGTCATCCGTCGACATGTCGTTCGGCTCAGGAGGCTTCGGCGGCTTCGGCTCCAACAATAACACCACCAATACGTCGACTGGCTTCGGTGGTTTCGGCTCCAACAATGCTACCTCTGGTAAGTCCCCTTTTCGCGCTGGTTCCTAACTTCTACAACACGTCTAACTTTTACGGCCTCAGGTGGATTTGGTGCCAACACTAATACCAACACTGGCGGCGGCTTCGGTTCCGCGAACACTGGCGGCGGTCTCTTCGGTGGCGGCGGCAATACCTCGAATACCGGCGGCTTTGGTAGCACTGCAGGTGGTTTCGGGTCGGCCAATACTACAAGTGCCTTTGGCGGTGCCGCGAAGCCCGCATTTGGTGCCTCGCCAAGCGGTGGTCTCTTCGGTTCCACAGCCAACACAACGGCGAACAGCGGCGGTTTCGGCGGCGGTGGTTTTGGCTCCAACAATACCGCCGCCTCTACGTCGAGTCCTTTTGGCGGCGCCGCAAATACTGGCGGTGGGCTTTTTTGGCAACAACAATGCAGCTAAACCTGCTTTCGGTGCCGGCGCGACGACAGGAACGACCGGCGGCCTTTTTGGCGGCGGCTCAGCGGCAGCTCCCTCTACTGGTTTCGGCGGCGGCTCTTTCGGTGCCCCTGCAAGCACTGCACTGGGAGGCAACCTCGGTGAAGCTCCAGGAACAGCTGCGACGGCCTTTCAGCCCCTTGTAGAGAAGGAGAATGCGACCGGCAGCGCCCAGAACTCGTTCCAGAACATTCTGTTCCAAGATCCGTACAAGAAATGGTCCGCCGAAGAGTTGAGGCTTCAAGATTACAACTCGCAACGCCGTTACGGAAGTGGTGGCGGAGGCGGTTTTGGAAGCGGAGGCAATACGTTTGGTAGCACTGGCTTCGGTTCCAATTCCGCGACAACGAGTGGCTTTGGCAGCAACAACACCGCGACCACTGGGGGCGGCCTCTTTGGTAGCGCCAACAACAATGCCACCTCGACTGGATTCGGCGCTCAAAACACTGCCAATACTGGATTTGGTTCTGCTGGCGGCTCTGGACTGTTCGGCGCGGCCAAACCAGCAACCGGTGGGTTATTCGGTAGCACGCCAAGCGCCGCGCCGGCTGCCTCTACCGGTGGTGGTTTATTCGGTGGTGGTGGTACTGGATTCGGTGCCAACACCACCAACACTTCCGGCGGGTTCGGTGCTGCAAACAACACTGCTGGCGGCGGATTGTTCGGTGGTGGGAACAATGCTGCCCAAGCCAAGCCCAGCGGATTCAGCTTCGGAAACACTGCCAACAATACTAACACTACTTCCACAGGCTTTGGTGCCAACAACAATACCACTAGCGCATTCGGATCCAACACTGGTGGCACCGGCGCCTTCGGAAACACCCAGGCCAACACAGGTGGCGGAGGCCTTTTTGGCAACGCCGCGAATACCCAGCAGAACACTGGAGGTGGGTTTGGTAGCAACACCGGTGGCTTCGGTCAACAGAACAACCAACAGCAGGGTGGCGGCTTGTTCGGCAATCAGCAAAAGCCTGCAACTGGCGGTGGTGTGTTTGGCTCGGCTGCAACACCTAGCACCAACACCGGCGGTGGTCTTTTCGGAAACGCCAACACCAATACGAACACCGGGTTCGGGGCCAGTGCCCAGGCACCTTCAGGAGGAGGTCTATTCGGTGGCGCGAAGCCAGCGACCGGCGGAGGCCTTTTCGGAAACGCTGCGCCAGCCCAAAACAATACTCAGGGCGGAGGTCTGTTTGGTGGCTTGAACAACCAGAACCAGCAGCAGACGCAGCAGCCACAGACTGGCGGTGGCCTCTTCGGTGGCCTGAATCAAAGCCAGCCCAAGCCTGGTGGCCTATTTGGCGCCAGTACACAACCTGCGGGCGGCAGTGTTTTCGGTAACGCTCAGAACCAGCAACAGAGCGGTCTTTTCGGCAGCAGTCAAGGTCAACAGCAACCCCAGGGAGGCCTGGGATCTTCTCTGTTTGGCGGCGCCTCAACACAGAGCCAGAATCAGCCGCAAGCTTTGACTGCGAGTGTCAACGATCCCACTGCTTTCGGAGCCACGTCGCTGTTTGGCAATCTACCTACCCAGTCTAACGATCCGGGCCCGCTCGCTACGCCCCTATCCAGCAAAAGCCAGACGAGACGACCTTCAGTACTGCCCATCTACAAGCTCAATCCTGCTGCTGGCTCACGGTTTAACACTCCTCAGAAGCGAGGCTTCGGGTTCTCATATAGCACGTATGGAACGCCCACCAGCCCATCTAGTGCATCGAGTACCCCAGGCACCGGCTCACAAAGTCTTTTGACTGGTAGTCTGACGCGTAGCATGGGCAAGAGCATTTCTACTAGCAACTTGCGCCGCAGCTACAACGTCGATGATAGCCTTCTGGCGCCGGGTGCTTTCTCAGCCAGCACGAGCTCGAGAATGTTCGGTAACAACAACGTCAAGAAACTAGTCATCAACAGGGAACTCCGAACGGATCTCTTCTCCACCCCTACAAAAGACAAATCCCCGCAAGACACCCCGAATGGGTCTCGTAAGCTTGCCAAGCGTGTGAGTTTCGATACGAGCAATGGAGAAGCGGCCGAGAATGGCGATGCTCAAAATGGCACTGCCGAACAATCCAGCAACAATGGCTATATCCGACCCAATGGTGTCAATGGCGCCAGGTCTAGCCCATTGTCTTCCGAGATGGAGCAGATAACCGGCAAGGAGTTGGCTATTGTCCACGAAGAGGAGCCTGCAGCATCCTCAGCGCCAGCCTCCACAGATACCTTATCTGATCGCGAACCTGGCGAGTACTGGATGAAGCCTTCGAAGGAGGAAATCGACAACATGAACCGTGTCCAGCGGCAGAAGGTTGTTGATTTGACTGTTGGCCGTGTAAACTGCGGTTGGGTCAAATTCAAGGTGCCGGTTGATCTCAACACCGTCGACTACGGTAACCTGTTCGAGAACATTGTTGTTTTCGTGGTCCGTTCCTGCACCGTTTACCCCAACCAAGCAAAGAAGCCAGCCGTTGGCAAGGGTCTCAACGTTCCGTCCTTGATCAACTTGGAGAGCTCGTACCCACGAGCCTCTATGACAAGCAAGGGCAGAAAGGGCCCGTCTCTCGCCAAACACGTTGACCGTCTGAAACGCATACCTGGGACCAAGTTCGAGAACTACAACACAGAGACCGGCGAGTGGACATTCTCTGTGGAGCATTTCACAACATACGGCCTGGATTACGATGACGAAGAAGGTGTCGAAACGGATCCTTCTGCGGAGATGTCAGGAGTTGAACATCAAAGAGCGCAGCCGGAGCCTGAATTCTCGGCGGCTGAGTATGACGAGGAAGACTCGTTTGAACTCCGACGAAGGGAACGTGCTCTGCCTGGCGCTTTTGACGGTGATATTGCCGTAGACGATGAAGAAGTCCCGGAGATGGCCGAAGCTGGTGACTATCGGCCGTCTTTTTTAGGGGATCGCTCCGGGTTTCAAGTCACGGTCTCTTGTCCCTGTTGGACAAGATGACCTAGACGAGGAATATGCGATGTCTGAGGATCAGGATGCGGGTGCTAGCCTCAGACACCATCTCGCCGCGGAGCAAAAGGACGACTCGCTCAGTGTCAGTGACAGCCACTTGGATTTTGTCCAGGAAACGCCAGCCGGTATCATGAGAGCCAGAATGCGTGCTATCAAAGAATCGGCTACTCCTGTAAAGGTCCAAGTCGCAGCTGGGGATGACTGGATGGATATGTTACAGAAGACCATCAGTCCCCGAAAGAGGGACCGGGTTCACCTGAAAAGTCAACGCGAAGCCGACAACTACGGCAAAGAAAGCGTACTTGATGTGAAATCGCCGTCCAAAAAAAGGGTGGTGTCTGATAGCAAAGGGTTTGCTACAAGTATCGACCTGATGAAATCCATCTTCGATCAGGCCAAAGCTCCTGCCGAGGTTGTCCAGCCCTTGGTTCGACCGCAAAATGCAAAGTGGCCGTACAAGCGAACGCCGAAAACCCTCGACACGTCTGATATGGACGATAAAGAACGTCAATGGCATAGTGTTCCACGTCCTAACTGGGGTCCAAGCGGAACCCTTGTTTTCGCTGGAACACCCGAGGACACTCCCTTTGGTAGATCAGGTCGTGTCATCGAGAAGAATGGTCTCATGACGGTCATGAAGGGTGCCATTGTGTCCTCGTCACAGGATATTCGTATCGCCAAATTCACAAACGAGGTATGTTGCCCAGAGTTCATTGTTTACCTTTCCAAAAATTCGATACTGACCTGAAGTCTAGATGTCTGCCAAAGCACTTCAGGCTCATGCCGACCTGACGGAAATTTACCTCGACGGCGGCGTGCCCACAGTGATGGGCCCACGTGTAAGCATCAGGGAGTTCGCTACCGAAACTGGTTCGAAAAATGCTGCGGCTGAGCATGAAAAGCTCGTGTGGGAGCTTGCAAGCGTACTATTCGACAGCATCAAGGTCCCTTCCGACCTGCAGAATGACCCCGACGCTGCTGAAAAGATCAGACGGGAGAACCTATCCAAATTCTGGGAGCAAATGCTCGACGAGGAAACAAACAAGGGCATTTCGATGGCAAGGACGAGTGAGGAAAAGGCTTTGGCCTCGCTGGCAGGCCACCGAATAGCTGAGGCTTGCAAGCATCTACTGGACGGGAAAGACTTTCGCTTGGCAACCTTGGTCGCTCTTATCGGAAGCAGTGACGCCATGAAGAAGGACATGCGCGAACAAATCAAGGAGTGGAAGGACGCGCATGTTCTGCCAGAACTCTCCCAGCCGCTCCGCGCATTGTACGAGATGCTTAGCGGCAATGTTTGCGCTTGCGAAGGTGGCAAGAATGCGTCTACGGAAAACCGAATGAAGTCGTTCGTTATCTCTAAGGAGTTTGGTCTCAACTGGAAGCAAGCTTTCGGACTCAGACTGTGGTATGCCATCTCAGGGGATGATTTTGTCGCCGATGCTGTCGAGAAGTATCAGGGCGATGTTAGCCAGGAAAAAGAGATACCGCCTATGACATGGTTTGCCGAGGAAGGGATTCGAAGCATTTGGAACGACCAGGAAGAAGGACAGCGCCAGGACTTAATATGGGGTCTCTTGCAGTTATACTCGAATGACCGTGCTGATCTCGAGGCGATACTACGTCCTGAAAACTCGCAGCTCTCTCCTCTGGACTACCGCCTCTGCTGGCAGCTTGGCCAGGCCTTGACGGCTACCGGCAAGGTTTCGTTCGGCAAGAATGCTGACGAGAAGACTGACGCTGCAACTACTTCGTTCGCCTCGCAATTGACAACGGAAGGTAGTTGGGAGGAAGCAGCCTTCATCCTGCTCCACCTCACAGACCCCAACGCCCGAACCAAGGCAATCCAGGAGCATTTATGCCGGCACGCCGGTCTGATTGGCAACGAGCAGTCGGAAAGCTTTAAGAAGCTTACGGAGAAGCTCAAGATACCCACCCGATGGATATGGCATGCTAAGGCCCTCTTTATGCGCAGCGTGAAGAAGGATGCCTCCAGTGAAGTCCAGTGCCTTCTCCGGGCCGACTCGTATGCCGAAGCGCATCGCACTTTCATCAAGGACGTTGCCCCAGTCGCCATCATTGAGCGCGATTTCCACGCACTGGCCGATCTGTTGCGGCAATTCGATGGCCGCCAATCCCAGGTACCCGACTGGAACCTGGGTGGCGAAATCTACAAGGCTTTTCTACAGCTTGTCGATTACCAAAGCCGTCACGAGCAACCGCCAAATGCTCTTGTCAACGGATTGCTTGAGGGTCTTCCTGCCATGCACGGAAATACCCCCGAAGCTGGCATTCAGGAATATGCAGCTTTAACAGACATGGCTGCTGTCGTCGCGAGCGTGGTTGGAGATATGGCTAAGCTGGGACAGGTAAGCCCCCAACTCAAACATACAATCAACAAACAACAGCTAACGGATGCAAACTACAGATGGATCATCAACGCATCCTGAAACTGCCTCTTACCGAGGATGTATTACTCAGACACAGCCGCAATCTGGCATGGTCACATTACCATGCAATTATGGCGGGTCACTAAGCTCTATATTTTCCTTGTTTTGTAAGAGAGTTGGTTAGGAAAGGAAAAATGCAGAGGGCCCAGGTGACGAAGAAAGTGTTTATTGAAGGGTGGAGGTGAAGACGACGACTCGGCAGACTCCAAGTTCCCTCTTGCAGGACCGTTGGGCGTGATGAAGACGATTATTAGCTCACGAAGGAAAGAAGCATTTTGCTGCCTGCAAATGAAAGGGGCAGGCCACGGGTTTGACTTGCAATAGTAGTAGATAGTTTAAAACCTTTAATTCCCCAAACATATCTTCTGTGTTAAATTAATCTTGTGAATGATATTTCATATCCCCCGTCACTACCTATTGATGCCATGATTCCACGATAATCGATTTGCAAGTCGGCCGACAGGTTAAGTAAGTATCCTTGCAAGCATGTGAGAGGGGTGAAAAGAGTCATGTATATTCGGATCCTCAACATGTACATATGATCGAAGTGAATGAGGGGAAAAGCCCCCTAACAGCTCTGAGAGTCAGCAGGCTTTGGACTGGTAAGATAAACCAAATGCCGATGATGTGTGGACTCCCTGAGGATACGTGGGATGCTGTATATAGTAACTTTCAAGGCTTCCTCCGTTTCCAGGCAAGAACATGTGTGTCTAATAACTGTAGAGCTCTCTCGCCCTCGCTCTCTCTTCACACCTTCGCACCTCTTTGGCCACGCCCCTCCCTCTGCCATGGCCATGACCATGGCCGTTTCTATTTGCGTCTGCAGCCACCGGCACCGAGGTCGTTGAGACCGCAGCTCCATTCCCGTTGTTAGTACTACTCTTGCTCTGGGAGGCGGTAGCGGCGGCGGCAACAGCACCACCACCACCATCCTTTGGCTTCCCTCCTCTGCCCTTTCGTCGGCTGTTGCCCCCTTCTTCTCTCCACGTTCTTTCTCGCGGGCGACTCTCCTGGCTTCTTCCTCCTGCGTGCGCCGGCTCTCCTGGTCCCACCACTCCTGGAACGCCTGCTCTTGTTGGATCTCTTGCAGGCTGCGCTTGGCCACCGCCTCTTTGACGCTCTCCTGCTCTCGTCGCTGGTGGTCGATGATATCCGCCAGACCCAGCCCGATGAGGGACTCGGACTGCCTCGGGGTCTTCCGGATGTACGACTTGGAATGCGGCATCAGCGGCTTGTTCTCCGGAACAGATGAGGGACTAGGCGAAACCTGGGATGGGCCAGCTGCTTTGGCCTGCAGATTGGAGCTGCTGGTACGAGCCGCGGATCCGCGCGGCGTTGCCGACCCGGAGCGGTTCTGGCCGGGGAATCGGGTGTCGGGCGATGCCGTTCTGCGGGGCGTCGACTTGCCCGACGACTCCGCGGCCACGAGCGGCTTCGCGCCAGGAACAGCGAGCGATGGGGACTTGGTCTCGCTGCTGAGAACGTCCTTGATGGAAGTCTTGGGCGGTGCCGGGCTACTCTTCCATGGCGATGCTGCCTTCTTTTCGTCGACCTGAATCCACGGAGTCTGCCTTTGCTGAGCGGCCTGTGCCTCTTCCCTGGCGGCTTCCTCGGCCTGCTGCTGCAGGAATTTCTTCCTTTCTTTCTGTGACAGCTTCTGCGGCATCAACTTCGCCGCCTCTTTCTTTTCCGCGGCAAGCTCTGCAGAAAGAGCAGACTGCGTCGACTTGGACTCGTTCATAATGTCCTGAAGCCCCAGTTTCGAAGTGGAAAGCGGTGCTGCGGCCCATGGCACACTGCTTGATATTCGCTTGTTTGCACCACTGGAAGACGAAGATAGAGCAGGCCGCATGGCCAGATGGGTCGGAGGGCTTGCGGCGGCTTCGCCCGCTCGTTGAATCGACTTTCCTTTAGGCGCTTTCCAGCTGCTCTCCGATAGGCTTGGGAGCTGATCTAGCTCCTTACGTAGACCGGGATCAAGTGGCCTCGGGCAAGGGGATGACGGGCTGGAAACACTGGATGATCCATCTTCGTCCATATCGAACATCAAGTCGGCCTGGGAGTTCTTGGGCCGGAGCTCAGGGCTAAACGGCTCGTTGCGAGGAGTGCGCGACTTCTGCCTCGTCTTGTCTGGTGTGAGCGACACACCTGACATATCGTCGAGGCTGCCGATCCGTGCCTTGAAAGATGACGAAATCTTTTTCTCCTCATCCTTTGACATGGCTTTATAGGCCATCTCACGCACACGCCTTTGCCTCTCCTCGTCTATATCACTCGCCAACTGGGGATATCGCTCGTGGAGTAGCAAGTCAGCTCGACCACTTCTAGCAAATGGACATCGAGCTAGCTGGTTATCCCTGACCACTTCATCAAGTTCCACAAGAAGCTCCTCATCCAGATTGTCGAGAAGACTGACCAAAGTTAGCTAAATGGCGACAGAAGATGGGACTGCGTAAAGTATACGGAATGGCCACTTACTGGTTCTCAAGCATCGATTCCATCTGGAGACATATATATTCAAGACCCTTGTCCTTGAACTCGGTAACGGAACATACGCTGATGAGGTTGAGTAAAGTTGAGATGTTACGCATCGTAACTGAATCAAGTTAGACAAAATGGCTACCAGATATCTCATGATGAACGTACCAAATCGGCCAAGGATCTTCTGGCAAATCTGAGAGAGCCGATCTATCATCAGCTCATTGGCAATGTTCATCACATCCACCACGAGCTCCGAGAATTCGTCAATGCTGTCTGCAATCACATCATCAAACAGCTCTTCACCCACGTCGCCGTAGAGATGCTGTAGGACGTAGTGGAAGGACTCCGGATCGAAGTGCTTGAGGTCAATGGGAACTTTGTCAGACGTGCCTTGTCCCTCCATGCGGGTTGCAAGCCACATCCCGCTAGATCGGCCGTTGAAGAGACCCTGGAACCAAGGGCATCGCTGGCATAGCAGAGTGCTGTGAACTGGGATCTGGTCTCCATCGAGTTCTAGTAAAGCGTCTCCGTCTTCGAAGTATTCCGGGTCTTCGATAGCTTTGCGGTAGTCCTGGTCCATTGTCCGAGAAGGAGAGCTCTGCAGTCTTGCCGATTGTTCCAACTTAAGCATGCCAAGTTTAGTAGCGACCTTCATGAGTTCATTGCGAATTTGTCGGTAGCGGCTTGCAAGGGGAGGTGATTGGCGGGTAAAATTCCAGGCCGGAATCACTCGGTCCGCATAGGAGTAAACGACGAAGTTCAATAGAGTAATCAGGTCGATACCAGAGAACTTGATCATGATATTGTCGTCCTCCATATAGACAGTGAGAAGTTCAGGTATCTCGAATTCGCCCGTCTCGCGGAATCGTAGGAGTCCCGTTCGCAATACGGGACTACGACAAGTCATAACCCAGGTGTGTACTGGAATCTGAATACCAGGGCATGAGCTTGTGCAAACTACGGCCCCAGTGCTGTCGTTCTGGTATTTCCATTGCCGGAGATGCGATTGTATATCCTCTTCAAGATCAGTGGACGTCAGCACCTCGTAACCCAGCGTATCAACTCGGCCTTTGAGGACATCGGGATCCTGAAATTTCCAGGTGTCTTTGTTTTCACGCTTCGTCCCATTGGCAGCTTTGAAGCCCCGTAGGGCGCAGAGCGGTGCCATATCGTCCCAAAGATTCTGCTCATCAACCTCCACCTGCTCGCGAGTCACGTCGCAGTCTTTGCGGACTGCCGCATAAGCGCCAAAGGGGAGCTTCGCACAGCCGCAACCCCGCTAATAAAAGGGACACGCTGGAATTTGAAATCCTTCCGTTTCCCATCCGAAAGACCAGCGGCCTTGGTGTCCTTGGCCTTGGTTCTCTTGATGCGGCGCCATACCGCTCCAGACTGAGTTGATATCACCACTGAGCCGTTCTCTGCCACACTAACAGAAGCGGCTCCATCCTTCTTGGAGCTCCAGATGAGCTGTGGTGTCGTAACAGCATCCTTGATACGCGCTGGATTTGTGGTTGACGTCGAGATAGCTGATGACGATCCATCGTTCTTCAGGTTGAGTGACATGGTGAACAGGTCACCGCTGCCCGTTAGTGCAGCGATGGTCCCTCCACCAGATGTGATGGTGCGGATTTCTTTACGCCCAGGGTCGTATCTGGAAGACAAAGACAGTCTTCCAGATCGCTGTAGCGTAGAGTTTGTCAAGCTATCAAAAAACGGGAACTTGATCATGTTGTATCCGTAGTTCGTAAAGACGCAGACAGTACGGTCTTCGAATAGACAAGTTGTTGCCTTCTCGATGGCCGAGACCATCACAATAGATGAGTGCGACGAGAGCAGCGATGCAGCTACCTTTCGGGGAATGGGCTGGACCTCCAAAGACCTGGAATCGGCATCCATCAATGCGAGTTGCCCCACGTTCTTTCCCCAGCAATATAGCGAGGAACCAGTATGGGCAACGGAATGGATGGACGAAGCGGCAATGCCCAGCACCACTTCTTTCTTGAGAGGACCAAAAAACTTGCCGAGGTGACGTACTCATCGGCTCCTCGTCTGCCTTCAGGGGTGGCGGAAGAACATAGCCTAACTGGGAAAAGGTGTTCAGGCCCCAAGTCCACAGCTCTCCGCCGGTAGTAATAGCCAGAGTGTGATTCTGCCCCAGAGCAACTGAGACGACTTGCTTGTCGAGCAAGGGGCCTTGCACGGGAGTAAAGTGAAATCGTGTGTTTTCGTCCCCTAAACCAAGACGCCCCCGCGCCCTACTCCACATACGTACAAATTCGAGATCGGATCTGTTGTAAGAACGGCACTGTGCAACTTGGAGAACTCAGCATCCTGCACGTAAAGGGGCCGGCTCTGTATTAGCGCTGGAACTTCCGACAGGTCTGGGGCGAACGACTCCTCAAGGCTCCTCTGCTTTTGCTGGTGCTGAAGGTGCTTATCATAGAAGTACTGGACCAGATGCTCGGGTCGCTGGAGGAAGACGCGCTCGGGAAATTGACGATCATCTTGGTCGCCAAGACCCAAAGAGAGGTTCTTGTTACTTCCAAAAGTGAACAGCTCTTCGCCAAGACCCGGCAGTTTAGTCGAATGCAGACCATTCTCGTCTACGTCCGAACCCGCCTCGCTGTCCGAATCGTCATCGACCTTTGCTCTTTCCTCGGCCATCCTGAGACTGCGGAGCGCAATAGTGGCATTGTAGACGTCAAACGGCGAATTTCCCTCGTTATCTTTTGTCTTGATCAGATGGCCAACCTTCATAACATTGCCCCCAGCGATAGACACGTGCAAGTCCTTGCGTTCTTTATCCAGTAACAGTCTTGCGATCGATATGTTGCCATTGTATAGTGCTCGGTGGAGGGCGTTCCAGCCACTCTCGAAGTCTTGCGCGTATAAGTCGATGGCGGGATGGTCCAGCAGGGCCTCGACAAAGAGGATCGCATTCGCGGAGGTCGACGAGGCGGCGCGCAAAAGGAGGGTCAGCCCAGCATGGTCACGATTGTTCAGGTCGGCCTTGGAGAAGCCGCCGGGGGCCTGACCCGAGACTTTGCGCGACTTGTTTTGTGGTCGCGGAGAGCTTCCGAATGCGCCGGGGCTTCCTACTCCAACAATGCCTGGGCCCTTGGACGGATACGTATTCTGGGAGTATCCGGCCGGAGCCAGTAGCCGACGGAATCTGTCGACATCGTTTTCCCAGTAGTACTTCCAAAGTAGATGACTCATGTGGTATACAGCGGCGGAGGGTCCAAGCAGCTCAAATAGCACCCGCTGTGAGTCTCGAGGATCACGGCCTTTTTAAGGTGCGCTTTCTGAAGCTGCTGCGACGGGGGAGAGAGGACAAGCTTCGAGAGTTGCAGCTCTCTATCTGGGTGTGGTGTCGGTTGATTCGTCGTCGCAGCAGTCGGTACGGTTGTTGAAAGGGTAGATAAGGGATTAACCTTAGGGTTTCGCGACTCGATTTGGAGTTGAAGTTGGAGATGGTACGAGATCGAAGCAGTGGCAAGGGGAGATAAGGTTTGGCTTATCGGGGTCCAGAGGTAGGTGTAGGTGTACAGGTCAGGGTGAAGTCCAGTTGACACTCAGCTGGCGCACGGCACACACAGTCAATAAATCGCTCTTCAACAAGGCTTGCCTATTCCTAGAGGATGGGATCGTACATGCAGAGAAGCCAGGGAGTACATACGAGTATATCTGTCGCAGGAGATGCTGTGGTGGCGGGGTAGTTCAGGAGGGCAACTTGTCGATGCTCGAGATGATGATGTGTGTCATGTAATGGAACCCTATGCGCTCGCGACACCGTCGCGCCCGACCAATCGGAAGAGCTAACGCAGGCTCATGGGGCATCCTCAGGGCAAGGACAGCTCTCCCATCCCCCCGAGCTGCATCCTAGGTAGAAGCTTCGGGGGGCAATCTACAGCCCTATCAGCCGATCAATTGTTGAACGCCTAGGTCTGGAATGCTAGTGAATTAATTGTGTTATATAATGACCTTTGATCCATCTAAATATCACTCTCAAGTAGATGAAGGAGCAGGTAACTCATGAGCCTCTAACATTACTTACTTAACCTACAACATTTATTCGTTACGCCTGCAGACGGCTAGGATTAGAGCAGTGGAGCTGTACATAGCATGCACGCCTAGATGCCCCGCGATGCACTTTGGGCCAGTTCGCATCGCTAGACTGGCGAGCATGAATGCACTAGGACAGCCAAGGGACAGAAGGAATCATTGCCTACCCTATACTCGGAGAAAAGGCATACCTGCAGCCAGAAATGATCCGCGCAATGACTTGTTTGTGCACGAACGGCTACATGCATACATTTCAGTGAGAGACATGTTGTTTGTTGGGATTGGCTATGAATTGCAGTAAGCAAATCAATCAGGCATCAGTTTCGGTTATGTAGAAGTACATATAGACAAGTGCATACCTGCGTATATGTGAAGATACTGGACTGACCGGGACAGTGGAAGTTGCATGCTACAACCTGGCGCCGACAAGCGTTGCAAGCCGAGAAAGTCCGGGGTTATTTCATGGTTATTTGATGACAGGCGCTGACCCACCACAGCCGTTATCGCATGCAACACAGCGGGATTAAGCGCTCGGCTCAAGAAATATTTCAATTTCCTTGTCGCGTGCCTCACTGCATACAAGTCGATTGTCTTCCCTGTCGCACCACCAATTGCCCTGCACTCGACGTCTAGTAAACACTGTGGGCTCGTGGCAACTCTGACTTCATTTTCCACCACCCGAGCCCGGCGACAACTACCCATCGTCATCCCAGTACACTGCTGTCAAGATGTCGTCCCAGGAGAAGCCCCTCCCCTTCGTTTACCAGTTCGCCGCTGGTCAGTACTTGTGCCAACCCTGCCTCGCTACTTCCTCCTGCTGACCGTTCTTACAGGCGCAATTGCTGGTGTGTCGGAGATTCTGGTCATGTACCCGACGGATGTTGTCAAGACACGGTCAGTACTTCTGTTACTGTCGCATGATGCGCACCCCCGATCCTAAGCTGACCATTACCCCGGAACAGACAACAGCTTGCCACCGAGAGCATTGGCATGGTCCAGACCTTCCAGAACATTGTCCGAAACGAAGGCCCCGGCCGTCTCTACCGGTTAGCCGCCCCGATTTTGCGCTGGATTGGGTGAACACTAACAGCCGAGCAGTGGTATTCTGGCTCCCATTCTCATGGAGGCTCCCAAGCGAGCCACCAAGTTTGCTGCCAACGACTCGTGGGGCAAGGTGTACCGCAATGCCTTCGGTGCCCAGAAGATGACACAGGGCCTGTCCATCCTGACCGGCGCTACTGCTGGTGCGACTGAAGCCTTTGTGGTGGTGCCTTTCGAGCTCGTCAAGATCCGACTGCAAGACAAGGCCTCCGGTGGAAAATATGCTGGCCCTGGAGATGCCCTGATGAAGATCATCAAGAACGAGGGTCCTCTGGCTCTTTACAACGGTCTGGAGTCCACCCTGTGGCGTCACATTCTCTGGAATGCCGGATACTTTGGCTGTAAGTCAAACAAAACGAACCCGGGACCTCCCCTGTCAAGCAGTCATTGCTCTATGCTTGGCGTATTTACTCTGCTCTGCAACTACATGTCTAACTCACATAATTATAGGCATTTTCCAAGTCCGTGAACTTCTGCCCGCGGCCACCTCCAAGAAGTCGCAAATTGGCAACGACATTATTGCCGGCTCTATCGGTGGTACCGTTGGTACTATCATGTAAGTTTCTCCAGCCCCTCACTTGAGTTGCTTTTATATTATGAGGCCGATTCTGACCAGTGACCAGTAACACGCCAATGGATGTGGTCAAATCCCGTATTCAGAACAGCCCGAAGGTTGCCGGCGTAGTGCCCAAGTACAACGTAAGCAAAGCCTCCTGTCCTTTTACAGAATCAGTGACTTACCTTAATATTGCAGTGGGCATGGCCATCCGTCTTTATGGTACTGCGCGAGGAAGGATTCGGTGCTCTTTACCGTGGTTTCGCGCCCAAGGTGCTGAGGCTCGGGCCTGGTGGTGGTATCCTCCTAGTTGTCTACACCGGCGTTATGGATTGGTTTAGACAGATGGGCGTTGGGTCTAAGTAAATCGGTCACTTACCCTTGATACCCAGTCAGATAGATGTCTTCGTTTAGATTTCAGGCCCACAATCTCTTTTGGCCTCCAAATACAGGACACTATACAGACACTTCTCAACCGACGTTGCTATGTCTTTGTAGTTCTTGAACGCTCAATCCCCTGCAATCCCATATTGACAACAGCCTCTGATCTCATTGCATATGTCCTCATGCCATCCCTGGCCTCTGCTGATCTAATTGAATACATCGTTCTTCGGGTTCCTCCCGACTAAGACTATGATTTTATAATCGTTGCGTTCACATACCTTCCCCTACACTCCCACAATCTTCTCAAAGATATTGCAGAGCCTAAATAAATCATGCAAATCATATTCCTAGATTCGCACCTTTACAACACCTCGCGACCCTCACTGCCTCAGCCGGGCCGGATTACACTGTTTCTGCGGGCTGTAACTCCTTAAAAGGTTTGGCAATCTGGTATGTGACCCATCACACTTGTTTGCCTTTTCAATCTTCTTTGCCCACCACCGGTGATGCTCCGCCTGCTGTTGGTATTGCTGCCATCCTACACATAGGGGGCCAATACGATGATATAGCTACATCTTCCGTCAAATCACCCAACACCTGTGAACTTGCCTTCAAGTACAGCCTATATCCTTCACACAGTAGTGATCCAGGGGCAACTGAGAGTACCACCGAAAAAACCGTCGAATAGGCAGACTTTTCAAAATAACCCGGGGAAAATCTTGAAGTATCGACTGTTAACCTTGATTTCAGGCTATTCCCCCTGAACAGATCTTCCAGGCCAGTTGAGCCATCCCGACATATTGCCCCTATCTGCCATATTCCTTCAACCTTTGGCAGTTCAGCTCAGCGTCGACGCCAGTCGATTCAGCCTAAAGTTCTCTCCACGCCGAGGGCCCTGGGGTGAGCATACTCTCGGCTACTGACCGAAAGTCACCCCATTACGATACATATTCATCCAACTTGGTGAGTCCCAGCCGTTCCATCTTCACGACTACATTCAATGGCCAGTATTTACATCCTGCCTGTGCCACCTTCGTTAAACTCTCATCTTCCACTTGATTCTGCTTTCCTACTGACTCCTGGTCCCTGGATTGCTTTTTCTTTGACAAGCTCTTTGCCTTCTTTCATTTCCCAGCTGACCATCTAAGAAGTCACATGGATGTTGTGAGCTCCTAGGATAGGTAAGTGTAATATTTCACTGCGATCTTCATGGCTACCACATAACAATCCTCACGCTTATCCCCTTCCTTCTCTCGCAGGACTTGGCACTTCTTTGACAGTTGGGGATCTATCCTTCTCTTGCGAGGCAGCATACGCTTTCCCATCTTTTCTAAAATCACCTATGATCTCAATCTGTTTCATCCACGAGCACTCTTAGATACCAAGGTGAGGTCGAGGTAAG
Source organism: Apiospora hydei (assembly GCF_038363865.1). Taxonomy (NCBI): domain Eukaryota; kingdom Fungi; phylum Ascomycota; class Sordariomycetes; order Amphisphaeriales; family Apiosporaceae; genus Apiospora; species Apiospora hydei. Next base: position 2,287,348 of record NW_027117364.1, on the reverse strand, counting down.
TTATCTTGTATTGATATACGAAAACCAGCCTCATCGTCACCAACACCGTCACCAACATCGTCCGTCCCTTCCACAACTGTCCCTTCCAATGTGGTGATCTCCCGACTGCCAGTCAACATTAGGAAGGTGCTTCATAGTCTCTTATCTATCATCACACAACACCCTGATTCTGCATCGTTTTACCATCATACCTACGTTCTTTCCCAACACATCCAAACAGCAGACCCTACCAGACTCCTCTCAAACCTGGCTTTCATTTCTGAAGTGGATTTCCATTCCTGAATCATTTTACCAGATTCATGGTTCTCATCCGTTCAGCGTCACGCTAAGTCAACTACATTCACTGCGCCCCCAAGTTCAATATGGGATTAATGGAACATTGGAGCGATGAGGAGGACCCGGACAACGAGAGCGATAGCGGTGAGACCGTAATCGCGAACAAGAGTCGATGGGATCTTGAATTTGATGACAGCAATGTGTCGACCGCCCCAGAGACTGTAAGTAGTCATCAAGACAGCGGCGAAGGCCCCAGCAGACGGGCCCAGGCTGCAGGTGGTTCGCCAGACGATGATGGCGACGACTCGGATAATGGAAGCAACAACTCTGGAGGTGCTACCAGGGACAATGGTGAAGGTCCCAGCAGATACAACGGTGAAGGTCCCAACAGAGACAACGGTGAAGGTCCCAGTAGACTGCCTCAGGCCGCAGGCGGCGCACCAGACGATGGGGGCGGCGACCCAGGCGATAGCTCGAGCGACGACAGCATCGACTCTGGTTACGTCTCAGATGGCAGAGGCAGAAATTCTGGAGACGATGATGAAGATGAAGACACTGATGGTAAGTGCTTCAAGTCAAGTTGCAAGTCTGGTTCAGCTAAAAACATCCCCTTTTAGAAGACGCTAATGACCGTGACGAGTCTGTTATGCCGGATGTCATCGAAGATGATAGTGACGACAGTGATTCAGCCTGCCACTCCGACGATGGAGATGATATCGCTCTGTGGCCCCATGAGAGACTCATCGTCGAGTACCGCCGAAAGGTCGACAAGATAGGAGGCATCAGGAGAAAGGGTAAAAAGCGCATCAGAAAGTTGAACAGAACGATCCAAACATTGCGAAATTGTGTCACAGAGAAGAACAGTTCGATCAGAGATCTCGAGGGGCAAATCAGAGATCTTGAGCAAGAGACCCAAGAACTAAGAGATCGCCAGAGGGGGATCCGACCTCCTCCCACGCCATGGACCACGCTGTGGCAACAGGGCCGGCCCTACCTCTCTGAGATTTACAGGGAAGCTTGCAAGCAGCTCAACATGTCACAGGTTCCCACCAACGTCCATCCCCAGCTCACCCTGTCGCTTCGAGAGCTCAGCCAAAGGCAGATGAACGCTGCATATGGCCTTGACGGTGGCGGTGGCGGAGACGGCAACGGAGACGGCAATGGAGACGGCAACGGAAACAGGGCCGACAATATGTCTATTAATAGCGAAGGCGACGACGGTGATGGTGACAGCGACAATGAGTCCGACCTGTTCGTCCGACAAGAGTCGTCCGCACCACCCGCTGACCGGGATGAGATGCCGTTCAGACCCTTCAATTTCAACGGGCTCCCTCGCGAGGTTCAAGAGCAGATCTTCCGGTATCTCTTTGTCAAGACGGATCTTGTTCACTGTCTTTCCCGCTTGGACCCCCGCAATCCTCCCCTGACTCCTAGACCACTTCATCGCTTCTTCTGGGGCGGCAGTCAGCGACAGTGCTCCGTCACATTAGCTCACCGGCCCAACAGCGTTCTCCGGCTACTGCTGATCTGCAAGAGATGGCTGTATATTGGTGTCCATGCATTCTACGGTCTAAACACCTTCGCATTCGTAAGTCTTGGAATTAGAGATGCCAACAAGCAAGCTAACATTGTCTTAGTCGTCTTTAGGAGAGCTGGGCCGCTTCATGAAAGGCAGCGGCTCTCGTTTGGAGCGAATCGTGAACGTGGAGTTATTCTGTAAGATACAAACCAGCGTCCTCCCTACATCAGGCCCTACTGACTTTCCTAACAGGGCACGGAGCTATCATGCCTCGCCACCCATCGCTTGTTAACCAACGAACTTTGCCCCTTCAGTTCTTCTGCGATACCCGGCGTCTCAAGACACTGGTGGTAAGTAAACTCTAAGCCAAATCTAGCAATTGTCTGTCACTAACCCATGTTAACAGGTCCATCTCCAAGAGCGTAGGTTCACTGCATCTTTTGCCCGCTTGGAGAACGCAATGCTAATCAAGGATTCCCAGAGGATGAACGACGAACTCGCAGAAAGTACGAGATACAAAAGGAGGACGACAATGGAAACGACAACAGCGGCGTTCCATACGCTGGATCAAGGCTTGACCTGAAGGATCCATTCAAAGTGCTGATGGAACAGACACGAATTCAGCCTAACCACCGACAGTACCGCAGCATTCGAACAATGCATGGACTTGGTAAACGGACACTGGCCCATCACTCTCAGAAAAAGAAGAACTAACCGTGTACGTGCAGATTTCGTCTACCAGCTCCGAGGCATGACCTGGGTCAGAATACGCGAAGCCCAGGGCCCCGTTGCTCGTCAGAAGATTCGCGACTGGAGTGTCGTCGATGACATCAACGCTGTTGCCACACTCCCCAAGGAACCCGGCTACGCATTCGCATCCGAGCTGGATAACCTCTCGCCCATCGCAGGACTTGGCAACTTTGTGCCAACCGATGATGACAAGGATATCGTCAGAATATGGTATGCCGACGATGATCCCATGAGAGAAATCCTTGGCATGGATGATGACGGCGATACCATCAGCGTTGTCAGCAGTGATGCGCGCTCTACCCCGTCCATATCCGATCATTCTGATGATGGCGGATCCGACGATGATGATGACCCCAATACTCCATCTGTTGATGGTGGAGGTGACAATGACAGTGGTGTTGACGTCGACATGAATGATCTCGATGATAGCGGCATTGATGTCGACATGGCTGACGACAGCGACAATCGCGACAATACCCCATCGGATGCAAGCAGTACCCTGGGTGATGACGGTAACGATCTTGAAGACCCAGAGGAGGATGATGCTGCTCTCGACGGCATCAACGACGGTCTTGATCAAATGGATATGGGTGACGAATCGGAAAGCATCGACGAAGATGCTGGGGATGATAACATGGACAATGTCTCAACGACTACTGATAGTAGCGGCGATTCTGACGACAGTTCCCGCCCCAACGACACTGGACTTACTGGGATTACTTCCGACTACTCGTCAGCGGTAAACGCTGTCAACTTGGGCCAGAGCTCTCGCAACCGGTCCAATACCGTATCATCCTCCGCAGCCGATGCGGGCGATGACGCAGGCGACCTAGGTACCATTGAAGACGACAAGAACGAAGAAGAAGAGAAGGAAGACGAGGGCGATCTAGACGGCGACAACAATAAAGATCGTGCTGGCAGCGAACAGTCCTCCCTGTTTGTGCCTCAAAACAACGACGACGACTTGTCCGTCAAGTCAGAACAGGCCCCTACACACATCAAGACGGACAGCGACGAGGAGAAGCACAAGATCATCGATCTTACCAGCGACGACAGTGGCGGCCCGAGCCGTGCTGCTGCAGGAGATAAGAGCGACGCGTCAGTCGTGATCAAGAACGAGAACACTGGCAGCGGCAGCGGCAGCGACCCGGGCCCCTCGAGACGGGGACCCCTTGTCGGCGCGAACCGCGACGTGCCCATGGAGATTGACTCCGACGAGCACGACAACAAGCCGCCGCAAGATACCGACAGTACCATGGATAACTCAGACGCCGAGAGCGGCAGAAGTAGCTGGCAGGATGCCCAGTCCCGTTCGCCTTCCGCCGCTGCCTCTTCTCCTTCCATCGCCGGTTCTTCGAGTTTCTTTAGGCGCAGACGCTACAGTCCAGGCCCTGGAAGCGGTATGCAGCGCAGCCCGAAGCGCCAGCGCACTCAGACCCCGTCCGAATCCGGAAGAGCTTCAGCTTCCGAAGCAGGAAGTTGCGCAGATTCGCCGATATCCATTGATGATTAACTCTTCCCATTTTCCTTATTATCATCACGGGTCAAACCATTTGCGATGAATTTCCCCGAATCCAAATCATTCACTGATTTATCTGTTTTATCTCTGTACTACCATATCAGCCTCCACCATCGGCGAGCACATACAGACACATCTCGCGATGTGGATACGGACCAGTTGAGTTGAAACAACCGCTGCTGCTCAACTTGGGTAGTTTACTGGATCCTCTCTGCATCATCATGAGATACCCCGTGTTTTCTACTTCACCGAACGATACCCATTGCGAATCAATTTTACGAGCACATTCTTCTCACCACGACAGACCGGATACTGGAAGCCGGAGAGTCCCTACCTCTCAATTCTGAGATGGCGGTCGCCCATGAACAAGGGGTGGTTTTGATTTGCGATGAGTTACAGGCAACCAATGGACCAAATGGAGTCTGCGTCTTCATTCATGAAACTAGTTTCTTACTTCGGATAGCCTTAATATTCAGATCTCCGTTCTCTTATGACTTGAAATGTGGTTTCTTGATCGCTAAAACGTGGTATCTAGTCGAAAGTAATCTTCTTGCCCTCAAACTTGGCATTCGCCATCTTCTCCTTCGCAGCCTTGGCCATATCCCAAGAGGCGTGCAGGGGTCCAGTATCATCTCGTTTTGGCTTTGCCGGTAGCTTGGGAGCAGCTTCAACAGCCGGCTCGAAACGAGGCTTCGGGCCGTCAAAGCTGCGCGGGGCTCTTCCCAGAGCCGCGTCCCTAAGAGCGCGGCGGTTAAGCTTGAGCGGAGCCGCCGAGTCGTCGAAATTGCGACGGGCAGGCTTGGGCGGGGCCGGGGCCGGTGCCGAATCGTTGAAATTGCGTTGCCGATCGGGATGGACGCCCTCGGGCGCTGGTTCTGTCGGCTTCGCCCGTTTCTCAAACGCGGACTTGATGCCCTGCTTCCAAGGCGCGCCGTGCTCGTTGCCGACGGCGCCCCTCTTGGCATCCCAGCCATCGTCTCTCGAGTCCTTGGGCTTGTTGAGATGCTTGGCTTCCTGCTTGAACTTCTTCTCCCAGATGGCTTGGCGGGCGCGCTGGCCACGCCGGTTATTGCGCGCAGGAGCAACATCCACGTCAGAAGCATCGCTTTCGCTACCCGAGATGTAGCCACCCATTAACGAAGGCAAGAAGGTAGAGTCCCCAGGTCTTGAAGGGGCAGCCTTCGTTGCGCGCGCCTTCTTGGGCGGTGGCGATACCGCTTCGCTCGAGGCATCACTTTCCTCCTCCTCCTCCTCTTCTTCCTCCTCCTCCGCTTCTTCCTCATCTTCCTCGTCTTCTTCATCTTCGTCCAGGTCTACGGCAACACCGTCGTCATCTGCATCGGATTCTCCCCCAGAGAAGTAGTCAGACGGACCTCGAACTTCGGCCTGCGGACCTTTCTTAATGACCGCAGAGCGACTATTCTGCAAATCGTTCTCGTCACTTTCCAGGTCATCTCCTTCAGAGTCGCTTGAACCACCAAGCAGGGCCTCATATCGGGAAAGAGCCTTCTCTTCCTCATCTTCGTCGCCGGAATGGTGTCCCTCATCACCAGAAACACCTCCCCATTCCTCCTCGTCGGACTCGGCAGGTTTCTTTTGCGTCTTCGCCTTCGTACTCTCGACGGCGGTCTTGGCTTTGCGCGCCGGCTTCTCGTCCCTGTCATCGGCCTGTTCCTCCTGCTCCTCGCGTCCGGCCTTGCCCTTGGCCCCCTTGGCCCCTTTGCCCGGCAGATCGACACGCAGGGCTAGGCAGGTGGCCTTGACGGCCTCGTCCAGCACGTCCTTGACCTGCTTCCTGTTACAGAGCCCGCTGGTGACATTGTGCAGGGCGCTTCGTTCCTCCTCGGTGATGTTGGGCTTTGGCACGGGCTTGATGGTGTCGGGCAGGTTGGGCGACTCGGCGACGCCTTTGATTTTGAGCAATTGAGTGCACAGGATCGCATGGGCGGCTTGGTGGAGGTCCAGACTCTGTTTTTTGTTTCGTGTATTAGCATGGTGACGCGCAACATAGATCTGGGAGTAATTGCGCACCTTCAAGACGGCTACCTCCCTCTCCAATCGCTCGACCTTGTCCGCGTTGGCCTCGCGAACTCTCTTGGCCAGGCGTTGCCGTTCGAAGCCTTTGGAGGTCTTCAAAGCGCGAAAAAGCTTGATTTCGAGATCCTGGAGCTGCGCATCCAGCTTAGGCTCGTATCTCTTTCGTTTGACCATTTTGTGTATTATCTGTGTTGTCGCCCAGGGTGTTTTGGGCGGAATTGCAGGCGCTTCTCAAGTCTCAACTGATAAGATCGCTACAAAAATTTAGCCTTAGCTCTTGGATCGACCCTTGGAGGTTCGTTGCCAAGCCCGTTGCACTTTAAAGTGGGTCGATCAAACTACTCGGCAAAGCATTGAAGCTTATCACAACTACCAGTGGTTTGGAAGTCCTGCACACGGCACATCGCGGCAGCTCCTTCTCCTTCTCCTGAAGTCGCCCCGTCTTTGATTCACTATGGCCTGGACTCTCATATCGCCGTTATTAGCATTTGCAACAAAGGCCAAGCCATGAGCGCCAGCAATCATCCATGTCCGTCGTCATTCAATCCACTGAGGGGTACGGCAAGCATCGTAGCGGGGTCGCTGCGCCTGTAGCTTTCGAGACACAGGCACAGACATGGATGCTTCGAACCAAGTCCAACAACCAACCCCTGATGAGAGCAAGACAGCCAGCCTCCTGTCATGGCAATAAGGAATACACATCAAACTCTTCTTTCTAAACCGATCCTTGCAGCTGCGGAATGTTCTCTTCTGATCGTTGGACTTGCCTGAATAACTAGCTTTCTCGCTCTCGGGTTAGGAGTACTGACGAAATGGAATCAGGAGATGTATCATCCCCTTGATGGCGACAACGCTGCCCTTGGTATTAAAGGTAGGTCCTTTCCGCAATGGAATAATCAACAGGCCTAATTGTTTATTTAATTAGGCATTAAATCTAGTAGGATAAGCATTATGTACCTACTTGGATAAGCGTTATATTACGCCACTAAATATCCCCTATTCCATACATCACGATACGATATGGTGGGGGCAGCGCTGTCGCCATCAAGGGGATACGGAGAGCACTCGTCTCCCGTTTAAACTCACTGCCGTTTGCTACCTGGCCTGTATCAAGTAACGCCACATGCTGGCAGGTAATAGCTTGGCAAGACTGGATACCCGAGATCATGACACTATGGATATACGCTAAGTAGGCAAATGCTCCATCCGAAGTCAAGTGGAACCTCGGTATTTCTAAGCAAACATCCCAAGTACCCTTTAAAAGGTGAGTGACGTACTCGAGAAATTTGCTTAACCCTCAAGTGTATCTTAAAAGCCATACCTCAATCCTGGAGTAGCTATCATATCAATCTTGAAATAATGTCTTCTTCTCAGGCAACAGCCAGCCCATCAGTAGCTGCCGGCGACATCTTCAATGTCAATGGCATGGTTGCGGTGGTGACAGGTGGCGGCACAGGTATGTTTTGCCGTCAAGTTCAGTTTTGACTTCCAAACGCTAACTTCGTAACAGGGATCGGCCTGATGATGTCCAGAGCCTTGGCGGAGAACGGAGCTGCCAAAGTATACATCCTGGGGAGACGCGCAGACGTCCTGCAGGAGGCCGCGAAGACCGTCGGCCAGCCGTCCGTCGTCGTCCCACTCGCCTGCGACGTCACGTCAAAGGACTCCCTGAAGGCCGCCGTGGACCAGGTCAAGCGGGAATCCGGCTTCGTCAACCTGCTGGTGTGCAACTCGGGCGTGAGCGGGCCCTCGACCAAGCGTGCCAGCCCGGACATGAGCGTCGCCGAGTTCGCCGAGGAGAACTTCAACGTGCCCATCGAGGACTTCACGCAGACCTTCGCGGTCAACACGTCGGCCGTGTGGTACACGACGATGGCCTTCCTGCCGCTGCTGGACGCGGGCAACAAGAAGGGGAACGTGTGGCAAAAGTCGCAGGTCATCGCCACGAGCAGCATCGCGGGCTTCAACAAGGTCAACACCGGCGGCTTCGCGTACGGCCAGTCCAAGGCGGCGTGCACACACCTCATGAAGCAGCTGTCGGTCAGCCTGCCGACCTTTGACATCCGCGCCAACGTCATCTGCCCGGGCCTCTACCCAAGCGAGATGTCTGCCCCCATCATCGAACGCCAGGGCGGCTTCGGCAAGGACGCCATCCCGCTAGAGCGCGCGGGCGACGAGCAAGACTTGGCGGGCACCATCCTCTACCTGGCCTCGCGGGCTGGCGCCTACTGCAACGGGACCATCATTGTGTCGGACGGCGGGCGGTTGACCACATTCCCTTCGACATACTAGAAACTTGCCGAGGGGTTTTCCGGCCTGCATTCACCAAAGCCCCGGGTTGAACCGTCAGAAGACAGGCCGCCTATTGGCACGACCAACACGGGATGAGCATTTGAATACTCGAGAAACATAAAACAAACATTTATATGGTATGATAGCGCTGCTAGTATAAACATTAGATAATTAACCCGGCTTTTTCGCTCCAGAAACTCCGTGCAAGCATTCTCTAAGCCAGATTTCATTTTAAACCCCCCAACAGATCATGTTCCACTCCAAATGCTGTCATAACATCAAGGAAATTCCTTCGGGTTTCCTTGTCTGATGCATTATAAAAACCCCCTAACCATATGGATTATGTTCTCAGCCTTTTTCTCAAAGTGAACATTACACATACACCTAGCACGAGAAACGTCAGTATTCTTGGTCATGGTAAGGATGCATGTGTTGAGAGATGGGGAAGGCAGGAACGTGAGCAACCTTTGCAGATTGTCGCGCCCCATCATTTCCGAAACATGTAGGAATAAGGGAAACGGGATTTTACTTACATGTGCACGTCGCCGTCTCGGTCCGGGGAGGCACGGGGCCGAATCCGGCAAACATACCCCCGGCTGTTGTGGTTGCGCGTGAAATGGCAAAGTATGTTTGACGGCAAACGGGGAAGAAGTGTCCTGTTGAGGAACTTGCTGCCCGTATTCGGCCTTTTGTGTTGCCGCTCCTTCTTCAGCAGCTCTTCGCGCTCCCAGCGCGAGGTGTACTCAGGGTTCTCGGGGGATGCGCGTATTTGCACAAGTTGGCAAACCTGCAGTGGCCCTTCTTCCAGAATCGGCATTCCTTCTGAGACTCGGGACGGTAACTGTCGGGCCCGGCGGGAATGCCAAAAACATTGGTGATTTTCCGAGGGGATTTGTTGCTGTCGCGACGAAACCGAGTCATGGTGAAGAACCTGTTGGGGCTGGATGCAGCTGCAGAGTGGAATGTGAATATGTAGCGAAAAAGGGGTTTTAGAAAGTCCTCCTGAAATATGGAAAAGAAGAACAAAAGGTGTTGTCTAAATAAGAAGAGGCTCCGGGCCGAAATTCTGAAATGCCGCACAGCGCTGAACTGGAATACTGATTGATATATGAGACTGAGAACTGATGGATGAGCAGGGGTAGAGGCACGGGTACTTGTACCGACACACGAAACAACACTTCTTTGCTACTCCTTTGTGTGCGGTCTGGAACTATTAACATTGTTATCAAGGATGAAAGAGATCTTTGGGTTACTGTGGTGTTAATTTCCCCTTTGTTCCGGGTAGGGCAGTATAGCCCATACTAAGCAACACAAGCAAAACAAAACGACCGGTTGTGATCAATGAAGGATGAAAAGAAGGCTTTCAAGCGATCCAAGATTGACAGGCTAATTACCAGATCAAGAAATATAATATTAGTGCTGGAATCTCACGTGGACTAACACGAGGTGCTTGGTGACACAACCACGCTCCGTAATCACCGGGTTTCGTTCCGTGATGTAGTGAACTACTTGAAACTCGAATTCGGCAGCGTGGTATTCTCGCAGTCGTATAAATATATCTACTCTAGAATAGGTGGCGTATTTCTATTGCAGCGATCAGGGTGACTATCTTATTTATACGACTTGATGATATCTTCAGAACATGACTATGCTCCATCATCCTACACAGGCCGGCCGACGCTGGTGGCCTTGGCAGCAGGAGTTTCTTGAGGTTCGCAACAACGAGTAACACTGGCCTGGGATCTAGAGTAACAGAGACTCCCTTGGGCACCCTCGACTACCTATATGATGGCAAGCTACGGTATAGCTAAGGCCTCAAGGATCTCCGAGTTTATAGCAACGGAGAATCACATCTTGTTCTACTAACACCAGAGCTATCTGTTGAATGGGCTCTCTGTACTGCAGTACGGTGTGGGTGATGCAAAATGTAGTATATTGATTCGGCATACTCTTTCTACCTAAGGAGGGGATCTCCAGATCCCTTTCGTACGAGGATCTGGTGGACCGTGCGCGGAGCGCACGTGATCCCCCTTTTCGAGTGTGGCCAGCCCCTGAGCTGGATATACCAACACTATCCATTTGACCAAAAGACACGCCTGGTCCACCCCGGAAATATTCAGATTTACAAATAGCTTGTCAATGTAGATTTTCATATTATTATAGACATTACTGAGCACAACAGTCTTACCATGTATTTACACTATTTTGTTTCCCATCGTGCATAAGCCTATGCTGGACCTCCCCTTGCAACCCCACGCTTGTCTTTCCACGGTATATTTACCACCATCCACGGCAGCCATAGGAGTAAAGGTCAACATATAAAGAGACATCCTCCCTCGGAAGCCCGGTCCCCTGGCCAGAGCAAGAGCCGCTTCCCAACTTATCCCTGGACCTGTCGTCATCATCTCGCAGCGTCGTACACGTGATGTTTCCATTAATGCGGTGCTGAAGCCCCGTTTCGAGTCAATCGTCGAAGACAATCATCCTATCTTTCCTGTCCTGTCAAATCCTCCCAAGTATCCCGGCTTGCCCGCCCCGCGGGTCTTGGTTATGAGGTGGTTGAACATCATGGTGGTATTCAGATGAAAACATGCGTCACAGGAACTATACAGAGAAATATATTTGCGACAAGCAGTCTAATGAGTGATGGGTTCAAAGTAGCAAACGGCTTTATTTAACTATTTAGGAAAACTTTCTCACGTCCCAGCACCCATCCTTCATATTTTGTATGATTGTTTGGCTTTAGCCGTTACGAGAAGAGTAAAGTGGTTGGCTTTAGCCGTGAAGAGAGAAGTAAAGGGATGGCGTTAGCCGTGAGGGAGGAGACTAAACCTGGAACCCAGCAGAGTTTTTGTTCTTGGGGCACAACACTACTTTTTTATATGTCGTCCTTGTCGATTATGGCGACGACGGTTTTACCCTGGAGGTCTGTGTTGCCTTGTTGCAGTGTTTTGAGTCATGCTTTTCCGCCAAGCCCTCGACGTTCCCGGTCAGTACCTGGTGATGCGCGGGGGAGTTCGCTAATTCTGCCTCAGTTAAGTTTCTCCGAGATGGATTCACCTGGCTCGTTTGATTGAGTGGCGGCGGGCTCAACGGGAGAGGTCTTGGACGACCGGGCTGGGGCAGCTGGAGCCTTGGGGGCTGGGGCTGGGGCAGCAGGCGCAGGAGCAGGCCATAGGTATCTTGTGTATAGGTCTTGAATAAGAGGCACAAGAGTAGGTGCAGCCGGAGCTGGAGCTGGAGCTGGAGTTGGAGCAGCTGGATCCCTTGGGGTCTGTGCTGGGGCCGCTGTCAGAGTCGGGGCAGCAGCAGGCGCAGTTGTTGGAGCTGGAGTTGGAATAGTGGCACCCTCGGGCGGAACATGATACTGAAAGCAGTCAGCATACTGGGCTATTGATATAGGAACACATGGGTACATATTATGGGGTACCTACGGTGGCGGCGAATTTAATCTCTTGGATTCTGACCTTCACGCCAGCAAATACGACATCGCGGAGAATATTCTTGGCATTGTCCGCATCCGCTTTGTGCGGGAAGAACAGGACACACAGTCCTAAAGTTTCGTATGTCAGCGAGGCTCATTCATACCAAGGTAAGTCGGCAAGTATTACCGTTGTGGTTGTCGCCGGGCCTGGTTCTCAAGGTCTCCCAGTGCAGTTCGCAGCTGGGGACGCCTTTGCTGGCCAAGAAGTTTCGGAACTGCGTCTTGGTCTGGCCGAGAGCGATGTTGCAAATGTAGGCACCGCGGCCCCGTTTGGTGGCCTTGTTCATGAAAGGTCGGTTGGAGGAATCGAGAATTTTGAAGCTGTACATTTTGTAGAGCTTGTGAGGATGTGGCCTGGGAGAGGTGAGGTAGGAGTGTTGTGGACAGTCTTGTTGTTGACGAATTGTTGATGGCGGATAGACGTGTTGGTTGCGGATGGGAGAACACGACGAGCAAAGCGTTGAGAAGTCAAGAGACGTTTGTTTTATGGGATCTTTGATTTGGTGGTGTATGGAATATCGGCCTCTATTACACAGTCTGCCACTTTGTTCTTTCCTTTCCCAGAACTTCCCATTCTGTGCAGCGGAAAAATTGATTTGTGGGCTTGCCAAATACGAGTGCTCCTTCCTCTGTTGAGCGTGCTTTCCTCGTCTGAGCTAATGTTATAAGCGTAGATGTGTCATGCCTGGGACAGGTAACTTTAAGTAGGTAACAAATATGCATCTGCGGCCCCCCTTTGTGGCTGGATGTTTCATGGGCACTTTCAAGTCGTGCAGATCACAAATCGACTCGGACTTCAAGCAATAGGGCCTTTTCAGATAAAACAACTGGTGTCGTTGTACATTTAGAAGAGGTGTCTATACTTGGGTGGTGGTGTATTTGGTAAATTTGGAACGTTACGACTCCGGCATATAAAACATTGGATGATTAGCAGCCTTCGCAGTGTTGGGATCGATTCCAACCGAATCAAACTGCCATATTGGGGAAGTCAGGCTGCTGGCCTGGTCATTCGTCGAATAGAGGCCGGAAAGACCGAGTGCACGTGTGGTGCATCTCCAGAATTGAGCGAACATGGCTTGATCTCCCCGGGAAGGCACGAGAGGGCCCAGAATCCCCTCGAAGCGTGTAGCGGGTCCACCGTTCTGTTTGTTCTTACGATTTTGATGCAAGCATGCAGCATATGGTTTTGGTAATCTGTCTACATGTAGCCTCTCTGTTGAGCTGTTGGCATGTGCGTGATAAGATGGAGCCATGTGACAGACTTCATTGACTTGTTTTGTCCGAATTACCCACGTCCATCGAAGTATTGATGGTATCCTGGGAGGGCACCTGTGCTCCTGAGAGAGGTAGTACTAGAAATAACTGTTGGGTGTGGGGTATCCATTGAAAGGGGGCGGACTCACAGGCTGCGCAGCCAAGACGCATACGAAAGACACCAGTCCTCGAGATCAACTAGGATACCGTTGTAGGTCTTCCCGATTTAATCAGTTTATGTCAGAATTGGTATAGCAGAAGGCCATGGCATTTCCATGAGACATAGGTAGGTACCAAGTAGCCTCCCCTGCTACCTTGGCGCACAGTAATCAGTCCCGAAGCAAAGCCTTCCTCTCTATCAACAGCCGAGCAGATGCTACCAAATACCCAGAGCACCCAAAGAGGCTATTCGTAGGTGATGATGCCCAGAGTGCGGGCCTTGCTCTTGTCGTGCACCTTGACTTTGGACAACACCTCCTGCATGATCAGCTCATCCCGCGCAGAAACGATGGCGAGGATAATGCTGTTTTCCTTCTTCACATATCTCTCAGCCAAGCCGTTTGCGACATCACTACTCGCCGCTGACTTGTTGTCGTCTTTCGGATGGTAGAAGCCAGGGATATCTACGAGCGTGACACGCGAAGAACGTCCTCGGATACGTGCATTTCAGATACAAAAGACCAGATTTTGATCCTCAACCTACTGGTGCCGCTGTCCGTTTACGGGACGGTTGGCTGCCCGGGTAGAAATCGGCACACGGATTTCTTGGAGGCCCTTTTGGCGTAAGGACTGCTGCAACTTATGGAGAGCCGGCTTTCCTTTCAGATTAACCCTTTGATGGCGACAATACTGCCTTTTAGTATAACAGGTACTTTCCACACACAACGGACAATCCTATTTGTCTAATCAGGCATCACATCCAATAGAATAAGTATCATGCCAAGTGGGATAAACGTTATACAAGGGCACTAAATCTTGCCTACCTATGTGTGTAGGACGGCCTGGTATGATGAGGACAGCGCTGTCGCCATTAAGGGGATGTTCGGAGTAACTTGTATCAGATTGGCGGCAGGTTGGTATGAGTTGGTTCTGAGAAGGGGGAGGACTACGTGTAATATTTGACGTTATGATAGTGTAAGCCACCAAGACTCGTGAGTTGTTGACGTCCATAAGTAAATACATAAAGAATGGAAGAGGAAGAATCCGAATGGAGTCTGGAACCCGCCAAAAGCTGAAACCTCAAAGCTCCTTGAGATCCACATCCACAGGCTCCACTGCATCTCAGCTCCGCCTTACTTGAGCCACCCACTCTCATGCCCCATTCTCTGTTGGTTATCACACAGCTGGATACTTGTTTTCGGCTGGGGAATCACCTGGGCGAAACAGACGAACACGTCTCGCGCCAAGGTCAATCAAGAGCTGAAGAGTTGGATTCCAATCGTGGCCGCGTAAATACCGTGTTTCCAAATGGCCACTGAGTGAACGGCTAAGCGGCATCTAGACCGCATCGTAAGTGGGCATGGAGGAACACGGTCCCGGCTGCGATCAGTGGGATACAACACTTTCGCGGTTCTGATCTACCGCCTGTGGACCGCCTCAAGCCAGACCCTCAAGGGTCCAAAGCGGCGTTTTGTGACAACTGTACAGAGAGATTACTGTTTTGTCTCGATCGTCTCGTCGCTCAGCCTTGTGCCACGTGGGACTCATAGCAAAAACACCTGCAAATAGGGAAGCATGAACGCATTCCCGTCTGATCAACACCTATCAAGGGCTTGGAGAGGCCCGCCCCATGTTTCGCGCGCGGGTCTCGGCAACTCCAGCCGCCCCTGGTGAGCCCTGCTATCCGTTCTTCTGGGATGCTGCCCCCCTGTATGAGGCGGTTCCCTCCGTCATTACAGGGCTATTTATGCAATCTGGCACGGCGGGTCTCGGGCTACGCGGCCCCATGTCGAGGCACGGTTGCACGCCGAGAACAATTAAAAGTCAGGCATGTTTCGATGACTCCTTTTTCAGGAATGAATTCATTTCGTTTCTGCTTCTAGTTGGGCCCTTTGCGCATTTTTTTCTTGTTTCTGTTATTATTTTTACATGTATTTTTTTCCCTTGTTGCTGCACGCATTGAAACCGACTGGAGGAAAATATGGATCGCCGGCCTACGGGAAGAGAGAACATCTCTTCGTCCGACTCCGGCCTGGCCCACGAAGGGCCTCCCGCGCTCCGACCGGCCCGCACTGGTACGGCGCCGTCATCATCGCCGTCCTCGTCAGCATTCCGGGGACATGGAGCCGAGAAGCCATCGACATGGAAGGTCGTCGCCAAGATTCTCCCGAGATGGTTAATGATTGTCGCCGTCTCATTTTCCTTCTACGGAATCTTGTATCACTACTCAAGGTTGCCTGTTTTTACCAAGACCGATAAGCGCGTGTTCAATGGCCTATCAACAGGAATCAGTATTGGGTTGGGTGTGGCTGTTGCGAGCAGTCTCGACGGCATGGTGGGCGATTTGCGATGGTGGATCCTGAGCCGCCGGTTTCGTTCCAGGCACAAGGTCGAGAGCATCCTGCAGGCCGACAGCATGATGTCTCTCTTGAAATTGGCCTACCGAACGCGTCGCAAGTCCATCCACAGTGCCGTCTTTTTCTGGGGTTTCTTGATTCTCGTAAGTCGCACCGCACGTGACTTTTACCCAAGACTTATCACTGATTCATGGCGAGGGATACAGGGATCGCAAGTTACTGTGGCCTCGATAGGTCTATGTTACTCCACTGACACTGCCGAAAAGAACGCCCTGATGGAGCCAGGCACGGTTTTCATTCCGAATCTGTCTTCCATTCAGGCCGGAGATATTGTCAATGATACGACTACGTCACTTGGCGCCCAGCAGTTCATGGCCAACAAGTAAGTTTCCTTAGGGAGGGCGTCCCTGCGGCCATGACCAACTTCCGTCGTTGGCAGTGAGCTAACGAGTATGGCAGTTACGGCATCATTTCTACTGCGTCCAAGCCTGGTAACAATTTCAGTGAAATTCCCCAGGATAGAATGATCGTGCGCCCTGGTGACCCGCCCACGTTCTGCGAGGGCGCCGTGTGCCGCTACCTCTTCAAGGAGTTGTCACTGGACCCTGCACAGCCAGACGACGAAAGTCTTATTTCGGTCACCACGACAAGGACGATCGATGCCACGACAACTTGCAATGCCTGGCCTGTCGTCTCGGGCGGAGACGGCAGCGTGAAGAAGATCTCAGTCGCCATGGACCAAGGCGACAAAGAGGTGACGATACCTGCACTGATCGGCACCAATGCGACAATTTACATGACAGATACGACGCAAAACTGCGGCGACGGCTGTACTCTGCTCTCTGCTTTCGAAGCATCGGCCACGGCGGCGTGGTACTACCAATGCAACGTAACGGTAGGAGCGGTGACCAACGCCACGCGGCCGGAACACCAAGCTAGCAACAGCTTGAGAACCCTCATGGCAGATTCTATCGCGCTGCAGGGCTACGCCGCCTCTTCTTTCGCCGGCGATTCTGAGCCCCAGTACCAGACGTACCCCTCCGAGTCCTTGTTCGGGAGGGCAGTCAACGGCGGTGCCGACCAACTGGCGCAAATCATCTCGCGCTTCACCATCGGTGCCATGGCCTCCTTCGCCGACAACAACAAGTTGATCCAGGTAGATGGCGAAGCGCCTCGACGCGGAGTAGAGCTTGATTTGACGCACCCTGGAATCATCTTATTCTTGTTGCTCCTTATCATAGGTATGACTCTGTTCTTGGAGATATTCATGGCCATCTGGGCCAACCGCGTCGTCATACCGCCCGATAGTCCCCTGGCGGTGGCTCAGGTCCTGCGGGAAATGACGATGAACCGCCCTCATAACCAGCTTAACCTCAAATCCTACCCAACAGGCAAGTCGATGACCGACAGGAAGGGAGAGCCATTGTGGAGGTATCGGAGTACGCTCGTGCCTGGTGTTGGCATGTACGACCTGTACATGGAAGGGTCCGTCTCATATCATAATGGGCAGGATGAGATAGAGATGACCGGATCCTAACCAATTTACTTAGGCAAGGAAGCAGTGTGTAATAGCTTGGTAAAAAGAATTGAGACATGCATCACACCAGAGACCCCGTTGGCGGAAGATTTGAAGAGTTAAAAGAGTGTTGTGACGATTGACATTTGAACTTCAGCAATTCAAACCTCAAGGCTGTTGGCTCAATGCGGTTGTTTTGATACAGAAGGGCGCTAATAATAAACGCCTAGAACTGGCTTGGCCGCCTGGGGATTGGGGCCCCGACCTCAACTCCAGGGTCCAATAGGTATG
The DNA here is from genome assembly GCF_038363865.1 of Apiospora hydei. Lineage (NCBI taxonomy): Eukaryota > Fungi > Ascomycota > Sordariomycetes > Amphisphaeriales > Apiosporaceae > Apiospora > Apiospora hydei. The sequence goes on along the minus strand of NW_027117364.1, from coordinate 2,269,894 downwards.
ACCAACGCACCCAGACGTTATTTCCGATTTTCTTCTAGCAAACACTTTGACAACAGAACAGACCTTTACAGGGGCATGTCAAAGCTATGACTGGCAACTCGATAATACTTACTCGGAGAGAGTCCAACAACACTGACATCGTTCGGTCTGCCACATGGGAAAAGGAGCGGCGTATGAGTCATCATTGGGTGCAGCTGGCGGTACATTACATACTGCCAATAATGCGGCGAAGCAGCCTGGAAACCAACCCCGCCGCATTGGCACGACCATCGTATAACCAACATCCATTACACGAGGCTAAGTCACACCGGTCACTTCGAGCCCGATAACGCTAGCTGGGGAATACGCCAGAGAAGGAAGCGATTATTGATTACTGTTCCTCTCTTACCTGACATCTGCAATTATGCAGCAACTATCAGCCGTGGTTGCATCAAAATGGGCTGCGCAAAGCCTTCGGTCCTTGGAGTCAGCCAGAGGACGCTGATTGAGTCACTGCAACCACATATCAATCCAACAAGCATTCGCCATCTTGCCGCCCCAGCCCAACAAGGCATATAAAAAACTTATATTTCTCTCTTCGTTACCTACATTGCACACAGGTCTAGCAACAATACCAAAACGCACTGAAAGGAGGAAGAGAGCAGCACCCACCATTACACGACGCCTCACCACTCAGCGACATGGAGCAGGAGTACGACCTTCTCATCCTCACGGATGCGACAGGATCCATGCACCAATACCTGCCCGCACTCCGACAGGCTTTGCCCAAGATCGTCTCTGTCTCTTGTCTCACAGATGCCTTCTCGCGTATCGGCATCATGGCCTACAGGGACTATGAGCAAACACTGACGGAATGATCAGGATGGCACAACTGCCGGAACGACAACAACAACAACAACGATGGCGACATCACCCGGGAAGGCATGATAGCCTTCGCAAAAGGCTTGCGCCTAGGCGGAGGCTACGATTGGGACGAAGCGGTCAAGACGGGGGCCGCACATGCCTACTCAGTCATGCGTCCGGAGGCTATCACACTGATTATGCTGTACGCGGACGCAGCACCGCACATGAGATGGCATGACGGACGCAACGTGCCACTAGAGCAGGAGAACCTCAAAGCCGATGCTTTTGGGGTCGGATCCTACTTTGTCGATTGGGTATCTGCCTGCCGAACACTCAGTGGCAAAACACATGCTCCGAAATATGCAAAACCAGTACGCTCCCAAGTGTTCTCCATCATCGACAACAGCAGAATCGCTACTGTTGCCCCCTTTGCTTACCTCTCTCACGCCACTCAAGGCTCTTGCTTTTGGATGCGCCAAGCGGCCTCATCAACGACGATCGCATCACTCACTATGGACATTCTCCTTCCCTGGATGGGCGCCGGAAAGCAAGGTGCAGCAGTACCCGAGTCCCATGTTGCAACTGCCCGGCTCATTCGTTATTTGAATGCCGATGACTTCGACCACATGAGCGACGAGGCGGACGAACGAATCGCCAAATACATGCCGTCCAGGTCCCTTCCTAACTATGTGGATCAGTCCAAGGGTACCATTGACGTTGTTGATGTCCAAGACCATTCTATGAAACAGCTGATTCAGCCGCGAGCAACTCCAATCCCGGACTTTTCCAAGCGATATACCCAGGATCGAGGATACGCAAAACTTGTTGTAGATCATCTGCGCAAGATCATTGACGAAGACATTACTTCAATCACCATCAACCCGGTTTTTGGGAGCCTCTGGCGAACCGTCTGCAACGATCGGGATAACCCTGCACGAAACGAGCTACTTGAACGATTCAGCGCAGGTATCCAAGGGATTATGAACAAGGATGATAAAGAGAGAACTACTGCTTGGCTGGAAGAATCGTAAAATTTCTCAGCCGAGATCGAGGCGATTATTCAAGAGGTTGTCGACGAGGATCGCTTCCCCTGCGTCTTTTTGGACCCGACACAAGTGTGGACAGCTGGTACAGATAAGACAACACAGGGGGTTGAAAATGAAGACGCGAATATGGCCACCTGGACCAGAGCAGATCTGCTCGAGATCGGAAGGTCGTGCCACCCCAAGATTCTTCGTCGACTGGGCCGGGCGTTGACAAGACTGAGCTACGTGTCAAGTGCAAATGAGATGCCTGAACACGTCAGAGACATGCCTCAGAATGAGCTCATAAGGATACCACTTGCACTCGCAAAGGCCAAGTACCAGAGGGTCTTCTGGAAAGCCCTTCTCCACCTCGTGGTCCCCGGTACGAAGCTTTCTGGGCGGGCGGCAGCCGTGCTTGCTGCGCTGAGTATCCGCATGGGTATAAGGCCACTGCTTGACGCAGCCGACCAAGAAATGTTAAGTTGGAAGGAGAAGTGGAACAATCTCGAAGTTCCTGAAACATGGAATACCAACTGCATATCACTGCTTCTGGATGCCGACACAAGCTTTACAGAACGCCACAAGAGGAAGGCGGAGGATTCGGTATATGCGACGCTGCTGAAGCCCTCGGACCGAAGACTTTTCGAGCGCCTAGTTGACTACAGTCTCCTCAAGGCCAACATGGATACCTCGTTGACTGCACGAGTTGGTTGGCATCCAGACAAGACTCGAGCGCCAGTGGGCCCGTTGGTCCCGTGTAATGAATGCCACTTTCCAAGATCTGTCACGATCATGGCACCAGGAGGGATCTGCGGGTTTTGCCTGATACCAGACACACATTACACCAGGAAACCCAAATCCGAGGCTCTGCAGCTAAACGTTTCCAAAGATGACGACAATTCCACCTCGATAACTTGGGTCGAGTGCTGTAACGTCGACTGCCGGGCCCAATATGTCGTTTACGACTCGGAAGGACTAAATGTGCGGGCCAAATGCCACTTCTGTCGCAGAGGCAAGACATCAGAGCGCGCGCCGACGGTAGAGTGCAGCAAGTGCCTCAGTCGCATCATATGGCCAGACGAGTATAGACCGGAGGACCTGAACGTTGAAACCTATGAATGCCCAGCATGCGTCGGAGGCTACAAGACAATCGTGGAAGCTGAAACCACATCTAGGCTGTTGTGCAACCAGAATGGAACGAGCTGGTTGCTTCGGAACTCGGACTCCATGATAAAGCATCCGCTTACGAATGAATCCATCTTCAAGACGGTATCGGCCGCCGCGGCGCTGGGGGACTTTGCCGACAAAGTCGAAGTCTTACCTCAGTCGCACAAGGAATCACTGAAGCTAGGCGGCAAGATGGCGAGGAACACTGAGGAGATCAAGGCGTGTCTTCTGGGTGGATCAAATCGCGCAAAGCCGAGTCTGGGACCTGCAGCCTATGCTTCCGAGATTTCAAGAAGCAAGGCGCGGGCTTGCGGCTTGCATGTGGTCGGTCCGGTTGCCCGCAAAAGGTCTGCACTGACTGTCACACCCAATGGTATAATACCAACAAGCCTGGTTGTCTGATCAATGTTGCGGCACTAATATGTCCATTCTGTCGGCGCCAACCCAGTCCAAAGGTAGCTCCTTGAAATTTGGTGGCACTTGCCAATCTAAGAAAAGCCGTCCAGGAGTCTGGATCGTGGCTCTACGCGTGGTGTGTAAGCTGCGGGCATGCGAAGCGGTTTGCCGAACGGGTTTGCGCCAGGGGCGCCCCAGCGGAGCTGACAGGCTGGCGCTGCGACGATTGCCAACCGACGGTGGCTGCTGCCTCCAAGGGCGAGACTGGCGAGATTTTCCGGGAATGCCCTAACTGCGGTGTGGCCACGGAGAAGACAGGCGACTGCAACCACATGACCTGTGTCTGTGGCGCGCAATGGTGTTTTGTCTGTGGCGCGCTGGGCGAAGACTCCAAGGCAGTATATGCTCACACGTCCCAAAGCCACGGCGGCTGGTACGGAGTTGACGGCGGCGACGATGAGTTCGAATTATACGATGATGATTCAGAGGATGAGTGGTTATGATACAGAAGATGAGCGAGTCTATTTTCTATGCGGTGGGTTTCATGATTACTTAAGACAAAAATAAGGAGTGTTGATTCGATTTAGCCCAGTTGTATCCCCTTGATGACGAAAGCGCTGCTCCCACCAGAGTATCCCGTACTGTACACATCAAGTGATCGACTACTGACGTTGGTGCAGTAGTTATTCCGTTAAGTATGTTATTTAATTGGAATAAACAGGCCAGTTGGTCATATTGGGAAAATATTACATATACCAGGAGCAATCCTTTCGATTATATCAGTGGTAATTGATAGCTTGCAAATTTTTGATATCATCGGGCATCCCACAACTGCCATTCGACGCGATTTCTCCATCGGCGAGTTACGACAGCAGCATCAAGCTCTAGGAGACCCGCCCTCCACTGTCCAATCCCTTTTTGACATTAATGGCCACAGCGGGCTCGCCCTTGTCAGTGGCATCGTCATCGGAGCCACTAGTGTCCTTTGATACAACGTCGGCGGTGTAATGAAGAGGCTCGGATCGGAACGGTGGTGGCGTCGTAGAAGTTAGCTGAGTGATGGAACAGTCGTCGTCTCGCAATTGGTCAAATTTCCTGCTCTTTTTCTGCCCGATGGTCTGAATAGTCTTGACGCCTCCCATGTCGTAGCGTTCTTCATTAGAGCTGTGTTTGTCGTCGCCCCCGAGCAACGGGCGGAGAAGAGGAACGCAGGCTAGTGTTATACCCACTGTATCATTGAGAGAGCCGGCAGTCAGTCAGCAACATCATCCCCGATCCGTACAGAAAAAGGGCGGGCTGGAGGAGAACTTACAGCAAGGTTCCAACGCACTCCACATGATCGGTAGGGGGACAGTGTAGGTAACGTCGGTCATGTCCACCTCGACGAGAGAGTGAAGTCGGAAAGCGCTGATGACTACCACTCTACAAACAGGTTGACGTGGTGTCAGCAATTCGGAATTCTTATCGCGACAGAAAAAAGAGAAAAAAAAAGGGGGCGGGGCAGTGTGGTTGTAGCAATGAGAAGTGTACTGACCCTAGACCCATGCCGAATGTGAACATCAGGACCACCTTCTTGTACAGCACCATCTGCAGTTGATATAAGACGGGCATCGGCAGTAAAAGGACCACCATGTCTGTGATGATGTTGAGTATGCCGTGGCTGAGCCATAGTTTGACTGAATCACCACAATGCCCACCGGGAATCGTCTGATCCCAATTGAACGCTGCAGGCTGACAGATGGCTAGACTACCTGCCACGACGAGAATGACCCTGTAAAGGGGAGGGGGTTTAGCAATAATCAACAACACTGTGGTCGGGAGTTACTGACCAGAGCAAGATCACTACAGAAGTGACCCATGCGACTATGGTGAACATGCGAAGGGTAAATATGCGGCAGTAAAGGACTAGGATGGATATCTTAGTGAATGCCAGACTAGTTGCCCAGACGATCTGCTGCGCGAGCATCATCTGTATGGGTGGAAGTCAGTCAATGTCGGTGTCATGTCGGAATCACCTGGCCCCTTACCTTGATGAAAGTAGTCGGCCCCGATTCAATCCCAAACCGTTCGGTCAACTCTTTGACATGCCATCCTGCTCCGCCAACGAGGACACCTTGGGATCTCCGTAAGCTTCTCTTCAGAGTGTCAAACGTAGGAGGGGAAAGGCTTAGATGAGAACACGGGGGCTAGATAGACTTACAAGCCATGTTGAGACCTTGATAGCCCAGAACGTTGACCTAGCGCGCGAAGGGTGAGCTTCAATCTATGTTGGAAAGGTCCTCTCCTGAGATGGGATAGGGATTTACGTACCAGTGCCACCAGAATGAGATAGTCGCTTGCATCTAGTTCACGACCAGCCTTGCGCCGGGCAATGAGGCGCAAAGCGACGAAGAGCGATGGCACTAGGCTAAAGACAATGGCACAACCGAACAATGCCCGTGGCTCGGGGCGTTCAATAGGGAACAGAAACACCATGTTTGCGCGGCGACTAGATTATCGGCTTATTCGTCGTTTCGGTTCAAGTGCTAGAGTTGATACACACACACACATCATCTAGCAAACGAGTGTCGTGACTTGCCAAGCGGACGGGCTGACTAAATACCCCCTTAGTGTTGAAATCTCACGAGAAGGCAGACCGGATCTCGTCGCTTCCTCAGTTTGGCGAGATACTAGACCCATCTACCGAGTAGAACCGAGGATGCTACGAGACAAATTACCAACTGCTCTAAGGCCTGGGATCAGTGAAGATCTCGCCTGTTTGGAAGCATCGTCATCTGCCACAAACACCGCCAACAAAGGCGGCGCTGGGATAGGTGACACGCCGAGGAGTCCTCCGTGACCCACGGTAAGAAGACATTGGCAACAGCATTCTCACTCTGCCTGTATGAATCCTCTCCGGACGAACAACCCTAGGTTTGTGGACAGTGGACAGTCCCTCATGGGCAAAGGGTGGTATCATGACCGGGGTTGGACACAGGCACGCCGACAACCGAAAGGATCGAGCCGACGAGGTTATTCTCTTCCAACGGCGGTTCCTGTGCCCGACATTGCGTCGACAGTCCGGCTTCCGTTGTTAGTGAAGCAGTGGTTCCCGCGTGGGGGCGTGCGAATCCCTCCGAGCCCCTAATTTGATGGTAGACGCTCCGAGACCCAGTATTGTGAGTGGGCTACCATCCACTTGCCGCTTCCCCGGCCCCTGTCCACATTTATAGTCCGCCGTCAATGGCCATAGGGCGAAGTGGGCACTGGGAAGTCCCTCCGAATCACAGAAATAGCCATGGTTGGCCGTTGAATTAACACGTTCTAAGTGATTAATTTAATTTAATATTTTTATATAACTTATATTATAAATATAAGCGATATAAGTAGTAAAAAATAAATAAAAAGTTATATAAATTAGTATTAACCCCGTATTAATATAAATAAGTATTAAATATAAAGTAAAAAAAATATTTAACGTGGTTTATTACTTAGTAGCGTATATTACTTAATAGCGCACGTTTATTTTAAATCTTTATTTTTAAAATTTAATACGTAATAACTCTTTAATTATAATGCTTATTTAATATTAAAAGATCGAATTTTTTTAATAATTTAAGCGACGCGTAACGAATCGAATAAAATTAATTAACGGGTTACTGCGAAGCTTTACGATGTCTTTAAAACGACCTTACGTTACCGAATCCACGGCTTTTAACCTCGACGCGATATTCGATATATATATCGTAAATTAAATTTAATTAAAGAGGAGGTATTTTTTGAATATATAATCGATTTAAATACCCGGGGGATGCCCCTTAAAATCGTTAGTATAAAAAATATAATTAATCTCCTCTCGAAATCGCGCGGCGGCGACCGCGTCAATAAACACTGGGTTAAGCGCTTTATCGACCGTAACCCGAACCTTAAAACTCGAATAAATCGTTAATACAATTATTAAAGGGTTTTTTATAAGGATTTAAGTATTATTTCCGGTTAATTTAAGCTAGTCGCGAATATTAAGGCGAAATACGGTATTCTCGACGAAAATATTTTTAATTTTAATAAAACCGGCTTTATAATAAGTATAATTAGGTTAATACTCGTTATAATACGCGCCGATCGGCGTAAAAAAGCGAAATCGGTTTAGTTTAATAATCGAGAATAGTCGACGGTTATTAAATGTATTAATTTAAAAAGCTAATATATCCCGCCGTTTTTAATCGTTTAAAGTTAATACTATTTTACGAATTAAGTTTACGAATACGATTTACCGGGCGACTAAATAATTAAGCCGACTTTTAATAATTAAACTAATAACGAAATAAACCTAGATTAAATTAAATATTTCGATAAATATATTAAGTCGCGAACGAAGGGTTATTGTTATTTTTTAATCTTTAATAGTTATAAAAGCTATATTTCGGCGTAGTTCGAGAGATATTATAAAAATAACGATATTATTGCGCTTAGTATACCTCTTTATTTATTTTAATTATTAAATATAATATTTTATTCGCCGTTAAAGCGCGCGTATTCGAAAAGAATTAAGCTGTTTATTAAGGCGTCGATAAATTATATTACGAAGCTAAAGTTTTTTATCGCTTTTAAAGCCGCGTATTTTACTATTTTTACGAAAATTAGCATTAAATTTAAATTTAACGTATTTAATTTAATACTTTACTATTTAAATAAGGTAATTAATAAGCTAGATATACTTTTTTAAATGCTTATATTTATTTCGTTACGTTCGAGGACGGTTAATATTTATAATCCTTAAACGCCGTTTAACTTTTAATAAACGATTAAATACTTTACGTTTATTAAAAACAGGGTTTTTATTTATTAAAAAAGCTTTTTAACGTTAATTTTAAATATTATAAACTAAATAACGTGGTTTACTAGTAAGCGGGATATATTATATACCGGGACACTTTTTCGACTGATTATACTTTTTAAACTTTAATACGTTTTAATTTTATAACTATAATACTTAATCCTTTATTAAAAGAACGGATCGATTTAGCGATTTAAGCGACGCGAAACCCCGTAAAATATATTAGTTAAAGAGCTGCTACGAAAGCTTTTAATGTCCCACGAACTTTTCTAAATTATCGATTTTACGGCCGACCTTTATAACGCGAAATCGGACACTTTCGATAAAAATTAAATCCGATTAAAAAGGAGGTGCTTCGTAATTATATAATTAATTTAAATACCCGAGGGATGCCTCTTAATATGGCTAGTATAGAAGATATGGCTAATCTTTTCACCGCGTCGCGCGGCGGCGAACGCGTCGGTAAGCACTGGGTTAGGCGATTTATTAACCGTAACTTAGACTTTAAGACTAAAATAAATCGTCGATACGATTATTAGAGAGCTTTTTGCGAGGATTTAAACGTTATTTCCGGTTAATTTAAACTAATCGCGAATATTAAAGTTAAATACGGTATCGTTAATAAAAATATATATAATTTTTATAAAACCGGCTTTATAATAAATATAATCGGGTTAACCCTCGTCGTAACACGCGCCGATCGGCGTAGGAAAGCGAAATCGGTTTAACTTAGTAATCGAAAATAATCGACGGCGATTAAATGCATTAATTCGCAAAGCTAATACATTCCGTCGTTTTTAATCGTTTAAAGCTAATATTACTTAGCGAACTAAGCTATTAAATACGACTTACCGGGTAATTAAGTAATTAAACCGACTTCGAATAGTTAAATAAATAATAAAATAAACCTAAATTAAATTAAATACTTTAATAAATATATTAAATCGTAAACGAAGGGTTTATATCGCCTTTTAATCCTTAATAGCCACGAGAACTATATTTCGGCTAAATTCGAGGTATACTATAAAAATAACGGTATTATTACGTTTAGTATGCCTCTTTATTTTTTTTATTTACTTTAATTATTAAATATAGCACTTTATTCGCCTTTAAAGCGCGCGTATTCGAAAGAAATCGAGCTATTTATTAAAACCTCGATTAATTATATTACGAAGCTCGAGTTTTTTATCACGTTTAAAGCCGCGTATTTTACTATTTTTACGAAAGTTAATATTAAATTTAGATTTAATATATTTAGTTTAATACCTTATAACCTTAACGAGGTAATTAATAAGTTAAATATGCGTCTCCGGACACTTATACCTAGCCCGTCGCGTTCGGGAACGGCTAGCACCTACGACCCTTAGACGCCGTCTAACCTTTAATAAATAATTAAGCACTCTTTTTTATTAAAAAAAGGTGTTTACCTATTAAGAAAGCTCCTTAACGTTAATTTTAAAAACGGTGAATTAAATAACGAAGGGTATATATATAATCGTATATAAAATAACCCTTATAAAGGATTAAATACGCATATTATAAGAGGCTAATTTAGCTCTTTCGAAGCGCCGGAAAGCTAAAAAGTCGCGAGTCCAGCTTGGAAAAGCCTTTACGATTAAGGAATCTCGAAAGCTATAGGACGAAAAGGCAAAAGGGAAGCGGCTAGCGACTAATAAAAGCGAAAATAGTGGTTTATTAAAGAGGCGCGCGACGGGCGGCAGGCGCTGTGAGATCTGCGGCGAGATAGGCTATAATGCGTAAACATGTGAAAAGAATATAAAATCGAGTAGCGAATCGGATAGCGAGTAAATTTAATTAATAAAACGCGTTATAATTAAATAAACCTATATAAAAGTGTTAAAAAGTGGAAAAAGTGTCCCGGTATATAATATATCCCGCTTACTAGTAAACCACATTAATAAAAAGTATAAATAAAATAGCTTATAAAATAACCTTTATACGTAATCGGATACGTACTTTAAAAAAAGTTAATTTAGCCCTTTTAAAGCGTCGAAAAATTAAAAAATCGCGAGTTTAACTTAAAAAAGCCCTTATTATTAAAAAGTTTTAAAAGATATAAGACGAGAAGGTAATAAAGAAACGTCTAGCGACTAATAAAGGATAAAATAAGGGTTCGTCGAAACGGAGGGCGACCGGTAAAAGGCGCTGCGATATCTACGGCGAAATAGGTTATAATACGCGAATATACGAAAAAAATATAAAATTAATTAACGAATCGGATAACGAGCGATATTAATTAATTTAAAACGTTATAATTAAATTATTTTATATAAAAGTGTTAAAAAATAATAATAGTACGCTATTAAGTAATAAACTATATTATCGATAATAAATAATAAGTATTAAGACTTTTATTCGTTATAACGTTTAATTATAACTCGTTAACCCTTTACGATATAAAGTTTAAAACGAACCCGGGTTTTATAATAATATTATATTTTAAAAGAGTTATTATATTCGTTCGCTATATAAGCTTAATATTTATCGAAAAAAGTAATAACGTGGTTTACTATTAAGTGATCCGTATTATTAAGTGGTTTACCTTTATTATTTCTCGACTTTAATTAAACTTTATCGCGTAATAACTTTATAATTATAATGCTTAATTTAATTTAAAAAGACCGCATCGGTTTAATTATTTAAGCGATATAAAAGCTTTTAAATTTATTAAGTAAAAAAGATACTATAAAAGTATACGACGTTCTTAAAACTATTTCACGTTATTAAATCCACGGTCGAACCTTATAACGCGATATTTAATACTTACGGTATAAATTAAATACGAATAAAAAAAAGGTGTTTCGTAAGTATATAACGTGGTTTATTATTAAATCGAATATATTATTAAGTCGGACACTTTTTTTATATCTCGATATTTTTATATAAATTTATTTAATTATAATGTTTTAAATTAATTAAAATTATTCGCTATCCGATTCGCTACTTAATTCTATATTCTTTTTATACGTTTGCGCATTGTGACCGGTTTCGCCGCAGTTGCCATAGCGCCTACCGCCCGTCGCGCGTCGTTTCGACGAGCCACTATTTTCGCCTTCGCCGGTCGGTGGACGCTTCCTTTTTGCCTTCTCGTTTTATAGCGCTTAAGATTTTTTAATAGTAAGGGCTCCTTTAAGCTAGACTCGTAATTTTTTAGTTTTCCGGCGCTTCGAAAAAGCTAAATTAGCATTTTAAAAGGTGCGGACTTAATCTTTTAATATAATTACTTTATAGGTTATTCGGGTTATACCTTTCGCTATTTAGTTTACCGCATTTAAAATTAGCGTTAAAAAGCTTCCTTAATAAGTAAACACCCTTTTTTTAATATAAATAAAGTGCTTAGTCGTTTATTACGGATTAAACGGCGTTTAAAGGTTATACGTATTTAAAATCCCGGGTTATAATTACTTCGATATAAACGTTCGAAGTTACATATTTAATTTATTTATTATTTCGTTTAAATAGTAAAGTATTAAGCCGAATACGTTAAATTTAAATTTATTATTAGTTTTCGTAAAAATAGTAAAATATACGGCTTTAAACGCGATAAAGAATTTAAGCTTCGTAATGTAATTTATCGAGGCCTTAATAAATAGCTCGATTTCCTTCGAATAAGCACGTTTTAAAGGCGAATAAAGTGTTATATTAAAAGGTTAAAGTAAGTGCGATAAATAAAGAGGCATACTAATAGTAATAATATTATTATTTTAATAGTATACCTCGAATTCGGCCGAAATATAGCTCTTGTGGCCGTCGAGAATTAAGAGGCGGTAGCGACTTTTTATTTACGATCTAGTATATTTATCGAAGTGTTTAATTTAATTTAAACTTATCTCGTTATTAATCTATTTATTAAAAATCGGTTTAATTATTTAATCGCCCGGTAAACTATTTTCGCGCGATTAGTTCACGAGGTAATATTAGTTTTAAACGATTAAAAAGGGCGGAATATATTAGCTTTACGAATTAATACATTTAATAGCCGTCGACTATTCCAAATTATTAAGCTAAACCGATTTCGTTTTTTTACGCTAATTAGCGCGTATTACGACGAGTATTAACCCGATTATATTTATTATAAAGCCGGTCTCGTCGAAATTTTATATATTTTCGTCGACGATCTCGTATTTCGCTTTTATATTCGCGATTAACGTAAACTAACCGGAAATAACTTTAAAATTCTCGTAAAGAGCCCTTTAATAATCGTACCGACGATTTATTTTAATCTTTAGGTCCGGGTTGCGGTCGATAAAGCGCCTGACCCAGTGCTTGCCGACGCGGTCGCCGCCGCGCGACGCGGTGAGGAAATTGGCCATATTTTTTATACCAGCGAGATCGGGAGGCATCCCTCGGATATCTAGATTAATTATATGCTTACGAAGTACCTCTTTTTTAATTAGATTTAATTTACGTCGTTTTAATTAGATTTCGCGTTTTAAAATTTAGCCGTAAATTTAATAGCGTAAAATTAATTCGAGTATATTATAAACTTTTATTACTACTCTTTAATTTATTTAATTCGGTTTATTTCGTGTCGTTTAAATTATTAAAACTATCCGATTTTTTTAAGATTAATTAAGTATTATAATTATAAAAATATTACGCGTTAAAGTTTAATTATATTAAAATTAAATTTAAATACGTCGTTAAGTAATATACGTCGCGTAATAATAAACCACGTTATTTAATTTATTAATCACCTCGTCGAGATTATAAAAGATTAAATTAAAAACGTTAAATCCGGATTTAATATTATTTCCTATAAAAATAACGAAATGCGCGGTTTTAAAAGCGATAAAAAACTCATGTTTTATAATATAATTTATTAAAGCCTTAATAAACAGCTCGATTTCCTTTAAATAAGTACGCTTTAAAGCTAAATAAAGCGCTATATCGAGTAGTTAAAGTAAGTGAAATAAATAAAGAGGTATACCGAGTATAATAATATTATTATCTTAATAATATACCTCGAATTCGGCCGAAATATAGCTCTCGTAATTATCGATAATTAAGAGGCGGTGAAAACCTTTCGTTTATATTTTAATATATTTATCGAAATGCTTAATTTAATTTAAGCTTATTTCGTTATTAGTTTAATTATTAAAAGTCGGCTTAATTACTTAGTCGCCCGGTAAATCGATTTCGCGAAACTAGTTTACGAGGTAATATTAGCTTTAAACGATTAAAAACGTTGGAATATATTAGCCCTACGAATTAATATATTTAATAACTATTACTTATTCCTAATTATTAAACTAAACCGATTTCGCTTTTTTACGCCGCTCGGCGCGTATTATAACGAGTATTAACTTAATTATACTTATTATAAAACCGGTCTCGTCGAAATTTTAAATATCTTCGTTAACGATCCCGTATTTCGCCTTTATATTCACGACTAGTATAAACTAGCCGAAAATAATTTTAAAATTTTTATAAAAAGCTTTTTAATAATCGTACCGACGATTTATTTTAATCTTTAAATCCGAGTTATAATCGATAAAACGCCTAACCCAGTACTTATTAACGCGGTCGCCGCCGCGCGACGCGATAAAAAAGATTAGTTATATTTTCTATATTAACGAAATTAGGAAGCATCCCTCGGATATTTAAATTAATTATATATTTACAAAGTACCTCTTTTTGTAATTAAATTTAATTTATATCGTTTCGATCGGATTTCGCGTTTTAAAGTTCGGCTGTAAATTCGATAACGTAAAGTCGATTCGGGTATATTATAAGCTTTTATTATTATTTTTTAACTTATTTAATTCGGTCCGTTTTATATCGCTTAAATTATTAAAACTATTCGATCTTTTTAAAATTAATTAAATATTATAATTATAGAAATATTAACGTGGTTTATTATTACGCGACGTATATTACTTAACGACGCACTTAAATTTAATTTTAATATAATTAAACTTTAACGCGTAATATCTCTATAATTATAATATTTAATTAATTTTAAAAAAATCGGATAGTTTTAATAATTTAAATAATACGAAACGAACCGAATTAAAAAAACTAAAAAGCAGTAACGTGGTTTATTACTACGCGACGCATATCACTTAGCGACGTATTTTTTCCACTTTTCGACCTTTTTATATAAATTAATTTAATTATAACGTTTAAAATTAATTAAAATTACTCGTTATTCGATTCCTCGCTTAATTTTATATTTTTTTCACATGTTCGCGTATTGTAACCTGTCTCGCCGTAAATACTACAGCGCCTTCCACCGGTCGCCCTCCGTTTCGACGAACCCCTATTTTTATTTTTATCGGGCGTTAAACGTTTCTTTTTTACCTTTTTATCCTATAGCTGCTAAGATTTTTTAATAATAAAGGCTTTTTTAAGCTAGACTCGCGATTTTTTAGCTCTCCGGCGTTTAAAAAATACTAAATTAGCTTTTTTAATATATACATTTTATTACGGATAAAGGTTATTTTATAAGCTATTTTAATTAACGTGGTTTACTATTAAGTCGAATATATTATTAAGTCGAACACTTTTATTATTAACCTATTTAATTAAACTTTAACGCGTAATAACTTTATAATTATAATACTTTATTTATTTTAAGAAAAGCGGATAACTTTAATAATTTAAACATTATAAAACGGTTTAACCCGAATTAATTAAAAAGCTACGGCGAAACACTACGTCGTTTCATTATCCACCCTTAGTGACTAACTTTACGGCCGAACCGCACAACGCGAAATTCGATATTTAAAGTATAAATTAAATACGATTAAAAAAGAGGTGCTTTATAAATATATAATTAATTTAAATACCCGAGGGATGCCTTTAAAAATAGCTAATGTAAAAAATATAGCTAATTTCTTTATCGCGTCGCGCGGCGGCGACCGCGTCGGCAAGCACTAAGCTAGGCGCTTTATCGACCGTAACCCGGACCTTAAGATTAAAATAAACCGTTAATACGACTATTAAAAGGCTCTCTATAAAGATTCGAAGGTTATTTCCGGCTAATTTAGCTTAGTTATTAATATTAAGGCTAAATACGGTATCGTCGACGAAGATATATAAAATTTCGACGAAACCGGCTTTATAATAAGTATAATCGGGTTAATACTCGTCGTAATACGCGTTAATCGATATAAAAAAGCGAAGTCGGTTTAGCTTAGTAATCAGGAATAATTAACGGCTATTAAATGCATTAATTCGTAAAGCTAGTATATTCCGCCCTTTTTAATCGTTTAAAACTAATATTACCTCGCGAACTAGTCGCGCGAAAATAGTTTACTAAGCGATTAAGTAATTAAATCGACTTTTAATAAATAGACCGATAACGAAATAAGTCTAGATTAAATTAAACACTTCGATAAATATATTAAATCGCAGATAAAAAATCGCTACCGCCTCTTAATTCTCGACGGCCACGAGAGCTATATTTCGGCCGAATTCGAGGCATACTACTAGGATAATAACATTATTACTATTAGTATGCCTCCTTATTTATCGCACTTATTTTAACCTCTCGATATAGCACTTTATTCGCCTTTAAAACGTGTTTATTCGAAGGAAATCGAACTATTTATTAAGGCCTCGATAAACTATATTACGAAGCTTAAGTTCTTTATCGCGTTTAAGGCCGCATATTTTACTATTTTTACGGAAACTAATATTAAATTTAAATTCAGCGTATTTAGCTTAGTACTTTACTATCCGAACGAAGTGATAAATAAACTAAATATATAACTTCGAACGCTTATACCGGAATAATTACGACCCGGGATTTTAAACACGTATAACCCTTAAACGCTATTTAACTTATAATAAATAACTAAGCACTTTATTTATATTAAAAAAAAGGTGTTTACTTATTAAAAAAGTTTTTTAACGTTAATTTTAAATACGGTAAACTAAATAGCGAAAAGTATAACCCGAATAGTTTATAAGGTAACTATATTAAAAAATCAGGTCCGCACCCTTTAAAATATTAATTTAACCCTTTTAAAGTGCCGGAAAACTAAAAAATCACGAGTTTAATTTAAAGGAGCCTTTATTATTAAGGAATCTTAAACGCTATAAAACGAAAAGGTAAAAAGGAAGCGTTTACCGACCGGCGAAGGCGAAAATAGTGGCTCGTCGAAACGACGCGCGACGGGCGGTAGGCGCTATGGCAACTGCGGCGAAACCGGTTACAATACGCGAACGTATAAAAAAATATAAAATTAAATAGCGAATTAAATAGCGAGTAATTTTAATTAATTTAAAGCGTTATAATTAAATAAATTTATATAGAAATATCGAGATATAAAAAAAGTGTTTAACTTAATAATATATTCGACTTAATAGTAAACCACGTTATATTTTTCGTTATTTAATTTATCGCATTTAAAATCGGCGTCGGAGAGCTTTCTTAATAAATAAACACTTTTTTTTTAATATAAGTAGAGTACTTAGTTATTTATTAAAGGTTAAACGGCGTTTAAAGGTCGTAAATATTAATTATCCTCGAACGGGATAAATTAAATATAGGCGTCCGGAGACGTATATTTAATTTATTAATTACTTTATCGAGATTATAAAAGATTAAACTAGAAACGTTAAATCCGGATTTAATGTTATTTTTTATAAAAATAGCGAAATACGCGGCCTTAAAAGCGATAAAAAACTCGAACTTCGTAATATAATTTATCGAGGCCTTAATAAACAGCTCGATTTCTTTTAAATAAGCACGTTTTAAAGCCGAATAAAGTGCTATATCGAGTAATTAAAACAAATAAAATAAATAAGGAGGTATACCGAGTATAATAATATACTTCGAATTCGGCCGAAATATAATTCTCGTAGCTGTCGATAATTAAGAGGCGGTGGGAACTTTTCGTTTATGCTTTAATGTGTTTATCGAAGTGTTTAATTTAGTTTAAGCTTATTTCGTTATTAGTTCAGCTATTAAAAGTCGGCTTAATCACTTAGTCGCCCGGTAAATCGGTTTCGCGGGACTAGTTCGCGAGGTAATATTAACCTTAAACGATTAAAAACGGCGGAATATATTAACCCTGCGAATTAATATATTTAATCGCCGTTACCTATTCTTAATTATTAAACTAAACCGATTTCGCTTTTTTACACCGCTCGGCGCGTATTATAACGAGTATTAACCCGATTATACTTATTATAAAGCCGGTTTCGTCGAAATTTTAAATATTTTCGTCGACGATCCCGTATTTCGCCTTTATATTCGCGATTAATATAAACTAGCCGGAAATAATTTTAAAATCTTTAATATAGTTTATTACTACGCGACGTATATTACTTAGCGACGCACTTTTTCCACTTTTCGATTTTTTTATATAAATTAATTTAATTATAACGTTTAAAATTAATTAAAATTATTTACTATCCGATTTTTCGTTTAATTTTATATTCTTTTTATATATTCGCGTATTATAACCTGTCTCGCCGTAAACACCACAGCGCCTTCCACCGGTCGCCCTCCGTTTTAACGAACCCCTATTTTTACCTTTATCGGGCGCTAAACGCTTCCCTTTTACCTTCTCGTCCTGTAGCTGCTAAGATTCCTTAATAGTAAAGGCTCTTTTAAGCTAGATTCGCGATTTTTTAGCTCTCCGGCGCTTAAAAAGTATTAAATTAACCTTTTTTAATATATATATCTTATCGCGTATAAGGGTTATTTTATAAGCTATTTTAATTATACCTTTTATTATTTAGTTTATTATATTTAAAATCGGCGTCGGAGAGCTTTTTAATAAATAAATACTCTTTTTTTAATATAAATAAAGTATTTAGTTATTTATTAAAGGTTAAACGGCGTTTAAGGGTCGTAAGTATTAACTGTCCTTAAACGGGATAAGTTAAATATAAACGTTCGAAGACGTATATTTAGCTTATTAATTACCTCGTCGGGATTATAAGGGATTAAATTAAAAGCGTTAAATCTAAATTTAATATTATTTTTTGTAAAAATAACGAAATACGCGGCTTTAAAAGCGATAAAAAACTCGAGCTTCGTAATATAATTTATCGAGGCTTTAATAAACAGCTCGATTTTTTTTAAATAAGCACGCTTTAAAGCCGAATAAAGTGCTATATCGAGTAGCTAAAACAAGTGAAATAAATAGGGAGGTATACCGAGTATAATAATATTATTATTTTGGTAGTATGCTTCGAATTCGGCCGAAATATAGCTCTCGTGGTTATCGATAATTAGGAGGCGGTGGGAACTTTTCGTTTACGCTTTAATATGTTTATCGAAGTGTTTAATTTAATTTAAGCCTATTTCGTTATTAGTTCAGCTATTAGAAATCGGCTTAATTACCCAGTCGCCCGGTAAATCGGTTTCGCGGGACCAGTTCGCGAAGTAATATTAGCCTTAAACGATTAAGAACGGCGGAGTATACTAGCCCTGCGAATTAATGCATTTAATCGCCGTTACTTATTCTCGATTATTAAGCTAAACCGACTTCGCTTTTTACGCCGCTCGGCGCGTGTTACGATAAGTATTAACCCGATTATACTTATTATAAAACCGGTTTCGTTAAAATTTTAAATATTTTTATTAATAATCCCGTATTTCGCCTTTATATTCGTAATTAATATAAATTAGCCGAAAATAACTTTAAAATCCTCGTAAAAAGCTTTTTAATAATCGTACCGACGATTTATTTTAGTCTTTAAGTCCGGGTTACGGTCGATAAAGCGCCTAACCCAATGCTTACCGACGCGGTCGCCGCCGCGCGACGCGGTAAGAAAATTAGCCATATCTTTTACATTAGCAAAATCGGGAGGCATCCCTCGGATATTTAAATTAATTATATGTTTACGAAATACCTCTTTTTTAATTAAATTTAGTTTACGTCGTTTCGGTCGGATTTCGCGTTTTAAAGTTCGGCCGTAAATTCGATAACGTAAAGTTAATTCGGGTATATTATAAGCTTTTATTACTGCTCTTTAGTTTATTTAATTCGCTTCGTTTCGTATCGCTTAAATTATTAAAACTATTCGATTTTTTTAAAATTAATTAAGCATTATAATTATAAAGGTATTATACGTTAAAGTTTAATTATATTAAAATTAAATTTAAATACGTCGCTAAGTAATATACGTCGCGTAGTGGTAAACCACGTTATAAAAAGCCTTTTAATAATCGTACCGACGATTTATTTTAGTCTTTAAGTCCGGGTTACGGTCGATAAAACGCTTAACCTAGTGCTTGCCGACTATAACGATGCTTATTAGGGGTTTAATAAAAACCTAGTAGAACGTACGCGGGTTTATATTAATAATGCGAGAGAGTATTTAAACGGGTAATAGAATTACATTATCGGTAAAGTAATAAAGTAATTAAGTTTTAAATAAATACTAAGGCGTAATTTATAATATTATAATAAGTTATTAAAGTATATACTTTATTAATAAATAAAGATTAATATTTAAATTAATTACTAAATAAACGAAAGTATTTAAAAAACTATATAAAGAAATATTCGTCTTATATTTAGCCTCGCTCCCTTATTAATAATTAATTCGTTAACTTATTCGTTATTTTAAAATAAACTCTTAAGCCTTAAATTAAAGGTTTATTTATTACTTTAAAATAAGCCCCTAATCCGTTAGTTTACCTAGATTAGTGGCTATCCTTTTATAATCCGACTAATCCGTCACGTAACTTGTGGCTGGTGCTTATGGCGGTTTTCCCTGCCTTAGGGTCTCTAGTCTTTTTAGCGGGGTATCGCACTTCCGTGGCTGCCTATGCTTCGTTTCTTAGCCGTATAAGTAGGTTAGGTCGTAATACTATCCCCTCTTTTTTTAAGCCTTTATTTTTAAAACGCTAGGTTTTATAAGTATCCTTTTTATTATTTTTTATAAGTTTTTTTCTTTTTTTTTTTTTATTATAGTTTTTTTATAATATATATTTATTATATTTAATTATATTAAGAAATCTTTTCGTTTTAAATCGAAAAAAATAAAATAACGTTATAACCTTATTATACTCATCGACGAATTTAATATTAAAATTATGCCGTATTCCTTATGCTCGTCGCGTAAATAAACGTATAAAATAATAAAGGGTGCTTCGCGTTATCGCGAGTACGTTTATTTAAGTTTATTCTATAATAGTTCGAAAGTATCGGTCTCGGCGGTTTTTTAAATCGTAAATAAATCGAAGCGTCTTCGTACTGCCGAGTAAGAGGCTAGCGATTCTTTTCGTTAAGTTAATAAGGCTTTAAAAAAAGCCCACCGAGACGCTTAAAAGGCTTTTTTTCGCCTAGAACGGATTCGTATCCAGCGGGAATCCTTAGTGTCTCGCGGGTCGGAAATAGCTACGCGTGGTCTTCGTTCCCTCGACGAATTAAAAGCTTCGAAACGTGTTAAGGCGGACGCGGTAATCGATATTTATTTTTATAATACCTTTAATATTATTAATTAGTTTAATACCGATATCGATTTTTCGTTTTTTTAAATTCTTAAAGCTTTTTAAAGGCGTTTTTTAAGTATTTTTTAAGTTTTTAAGTGTTTTTTTTAAGTAAATAATCTTTCTATTAAACGAGGTATTTTTATTTACGTCCTGCTCGCTTTTTATCGAGTATCTTTTCGATTTCGTATTCGTATTAATCTGTTTCGATTTTTAGCCGCGTTTTAAGTTTAGTGTTTTTTAATACTAGTTCGAGTAAAGAGATATAAAATATAGGGTATATTTTTATAGTTTTTAGTAACGATAATCGATAGTTAGTTTTTAAAATAACTTCTACGATTTTAAATAGTCCGATTTTTTTAAAGTTTAGTTTCTCGCTTAGTCGCTTAGTTTTAATGTTCCGTTATAAAGGTAAATTTTTTCTCTTTTTTTTAAAGGTTAATCCCTTTAATTTTGTTTTATCGGCGTGTTCCTTTATTCGTTTTTAGAGAAAGGTGAGATTTTCTTACAGCGATGTTTATAATTCCTTTAGTTTTTCGACTTAAATGGTCGCTATTAGTGTTAACTCTTTTTCTAGGGGGTTCTTTATAATGTTAAGGTCGAACCCATAGTTTACTTTAAATGGTAATATGCGTGTTATTTCGTTATCTACACTATTATATATAAATTATACCATTAGTAATAGTCGTACCCAGTTATTTTATTCGTAGTTAATATAATATCGAAGATACTATTTTAATATTTAGTTTATTTATTCGGTCTAGCCGTTTATTTACGAATAATAGGCTATAAATAGTTTATATTTAACATAGAGTTATATTATAAGTAATTTTTAAAACTTAGATATAAATAGCTTATCTTTATCCGAGATAATAGTTTCCGGTAACCTATATTAACTAATAATTATCTTAAGGAAGGTGTATATTAAATCCTCGGCGGTATTAACTTCTTTATATAGTAAAAAATAGGTATACTTTGTAAACTTATTCGTAATAATTAAAATACTATCGTATATAACTTTAGTTAATAGTTCTTTTAACGGTGATAGCTTAATAATTTAATTTAAGGCGATGGTTTTTTAAGCCTTATTAAGTAGTGAGATTAGTTACAGTTCTTCGTAGGGTTAATGTTTAATTACTTTAGCTTTATTATAGAGGTCGTATTTTTTTATAGTTTTAACGATTTAATTTTTAAAATTCTCGCAGTCATACAGTCTAGTGATTCGTTTCTAGGTTTTATAGATTCCTTAATGACCGTGTGCGGGTGTTCGTGGAATTCCCTAAGGAACTCTTGCCTGTATTATTTTAAAATATATAGTTTGCCGTAGTAGTATATTAGGCCGTTCTTTAAGCCGGCTTTTAGTAGCGTAAGCTGTGTGGTATTTATTTATTCGTAGTACGTCCGGAATTTTATAATTTATTTATTATTATATATTATATTACTAATCGTATTAATTTACCGGGATAATATAAAATTACTATCTTAGTTTTACGTAAAAATAATTCGGGTTTCGGTTAAAACTTCCTCTTAATAGTCTAGCCGACGGCTAAGCGCGTTAACTCGTCCGTTTTCGCTACCTTTCTAATAAATAATAATAAAGTTAAATCCCGACAGGAATTCCGCCTATTGTACTTATCGTTTATTTAATTCTTTATTAGTGGTAAACGATATAAGGTTTTTATAGTTTATATAAACCTTTACTAATACTTTTATTCCGTTTAAATAATGCTTTTATTCTTTAAAAGCTTTAATAATAACTATTAATTCCTTGTCGTAAATCTAGTAATTAAGTTCTAGTCTATTCAGCTTCTTCGAAAAGAATGCTATTAAGTGCAGCTTCCCACTATCGTCCCGTTAACTAAGTTACCCTCCGATCGCATAATCCGATGCGTCGGTTTCAACTTCGAATGGTCTAATAGGGTCTGCCATGCGAAGCACCGGTTCGCTGGCGATTCTCTTTTTAAAATCTTAAAAGGCCGATTCTTCTGTTTCCGTCCATCGAAATAGTTCGTTTTTCCGGGTTAAGTTCGTTAGGGGTGTCGCTATTTTATTAAACTTAAAGATAAAGATCTTATAATAGTTAACTAGTTTAAAAAACGATTAAACTTTTATAACGTTTATAGGCGTAAGCTACTCCTTAACTATTAATATTTTAGAAAATTCTATTCGAATTTTTCCTAAGGACACCACGTATCTTACGAAAGTAATTAATTATTTATAGAATTCGCTCTTTTTAAGGTTAATTAATAAATTAACGTCTTATAGTTTTTAAAGTATTAACTTTACGTATTCCTTATATTACTCCTCGTTTTTTAAGTAAATAAAGATATTATCGAGGTAAATAATAGCGAATTTATCGATATATTCTCGTAATATATAATTAATTATGCTTTAAAAGCTAGTTAAAATATTAGTTAAATTAAAAAGCATGACAAAATATTTAAAGTGCCCGTATTTAATTCGGAAGGCAGTTTTCTATTTTTCTTCTTCTTTAATCCGGATAAGTCTATAAGTATTTAGTAAGTTTAAAGCCGTAAAGATCTTAGCTTAGTATAATTTATTTCGTAGGTCGTTAATTAAGGGTAAGGAGTATCGGTTCTTAATAGTAATATCGTTAAGTTTTTAATAATCGATATATATTCGCTATTTAAGTTTCTCGTTTTTACTTTTCTTTAATACGAAAAGTATAAGGTATTTTATTAATAACGTAAATAGTCGTACGTATCCCTTAGCGAGGTTTTTCTTAATATAATCCTTTAAGGCTTATTCGTATTCTTAATTTAATCGATATATCGGCATAAAGTAAAGTTTCTTCCCTTTTTTAAAGGGTATCTCGTAATTTTATTATATATATTTTAATAGTCTTGTTTTTAGTTCTCTATTAAACAGGTCGCTAAATTTCTTATAATCTTTCGATATTTATATAGTAACGTTTAGCTTTAACTCTTTAGTTATAATATAAGCTTTAAATATCGTTAGTTTACTTAAGGGTTCTTTTTATAAACGCTGTTTAAAGGCTAAGCTCTTTTTTAATATATTTTATTAAAAACGGCTAGTCTTTTAATTAATTCTAAGATTACTCACTCGTAATTAAAGTATCCTTAAAATTATATCGTATTTTAACACTTTCGTAATATTACACGTAATTCGTTTATATCGTTATTTAATAATAATAAAAAGGTTCGTAACTTCTTTCCGTATTTCTCTACCTTTATACGTTATAAATCCTCTATTAACGGTCTTAAATCGATATAAAGCGTCCTTTTTTTACTATTTTAATTTTAAGCTATTAACGATTTTTAGTAAGATATAATTTCTTTACGCTTCGCTATCGAGTAACGCGTTAACGTAAGTTCTTTTTATACTTATCGTTAATGTAATATACTCGTAAATGTTTTAATTATTCGTCGTATAGTATAGAGACCTATTTTATCCCGCTTAATATTATCCTTTTACAGTCGGCGGCTTCCATTTCCCGATTGTTACCTTTTACGACCGAGGTCTCCTCTTATACCCTTTTATCGGTGTAAAATCGCTTATTAATTAAAGGTAAACGTAAATATAGAGGTATAGTTTAATAGTGGCGACGTTTTATAGTGTCGTTTTATAGTTCGTAGGTTAATTTTTTTAAGTTTTACGAATCGTAATTAATAAATAAGTTTAATAATATTATCGTCTTAATACCATTAAATTATCGGAGTATCGTTATTTATTAATAGGCGATCAGCTCGTTTTATAATCTTAATAGTTTCTCTTTTCGTTATTAAAAAGAATCGCTATCGTAAAGCGCTACTAGCCGATAGTGGCGCGTTATAAGTCTTATAATAGATTATTTTCGGTAATTTTAATTTTATCGCTAGCTATATTTCGGGCGTCGTATTTCCGTATATTTATTATAATACCGTAACTTTATCGTAAACGTATACTATATACTAAGGTTAATTATATTAGTTTTATAGCCGTTCTTTTAAATAATATTTCCTAAGCTACCTAGGGTCTTTTTTTACTAATAAATAAGCCTTTTGAGGGTTAAATATAAACGTCCTAACTTTCTTAATTAAATAGTTTAAATATAAACGTATAATAAATGTTCGCTTAATTCGTCGGGGAAACCACTCGTTTATAAGTTTCTCCTCGAAATACTCTATATATTCGTCGTGTACACACGAAATTTAAAAAAGCGTAAAATATATATTATTAATAAGCGAGACCCGCGGGTCGTTTTTAACGGTATAATTAACGTAAATTCCTTTTTTAAATCTTTTCGTAATAAACTATTATCGTTTTACCTTAAATTTTAGGTAAGGTATTCCGGGAATAGCGATCTATTTATCGACGTCGAGGTCTCGGTACTTAAGTAATTCGGTTATAAGGTTACTTAAAGTTATTTTAATAAGTCGTTCCGGGTCGTTTATTAATTCCTCGGTATCGCTAATATTTAAACCGGAGTCGCTAAGGTTTATTTCGTGCGTTCGGCGCATTATAGCCATAGTTTTATGCTCTTTATTTCTTTTTCGTAGTTTTTTAAGGAACTATCCGGTCCCTTCCTTATTTACCAAGTAAATAATACAGCCATTATCGTAACAGGCTATTTAAGAAAGATTACTATATAGCGCTTTCTCGTTACCCTTAATAGCTACTATAGCTAATCCTTCTTTAATAGCGTTAATATATCGTCCTTCGGGTATTAATTTAAATGTTTTTTTACTTCGATAATCCCTAGCGTAATATCCTTTTTTTTAATAGTTATAATAAATAACGTTTTATTTTTTATCGTTCTTATTATACTAAGTTACGTCGAGGTTTATAAGTTCGCTATAGTAATTAAAAGAGGTTTTCTTTAATGCTTATTATTAAATAAGTCGTTTATTATTAGCCTTTAGTTTATTATTATTAGCTCGAAATCCTTAATATCCTCATTATTCGAGTTATCGTTCGTATAGTCGGTTATTAATCTTAATAATTCTTTTAATATAATTATTAAAGTTATCCGGTTTATCTTCCCGGCTTATTTCGTCCTTCACTTCTTTTCGCAGCCCGGCGTAAAAAAGTATTATTAAAGCGTTATTATCGTTCTATTCCGTTCTAAAAAAGATTTGTTTAAACTTAGCGGCGTATTAGGATACCGATCCCTTCTATTTAAACTGTATAAGTATTCGCTTTATAGTCCGGATTTTATCGGGATTTCCGAAAATAGCCTTTAGTTTCTTCTTAAACCCGGCATAACTACGGAAAAATCTCTTAATATCGTCTTTTTAATTATTCTCATCGGGGTTATTAAAATAGTCGCGCATAATAAGTTTAAACTATATAAATGCGTCTCCTTTAAAGAATCCTACGGCGCAGAGGACCTTATCCTATTCGATAATAATAACGTGGGCGTAAAAGCGTAGGTAAGCCTTAACCTGCGTAAAAAAAACCTTAGACATTTCTTTCCTTACCATCGTAAATCTACGAGGACGTAAGCTTAAACTCACCGTGTTCGGAGATTAAAGTAGGCATAACAGTAATTTATTCGATAAGCTAAGTATTCTCGTTTTTCACTTATTTAAGCTATGCCTATAGGTGTCGAATTATTACGAGGACGTCGGGTCCTCTCGTAGGGTTATTAACGGCGCTCTCGGCTGGGGTTTAAGGTGCTATAATATCGAATATTACTTTAAGTCTAAATAGTAACTCGTAAAAATAAAAATAATTAAAATATAACGATACTTATTAAAGGTTTAATAAAAACCTAATAAAACGTACGCGGGTTTATATTAATAATACGAGAAAATATTTAAATAAGTGATAAAATTATACTATCGGTAAAGTAATAAAATAACTAAGTTTTAAATAAATGCTAAGGCGTAATTTATAGTATTATAATAAGTCGTTAAAATATATAACGTGGTTTATTATTAAGTCGAATATATTATTAAATCGGACACTTTTTTTATATCTCGATACTTTTATATAAATTTATTTAATTATAACGCTTTAAATTAATTAAAATTACTCGCTATCCGATTCGTTACTTAATTTTATATTTTTTTTACACGTTCGCGTATTGTGACCGGTTTCGCCGTAGTTACTACAGCGCCTACCGCCCGTCGTGCGTCGTTTCGACGAGTTACTATTTTCGCTTTCGCCGGTCGGTGGACGCTTCCTTTTTGCTTTTTCGTTCTGTAGCGCTTAAGATTCCTTAATAGTAACGGCTCCTTTAAGCTAGACTCGTAATTTTTTAGCTTTCCGGCGCTTCGAAAAGGCTAAATTAGCATTTTAAAAGGTGCGGACCTAATCTTTTAATATAGTTACCTTGTAGGTTATTCGGGTTATACCCTTCGCTATTTAGTTTACCGTATTTAAAATTAGCGTTAAAGAATTTTTTTAATGGGTAAACACCCTTTTTTAATATAAGTAAAATGCCTAATCGTTTATTACGGGTTAAACGGCGTTTAAGGGTTATACGTGCTTAGAGTCCCGGGTCGCGATTACTTCGGTATAAACGTTCGAAGTTATATATCTAGCTTGTTTATTACTTTATTTAAATAGTAAGGTACTAAGCCGAATACGCTGAATTTAGATTTAATATTAATTTCTGTAAAAATAATAAAATATGCGGCTTTAAACGCGATAAAGAACTTAAGCTTCGTAATATAGTTTATCGAGGCCTTAATAAATAGCTCGATTTTCTTTAAATAAGCACGTTTTAAAGGCGAATAAAGTGCTATATCGAGAGGTTAGAGTAAGTGCGATAAATAAAGAGGTATATTAATAATAATAATGTTATTATCTTAGTAATATGCCTCGAATTCGGCCGAAATATAGCTTTCGTAGCCGTTAAGAATTAAGAGGCGGTAGCGACCTTTTATCTACGATTTAATATATTTATCGAAGTACTTAATTTAGTTTAAACTTATCTCGTTATCGATTTATTTATTAAAAATCGGTTTAATTACCTAATCGCCCGGTAAGCTATTTTTACGCGACTAGTTCACGAGGTAATATTAATTTTAAACGATTAAAAAGGCGGAATATATTAGCTTTACGAATTAATACATTTAATGGCCGTCGACCATTCCCGATTACTAGGCTAGACCGACTTCGCTTTCCCATACCGATCAGCGCGTATTACGACGAGTATTAACCCGATTATACCTATTATAAAGCCGGTCTCGTCGAAATTCTATATATTCTCGTTAACGATACCGTATTTAGCTTTAATATTAATAACTAAGTTAAACTAACCGGAAATAACCTTCGGATTTTTATAAAAAGCTTTTTTAATAATCGTACCGACGGTTTATTCTAGTCTTAAGGTCCGGGTTACGGTTAATAAAGCGCTTAGCCCAGTGCTTACCGACGCGGTCGCCGCCGCGCGACGCGATAAGGAGATTAGCTATATTTTCCACACTAACTATCTTTAGAGGCATCTCTCGGGTATTTAAATTAATTATATACTTACGAAGCACTTTTTTTTAATCGTATTTAATTTATATTTTAAATATCGGATTTCGCGTCGTGCGGTTCGGCCGTAAAGTTAATCACTAAGGGTAAATAATAAGACGACGTAGTGTTTCGCCGTAGCTCTTTAATTAATTCGGGTTAAACCGTTTTATAACGCTTAAATTACTAAGGTTATCCGCTTTTTTTAAAATAAATAAAATATTATAATTATAAAGTTATTACGCGTTAAAGTTTAATTAAATAAATCGGTAATAAAAGTGTTTAACTTAATAATATATTCGATTTAATAGTAAACCACGTTACTTTATTAATAAATAAAGATTAATATTTAAATTAATTATTAAATAAGCGAGAATATTTAAAAGACTATATAAAGGAATATTTATTTTATATTTAGCCTCGCTCCCTTATTAATAGTTAACTCGTTAGCTTATTCGTTATCTTAGAATAAGCTCCTGAGCTTTGGATTAAAAGTTCATTTATTACTCTAAAATAAGCCCCTGATCCGTTGGTTCACCTGGATCAGTGGCTGTCCCTTCATGATCCGACTGATCCGTCACGTGACTTATGGCTGGTGCTTATAGCGGTTTTCCCTGCCCTGGAGTCTCTAGTCCTTCTGACGGGGTATCGCACTTCCGTGGCTGCCTGTGCTTCGTTTCTTAGCCGCATAAGTAGGTTAGGTCGTAACACCGACGCGGTCGCCGCCGCGCAACGCGGTGAGGAAATTAGCCATATTTTTTACACTAACGAGATTAGGAGGCATCCCTCGAATATCTAGATTAATTATATATTTATAAAGTACCTCTTTTTTAATTAAATTTAGTTTACGTCGTTTTAATCGGATTTCGCGTTTTAAAATTCGGCCGTAAATTCGATAACGTAAAATTAATTCGAGTATATTATAAGCTTTTATTACTACTTTTTAGTTTATTTAATTCGCTTCGTTTCGTGTCGCTTAAATTATTAAAACTATTCGATTTTCTTAAGATTAATTAAGCATTATAATTATAAAGGTATTACGCGTTAAAGTTTAATTATATTAAAATTAAATTTAAATGCGTCGTTAAGTAATATACGTCGCGTAGTAATAAACCACGTTAATAAAAGTTTATAATATACCCGAATTAATTTTACGTTATTAAATTTACGGCCGAACTTTAAAACGCGAAATCCGACCGAAACGACGTAAATAAAATTTAATTAAAAAAGGTACTTCGTAAATATATAATTAATTTAAATATTCGAAGGATGCCTCCTAATCTCGTTAGTGTAGAAGATATGGCCAATTTTTTATCGCGTCGCGCGGCGGCGACCGCGTTAGTAAATATTAAGTTAAGCGTTTTATTAACCGTAACCCGAATTTAAAGATTAAAATAAATCGTCGGTAAGATTATTAAAAAGTTTTTTATAAAGATTTTAAAGTTATTTCCGGCTAGTTTACGCTAATCGTAAATATAAAGGCGAAATACGAGATCGTCGACGAAAATATTTAGAATTTCGACAAGACCGGCTTTATAATAAGTATAATCGGGTTAACACTCGTTATAATACGCGCCGAGCGGCGTAAAAAAGCGAAGTCGGTTTAATTTAATAATCGAGAATAAGTAACGGCGATTAAATATATTAATTTATAAGGCTAATATATTTCGCCGTTTTTAATTATTTAAAGTTAATACTATTTTACGAATTAAGTTCGCGAATACGATTTACCGGGCGACTAAGTAATTAAGCCGACTTTTAATAATTAAATTAATAACGAAATAAGCTTAAATTAAATTAAGTATTTCGATAAATATATTAAAATATAAACGAAAAGTTCCCACCGCCTCTTAATTATTAATAACCACGAAAGTTATATTTTAACCGAATTCGAGGTATATTATTAAAATAATAATATTATTATACTCGGTATGCCTCTTTATTTATTTCACTTACTTTAACTACTCGATATAGCGCTTTATTCGGCTTTAAAGCGTACTTATTTAAAGGAAATCGAGCTGTTTATTAAGGCCTTAATAAATTATATTACGAAGCTCGAGTTTTTTATCGCTTTTAAAGCCGCGTATTTCGCTATTTTTACGGAAAATAATATTAAATCTAGATTTAGCGCTTTTAATTTAATCCCTTATAATTTTAATAAAGTAATTAATAAGTTAAATATACGTCTTCGAACGTTTATACTTAACTTATCTCGTTTAGGAACGATTAATACTTATAACCTTTAAACGCCGTTTAACCTTTAATAAATAATTAAACACTTTATTTATATTAAAAAAAAAGTGTTTACCTATTAAAAAAACTCTTTAACGCCGATTTTAAATACGGTAAACTAAATAACGAAAAATATAACTAAAATAGCCTATAAAATAACCCTTATGCGCGATAAGATATATATATTAGAGAAGGCTAATTTAGCACTTTCTAAGCGCCGGAAAACTAAAAAGTCGCGAGTCCAGCTTAAAAAAGCCTTTATTATTAAGGAATCTCAGCAGCTATAGGACGAGAAAGCAAAAAGGAAGCGTTTAGCGCCCGATAAAGGTAAAAATAGGGGTTCGTCGAAACGGAGGGCGACCGGTGGAAAGCGCTGTGGTGTTTACGGCGAGACAGGTCACAATACGCGAACATGTAAAAAAAAATATAAAATTAAGCGAAAAATCGGATAACGAGTAGTTTTAATTAATTTTAAACGTTATAATTAAAATAATTTATATAAAAAAGTTAAAAAGTAAAAAAAATACGTCGTTAAATAATATGCGTCGCGTAGTAATAAACTACGTTATACGTTAAAGTTTAATTATATTAAAATTAAATTTAAATACGTCGTTAAATAATATACGTCGCGTAATAATAAACCACGTTACCGGTTTTATATAAACTTTCGAAGAAAAATTACGAAAATAAATATAAAGCCTCTTAAATTAAATATCTTTAAAAAATACGATTTTTTTTATTTTACTATAAAAATTAATACTTATCGATATATAATATATCGCACGCTAATAACAACGAAGACACTATATCGAACACGTTAAAAACGAGTATCTCCGATAATTCGAAAGAAGTCGACGCGGTACTACCGGTTACTATATCCCTTAAAACCCTTAAAGAACAAAATTTTCGTCTTTACGGCAAGTATCTAGATAAGCAGTACCCCAGATTGATTGAAATCGCGCGTCGTCAAATGCCTCGAGTAAAGATTCAGGAGGTGGCTCTTCAAGTGTGCGACCTCTTCGTCCATTGGAAGTTTAACGGCGGAAATGATCTCTACCGACACTTCGAGAAATCGTACTAAACATTTCTGCGGATGGAACAAAAAGAAGAGGACATGGAGAAAGCCGATGCTATGCTGGGTAGTGCGAAGGAGGTATCTCGGCGCGATAAAGTCGCGGAATGGATAGCACCATCGAAGAAGCCGAAAGGAAAGAGCCGGTAGATTGGTGATGGAAGAACCGGGATGGGAGAGGGAACCTTTGGATGAGACAGGACATGCTGCCACCGATTCGCTGTTGGTCAGTTGCTGCTTAGTTAGCTGGGCCGAAACACTTGCTTGCTCTAGTCCATCGAGTTCAGAAATGAAAGGTTTTCACACAGATAGGAGGTGTTTTGTTCCCCCCACACGTGACAAATGGTAGATTAACGTCCTCCGCAGGACGGCGTTCTAAGTGATTAATTCTCCGGCTCCCGCCTCCCGCCATGATGGGCTCGGACAAAGTAGCCTTGACGTTGACTTATCACGTTCGATCCCCGTAAAATGCCATTCTGCAATTACCATAGTGAGCAGTCATTGGCTACCGTACCCTTGGGTTGCTACGCCAAAGGCTCCCCAACCGGCCCGTTGCCGTCTTGGCCGCAGGGCAGTTCGTGAGGGGGTAAGTACCTACGATCTGCAACCCTCTCATATCCCATATCTACTTTAGGTATGCGACAGCCGGTGCTGTGCCGCAGAGAATCTTTTCAGTTGGCGAAAATCCTTGGGCAGCGAGCCAATGCCAATAGTTGCCAACCCCCCAACCGTCATCTTACCATCCGGCATGCAACCGCGCACACTCGCGCAGCGTCAAACCAACACAGTCTCACGACCTTTGGACCAGCAGTATCACAGCTCGTTGATACAGACATGGCGTTGACAGAGAGTATGAAGCTCGACCATATGATCCAATATGCGCAGGACTTGTCGTGGGGCTCTACGTTGGCCCATCTCGGGCTCTTCCTCGCGGCCGCTCTCTTTTTGGTGTCTGTGAGACGGCGCTACCAGTCGCCCATCAGTCATATACCCGGCCCCTTTCTTGCGTCGTTTTCGCGGTTATGGCACTTGCGCCAGATCTGGAGCGGAAAGCAGAACCTCAAGCTCATCGAGCAGCACGATCACCACGGTAAACCTACCCCGGGTTTGCAACGTGTGAAAGAAGGGATTTTACTAATAGTCAACGGAACGTGATTTCCAGGTCATTTCGTGCGGATGGCCCATAATGAAGTCAGCGTTAGCCATCCCAATGCAATCAAAGCTTTGCTTCTGACTGCGCTTCCAAAAGTAGGTGGCTTTCAATCCGAGGGACTGCCGCGACGTTACTGACTCCGTCTTTCACATCAGGGTCAATGGTACGCCATCGTGTCTTTTCCGGACTACCGGTTCTACACGCCCTTCTCCTTGCTGGACCCCAAAGACAAGAACGAATGCAGCAAGTACTTGGCCGGAGGATACCTCCTGCACAACGTTCTGAAGTCGGAACCGGCCATGGACACCAGCATGCGCAAGTTCTTCGGGTGGATGGACAGGTTCGCCGACGAGAAGCGGGCGATGAACCTGGACGAGTTCTTCACCTTTGTCGCCTTCGACATCACGGGCGAGGTCGTCTTCTCCAAGCCCTTCGGCTTCATGGACAAGGGCGAGGATGTCAACCACTCCATCGCCATGAACCTCGGAATGGAGGCCTACATCGCTTTCGTCGGCTACATGCAGTGGCTGCACGGGCTCTTCGCCAACCCCTTCGTCACGTGGCTCGGCATCCTGCCCATGGGCCACCTGTTTGACACAACGATGGGGGCGTTGGAGGAAAGACGCAAGAACCCGGACGCGCGCGCCGACTTGGCCGCCCACTGGTTCAGGGGTCTCGAGAAGGCCGAGCAGGAAGGCTCCAAGCTGTTCAACCTCCGCTGCCTCCAGAGCTTCGCCACGGCCAACGTCGGTGCCGGGTCCGACACGGTCTCGGCCGGTCTGCAGAGCTTCGTGTACCACCTGCTCCGCCATCCGACGGGCTGGAAGCGCATCGCCGACGAAATTGCGGAAGCCCAAAAGCAGGGGAGGTGCCAAGATGACATCATCTCCTATGAAGACGCGACGCAGCTTCCGTACCTGCAGGCGGCCATCAAAGAGGGTCTTCGCATCTTCGCGCCGATAACGAGTACGTTCTCCTTCACCTCGCTACTCATCTAGCTGAAAACTGACACAAGACACCAGTGGGTTTGCCGCGGGTCGCTCCAAAAGGGGCGTGACCATTGGAGACATGTTCTTCCCCGAAGGCGTCACGCTCAACGTCAGCCCCTCGGTCATCCACACGTCCAAGGAGATCTGGGGACCTGACGCTCGCGAGTTCAACCCGGACCGCTGGTTGGAGCCCGACGCCGCCGCCAAGGAGAAGTTCTTCATCCCGTGGGGGGTAGGCTATGCAAGTTGCCCCGGGCAGCACGTAGCTAGGATGCAGCTGTCGAAACTCTCCGCCACCATTGTGCGAGACTACGAGGTCCGACAGGTGGTCCCGGGGGCCGAGTGGAAGTGGTCGGCCTGGTTCACTTCTGTGCCGCATAGCTGGCCGGTTTACATTACCAAGCGAGGATCGCAGTAATATTAATGTAACGGTCACTTACTCACATTATCCCAGGGTAACAAGAGGAAACATGATGGGAGGCTAACAGTCAAATGGGAAAGGCCTAGAAGACAAGCGGGTGCCCCCGCATGGCCCCCCCCATCAGCTAGCCTAACCCCGCCAGTTACACTAGAGATAGCCTGTAGGTTAGGTCTCGACTCACTAATGCTGGCGCTTGGGCTGTATTTCTTAGTTCCACTCGAAATCATCCCCATAGTATTAATTACAATATAATCATCTTTCTCCAGCTGCTTTTTCTAAACTCGACCTGATCATTATTAATTGATACTAGTTGCTTGGGCTCTCATCTAAACCATGTCCGCCGTTTATTGAAAGGAACCAGATACGACCGATTCGACACTCCGGAGAAGATACTGCTTGAGTGCCCCCTTCACGTTACACTTCACGCTGCAAGATTGCCACTAAAAGGGCACCGCTATCAATCAAACCACCATGTTCGTCGTTGCTGAATCTCTGCCCGCTAGGCAACCCTTTCAACCTCCAAAGACGCAAGAATGTAAGCTGCACTTCCAAGGACACTGTTGAGTAGTAGGGGTTGGCCGACGTAGTACTGTACTCTGGGTTAGTCCTTGCTAAAGTGTAATTCAACCGTCGGCGCACCTGGCGACCTACATCGTACGAAGCAGTCGAGTTCAGGCTGCAAACCGAGACGGTACCGTTGTAATCGAGAAACCCTTTCTCGTTATGGATGACGAAGGTGTCAGTCAAATATCCATGCGCGCGAACCCCAGCCAATGTTGCTTCAATCGCCAAGCTGGCATCCTTCAAGTAACCCAGTCGCGCTCCCTTGAGCAGGGCAGTTGCAAACATTGCGCTGCCTGAGACGGTCTCTTTGTCAGTCAACGGATTAGAAGTTGGCCTGCTTGGGACTTATTGCTCACCGCTCGATTCGATGTAGTTCCTTGCTCGTCCTGGCTCATTCATCACCTGCCACCAGGCCCCCGTAACCGGGTCCACGGCCTTGAGCACGGCCTTTGCTAGGCCGTTATACTTGTTGAGCAGATCGTCCCTTTGCTTGCATCCTGACTTTGGCAATAACTCTATCGTGTCCACCAAGGCCATGATGAACCAGCCCAAGCTGCGACCCCAGACGTACGGGCTCGCTCCAGTGATACGATCAGCCCAGACAGCCGTTTTGGAGTCGTCGTACCCATGCACCAGAAGGCCAGACGATGCATTTTGGGTGCGGCACCAGAGAAGGTCGATCTGGAATTGCATTTCATTCAGGGCCTTGCGCGCTTCCTTGTCGTTGTTGCCATCGGAGGTGTAGAGGGCGTAGAAGGGGGCCAGGGAGTACATGCCGTCCAGGTAGCTCCAATTCGGATATACAAAGTACCAGAAGCCACCCTCGCTGTTGCGACGGTTGAGGTCGATGCTTTGGCGCAAAGCTGCAGCTGCCAAGGAGAACGTTGGGGTCTCGTCTGTCTCGGGCCCATTGGACAAGGACAGGAGAGCGTTCCCCGTTCGAGAGGCGATCCAATGGGTACGCCAGGGCGTCATTCGTGGCATTGAGCATGAACGGGGCCACAGATGCAGCACTCTGGCGTATGTAATCCTGGATGTGAGGTGTGAGCGGATCGGTTGGGTACTTCTCGGCAATGGCTACGAATGCCTTCTGGGTGAAGCCGGCCTGCAGCGGTTCCGACGACCCTCCTTTGCCGGTCATGATGCCCTGTCCTCTCGACATGATGCTCCGAGTCATCCATGTTGAGTATTTGACATCGGTAGCGACCGAGATGCCTGCGTTGAGGCAAGCCAACACGGCGGCGAAGGTGCTGGTGT
This sequence comes from Apiospora hydei, assembly GCF_038363865.1. Taxonomy (NCBI): domain Eukaryota; kingdom Fungi; phylum Ascomycota; class Sordariomycetes; order Amphisphaeriales; family Apiosporaceae; genus Apiospora; species Apiospora hydei. The sequence continues at coordinate 2,234,110 of NW_027117364.1, read as the reverse complement.
TGAGCTTCATCGCGACGGTCAGAGATGGGTGGTTTGCGAGAAAGATTGGTTCGGTTCTCGGACTGTCTTGATTTCATTTATCTAGGTCGTCGTTTGAATGACACGTCAATTCGATGCTCGGGAAAGTACATGTTACTTCCTTAATCGGACAGTTTGCTGGTTACCAACAACATTGAACAATATGAAGTCAGCAGTTGCAACCCCCGCCCCTCCTTGAGCTGGCAATTACCCATGACAATAATCGCCAATCCAATTGAATAGATCTGCACCGGCAAGACCCTGCCATCTTGGCCCACAGCAAATAAACGCAAGAAGCAGATAGCTGCTGCTTATATCCGAATAAACAGGTGCTGATGGAGGTAGTCAACCCTATGATACAATAAAGCCGAATAAACAGGGTGATTAGTCTACCGATTAATCCAGCACTCAATAGAAAGTAAATGGAATAATCCTGGTGCAGCTATTGGGGTTGACTATGTACATAGTTTATTTCTACGCCTGCGAGCAGGGCTGGACGGCGCTCCCGAGATTACTTTCCCAAGACAGCGAGCCCCCTTGCATTCTGCGGTATGCAGGCATATACATGCAAGGGTCGACGAAGTCGGGACAATCAACTACCCGCAGACATTCCATAGATGGGAGCTGTCAGAATACATTCAAGCTTTAGACGAGGAATCCTAAGAGAAAATGCACATCGCACATCATCTCAAGTCACCACATCAAGAGCTGGAGATACAATGCGGTCTGATCCGAAGAGGAGGGGGTTCGGGTACCGAACCAATGTAACACAACATACCACAGGACATGATGGCCTGCATATCCCACGTCAGAGGGAGGGTGGAAGCTCGCATGTACGTCGCCGCAAGCAAGTTCGTGTTTGTCAGTCACACTTTATCTCCCTGCTCCTTTCAATCAATCAGTAAATCATATTGAAGGCCACCCGGTCAAGCAACGCCTTCTATGCTCAAGTACACCGGCTTAGACGCTCATATATATCAGCACCAGGGCCTTCCGACGAGCCTGGTCATGTAGATCAAAGGTTCCGCATCCACAGCAGCAGCTATGCCCGGATACCGCGGCAGACTCATCGGCGCCATGTCGACGTTTCTAGTCGTCGACGGTGCCGCCTTGGCAGCCCGCATCCACGTGCGCACAAGGATGTTGGGCCGGAACGCGTTTGGAATGGATGACTTCGTCCTCTGTTTGACCTACACCGGCTTCGTAATCGCATGCGCCATGGGATTCACTTCGATGGCATACGGGTTTGCGGCCGAGGAGAAGCGGCCGTACTACAGCAAAGCCAAATCCACCCAGGTAGGTTGCACGCGCAAACTTCTTGTGCTGTTGTCGAACCGATCAACCAAAACTTCTTACAAACATGCGCAGTTCTACTACGCAAACCAGTTGACGGTTTATATCTCGTCTGGCCTCATCAAGTTCGCTGTCGCGCTGGTCCTTCTCCGCATCGCCCGGACCAAGCGCATGCGCTGGTTGCTCCTGGGGTCCATGGTCGTCGTCGCGATCTGGACCATTGTCATGACGCTGTACTCGTCCTGGCTGTGCGCGACCAAAGGGTCCAGCAACTATGCCGGATCGACGACGTGCTCCAACGTGGGCTATTTCCGCACCAGCACGAACATCATCATCGACTACTTTTACGCCTTCCTGCCGATATACATGCTCTGGGACGTCCAGATGAGTTTCAAGATGAAAGCATCGGTGTTGCTGCTACTTGGCCTAGGCGCTTTGTAAGTTCGAGTCTGTGGTTTCACGCGAGATTGCCCACATGGTCACAATGACTACTTACTGATACTTGGGCGCTCAAGTGCGAGCTCTGCTACCATCGTTAAGCTCGTCGTCATTATAAGACTCGTCCATGCAACAGCAGCAGAAGCTGACGACCTACACTATGACCTGCTACTGTGGGCAGATATCGAGCTGGGTCTCGCAATTTTTGCCGTATCGGCGGCAGCGCTGCGTCCTCTTCTCAAGTATGTACACATACCTTGGACCTATGGAAGCCGTAGCAGCCCAAGTCAAGATGGCCTATACCACGAGTTAGAGCATCGATAACTACGAATGCGAGGATACCCAACAATTGTCGCTTTCTTTCCAAATCAACGGGGTTAGAGGTTTGGAAGGCCACCAGGGCGGAGAGCATTGGGCACTCCATGACCGTTCTTGGCATTACCCCTAAGTGAGACTCAGAGGCATCCGGCTATGCTATGTTGGATGCCACAGTCAACACTCGCTTTCCACAATACCAGTCGTTTTCGAACCATACTATGGGAATCTTGTAAGACAGCACGAACATAAGGGTAGTTCACAATCCTAGTAGGTGATTTCACATCGAATGAATCGCAGTATATGTTGTTCCATATACAATGCCCCTTTACTGGGGTTTGACATCTCGGCTGAACAGCTTCATAGTTACGGAAGACCCTCCTATTGTGTTTTAGTATAACAAAGGGACCTTCGATACAAATAAAATGGGTTGTATTCTGTTCTCACTCAGTGTGATCGATACAAAGCAATAGTCGATGGAGTATAAGAGTCCACTGACATGGCGCTTCTCCCGGGTTCTTCTACTTCCACCACAAAGAAACCGACAACGCCATGGCTTCTACACAAATTTCAGTCAGATTGCTTTCCGTGTCACCAATGGGCCTCGCACGGTGGCTCAGGGTGCTTGTGGACAATCAACATGTAGTATATGCCGAGGTGGTAGAAGGCGTCTTTCCTCAAGACTGGCAGAAGACCGGCACTCCTTACGGGCCGGACATAACATTGCCGCCCTTTCCACCCGATTGGGTCGGGAAGACCAATCACTTGGTGATCGATAACATAGACCAGCCCGTATGGGTATGGCGCGATCCTTTACCGGTTACTGCGGACCTTGACGCCTATCGTGGCAGGTACTTTGACTACGCCTCCATTGAAAAGTTGCAACGCGTATTCGAACCCCCACGTATGAGACTGGAGGACCGGTTATGGAAGGTCCGGGTCCAGATCTTGGGCTCGCCGGTGATGGCGTTGATGAAAATTTGCGATTTCCCTCGAGTCATCGGAGACGGGGGCGATTACGACAGCGCCAGGTTTGCAGCGGAGAAGATGCAGCAAGAGATCGTTATGCATCAGCAAGCTGTCGCCGGCGCGCCGACCGTCGTGCCTGCGTTCCTAGGACTCGTGACGGAGCCCGGCCGGGGGTCATCGGGTTTGTGAGCCAGTTCGTCGAAAACGCAGTCACCCTCGACCGGGTCGCCATGGACCGGACGCTCAACATCATGCTCCAGCAGGCTCTCGAGAGGTTACATAACGAGGCTCGCGTCGTCCATAACGACATGAACAAGGGGAACGTTCTCGTCAAGACGGACAGGTCTGAAGTTTTCTTGATCGATTTCGAGCACTCATTGGACTCACGTATCCAGGGTGTCGACTACTCCATCAATGTTCGGATAGACAATATGATATGGAGTAGATACCGCGGTGGTTAGATATATGTGCCATAAGCTATCAGTACTATAAGGTGAGAGAGGGGCACAAGGTAAGTACTAAATAGTAGATGATGTTATGCGGAGTGATAAAACACCTGCCCTCAATCAAGCCATCGAACAGACGCCTTGGCGCCGCGTTACTCCAGGCCGATACTTGCATTTCTCGTATCAGTCACGTAGCGTTAGTCTGTACCGGCCCGTCTAAACATCTTTATGGATCCTATGGACAGTGCTGTTCCGTTTCAATCGCTGTTCGTTTAGCCATCTGGTGGTTGATGCTCCGTCGCCACACTCACAACGGGCACACTCAGTGGGAAAATACAGTAGATAGGCCGGTGACCAAAATACGCTTACCGCAAAACGAAGCATTATTTCTATTATAATAATATAAGAATAACGAGAGTTCTAGAACGATATAAAATTCATATGATATTCTTTTCTCAAGAATAATGTTGAACCTTATATAGCTTGACAAAGTAAAGGTGGTAATATCGAGTACTTTGATATGCCCATTTACGGAAGGCGCATTTCGGTCATCGGCCTGGTAGACATGCCAGCATGCTGTCTCAACGGTCTTCGAATCAGGTAAGTTCGGAGCAATTGACTATGTACGTCGCGCACATATGCGTGTTTCAGTAAGAGATGTGCTTGCTACCTCTGTTATGTATGCCAAAAATGGCACTAAACCTAGTTTTAGGTGTGTATTTGAAGATATCAACACTTTTGGTCTTGCCAATACCTTGATGCGGTGTAGTAGCAACATTGGTAGAAATCGTAGTGTCTTTCTGGTGTTGAAGGGCAATTGGTACGATTGTCGGCACCGGCAATCTTGGATGGAATACCACAGTTAGAAGAAATCTTCAGGTACACGCCTAAAATAGGTGTGGCGTGAAGACCGTGCATTGCAGCTGGTGATGGGGCATAGTAGGTAGGTCCAGCTAACGAGGTGACATAGTGGATGTAGCACATCTCTTCAGTAAACGCCGCGCCCCTGAGCATGATATCTGAAGAAGTGTCAGCCGGGACTGTTGCGTTGCTGACTCGCTGTAAAGGGGCGTGATGTAATGGGATGGCTGTGGAGCACATCGGATGATACTATGGATGAACGGTGAACCGCTCGGACGATCGAAAGCCATCAATTGACTTCTGGGGGACCACGCAGCGACGCTCCATGCAAGATGAGATGCGGAGGCCTTATTGCCGGTGAATGTCCGATGTATAGCTGACCAAAGGGAGGTCGAATCCCCTTTAAATGGAAAAAGACATTTACTATCCGATTGGTATTTATATATTCTATAAGTATACCAACATGCCGGATAAAGCTAGACACGACTCTACGTGCGTACTAAAGTAAGTAGGCAATCACTGCACACGAAGCTTTCGAAACCGGGGTTCTGGGGGTGGTGGCAGTAGTGCTGGTAGATTTCGAGGGCCAGGGGCCTCACTGTGGCTTGTGAGTACGCGTACTTGCAAGGGAAATGCTCGCATGCTGACATGGGCACTGCGAAAGTTGGAACTGGAAGGATTCGGGGGCGACCCAGTCTGCCAGTGACAGGTGGGGGGCAAGCGGGCCAAATCCCAGCGCTTCCCAGGCAAGCCAGGGTCTGGCCAGTCAGCCAGAGAGCACCAGTGCCAACGACTCGGGTAGTGCCAGAGTCCAGCGCTTCGTGATATTGGCGACGAGGCTTCGGCATGTCGCATTCGGCTGGGCACTTCTTTTCTTTTCTTTTCCTGCTTACCTTCTTGCCTATGGCGCATGCGCATGCCGTATGAGTCCCGTCCATTAATTTATACCTACATACATGCGTTTGCTCCTTCTGGGGCCTTCTGGGATGGGAAATGATGATGTCTCGGTCAGGCAGAGCCGTCCGAGGCCGCCTGGCCAGATCGATGCATTCCAATAATCCAACTGCGCCCTCTGCCTTACCCTGTATGCGAGTCCGGGTTGGGCTTACCGCTCTCCTGCAGGCCAACTAACACGCTGCAAACCCAGCAACAATCAGGTCCGGATCATTTCAGAAGAGTGGAAACGGTTTTGGTGATCTGAAGGAAGGAATTGGCACAAATTCGTGCGGAATGCAAAGGCTTCGCCACCAACGTTGATTGATCGCACCAGTCACTAAGAACCGACCCTAAGCACAAAGCGTGTCGGCAATTCTCTTTGTTGGCTACATCTGACTGCGTCTGACTGCATGTGCTTACATTACTACAACCTCTGATCCGTTCATAACTACAAATATCGACTGGGCATTCCAGGCCAACCTTCTCATCTTTTCCGGTTGAGACACCCGTGCCCTTGCCAACTGTTGACATTGACCATGACATCGACCATGGCATCCGAAACTGCCAGAGTCACCGGGACTGATGCAAAGCCATCGATGCCCTCCAAACCTCAACCCAAGAGCAGCAAGCCGTGGATGAGGCACACTGAGGATGTCCGAATGCTCGGATGCACCGGCCTCTTTTTCGTCGTCTTCATATTCGCCTGGAGAAGCTACACCTCGCCGCTGTCTGGCGGCGTGGCCTCCTTCGTGATATGGCTGGCCCTGTTTCAGCTCTCCTTCATGGGCGCGCTGGCGACGCACAACGCCATCCACGTTCCGGTCTTCTGGAAGCCCTGGCTGAATAGCTTCTACCAGATCTGCCTGTCGCTGCAGTACGGCTTTCCGGTGTCGGTGTTTGTGCCCGGCCACAACCTGTCCCACCACAAGTATCCCCAGCAGGCTCGAGATATTAGTGAGTTTTATATACCATTGCCCAATTGAAACTCATTCGATGATGTTTTCAGTCTCCTACTAAGCTGTGAGGACTACGGCTAATCGAGTTCACCTTAGTGCGCACAACCAAGGTCCGCTATCGCTGGAATCTCTTGAACGGCTTGCTCTTCTTCTTCCACGTCGTGTTAACGGGAGGCGACGATGACAAGTTGTACTTTGCTGCGCAGGCGCGCCTGAACCGACCTATCGTGCGGCAGCGCAGGCGTGAGGAGATTTTCGTCTTTGGCGCCATGGCTGTATTGCTTCTGCTCGACTGGCGGCGCTGGATCTGGTTCGCCCTTCTTCCGCAGTTCTACTCGAAATGGGCGATCATGAGCGTCAATCTGCTCCAACATGATGGTAACGACTTGTTTTCTCGTTGTCTGAATTTTCCTGCTTTTTTTCTGAATTTTCTGCCCCCCCCTCCCCCCCACCACACACACACACCCCTTCCCCGCGGCCGCTCTCCCCAAAGAGGGGGCGTTATGGGTGAAAAGTTATACTAACGTCGTGAGTCGATAGGCTGCGATATTAAGTCGAAATACAACTTCGCGCGCAACTTCACAGATCCGCTGCTGAACTGGCTCTGCTTCAACAACGGCTACCACACCGTCCACCACTTGTACCCTGGCCTCCACTGGTCGATACTACCGCAAAAGCACCAAGAGCTCATCTCTAGTCACATTGCGCCCAGCTTGGAGGATCCGAGCATCCTCGGCTACATATGGCGCATCTTCATCTGGCCTGGCATCCGCCTCGATTATCGGGGAAACCCCCTGGTTCTCACCAAAGAGGAGATAGAGATGCAGAATGAACCTTGGCTTTACGAGCAAGAGGAGACGTTCTCGACAGAGCAGGAGTATCTGACCAGCGACATGAAATAGACTTGCAGCAAGAAACGGCGTTGTTGCAGGCTTATTAGATTTCGACTCAGCGATTCCATGGTAGACACAAATGTATCTACAACAAAAAGCGTTTCCGAAGCATTGTCATCTTAACCAGAAATTTCCTTCTACTCTCCGTGTCGCTTGGTGGCATCCGACACTATGATTCTACTCGGATGATGCTAATGAACATCTTTCACTATGGGCACATTGACGCTCTAAGGTACAGCCTGACATTAAACAGCTTTGAGGGATACTTTATCTTCCTCGGGATTACCACTCATCGCGACCCAGCCTCAATATCTCATGGCATTCGACGATCCAATACCGGCCGGGCGCTGCTCTGCTATCCGGCTTCCACCTCTCCAAGAGGGCGGCCTTGACCGCTGCGCGGGCAATCACATCGGGCTCCTGGCCGAGGTTATCATGCAGTGCTCGGTTGAAACTGCCAACGCCGCGGACCAGCGACTTGACGAAGGGCCCGCCCTGGTGCTCGCGCTCACGTTCCCCGAGGATGATGCCCGGCCGCAGCACGACGGTCTGCTCGAAACCGAGAGATTGGATCGCGTTCTCGACACCCCGTTTCATCTGCAGGTACGGCATTGCGCGAGCTAATGGGCTTTGCGTGCCGGCGCACGAGACGAAGACGAACGACTTGACGCCATGGACATGGGCGGACTCTGCTAGCTCTATGTTTACTGCGCGGGTATGTAAGCAACATCAGCTAGGGGGGACAGGCGGGCAAGATGCCTCATAGACATGTACACGGTCACTGTGAATTTGGGAAGGAGTAAAAGCGAGTGCCTGCCTCACTTACCGTCATGGTCAATCTTCCACTGGTTCGCAATCCCACCGGCTTGCTTTCGGGTCGTCCCGAGAGACGAGAATACCATCGTGGGCGGTGGCGAGATGGCGGCCAGCGTTGAGGCCCACCTGCTCGTGTCGCTCTCGACGTGAACTGATAGCTTGGGAAAAGACTCTGGCGATACCCCCTGTAGGGCACATCGGGAGATGGTGTGGACCGCTTTCACGGTATCGAGGCTCAGAAGGGCGGACAGGATATGCGAGCCGACGTGGCCGGTGCAGCCGACTACAACAGCGATAGCCATTACCCCGGCACTCAATTTTATCGTATTCTGAGTATTCTGAGTATTCTGAATGATTGTGGTACTAGATGACGCGGGAAGTGTCTTGTAGAATTCCAAAAGTGATGTTGTTCTGTCAGTCTAAAGTTGCCCGTCTCCTCACGAGAGTCGAGAGAGGTACATGATACATCTTTATATTCAGCTCGTAGGGCCTTTTCTCGGGGACATTCTGGTATTTCAGGTAGCGGGTAGATAATACCACTGATTTCTCAGAAACAATACATATCTACGACGACTTCCGGGCGAACATTCTCTCCGCGGTAGAGTGTAAGCTGGTGGCTGACAAAGCCACCCGTTTATATTGTGCCCATACGGCGGGATCCGAATTTGGCCGAGTTACTTCTAATTCGACGCGTGAATTATGTCATATGCTATTCTGAATCTCAAAATCCATTCCATACGAAGCTATTATATGGCGGCGCAAACGCCGGCGACGTTGCCGGTGGGAGGGTAATTGGCCAGTGGAGGAATTAGGTAACGAGGGGTACGGAAATGGGCCGCGCCAATGTTCAGTTGCCTGGCGGGGCACTTTTTGCTTGCTTTCCAGAGCTTCGTGACTTTGCCACCAATCTACATACACATATACAAACCAAAAGACAACATCAACGACGAACATACTGAACACGGGCGATTTATTGGAAGGAACTCAGTTCTTGAACAATTGGGGTCTTGCTCACACGCCTTACGACACGTCTCGGTTTACAGACCAAACCGCCCATCATGGCGTCCAATCCCTATGAAGGTACGTACACAGAACGCTGTATGGCAAGCCTCCTGTTTCCAGCCGCAGCAAACTAATCAGGAGGGCATATACACAGTCGAGCACAACATCAAAGAGAGCAACAACAAGCCGCACGCGCGACGACCCGACATGTCCTCCTTCACCTCGCTCCTCCACCAGATCTCGCCCGAGGCCGGCTCGACGGCCAGCACGACGACGCACCACGCGGGGCCGACGCCCGTAGAGGCGGCGGGCCTGTTCCGCCTACTACAAGACCAGATGGCGACGCTGGCGGCTTCGGCGCCCTCGGACGGCAACCGCAGCTTCCTCGAGGGTCTGGTCAGCCTGCTCGAGTCGGACATCGACAGCCCGCCCGAGCACATCCGCGGCGTCACCCAGGAGTACCTCGACCAGCTCGAGCGCGTACCTAAGAAGCAGCTCAAGGCCGAGGACTCCTGCCCCATCTGCGCTGAGACCTACCTCGACGACCCGTACCCGCTCGTTGTCGAGCTGCCCTGCAAGGGCGGCCACCGCTTCGACCTCGAGTGCGTAGGACACTGGCTCTCGGGCAAGGGCACGTGTCCGCTGTGCCGGCAGGACCTGACGGAGAAGAAGAAGATCGAGGTGGAGGATGACGAGGAGGACAATGAAGACCCGGACGGCTTGTACGGCTAGGCGTAATTACGTATGCGACTCCCTTGTGCCCTTATGTTTACTCGATTGGCAGTGCCGAGGAAAGGACCGCGTTATAGACTGGTCCATATGGAAGGGGCAAGGCTTTGGTGATACCCAGCAAAAGCGAATAAATAAAGCTACAACTAATGTTCATGCTGGTTACTTGTCGAATGTGACGATGCTTCTAGGAATGAATAGTCTTAGCATGATGGAATGGTATTCTATTCCCCATACCGCACGACAATCGTACAACGTGGTATAAGTATCGGGTGGCGTATCATCCGATGTGATTATCAGTATTTTACAGATGACAAACGTTACACGCCATGGTGTCCTTCTGAAATGTTTCCATTTTGCACTTCTCCTAAACTCCAAATGAATGCAAAACGCAACCTAGGGTACACGCCCTCCGTATCGTATGACCCTACCCATTGCTTGAGTAGCAACCGTTCGTCATCATCTCCTATATCAGTAGGCGTGCCTCGTGGGATATGTGCTCCCTATATCGGGATGTCGATATGTTGGGATCATGAGTGAACCTCCTTCCTTAGAAGTTTTCAGCTCTAATTGGAGCCGCCTTTGTTCGCGCCCCCACTGCCGCCGCTCTTCTTGCTCTGGTTGCCCTGCTGCGGCTTGTCCTCCATCGCGCCCTGGCCGCCCTTCGAGACCTCATGGTTGGCTGGGCTGACGCCGAGCGGGTTGCCGCTGTCGCCGGTACCGTCGGCCTTGTCCGACTTCTTGTTGCCCTTGCCGGCCGTCTGCCTCGCCTCCTCGGGCCCCGTCTTGTCCGGGTTGAAGGCCGCGTCCGTGTTCGCGGCCGCCTGCTCGTCCGTGCCGCTGCCCGAGTACTCGTGCGCCCGCGGCTTCACCGAGTTCCGGTCCTGGTCGTCCTTGTAGGCCATGCGCGCCGCCGAGGTGCTGAGGGGTTGGCGCTGCAGCATGGAGGAGGAGGTGGGAGTGGCGGCTGTCCGCGGCGATCTGAAGGCGAGGCGCAGGGCGTTGTGGGCCGCGGTGCGGAAGGGAGTGAAGGAAGGCATAGTGGTTTCTGGTTGGTGTCCTGTTCTTTTGGAAGGTGTGTGACAGTTATTGGCGTTGTTATGTCGAATAGACGATATAAGACTCAATTGATAGGTAGTTGGGTGTATTAAGGACGGGGGTATACTGGTTAAGGGAGAGAGAGAGAAAAGATTCTTTCGCAGAGGACGACTGGTGATGAACGATGCTCTCGGGGTAACGACCGAATTACCGGTACTGACGTCAGGACAAGGATAGAGCTTCGGGCGGGTCAAGAGCTCCGGCAGAGCTTTCCCCACACTCAGTCCAGTGGCAAGCGGCAATTGAATTTGGGCTCAAAAATTGGGAAAGCCGTTGAACATCTTGATCACCACGTGAAGATAACAGCCTTGGAAATACCTTGAGGGCTGGATTGTTAGACGGACATGTCGCAATAAACCATTGAGACGAGTCAGCAGTGTTGGCATTGGACCATGCCCATCATCTCGTCTGCATGCCTTGGCAAGGATCAAGCACACTCCATCGCTCGTCGGTAATATGTCCCTACTTGCATACATGTGGGCTACCTGATGATCTGATCATTATATCATGATATAACCAGAATTCATTCGATGAAAAGTAAGAGGCCCTTATGTTTCTAGCGACTAACATTACTCATCCGGTATAATTAAAGCCCATTTGATCCAAACCAACCAGTCGGGTCGAAGCAATCCATATGTTCATTTCAAGGCAACGACACCCTTGGCGCTCTAGATGAGCAGCACCGCAGCGACTGCCAAGCCTACAGCGAGCTTTCCATCCGCGCGATCAAGGGCGCCTGCGCTGGAGCCGCCGGGGACGCTAGATGCCGATGGGGTCACAGTCACCGTCCCAGGGCTTGCAGGGGTCTTCGTAGGGGTCGTGGTCGCTTTCGTGGTCTCGTCGGCTGTCTGCGCCGCGGGGACTGACAGTTTCGAGGTCGATGTCTCCAGATCATCTGATGTGAGTGTGCTGGAAGCGCGTCGCGAGGACGTTGTCACAGCGCCGCCGCCGCCGCCACCGCCAATCGAGGTGCTGCTGTGACCAACGTCACCAGCACTGCTGCCGCTACCACCGCTGCCGCTGCCGCTGCCGCTGCCGCCGGAGCACGTCTGGCCATTCCTGCAACAATACCCATTGCTAGTGCACTTGCTGCCCGAAGGACAGTAGGTTCCGTCGCTGCAGCAGTCGGCAGTTGTCGGCATGCAACCGATACCGCACATGGTCTTGCCGGCGGCGCACGACGATGCGCCGCTGCCGTCCTTGCAGGTCTTGCCGATGGGGCAGCAGCCGCCTGGGTTGCATACGCTGTTGATGGGGCAGTATGTGTTTGTACCGTCCTTGCAACACTGTGAAGACGTATCATTTGTTAGCTGTTTCCTGCCTTTGGAGTGGTGAGATTGATGGCATAGGACAACAAAGACCCCGACTCATTTTACAGAAGTAACATGACAGGGTTGAGAATACTCACGACACTGCCAATGGGCATACAGCCGCTCTCACATGTGGTTTCCGATAGAGCGCAGCCCGACGATGCGGCAGCAAGGACGACGCCATTGCCACCGCCGGGGAAGAGGCCGGCTGAATACTCGACGCGCTGACGTGGTTCCTGGGCGAAGACGATAGTCGCCGACCCTAGGGCGAGAAGGGGCAATACGGCGCGCATCCTGAAAATGTACGGGTTTGAGGGGCTGTGGTGGTATCTTGCGAACTGTCGAGGAGGTGTACCGAGAACCAGAATATCGGCCTCTCAGCCTTGATCCCGCGACGGACAAGCCCTCTCATCCCTTATATACCCAGCTTTAACTAAGAGGCCTTTCGGTGCGAACCGCCTTGGGGTAACCCGCCGCTGGAGACCAATGGGCTTGCATTACCTAGTGAGTCGGTTGTAGTCGGTCTCATTTGGTGGCGGCCAGATCAGCGGCACTGTTCTTAGCGCGTCCATCTCCTTCGCGCTACAGCATACCCAAATCTTCAGCCCTGCGTTACTCCTGTTCGCTCCTCAATGCTCATATCATTCAGGCGCGCTCGAGGTACCGCCAGCATGCCAATATCTACCGACCAAATGACAGAGGAAACTCGCCATCTGAGACAAGGTCAACGCGACGTTGATTCCCGTTTTGTGTTTTAAGAGTTCCTCGCCCCAGGCGGGAAACTACTCTGTCCCTGTAGCCCGGGTATGATCAACAAATACGGCGCCCTCACCATGGTTCAGTCACACTGCTTCGCTTGGGACATGTTGGTGTGATGCTGTTCTGATTTAGGTAAGCTTGGCAAATCCCCACAATCCTTCCGTGTGATCTCACGCTTGGGTAGCATCCCATCACCAGAATAGCGAAATCATGAAGCTGAAGATAGCGTCGTATCAGCCTCGACTCTCAAAAAACCATCCACAAGGACTCGCTAGGGTACGCTACCCGTCATCACTTTGCCAGCTGCTTAAGCTATCTCCTATCTGGGCATGATGTGATGGCAATTAGAAGGCATTCCGGCTCAAATGGAGGACCTCGCCTCAGTCCCGATTCTCGTGGCTTGGGAAATGCATCAAATGAGTGAAATCCGATGCGCAAAGGTGCTGTATCTCATCTGGTTCCGAGTTGCAGCTCTCTCTCCATTCCTCTCTTAATGAGTTTGTTTACTACACCGCCAGGACAAAGCAAACCGTGATCTGCATTCCAGCTGAAAACGCCCCGTGGGGACATCAAACCCCTCTCTATTTACACGTCCAGTAATAACCAATCATGAGGAGGCTTCTTGTTTGGTCGATGGGACGATAGGTTCGTTTTGGCTCAGCTGCCAAGCCGCCAGTCCCCAAACTACCAGTATCGACCGAGCTGTTTGTGCTTCCGGACTAGGCAACCGGAGACCCTTGATCTTCTCGCCTGAACTCGGAGAGTCCAAGGTTTACTCGATCGAGTATCCTTGCTGTGGGATTTAGCTGGAGCTAAGGATACCTAGGATTCTGGAACGGATAGATTCCTCACCGAGAGCAAAGGTAGGTCTGCGACTTGATCGTCGACCATCATCGGCATCACATGATGGAACGTTCCGACATGCGTGAAGTTTGGGAATCAACAGAAGAATCGCTCTAGCCTACATCGGTATCAGCAGTTTATGGGCGGAATACTCTTATTCCTCATGACAAAGTACATCAACCAAATAAACACCGTATCGCCGTTTTCGGGACTCCGACCAATGGCCCGGTCGAAACGAGCGGCCATGAGGAGACAGGTCTATCGAACGATGACTTTCGGCGCCTTAGTCAGGCGGTCTCTCTCGCCGTGAGTCGCCGAGTCATGAGCAAAGCATCGAAACGATGTCCCTCCCAATGTAAACCAAGATACCCCGAACTGCAGTCCAGCGCTGTCGCTAAGCAGATGCCTTCTTTCATCGCCCGAATTGCCACCATTCACTCGCATGCTTGTTTCTTTTCTCCATGGCGTCTATTGTGTCGCGGAACTTGCGATCTTGCTCCCTCATCTTGCGATCGTGTTCTGCGCGAAGGTCCGACGCTAGCTTTCTTTGCCTACGCTGATTATTAGCAAGAAGGGAATGCGGGATCAATAAGATGAGAGAGACTTACGATGACATGGTGTAGAGATAAACACCTATTGCGAGCCAAGGTACCTTCTTGAATATGTTGGACATCTTCTACTGAACCTTTCAGTTGCGTTCAATATAGCATCAAATCATGTGCCAGTTATTCCTAGTGTGTACGCTGTCATGATGGGGATGGGCAGACATTTAAAGAACGGATGGAATTGGTTATTGAGTAAACGGAGAAAGGCATAATTGTAGGCGTGTTTAGGTTTATTCTTGCCCGGACAGAAGTCCCTTTCTACTGGCACAAGCACATCGCCTCGGTACGTGCCATCCGAAGAAGAAACTCTAACTGCCCGGACAGGCGGCGCCGTTGCGCCGGCAATGATAAAAGCCGGCCGACATCAATATACGCGGTCACTGATGCCCAAGACTGCGGAGGGGGCCCGGGCATCATTCCCCCTGACGGCGGTCGGCAGTACCAAATCGCCAGCCGCCGCATGCGACGGAGGCAATAAGGCAACCTTAGGCAAAGGCCTTTGTTGGGTGTACACAAGATGGGGCGACATGTAAGGGATAATGCGCCAAGGCAAGTTGGTTGGCAATCTTCCAAGGCGCGGGCGTGCGTCTCAATCTCGACGTCAGCAACCTCGCAGACCGAACGAAGGAAGGAGGTGCCAGCTAAAGTAGAGCTTCCCCCTAGTCAACAACCCGTCTGAAATATTCCCAACAAAAGCCGTTTCCTTCACTTTTCCTATATACCATTTCGTTTCAATCTCTTCCCTGTTCAGTTGTGCCTGGCCGAGAACCTGCTCTCACTCTCTTTCCTTTAACCAAAATGGCCAACAATAAGCCTACCGTCATCATTATCGGCGGGGGCTGGCACATCCCCAGCTCCTACTCCAAGCTCGCCGGACTCCTCCGATGGTCCGGGCTGGAAGCCCACGTGCCCCGGCTGCCGACCATGAACGAGGCCCGCCCTCCCCAACGCGGACCTGGCGACGGACACGCAGTTCATCCGCTCCTACGTGGAGAGCCTGGTCGAAGCCGGCCGCTCCGTCATCGCCGTAACCCACTCGTACGGCGGCCAACTCGGCACCAACGCCCTGACCGGATTGGGTCTGGAAACTCGCGCCAAGAGCGGCCTGCAAGGCGGCGTCTCGCACCTGATCTACATGTGCGCCTCCGCCCTCCTCGAGGGCCAAACCATGGTCGACAAGGTCAAGCAGTTCGACCACGAACACTACATGCCCGTGGCCTTTGACTTCGACGCCGAGGACAACACCGTCGTGTGCCGCCAGCCCAAGGCAACCCTCATCGGCGACGGCCAAGAAGGCGAGGCAGACGAGGCGGAGATCGAAGCTTACTTGTCGAACTTGGTCCGTTGGAACGGGACCTGCATGTACCAGCCCATCTCCCACTGCGCATGGCGGGAGATCCCCGTGTCGTACATCTACACGAGCGGGGACGGAACCCTCCCGCTCGTCTACCAAGAGTCCATGGTGGAGACGTTGAGGAAGGAGGGCCGGGACGTGGCCACCGTGGAACTGAGTACGGGCCACTGTCCCAACCTGACAAAGGCCAAGGAGGTTGCCGACGTCATCTCGAAGGTGGCTAGGGGTGAGAAGTTGGATGGCTGAATCTGCTACGAATGAAGAAAGACATTGGTGCAGCATATATACCTCCAAAACAGATGATTCTGGCACATACGACCATATCCTGCTGAATACTAGGGAGTACTTACGCCCATGGAATAACTACGAGATCCTGCGGCGTTGGTCCAACCTTGATAGGAATTCCCCGCATGTAGGAGCCCTTCACCTGGGGTACAACCTGAACATCCTTAAGTGGCAGAGCCACGGGCTGAGAGTAGCAAGTCGGCGCAGCGGCATATGAGAATAGAGAGAGGGGGGCCAGGGTGATGACGGTCAAATGAACGAATGTCATCTTTGCCCATCGTATGGTTGATCGAAACGCTGTTGGTGCGCGAGCAGCTAAATCCCTGTATCATAACCAACGACGTCTTGGCAATCACATCAATGGCCAACCGCATCGGCTACATGTTCCCCGAACATTTGGCGACATACTTCTCATCGCAAGTCCCTTATCCTGATTGTGTTTCAACATGGGCGATACGATGCGAGACATACCCGACATCCGACAAGCTCTTAAGGTCACACACAATGGCCGCCTGGAGGAGATCGCGCATGGTGCCTTTGCTGGCACTAGTCATCACCTTCTTTCTCCTATATGAACTCGACTTTTCAGTGCCACAACCATCGGCTCCGTTAGCTCCGGCCATCGAAACCAACAGAAAGCCCAAGTCGAGACCACCTCTCCGTTTCACGCCGTCCTCCGGCTTCAATTGGTCGACGGCTGAGTCGTTCTTTCCTGGCAAGCCCGTCAGTGCCGGGTTTAAGAACCCCTTTTGGGGGTGGACGGCGACGCCGGTCGACGCCCTAGATACCTTATGGATAATGGCATGACTACATTTGAAGGAAACATTTTCCAAATCCCGTCGAGTGCCGAAGAACTGGTTCCCTACCAGGGCGTTGCGGGCAGCAGTTGGTCCAAACGAACTTGGCAGGGCCATTGGAACTCTCTCGACACGGACACGCCAATCACCGTCGAAGGAGTTGGACGTGTCTAAATGGTTATTTACAGTCGTGAAGTTTCTTTCAAGATCTGCTGAGCTGCGCCGAAACAGCTAGGCTATGCTGACGGCTACTGTCCCGACCCAGGCACGTCCTCATTAGCATGTGCCCTCGTCGAATCAGAGGTGACTTCCATGTACCGCCTGCACGAACACCCAGGTAGTTCCAAGTTCATCCAGTATCGACCCGAGAAATAGCAGCCCGGGAAAGTAAAGATATATGCCGCATTGAAAATGCTCATAGTATTGAGCCCCAAGGGCGATCCACTCGACATTCGGTGGTATCGTCAATCAGCCAATTCCTCAGATGAGAAGGCAGACATTAAAACCTTGGACGAGACTGTCCAGAGCAGGGAACATTGGTAGCTGGCTAGTGGTTATCGTGACGATGTAAGTCTTTTCGATAAGCATGACGGTCCTTCCACCCACCTGAGAGATCATCTAAGCCATGGGAAGGTTGGGTGTATGCATATCAGGGTATTTTGTTCAGGTTTGAACGTGATTGGGCCACTCGAAACAGCACTCACATTGGATGCACAATTTACATATGTATATAACGGCGGTGATCAGCTGGAGGTACATGCAAACACGATTGATTGGAGATAACCAGATATTGATTCGCTGTTCGTTCTTATCTACCGAAAATCTTCTTTAATTCATAGCTGGGATTTCGCAATAACACTTTCCGCTTTGGCTCTTGCCCAGATCCTCTGCCCATGTAAAGACACGAGAAATAATTGTCCTTGAATGGGATATGAACCGGAAATGGTGTATGAGGCATCGCGATAAAGCAGTGAGAGCTATCAACGTATTGGCCATGAGGTTTGGTCAGCCTGGGTTCATTGCTTCTGACTGGGATTCTGGCAAAGATAATGCGCCATCGTACACCGGATGGAGATGAAGGAAGGTCGTCATGTTAGCCAGCTGTCGCCATGTTGACCCGACGAGGCCATGTTACCATGCCTACTTAAATGTAGTACATGGTGTCCTTAAGACGGTCGTGAATCTTTCGTCCGGAGGCTTTCTCGATATGCTGCTCTTGCGAGCCACTAGAAACCGAGGTGGCGTCGTCAATTGAGGCGTCAAAGACATCGGACATGTAGACGCGGCGCCGCGTGCATAGGATGTCGGCGTAGTAGGCGGGCGGGCAGATGCTGACAGCCTTGGTGGCTCGGCCGAAGAGGTAGCACATCTCGTGCACAACCTTCTCCATCATGTTGGCAGCTTCCGCCTTGTACTTGGGCTCAAAAAATCTCGTCCAGCAGCACCGTGTAGTGGGCGGGGCGGGCAGTGCCCTGCAAGGCGGTGTGAGCCACAAGGAAGAAGTCCCAGGTTCGGGCCAAGGTGACGCCGCGATCGACGACTGTGCCGTTCTTGACGTTGCGGGACTTCGTCATGTTCTTGGTCTCAGTCGGATAGAAGCGTGTCTGATGCCGCTTGACCGAAACAACCAGTGTAAAAAGGGGCTTCCGGTTTGCCGGGTACACCTTGCTGCACGCTTTGCGCATCTGGGGGACTTCGTTTGTGAGAACTTGCGCAAACTGGCCCTCAGATACACCATCTCGGAAGATCAAGATGTTGTCCGGCAACTGCTGGTTGTTGGCCTTCTGCCAGAGCCGGAGACGCCCGATGAACTCCTCACAAAGCCTATCATCCAGCATCTCCTGACCACCCTTTTGCGTCCAGGTCGTGGGTAGCCACTGCGCCAGGTCCCGGTCGGTACTCGAAACCATTCCCACAATACTGGGCAGCTTGTCGCTTCCCGCGATGTTAGTGGGATGGGTAACGTCGTACCCCAGCCCCATGGTTTTTCCTTCTTTGAAAATGGGGACATCTTCACGCAGCTTGTGATTTGCACCACCCATCTTCAGATTGACCTTGAGGCCAACATTGGCGTAGTACTGGGGCTGGCGTTTGAGCAGGTTGTCTCTTACTACACAAACTGTGTGGAAGCCGATCTCCGAGTCTGCAACCAGTTTGACCGCGTTGTAGATATCGGCGCCCTTGCCGGGCAAGACGACGAAAACCATTTGGGCCTGCTCAATCGTCTTAAACGCCTCCCGGATAATTCCCTCAGGGTGTTGTCCCCTGCCAAGCCGGATCTGAAGTCCCGTCGGATGCTTGAACGGTTTACACGGAATGCCCATTTTGTCCTGCATGAACTTTCGCCATTCTTCCATGGTGTCCTTGAGCTCGTTAGGGTCGTAGTGGCGGCCGGTCCAATCTTGTTGGATGTTCACCCATGTGCATCGTTCAATGGAGAGTCCAGACTTGAAGACCTTGACATTTTGTAAGTTCCACGAACCTTCAAAACGTTGGCCGTCTTCTGCCCCTGGTACTGGATCAACGGCGTTGGCAGCTCACGCGCTTGGACGGTGAGCAAGTTCTTCCCAACAGCGACATTGAAGGCTTTGAGCACTTCGCTGTTGTCCAGCCCAAGACTTTGGCGCCCAAGCGTTGCAATACTCGTTGCATTCGCGAAAGGCGAGCGACAAGCGAATTCAATCATCTCCCGCGTCTCCTCGGGTGTCGTTTTGCGTCGCACCGCCTGGCCCGCTTTGATCGTGACGAACTCTGCTGGGATGTAAATGGGCTTCTCCCTGGTGCCAGCGTTAACCACTGGTAGATTTGGTTCGACCGTGCAATTGTAGCCTGCAGTCGATATTAGCAACTGAAAAAGACATGTCATCGGCCACAGCAACTTACGAATCTGGTAGTACTGCGCAACAGTATATTTTTCGCCCTGCTTGAAGCCCGACGGGACATCTCCATCCAGGACAAACGATACCTCGCTTGGACGAGCAAAATCACGCTGGACGGTGATCTTGTTGGACTTCTTAGGCCCATCAAAACGCGTCGCCAGCCCATTCAACGTCTTTTCCGCTGTGCGCCGGCCAATCTTGTCTTGGGACGGCCCAGATGCCTTGGCCTTCTTGACGTTCTTGGGCTGACCCTGATCGAAGAAGAAGACGACCTCAGCGCGAAGACGGTTGAGGAGTCGATGCACGTAACGCAACTGAGAATCATTGTATTGCTCTAGAAGTTGCTTGACGGGACCAGCGAATCGGAAAACGCCGCTATGTAATGAAGATGGTTAGCATCGTTGCTTATAATATCGTACGGTAAGCACGAATAAGGGGCCGTCAAAACTTACTGGGACACGTTGAGGTTCAAGAGAAGTCTCCCTGTGGCAGGGCGGACGCTCTGGAAGTATCCCCTGATAATGATGTTCATATCGGGAAAGCCGAGAGAACTCGATTGACCTGGCACATTCAATGGGAAATGCCGACTGCTACCAAGGGAGGCAACGTTGTTGCTTGATCGTGGGGTGTGTCCTAGCACAGCCCCAATCGCAGCGACGACATCTGCATATACCGGGAAATCGCCCGAGTAATCCTTCAAGGTGGTAAGGTACTTGACGAGGGGATCGACGTCGATGGATTTGGTTTTGTCGAACTTCACATCGAACTCCATTGGACGGCCCTCATCCGCGTACTCGATCCTGACTGTGGTATTGCCATCGGGGAAGGACAGAGGATTCAGAGTATAAACGTAGTCTTTGAATTCCGAGACCCATACTCCCTGAAGCTTCTCCATTGCCAGCTGAATGATGCGATGGAGCTTGCGGCCTTTGGGTTCAGTCTTGCGAGGAGTCACGCCCGGCGGCCATATTCTGGTAGGCGTCAATTTGTACTGGAGCAGCGTCTGGGGCTGCACCGACATCTCGTAATAGTTTGTAGCGACGACAACCGCCTTGCCTTTGTTGCCGAAAGCGGGCCTCACGGGGATGTGCTTCAATGGAAGCGAAGATCCAGCTTCACCGGATGAAAGGTCCATGCTACCCATCTTGTGGGTGACTGCTTCGAGTTTGAGGTCGTTCAGAAGCTTGTCTTCCAGTTTGGTTACATTGGCATCAGGCTGAGGAAATTTGCCGCCCCTGTGGATTGATTAGTGGCGTCTTGAAAACCGGACAGAACATGAGAGCGCATACCCGAAGACCTCCCCTTCACCCTCGAACTTGTCACGTCTGCCACCACGGCCCCCGCCACGGCCCCCACGGAAGCCAGAGAAGCTCGCACTGCCTCCGCGACCGCCACGATCACCCCGGAAGCCGCCGCCATCTCCACGGCCGCCACCTCGGTATCCGCCACCATCTCCGCGGCCGCCACGATAACCACCGCCGTCTCCGCGACCACCGCGGAAGGCACCGCCATCTCCGCGGCCGCCACGATCGCCACGGAAGCCGCCGCCATCTCCACGGCCGCCACTTCGGTATCCGCCACCATCGCCACGACCGCGGAAGCCGCCGTCTCCACGGCCTCCACGAAACTGGCCTCTACCACGATCAGACATGTTGTCGTGATTGTGGATGACTTTACGTCACTTTGCTAGGCTTAAGGGAAGGGTCTGTCAATGTCTCGTAAGAGATGCTGATTGATACTGAGCAAGCCACAAGAGTAGCAGGTCAGCTCAAGGGACTGGATATGGATGGATATATGAAGACCCAGTTGTCTGTGGCAGCAACTTAGCGTTTGCAGAGAAACCAAATGGATAAAAGAATTCACTAGAGGCAATCTGTTGTTGACTGGGTAAACCGCGTTGGCAAGATAGATTAGAACAAGAAGTGAAATCTAGCGGCGCAACTCCACGTTTGGCAGGACACCACTTGGAAGCACTTAGGTTTGCTGATCCACCAACCTCTACTCTTTGACAAGTAGAATCAGAATGTTATGAATAGAAACATATAGACTGCAAGAGCTCCACAGTGTTTGCCGCTAATACGATGTGACTGAAAGCTCATTGTGTTTCGTTGGATGAAGTTGAAGCAATATATCCTTGTGTGTATGAAACCAAGCAATGGTTGTCAAATCCGGGGTCGTGCAGGGTATACCGAAGAACAAGGACTTGCCCAACAGAAGAAGCAATGTTGGAATAATACTTATTCGTATCGCCTCCGTTATCGCCACACCTCCCCTTCTCGACAAGTGCTGAACGGGCAACAGCGCACTTGCCGAAGGAAGCAGATGTGTATGGTTGGGGAAGGGGAAGAATGATCTGTTCATCGCCGAGTAGTTGATAGAGAATAGTGTACTTACTGAAGAAATCAATTGTGTGTAGTTGAGGTTTGTCGGCGAGGATTTTGATGCCCGGACTGAGGTTCGGTGTTGTGCAACTATGCCGGCGATCTAAGGAGTTGAAGGAAGGGATACAGAGAAAAGAAGACCCAGTTCTAGCGGCACAGCTCACAAAGCGTGCACTTTCGGTACCATGTGTCAAATGTAAGAAGTTACTGGCAATGGAGCATCATCTAAGCAAATTTTGGACAAGTGTAAACGGATGAAAAGAAAGGAAAGATGATCTGGAGAAGCAATGTCCAGTTCATCAGAAAAGGAATCCACCTTCTACTGAGGCCCACGGTCGAATGGTGCGTATCACAGCCTGGCAAGGTTACTGCTGCTGGATAGCTGGAGAGGGCTGGCTGGGAAGCCGCAAGACATGCCATTCCCGTTTTACGTCACCAGCCGATATTACTGAGCCCAGGATTTATCGACGCTATCAACGCTGGGCGGGCGGCAACCGAGTTGAGTTCTGACAGAATCGTCGCCTCGTCACCCGTCACGCGTTTGCGCCTCCTCCCTCAAACGATAAATCGCGGTGGTGGGAAGTTCCAGGACCCGGGGCACGGGAGGCCAGGCAAACAGAGGGGCAAAAGTCGCTAATCTAGCCTCAAACTAGCCTAGACTCTCTCTACCGGTGCCGCCTATCCTTCTGGAATTTGGCCTATCCTGTCCTCTCGAGCAATTGACTTCCAGTCAAAATTTGACGGGTCCGATGCGTTGGCCGCAATCGTGCAGTTGTTACCCAAGACCGAGCAGAAAGGGTGCTTTGCTTTGCTCTTGCACTGGCCCAATACCATTCTCTTTTCGTCCGCGGACAAAGAAACACACCGCCAACTGTTTCCCTGCTGCAAGGGGGCTGTGGTTGATGCAAAACTGGGATGCAGGCAGCCTGCCTTCAAACGACAGGCACGGTGATCGGTCATCAACTGGGGCGATGTCGAGTTGGGAACAGGGTGCGAATACCACGTCGTTTCGTTTGCAAATGTAAAAAGTTGACGGTCGGCAAGGCTGAATCTTATGCTTGCTGGGCCATCCAACGGTTTTGTACTCTGCTTGAGCAGTAACCGATTCGCTCTGGGCTGCCTTGTAGCAGTACTGCGTCGTCATCAGCAAGTAGGTTGCCGGCAGTCGATATTGTCTTGCATCGAAGTGTACCGATTGCCGGCTCCTGGACCTGCCTAGCTCGCCAAGTATCGTCCAGTGTCAGTTTGTCCGCTGTTGGTTAGGAAGTACCGCTTCTACCCCGCGACGGAGCCCGCGACTTGACCGCAACCGCTGGAGTCTGTACCTTGCATGCGTCAATGTGTTGTCAAGTCATTACTGTTACTTTTTTACCGAAGGTCACGGTAAGAACAAATTTTTTCCACCTGTGTGACATTGAGTGATTGCATTGTCGGAATGCACAAATTGACGATATATCTGCTACTTGTCGGAACTACCGACAGACTGCAGAAACCCGTCCGCTAAATCGAGACAGATCTTTCCAGATTGATTCAGATGTGCCAATCCCACCACAACCGGGGACGGCCCCCAGTTGAGTGCCGTCGCAGATAAAGTGAGTGCCAAAATGGGCGGTCAGCCCTCGAATACAACACTGAGCTTTAGTCGTACGAGAGTCACATTGGAACTCGCTCCCAACCACAACCAAAAGTCCATAAGCCCTCCTGCTGCTTTCCTGAGTGATCTCTGAGGCAATGAATACGCTGCGTATCATATCTACAGTACTGTATATGACGTGTAATAACAGGGAAATTCCTTCAACAACAAACAGATGAATGACATCGAAATCCAACTTGGTAGAACCTTCGGTTTCAGCGTCTGCTCGCCAGAATGAGCGTTCACCTGATACGGATCACCTCCGAAATCAGCCTGGTTAGCTCAATCGGTAGAGCGTGAGACTCTTAATCTCAAGGCTGCGGGTTCGACCCCCGCATCGGGCTCAATTCCTGATGCATCCCACTCAATGGGATACTGTCAACCTTACTTTTTTTTGTTCTTTTTCCTCACTTTTTGTCTACTCTCTCTGTTACATGTATGTAAACGCTGAGTTGGCATGGAGCTACAAGTATCGATAATAGCCAGTTACTTCCTTTTGATCCAGTCGCTTATTGTTCTCTCCCATTCCATGTTACAACAACTGCTCCCGTCATCTATCCCCAAACACCCCTCTCCGCCCTAAACTCCGTCGCCCTCTCCCCCCTGAACGAGCTTCTGCTTTGTGACACGCTCCTGTGACATCCAGTGCCCCTTGATGATGAAGCTCAACAGCAGGCTCTGCGGCGGAGAACGTAAGCAGCTTGATCTAGATGGCGGTCAATGACTCTGACTACGTATCATGAGAGACCTCAACGTGCTGCCGGCGTCCAAGTCCTTCATGACCTCGGCAATCAGGGTGGCATCCCTCGAATACTTTTCATCGACGCCAGCAAATTGAGGGATGTTCTCCAACTTCTTCCTTAACGAAATCTGGAATATGACGGCCGAGACTGCAACGCCTATGGCTGAGCCAAACACGCAGATGGAGAAGAAGGCCGCCGCGTGCACATTGAAACGAGGCCTGTTCTTGTTAGTCCAAAGAACCAGCGCAAGGTGAGGAATCGAGATGTGAGTTCCGTACTCGGTGCTTGCTTATATAGGATCTGTGGCGTGAAGAGGATCCTGGTCCCGATGCCAAGCGACGTCTGTACGAACACCCAACGTACCACGCTCGTGTCCGGGCCCGGAAGCGTCAGCAGTCCATATCCCAATATCAACAGAATCCATCTCAACCACAGTGACCCACCTGTATTTTTGGACATTGCTCACGGCATAACCCGAGGCCGAGTTTGCCCATGCAAGATGTGTTGTCACGGGCAACAGCCCGACGACAGACATGATAGTAGAGGAGTAAGTCTTGACACCTTGGAGGTACAAGACTACGAAATGTTGGAGCTCTGGCCAAGTGGTATAACTGGAATTGATGCCAATCAAGAAACCGGGTTCTTGCAGCCACTTAATCAAGAAGTAGATAGCAGCGGTGTTCAGTAGCCCTTGCAACATGCATCCTGTAGATGTTGAGGTAACCTGAACGTCGCGAATATGCGTTTCTCCAGGACGGGCTCGGCAGCGGAACTGAACTTCAATACATAAAAGCTAAGACACCGCCCAGGCCAATAAGCAGTAAAATGAAGACCTTATACGACCCCCTGGGATCGGCGTCAGTAGCTACGTGCTATTTCCCATAGGCAGTAACAGAGCACTTCCTCCCCTCCCCCTTCGACGGGTAGGGGGGAATGAGATCAGAAATGAGTATCTATAGGGACGTGGTAATGCGTCTGAGTGAGATGTGAAAACTCTCACACATGCACGAATTCTCCCTGGGCGTCTTACCTCAACAAGTACCATGAGTCCACCATCTGTGCATATGTGGCGGTCAACATCTGCCTCGCCCACTGGCACACGGATACACAAGTTGGACCGTTCTCCCGCCCAGAACCACATGGAAGGTCTTCGCAAGCGCCACGATCAGTAAACCCGCCTCTAAAGTCAGCAGCACTGAGATAAACCATCTGATATATAATTTGTCGGATTATCAACACATACAAGATATCAGAATCATGGCAAGTATCCCGCGTTCCGGGCCATTCTCGGTAAGGAAGTAGTAGAACAACGTGGTATTAGCCCGCCGCTATCACCCAACTCACGGTTCTACACCCCAAGATATGCGACATGGACGCCACCGGCGACTGTGCCACCGGCGACGCCAGTATATAGCTCGTACCGGCTCAGAATGCCTGCATGGCGGTGGCGTCAAGCCCGGCACTCATAACGGGCAGCGCTGTGGGAAGGGTCGTGACCTCGAGGCAGACGGCCAAGATGAGCTATAGTGAGACGCAGGCGAGCAGGAAGCTGCGGGTGGGTTTCCAGTCCGCTTCCTCGACTCGTGGGCCTGTTACGGCCAAGGATCCTTCACCGGTATGCCGTTGCTGCTACCCGGTGATGGTTGATCCGATCCCGGTGGCGCTGCTGGGCTCGGTCTTGTTCGGTGCAGGGTGGTGGTGCTAGAGTGCCCGCTGGGCTGGGCGGGGGCGGGTTGAATCTCCTCCATCTTTCAGGGGCTGGATAGGATTGGATGATATGTGGTAACCTACGTATATGCCACAGCTCGAAAGGACCCGTGGTATACGAAGGACAGTCTCAAACCGTATGGAGAGGGAGTAGCTCACTTGCGAATTTTGATGTCCCTAATTTAATCCTGGTCCGCCCTTCTTATCTTGCCATGTCGGCGTTCTCAGTCTCGAACCGAACTCCGTGATATGGAACCCCTGCTTCTCATGGAGCCCTCTGCACATTCTTCCTTGCCTGGTATGTGTATGATATTGCACTGGCACTTCACCATATTGTCTCCAATGCCATTTGTGCTTCTTTTGGGGGGTGACTTGCTCTTCAACCCCGAGAGTTCTACTCCCTGATACGTGTACGCACCCTTTCTTTGTGATGGAGTGATATTGAGATTGATGACCGGGGCCGTCTTCTGTTACCAGTTACACAACTGTGGGATTTCCATGTGTCAAGCCCAAGGACTCATGAGCCAACAACATAATCTAAGTATCAAATTGTGAACAGCCGCCCGACTTGTTGAAACTCGTGATGATGATGCCATATTAGTGTTCAACATCCGGAGGTGGACTAATTTACCCTAAAGGCTCTTAAGGGGCAACTCGCTGACATCTTGGAGTACACAATGACCAAGTATTATGATACGACCACTACTTTAGTATTCGAGCGACTCAGAGGGTTTTGATGGACTCACGAGGTTTTACTTGTACAATAAGTAGTATACTAATCATATGACTTTATTGGGTGCGAGATAATAACGAGAATGTCCTGGGCCGTCAGCATATCAGCATTACGTATCAGCCCCTTTGATGATAGCCTCGCACAAGCTGGTGCTCAGTATCAGGCAGGCATAACGAAATGCTCATGGCGGAACTGTAACTAACGCTTTTCTCGTGCACTCAGCTCAGGGGTAATTGTTTAGCCGAACAATACGCTATATGGTCATGGCACTTTGCCCGGAGGTCGCACTGCGTAACGCAAAATGCATCACTCACTGCACCGTGACGAAACAGACAAATCTCGGGAACAGATCTTTGTTCAACCGATATGCCAGATCCGCCGGTCGTCAAAGAAAAGCCCGAGGAACCAAGCTTCGGTATGGGTCCAGAGTGGAGACTCCTGACTAGAGTACGCCGGGTCTATAGCCCACCCCCTGCAAGCTATTGAGGGGTTTATTGTCGAGTGCGACTGCGGGCGATTGGAGCTGGAATGTCTCCTCAGTGGGGGGGCCTTGTATCACAACGCATCCCGCTAATGAGCACTCTGGTCTGCGTGTACATAAGTGCAGCGCTCAGAAGCATATTGCGCGTCTTCTCTGTGTGCGTATCAACAACTCTTGTTGGCAAATCCTTTTAGCAAACATGAACTGGTCCGCGGAAGCCTCTAGTGGGCAAACAGTTGTTGTGACGGGCGGCTCCAGTGGCATCGGCCTGGCCATGGCGAGATACTTTGCCTCTAAGGGGCAACATCTTTATATATTGGACCTGAGTACGGAGACCGGCGAAGCAGTGGCTAAGCAGCTCTCCTCAGAGTTCCCCGGCGCCACTGTCAGTTTCCGGAAGAGTGACGTGTCATCCTGGGATGAGCTTTCCCGTGCGTTCAAGGATATATATGCAAGCCGGGGCCGGATCGATGTGGTTATGGCAAATGCGGGAATATCGGAGCATGGGTCTTCCAGTTTGCTTGCGCAGGAGGAGGACGAGCCATCGCAGCCAAGCCTGAAGACTCTGGATGTTAATTTGACTGGAGTCGTGTACAGTAAGTCCATCGTCTCCATCCCAGTACATCAAGATCAAACGAAAGACTGACTGATGACTTTGCTTGCTCGATTGTAGCTGTGAAGCTGGCAGTTCACTACATGTCGAAGAACCAGCCAAGCCCAGCGAATGACTCAAGGGGCGCCATAATCTGCACGGCATCCAACGCGGGCATATACCCCTTCCCTGTGGCGCCGCTCTACGCTGCATCCAAAGGCGGCGTGATCTCACTGGTGCGTTCTCTGGGTCCGGCCCTCGAGAGGACCCAGATCCAGATCAATGCCCTTGCACCAGCTGTTCTTGGTATGTCCTGCCAGATTCGGTCCGACAGAGGACGCAGTGCGCCTGCATGCATACATGTGCGCGAAGATGGCAAGCAGCGAGCTAACGAGGGGAAACCAGAAACGAACATTGCGCCCTCCCGGGATCTGTTCACCAACATGGTCGTGACCCCCATGTCGACCCTGGTACGGGGCGTGGATCAGCTGCTCGGCGACAGAAGTACGACCGGGGCGGTGGCCGAGATCCACGGCGGCAGCGTAACACTGAGGCCACACCTCGAGTACGTGGATGCGGACAGCAAGGCCAATCTGGACAACTTCTGGCGGCTGGGGTATGCTTAGAAGGGTCTTATGAAAGCAGGCGTGTGACGTAGCACAAGCAATTGCCGACATGGTTAG
Source organism: Apiospora hydei (assembly GCF_038363865.1). Classification (NCBI taxonomy): domain Eukaryota; kingdom Fungi; phylum Ascomycota; class Sordariomycetes; order Amphisphaeriales; family Apiosporaceae; genus Apiospora; species Apiospora hydei. The sequence goes on along the minus strand of NW_027117364.1, from coordinate 2,205,555 downwards.
TTACAGACACTATTGGGGACAGGACAGTACCGGGGACACGCGCACCCAGTCTCTTCCCCGCAAATGCTACCACGCGGATTCGGATCGCAGCCCTGGGCAGCCTGGAGTGGAGAGAAGTTGGGTGTGCTGGACCCCGCAGGGCCAAGCACCAAGTGTGATAAAGCAATAGGAGCTCGAGCGCTGAGACCTTGCCTGTCGCCAAGTTCCACTATCGCGGCGACGATGTGAGGCTTTCTCCGCATCAAGTTGGTGGTAGTGCTGATGATCATGTGGGGGAAGGGGACCACCCCCAGCTTTTAGTAAAACATAGTCGCGGGCAGGTATCCACAAGGATCTGTAGGGTAGGTAGAGGTAGGACAACCAACAAATGGCAGATAACGTGGACTTGCTTGTCCGGACTACACACCTAGCTATTTAATATTACATATGCCCATCATCTACCAACCTCGAATGGTAGTTCAATCCGAGAGACCAGACCTCCTCCATTCACAGGTTGCTTCCAGGTAGCAGCCCCTGCGATCCATTCAGTACTGGAAGCTTGAAGCAAAAATGCCTCTCGGAATCCTCGAGGACAGACATCTGGAGCATGTGCCGGGCACATCTCCCCTGAGCACACTCGGTCGTGTAGATCTCGAAATCTCAGCCGGCGTCGATTCCAATCTGCTCAAACATGACCCATCAGGCAAGACTGTCCTGGTCCCGCAGCCGTCTGAATCGCCAAACGATCCTTACAACTGGCCCCGGTGGAAGAAAGAGCTCTTCACAGTCGCCATTGCGTATGGTTGTGGATGTGTAGGAGGTACGATGAACTTGCCCGCCCTTTCATTGTCGCGCCCCTTTATGCTCCATGAGAACTATGGTCGAGATCCATGTGGCTGACTTTATATATCGAAAACAGCCGTCGGTCCCCTTCTCACGTCCGCCTTCGTACCTCTCGCGCAGGAGTTTGACGTGCCCCTCGAGCGCTTCACGCTGGGCTGCAATGGCGCTATGATCGCCGCCATCTCGGGCGGCAGTCTGATCTGCAACACCCTGGCGGTGAAGCTCGGCAAGCGGCCCATTTACCTACTGACGTCGATCGGCCTGTTCGTGACCAACTTCTGGGCCGCCGAGTCCAAGACCTTCGGGTCCCTGGTCGCGGCCCGCACCATCGGCGGCTTCTGCATGGCGCCCATGGAGGCGCTGGTCCCGGCGTCCATCGCGGATATCTGGTTTGTTCACGAGAGGGGGTATCGGATGGCAATATTCAACCTCGGCGTCTTGGGCGGTATCAATTTGGCTTCTCCCATCGGTATGTTTTTCCTGGGCTGATGACGATCATGCAACCTATTATGTTTACTAAACCCTGTGACAGCTGGCGCTGTTATCGAGTACGCATCGTGGCGGACATGTCTGCACGCCATGGGCGCCGCCTTCGTAGTACAGTTTCTCATCACATTCTTCTGGATGCCCGAGTCCGCGTTCGACAGAGTGGGCGCCGTTGACATCGATACGGGCGACCAAGCCGCCATTGTGGACAAGGCCGAAAAGATCGAGGCGGAGCACCTCGAAGACTCGATTTCTCCTGCGCCAGTGGCCGAAACGAAGAAGAGCTACCTGCGAGAGTTGCTCCCGTACTCTGGCTACTGGGCCAAAGTCTCGTTCTGGCGGACCTTCCTCCAGCCTTTCGCCATGATGGCCTCGCCCGTGGTCTTGTGGGCTACGATCCTGTTCACTACGTGTATCTCGTGGCTGGTACTGATCTCGGTCACCCTATCCCAAATATTCTCGGCGCCGCCCTACAACTTCAGCGTTGCGGCCGTGGGAGCGTCCAACTTGTCATCGTTCGCCGCGACGCTGCTCGCCACTGGCCTTGCTGGTCCGATCATTGATGGATGTATCAAGTTTATGTCGAAGAGGAATAATGGAGTATTTGGTGAGTCACTACGCCATCCCGTCCACATAGAAAACCCCAAAAGAAAAGAAAAGAGTAGAGTCATGCTAACACTAAAAAACAGAACCCGAGTTTCGCCTGCCTATCATGCTCTCCTACCTCCTCTTCACCGTGACGGGCTTCTTCGCCTGGGGCGAGAGCCTGTACCGCGAGGACCCGTGGCCGATCCCCATCATCGTGGGCATGGGCTTCATCAACTTCGGCGTGCAGCTGGGGACGACGGGCGTGGTCGCGTACGTGTCCGACTCGCACCGCACCATGGCGGCCGAGGCCTTCGCAGCCATGAACTTCGTCAAGAACATGTTCGCCTTCGGCATGACCTTTTACATCAACGACTGGATCGCCACCCAGGGCGTCCGCCAGTGCTTTTTTGTTATTGGCGGCATCACCATCGGCGTCGTGCTGCTGACGGTGCCCATGTACATCTTAGGGAAGAGGGCGAGGAGCTTTACGTACCGGCATAAGCTTATTCGTAGATTGGTAGAATAGATATGGTATCGAGGGGGTGGAAATGAGTGAGTCAAGGGTTTACCACAAACTGTTTCCCAATGCCACTGTTATGCTATGTGACCTTTCACGATACCACGTTACAGAGTAACCCACCCCGCCTTTTAACAAAGGAACGTGTGTCTTGGAGCTATGAAATAAGATATACACTAGTATAGTTAACTTTGTTCTTGACCATCATGAATTCCTATTTATTGCCTTATAACTTGGTCAGTTGGCTAACACGTCAGGGCACCACGTACTATATTTTAAATGTCTGCTGGCTGTATGGACCGACAATGAAGTCTTGGTATCAGAAACACGGAGTTCTACCACAATGTCTAAATTAAAGGACGAGGTGTATCAGACAATCATCTGGGCGACTAAAGTCTCAAAGCGAACCACTTACAGCAAGCAATCCTGGTATCAGGAGTGGAAACACTTGTCTGTCGCTGATATGGTATATTCATCTCGGGCTCGTTACCGTACCTGCTTCGTTTTTACTTATATATGAGAGCCTCGATGCCTCTCCAGAATCACATCACCGCCCACCCAAAGACTCTCACCAGCACTATCCTTGAATTCTTCTACACAAAATACTCAGATCTAAATTAACCTATCAATATGTCCGAGGATTTTCAAAGTAGGTTATAGCTCTGTGCCATATTAGAAAGCGCCACGTTTAACAGTGCACTAATATATATAAACAGGTAACTTTAAAAGCCCAGGAGCACTGTAAAGATATTATTACAAAAAGCGGTCCCAGCTGGTCGCGAGATACTTGCGACGCGAGGCCAAACGACTGGGCTATACCGGAACATTCCCAGTCGATCAACCTTTGTGCCTCGAGGTGTACGAAGAGCTTGCTACTTTCATTGCAGACCCAGATAAGGATCGGGATTCTGGTTGGCGCTAACGTTATACTACCATGCGTGAGAAGCTACATGAGGCCATCTTGTCGCGTGAAGAGGCTCAAGTACGACACCAATACCCCATAGATAAGTTGAAAAGGGTGAAGCAGATATTTGATGAGGCAGAGAGAACCACTCCCGGCTTGTTTCCGAGAGTTGCCAGAGCCGACCATCAGGGTCACCCAGCCAATGACGGGCCAAGACCTCAGGCAGACCGTCAGAGCCCCTCACTCATTGCTGTAATTATCGAGGCTCTCAAGGCATTGACGGGAGGGATTCGAAGGAGGAACAGTGTTTAACGCGTGTAACGATCGCTTGAATTAGTGATTGGGATTAGAGATATTTAGTTGTACTCACCAAAGGCATCGGATTTCCATGTGGAATTCTATAGAATATTCTTCGAGGGATACTTGAAACAGTGACCGTTAAGACACCTTACTTAGTCCAACACAAAGAAGGGGTATTGCTAGTTGCAGCTAGAAGTATTGGTCTTGCAGTACACTAGAGGTGGCAACCCCTGAATCTTCCAATTTGCGATTTACTTGAATGCTTCAGGCCGGGAGAATAGCAAAAGCTGACTGTCGCGCCTGATTTTCGGTTTAAGCTTCAAGTAGCCTACTCAGTTAATTCTGGGGATTCCCTATATCTGGCCAGACTAATTGAGTCATTGCGAGGTCAACAGTGAGCCATAAGGCCTGATTTCCACGCAAGTGTCTAGACTCACTGCTTGCTCTTAGCAAACTGCACCTATATATGCCGTATCGTACTCCCCATCAGCCATGGTCTTCAGTTAACATCAAGCTCGACACTTCAGAATAAATTTCTTTTGCCCAGCTTCGCTAACTATCCCGATACCAATCTTGCTTTACTAATTAAGTACGAAATCCTCCCAGCTCAGGCGAGAATAGCAAAAGCATCCAGCGACGTCATAGGTGGGATCGACATTATACAGTTCCCTAAGCAGTTTCGCTTCACTACCAATTTAAACAAACAGAGCCCGAACCTAACATGAACAAAGTCAAGCTGCAAAAAGCATACCAACAAGCCACCCAGTCAGTTGCCCACTATTTGAAGGCAACAGCGTCGGAGAATGGATACCCCAAGACTTTTTGCAAGAACACGCCCGCGAGATATGTCATGAGCACTGGAGACTACATATCAACCGCCCATTTCATCTCGTCACAACTCTCACAAGGCTGTTTTAAGGATCATTTTTTGCAGCGGAAAATACCAAGAAATGCGTCAGAATCTGGAATGCGCCATCGACAAGAGGGAGGTGGCCCAGAGAGACCACATGCACTTCATATACGTGTTAAAGACGGTCAAGGGTCTCTTTGATGAGGCGGAGGGAAAATAATATTCGGAGTGCAACGGCACTTGGCAGGACCGAAATATCAAAAGCACCCTTCAGGAGACCGTGCCAAGTTGGAACTATGAAAGACGCAAATGGGCCATGCGGGATGAGAATAAGGCCCCCCTGGAGACAACAACATGATCTCTTGTTGCGCTGGATTAACTGGGTGAAGCCGCCCGATGACAGTCACATATGAATTCGAGGAAGGTCTCGTAGTCTTGGGACGAAGCTGCAGCTATGATCCCATCTTGAGTCTACTCTTATAGTTGACCAATGACTTGGCAGCTGGTCTACCGTTGATATTTACACGTCATCAGTTCCAGGAGATTTATGCTACCTTCCATTATCGTTGAATTTGGCTGTTGAGGATTGATATGATCGCCCTGGAGACAATGCGCTGCGTTTTGGGAGGATTTCAGTCATTCGCATATTATCTCGTGTGTATTGAAATAAACTGGCAGCGTAACAGCCAACGAGCTTTTGTTGAGTGTGAAGGAAACGTTGCCACGAGCTTGAGACGCTAAAGTTCTCACTGTGCTTGAGGTACAAAGGAAACATTTGATCCCAATGCCAGAGATGCGGGCCACGTAAGTTCTATACTCACCTGATGTTCAATAAAAGATGTGTCATTGTGAAACAGGCACACGTAGATCTCCATTTGTGGGAATGGTGATCAAGATAGGAAGCAAGGCAGTTTGTAGTCCCTCGGGCCTATATATCCACGTCTTCGTCGTGTGAAAAGTAGTTTTCATTATATACACCGCGCTTAATTCCACAAATACCACTTTTGGAACTGGTGGATATATCTTCATACCTTGACCTATTCACTTTATAAACCACCCCAGCAACAAGAAACAAAATGGATAGCATCTCTCCTCGGGAATTACATCTGAACTATACCGAAAAGACCATGAATGTGGCCATTTGGCTTAGAGATGAAGCACTGGGACGAAATTATCGCCTTTCCCGGAACCATGGCAGACGCAGACCCAAAAGCTCCATCCCAGATACAAACTTAAACCTGGAGATTACGTCCCAATTGCTAAGCATATTGTCAAAAATGGTCGGTCGCCACTCGTTGTGCCTGAGAATATCGCCAATGACCTTGACGGTGCAATTGGTAGCCGGAGGACCGCCAATATAAACCATGAACGATTCCTCGGCACACTTGACGAAGTCCGCAAGATTCTGCAACCGTTAGTGTGCAAGGATGGAGAAAATTCGGCAACAGTCCCGTCTGGGGGCATACAGTCGGCATCAATCTCTCCCGAGTCCAATAATGGCATGTCAAATGGTAAGTTGCAGAGAACTGGGGATGGGTACAGACACAACATATGCTAATTTATCTCAGAGCCTGCCGTTAGTAACCAATCAGTATCTGAACCGGATAAGCCCCAAACACCAAAGATTTGGGCCCAGGTTGCTGCTATGCGTCCACAACAGGAGTAAAGCGGCGTCTTTCAGGTGAAAAGTTCAGTATCTAATACAACATGGACTCTTCTATATTGCACCCAAAGCCTTCAGGGCATCGCAGGCCAGGTTACAGGGGTTTGGATAGAAATCTTTTTGTATGTAATCTGTGGGACATGGGTTAGATTCTCAAGATGCCTTTAAATCTTGATGGAATCAAGGGGCACATATTCAGCTAAGCCACTAAGCCACCCAATTTTCACATTAGCCGTGCCCAAACCCACTTGATACTGCTTCTATACCGAACATGTAGCTCAAAACAGTATTGAATACAGTCCAATGCTGTTGAGTGCAGACTTGTTGGTTTCGTGTTCTGACTCTAATTATACACGGAGGGGGGGAAATGGCTCTCAAACCAGCCGAAATATATTTTTCAACTTAGCCAGGTCCTCCTCCGACTCTGGTCCCGTCTTGAAGACCAGTTCCGTCCCAGTCTCGCCAACCCACTGCCGTTTCCTGACACACCAGTACTCAATCGTAGGCTTCATGGCCCATCCCTCGCCATCATCCCCGTCTTGGCCCTCCGCCCCCGCTGTTCTGTCTTCTGTCAGCGGGTACGGCTCCAAGATGCCAAGTGACACCATTGTCAAACTTGGCATGTGATCGTTGCGCAACAGGATTTGCGAACCACAGATGCCGCAGAACGTGCGGTGGCTCACGCTGCCGGAGGAGTCCCCTGGGGCACCTTTGTATAACTTGAGCGTGGACTCTGCATCCAGTCCTGGTTTGACTGTGATGGTTAATTGCTAGAAAGTATGAGTCAGTTAGAGTTCTAGTAGACAAATTAGACCGTTTTCAACCCGCGGCATCCCGTCGCGGGAGGAGGAGATACGTGAAGAGAATGCATAATAACATACCTCTTCCTTGATAGTCACAAGTGCAGCAAATATTGAGCCCGACACTTTCTGGCAGGTGACACAGTGGCACAGGTGCATTTCCAGCGGCTTCCCCTGAATTTGGACTTGGACAGCGCCACATTGGCAGGAGCCTGTTCGGGATTTTGTAGAGTTGCTCATGATAACGTGTATCAAGCTTGGTCAATGGTGCTCAGTAGGTGCCGAGGACAAGGTTTTGGAGGAGAGGTTTTGAGATTCAATCAAGGGACTAATCAATGCAGACAATTTTCTCGCAATGTGTAGCAGCAATTTACTTCTTTAATACTCGAGGTAACTTATTCGACAAGTGCTTACGGTCGACGAAGTATGAGTCGGGAGCTTTAGGCTACAGCCGTTCGACGGGATTCCGTTGGGTTCCTGCGAGACATCCCTTGCATGCTGCAGGCAGTACCTACTGGTAAGGGGGTGGCGCCGTATCGCCGTATGCGAAGGCGACGCTAGTAAACGCCACTAACGACCATCAACACGCCAAAGCCTGAAGCATGCATCGCACAAGGTGGGAAATGAGCATATCTGTTCCCGTGTCCGATGGTATGACTGACTGGGAAGTATGTATTATGCGTCGGTCTTCACCGCAGTTTTTCTTTGTTTAACCGGAGCACCCGACTTCGCAACAGCACCCCCGATGACCCGCGCCAAGGAGCCCCTCGGCATCAGACGGCGGCATTGTTCTTTACGAAGCTGACACTACTTTGCCTGTCCGCCCTGCTGTCCTTGGCCCTGATCTTTGGTCCCCTTTGCAGCTTGTGCGGCCTTGTCCTTGGCCATCTGTTGCCTGCGCGCGAGTTAGCTATATAATTTCTGACAACAATAAGTCATGTCCCGAGGGAGACACGCACTCCTTGTTCTTGATCCACTGGTTTTCGAGCGACTTTTCGCGGTCGGCGAGTGGGTTGTTGGGGTCCATGGCGGGTGGATGGCGCGTTGATGGACAGGAAATTGGCTGTTGTTCCCTTTTGCTCTTGTGTATTGATTGGTAGCTTGCAATTCGCAAAGGTTATGGATCTTGAAGAGGAGGAAAGCAAGCAAGTTGAGCAGAGGTGGTCGTATTAGAGTTGGTCACGACTCACCTCTGCCAACAATCGTGACCATGACGTCATGTCACGAACTGTGGCCCTATTAAATCCATAACGCCCGACTAAAGTGGGTGACAGGGCCTGAACTTCCGACGGGCAATTGAACAACAACATCATTGAAGGTAGTTACAAAAGCATCATTGGAAAGGTTGTAGTAAACAGTCTGGATAATAGGACTTTTATTCGTGCCTGTTCTGTGGAGGCCAAAACCATCGTCAGACCTTCTCTACTCTCAAGGCCGTCGTCGCCATTTCTAGCAGCTCTATTCTTTGTTTCCAATACTTGATGATTTCCTCCATTTCCTGTTTGATTTCGGTACATTTCTTCTTGCCATCCACTTCGCGTTTCATGGCGTCCACCAAGTCGGAGTCCTTAGCCCAGTCCAGCGCCACCTTGAGTTTCTTATATGACGGCAAGCCCTGCTTTTTCATGACAGAACCCATGGCATCGAAGGCCGGTAGCATGGGCACTGGGAGTCTGGTACCGATTGTTTTGCATTTCTTTACCAGAAGCATGAAAACCCGGTTAAAGTTCTCGAATTGGGCGAGTGTTTGGTCATAACTCGGGGGTTTCTTCGAGAGCAGTGCCGGCCGCGCCTGCTCTTTATAGGGGTGCGGGTAATCTGAATGTGACAGTCGATTTTAAGTACTTGAATATGTGCTTGTCTCTCCTGGGATCCCAACTCTTCGGGCGATAGAAATCCTTAGATTGATAGGATGCAGGAGTCAACGGGAATTGATATGAAAGAAAAACACCCACTGCCATCAGCATACGCTGTTTGGATAGCTCCGGTCAAGGCCACTAGCCCATATGGACCAAGGAACAGCCCCTTGACTGTTCGACAGCTCGCTCCAGAGGCTCTTCGTCTATACGTCTGTTCCTTGCCAAGTATATGTCTAAAACGTAGCAAATCGTGTCGTGAACCTCAGACTCCTGTATGGTTTGGGCGAGAGACCATGTTAGTTGCCTCTTGGCCTATCAAAGAGTAGCGGGTTGCATACCAGTATCTGCAGGGTCTGCTATTCTTGGAACCAAGAAGTTTTTGACCCATCCTTCTACTATACCATCATCGAAATAGTTTGTGATGTCGTTGTGGCGCTCGAGGCGAGCCGCTTGATCATCATTGGCGTTATCCGTTATCCATTTCAGGGATGTTCTCGATTGAAAGGATTTACAGAGAATTGAGATGGAATGATCTGAATACGATACTCAAGGGTCAAAGAGTGAGGCGCACTTCTCAGAAACTGTCTGCATTATATAGCCATACAGTTCATTGGTCGACTAAGTAGACAGAACAAAGGAACCATTAGAACTCATATCTATATGTCGCCATATCAGGGTACAGCGAAGTTCAAATAACAGCAAACCTATACTATGGGACCAATGTTGGGTCTCAAGAACTCAAGAAGGCAAACCTGGAATGTGCCGAGTCTGAACCAAACCCCTGAGATTGGCACGAATGAGATGACCAAGTGCCAGTGTTCAGATCATCACACGTCGATCAAGAGACGGACACTGCTCGAAATGACACTTCCATACCACCAGTCCCATTTCATTGAAAATAAAGTACTCGCATAACTATGAACCATATCTCTTCAATTCAACATCCTTACGAAACTTCCAGCATGACCCCTCGTTGCCCACATTTTGGTAACCCAGCACACCTTCCACAAGAGACAGCACGATCATGGGTGACACACCATACTGCGCGTATGGCCGATCGACAGACAACGTCAGCCGATCATATATCAGGCCCAATCCGAACGCTGACTGATGCAGTTTGATATCCACACAGGGCGGCTAGGTGACGGACGATGTTAGTTCAATCTTGCTTCGGCTGCGGCCTTACAAAGGGAGAGGATACATACTTTCTGGTGATTCTGCTGATTGACCCTGCACCACTTCTTCAGATACTCGCTCAAAAGCTGAAGTGATGGGCTGTGGCTGCTGTGTATCTCCACTTCACTGCTTCCCTATCGTATACCACGAGATGGTACGGGGGCTTCAGAAGAAGATCGTCTGGTCGTGCCAAAGTGCCGCAGTCTGGCATGACGGTATACGCTGATTTTGTCGGCGGGGCATATTGCGTATTACTGTAGCGATCGGCACCCTTGGCGCTTTCTACAACAGCGGCCTTCCCAGTGGCGGCGTCGAGTGATACGTCCGCCCAGTCATCCGCAGGCGCTGCGGCACGGGAAGCAAGAGTAGTCGATTGCGACGCACCGGCATCTTTATTGAAGCAGTTCAGTAGCTGACCCCTAAGCGCGGCCTCTAGTTCCGTGAGATAGGGCATTTGGCCGCGCGGTAGCGTGATCACGAAGCCAGTCCTGTCATTTGACCAAGTCAATCGTAGGCCTTCGTTCTTCGAGACTTGAACCTGTTCTCACTAAGCATCAGATCTATATTCCCTGGAATCGTAGTGATCGGCTCGTCATACCTCTAGAAACAAACGCAAGAGCCCGCCTGCGCGCTCCAGGAGCGTCTCGGTCCACTCGGCATTGGCGTCTTCGTCCTCGAGCGCGGCCGCGAGCAGGTCGCACCAGACTCGCACGCACTGCGCCACGGCCGGCACCAGCGTCTGCTTGTCCGGGTACGAGTCATCGAGCGCCGCGAGCAACAGCGGCCACTCGGGCTCGACGGCGACGTCGAGGCCGAGGATCTCGCGAAGCTTTTCAGGGACTTGCGGACGGGCGCGTCCTCGCTGGACCAGCTGTCGCGGATGCCGACACGAACCTTAAGGGGTCTTTTGGAAGCGAGGTGGAAAAGTGTGGTCAGCTACTGGCGAGTCTGCGATTGGGGTGGTTGTGCTCATACAGTTCGGACATGGTGATAGTCTAGGAGGAGGTATTTTCTGGTGTTTTGCACTTCAAGTCCGCCAAACAAATTGATCCTATCGGAGGAGTATATACAGGCCACGATGGCAGTTGACAATAACGACCCCGGGTAAGGGTAGTCGTGGGGACTAGGTCTTCAATCGGAGCAATCCACCGTGGAAGCTTGCCTTCCGCTGAGCCACTACCCATCATGACTCCGCCCAGCAAACTCTAGAATCTAGAACCAATGAGGCGTTTCGTCGAGGCAGTATCTAAATGCCCATAGTTAACCATTTCCTTCCCAAGTAACCCCAGTAGCGGCTGCTATTCCGCGCTTGTCAAATAAGTGGCTATGCCAAGCCCAGCTGAAGACGGCCCCAACTGACTAGCAGCCATGACAGCTCCTCCCCGCCCATCTCGTGAGGCAACGAGGCGTATTCCAGTTTCCAAAAGACCATATAGCGGATCAGACTACGTTTAGACTATTGAGAGTCCACAAATTTAAGCGAACTCCCCATACTCTCTAGCTGTATCTGTAGGGCTGCCTAAGCGGCTGACTCGACGACCCCTGGAAGTGGCATTGCACGTCGATGAAGGCTTTCCACCATGGCATGATTTTGAGAAGCCATGCGCCGAGTCAAGCAGCTCAGGGGGTTGGCAATGTGTCCTCGATATGGCTGTTGCCTGTTTGACTATATAAGATGCATCGTGGTCTCCTGTTTTGACACATATCCAGCATAGCACTTGGCACAGAAACACACGTCACTGAATATATCTTACAAGCAACCTCTTTACCACCCCAACAATCTTGATCCCAATTCACATTCAGTCAAAATGGCCGAACGTTTACCTCCCGTTGAGAAGCTTCCTCTGGCTCTCCGTAAGAACGGTACGTCAACCCAAACGTGCTCTTATCTGGAGCCAAGACACTAATAGTCGCAGTGCGCGATGAGTGGGATAACAAGAAGCCCGAGATAGAAAAGGAGCTCTCCGATATCCTGACAGTGCCATGGACTGTGGAGGTGAATCCTAACCAGGTGTTTGCCTACGCCGGAGATGGCTACGCCAAAGAGTCCCTTGGAAGCTGCATCGCCGCGTAAGTGCCCCGTCATACATCCCACTTCAGCTGTCTTCAGAGCCGTCTTGCTTACTTTGATGTGTGTGACCCTACCGAAAAGCTACTTCAAGGGCGCCATCTGGCAGTTCAAGAACTACGAGAGCAGCTATGGCGAGGAAGGGCTCAAGGAGCTCAACGACATTTGCCACGCGCACGTCCTGACGATGGACGTGGACCTCAACAAGCGCTTCACGTACGGCGGCGTTGACGTGGACGAGCGCGGCGCCCTGCGCATGCTGTTCGCACCGGACAACCTGGGCTGCAACATCGACTACTGCGTGGAGCGCGACACGCTGCTCAAGGCGCTGAACAACGCGCCCGCGGCGCCCGGCGCCAGCGGCAGCGCGATCAGCTTCGCGACCCGCACGGGCATCCGCCAGGACTACGACCCCAAGATCGAGGCGATCCGCGCCAAGATCGCGGAGTTGCTGGCGTGGCCCGAGATCCAGCTCAACCCCAACTGGGAGGAGGTCTTCGCGGCGCTCAAGGCCGAGAGCCAGGTCAAGAAGACGGAGCTGCGCGAGGACTGGCAGGCGTACATGGGCTCCATGGCCATTTCGTACTTTGAGGGCCTGCTGAGCCAGATCCAGTGGCAGAAGTTCGAGGACGACGACCTGCTGCAGGAGGGGTTCCGCGATGCCGTCTCCAAGGGCGAGGTCAAGTTCCGCATCGTGGAGAAGCTCAAGGATAGCTCGTATAGCGAGTGTCAGGTTGAGGACGGGATATTGTATCTCCAGGTAAGTGCTCTTCTCTTCTCCATCTTACGGGGCTTTTCTGTACAATGAAAGACCGATATACTGACTGGGCGCACACAGTCCACGGCGAAGACATGGGGAACGAACACGTCTTACACGGCGGAGAAGCTGGTTGATAAGCTGTAAGCCGTTATCGTAGCCAATAACTTGAAAACATCATCATTACATCCTGATTAATAATACCTCATATACCTCATCCTTTGCGCTGATACAATAAAAAATTCCGAATCAAGTATGGCGTCTCTTCTCATATGCAACCTTGCTTTACAGAGGAGAAAATGAAGACGCCCAACTCCTCAGCGCACAATTGAAAACCTGATGCGCAATTGGTGATACATGTCGGTGTTGTGCAAGGGTACGGTGAAACGCTTTCAGGCAGCTGAATGAGGGGACAGTGCATCTAGACAGTGCGTAGGCGGCCTCAAATCCGCACGTGAGAGATTTACACTGTAGCGTCGTCATAGCCCTTCGCTTCTGCCTTCACATGCGAATAGTCTCACTTACTTCCCATTTCTACCTATGCATCTGATATTGAATACACCCCTCATTGCCTTTAGTGTTGTCGCATAGCCATGTCGTCCTCAGCACCGCAAGGCTATGGCCCTAATAGCCATCTACACCATGTCGTTAGGCCGATCCAGAGACCTGTCAATTATGTAACGAGAGCGCTGGTCGCGGCGTCGTATCCTCTGCGAGGCATCTACTACTTCCTGCGACATCCCGCCTACTACCCGCTCTTCATCAGCCGACTTCTCCCTCTGTCCCTCATTTCGCTCTTGGTGTATACAATACTCTTCACCTTCGCCTTCCTGCCGCAGTTTGCCTTCCTCGCCATCTTCCACGGTCGCGCCGCATGGTTTAATGCCGTGGTGCTCACGCTGGGAGAAGGCCTGGTGATTATCCAAGGTTTGTTCGAGGGGTTCTTCGTGGACGAATGTCGCGTGGATGTCTTCGATGTACGTATACCTTCTACTAGCGCTTGCTTTTTGTTTTGATATGCGCTCGTCCGGGAAGATGTCTAATCGAACTACCAACAGGCAACCCTCATTGACAAAGGACTCGCCGACCTCGTCGCGCCCCATCGCATCCTGTTCCCTGACGCTCCGAACTCGGTCAAGATGTTGGGGAAACCCAGTACGGCCGCGGTCTACCAGCCATGGAGTCTGATCCAGATCATCGAGCTGATTGTCTTCCTGCCGCTCAACCTGATCCCCTTCGTCGGCACACCCGCCTTCATCATCATCACGGGCGCGAGGCTGGGGACGTTTGCGCACTACCGATGGTTCGCCCTGCGCGGCCTGACCAAGAAGGAGAGCAAGCACGAAGTTAAGAAGCGGGCGTGGGAGTACACCTGGTTCGGAACCGTGGCTATGGTACTGCAGCTCGTGCCTATACTGTCGTTCTTCTTCCTTCTAACGTCAACCACGGGCGCCGCGCTGTGGACTGCGCGACTAGAGGAAGGGCAGAGGCGGCCGCCGGTTGGGACTCCTATTGCGCATCAGGAGGCCGAGACTGCTGCTGGTGCAGCGGATGAACAGCATCCGGACGCGCCGCCCCCTCCGTATCAAGACAATCCTCCTGTCTAAGACAGTGATATGTAGTAGACCCCATAAACATACAACGCTCAAGAGTCGATTATTCGGTTATTTTTGTATTTGTTACTCGCGTGATGGGGATAATTCAGCATCAGGACACTCCATTGCGATTCCTCACTGACCTACGCATCTCCACCGTCCCTGTTAGGAAACCGGTATCGTCATAGCAATTACTTGCGATCCCAGTAAGTGATGTGTTACACCGTGTAGCTTCGAGTATAGCGAGAAATCCCAATCATCGACTTTTTGAAAACTCTCCTTGGGAATTGGCCACCTATGTGGGCGCTACTACATACCTAGGTAGCTATTGTTAAGCAGAGTCGCTATGAAAAACCCGTACCGAAGTGCATCAAAACATATCTTTTGATGCGCCGTACGAAGTATCTACCTGTTTCCACTCGCACCACTCACCTGCCTTCAGCAAATCTAGACGGCGATTCAAAAGAGAGCTCTTGAGTCTGACCTTGCAACTAAATCCAAGTCTTAACTTTATGTAGTTATATGTGAAGCTGCCTTTAGCTTAAGTTTCCCCTCAACCCCCATTTTGATTCAGGGGCATGCCTTTTTTGGTGTGTCCAGGCCGTACTTCTGCGGGTCTAGTTCAGCAGAGGGCACTTTAGGACTCCAGTCTTCTTGACTTGATGGGTTCAATGCACCATGCAGTATAAATAGATGAAGGAATATTAGTGTATACTCCAAAATCCAGGGTCTAGCATAGGATGTCTGGATATGCGGGCGTCACATCGGACTCGCAACGTAATGCCCAAATCTACATGCGAATACGACATCCATGTTACAGGGGCTGGAAATGGTCGCCCGTGCTGATTGGACAGTGGTCAAACCTCAAGGCCAACATCTGCGGCTTTCTGAGGTCCCTGAACACGGGAAGGTTACGAGAACACCTCGATGGCAGTATATCTCGGGTGCATCACCGACTCTGGAGCCTTAGTAGTGGAAGGTACACTCTTCCCAGCCCAAGTGGCATTGGCCTCAAGGGGCAAGGTCAAGTCGATCAAAGAGGCGAATACATCGGTGAGAGTTACTACATATCTGCCTATATGCAGGTAGGTGCTAGTGACTGCTTACCTATCTACCTTGTATCATCGTTAAGAGTGCCCAGCCAGCTTGGAAATATTGATTGATCGGTCCTGTCGGAACGGCCCAAGATATACAGCGACAGCAGCAAATGCATTTGATGTTTCGATGACTTCAGGAATTAGATTTTCCGCAACCAGTTTCATCATGAAACGGTAGGCAATGTCGAGCACCTACGCATTCAACGTGGGCGTTGCCGTTTGCCGGAACTAAAGGGAGCTGCCCAAAGTGAATGACTGGCATCTTCGGTACCTCCTGCGGCAACCGACTGGACTGCTTGGTTGTGGATTGTAATGGAAACTTCTACTTTCTCTCAAAGTGCTCTCGGGGCTTACTCTTGGGGAAGGAGCAATTGCAATCACTTGGGCCTGGTCCCGTCTAGCCACATGGCCTAGCTGCGCACACGGAGGCAGGTGCGCCCTCAATGACAGCATCTGCACTCTGATGAGGAGAATATAGGAAAGAGGGAAGGAGCTGACTAGGCACCCACTCCATGTGGCCGGTTCAGAGATTTCCATCCATCTCTTAAGCCATCCACAGGATCCGACAGGCGGGCTTCTCTTCTCCCTCAAACTTCTCCCCATCCATCTCTCTTCTCTACTCTGCCATCCTCAACACCAAACTCCAACCATCGTCACTCGTTATCAGTCACTCGTTTCCGTCACCATACACACCCGCAGTAACGTAGATACCAAGGCACTCACACGCACTCACAATGCGGCACCTTGCCCTTCCGGGCATCTTTGCTGCCTTACTTGGGTCAGCCTCGGCTCAACAGTATGGCGGCGGAGGTGGAAACGGCGGCAACCCAACCTCTGTTCCGTCCTCTGGCTCTGGAGGTCCCGGCGGCTCTGGTGGCTCCGGCGGCCCTGGCGGTTCTGGCATCTCCACCACCGGCGGTGGTGGTACCTGTCCCTTTCCTGAACCCACTACTATCTTCGTCACTGTCACCCCAGATGTAGTTGTCGTCCCACCTCCCAGTACGGTCACAGTCACTGTGCCCAACCCTCCATTCGGTTACACTTCTGGCGTTTCTGCTCAACCTGGACCTCAATGGCCTTCTGGTTGGCCTCCCGCTGAATCCCTCACTGTTCCCTGCACCACTGGCCCCAACGGCGAGCCTCTTCCATCTGTCCCTGGTTTAGTCACTGTAACCTACCCTGGCCCTCCTGGTGGATCTCCCGGCGTTGGCACCTTCTCACTTGTCACTGTTCCTCCTGCAAGTCAGACCGGATACCCAGGTGGCCCTTTCGGTGTCTCTTCTTCTCCGGGCAGACCTGGAGGCCAAGGCATGAGCAGCATTCCGGGCTGGGGTTCTCTCGGTTCGTCTCCTGAGCCAACTGTTACCGTCACAGTTCCAGAAGGAACACCTGCCGGGCCATGGGGATCAGGAACCAACACCAACCCTGGGGGATACGGTGGCACTTATCCATTCCCAGAACCCACATTGACTCTCTCGTACAATCCTCCCCAGGTGGTAATGGCGGTGGTGGTCAGGGCGGCTCCTCTTATATCCCCACTGTCACAGTCACTGCTCCTGAAGGCCCTCCAGGTGGCCAAGGAGGCTCGGGTAGTTTCACCAACCCATATGCACTTCCTACCACCACTCTTACTGAACCTGAAGGTGGATCAGGCGGCTCAAGTGTTCCTGGTGGCCCTGGAGGAGGAGAAAGTGGTACATATCCATTTCCTGAACCTACATTGACCTTGTCTTACAACCCTCCTGGAGGTGGCAGTCCTGGCAGCGACGGCGGTCAAGGTTGTACCACTGGCCCCGATGGCAGCGTCGGTCCCTCCAACCCTTTCCCAGAAGTGACTGTCACTGTTCCTCCAAATGGCCAACCCTCGGCTACTCCTGGAGGTCCAGGAGGCCAAGGATGGAGCAGTACACCTGGTGGCGGATGGGGCCCCTCATACCCTTTCCCGGAAGTCACGGTCACTGTGCCTCCAAACGGTCAACCCTCAGCTTACCCCGGAGGTCCAGAATGGAGCAGCACGCCTGGTGGTGGATGGGGTCCTTCTAACCCTTGGTCTGTCGTGACTGTCACTGTACCTCCCTACGGCCAAGGTTCTGCCCCTCCTGGAGGACCAGGTGGTCAGGGATGGAGTACCACACCTGGCGGTGGTTTCGGTCCGTCCAATTCTCTGCCGGAAATCACCATTACTCTACCCTATACCACGCTCACTATTCCTTACACCATACCCAATGAACCCGGCAATGGGGAAACCAGCAGCACCCCTCAAGGCGGCTACGGTGGGGCTCCTCCATCACCAACAGCCACTCTCTCTACCATTGGAGTCTCGCCTGGTGGTGGGTTCGGTCCGTCCAATACTCTACCGGAAATCACCCTCACTCTGTCTGACACCACGCTCACTATTCCTTACACCATACCCACTGGACCCGGGAATGGTGAGGCCACTAGCACCCCTCAAGGAGGCTACGGCGGAGCTCTTCCTACCCCAACAGTCATTCTCTCTACCATTGGAGTCACACCTGGTGGAGGAAGTCCTGGAGGTCCTGGGGGTTCAGCTAGTCAGACTTTCTCCGGCGGCTACGGCTGGCCAAGCCCAAGTACCGGACCAGGAGGCCAAGGCCAGGGAAGTGCACCATCAACCCTCACTATCACCATTCCCAACACTGGATCAGGCGAAGGCTATCCGACAACCCCGGCTTTGATATCCCCGGTCGTGTCTACCTTGTCTGGCACAATCACTACTACTGTCCCCTCGATACCCTGGACCCCATTAGGTATGTTCCTGCCGTCACCCAATTGTGTGTTCAGAGAAAACTAACATTAGTCTCTAGCAACACCACCGGGGTTTGGCTCTGCCACCTTCTCGACGCCATGTCCTGAGGAGCTTACCACACCTGGACAGCCGGGCATGCCTTGGACGTATTCATCCTACACGGGATCAACGCCCAGTGTTGTGACCATCTGGCCACCAGCCACGGAATCAACTCCTAGTGTCGTGACCATCTGGCCAGTTTCAACAGAGGAGACCCCTAGCCTAATAACCATTTGGCCTAGTATTGAGACCATCTGGCCCAGCAACAATGGTGGCACGGGTCCTTCAGGCCAAGGAATGGGCAGCACTTCTTGTCCTGAAGATGAGGCAACCGATGTTGGACCTATAGAAGCAACTTCCACGACAGCTCTTGCATCCTCGTCCACATCAACCCTCATGCTGTCGTCCACGTCATCATCTACAGCCCAGTCGTCTGATGCTGGCGCTGTAGGCGCAACTTCCACATCAAGTCTTGCATCGAGTTCAACATCAACCTCTGCATCGACTGCAACAGACCAGACATCCAATGCTGGTCCTGTTGGTGCCACCTCTACCTCTAGCCTTCTCACCTCAGTCCCCACCAGTGGATGGAATGCAACTAGTGCGACGGTACTTTCATCCAGTACTACATCACTTTCCTCATCATCAACGACGACCTCGTCGTCTTCGTTGACATCAGCGCCCACGTCTAGTACCCTTTCATCGTCCAGCGCTTCAACCAGCACCAGCTCGATGATCAGCACCTCCACGAGCGTGTCCTCTTCCAGCAGTACCACCTCTAGCACTTCAGATTCATCAGTTTCTGGACAGTCATCGCAGTCCTCTTCGCTTGCGACCACTTCAAGTTCGCCGAGCACTGCTGTGACTAGCACAAGCTCCCAATCAGCACCCACCAGCTCGTCAACTGCATCACAGTCATCTAGTACTGAGGAGACTACAACAAGCTCCCAATCAGCATCCACAAGCTCTTCAACTGTATCATCACAGTCGTCTAGCACATCTACCTCATCTTCTGCGGCTGGCTTACTCAAGATATCTGCTCCGACACCTTCGCTGGGATTGACTATGATGGAAGCTCAGGTTCCAAACCCCACGGTTGACTTGACTATGGTCACAGTTCCGAGTCCAGCGGTTCTTCCCGATGAGCCTTCCAGTGATGCTGCTACGCAACTTGCTGCGTCGTCCAATGTAAATGGGTATGCATTCGGTAATGGCCCGAGCAAGCGCACGTCGCCTTGCGGCAATCCGGCAGACTCGGGTAATTTCACATTTGATGTAAGTGACCCTCTGATTCCAAGGTCACGCTGTACGTGATGCTGACTTTACCCAGTTGCAAGACATTGAGCCACTGATGCGACGTGGGCACGACGGATCAAATGATCCCCATCCAGTACCTCTCCTGAGCCCCTACCACCGTTTCTGGTTTTCAGAGGGTATCGAGGTGGTCAAGTCGCAGTCGTCGGGTAAATTGGTGCTCCAGTACCAGCAACCCGCAATGGACATGGCTGATGGGGCCGAGAACTCTGCAAACTTCGGCACCGGTCCCAAGCAGACCTCTGATTGCTTTGCGTTCAATCTCTACGGTATTCGTTTGGGTTGCTCTTCTTCTGAGTCGGAATGCATTTTCACCCTCAAGGGTCATCGGCTGGACGCTGAGTCATTTGCCGATATCGAGGTGGCAGCGCAGGTTGTTCATGTTCCTGCTTGCTCTTCGAGTGACTGCCACCTTCAGTCTGTTCCCGTGTTGAACTTCAAGTCTCTCACATCTGTTTCGATCAGCTTGAAGGTTGAGAGCGAAGACCAGATGTGGTGGGCTGATGAGGTCGCGCTGGGCTGGTCGAACAACAGTTGTGAGGAAGCCGGTTGCCGATCCGAGGTACAGGATTCGATTCGAAGCCGAGACTGGAAGGCAGCTGGCAAAAAATGGCGACGGTGGATTGGCATTTGAGTAGATGGGGTTGGCATGTAAGATCAGCATGACTTTAGACACTTTGCTTGATTTGCTGAGTTGTCGAGATTTTTTGACGAACATTTGATGGTCGAGACGGGACACATTCAAAGTTATCACTTCGGAGCACGGAGTAATGAGATGAAGGGGGATGGGAACTGATAGCTCGCAATTTTGACGGTGCAATTCACCTTGAGAAGTTAAGCTTAGTCCTTGCTTCTGTAGATTAGACAATCTGATGATGGTATTATTGGTACAACAGCAGCACAGCAGTATGGTGATGTGAGCGAATGCGTGCCTTGGCTTGGTGTTTCGGGCACACGTGCCGCGATCCCCAAACTCGGGCTTTGAAGGTTGACGAGAGAGATGTGGGCTAGTCGTTGGAAGGGCGCCGCCGAAAGATGAATGATCCACGTCCGAGCACCGGGATCACTGGTCAGTCATTAGGGTTCGCGATGGACGGGTGACTTTTGCGGCGATATCGGTGCCGCATTAGTAGGGGCATGTCATGAGTTCACATGAATGAAGGTATGGGCCAAAATGTTGGACAGGACCGGGCCGTATCTGGTGGCGGACATCAGTCCGGGAATAGCCACCACTATTTGCCCGGCTAAACTTCAAAGGGTCGGTTGGATGTGGGCTAGCTGGGCCACCATCACGTAAGGACGCAGTAGATATGTAGACTTGCTTTACAAGAAATGACTCAATCAAATGGCCGAAGTGCGGTAAGTTTGGTAATCAATGGAGATCCGAGATGTGATCGGAGCTCTGATATGAGCTGGATCTGACCTAGCTGGCTCATGGACGGGCTCGTTCTATGGTCCCTTGAAGGTTGCTTCCATCAAAGGACTCACGATAGGTACTCTGATCGGGAGATTGTTGATGAAATCAACCCCGCTTTATTGCCGATACCAAATCCACCCGAGACGCTACTGTGCTCTGCTCTCCCTTCCCCGTGGCCATCCATCCACCTATCTCCTTACTGATTAACAGGCTACCCACCCACCATCCAACCCAGTATGTCAAGCTGTGTGTCAAAGGCGCCGATATGGGGGGCGCAGGCTAGCAGGAGTGTGGGCAATCGGGAGCGGCTGTTCCTGGTATCGCTTTTACTTGAACTTCCGCCGTCTCGGCAGCCGTTTGCGCGAGTGACTCCCACGTCTTCTGATGGAATCCGTATATAGTATCCGTCGCTACTGCCCTCTAAGACTAAGTATGGAATTCGGAAGTGTCATTCAGTCGTGGCTGACCACTGGATTGCTTTCGCTGCCATTGTTCTAAACTACCACAAAGCTTCTGGTCTCCGGTCGATTTTCCGCTCGTGTCTGCGTCACTCGCTTTATGCAAGTATTGAATCCGACATGGAGCCCATGCCGTCGTCCGCCTCGTCGACCGGCTCTACTGCAGCCGAAGACTTGCCCGTGGACCTCGAAAAACAACATGGAATCAACCATTCTGGACTGGGCGGCACAGGTGGTAGTGACCAGGCACCAAGGAAAACCGCAAGCGAAGGACTTCAGGCTCAAGATGCCGACGAGAATTGGCAAATTGAGCCGGAGCCGGCCGTTCTAGACACGGACGCCAGTGGTATTGCAGGGACGATGAACCGAGTGCTTAGCAGGATCTCGACCAAGTCCAGCTGGAATCCTGGACCGCCACCCGACGGCGGGAAGGCCGCGTGGCTTGCCTGTCTCTGTGCACATCTAGTCGTGATGAACACATGGGGATTTATCAACTCCTTTGGCGTCTTCCAAACGTATTACACCAACCTGTTGAGCCGGTCGCCCTCGGAAGTCTCCTGGATCGGCTCAATCCAGGTCTTCCTGACCTTCTTCATCGGCACCTTCGCCGGCCGCATCACCGACGCCGGCTTCTTCCGCCCCGTCTTGGCCTGTGGCACCTTCTTCCTGGTCCTCGGAATCTTCACCACCTCGGCCGCGACGAGCTACTGGCAGCTCCTGCTGTCCCAGGGCCTGTGCATGGGCCTCGGCTCGGGCTGCCTCTTCACGCCCGCCATCTCGGTCGTGTCGACCTACTTCGACAAGAAGCGCTCCCTCGCCATCGGCATCACCGCCAGCGGCTCCGTCTCGGGCGGCCTCATCTTCCCCGCCATGGCCCGCCAGCTGCTGCCCAGCA
The DNA here is from genome assembly GCF_038363865.1 of Apiospora hydei. Classification (NCBI taxonomy): domain Eukaryota; kingdom Fungi; phylum Ascomycota; class Sordariomycetes; order Amphisphaeriales; family Apiosporaceae; genus Apiospora; species Apiospora hydei. The sequence goes on along the minus strand of NW_027117364.1, from coordinate 2,183,183 downwards.
TCGGCTTCGGTTGGACCGTCCGCGCCATCGGCTTCGTGCAGCTGGCCGCGTGCCTCTTTGCCAACTTCTTCATGAGGGCGCGTTTACCGCCGCGCAGGACGGGCAGCTTGGTCGAGTGGTCTGCGTTTCGCGAGCTCGAGTACACGTTCTTCGCCATTGGCATGTTCTTTGTGAGTCAAACTTGAACCCCCTTTTCCTCAAAATCATCCTCTCGTGTTCGAAGCAAGCACGCACTAACTCTGGAGCATACAACTAGAACTTCTGGGGTGTCTACTTTGGCTTCTATTACCTGTCCTCGTTCGCGCGCAGCGGGCTGGAGATGAATCCCAGCCTCTCCTATCCCGACTCGCTCAACTTGCTCCTGCTGGTCAACGGCGTCGGCGTCATCGGCCGGCTAGGCCCCAACTACTTGGCCGACACCGTCGGGCCCCTGAACTTGCTAATTCCCACATGCCTCATCACGGGCGTCGCGCTGTTATCATGGATGGCAGTCGGCACGCCCGCACAGCTCTACGCCTGGTCCGTCTTCTACGGCATCGCGGCGGGCGGGATACAGTCCCTGTTCCCGGCGGGTCTTAGTAGTCTGACGACCGACCTCCGCAAGCGGGGCACCCGCATGGGCATGGTGTTTACGATTGTCAGCTTCGCCGTGCTCACGGGCAATCCAATCGCGGGCGCCATCATCGCGGCGTCGGGAGGAGGGTACTGGGGCGCCCAAACGTTCACGGGCTGCTCGCTCTTATTGGGCATGTGTTTGATCTTCTGCGCAAGGCTCGCGCGACAGAGGAGGGATGGGACGGGGTTCCGGGTCAAGATATGATTGTTGGCCGCCAGTACGAATGGATTAGTCAGCTGGCTGGTCGGCAATGGAATAGTTGCCAACTATATATATGTTGCTACTGAAAATTAGAATGCACATCAATATATACAACTTAACTATGTAGAGCATTCTTAGATTTGGATTTACTAACAGCGGTAATTTTGGAGGTCTCTGGAAGCTATTCGAAATAGCAGATTTGTTCCGATCATACTCTTGTGCGTGGTTTTCCTTTAGTACAAACAGGCTCATTGGCAAGGGGTAGTTGTCACCGTGAAAGCAGAGGTAGTAAAGAGTAGATGCGTAAATTTTCAATATCATTCGCTAAGTGACCAAAACTACTTAGAAGGACAGCAATCTGTACCGCATCTCGCTTAAGTCATTCTATCCAAACTCATGATCTATCTCCCAGTGGATATATGTTTGAAAGCAATACGCCAGCCATGCAACGGGTATATATATACCTGGGTAGTTACTCGCGAAACCCTCAGCCCAGACAAAGCGAAAAGGCAGGCAGTTCCAAACAAAAGCATTATTCTGCTAAATCCCCATCTTAAAGGGTCCCCGCCCTCACGATCCCATCGGTATCCGGCATCAAGCCCCTGGGCAGCTCGGGCGGGGATTTGCCGTTGCGGTACTGCCAGAGCCGGCTCAGATCTTTGACCTTGACGTCGCGGCCGTCATCGAGATGGGCCGAGAGCTTGCCGTGGAAGCTGCCGTGGACGGCAACCTCGGGATGGGCGAGGTCGCCCGACGCCTCGCGCTTGCCGGCGAGCTCGAGCAGGGCCCAGCTGTTGGCGAACCCCTCGCGGGCGTCCTCGCCCTCGGTTCCCTTTACCGCCACGCTCGACGATGCTCTCCATGAAGTCGTTGTTCTCCTCGTCGCAGCCGCCGCCCTCAGCTGCCGTGACGATGGCGTCGCCGTTGGCGTCGCGGCGTAGGGGAACATACCGTCGAGGTAGTGCTGGCAGAACTGGTGTCCGCCGCGAGACGAGGTGCGCGAGAAGACGCGGCCGATGAAGCGCGGGATCAGCGCCGAGGCCCGCTCGCTCGTGACGAAGTGTAGCAGGCCCCAAAGGGCCACGAAGTCGGTCGTGTGCGCGTAGTGTTCGATATGGCCGATGACTCGGTCACACGCCGGCACAAGGGATGAGGCACGCAGAATTTGCTGCTGCTGCTGCTGCTCCGACTGCCCCTGCTGCTCTGGTAGCGCCGGGGGCCCGATCCCATCCCCGGCGATAGAAGGCGGGGTGGGTGGTCGCTTCTCATGGAACGATGACTGCTTACTGGCGGTGCCATGCTCGTGTTGGCTGCTTGATGCGGTGCGCATCTGGACAGGCGAGTCGAGAAGGGGCTCTTTCGTCAGGGTAATATCCTGGGTGGTCAGGGAGTTGGGGTTATTTTGCTGGGCTGTCTGGTTCGCCACGTGCTTGGTGGGCGAGTTCATGTGGTTAGCCGCGGCGCCAAAGGTGTATACTTCCAGCTTCGACAGTATGTCTTGGGGCATCTCCTGCAGTAGCCAGTCCAGCACCATGCTGCCCTCGATGGCGCCCTGACTGTGCAGGATGAAGATGACCTTGGACTTTGCCGGGTTGTACAGCTCCTCCTTGACGGTCCGGTAGGCTTCCCGAACGTCGGTGGTTGCATAGCTCAGGTTGCGCTGTACAAGACATTCGATAACGTCAAAGATGATGCCATCGGTCTTGTTGTGAATTCCCATGACAGGGCGACCAAATGTCAGAGCCAGACGGTTGATGTTACTCAGCAGCCAGGCCTCGCTATTTGATCAGTCAGTATGGTATAATAGGGGCCTGTCTGGGACATGGGGTGACTTACCCGCAAGCAACGCCATTAATAAAGATCCAGCTCTCATGCGCGTGTTCCTCTTTGGCCTCGGCGTACTTGGGGTCGGAGTGGTAGGTCAACGTGGGGCCGTTGAGCGACAGGCATAGGGCCCAATTGACGGTCGAGAAGAAGGCCACCCACAAGATCGCTGTCCAGACCGGGAGGAGCACTAACAGAGGCAGCGTCAAGATGAACCCGAGTTGCAAGATGATCAGGACCCCGTGGATGAAGAGACACCACATGTTGGAAGCCGAAAAGGCCATCTCATCAAAGTGGCCGCCGTGGCAGGGCCGTAGCGGCCACACGATCCACGGCAGTGCCCAGGCGAAGTAGAAGAAATAGTAGATATCCCACATGAGCAGGGTGAAGGGCGTGTCAGTGTAGCTGTAGTTGATGACAGACTCGCCGCCGACCTGCGAGCCGAAGAAGGCGGTGCGGTCGCCCGTGGTGTTCTGCGCGGCCCGGGCCTCGGTGACGGCGTTGAAGCGCGACCGTTGCCGGCCGGTGTTGGAGGCTGTGGGGATGGGCGTTATGTGCGTGGACGATGCGCGGCCGCTGTCGCGTGCGCGCGAAACTAGCGAGAGGCCCATGATGGCGGCAACGGCGGTGGTGACGACGATGAGCGACGCCGTTGTAGAGTATAAGTAGTATAGTGCAAAGGACATAGTCATGCGTCAGCCGGGTCCCGGCGAAGCTTTAAATGAACGAGGTGGTGGTGGTGCGTGTGCTACCTATGTATTTGAAGGCATAAAGTGAGATTTGTTCTGCTGACGGCCGCCTTTGGTTCAGCCCTCCACATGATCCAGATGAGAGACCAGACTCAGAGCCTTGTCGTGTAGAACAAGCACAAGCGAGACATGGTGTGCAGGAGGCAGTTGCAGGCGCGCCCACCCGTTTGCTGATGCTGGGCGTTGGCTGTTGGTGGTGGTGTGGCAAGCAAAAAGGGCCAAAGGGCCCCCTTTGCGACCTAACCTCCATTGTAAAAATAGCATTGCGTCACTGTAGCTGGGTCGCCCGGCGGCGGTGTGCCGACCACCCACAAGAAACGATCATGCACCGACCGTTTAGTGGTCGCTGTCGCCTACGCACCATTGATAGTGCCACCATATGGTTCGCAAAGATAATAAAACTTAGCGCGGCGTTAGGCATTGAAGCTAATAACTTTAATAACATTAATTAATTAGATAAAATAAGATATTCGGCCTATTATTTTCGTATTAAGAACATATTATTTTATATTATTATAAAGTTTTTTTTTAATAATTAATAAAAGTTAATTTCGCTTATAATTAATAATTATTAATATATTATAATTTAATAATATTATATAAAAAAGTAACGTGGTTTATTATTAAGTGGTTTATATTATTAAGTAGTTTACCCTTATTACTTCTCGATTTTTATTAAACTTTAACGCGTAATAACTTTATAATTATAATACTTAATTTAATTTAAAAAAACCGGATCGGTTTAATTATTTAAGCGATACGAAAGCCTTTAAATTTATTAAGTAAAAGAGATGCTATAAAAGTATACGACGTTCTTAAAATTATTTTACGTTACCGAATCCACGGCCGAACCCTACGACGCGATATTTAACACTCACGGTATAAATTAAATACGAATAAAAAAAAGGTGCTTCGTAAGCATATAATTAATTTAGATACCCGCGGAATGTTTCCTAAGATCGCTAGTGTGGAAAATATGGCTAATCTCTTTACCGCGTCGCGCGGCGGCGAACGCGTTAATAAGCACTAGGTTAAGCGATTTATTAACCGTAACTTAGACTTTAAAATTAGAATAAATCGTCGATACGATTATTAAAAGGCTTTTTACGAGGATTTAAACGTTATTTCCGGCTAGTTTAAGCTAATCGCGAATATAAAGGCTAAATACGGTATTTTAAATAAAGATATATAGAATTTCGACGAGACCGGCTTTATAATAAATATAATCGAGTTAACCCTTATTGTAATACGCGCCGATTAGCGTGGGAAGGCGAAGTCGGTCTAGCTTAATAATCGGGAATAGTCGACGGCGATTAATTATATTAATTCGTAAAGCTAGTGTATTCCGCCTTTTTTAATCGTTTAAAATTAATATTACCTCGTGAATTAATCGCGCGAAAATAACTTATTAAGCGATTAAGTAATTAAACCGACTTTTAATAAATAAACCGATAATAAAATAAGCTTAGATTAAATTAAACACTTTAATAAATATATTAAATTATAAACGAAAAATCGCTACCGCCTCTTAATTCTTAACGGTTATAAGAGTTATATTTCGGCCGAATTCGAGGTATATTATTAAGATAATAATATTATTACTATTAATATACTTCTTTATTTATCGCACTTATTTTAACCTCTCGATTTAATATTTTATTCGCCTTTAAAGCGTGTTTATTCGAAGGAAATCGAGCTATTTATTAAGGCCTCGATAAATTATATTATAAAGCTCGAGTTTTTTATCACGTTTAAAGCTGCATATTTCGCTATTTTTACGAAAGCTAATATTAAATTTAAATTTAACGCATTCGGCTTAGTACTTTATAACTCGAACGAGGTAATTAATAAATTAAATGTGCGTCTTTAAACGCTTATACTTAGCTTATTTTATTTAGGGACGGCTAATACTTACGACTTTTAAACGCCGTTTAACCTTTAATAAATAACTAAGCACTCTATTTATATTAAAAAGAGGGTGTTTATTTAATAAAGAAACTTTTTAACGCCGATTTTAAATACGGTAAATTAAATAGCGAAGGGTATAATTAAAATAGCCTATAAAATAACCTTTATGCATAATCGAATGCGTACTTTAAAAGAGGATAATTTAGCCTTTTCAAAGCGCCGGAGAGCTAAAAAGTCGCGAGTCTAGCTTAGAAGAGCCTTTACTATTGAGGAATCTCGAAAGCTGTAGGACGAGAAGGTAAAAGGGAAGCGGCCAGCGACTGATAAAGGCGAAAATGGTGGTTTATCGAAGAGGCGCGCGACGGGCGGCAGGCGCTGTGGGATATGCGGCGAGACAGGCCATAATGCGCGAACATATAAAAAGCATATAGAATCGCGTAGCGAATTAAATAGCGAGTAAATTTAATTAATTTAAAGCGTCGTGGTTAAAATAACTTTTATAAAAGTGTCGAGAAGTAATAAAAGTGAACTACTTAATAATACGGGCCACTTAATAATAAACCACGTTAATATAATTATATAAAATAATAAAAAAAGAAAAAGAGGTATTTAAATTAATTATACGTAAAGTTAATAATAAGGTTAACGTGGTTTATTACCGAGTCGCTTATATTACTAAGTCGCCCACTTTTATTACTTCTCGATATTTTTATATAAATTAATTTAATTATAATATATTAAATTAATTAAAATTACTCGCTATCGGAATCGCTATTTAATTTTATATCTTTTTTATATATTCGCGTATTATGACCTGTTTCGCCGTAAATGCTATAGCGCCTGCCGCCCGTCGCGCGCCGCTTTGACGAACCTCTATTTTCGCCTTCGCCGGTCGCTAAACGCTTCCCTTTTACCTTTTCGTCTTGCAGCGCTTGAGATTCCTAAATAGTAAGGGTTTTTTTAAGCTGGACTCGCGACTTCTTAGCTTTTCGGCGCTTTGAAAGGGCTAAATTAGCCTCTTTTAAAATACGTATCCGATTTTTATAAAAGTTATTTTATATATAATTATATATATACCTTTCGTTATTTAGTTTATTATATTTAAAATCGGCGTCGGAGAGCTTTTTTAATAAGTAAAGACTCGCTTTTTAATATAAATAAAGTGTTTAGTCGTTTATTACGAGTTAAATAGCGTTTAAAGGTCGTAAGTGCTAGCCGTTTTTAAACGCGACGGGCTAAGTGTAAGCGTTTAAAGATATATATTTAGCTTATTAATTATTTCGTTCGGGTTATAAGGTACTAAGCCGGATACGTTAAATTTAAATTTAATGTTAATTTTCGTAAAAATAGCGAAATGTGTAGCTTTAAACGCGATAAAAAACTCGAGCTTTATAATGTAGTTTATCGAGGCCTTAATAAATAGCTCGATTTCCTTCGAATACGCGCGTTTTAAGGGCGAATAAAGTGTTATATCGAGAGGTTAAAATAGGTGCGATAAATAAAGAGATATACTAATAGTAATAATGTCGTTATTTTAATAATATACCTCGAATTCGGCCGAAATATAGCTCTCGTAGCCGTTAAGAATTAAGAGGCGGTAGCGACTTTTTATTCGCGATTTAATATATTTATCGAAGTGCTTAATTTAATCTAAGCTTATTTTATTATCGGTTTAGCTATTAAAAATCGGTTTAATTACTTAATCGCCCGATAAATCGCATTCGCGCGACTAGTTCGCGAGGTGATATTAACTTTAAACGATTAAGAACGGCGGGATATATTAGCTTTACGAATTAATACATTTAATCGCCGTTGATTATTCTCGATTGTTAAGCTAAACCGATTTCGTTTTCTCACGCCGATCGGCGCGTATTACGACGAGGGTTAATTTAATTATACTTATTATAAAGCCGGTCTCGTCGAAATTCTATATATTCTCGTTAACGATACCGTATTTAACTTTAATATTTATAATTAATTTAAACTAACCGGAAATAACGTTTAAATTTTTATAGAGAGCCTTTTAGTAATCGTACCGACGGTTTATTTAAGTCTTAAGGTCCGGGTTCCGGTTAATAAAGCGCTTAACCTAGTGTTTACCGACGCGTTCGCCGCCGCGCGACGCGGTAAAAAGATTAGCCATATCTCCTATAATATTAATATTAAAAGGCATCCCTCGAGTATTTAAATCGATTATATAATTACGAAGCACCTCTTTTTTAATTAGATTTAATTTATATTATAAATTTCGGGTATCGCGTCGTAGAGTTCAGCCGTATATTCGGTCGCGTAAAGTTTTATATAAGACGTCGTACGTAACGGCAGCGTGCTTTTAATTTAAACGGTTTAAAGAGTTTCGCGTTATTTAAATTACTAAAACAATTCGCTCTTCTTAAAATAAATTAAGCATTATAATTATAAAGTTATTACGTATTAAAGTTTAATAAAATAAGTCGAGTAGAAAAGTGAGCGACTTAGTAATATAAACGACTCGGTAATAAACCACGTTAATATAATATATAAATTATATTAATAAATTTATTAAGTAAACCTCTTAATAAAGCTTATTAAATAGCCGGTGGTTTAAAAAAAGCTCACCGATTTTAATAAGTTTTTTTTTAATTTTTTTAAATTATAAATTTAATATAACGTGGTTTACTATTAAGCGGGCTATATTATTAAACGGGCTACTTTTTTTAGTTTTTAATACACTTAAACTTTAACACGTAATATCTTTATAATTATAATGCCGATTTAATTTAAAGAAGATAAAATCGTTTTAATAATTTAAGCGAACGAGCTACTACGAATATATATAACGTCCCTTAAATTACTTTAAATTACCGAATTAACGGCCGAACCTTACGACGCGAAATTCGACACCCATAATATAAATTAAATCTAATAAAAAAAGAGGTGTTTCGTAATTATATAATTAATTTAAATACTCGAGGGATGCCTCTTAATTTTAGTATTGTGAGAGATATAGCTAATTTTTTTACCGCGTCGCGCGGCGGCGACCGCGTTGGTAAGCACTGGGTTAAGCGTTTTATTAATCGGAACCCGGACCTTAAAACTCGAATAAATCGTCGATACGATTATTAGAGGGCTCTTTATAAAAATTTAAGTGTTATTTTCGGCTAGTTTAAGCTAGTCGTAAATATTAAGGCGAAATACGGTATCTTTAATAAAAACATTTTTAATTTTAATAAGACCGGCTTTATAATAAGTATAATCGAGTTAATACTCGTTATAATACGCGCCGATCGGCGTGAGAAAGCGAAATTAGTTTAACTTAGTAATCGAGAATAGTCGACGGCTATTAAATGTATTAATTCTTAAAGTTAATATATTCCGCCGTTTTTAATTATTTAAAGCTAATATTACTTTATAAATTAAGCTCGCGAATACGATTTACCGGGCGATTAAATAATTAAACCTACTTTTAACGGTTAAACCGATAACGAGATAAGCTTAAATTAAATTAAATATTTCGATAAATATACTAAGTCGCGAACGAAGGGTCGCTATTACTTTTTAATTTTTAACGGCTATAAAAGTTATATTTCGGCGCAGTTCGAGGTATATTATAAAGATAACGATATTATTACGCTTAATATACCTCCTTATTCTTTTTACCTGCTTTAATTATTAGATATAGCACTTTATTCGCCGTTAAAGCGCGCGTATTCGAAGGAAATCGAGCTGTTTATTAAGGCGTCGATAAATTATATTACGAAGCTAAAGTTCTTTATCGCCTTTAAAGCTACGTATTTTATTATTTTTACGGAAAATAACATTAAATTTAAATTTAACGTATTTAGTTTAATACCTTATAACCCGAACGAGGTAATTAATAAACTAAATGTGCGTCTTTAAACGCTTATATTTAACTCGTCGTATCTAAGAACGGCTAATACTTATAACCTTTAAACGCTGTTTAACCTTTAATAAATAATTAAACACTTTATTTTTATTAAAAATAAGGTCTTTACTTATTAAAGAAGCTCCTTAACGTTAATTTTAAATATTATAAACTAAATAGCCTATAAAATAACTCTTTTACGCGATTAAATATATATATTAAAAGAGGCTAATTTAATACTTTCGAAGCGCCGGAAAGCTAAAAAATCACGTGTCCAGCTTAGAGGGGCCCTTACTATACAGGAATCACAAGAGCTACAGAACGAAAAGGTAAAAAAGAAGCGTTAAGCGACTAATAAGGGTAAAATAGGGGGTCCGTCGAAGCGGAGGGCGACCGGTGGAAGGCGCTACGGTGTCTGCGGCGAGACAGGTTATAATGCGCGAACATGTGAAAAAAACGTAAAATTAAATAGCGATTCCGATAGCGAGTAATTTTAATTAATTTAAAGCGTTATAATTAAATTAATTTATATAAAAGTAGTGAGGTATAGAAAAAGTGGCCCGCTTAATAATATAGCCCGCTTAATAATAAACCACGTTAAGATTAAATAAAAGCTTAATTAAAATAAAACTATTATATAAAAAACTTATTAAAATAAACGTTAAAAATAATATTATACGTTACGTAAAAAGCTATTTTAAAAAAGCTATTAAAAGCTTTATTATTAAACGTATATAATAAAGTAAAACGTTATTTTAATAATAAAAAATAATAAATTAATATATTTAATTAATAATAAAAGTAAAGGATTATAATTACCTTATTTAGTTAAAAAAAGGCCCTTTTCACACTGATATAATAGAGGGGCCGATATTAATACCTAGTGCCGAGCTAGCTTTTATCAACCTTAGGAACCATAAGTACTGCACAGGAAGCTGAGCCGCTTCAGCCGCTGACTGGCGCTGTGCTTGCGCTTGGCGGAAGATTGGCAAGGCTCCGTTCCTCGTGCAATGCAAGATCGTCGTTTTCTGAGATGCCAGATCCAATCAGTTGATCGATGGCGGGTAAATTAGCCCACTGTCTGCGTACGTAAGTCCCTGCGGAAAAAAGGCACAACCGAGTCGCATACTATCGTGCTCGTGTTCCTTGCATGCAGTTCGTTCGGTGTACCTACAGCAAAGACATGTTAAGTCAGGTCTCGGGTTGCATTGCATCAAGTGCATGACTATATCTATCACAGCCTCAGCCAGCACAGCAGAACCATCCGTTATTGCTTCTTACTCGCACTCAATCAACGGAAGCCGGCACGCAACCTACATACCTAGGTACACATCATACTCAGTGTGCTGTATGTAGGCTGACAATCCAATACATCCACCCCGCATTTCGACTTACCTGCCTAAAACATTCCAACGCTTTATCACTGGACTGGGCTCGTGTCACCCTGTTCCTTTTTTGCACGTGAACCAACCGCCCGCCCTATCTTCCATCATGGATGCATTCCATAGCAACTCGCTATGGTATGAGCTCGGTGCCACTTACACTGAACTAAAGTACTCCAAATGGCGGACGAGACATTCCGATGTACTCCTGCATGGCTTTTCGTTATCAAACTGATCGAGAGCTACCCCAAAACAGATTTGGGGAGAGCGACCGATAGCGTAGGCACGGCCAACGGAGGCGGCAAAGAGTCTCAACCAGATTATGTCCGCATCTCTATGTACGAGCCCGGCAGGTCGTCTTGACCACTCACCACTGTCGGCAGGTCGGGTATTAAGATAGCGCGGCATCGTCTCACTACATTCCCGGGGGCCGTTGCCCCCCACTCCTCACGAACCACGAAAATCACTTTGCCACTGCTGTATCCGCATTCACACATCTCTGGGTCCCATGGACATGTTGTCATTCGTAAAGGGCACTTACGAGGGGCGTATCGGATTTGCTGACGATTTGGGACAGTTGTGCAACCAGTATGAAATATGCATTATTTATATAATTCCCCGTGAACTCCAAATGTTTAGGGAAACGCCAAGCGCCTTCATCTATGCAACAAACGATATTTCCAAGAGACGCTGGCACCGGGCTACAGCCGTCCTGGATTACACCATGTAAACCTCTGGGGGCTGGGTCGGCATGGGCTGCTTCTTTTCCGAGAATGCGCCTCGAACTCCATCTCGAGCTCCGTCGAAGCCCATATCAATCCCCTCGCCCACTTTCTTCTCGCCCTTCTTGAATACGCGGTCGATCTTGTCGCCGAACCACTTGGAACAGAAGGTGCGGCAGAAACCATAGACGCCGGTGATGAGCCAGAAAATACAGTTGACCAGATCAAGCCATACGGCAACCTTCATGGCGCGGACGCTGGTGCCCTCGTATTTGGTGCCGCTCTCGCGCTTGAGGAAGATGCCGGCGAAGGTGCCAAAGGTGGCGATCCACAGGATGAACAAGAACAGATCAAAGGACCAGAGTCTTGCGGACTTGATGACGAACGGGATGCTGTAGACCACGGTCGTGATACTCGAGATGCCAGCGGTAAAGACGGCGAAGCACCAGGCGGCCGACTGAGGCTTGCCGGCCTTGCGGTCCTCGTCGACACGGTGGGCGTAGAAGCCGACGACGATGAGGGCGAAGATCAACTGCAGGCCGCGGGCGATCCAACGCGCCACAAGTTCAAACTTTTGGGCCGGGTTGATGACTTGGAAGCCCTTGTCCATCACCTGCTTCCTGGCGAAGGTTGTAGCGGTAGCCGTTACTTTGCTTTTGGCATGGGACTTGCCCATCTCGAAGGCGGTATCTGTATAACCCATCTTGGTGTGTTGAGGGAGTTGGCAGATTAAAGGTAGTACGCGAATAAAGAACGTCGTAAAGATGAAATGGTACAGAGTACTGGGAGTCTCTTCTGTTGGGACTTTTTGGATTTCTTGGTATTCTTTTCACAGGATGAATTTAACCAAGTGCTGTGTAGGTATCAGCAAGAATTAATGAGAGATAGTAATAATGAATGTATCGTGAGAATGTGACTGGGGAAAGGCCCGATGACTGACACTCAGTGCCTGGTCGAGTATGCTGTTGCTTGTAAGAAGGAAACCGAGTCAAAAGGAAAAGACGGTTAGGGAAGAGATAGATGCAGAAGGCACAAGTTAGATGACCAACGACGAGCGGGCCTCGAAGCCATATAAATGAGTTGACCTCGCCCATTCATGCCATGATGGACGAAGGTTTTTTTCAACCAACAAAGAGACCAAGAGACCATTCGAGAGCTCTTTTTACCAATCGCCTCTGCTGAAACAAACGAGGTTCTAAATCGGGCACCTCTCGAGACGTCTGAACCAACCAGATGGCGGCGGTTGTGGTGGCCCGTGCCCCGTCCGTTGTCACGCATGGCTCCAAGACAAAGAGATCGACTGGTTGACACTTCTTCAACGACAATCCAGGCGCTTAATCCAATGGGCCCTTTCACCACACGCTCTCCTTCACGCCACAATCAGGTTTCCCATCAATGCTTCAGGTCAGGTCCCTTCGACTCTAACCGCCCAGCGCTTGAGAGAGGGCGCGGGCGCGAGCGCGTCAAGAAGAAGACCATGGTCTGGTTTCCAACTGAAGTCAATTGTCCTCCGTGACCGACTGCCAATGATTCGCTGCTTCGCTCCTGGCTGCGCTCTGCTGCATCAACCCACTCGGGCGCCTCCTCAGGAGTCAGGACGTGTTTCCCTGTTGGACCTGGGCGTTACGCTACCCAAGAGGTAAAGAGAGACAAGCAATGCAGTCAGAACCGGAACGAGCCGCTACAGGTATTTAATCCTTCGTGGCTTTCCATGAACCTTCTTTCGGAGGTATGGACGAACTGCCTGCCCACGAGGCTGCATTGTCAGTATCAGTGATGCATTTGCATTGCATTCTATGCACAGTACCTCGTCGGTCAGCTACATAAATATTACACGGGAACGGTTTTCAGCAGGAACAACCTTAAAGGAGAAACTCGGCTGTTCGCGTTGCTTTTTCTTCTTCTTTCTGTTTTCTTCTTGAACTCAATAGCCGTCACGGGCCCAGGAAAGTCAAAACAGCTTGTTGGGCACCCTTTCCCCCGCAATCGTCAAGGGTTCTGCGCCCCTTATTGCCCCTTGCCCTCTCTCCCGCTTGGGTCGGATACCAAATCAGAAGTCGAATGGCACTGGCGGGCAGCGATCAGCATCGCGCTTGGTATGATGGCTACCGACTATGCCGCGTCCCCCACATCATTGATTTGTCCAGAGTTGGCTCTTGGCGGGCTGGTCCCTACGATGGCTGAGGGCGCCATACTGTCTAGACCTATCAGGACGCGACAAGCATTAAGGTTTCCCATGAAGCCCGTGATGATCCTCATGGAAGTGAAAAGCCGCGAGGGTAGGTGTTTGCTACTAGTCAACGCGGAACTCTGTGCATGATTGGCATATCCCAATGCATCAAGATGCAGTCCTATGAAAGTGCCCTAGGCTTCCAATCATAGGGATGCCGACCCAAGCTACACATAATGGTGATCTCGCTAACAACCTTATGAAGTGGCCGCATCACCGGACTGCACCACCATTGGTTCCATGTGTTGCTTTTTATCACATCCTGCCTCTTCATCTTGTTTTCTTTTCTTCCCCTTCCTAGCCCCTGTGGAACTGTTTGGGTTTTATTTACCTTACTCATTTACATGCCGCCTGCTTTTGCTAGATGCGTGTCGTCATGAACACCAGAATCCGTCAAATCGCATAGGCACCTGTTCCTTCTCATATTTACTTATGCTGCGATGGCTGCCGATGGCTTTCCAGTGCAGACAGAAGAAGTGGCTTGGCATGGCCAGGATGTTGCGGACCGCCCGCCTCAAGCAAATGGCGACAGCAGAAATGTCGAACCGGGGTCGCCGATTCAACTAGTCTTCACGGATCGCAGCGCAGCCGGGTCCATTGCAGCCGCACAGCAGGCCATCGTAGGCAGAGGGAGCTTTGGTATCACATACGCTGGCCAGCGCTGCAGCTCACTTTCTCTGTCCCAGAAACCGCATAGGGCATCCGGACTCGCCTCTCGATCCAAATCTGTAGCCTCAGAATATCGCGGTACTAGCATGACCAGGCCTCTTTCCAGCATGGCTCAATACGATACGGCCGACTCGGAGTCATCCTCACAGCGAGATTCAACCGCTCGGTTGAGAGAAGCCCGATTACGTGCCTCCAAGGAGTTGCCCAGGGTAGAGAACGGCTTGATCCGCATTCCGAGGAGACAATCCTCCATTATTGAGCGCCCCCGAAGTATGATGAGCCGAACGCGCTCTAGTGAACATAGCGACCTGCAGCCGCGGAACGAATTTGAGACACACCCCCTCTTCGCCGCTAAACCGACAAGCAGTGGTAGAATCGGCTCCGAGGCTACCAAGCCCCCATATGAAACATATACCACAGCCCTCCCGGGCGTCTCAAACACGAGAAGCGTTCGCGGCGAAGATCTGGAAAGCGACTCGAAGCCTGACCGAAGCATGAGCTCGACACCGGTTGCGCTCCTTCGCCTGGACGAAGACGCTGTCTCTCAATATGAGACTCGTCGGAGAAACAGCTACTCCAGCATCTCGTCCCGCCTCTCCGTGCCCGCCAGCTACACTTCGACTGTCAAGCGGCCCAAGACCCCTTCACAGGCTCGTTCACACCCGGTACAAGGAATGGGACAGTTTGGTCGTCTTGAAAACAACAGCAGGCATCAATCTCCCTTGCGGAATCCATCGGTACATGTGCTTCCTTACGTTGACGAGAATGGCGACTGGGTCGAATTCAACGGCGACGCCCACGTGGCTGAAAATGGAGGCAGTTCTATAATGTCGGGCATGTCAGGCATGTCGGGGAGGAGGCCGAGTGTGACGATAAAGAAACCTCCCTCGCAAAATGGGAGTCTGAGCAGCGGCGGTTCAAGCCGCCTACCCGATTTCTTCAGCCAGCAGGTTTTCCAAGTCGTGCTGCATAATCCCGCTACAGCACATCATCTTCTGAAGTTCAGCGAGAACCGGGTATGCAGTGAAAATGTCGAGTTTCTGGCAAAAGTATGTTGGCCGAACATGATCTTATTGGCACCATGGTGTCGCGTTGCTAACAATGGCTCAGATTGAACAATACCATACGACCTTGAACCAGCTTGCAGATATTATGACGGGCATCCACAAGACTTATATGACGCATCAGTCGCCACATCAGCTCAACGTGCCCGGGAAACTGCTGAAAGAAGTGCACAAGAGGATGAAATCGATCGTCATGACGAAGCTGCCAGCGATGGAAGCCCTCTTCACGGAGATGGAAGTACTGGTGGAGCAATTGGTCTTCACGGACATATATCCACGATTTGTTAACCACCAACTTACGCTGAACGCGAGTAAGGCATTGGCGAATGACCGTTCCAAATTCCAGGGGCTTGGTGACTGTTTTTGCTTAACGAACCCAGGGTGCGTATATTGGTTAGAGGCTGCTTTGTCTCGTTCTGAGTTGAACGTACTAATACAATGCGGTATTATAGTCTCGCCGACAACCCCGTTGTATTTGCTTCGGATGGTCTGATCAAGGTCACTGGCTATAGTCGCACGGAAATCATATCGCGAAACTGCCGGTTTTTGCAGGGGAAGCTCACCGATCCCGTCCCGGTGCGGCGCCTGAGGAACGCGATGATAGAGGGTAGGGAAGCGGTTGAGCTGCTGCTCAACTATAAGAAGAACGGAGACCCGTTCTGGAACCTGCTCTATATTGGTAAGTCGAGAAGGAAGACCCTTGGCCTAGCCATTTCATATCTGTTTGAGACTAACATCCCATTGAAGCTCCGCTCGTAGGTGAGGGCGGCGAGGTGGCCTTCTGGCTTGGCGGGCAGATCAACTGCTCCAGCACGATCCACAACAGCGCCGACGTGATGCGCGTGCTATCGACGTCGAAATCCGACGGGAACGAGCAGAGCCGGGCCAGCCACAACCAAATGCAACCCCGGACCTCCTTCTCGCGAACCCTACTCCGCGCTCTTGGTTTGCGCAACGACAGCAACCCCAACCCGCTTAAGACCGTAACCTCATTTGACGTGGGCGTAGCGGGAGGCGGCGGTATGGAGCAAGATGTGTTGGGCCGGATGGAGGGCCAGGACCTGCCGACCCAGATCAAGGAGTTCTACACGGCCTACTCCAAGTACATTGTAGTGCGCGCCGACTCTTTCGTCGTGCACTTCTACTCGCAGGGGGTCGCGGATGTGCTGCACCCCGCCGGGTACAGCAATAATAGCAGCACGGTGGCGCTCGATGGTAGTCACAGTGCGAGCAGGACGAGCAGCCACGAGAGATCGATGGTCGGGTCCGACGTCTTCAAGTATCTCAAGAGCTGCATGATCAGCCCGGCGGCGTCAGCCGCGGGCGACTACAAGAACCGGGTCCGCAGCTGCATCCGCGCCGGCCACCCCGTCAGCGTCGACCTCCGGCTGCAGACGCGGCGCAGCGCCAAGTTCCGCGGCGACGAGGCGTTCGTGGTTCACTGGACGCCGCTCAAGGACGAGCGCGCCGTGGCGCACTGGGTCATTGTTACCTTGGTGCCGACGATTCCTTGAGCTGGACAGGTCGAAATTCGAACGAGAAAGGAGCCATTGGGAAACAGGGGAAACCCAGTATAAGATTTCATGGATCATATACGATGTACAAATACCCTATACCTGTTGATGAGCACTGGAGCTGAGGGGTTGACTAATGAGAGGTGCCGTAAACAGTGTAGTGCTTTTCAGGGGCGCTGTCAGGAATGGCGCATGGATGGATAAACGAGGAATACGATTAGCGGATAGGAGTTGCAAGCGCACGGAGTGAGCGACGCAGCGACTTGTGTGTTAAAACAGGAAAAGAACATTTTGACAGACTTCAGTCAAACAACGAGCTCTATTCATCCTCAAAGCATGATTTACCCAAGATCAAACACTTGATAACACGCTACAGTAGTAATGACACCAAAGTAAAATGTGAAACCACGGGTGCAATGACTCGCAGTTGAATATCTTCCACCCAAGAGTTTTTCTATCAACACTTGCTATTCTGATCTTCCTCGCGTTAAATTAAATTTGACCACACGTTATTGACATAGCTTAAACCTGCACCTCACTAGTGTCCCCCTTATCGAGCGACTTCGAAGAGCCGACTTCTCACGGCTGGCTCCGGCCCGATGCGTTCTTCTCGGCCAGATTATCCGTGCTAAGACCCTTCTTCATGTCCTCCTTCCAGACGGAACGCGCCGTCTCGGAAACACCGGGACCTTTGTAGACGCTGCCGTAGAGACCAGTGGCCCAACTTTGGCCGTCCTTGGCTTTTTGACTCAGCCCGGCGTCGCCATTGGCCTTATTAGTAGAGGAAGCATTCGGCTTCTTGTTCTTAGAAGAAGTGTGGCGGCGACGGTACCACTTGCCATACGCGAGCAGGTAGTACAGCCGGAAGCACAGGAACGCGAAGCGGTCGTGCTCGAGGTCCTCGGGGTACTCGGCGCCGAGGTCGACGGCGGCGGCGAGGCCGGACAGGATGGCAACCTCGTGGGCGTTGACGAGGGTCCAGGACCCGGCGAAGCGGACGCGGCGCTTGGCCTGCAGGAACATGACCCAGGGGACCACGAAGAGGTAGTGGGTGTAGCCGTGGCAGAGCTGGTGCCACCAGTCCTTGCGGATGACTTTGGACTCGTCGATCTCGGCGTCGGACCAGAGGTGCGAGTCCCGCGCCTTGTTCAGGTAAATGGTCTGGAAGACGTGCTGCTCGAAGGGGACTTTTTCGGGAAACTGGCTTTGGTAGTTGGAGGTGTCGAAGCACATTTCTAGTTTGGAGCGGTCCGAGGGGTACATCTTGATATAGTACATGGGGCGGAAGTTGTCTGCGGCCCAGTCCAGGCGGGACTGGTAATCTTCCACATCGCTACTGCTGTTGCCGTTGGAGTGCGATGTTGTCTTGGCGACGGCCAGGTCCTCGCGGTAGAAGTTCTCGTAGTGCCGCTTCATGTAGTCGGCGTCGTTGTGGGTGATGGTGATGTCATCGCTGAACTTGGCCGAGCCCAGCACCTTCTTCTCCCGCCAGCTCGCCGTGTTGCCCAGCACCTTTTTGGCCGTGTCGGCGAGGCAGCAGAGGATAAGCTCGTCGTACGTCTCCTCATCGGCGGGCTCGTCCGGATCGCCGCCCGCGGGGTTGTGGTGGTCCGACGCCGGGGTGCGGGACTTCAGCTTGACGACGACGCCGTGCTTGTCGCGCTGGACGATCTCGGTCAGCTCGGTGGACAGGCGGACGGTGACGCCCCGCGCGACGAGGTCGTCCTTCCAGGTGCTGTAGAAGTCGGACAGCTTCGGGAAGACGATCATGGGCGGCTGGTTGCTGACGACGGTGTGCTTGTCGGGCTTGTACCACATGCCGTACGTGGGCGAGGTGCAGAGGCGCTCGAACATGATGGCAGGGACCTCGGGCGTGGCGTTGCCGGTGCCGAGGAACAGGGCCGTCATGGGCAGGGCGATGGTGTTGGTGAACTCGTCGGAGAAGCCGCCGAGCCTGAAGACGAGCCGGAGCGGCAGCAGCGCGAAGAAGACCTCGAACCAGCGCATGATCCTGAGGTAGGTCACGAGGCGGCCGATCTCCTTCTGGTGGCGCGCGAGCAGCTGCGTGGGGAACACGTTGGTCCAGAACTGCTCGTCCTTGCCGAAGGAGACTTGCAGCTCGACGGGGTCGGCGCGGAACCCCTGGCGCGCGAACATGGTGGCGGTGTGGTGGAAGATGTAGGAGCCGCCCTGGACGCCCTGGTTGCACCACGAGGCCCCGTGGCGGTCCTTGTCCAGCGGGATGGAGAAGGCCTGGCCGCCGCAGTAGTCGACGGCATCGATAAGGGTGACATCAAACTGGCCTGGCTGCTGGGTGAGGTGGTATGCCGCGGACATGCTTCAGACCTCAGATCAGTATACAGTATGAGGGTATAAGTTTTGGCAGCCCAACTTACCCAGCAGCTCCGGCGCCGACTATGAGCACCCTCTTTGGCTTTCCGTCTTGGGAGCTCTGCAGGCCCCCATCATGTTGCCCGTTTTGAGCCATGGCTCCGGCGGCACTGTCTCGTTCTATGTCACGATCGAACGGTGCACTCGCCATGAAGATGGGAAGGGTATGCGTGTAAAACCAATTAGTTCCTACGACACGACAAGGTGCAGCAGGGAACCGCTCTATTTAGACGACTATTTCAACCATTTCGAGTGCCAGCGGGCATACCCTGTTTGCTGATATCGACGTTATGTAATGACCCCTTGATTCGAATACCATACGTCATTGGTCTGAAGGCCCCAAAGGACATTGCTTTTAGCCTTTGCACCACTGTAACTTTGAATGCGGTCCATCGGCGCCATGGCATAGCGCTTAAATAGCTAGGAATCAATTAGCCAGAACGAGAACGAATGCCAAAATTTGGTGATGGATTTCGAGACCGCAGGTACAGCATAATGGTCATTAATGGTCCCCTGCAGACCGCCATCCAGATCTTGGTACAACCCGATCTCGCAGGCCATCATGCGGCGATCTACCAAGATCTGCTACAGGCGCATCGGCTTAACCAAGATCGGATTAGGGTCTGTGGGGTTCTTGTTCCAGGACACCATCATAACAATGCCTGCCCCGTGTACGATAAAAACAGCTGCCAACACAATCGGTACAGCTCTTTGGGTTTAGCGACTTTCGTCGACCGTGGTTCCAGCTTTCTGCAATGTTGATATTGAAGAACCGAGTAATACTCGTCCGCCGTGAGCACATAACCGGTAGACTATAGTCGCTCGCCGTCGTCATCTGCTCAGTACCCATGGATGTGAACCAGTGTCTAGATATTTTATGAGAGCAGGTTATATACAGCTACTTCATTCGGGAGCCAGGGGGATTTGGATTCCTCCGTTCAGTAACGGGGCACTCCTCACTTCTTGGCCTCCAGATACTTCTGCCAGCCGTCCGAGGACAGCTTCAGATCCTTCTCCAGGACTTCGTCTTTCATCTTGGTCTGATAAGCCTTCATCTGCGCAGCGTATTCGGGGTACGTCGTGCCCAGGATTCGGATAGCCAACAAGGCAGCATTGGTCGAGTTTCCAATACCCACCGTAGCACAGGGGATGCCGCGGGGCATTTGCACAATCGAGTAGAGGCTGTCTACCCCATCCAGGACCGACGCTTTGACGGGAACGCCGATGACAGGAAGGTGTACCTCGGACGCCACCATGCCGGGCAGGTGAGCGGCGCCGCCTGCTGCGGCAATGATAACCTTGACTCCTCCCTGTGCCATTTCCGCCGCAAACTTCATCATGTGGTGTGGCGTGCGGTGGGCTGAAGTGATTCGAACCTCGTATGGCACATTGAATTGGTCAAGGATCTTGAGCCCGGCAGTCAACACCGGAAGGTCGCTGTCACTGCCCATCGTGACGGCCACCAGAGGGGGCAGCCTTGGGTGATAGCGATGTTGGCCCCGCAGGTGCGGCTTCACCAACTCGTTCCGCCCGGATCTTGTCGGCACTCGCAATCAACGGTTGCGCCATCTCCACAAGTTTGGAGATGGACGAGTAGCCAATGGCTGTAACGTGGCCGATTTTTCTTCCCGGCTTCGATTGCTTGCCGTAGTCGTGGAGGTAGACATCCATTGACCGGTTACTCAACTTCCTTGATAACTCGGCCAGTTCGCCATGGGATGTTGGCTTGGCACCGCCGAGGATGTTCACCATAAGTGCTGAAGGCACTCTGGGCACAACCTCGAAATCCTTTGGGAAGTCGTTCATGATGGCGCACAGTTGTGCCTTGTACTGTGACATCTGAGGAACAGCTTCTATCGTGTAGTGCCCACTGTTATGAGGTCGCGGGGCAATCTCGTTGACTATAACCTGGCCTGGAATAAATGGATGAGTATATTGCCCAAGTCTTGGATCAATAGCGTCAGAACTTACCGTCCTTAAGCAGGAACATCTCAACAGCAAACACACCCCGACCCCAGAGATGGGACACTACGTCGCACGCAATCTTCTGGGCGCGTGCCTGCATATCGTCTGCCACGTTCCTGGGTGGGAAGAAGACCTTGGTGCAGACGCTGTCCTCGTGGATGGTCTCGACCACGGGGTACGGCATCACCTTCTGGAGCTTGCCCGCATCGTCCTCAGTTCGCACAACCATGACAGCCAGCTCCATCTCGAAGGGCACCCAGCGCTCCGCGTAGAGCGGCTGGTCGCCCATCTGCTGGATGGCGGTCTCGAAGTCCTCGGGGCTTCGAACCTTGAAGTTGCCCCTTCCGTCGTAGGAGCCCTTGGCGCCCTTGAGCATGTACGGGAAGCCGTACTTGGTGGTGGCCTCCTGCAGGGAAGCCTTGCGATCAGCACCCGCATCCGCAATGGCCATCTGCTCGGCAATGGGGATGCCCTTCTTGCCGAGGTACTCCTTCTGTTCGTACTTGTCCTGGATGAGCCGTATCGTCTTCCAGTCCGGGTGGACGGGGACCTTCTTCTTGGTCACAGCACCGTCGGCATTGGTGACATCGACACCAACGGTGGCGATCTCTTCCAAGACTTGGGTGTCGACGTGCTCGATTTCTACGGTCAAGACGTCGGAGCGCGAAGCCAACAGCTTGATCTTGGCCGGATCCTTGAAGGAGCCAGTGACGTGTAGATCGTTGTGATTGGCCTGCTTGGCGGGAGAGTTCTCCTCGTCCAATATGGCGATCTGGTAGCCCAGGGGACCAGCCGATTCGCAGAGCATGCGGCCCAGCTGGCCGCCGCCCAACAGGCCGATAACCGGCTTCGTAGTCATTTCGGTCAAAGTGGTTGGCAAATGCAGGCCGCGGGCGTGGTGTCGACAGTGAATTGATCCAAGCCCTTGATGATGAAGAATGTGAGGTCAAGGCTCAATCTTCAGATCATGTCGCCCTCCGGAACCGCTTCAGAATTCTATCAAATAGTAGAATCCATGGAGGGGCACTTTTTTTCGGGGGAGTGACAAGTACCGTGGGGTAATTTTCAATCTGATAGGGAAAACCGCCCAGTGGGGTTCAGGCCATGTGGGGTACAAATGTCATACCTACAAGCGATCTACCGTACTTAATCAGCTGAAGCTGCGAAAAGCCTCGGGGCCAACGCCTCGCGTCACGTAGGAGCAAAAGGCACGGAGTATTGGCCAATCGAGTCTTGGACTGTCCACCGAAGTGGGTGGGTAGATGGATAGATAACTTAGTTGGTTATAGAATATATAAATATTTACAGGAAGAGAGCCATTGGGACCGACTACATTTGGATAGGCGCGAGACTATCCAGATGACATAGCGGTAATAGCTCCGTAACCCAGGGTATCGAAGAATGTAAAAGATGGGTAGGTATGTGAACAGCAGCCTTCCGCGCCGCTTTCTTTTGGCCCATATGTCCCTCCCTGGTCAAGCCAAGGGTCTCGGGCGCCCGAGAAACTCCGGGGAAAACAAAAGACAAGCACAAGTATTCCGCCGCCCGGCATCGAAACCGGATCCGCATGTCTCATGCTCATAATACATGGTGTCGGAGAACAAAGAAAATCGAGGAAAACATGGGAAATCGTGTCCTGGGACATGAGCGCTGGGGGTGTCACCGTGGTGGCCAAAGTCCATCCAAAAGGCCCACGCTCTTTTTCGTCTCTCCCTCAGCACGTCCGAAGTCGCCTGTTGTATATATTGTTGATAAACATTAGAAATTATGTGCGCGGTTCCACTCCTTCGAGAATTTTTCTGGCAAGGTCGATTCGCCGCCGGTAGAGTCTGCTCTCGCTGCTTGCTCGACCGTTCTCAGTTATACCGAGCACGCATTTGCCGAGGCTCGCAACCAGTCTTTGGACGAGGATCTGGTCCTCCTTGGGCAGCATTTCTATGGCTTGTTGGTCGCCGCCCTGCACACTTTCGCATATGCTCGCCGTTTCGCTCATAAGGCTCTCGGATATCTGCTTAAGGCCCTGATCTGGCGATTCCCTGGGTGATGCTCCGGGCGTCAAGACACCATTGGATCTTGATTGGTGCACCACTGGGGAGCTGCGGGTAGTACCAGTCGAACTTATTGAAGCAGCTCCAGGGCGATGCTTATAGGCGGCCGTGCTGGTCGCGGGACGCTGATGAATGGAAGCGCGCTGCTGCACTTGCTCCATGGTGGTATCGCCAGCGATGCTGCTGAAGCCGAACGTAAGACGCTTGGCCCCCTCGGGTGAATGGGAACGCGACCTCTCGGGCATGGTTTCCTCGGGAGATTCCTCGGCAGCTGAGGTTTCAGCCCTTGTGAGCCTCCCCTCGGTTGCCGTAGCAAAGGAATCAGTGCTAGATACGGATACGTCGCTCCCTCGCCTACGTCCGCGCTTGGTGACCACCAAAGGTCCACGAGCGGTTTCGACCGAGTCCTCGGAGTACTCGGAGCTGTAGCTGTCCCGGTTGCCCTTCTGCAGCATTCGCCTTTGGGTCATGCTCCCCATAGCACTATGCAGAAAGAAGTGCTCATAGTCGAAGGCATCTTCACGGTCTTCATGCGACATCTGGTTTTGGACGGAATCGTGGTAAGATGACTCGCCGCTTTCACTGTCGAGGTCGACTACATCCACAAAGCCATCGCCTGCCTCATCTTCATAGCCGTCCTCCGTCTGCAAATCGTCGTCGTCATCGAATTCAAGTCCTGTTTTGCTCGGGGATTGAACGTGTATTTCCGCCGGGGCAAGCTTTGTTTTTGGCGAGTATGGCTCTTCAAGGTCGGTGTAAACAGATATCTCATCTGATAACCCGCTGACGACCCTTGCCTTGGTATCCTCTTCTTGAGCGGGAGTCGTTTTGCCGTTAACCGATGCCGCATTCTCACTCAATGCGTCCGCTTGCTCAGTATCGCCGTTGGTGGCTGCGTACCATTGCTCGACACGAGCATGAGTAAATGGGCTTGGCGTTCGCAGGCTTGATAGACTTCGGCGTTTCATGTTGTCCTCGCGAGCCTGGTCTCGCAGAGCAGAGAGTCGCCCTTTTGGGTCTGTCATATGGTCCTTCAGCTCTCGCATCTGTGCGGTAGAGGCAGATCTTCTCAGGCCCTTTTCATTGAACGAGCCAAATGTAGGACTGAGGAAGGACTCGAGCTTTGAACTTTCAATACTAGCTCGAGCATTTTCGAGATTTTGGGGCACTTCATCCTCGTCCAAAGGCTCCAGGACGACTTTAGTGTCGTGCAGTGAAGCCTTGCTCTTCGCAAACGTTTGGTTGCCATAGAGCGAGACCTTCGGGCTTCCCTCTTCCTCCTCCTCGTCCTCCTCCAGGAAAGGGTCCTCTGGCGGCATATATTCAGCGCTTCGTGATCCTTTCAGAGGTCGCCTATAACCGCCTGCTGTGCCCAGCGCGCTCGACGCTCGGGGGAGAACATGGGGGCTGACTTGCCCTCGGTCGGAACGTTATTCTCGCTCGAGATGCGGCTGTGCCCGCGGGGGTTCTTCGGCCCGGTAGATTCATTAGTGCTGTGTATTGCGGTAACAGGTCGTTGAAAAGATGGCGAGGGCGTAGAGTCTGATCCATATGAAGACATGGACGTTCTGGCACGGTTAAGGTTCCCCTCCATCGTCTATGTTTGACGGTTAGCACAACAGCTCGCAGCGCAAGCGCATATTTGCATGCAGAATAACCACCAGCACTTACCGTGAGCCTCCTTTTCGCATTCGCCAGAATTTGCTCGGCTCTCCGACTCAGGACTGTCGAGTATCGGTCCTCCTGCGTCGGAGTAAAAGTCTCGCTAAATTCCTGGGTGGTAGGGGTCTCATCTCCAGTTATCGAGGCCTCGTCGTACGCGTATGATGCAGCATTGCTCTCTTCGTCGTCGCCCTGGAAAACGCTATCGTCGACACTGGCTGTGTCGTCAAAATCTGCAAACACCCTGTGATTGTCTCCATTGGTGATTGTGCTTGTTGAATCCATCGAAAAACGCCGGTCGCGATCTCGGGATAGTATGGTCTGCCCTGAATGCTTCTTCCTCAGTGTCTCGTACACCATATTCATCGCCTCTGGTTGCTGAAGACTATAGACGGAACTCGCCCGTCGCGCACCAGGACCGCCGACTGTACTTTCATTCTCCGTAACCTCGCCGATATCTGACAGCATGGTGCCATTGCCGTATATGATGGGAGTCGTGGGGGTGATAGGAGCGGCCGGAAAGGCGGGTGCGCCAAGATCGAACTGGTTCATGTCGAAGCCATTCGCACTTTTCCACATCATGAGAGGCGATTGCGACCTGTCTGGCGAGGAGACGTTTCCGGGGTCCCAGTCGGGCAAGATCATGTCGGGGTTTGTTAAAGTAGGCGAAGCCGGCATCGACGGGTGCGGGATCGAGCGAGCAGAGCCCGTCGACCCCGACTTGCCATGGCCACGGTCTTTAGAAACGTCTGCCACTGCCTGCATGGCCATATTGGCAATCATTTGGTAGTACTTGACCCACTCAGCGAGTCGTGGGCTGCAGCCTGCGTCGATTGCAGGGCTTAGAAGGTTTGCTTTTTCGCAAGCGCGTCGCGAATAAATGAACGAGAATTGTGTCTTGGGCTTGGACCTGAGTGAGTGCTTGCGACAAGTCGCCCGCGGTTTTCTGCAATTTGACCAATAGCCACCTCCTCCAAAAATTAGGGGCTTGTCTTAGAAGGGCGGTTTGTGATTGAATCGACCACCTCGTCTCTCGCTGATGCCGTCAGCTCATAACGTTTCTTTTTCCCGGCGTTGCAGAGTTCGCGATGCGTAATGCGGCAGGGTCGAGAAGCTCAGCAGGCGGTGCGGGTAGCTATCAAGCGAGGGCGGGACGGAGACTCGGATCGCAATTCATGTAAGTATCGAGAAAGAGGGAGTGAGGGCTCGATGCCGGCTTCGACAAGGCTAATATGGAGTGGGCAATCCAGTCGCGAGCAAACCTGGCACTATGGAAGCTCGAGGTCTGAAGCTATGCGGATCGCGTCGGCATGGTTGGAGGCCCTGGTCGTAAAATGAAGGGAATGCAAACGGACAACGAAGCCTGGCCCGTCTTTCTTTCTTACTTCTGCCAACTCTGCGCGATCCCGATTCCTGATAGGGGATGATCTCCCACACCCTCCAGCTTTCCTGTCGGAGAGGGCCTGTCAGTGTATCTGGAGATTTGCAGGTTCAAGGAGCCCCGTGATTGGGCGTTCAAGCAGCAGGTCGTTGGCCGGATGGAGCACAGGCAGACGGGGGCCTATCCCAGTCGCTTTTCTTCTTAGCTGATTGGGGGGCAGCAGGGAAAAGAACAAAGGATATTGCGATGGATGACCCCTCCACGCACGTTCTCAGTTCCTGGTCTCGACCCGCTCGCTCAGCTCGAATCCCTGGCCAGCCCTGGCCTCTTGGTGCCTCTTGGGGCCTCTTGGGGCCTCTTGGGGCCTCTTTGGGACTGTGGTGCCTGGATCGTAATTGCACTTACGAGTTATTTAACCATTCGGGACGATGCTAGGCTGCAACCGGGCAAGCTCGGCTCGAAGCGTTTACTCGTATGTGGAAGAGTTGAGATTTCTCACAACAAGCCAGGTTCTCGAATCTCACCCGCTCCGGCAATTCGTTGGTTTTAGGTGCGTAGCACGGCTGAACTCGGCACCCTTGGTGGCTTCTTCTTCAGTAGGTGACGGGACGTTCCTTTTCACTTGTGGAGATGCATCGCAATCAAGCCATGCGCGCTGGGGACGGTTGAGTTTAGACGAGATGAACTGAGATGGTTTTTTATGAGCTCACTATGCGGCACAATTAAGCACGTAATGCACAGGTGCCCGTGTTCGGTCCATAGAACTAAACTCCTGCAAAAGTAAGTACCTACCTATGCCTAATGCATGATCGAGGTTACAAGTAGGTAAGAGAAGGAAAAGTATTCCGAAAGGGTAACTGCATGTCAGAATAAATGCAAAACATGCACATTCGGGCTGAATGTTCTCCAGGAACCCTGCCAGCCTACTGCTGAACGGCTTAAGACGCCTGGGCGCTCCGATTTCTGCCCTGGAGGGTGTGGAAGTGAGGACCTTGTAGCCCAGAAAGAGTCCGAGCACCCGTTTGTCATTGATTAATGCCAATGATGTTGGGCGATAAACCCGGCACTTGCAGGTACGCAGCCACCACACAACATACACTGCATTGTCGCTTTCGCATACTTCCAATAGTAGCAAGCATTCCGTGCCGGCGATTCCCACGGGCTGATTCTGTTCTCGTATCTTGCAGGACAGGACGACGGCATCGGTGACGAGATACACGGGGGCTTGGCTATACTACTGTACTATCAAACGTCCCATCCAATAGTGCTACTACCTCTACCTACTTAGTCATTGGGCCGCTTGGCCATATAATCCACACAAACGGGCCTACCTGCCTATCGCAAATCAAACTGTCGGCCTCGCTTGATATTGAGTTAGGCCAGCGGGACGCTAAAAGGGATGGCTCCATCGCCTAGCACGAAGCAGCGATGAGGGCGATGTTTCCACATGGGAACACATGGGGACCTTGCGCAAACTTGCGCAGCTCAAGCATCTCTACACGCACAAGAATACCCCGGTGCAAGAAAAGGAGAATTACAGGGAGAGTGGACTCGCGAAAACGGGACTGCCTCCGGATTTGTTTCAACATGTTGTATCAAGGCCACACTGCATCGCAAGGCTCCAGATGCCAAGAGTAAGTGCCGTTAGGCCTTGACTAGATAAGAAGCGGGTGCAGACAAGGGACCTCTGGAAATGAACATTAGGAGGAGCCTTCAGTCATCCACAGCCGCATTCGCAGCCGGGTTGTTGGTAAGATGAGTCGCATGCCTTTCTGATATGTATCCATCTAGATACCTACATACAACCTCACTCTCGGGACTTGACCTTCAATTTGAGGAGTTCCTCCGAGTTCCTGTACGCGATACACTCCAGCTGCTCGGGTGTTACCAACCCGCTCTGTTCCAGGTCTTGCATGAACCTAAGCCCGTCTTCGTTCTTGGCGAACGGGTAGTCGACGGAGTAGAGAATCCTCTCGATCTTGGTGTTCCGCAGGATGGTCGCCATCGGGTCGATGCTCCAGACCCCGCTGGTGGTGATCCAGAGGTTGGTGTCGTAGACCTCCCGGAACGGGCGCTCGCGGGCGCCCCACCGCGGCGACAGCAGCATGATGCGTTGCAGCATGAACGGCAGCATCTCGCCCATGTGGCCCGCAATGATCTTGAGCCTACGACGCTTGGGTGTTAGTGTTGCTCTTTAGGGATGGAGATCGCATGGCCCAGGATGGATAAATCCCCAAACCCACTCACCGGGGAAACCGGTCGAACGTCCCCCGCGGCGAAGAGGCGAAGAATGTGCAGGCCGACGTCCGCGTGCCAGCCCCAGCCCGACGCGCTGAGACTAAGCGTCGCGGACTTGGCGAAGTTGCCCGTATATAGAAGATCCGTCTGCTCCGGGGTCGGCCAGGTCGGGTGCAAGTAGATGGGCACGTCAAGGTCCTGGGCAGCCTGCCAGAAGCCGTCGTACTCGGGCCCGTCGTAGTAGGTATTCCCCGAGCGGTTGTCGATGAGGGCCCCGACGAAGCCCTGTATCTCCCGCACGCACCGGGCCAGCTCCTTCGCGGCCGCGTCGGGGTCCGCCATGGGCAGCACCGCGAAGCCGGCGAAGCGGTCCGGGTGCGCCCGCACGGCGGCGGCGAGCTGGTCGTTGGCGGCTTGGCACTGGGACACGCGCATGGCCCCCGGCCCGTGGGAGACGACCTGCATGAAGATGTTGTTCTCGTCCATCGACTTGAGTCGGATAGGACCAATGTCCGCGAGCTTCTCAGCGACCCCGGGGATGCTGCCCAACTGCTCCGAGTACAGCTGCTTCACATCGTCGGCATTCTCAGAGAGGAAGTGCTCCTCCAGTGTGATCAACGGAGGCACCATTCTCACCCAGGTATCTTGGAATGACTTTGACGGCTTGCGAAGTCGTTATCTGAAAGTTGAGGAGATACTGTAGTGGTTGGTGGCATGAGCTGCACCTCGGACTTCCGCCAGAAGACCGAGAGAGTTTGCGCCCTGCATTAACCTAGACCATTCAGACATCAGCACCTCGTAATCGGGATGTCAAACAACAAAAGGGTCATGGTTACTCGAGCGTACAGAAAACATCCAGAGAGATAATCCCGCCCAGCATTATATAAAACAAAGTATTGCCATTTGTTGGTATATACCTATATAAGTTACGTAGGGTAGAATTCACGGGATCAGCCTCCTGTCAGATCTGCTAGTGGCCTACAGTTCCAGACACAATAAGATTCCATCTAATAACAGGCGCAGAATATCGGATGGCACGCATCACATACTTACACACACCGCTTGCATGACGAAGCGAGATAGATATGTGTGCCAGTATTCTTCATAAGCAATGCATTGATTGACGTACTCAGTCCTATCTATGACCGGGTGTGTAATGCTTTGAGCTTTGGGTGCTAATGCAATATGCTACCGATCGGCCTTGACATTGTTTGACCTCAAGCTTTATGTCTCGTTGCTGCTGTCTTCCAGACCTACATCTCAAAGTAGCTGTGGTAGGTGACAGCCAACAGTGGAGCTTCAGCGGCTGCTCACAGTGGGGTCGGTCGCGCTGGGTTAAAATCTCAACATCTCATTTCCCAGACCGTTGATTGTACACTTCCTCTCAACTCCCACAACAGCAAAGATGGCAATACCTACGAATTTACTGGGTAAAACTCAGCTCAGGGATCAACTCAATCGTTGATCACTTCATACCAGCGGCTTTGCTCATATTCACGTAAGTTCAAGCTGTTATACTTCTTGTATATCTCCCATTTCTATGATGACTACCAACAAGAATTCTGCAATTCTGAAAGGATCCTCTATGGATAGTCTTCGGATATTTCCTTGGATCTAAAACGTGGATAACTCTCTTGACCTGATCAGAAATATTCCCTTTCCAGCTTTTGCTTGAATGCATTTATCATCTGAAGCTGACGAATCAATACAGACTATGCGCAGAGTCCCGTGTCCCTGATCTAGCCCTCCATCGGGATAGAGGGAGGGTATCGCGCGCCGGCAGGAGTGAACTTGCTCAAAGTCTCATCTAGCTCCTTCATGTCTTGCTCAGACAGCTCTACCACTTTGGCGTTCTCGTTCACGCGGTCCGCCGTCGTAGCTCCGGGAATGGGAACGATCTCGGGCATGCCAGGTCGCTTGGACACGGCCCTTGTCCAGTTGATTGCCAGTTGCGCAGACGTGCAGCCCTTTTTCTGGGCCATCTCCTCGACTTGGTGAGCGAGCTGGATGTTGATGGGGAAAGTATCGGGCTGGAACCGGGGGTAGTGGCGCAGCATGCTATCCTGGGGGATGTCGTCCAACGACTTGATCTGACCCGTCAATATGCCACGGCCGATAGGTGAGTAGGCAACGAGGGGGATGCCATGCTCCGCGCAAGCAGCCGCGACACCGTTGTCGAGCACATCGGTTGCGAACAGTGAAAGCTCAACCTCGCAAGCCACGATCTTTGTGATCTTGGCCGCCTCGTGAACGGTTGACGCCTTGACTTCGGACAGCGAGATGCCACCGATCTTGCCAGTCTGGACGTATTCCTTGTCGATGACGCCAAAGGTTACCTCGAGGGGTGTGTTGGGGTCTCGGCGGCCATACTCGAACATGTCAATCTTCTTGCGTCCGTTCAGGAGCTTGATGCAGTTGTCCAGGGTTCTCCGGACACCCTCAGGGGACCCGTCTATGCCAGATGGACCCATGCCGCCTTTGATGCTGAGCACGACCTTCTCGGCATCTTCTGGATACTTGGCGAAGTAGCGATCCAAAAGGGTAAGACTGTTGTGGTCGGGAGTTCCGTAGAACTCGCCTCCGTTCCAGAAGTTCATGCCATTCTCCAGTGCCGCGCGCATTGTCTCGAAAGCTTGCTCCTCGGAGCATGGGTTGGCGCGCCACGTGAGACCCTGGATTTGTTAGACCTCATCGACTATGATGATGGCGGGGTTCGATTCGTAACATACCATGAGGCCGAAGCCAATGGGGCCAATCTCCTTTCCCATCAGTTGAGGCATTTCGATAAATGAGAGAATGCGTATGCGAGTGAGAGCAGGGTGTTAGTAGTTGAGTTGGTGCAAATGTATGGCTGAGACTGGTTCTGCACAATTGTGTGGTTTGAGCAGGAGTTTTTCTATTTTCTGCGGGGTCTCGATGCGTCTTTATACAAATGGCATTTACCACGATATCTGCAGTTCGGATGGATTTTTACCCATCTATTACAAAAGCCCACAACCATGGCCTGTCCTCCTGGCCCCTCCGACGCGTAGCCGTGCAAACTCCATGACGACAATGCCGGGGCCATCGGCATTATGTTAGACTTGTTGCATATTGCCGTTCCATTGTATCTATATGCGGGCGAGAGTTAAGCGGACTTAGTGTCGGGTTTATAAAATCCGTTGCGCCTCCGCCCGAAGCTCACCCCGAGAGCCATTGATAGGATTCAGATCCTCGGACCCGTGAGATTGATTGTTTCCCTAGGTTCTTTGAACAAATTTCGGGAACAAATTGCATCACATGGCTTCCTATCTAGAAAGGCGAATGTACATGGTAGACTGAGACGACACCGCATAAGTATACAGGCTGAAGAAAAAGGCCCCACCACTGTAGACCTGTAGGCTGTAGTACCCCTCCATCCGTTGCAAGTATCGAGGGCCCTGGAGATAAGCTCTTCCTCAACACATTGGATCCTTTGCGGCCTCGAAATGTGAAGGCCATCGCATCTTGATTACCGTAAAAATGGATTCCGGAGTTGATGAAAATGAGCATCTATACCCGACTCTGCAGTAGGTACCATCTCAATCCTCGCGTATTTTGTCTGGGGGAAGCAAGTTCTTCTCCGGCGCGCTGTGTGTGCGCTGTCGCAAAACGACGAAGCTTGTCAACGGACTGATTACTTACTTGTGCGATCCTTTCTTACAGTCCGCTCAAGCTATTCGATGCAGCAAAGTCTCAAGGCAGATATTTGTACGCATGCGCGCCCATGGTGCGCTATAGCAAGGTAGGCGATATTTCTCTTCGGATACGTCTCTCTCTCTCTCTCGATCTTTAGCACCGCCGTTGGGGTCTTTTGGGCTTGCGCAGCTTTGGGGTAGTAACCGCCCATATCTTGGGACCTGAATGTTAAACACACCTGCGCAACCACCTTATAGCTCGCCTTCCGCCAGACCGTCCACCACTATGGCACCAACCTGTGCTGGACCCCCATGATCCTGGCCAAGGAGTTCAACCGCTCCGCCGTGGCCCGGGAGAGCGACCTGAGCATATCCACCAGAGAGGAAGGCGGACCCGAGGCCCGGGTGCCCACCATCGCGCAGTTCGGCGCCTGCTCCCCCTGGAGCTGGCGCGGGCCTCGAGCCTCGCGGCGCCCTACGTGAGCGGCGTGGACCTGAACTGCGGGTGCCCGCAGTCGTGGGCGTGCGCCGAGTCGCTGGGCGCGGCGCTGATGGACCGGCGCGAGCTCGTGCGCGACATGGTGGTCGAGACGCGGTCGCGGCTCGCCCGCGACGGCTGGGCCGTGGGGCTGTCCGACGAAGACGTCGAGTCCCCGCGGGGCCGCAGCGTGACCGTCAAGATCCGCGTGCACCAGGACCTGCGCCGGACCATGGACTTCATCGACACGGTCCTCGGCGATGATGGGGCGTGTGGGTGGAAGCGCAACATCGACTGGCTCACCATCCACCCTCGGACGCGTAAGACGCCTTCGAGTACGCCGATCGATTTGGAGGCGCTGGAGATCCTGACCGAGAAGTACGGCAAGCGGGTTCCCATATTAGTGTCCGGCGATGTCTTCACGTTACGCACCTTGCCCTACACGAGTCACCTCCTCGATGACGGCAACCACACGCCGACTTTTACTTCTTCTACTGGCCCAACTGTGGCCACGACTACCACAACCTCGTCATCAAACTCCCAACACCAGCAGCTTCACCTTCCGAACCTCTCGGGTCTCATGTCCGCCCGCGCCCTCCTGGCCAACCCGGCCCTGTTCGCGGGCTACGAGACGTGCCCCTGGGAAGCAGTCGATGTGTTCCTCGCGAACCTGGCGCGTGCGCCGCTGATTCTCAAGTCAAGCGTCCACCACCTGACCGAGATGCTGGGCCCGGGCTACGGGGCGGACAAGCGGGCGCTCATAGGAAAGCGGGATCGGGAGAAGCTCACCAAGTGCGGGACTTGGATCGACGTGCTCGACTGTCTAGAGGAGTTAAGGGCCAAGGCCGGGTCCGCCACAGCAGCAGAGAAGCGAGTGAACAATACTCGGTGACGAAGTAGACCAGCTTCGTTTTAGTTGGGTAGAAACCTAGAAGATACATACCGACATCATGCCTAAACGAGGTTCTAGTTGCTTTCGTAGCCATGAAGTGGAAGAACATATATGAATCAAATCAATGATTAATCTTGCAGAGTACCCAATTGTCCAAATCCTTACATCGATCTACATATCACTTCTAGCGTAATTCAGTCCGATCACATTGATCGCATATTCTCAATAGGTTAGCATCGCTGTATTAGGTCATTATACGCGAGTGACTATGTGCTACATGGAGGGTTCTCCTTTCCGGGTATGCCATGAAACTCCTTGAAGCAAAACGAGCCCCAGAATTACGCCTAGCCAAAACTCCAAGGTTAAAAAATCCCAATGCAAAGCCTCGCAGGGGGAAACAAATGCCGAGTTACATGCCCCCCTTTAAAACGCCGGCTAAATAATCCTCTGTGCGGGTGGAACAGAAGGAGGAATGGCGATGGAAAGAGTTA
Source organism: Apiospora hydei (assembly GCF_038363865.1). Classification (NCBI taxonomy): domain Eukaryota; kingdom Fungi; phylum Ascomycota; class Sordariomycetes; order Amphisphaeriales; family Apiosporaceae; genus Apiospora; species Apiospora hydei. The sequence continues at coordinate 2,149,237 of NW_027117364.1, read as the reverse complement.
ACTTGCCGATCGCTGGATGATAGTAGTGTACAATCGAAGAAAGGCATTCTGAAAACAACTCGGCGGGGGAAGTACCTAACCTAGTGAACGCCTATTCACTCGTCCAGAACTTCACCCTCGTCCTCCTCGCTGTCCCTGCGCTGCCGCTTCTGATCCCTATTCTCGTCGGAAACCGGTTCGTGCTCTTTCCTCTTAGCAGGGCTAGAAAAGGCCTCGGCGTTCCTGCTGTCGTCCTGGGCAGTATGCTCATGGGTAGCAGGATCATTCGCAGCCTCCTTAAGGGCAGTGTCGGAATCGCCTGGGCCAGTCTGTGGTGGGCCCTGCGATTCAGGGTTTGCGAAAGATCCTCCCTTAGAGCTCTCGTCAATGTCCATAGCATCGTCATTAGCTTCGATGGAGGATGTGCCGTTAGCTGTACTCTTAGCAGCGCTCTCGTTTGCAGCAGTCTCATCATTACTGTGACCGTTTGCTCGCCCCTTGGATCGCGGCTCTGGACTCTGGGTCTGGTTTTCCGTTCTGGGTGACACATTCGTGCTGGAACCCTCACCCGTATTCCTAGTCGAGTCGAAGTTGAACCCAGGCGAGCCTTGATATGATGGGTTCTCCGCTTTCCTAAGAGGGTTCTCCTTGTAAAAGTCCACCATGATGGCACATGCTTGTTGCATACGCTCCTCGTTCCCTTCCAGTGCTATCCACCATGGCTTGCCGCCGAGGTCGGGGATCGTCTGCTTGGTAATGATGCTGGCAAAGAAAATGCTGGACAGCGCCACGTCGCGTGATTCCACGAGCAGCGGCAAGACTGACAGACATGAATCGTTGCAAAAGGTCCATGCGGATTTCCTCAAATCCTTGTTGTGGATGCAATTGAGTTCCTCCAGCAGCTTGTAGAGGATTTGGTAGGGGTGCGTAATGCTGAGGTCGAAGGTCAGGTACTCGAGCATGACTTCTTCGTAACTAAGGATGGAGTCGCGCCAGCGCCAGTATTCCTTAGACTGCTCATCGATAATCAGATTGGCGTTCTTCTGGGCCACCTTGGCCACCGCGATAATGATATTCTTCGTCTTGGCACCGTTCTCTTCGGTCTTGTTCGCTAGAAATAATGCCGTTGCAGCAATGTTCTGTACAGAGGGAATGGCCGGTCAGCTTGTCTGATGTATGCAGGGTTTGTGGGCAATCGGGCAGGAGCAACCTCGCACGATGGGCCAGATCCGTTGGAGGGACGCGAAAGAAGGCGTGATGGAAAAGAAGTGCAACTTACGTAGTGATGGATCCCGCGCTTCTCGTCCATGCTGCAGCGCATGTAGAACCGATGGAAGAAGACGCCGGCGACGTAGAGCGTGAGCTGGGGCAAGTTGAGCATGATGCCGACATTATATATGAAATTGACGCCTTTGGCACGTCGCAAGCGCTCTTCGGTCGGAGGCATACCCTCAGCAATGCTAGGGCTGCTGTCCACCTCGTCCTGGGTGAACAGCCATTGGTTGGCGGCCATGCTCCTGCGCGCTGCGGGCTCGGTCGCCGTGCGTTCGGGCGATCGCGCACTGCGTGGGCGAGTCGGGGATGGATGGCTACTGTTGTGCGCCGGCGGAGGATAATGGACGTGAGGCGGTGGTGTAGGGACGGCAGGAGGGACGTCGCGTCTCTTGATGGGCGACTTGGAGGATCTGGTGGCTGAGCGTGCACCGTTGGTGGTGGCAGCGGTAGTGGATGAAAGTTGAGGATGCTGTTGCTGCTGCGGGTTCTGCGGAGCTTGAGGTCTCGTGGTGGTCGGGGGTTGGTAACCTTCACGAGCCGGTGGTCGATATCGGTCGATGCTGGCCATGACGAAGCAGTAAAACTAACAGGACTGGCTTCAACTTTCCAGGCGCTCCGTTTAAGTTCGGAAGGTTCGTGGTCGGTGCCGTAGTCAATAAGTCAGGGCGTCTTCTGGGGCGAACTGGGGCGATTGCCGACTTTTGGAAAGCCGGCTGGCCTATGACAAACCAAACACCCTGTTCCAGAGCCTGTTCCAATTCCAAGCTATCCCGGCTGTTATTCCGAGCAAGTGCCAGGCGACGACGGGCGCTCGTCAATCAATGTTCCTTTTTACTTGGATGATGATGGCTGAAAGTACCAACGCAAAAAGCACCCATCGACTGATCGACGGGAGGGCATAAAACAAATAGGAAGCGCTCTTGAAATGCGAAGCGTCTTTGCGACCAGGAGATAATCATGCATAAATAAGTTTGTTCGATAAGGCAAAGTAGGTAAGGTAGCACGGTATTGTACCCAAGCTAACATGAGAGATAGAGAGAGGTACAGGTACTGTTGATGTGTTCCTTTGAGATTGGATCAAATCCGTCAAGTCTGTCCATCCAAACAATGGCACGCACGCCAGGCCCACACCCACCCAACACGACTGTTTGCAATGCAAGCAGCTGTCCATCTTCTATCTTCACTCCAGAGGGGTCATCCCATCACGTGTACACAGGTGGATTGATGGATATATTCAATGTTGTTGGCTCAACTTCGAGATGCAATACATATATTGCCATTGACGAACAAATTAGGGTATCGATTCTCTTTCATACTATTCTATGCAGCTGACATGGCCACAATCAAACGCCTTCTCCATCGTTGCGACCCCAGAGTTTCACAGTTCGGTCATGACCACCACTGACGATCCATCTCGCATCTCTGCTTACGTCCACGCTCGCTACGGGACCAGTATGGCCATTCAAGCTCTGCACCAGCGACCAGTCATCCGCTGAGAAGATGTTGACCTTGTTGTCGAACCCGCTAGACACAAAGAAGGTGCTAGATTTCTTCGGGAGCCGATTTCCCTTATCGTCGAGCCCCGGCTGCACAGTACCCTCCAGGGGGTCGTCCAACCCCTTGTACCACCGCAGATCCGACACGGCGCTCTTGTGCGCGCCTATGCCGCCCGTCCGCTGCACCTTTCTGACATCCCAGCACTTGATCCAGCCGTCGGCTGACCCTGTCAGGACGCGGTGGCCGTCCGAACTCCAATCAAGACCGTGGATGGGCTTGATGTGGCCATCCTGATGACCGTCCAGGATCATGACTGTCCGTCCTGAACGCAGATCCCATATTCTACCGACACTGTCCAGACCTGCGCTTGCTAAGAGCGAACCATCGGTATTGAAGCTGATGGCAAATACACCCCTCGAGTGTCCTTCTTGTAGTAGTAATTCTGTCGTAGTCTCAACATCCCAGAGTCTCCATGTCGTGTCCTCACTGGCGCTAGCCAAGTATCGGCCCGAAGGATGGAACTCGACGCGGCAGACTCGTTGAACGTGACCTTCCAGTGTCGAGAGTGGCGTGTCTTTCTCCAAGCTCCATAGGTTGACTTGGCCTTCGGCGCCGCCCGAGGCCAAATTAACCGAGCTCCGGCTGACTCCTCGCTCGGGTATTGTTGCGCCGGGGAACCAACTGATTCCACTAACTTTGTTGGTATGCCCGCGTAGCGTACCCTTCTCCTCTAATGACGGTATCTCGATCAGTTTGATGCTGCCGCCCCAGTTGCCTGCCGCTACCATCTCGCTGTTGGGCGATATCCTCGTCATACTGACATGCCTGTCGCCTGCCGTCTGACTGCCTTGCAGCTCGAAACCCTGTAGCCTCTCCCGGACCTGTTTACGGAACTTGACGTGCGTGCGTAGAACAATGTTGCTTTCTTCCTTCTGGGCTTCCAGCCGCTTCTTGGCGCGTGGCAGCGAATACCTGGCGATATCTTGTCGTGCCTTGAGAAGCTCCTCGCTTCCCTGTGTGTAGAACTCTTCCTCCTGATCGTCTGCGTCGTCGTCGGCATCCTCCATCTCGACGTCGGGAGTGCCCTCCTCGCCTCCGGCCGCGGCCGCCTGCTCGGCTTGCACGGTGAGTAGTTCGCGTAGACGGGCTCTCCGGTCGGCGGGATCCTCGCCGAAGAGGGTCATGGGTTCGCCGAGCTCGCGGAGCTTCGTGCGCACGCGGCCATCGTCTGTGGGCACGGCTATCGTGTTCGCGAATCGTTTGCGCTCGAACTTGGAAAGGATGGCCGAGGCCTTTTCGGGGGCTATGCCAGCATCTCCGCCAGGAATCTCATAGTCATGGTCGGTTTGTAGGTCCTCCAGGGCGATAGTACGGTCCTGGGATTGAACGTTAGCTACTGGCAGTCGATTGCAGTATAGCAGGGCAGATCGTACCTCTGTTGCCTCCTCCACATACGCCTGACGCGAAGGGTGCATCATCTTGGCGGTGGTTACTTGGACAGTAGGTCTAACCAAACTATCTGTTGTTGTTCGTCGCCTCGAGGAATATTGCGGGGGATATCTTGCGGAAAGAAAGCGGTAAGATGTATCGACTAAAGGCTGTCGAAACCAGACTCTAGAACTTGAGGATTTTGAGGCTGTAGCTAGGGGAGTGAATGCAGAACTTTGGTGGGGCAGGCCAATGTAGCGAAATGGCCTAGAGGCAACTTTTTACAGAGGGTCTTTAGCGCTTTCACTACTGCAGTTTACCAGGCCCAATGGGGCTCGAGGAGTTCTTACAGCTTCAGTTCTCACTCACAATCAACTGAAATAATTGATTCATAGACTGATATTCTATAAAATAGCCTAGACAGCGTCGAAAACTGATGGATTTTACCTTACAACACATTGAAAATAGTCGGATTTCAATATTTTAAGTACTACTCTTATTGATATGAACATCTTGTCGTGGTCTACTCATAAAGCTCAAAGCCGACCAAGTCAGGCGCAAAAGCATCGCCTACAGCAGCGAATACAACTTCGTTCTCACCCGCCACAAACCCATCGACCTCCACCATCAGCCGTCCCGTCTCGTACCAGTCACCGCCCGAGATCGGGAACGCCCACCGCTTGCCCTTCCCGCCATTGACGCCGATGGTCATGTTGCGCGTGTTGGAGCCGAAGTCCCAAGCCGTCCCCAGCGCCGTCTCGTAGTTGATGAAGTCCACGCCCAGCAGCTTGGCGCCGCCGCTCGACGCAGTGACACCGTCGAAGCGTACGATCGCATCGGCAGCAATGTTGCCGATCTTCTGCCCCGTCGGCAGGCACTCGCCTTCGCCGCAGTCCACCGCCGAGGCTTGGGTTGTCGTTGCGTTGTCCGCTGCTGAGTAGTAGCCGGCCGAGGCGGGTGCCGCGGCCTCGGTGATGTCTGATACGACCCAAACCTTCATCTCGTGACCCGCCAGGGTCACCTTTTGGACACCGCCCTCGAGGGGACCCAGGTCTTTGGAGGCCCACACGTCCCGGACAGACTCAGCCGAGGCCACGCCGGCGGCCGCGAGGTCGATCTGGACTGTCTGCGTGTCGTTGCGCCAGTTGGCGATGGCGACCACCTTCCGGTTGTCGGACAGCTCACCGACCCAGAGATCCCATTCTTCCTCGGTGTAGCGGCGGACGAGCTGCGCCTGCTTCCCGAGAGCGTCCTGGTTGATGGCGATGATCTCCTCGTTCGACAAGATGTCGATGGACGCCTGCCCGGCCAGGTCTGGGTCTACGGGGCCCCCGAGCATCAGGGGCGACTTGTTGATGGCCCACATGCTGAAGTGAAAGCGCTCCTCCTCGGCGGACAAGGCATGGAGACCGACTCTGTTGCACCTGTATCAGTTTCGATCTTTCCGATAGGGGCGTAGTTGACTTACATGAGCATGTCCATATCCGCGAAGGCACCAGGCTTGGTGTGCCGATAGTATGGGACTATCTCGTTGGTAATGCGCCAGATGCTCCGCCAGCCGTTGTAGATATCGTTACTCATCCGGTAGGTATTGCCAATCGCACCGGCCCTGGCAATACGTTGTCAGTCAGTGATATTCCATGGTGAAGATCTTGCGTCGCTCACCATTCACCAACGTCGTAACCAACACCCCATTGGCACACGAAGTAGGCCATGTTTCTCTCGAGAGACTCGAGGATGTCGGCCATTTTCTGGAAGCGGGTTGGCGCTATCGCCTCCTCCGAGTGGTAGTCCACCATCGTCGAGCCATTGATCGGATAGCAGTTGTCGTACCTTGCACCAAGTTAAGCTTCTCTGCAGTTATTACACAGCTTGCTTGGAACGCTTACTTGAGTGAATCGCCGCCCCATTCCTCGAATGCATGGGCGTCTTGTTCCTCGTAGCCTGTCTCAACCAAGTCAGTGGAGGACACGCTTGAGAGAAGTCATCATCCCGGGAGGTTGGTCGTCTTATCTTACCCAGACTAGCGGGAAGGACTTCGCTTCCGCATTGCTTGTAGCCGGCTCCGCTATAAAGTCCAAAGTCGAGCCCAAGCCCGTGAATGAACTCTCCCAGGGCCTTGCCGCCGCTAGGGAACAGTGTCGTGTTCCACTGCAAACGGCCCTGCTCGTCGCGGTCCTCGGCGTTCCAGCCACAGTCGGTTGTTACGATCTTGTAGCCTAGCGCGGCGAGGCCAGTGTCAATCAATCCCTGGGCGTTATGGTGGATGATCTCCTCCGTGGGCTCGCATGCATAGTAGTTATACGAGTTCCATCCCATGGGCGGCGTAGGGTAGCGAAAGTTCTTCGCCAAGGCCAGGGACCCCATGAATAGTGTGAGGGAGACAAACATAGCGGCAGAGGGAACTAATCAGTTCTTACGCTCTATTGGCCTGGGAGAGTATCTACAGGAGAGGTGTACTCCCCTATTTATATCTCCCATTACCGGCTTCAGCTGCTTTCTCCGCGCTTCGGGTCAAGGAACCGAGCTCTAGGCGAAGAAGGCGCTCCATTTGAGGCCAAGGAACCCACCTCAGGAGAGAAGAAAGTTTATCCATCCTCTCATCGGCTTTCTACAGCACATTAACCAGTTGTTTTGCGGGGGAGGCACGCAGCAAGGATTCCCCACAAGAGGTGTTTGACAAGGGTGAAAGTCGGGTGGGTTTTCTGTAGCGTTGGAGTAGCTACAAGCGGGCCTATAGAAACCTGTTCCGCTCAGGGTCGCATTCAGGATGTTCGGGGCTTGACTTGTCGTCATGTGAGTTTGGCGAGTGCCCAGAGCTGATGCCATGATAATGAGGTGCATAGCTTCTATAGACAGAAGATCAAGTTTTTATGGAGGAATATGGTATGCTGTCATCCATTTTTGGTGACACAAGTTTCCGACCTTTAATCATCTTGCCGTATTAGGTAAGGCTATGGTTGCCCCTATCTTGGGGTAACCATGGCTGCCCCTGAAAACCAGATATACGCAAAACGTGCAACTGACCATGGCCATTTTGATTGAATGATGTGCGTTATTACACTTGAACCAAAGACATGACATACCACCATGGTGCCCCAATATAGCGATATGTGTAGCATAGGTTCGTCACTCCCTGCCAACATTGGATCCATTTGCCTGGGCGGCGAGCATGTGCTGAATTTGTGTGAGGCTGTCTTTATGTTCAAACAACTATAATAACTCATCGTATGTGACAGAATGTAGGGAGAAAAGCTATTGAAGATCAGGCATTGTAGATAGGTGGACTGCAAAGCAGTGAAGATGCGATTTGACGTGACCCAGTGACTTGACCTTGAGGCATGCTCGTGATAGATGCATCAGATCGGGAATGATTATGTAGAACTACGTTTCATGTTAGATATATGGCACTGGAATTACGATGGCTAAATTTTTCTAGGGCAGCAATCGTGGTTCGCAGGGCTTGGGAACTGGAGCTGGGCACATGAGCCAGCCAGGCAACGACAAAAAGCTGTCTGATTGCCTGAGCAGTCAACAAAAAGGAACTGAATCAAAAAGAGCTGCAAAACCAGTATTTGAACCATTGCAGATTGAACTTATTTCAATTCAACTCAATTCACAACTGTTGCTAATACCACTGCACCACATGACCAAAAAGGGGGTGCCCCACCACCATGAAGCTATCACCATGCCGCCGGGCATCGCCTTACCACCACCACAATACCTCACCCTTCAAACTAAAGCGTATATAATACAAAATTAAACAAAAAAGGAGGCCAAGACAGGCCCAGGAGGTGTGAACAGTTTGCAAGATCACGATTAGTACCGGCGGACAGGCTTTCGGAATTACACCCGAAGGACACCGTAGGCCATGGCACATAGAACCCGCCACTTAAGGCTGGACCTCCCAGACTAGCCGGCTTTAAGAAATCTTCTGTTATTAGGATTTAAGTAGCTCTGCTGGTTTGGTTTGCTGGTTCCTGTTTAAAACCCCAGGCATCAATGGAACAATAAGGACCCCGCCAGGTCAAAGGGTGGTTGCTGGGGAGCAACGCGCTCACTTGGTCACCAAGACGCGTCAGGGCTACCAGCCCTCTTTCATGGCCGTACCACCTGACTTGAACTCCAGAGTTACGTGACTGCCGCAAATACACCTAGCCACCAGGCTGGAATTCAGGATCAATGCCAGCCGCCCGATATAATATACCTCTATCTACCAGCTACGCAAGTCAACACCACAAGACAACCGCACACGAGGCCTCTACTACCGTCAGGTTCCGCCAACATGATATCTCAACATTATGGGCTACGTCTGCGGCTCTGCGTCCCTTAATGGGACGTACTATCACAACAATCCGCCATAGCGAATGCCAACTCCAGTACGGGGACCTTCAACAAGGGATATTGTCAGTGTCACTGAACCTAAGGTGGACATTTATGTTGAACGGGTAGTCAATCAAACCTGGCACCTTCTGGCTCGCAGGGCTCGGTCATCCAAATGCCCATTTGACAAATGAGACAAAGGGGTCTGTTTCTTCGACAATGCTGCCTAGGTAGGTATTGTTGCTGGTCAATCGCATTGTAGAAAGCCACCACGCTTCACACAAATACAAAGCCAAAGGACAAAAAAGGGAATACGTGTTTTATTGATCTCAACCTGATGGACAAATCGAACAAGCCTTTTGTATACCTGGTCGCCACAACTGCAGGTCTTGCATATAAGGCAAGTCGTGACCACCGTTTCAGTTGTATATTTTCCCCAGCAACATACGAAAACACTACACTCACATCACTTACTCTTTTCATACCATCACAATTTACATCTGCTTCAAAATGCCTAACTCATTGTTGGTTCGTCAGCTCAATCGGACGATCATCCGATTTTACAATCTCCAGGACCCTAGGCTGCTTTCCGAGGCCATGGAACCGACGGATGCAGAACTCCGCGTTCTCAGATATGACCTCCAGGATCTTCAACGCAGAAGACATGATAACTCTGCTATTCATGCAAGCGTCGGGATCCTTGACGATATCCTCCGCCAACTGGCTGTGTTCCGCCCCGCTGTAGAGAGCAATCCGGCCGACGAGCGCCATCTTTTGCGCTTTGCGATTGAAATTGGTGGACGGATTACCGTTTTGTGCGGCCATCTTCATGAAGTTGACCATATTTTGGAGACGAAGAAGGACAATGTCGGCTCTGTGTTCGAGTCGCCCATCGAGGTCTTCATCTGTGGAGTGTCTAGTCAGACAAAGGAGGTCATTAACAGTCTCAATCAAGTCTATAGGAGTGACTTCGACGGCTGCCGTATTCCTGCAATCAAAAGGCTGATCACCTCGCACCTTGACAAGGTCGAGTCTAGCGTCAACAGACTCATCGGTCAAGGGCATCATCATGGCTCTGTTCAGTCCATTATGCGCGTCATCGCCATGGCTAGGCCCAGGCTGGCAAAAGTCCCCGACGTTGTTCGCTCAGACTCTTCCGGTCCGTCGCTTCTCGTGGCGGTTTTCGACCTTTTGACACTCGGCGAGATTATCGCGGAGAAGGGAAGGGTGGACACCGGATCCGAATTTGATCAATCCGAGGAGAAGCTGGTGCGGAATATTGATCGAGCGATCCATGATTTCGAGCTCTTTGCATCTGACTTGGTCAAGGTTAGTGAGGATCAAGTAGAGGAACCCGCCGCTTAATGCCGACTGGCGGTCTGGATACGAGTTCTACATGGATGTCGTGTCCGTTGCTAGACCCAAGTGTGTGGGCGTGGTGATAGTATGGCGTCAAGTGACGGCCTATGATCGCTAAGCTCACAGGGGGAGGGAAGAGAAAATGTAGAGACGTAGGTAATAATTGTAGGAAATCAAGTCTTTCGATACTAGCTAAAGCGCTCCGCGCTAGGGGGATGCCTCTTTACGTGATCTGCCCGTCTTCGATGCCAGTAAATCGTAGCGAGTTGTACGGCAATGCCAGCCCCATCCATCAACCACCCCTCGTTGACACCAACCTCTCTTTCTCTCATCTCGTCATAGCGCTCCCTCCCGGCTGGCTACCTCCATAATACATCACACCTGGCTTACACGGACTCCCTAGATACCCGGTCCCAGCGAGGGCCTTGCGATCCATGTCGTCGACGAAGCCCTGTCGGAGGACGCCGAGAGCGAGACCATCCGACCTCGACGTCTCTTCACTTACACCGGAGCTTGTCTCACGATACGGTATTTGGAGCTCTCTAAGAACGCGGCAAAAGGGGACAGCAACTGGAGTCCCCTCTTCAAATGGCCAAATGAGCCAGACACGTTTGGCATATACTGCTACCATGCTTGTCACCTGTACCTCAGCAAGAATCTCTTGACGATTGGGCAATACTGTCCCACAAAGAGCTATAGTCACAAATGTTTCCGTCAGGTGGCTAATTCCATCCGGAAAATCTGCCGATCCCCAGAGGCCTTTTAGGTAGTGCGGGCGCTGTTATGATACGATCGCCTACAGATTCGTGTTGGCCTCATCGAAAGGATCGTCTAGTCTCAAGATGCCGCAGTCGAACATAGTCTGCATTTTCTTCACGAGCAAATAGGTCGAGATCGAAGTGGCCAAGACGCAGCCCGCAATGCTCGGGTGTCCTCCGATCAAAGGAATCTGCACGCTATGCTGCAGGGGGCCTTGAAAGCCTTTCTTCGATTGCCGCTCGGGGTAGTCGTGGTCGATAGCGGCTCTCGCGGGTATTCGCCGTGTACCGATGCTCCCTTCTCGAGCGTGAGCTCCAAGATGAGGGGCTGGAAGATGCTAATACTCTCGGTCCCGACGTGGTTGCGGCCCAAGTAATACTTATTATCCAAGTTCAGCCAGAGGATGCCGGCAGGAGTGAAACTATCACACTGGTAGCTCATGAGACAAACGTGGAGAGGGGATTGCAGACCGGACACGAAAGGCCCGGGTACCAAGTTTGACCTCAGCTCTGGCATCGACCATTTGGAAGGCATCGATGGAGCATCTGGATTGCTATATCATTACTAAAATGGGTAACTCCATTAGCATCTATCTAGTTTAAATCAGTACTAGGATGGGTAAGCAACAGAACCGCCGAAGTTGTGTCTAGGTTAAACGGGCGTCGGTGTAGAGGATTGATGGAACAAGAGGAAATTTACGAAGCTGGGTCTGAAACAGACGGGGTTTGCAATGTTACTCACTGAGTAGTTCGGACAACGAATACAAGATTAACAGTGGACGGTGAATACAATATTGGTCTAGCAAAAGTTTCTGCACTTCCAGATCCGTAAAGGCCATGTGAGATGAATTTGAAAACACTTAGTGTCGTAATCAATCGGCGTTGAGGAATATTGAGAGGGTATATACTATGCCAGCACAGCGCGCGGTATAGAAGGTATATCTCCGCCTCATAAGTTTATCTCACTCCGGGTATGTTGTCATGTCCCCCTTTTTCAAGCCCTGGACATCATTCCCAGAAATAAAGTACTGGGACAGCAGGCGAATAGTACACTGGCTTCCTGCTATACTCAAACCCTATCTGGTATGGCAGAAATGAAAGTACATCGGCGTCTAAGATGTAACTGTCAGCCTGATCATCCGAAAGCTTGCCCGCTGCAGATCGTAGGCTCCTTAACAGGCGCTGTTGTTCTTCCAGTATTTGAAACTCATGATGCTGCGATACCGATGGTGGTATTGTGTAATCCAAGGTTGATATATCTGACTTCTTTGTAACATCGGAAGTAAATCTAGAGGTTATATTTGAGGATCTTTCTCTTTGTATAGATCCTGACTTGTCAATTTTAGGAACCACCCGAGGGGGTGCGGATCCTTGGATGCATTTTTGGTTCCGATACATGTAGTAGACGGTAGCGAGACTGAAGCCACTTTCAAGTTCCTTTGGATATCGCTCATCGTGTCCTGGATGGGAATGAGGTAACCGCCTCCGAAAGCATCGGCAGCGACAATATGCCCGTAAACCTCAAGTGAATACTCGTCGACAACCCATGACCCTGAATCTCCATCAACAACGTCTTTGTGTGCATCAGTATAAATCTTAGAGAAGAGGCTGGAATCTGGGCCAAACAAACCTTGGCATTCGTCCAGGTTGATTATCATCGCATCGACGAAACCAGTCCCTGGACTCAGAAGCAGGCGCGAGGGCAACGCCGAGATGAAGCCTGCCTTGGGACCCTCTGATCCGCTAATCATCAATGCGCGCACACCATGTCCCTTCTTGTCGTGATCAGTGCAAAACGACGGGGGCTTGAGCTCAAGTGATAGTACATCTCCCGTCTTGGACATGGAGGGTAAGAGATTCGGAGCATAACTGTCCAGCTCGATCAACGCCCAGTCGAGGTTTCTATTCGGACCGTCAATAAGTTGGTTCTTGGATTCGTTACTTGTTTTCGCTGAAGGTGTCTTTATGGTACCCAGTCTCCATGACCATGGCGAATACCAGGGATCTGTACAAGGTTCTTGGCATGGCAGCTGTTCGACAGGTTTTGAAGTGGCCAGTATATCGGCGTTCATGAAGAGATTGCTTGAGCAATCGGTCTCCGTATCCGAATCAGAACCCGAGTCCGAATCGCTCCATGGCTCGCCCGATGATCCATCTTCATGGTCGATGGACGATGATGAGTTCTCGCCACCGCTGCCCTCAATCACATGTCCTGCTGTCAATCCATACAATTGAAACTCGCCGTTCTCATAGTCAACTCTCAGAATGCCGCCAAGTGTTGCGCGAGCCTCGTATCCAGATTGGTGTCGAACCGTGATAGGGGTGCCGCAGTAAGTGAATGGCAAAATAGACGGGTCATTATCCCCGAGAGGAGCGAGAACTTCTATCTCGGCTTCATCACCTTTCTTTTCAGGTGGGCGCCCATAAGCAAGGAATTCAAAACTAGGCAAGGTCGAGTCGAGAGGTTGGTAAATAACTCGCACCGCTTGTTTCTTAAAAAAACTTTTGAACGCGCTTGCACTGGTCTTGAGATGCTAGAACGACAATGTATGGCTTGGCAACTTCCTGAGACGATCCCAACACCATCAAACGAATCGACATGGAACACTTTTTGGCCCCAGATTTGGAAATGTGCTTAAGCAATGGGCCCTCAATGCAGTCGTGTACGAGCGTAAATCGATCCAGTATCTTTTGATCAAGAGCTACGTCAAATGACTTTAGCGCTTGAATATCCTTTTCTGCAGGAGGTTTCGGTTTCATATTCTGTGCTAATCTGCCCATAGCGCTAAAAGAACTTCGACTCGACGTTGTTGAGCCATAGGAGAAGGTCTGGTGTTGCGTAGATGCGTCTGAATCTTGCTCACTCGGCTCGGCGTCGGTAGCTTCATGCTGGATTGTATGATCGACGGCTCCCAGCTGAGCAGTATCAGCTCGACTTGAGGAAGTCATCTCGAGCCTCACTCTGAGAAATGGAGACTGGAGTTTTGTTGCAGACATAAGATTTGACGAGTAGCTTGAACAAAAGAAAGCTCACTCAACATGTCTGTTGATCATGAAATCTAAATGTCGGCATGAGGCCCGACGTCAACAATGATGTTCAAGGCTGAGTCGGGGCGGGGTAGTATGCAGGTGGTTCCAAAGAAGGGGTCACAGCCACCCCCAATCTTCCAGTTCTCTGCCTTGTAAATAACGAGTGTAATAAGCGCTAGCTCATTTGGCCACTGCGTGCAGCTGTTGCTAGGTATGCATTGCTCTTGCCTGGGTCTTGATAGGCCTTCTTGGACGGACTGGTACAGCCAAAGCATCACCCGCCACACTACGATGCTTCATGTTCCTATTCTTTCACACTCCAGGATCGATCGTCCAAGTACAACCTGGGGTTGGAGGTTTTAGCTATGCTCTCACTCGACTCGGCATACCCCTTGAAGGACATAAAGGAGGGAAATCTGCAGCGACTCTGCACGCTCCTCTGGAACTGGGAAATATGCGATGCCTGCCGCAAAGGCCACCAACCTTGCCAGGAGTCGGATTGTCCATGGCAAAGATCCTCAAAGTTAGAAACGTTCTTCAACTTCTATAAAGAGATCACATCCAGCTATGTACCGGAACTTCTAGCTGGAAATCTGGCGGCCTTGCGTTCCCATGACGATTTGCTCGACCTCACGAGACCATCAGGTCCCAGCCGATCAGAACGCGAATCGACCTCACAGCGGCATACTTCACCGGGCGAAAGAACGTAGCAACTGCCCCGCTGCCAGCCGATCAGCACCGTGCCGTGAACCTTGCTGTACAAGTCATTTCCATGGTCTCATGTACTGCTAGCAAGCGTGCCTCCGGCGGTGTGCTCGAGCTAGGGAGTCTACCTATCCTGTGGCAGGACGAAGTTAGCTTTGCTGACTTCATATTTTCCGCATTCCCTGTATCCGAACCCCGCAGTATACAACCCGAAGTGAGGTTCGCTATTGCCGCAGCAAGACTGAAGAAAATAGCCGGCTTGCGGTTTGAACCAACCGACGACCTGAGGAATCATCTGAGGCTGGACTCGCAAAATGGGGTCGTGGTAATATACCATCATACCAGTGTGCTCAAAGAACACATCGCAGCACATGAGAAAGCTACAAAGAATGGGTAAGTTGCGTTCCGTACGGCAGGCTCTATCTGTTATCTCCATCTGCTATCTCTATCAGAAACCACTTCTCTAGAGCGAGGCTTACCTATAAGTGATAGAACGAGTTCGCGTACAAGTGCAATACTCGCACAAGTCTCTCGCGAGGTGCTGCATTCAATCCAGATAGTCTTGTTCCCCTTCAACTCGGACTCGGAGGTTCTTCTCCGTAGCCTTGTACGCAAGGAGTCGCTCGACCCCGACTGCACGCAGTACGGCTTCGTAGTCGGCGGAGACGACTTCGCGTACTCCTATTTCGGCTCAAAATTGATGGACCTGTACGAAGAGGTCGATAACCCAAGCCCGAGAGGCTTCATGGAGAAATGGGTTGAACGCAAAAGCGGCGCCCGCTATGTGATGATGGCCACGTTTATCGGTGTCATTATTGCCGTGGTTCTCGGTGTCTTGTCGCTTGCAGTAGGCATATTTCAGTCTTGGGTGGCGTATCAAGCTTGGAAATACCCTGTCTCTACAGGGAATTAGATCTTCTGGGTTTGGTGGAAGATCCAGCTGAGTTGCTTGGTACTGTTGAGTTGAATGATTCTTGTATTCAGTCATGTCATGGACATGAACGCTTTTCCACGCCTATGTAACGCACATTTCACCGACAGCTACGCAGCTGCGGTATGGCACCAGATGGAAATGCAGTCAACCACTTGTCCGTCTTTGTAACCAGCGGCATGGGTCCTTGGAGGCTTTGTATGCAAAAGACGCATAAGGCCATCGTCCCTGGGCGGTTCAACCTTGTCTTTCAGAACACCACCATGCTCATCCGTAGCGACTTCCTCTCCAGGGTGACCGAGATGTGCCACATAGGTATGCGGGTTCATGGCCCATGGTGGACCGGGTTCCTTTGGGTCCTTCGTAGACGGGAACTCCAGGCAGACGAGACGGCCAACGGGAGCTAGCAGGTCTCGATAACGCTGCGCCCATGCAGGTCTAGCCGAGGGTGGCAATGCGCAACCGAACTTCACGATCTTGTGTTAGCTTCCTGCTTCTCATGACGACGTTGTCTCGGCAGCCTTACCGTATAGTCGAAGATGAGGTCGAACTTGCCCCCTTGACACCCGACTCAGCAACCCAGTCCTGACTGAAGAAGTCACCAACCAAGAACTTGTAGGTTCCACGATGCTGCTTTACTTCTCCCTTCAGCGGGTAGACCTCGTCCATCTCGATGCTCTCGGCATTCTTGCGGGCCTCGGCCATGGCCCGCTCCGAGACGTCCAACCCCACCGTGTCGAAGCCAAAGGAGGCCAGGAGCAGGACGTCATGGCCGCGTCCGCACCCCGGAACCAGCGCCGTCAAGGGCTTCTTCTGGCTTCCTAAAGTGGTGGCGGGCGGAAGAAACGGAAGCAGATCCGACAGAGCCATGCTGGGACCGCCGCGATCCCAGGGAGTGTACTCTTCCTCCCAGCAAGCGTTCCAGCGCGAAGGGTGGTGAGAGAGCTCGGAGTCCCCAAAGTGCGCTGTGAGCGAGCGCTCAGGCTGCTGCTGCTGCTCTTGTTCCTGTGAATTTTCGGCCATGGTGATGTTGTTGTTGGTGTTAGGCAGAAGAGGAGGTCAAGTGGACCGGCAGGCCTGACAGCTTCATGGTGAACGACGAGAAGTGGGGTTATTAGGCAACTTTCCCCCTCTGTTTGCCCTGTACTAATTGGCAGCATCGGTGGAGGCTCGGTATGACTTCGTAGACCACAAACACGTTGATGCCAACATGATTATACGATTATCTGGGCTGAGGCCGATCTGAATTGTAAGATGTTCAATTTTTGTTGTAGCTGCAACTCTCGGTTAAGGTCCTGTCAACGTTAAAGTAAACCTTACATATAGCTGCAAGGCCAATTGAGCCTCGGCTCAGCCCCACCTTGCTGATGAGACGTCCATCCATCATAACACCCCAGATGAGACATCTCGATGCCAACTTTCATATTGTAAATAGAACTTGAGAACGACCATAATCACATTGAGCGTAATTCGGTTTGATTCAACTTGGATTTGATCTTTAGTAAACATGGAGGCCAACAAGCTGTTTGATGTCAAGGTATCGTTACCCTTTCTCGAGCACTTACCCCTGAAGTTCGCACTAACATCACACCACAGGACAAAGTCGTGCTGGTCACGGGCGGTATGCCATTGGATCTCGGTCGAATTCCAGGCCACTCTTGATTATCATGTATCAATTATCTGACCTCATCTGAAAACATCCAGGCGCCAAGGGCATCGGTCGCATGATCTCCCAGGGCTTCGTCGCCAACGGCGCCAAAGTCTACATCAGCAGCCGAGACGCAGCCGCCTGCGAGACCGCGGCGCGGGAACTTACCGCAAAGGGACCCGGGACCGCGATCGCCCTGCCAGCAGACCTGGCGTCGCTGTCCGAATGCGAGCGCCTC
This sequence comes from Apiospora hydei, assembly GCF_038363865.1. NCBI lineage: Eukaryota > Fungi > Ascomycota > Sordariomycetes > Amphisphaeriales > Apiosporaceae > Apiospora > Apiospora hydei. Next base: position 2,132,066 of record NW_027117364.1, on the reverse strand, counting down.
GCGTCGGAGCTACAGCAACGACACGGCGAGACGAAGCTGCACGTGCTGGTCAACAACAGCGGCGTCGCCTGGGGCGCGCCCTTCGAGACCTTCCCCGACGCGCAGTGGGGCCGCGTCCTGACGCTGAACCTGCAGCGCGTCTTCACGCTGACGCAGCTGCTGGGCCCCTTGCTCGAGGCCGCCCAGTCCGAAACCCCCGACGCCGAGACGGGTTGCCCGTCCCCCGCGTCCGTCATCAATATCGGCTCCATCGACGCCCTCCGCGTGCCCCTGCTCGACAACTACAGCTACTCGGCCGCCAAGGCGGGGCTGCACCACCTGAGCCGCGTCCTCGCGGCGAAGCTCGGGCCCCGCGGCATCACGGTCAACACCCTGGCGTGCGGGCCGTTCGACACCAAGATGACGGCCTTCGCGATGAAGACCATGAAAAAGGACATGGAGGAGGGTAACCCCATGGGCAGGATCGGCGCCCCTGGCGACGTCGCTGGAGCTTGCATCTTCCTGGCGAGTCGGGCTGGGTTAGTTACTTCCCTATTCTCTTCGTGAGCCGCGCTTTTGCTAATAGTTGACCAGATCTTTCGTCAATGGTGCCACCATTAATATTGATGGCGGAGTTCACCTCATGGCCCGGATGTAACTTCTAGCTCATCTCATCACTGGAGATCAACCTGTGGGATACCCACAGATCCGTGACGTGGCATTTGCACAACGGCTAGGTTAAGCCAGGCTGTTGAATTAATGCCCTGGAAGTGTAGGGTCTTTTATCTCTATGCATTTGGGGGTATACACTTTTTTGTTACAGCATGGCGCGCCGGCCTTGCACATAATCTACAATTACAGCCAGTATATGTCGGATATCATCGTAAATCATTTCATCTACTCGTTTTCTCGTCCCCAGCACCTCGAGAATAGCTTCTTCCTGTGCTCTAACAGAGCTGGGAATTTCAGCAGGGAGTCTCGCAATCTTGTATCAATCCAACCCAACTTGTCATCAAGTAATAGATGCGTGTAAGCAAACACGGCAGCATCAAAAAGACCTGGCCGTGAGCTTCCGAAGAACCATTCGTCGGACCCCAGGGCAGCTGACAATGCCTCGAAAGCCTGCTCTGCACCAATATATAGAGCTGTTGGGGGCACTCTGGGGGCCCCAATGGACTGAAGTACTTCGGTTTCGGCGGCCCGGCGCAACTTATGCATTATCGTCGTCCGAACGACCATCGACGATGAACACGGTTCCACGTAGAGCTTGGACAGAAGCGCATAGTTGCCTGGGGACAAATACAGCGCGTATAGCCAAGCATTCCGTATCCGGTTGTCGAGCAGTGCCTGGTATGCGTCTAGCTTGGATCCTGCTGTATCCGCGAGCTTCTCAGATCCCCTTTCGAGCGCATATCTCTCCAGCTTGTTCGACGGGATGGGTGTTTGCGACGCAGCATCCGTAGAACTCGAAGGTGGGATGAGGAAAGGCAATGCGCCAGTCGGCGAGGCATGGTTGGTTGAAGGTGCTATGCGGAACTGGACTCCGGCCAGCTTCAGGAAAGTCTAAGGTAGGTCATTAGCGACACGGGCCTAGACTTCTGCAGGGTAGGGACTCCACAAACCTGCCACTTTAAGCACGAAGGGTTGTAGCTGGGCAATCCCTTCAAGGCATCCTGGTCGGAGCCGAAGACATAGAGGACGGGGAGCTCTCTGTTGGAGGGCGAGCGGACAGGCAGCTCGTTAGGAGCATATGTCACTAACGGGAACTGTTTGAATACAAGCCGCAGAGGTTCTGGTATCGTAAACCAGCTAGACCGGGGAGCAGTCCGGTGAGGAGCCGCAGGAGCTGGGGCGTGCATAGATGAGGTGGTGGTTGCCGGGCTAGATGCTGCTCCTGCTGCTGAAGAGTGCGACATGGCAGGACAAAAGAGGTGGTGTGTGGTCGTATGCGGTACCTGATTCCACGATGCCCGTCTATTGGCGATTGTCTTCGAATTCGTTCCAGGCAAGCCTTTGCCAAGATCCGCTCAAAGTGCTGGCAACCACGACAGCGACGCAATGCAATGCAGCCGGGCGTAATGTTCCGCGTACAAAATTGTTGCTTCGTTGCCGAAGCTCTTGCAATCCCCACTTCCAGCAGCTGTGCTGTTAACGGCCCGTTGTGGCGCCGACCAACGGGCCAAATTTTGGACGGAGAAGCTCAGGTCCCACATTTCCACCGGTTACCCGGATGGGCATCATCGCCTGCTTGCAGATACGATACAGATCCCAAAAGGTTACATACCTGCCTCTTAGTACCTACAGAGTGTGCAACAACAAGATGGGCAGCCGCCATAGCCATGATCAGTTGAACGAATTGGGCGCTGTGCATTGCTTCTCTTAAGCGATGACGGGTTTGGCATGTGTGTACGAGTCTTCCCATCTCGTGATGTTTCGTCGCAATATTGTTTTTCTGGGCGGAGCACTAACAGCTTCTGGGAGAAATTTGATTCCCTCTCCCTTTCTCCGTTCTATTCCGTTTTGGACAGCAGCCATGCCAATCCCGAGATATCTTCGCGCGACCCCACCAGCGTGCCCACAGCTGGACTCCCCTTGGACTTCAGGGTCCCGGGGCTTGCAGGGGCGGAGGCATGGGCGTGTCCGACGATGCTGGGCGGAGAATTGATTGACTGCATGCCTCACTCATGCGCCTGATTGATTCTCGATGCACTTTACTTAACACACATGCAGGCGGCAGAAGACCGCCAAATTTATTGCCCACGGTACCAGTTGGCGAAGGGGTGTTCCTACGTCCAGACTTGTCTAAGACCTAGCTCGTCCCCTGAGTCAGATGGCTTCTGATTGCTCATTTAACTGGACGAACACTTCGACTCCCCAATGACAATCACAAGCCAGAGTCCGGGGACATTGCGGGGAGGGGACAGAGCCCACCTGCGTGGGGGTTCTGGAAGAAAGAGAAGAAAACAAGATACAAGCCAAAACAGGCTGGCCAGTGGCTGGACTTGTTGCTGCTCGTCTACTCGTCCCTTCCAATCTCCAACCAACTACCACGGGCTGACGGGTACTCACACACAACAAGGCATGACATGACCTAATGCACATGCAAACACTGTAGCTACCTTCGTCCCTAAAACCTAATCCACATACACTTGCAGCTTGCTGTCGACACTGACCGAGTGCCATGAGAGATCGCGTGGATCGCCGCGAAAACAGCGCCAAGACGCAGAAATTCAGTTCCAAATAACAACAACAGAAGCTAGAGCAGTCGAGTTGGAGAGACAATCAAAGGACGGTGAGTCTAAGCGAGTATGCAGACAATCTATTATCGTGATGCAGGCCTGAACAGGGCATAGCTTATCGGTCGAGACAGCCGCTGAGCCGCGCCTATGAGGACGTTAGCCGACTAGCCCGAGGATGTCGATATCTGCCCAGGCACCCTGCCAGCCTGGTGTTTGCACGCAACGCAGGTAAATCCAGCCCAGCTAGCTGTATGGTGATGTAGTTGAAGCCCAAGGTCCCCCTCAGTCTGTTCGATGGTTGTTCGATTTCTCGATCTCCCATGCACGCAACTGGAGAATAAGGCATTCAGCCTGTTCTGCGTATGAGGACAAACTGCTGGCTGGCATCAAGGTTCCCGCAGCTGAGCTGAGAGCCGGATGTTTGTGGTCAGAGGCCATGTTGGGACGGTTTCATTTGATGCCCGGGGGTCGAGACTCAACAGTGCCCATCGATATCCATCCATATCTTCTTCCAGTTGGGTAAGGGGACTAATTGCCTACCTAAGGTAGCATGCATCTATCTTCGGTGGATATCTCCGGATTTCGAGTCTGCATGAGAAGACCCAGATAATCGATTCCCCCAAACCGCCCGGCCAAATACGGCCGTTCTCTTCTCTGTTCATTATTCTAGCCCCATTCCAAGCTCCATTCGCATCGTGAACAATCATCTTCTGCATCTCCACCCTGGTACGGAGGAAACAGCGAAGCAGAGGGAAAAAAGCGAAAAGGGCCTTTCCCAGGTACTCCGCCTTCGGTAATTCTTTATCTCGAGTCGGGTCGAGGGGAAAGAAAGAAAAGCGATCCCGGCTTGGTCGAGTTCTTCTTAATGGCCAGCCCTCCGTCCGCAATCAATTTACTTTGTGCTCCCCCATCTCAATCAATTTGATCAGTCATTCAGCCAGCCAGCCAGCCATTGTATCTCGTTGTTGCATTGGAAGCCTTTCCCCATTCCCCGCTTGTACCCCCAAACTTGCCAAAGGTTCCTCTCGAGCCAAGCAAGCTGCCGATCCTGCCACTCCATCCTGGATGACATATACCTGCTTAGGGTGAATACCAAGAACGCGATAGCCAATACATCATCGCTGCTCACATCCCACGTACTACCCATCCACAATCCAAGGGCTGGTGATCATCAACGGCCATCACGACTCAAGTCCATTGAAAGCCTTGTCTTACATTTATCGATCGATCCCAAGTCAGGAGGACCTACTTCCTTTGTTTGTCCCCCTTTCTTCCTCATTCGCAACTTCTGCCTCCCACGTTTCTCTCTCTGCCCTCGACAACCAAACCTTCAGAAAGTGTATCCTTGTCAAGTCACAAGTCACATACATACTTTGCCCACCAAAGCCAACGCAATCTTCCACTCTCTTATTTTGAAGAGTGAAAGAGAGAAACCCGCAATCGCTTTTCGACTCGTCGCAAACAGCCCCATCTTGACAAACAAGATCCTCTTCGAGACAGCTCGCGAGTACCCGTGCAGCCATCCTAGCAGCCAATACACTCAACCGAGGTGATTGCCTAACCCAGCCGGAACCCGGCCTTGTTCTGCCGTCGTACGATACCACCAAGGCAATCTCGTGTTCACAGTCGCCCGATACCATCACAAGCGTATCTCGGGAAGCAGCAGGCGCCACAACCTTATTGCTGCACCTCCAGCGACGACTACTTGACCCCCAGCTACTCCGCATAATTTGGAGAGCATATATTAAGCTGCTGCAACTGTCCGACCACACTGTCGCGCAACAGAGATCTGACCCCCTTCACGCGGCAACACACTGAACTCTCCCGCTCTCGAGACACATTCTCTGAAAAGCAATACAAACCTTGCGGGGTATCCAGACCCAGTCGACCCAGGACTTGGATCAAACAGCAAACTCGAGACTCTTTGCGGTTATTTCGGCCGAGCCTCATCATCGTCACAACCACCACCACCCTCACCACCTAGTTGTCGCATACCAAGACAACCAAGCAAGGTCGCCAATATGAACGCCCCGATCTCTTCTCCCTCGGCCCAGCGCCCAGCGGCTACGGCGACATCCACATCAACCACGCAATCAAGTTCGCAACAAGCATCACCCGCACACAGCTTCATTGCTCCTCCCCCGCCGCCGACGAGGGAAGTGAAACAGCCCAGTACTGACGCTTTCCTCCGCGACTTCAACCTTGTCGCCGAGGCGGCCAAGCGGGCGCAGATGGCCTGCCTCATGCGCGACATGGAGAGCATTGGGATCTCATAACTCTCTCCCGCCTTTCGCCCCTTGCTGTTTTCCCAATGCGCTCTCCCGCCTTTGGCGCCGAAATGATGCCCAAGGGCAAGGGCTCGCCATGAGGATAGCGCGATGGGGCACCGGAGGCGCAAAACGTACGGCGCGTCCGAGTCCGGTAGGGCATGGCGTGATCGTACGCATTCTTTTGGAGGGGTGAATCTGGAGACAGACGGAGAACGCGAAACGGTCTCGGCTGTGGGGCAGCCAGCGTTGTAGTGCCATGACGTGAGGAGTTCAATCTTTTTTAGCCCTGGCCCACAGTTGGCCTGGTCCCTGGGATAGCATTGGTGACACTCTGCTAGCAAGCCTTAGGGGGAAGGCACCAGGTCGGCCGTAACTCGGGGTATCTGGGGTATTGCATTGGCATGGCGCGTTTGTTTTTTCGGCATCTTTTTTTTCTACTAGGGGCATTGTTGGGTTGCTACAGGCTCCCTGCCCTGGTACCTAACGAGAAGAGTCGCACCCGCATGATCACGAAAAAGTGGGAGGTCTGAAATGGCACGCTTTGCGGCGTCTTGGTGACTCGAGACGCGGCAATGCGCCAGCGGTGTCACATCACGCATCGTCGCGTTGTATCCTGCCCTCTTCGTTAGATATCGGTCTCGTCCGATAGGGGCAGATGGCGTGTGGTTGGAAGGGGAAAAGCATCGCATCTAACAATCTGCTATTTTCTTCTAGAATCAACGGTCTGGCATTCCCCACGGGCAATTCCCTCCCAATATGGCGTCAATGGCAAGGATTCCCCGGGTTTTGCTTTTCCTCGCGGATGGCGGCGTTGGTGATAATCTGGCACCACATACTATCATATCATATCCTACTACTAGTTATGGAATTGGAATCACTCTTCTCGCATATTGCCTCTTGAGATCCATTTGCATTGGTGCTCCAGGCGGGCAGCTTCCCCTTTTTGGAGTGTCCAGTCGGCGTGTTTTAGGGTCGGTGCTATTCTCTTGTAAAACGTACCGTCAAGTAAATCTTAGGCACGCATGGATGCAATGCATCATGCTTTAGGTATCTACATATGCATATATCACAATCGAAGGTCGAACGAATGTACTCAGGGTCCAGCGGCGGATCGGTTGCTGATTACCTCATGGTGCCGGCAAGCGCCATAGCGAGGCATATTGCAGCAACCTGGACGGAGCGTTGCTGGGGGTGAGCTTTATTTCACGAATACAACCTCGAACCGTTAATTCCTGCTATGTGTTCACTTGGTATCCGCGGCGCTCTCGAAACGTCTTGGCCAGTCACCGCATTGGAATAAAGGATGTAATGTGCTGGCCTGGTCAACCCCCTCTACTTACGCACCAAGAACGCGTGGGACCCCGAGATGTCGCCCAGCCTGTACTCTCGACGTACGTGAACACTTCAGTAGCTCGGCGGTTTCCCTGTAACCAATTTTGACTCGGTATAGTGCAGGGTAGAATGTTTACCCACAAGGCATCATTGAGTTAATGTCCGTCCCCCTCTATTCAGAGTACTTAATCTACAAGTTCGTGTGTCTTCTTAAGCTGCGTCAATAATGGCACCCAGGCACCGATAGGTTGTTGGGTGGTGACGTTTCTGCTTTCCAGTCGAAACCCAAAACCACACTGCTATTTTCGTGCTTGCGTGCAATCTTGAAATCAAGACCTCGGCGGATGCTTCACTACACCACCGACGAACTTGTTCAACAGCGGGATGGAGCGACTCCGGCGCGAATGCGTATTTGATAGAAGCAATGGGTGGCCTCCAACAGATGCGCGCCATCTCTTGGAACTTGGTCTGGACGTCCTCGTCCTGCCAATGTTCGCTATAAGGGGCCCAGGAGGAGTGGCCGTTAGTAAATAGCTACTCAGGGCGCTATGGTACATTGTCGTCTCTTTGGAGCTGGTGTTATCAGCCCGGTGGCTTCAGGTAACGGGCCCGTAATGATCCTACGAGGGTCGAAAATACGATGCTCGCAATGTGATTTTCGGAGAAAGATATCTCAACAATCAAACCGTCCGCCTCTATGCGCACTGTCTACAATGTACTGCTGAAATCACCTTCAGGGCTGATCCGAAGAATGCCCACTACACATGTGAGCGTGGTGCGTGCAAAGCAGAATGGGGAACCAGGACGGATGGGCCGCGAGGAGAAAGACGAAGAGCGGCCTTTGCGACCCGAGAAGGAGGAATGAGAGAAAGAGGATAGCAACAGTGTGTCCAAGGTTGAAGCCAAGGCAATCGATAAGAAGCGGGAGATGGGTATTGCTGATGCGTTGCTCGTTATAGACACCCCGTTCCATCAATCAAAGCAAAATAAATATCCAGCAACCAAATATGTCGGCATTGCTGAAGAAGAAAGGCCTACAAGAGAAATCCCCAAAGGAAGCATCGCTCGGTGGCGTGTATTTCTTGGTAGACTGCGACTTGGACCTAGATTGAAGTTATTATAGGGCATTTCTGGGAAAGAAAGAACAGCAGAAGAACGAAAAGCAAATAGGTTGTGGCCAGGAGAAGTATTGGCGTGCACTGGTGTCTTGCTGTAAAAGGGGTAAAATACACAAGTCAGCAACACGCGGCACATTGCAGCGGTTGGGGTGCTCTCCTGGGTAAGGAATCGCTCTTTCATCGCCAATCCTCAGAATACATATTCATGTATGTACTTAACGCTAATCAAACAAAGACCTTGGCTACTCGGAAAGGCGATGACCGCAAGTAGCGAATATCGAGATAAGTTGTACGAAGTTCAGTACAGGAACGGAAGAAGTGTCATGATAGCATCCTCCCCATGACAAGCCTTGCCAATCCCTCGGAGCATGGCCACCACCCCTTCATCCGGCCTCCAGTCTGGCGCGTGCAGAAACACACGTGCCCGAGACAAGGGATCATCACATCTCTTGCCCTCGCAGTCCACGTACACATCATAATCACTCTCCTCGGCGGGCGCTAGGTACTCAAAGAACCACATACCATTGTCCCATGGAAGCACCGCCTCCAGGTGAACGTTCCGGAGCGACGGCGTGTGGGTGAGCTGGCGCGCAACGACCTTCAGCAACGGAAGCATGGCCTCGTCCCGCGGGATACATCGGAATTCGCAGCCCTCTACAACGAACCCGAACTCGTCTTCGGGAATTTCCATTGACTTGGCCAGCGCTGCCGCCTCCTCGTTTTCCTGGTCGTTGTCATAGTATCCGGACGGGAAGATACCTGCCGTGTCCTGTGGCAGGGGCACGTCGCTGCTCTGAACGTAGAGCCTGTCCTCGGGCCTTCCCTTGAAGAACCATTGGCCCGCGAGGCTACCCAAGCCGAAGCGAACTCTCATCCCGCGTAGAGACTTCCAGGAGGTATCTTCGGCCCCGGGCGATCCTGGGGCCCAGAACAGCGTTGAATCAATGGGTCCTTCGTACTCGAGGCGCTCGATATTGCTCCTGCCCAGCATGGTGCACAGGGCGCTACAGAAGGAAGTGCTGCCAGATTGGAGGTTGGGAAGTCTGTCCTTGTGTGGGTACCACGGTGAATTGATGCTGATGCACAGGGTTTTGCACGCAGACGGTGGTTGGAAGCTGTTGACGGCATTGGCGAACCCGTGCATCTGCTGGCGGCGCAGTGCCAGGAAATAGGCTGGATCCTGGCACGGCCAATCAATACGCTCCAGGTTGGGAAACGCAGCCGTCAGTGTGACAAGGCTGGCTGCGTCCAGAGATCGTGCGCCAGAGTGGACGTACAAGGACGTGACACAAGGGGCGACTACTGTGAATGTGTCGGCGAGGTGAATATACGAGTTGCTGTAACGCTTGCTGAAGAGATCCTGGCGTTCCCCGAAGCCAATATTGTAGTGGTCCTGGCCAAAGTTGTTTTGAGTGGCGCCGTCCATGAGCGAGTACATAGCGATGCCGAGACTCAGCTTGCCACTGGCCAGCCACTGTGATAACTCTTGCAATAGAGCTGATACATGATAGGTAACAACATGGCTGTTTGCAGCTCTGTCTCTTGCCGTTTCATACTTGGTGCAGTCTAGCCGGCTGTAGAGCGGCAAGAAAATGTCCAGATGAAGTTCCCGGAGAAAACCTCGACGCGGGATATTCGCAAAGGCCGAATAGAAGTCTTGCAGGTCGTCGCTGGTAATTTGTAGGAGTTTGAAGGTCAAGGGCTCAATGGCTGACTGCCAGGAACGAGACAATGTGGCCAAGGCCGGTCGTACCAATCCATCCTCATGCCGGATGGGAAGATAGCTGGCAATTTCGCACACTATCTCTTGCGGGAGGCGCTCCATTCTGTCGGGTGAAGCGCAAAATAGAGATGGTGCGTGTTTAAGTTGGGTGCGTGTTGAAGATGCAAACAGCTTGGCTACATGTAAGTATGTGGTACGTACATGTAAATAGGTAGGTACGCTTGAATGTCTGCACATCTGATGTAGGGCGTACCTTCCCTTGGTACTTGGCCTGCTACATCAACATAACATTAGGCAGGAACCAAAACATGCATGCAGATAAGCGGTATCTACTTTGTACATCCTCGACGAGGTCTACACGGCCATAGTCACCCGCCACTGCCAATTTGCCGGGCCACACGTGACAGAGTCATCGTTGCTATGCTGATCGATCTACGTATTTATGAGCCGCAGGATACCTTGAACCCCAGATAGCCCAGCTTGTTGTTTGCCCTGACGTGCTTGGCGCGAACGCTGCAACAGCTCGGCGGTTTCCTTGTGGCCACCCTTTGATGCGTAGTACTGGGCAGAGTGTCCCAACCGGTTGACGGAATCGATCTTCGCGCCCTTCTCCAGGAGTAGTCGGACCACGGCACCATGGCCGTTCGAAGCCGCGAGTATGAGAGGGGTGGAGCCGGCCCTGTCTTTCGACTCGGTCTGCGCCCCTTTCTCCAGAAGCACCCGAACGATCGCCTCGTGGCCCTTCCGGGCCGCCGCAGACATGGCAGACTCGCCCCTGCCGTCTTTCACTTCAACAATGTCCGCCCCTTTCTGCAGTTTTCGCAAGAGCAGCCGGACCACGTCCCCGTGCCCCCTTTGGGCGGCGTATATGAGAGCAGTCCTGCCGCCCTTGTTCCTGCGCTTTACGTTCGCTCCCTTGTCTAGGAGCAGTCGGACCACTGCTTCATGCCCACCTCGGGCTGCGAGGAGGAGAGGAGAGTCGCCACTATCGTCTATTGACTCCGTAGATGCCTTTGCATCCAGGAGTATTCGAACAATGGCTTCGTGGCCTCCCTCGCTCGCGTAAATGATGGGAGACTCTCCTTTGGTATCGGGGCTGTTGACTGCCGCCCCGCCGTTGACAAGTTTACGGGTTGCCGAGGCGTGACCGCACCGGGAAGCTATCGCTACAAGGGACAAACCTACTCCCATATGGCTCGTGTCAGTGACTTTCGTGGCTAACAGTGTGATATATAAGTATCCGCACGAATTAAGACCGACCTTTGTACTTGTCGTAACGTTGAATCATCTCCTTGCAAAGGCGTATGAAAGCCTCTTCCTCCCCCTCACCGTACACCACAGGCATAGAGACGCCTACTATTCCTAGCAGCGAGTACACCTTGTCTTCCGGGCGTGTCGTCTCCCGCTTATGGGACCAAGTGATCCTTTCATGAACCGGTATCGCAGATTGCCAGCCTCCTTGAAAAGCCGCAAGAGGGATCCCAGTTATGGCATGGACAGTTTGCTTCAGCGACTGCTTGTCGCCCACCATGCGTCCATTTGAAGCAAAGAACTCCACCGTTGAAGGCGCAAGCAGCTCCTGCAGCGTCCATCCTCTGGTAAACCACTTACTACTTCGGAACGCGTCGAGCCACGACGTGTTGGCCGCCGGAACTGGGGGCGGAGTCTCGTAACCCAGGCTGCTGTAGTTCCCAACGCCGAGGAGGTTTCGACTCATGTAGTTCCGGCAGGTATAGTTCACGCCCGTGTTAAAACTCCGACTGCTATAGCTCAGACCAGTGTAGTTCGGAACCACCGCCATGTAGCTGCTTGGACCTGCGTACTTGTGAAATCTCTCCTGGTCGTTCACCAAATTGACGTCCGACAAGTAGACGTAGCACTTTGCTGCGTTCTGGTACCACCGGTACATGGAGTTGATCGCCTCCGCCAGCTCGGCCGAGCTCGTCTTGTCGATGCAGCACGTATCGACCCAGAAGTACTCGAGGCCATCGCGCCGCGCCTGTGCCCCGCAGAAGAGGATCTTGCGATAGCCGGGCTTGTGCTCGTGGTACCCTGCTCGTATGTCTTGGAGAAGCACCTCGTCGCTCAGCCCTCCCCAAGTGTGGGAGAGTACGGCATACGGCGGAATGTTGTCCAACAAGTCTTCCGTGACAGTCAACCCGCCCAGATATCCGAGTCGAAGCAGGCGCATCGCAGGTAGTCGCCTTCGGACAATTGGTGGTAATGGATGGAAGAAGGCAAACTCGTCAGAATTTGTGAGGTGGTCTGACAACACCAGAGGCTGCATCACCAAACCTGCATGCATGGCATGCAGGCTTCACCAATCGGATCAAGCGCAGCTGACCATGTACGCTGGACGGCTTTGACTCATTGCAGATTTCATCTCCATTCATTGGGGCACAATTTGGTTTGCGAGCAGGGGATGTTGATTGTCTATTGCCGGATAGAGGTTTTCTTCGTTCATTCCATCCATGAACGATTACCGTTTATATCCTCCGCTCTTCATGCCATACAATACATGGTTCCCACGCTCTCACGTTTCCCCTCATGAATAAAAAGCTATCAACTATTCTACATCCGACGGGAACAAACTACGCCGAGTCGCAAATAGTAAAAGGATGTCCCGAATGGAATATATCCGAAGTCGTGGCAGTGGATTTGGGCAAGGCTGCCTTGAGAATAATGAACGACAGTGCCCTAAGCCGCCCACTGTTGCCGGTCGACTCTATGCTATGATACGATCTGGCGCGTTCTCCTTCCATGCGTATCTGCTGTATCAAGGGATAATGAAGAGCGTGTGAAAGGAACGAGTTTAAGCCAACAGTTGTGGTCAGCAATGCACCAGGGTAAAAAAAACCGGTTCGCCACAGCCTTGTCCGGAACGCCTTAGAATGTGTATAAGAGAAAGCCCTTCGGATAACTCAATAGCTGCATCGATTGTGTCGAACCTTGAAATGGTAAAGGAGCATAGGGCGAGGGCACATCCGTAGGCGTGTTACAAAAGTAGAAATACCCATGTCTCATCCTCGATCTCCTAGAATAGTTGGGACTTGGGGATCTCGTCCATGACGGACTGGACAGTAACGAAGGAGCCAGAGCCTCCGTCCTCTCGGAGGTAGTCCAGCAATACGCTGGTCTGCCCATAGAGGTTTTCCAGCGCCGAACGAGATGATTTGCCCAAGGACACTAGTGCTACATGTTAGTACGTGGTCGATTCTGAAAAAGGGGGACATGCTGCTAGAGCGCATATACTTACTTAGAATGGCTGAATTGAGTTCTTCGGCGACCGCCACCCGGTTTCTCTTATCAAGCAGGTGCGCGACCTCCTTGACTTGGAACGGGTTTTGATATGCCAGGAGAGAAAAGACATCTTGCAATGTTTTCCTTATCTCTTTCCTCGGGTCACTCATGAATTCAGCTTGCAGCCGCTTGCCATATTGTACTGCGTCCAGCAGTAGAGCGTCGGCATCCATGCCCTCTTCCGTCTCCATCTTGTCGTCATTCGAGAAACCATTCTCATCCAGATCCATCTCATTCGGGATGTCGTCCATTCGTGGCCGGCCATTACTCTTCTTGATAACACTGTTGCTTCCGTTTGTTGCACGATGGTTGTTGTTGTTGAACTCGGCTGACTTTCGCACCATTTCGATGAATTTGCAACACCTTAACCGGAAGTGTACTTGTTCGTTGTCCTCCAAAACGTGGGGATAGTAGATCTTTGTGTACTTGAGTGCCTGGTCAACGTCTCCTCCTAATATCGCTCTCCGTATGCCTGATATGGTCAGCATTGATTATTCCTGATCGCATCGGTTTCACTTACGCTGTCTGCGTGTTGCATCTTCGTCATCTTTGACGTTGATGCCCCCTACTTGAGTTCTAGGATCAAGCCTGAGAGCTTGCTTCTCCCCGTGGATTTCTTCTGCGAAAGCGCGCGCAGTCTCAACGTAGCCATCATGTTGTAGGAATTGCAGGACCTGAATAGCCCGACATGTCAGTGAAATCCGAGAATACGAGCTCGTGTAGGGTCAAACTTACCAGTCGTTGGATGAGATCCGTTTCGCTCAGGGAAGGAGAAACCAACTTGTCGGTGCTGCCGAATTGTCAGCCTGGGCTCGAACAGGGCCACAGTAGCATAACTCACCTTGTTCCTAAAATCTCCTGCTTCACTTTGTTCCGCTCTGACTGCATCAACCCATCAATATCAAAATTGAAGGGTGTGTGGCCAAAGTTAACCCGGATGTGTTCGCCCTGCTTCTTGAGACCAACTGCTGGGTAGATTGGGCCCTTCACGTCTCGGCAGGCAGTTCCTATTCGTCCAGTTAGCTTGGTGCTCCAGGATATGTGAGGTAAGAATAGCATGGTGATGGACATACCAAGATGGATGCCATTCTTGGTGAAAAATGCGGTTCCATTTTTGAAATTCACCCCGCACCCTATCGTATCTCCAACGCCAAATGTAGGGCCGTATACCTTGCCAGACTGGTGACCAGCATACACATGACCATCATCGCCGTGATAGCCATAAGAATCGCTTTCCCAGCCTGGCAGGCGGGCCAATGACACAGGCCTGTGTGAAAAGCCCACACTGATCGTCGTATCATCACGTTTCCTTGACAGGATGGTGACTTCGAAATAGTAGATTCCGGCCTCTGCAGGCATCGGGTGGTCTGCTCTGATAGCACAAGCCTCGTGCTCCCTCTCTCCGACCGGTTTCGGACCAGTGTATTTGACTTCCTGGCCGTCGCCCATGACCTCGAGCCCGCCATGTTTGTCGTCCCTGTTCCACCTCGTCGGTAGCGGGGCTATCGAGTCATCCTCCTCCAAAAGCGGCGCCCTCTCAATCAGATCGTAGGTCATACCATGATGGGAGACCGGCTTTGTGTGAGTCGACCCAGGGATAATCTGAGAAACATGTGTGCCACCACCGCTTTGTTGCTGAACCTCCTTCTGTGCCTGTTTCGCCTTATGCGCCTCTTCTAGTTTCTGTATATAGCTTGATCCTTTCAGGTACGAAGGCGTGAAAAAAGCACTGGGTCGATATTGACTGGCCCATAGGCTATCTCCCGTGCCTCCATTCATGTACTTCTGGAAGGCCCTCGAGAAGGGCGGTAGCTGTGGAACCCGCGCTCCGAGAGCCGACATGTCTCCGTCAGGTGTAGACGAGCCCCTCTCAAGCTCCATCGCATGGGTCTGGAACATGGATGAGAGACGCGGGGGGTATAGATCCGAGTTCATTTCGTGGGCTGGGTTCAGCAGATGCGACAAACGGTTGGTTCGGGGTTGCGAAGTCGAGGAGGTCGGGGTCGAGGTCGGATTGGTAGCAGCAGTGATTGAAGCGTAGGAAGACCTCATGCTAGGGATATAGCCGGTGAAAGAGGCATCTAGAGGCAATCCGGCCGGGCCATGCGCGTATGGGTTCGACATGCCGTGTCAAGTCGCTCGTCGTGTGGATGGGAGGGATCCCGCCAGCGGGCGAAGTGGACTAGACGCCAGGGCAGTAAATGCCGAAATAACTTCGACAGTGAGACACCGGGGGAGAAGTGCGCAGAAATACAGGCGGCAATACGCAAATCAGGAGGGCAAGGTTCAGAGTCGGCACGAAAGTCAAGTTTGGAAACGGGCAGTTGAAGGGTGCTGGGTGCGGTATCGCAGATAAGGGTGGCTTTTAGTTAAGGTTCGGGACAGTGACGGACGATGGACGATGAACTCCTGGATGGGCACTTTGGGTGGGAGGACGAGCGAGCCCTTTGACGCCGGACAAGCCGCCGCTTATGGCTTTCTAGTATTTCCGCAGGTCAACCGGAAGTCAACAGTCATGGATGGCAGTTCTTTGCTGTCCTGGAAGGAGTCTTGGAGGAATACGGGAGTTTATGATGAGTTGGAGGACGTTGATGTCGTCCGTACGGAGTACCTGTGGTGAGTAACCTAGTCCCCATCCCAGTCCCAGCGTGCAGCTGGAGCCAGCCAGTCTGTGGAGGTGGGTAGCTACGGACAGTCGGGACTACCTACCTGGCATTGGAATACAACCGGCTAACCGATTTCACCACTAAACCAATATGCCAAAACAGCCAACCCTTCGCCAATCGTCTACAAACTGAATAATTGAGTCTCTATTCACCTGACTACCTACTCAATCCGAAGCGTTGTGCGAGCAATAACCACATAAGCAGGCTTTGAACCGTATGGCTGGACTTGTCAGAGAGTCACCTGATTGATAGGTATGAGGTATTGACGGAATGACGATGCTACGTCAGGGACATGCTTGGAGCTCTCTCCCTTGCCAACCAACTCCAACAAGCACGCAAAGCATCGCGGTTCTTTTTCTATCTCCCCTCTCGTCTCCCGACACTTGACAATGATTTACAGTGCTATTTTCAAGCCGGCTTCCACATACGTGGGCGCCAACTCGATAAGTTGGAAACGTATTCAGCGGCAATGCCTACTCCTCCTCCGTACGTAGCTACGTTATCTACATGTACTTAGTCTTACCCACCTGGCCTGATAGGTCATGCGCTTCCTTATCCCGTATGGCATCATCATAGGTCGTCTGCGGAGAAGCCTCCCAGCTCTCTCCCAAAAGGAGCACGCACTGCTGTGCCCGTACCACGCCAGCTACATAGAACGGAGCTTAAAGCTCTATGAGGTATCTTGGATAATGCCTACCTACTCGGTTTCGTCTGCTCGCAATGAATGAGTGCACCGGTCGCATCAAGTGTGTCCGACTCCGCTGCCCACGTCAATAGCGTTTACTTCTAGCAATCACGTACGTGGTGGTTCGTAATGGGCATTGACGAAAGAATCTAGGGCATGGCAATGCTCTGTTACAAATCCGGCCCCAGCTTACTTGACATTCCAGTCGAGTCTGTACTCAGCGATCGATCATTTTTGGCTTTCGTATTGGTCCTCCTTGTTATCCACAAACGGAGTACAGTTACGACACAGCATCCTTCCCCATTGCAGATACTGAACTCTCAAGATCAACCAAGGCAGGCAATAAATCACGAAACCAAACAGGCTCATGAGTACCTACCTACATGTAAGTAAATACCAGAAATAGACCCCCTCCGCCCATCCAGCCAGCCACCCACTTTGGCCCGTTGGGACACACGGGGTGGGTTGATTATGTAACATGGAACTAGGATTCGAGAATGTCCGACCACCGACGTTGGCTGCGAGGTAAGCTTCAGGGCCTCACCAACAACCAGGACTGGAGATGATGGCCTGCTCAGTGGCTCGCTGAAGTCAGTGTCAACTGAAACACAAGCATCCGAACACCGCAAAACTACCTACTCACCGCCTATATGCAGCTTTCTATGTGTATTGCCCCTCGCCTCGGACGCGCCAGTCTGGCGCGATATACTGCTTGGCTATACTACCACTTTACATGTGAATACTCAGAAATCTGTTAAGCGCTTTGGCTCGAAATAATACTGGTTTTCCCCAGGGCGCCGATTGCTTCTGATGCTGCTGCACAATAGGCATCAAACTCGGTCCTACTTTTGACATTCACTGTAAATGGCAACCTCTAGATATAGTATGAATGCTGGCAATAGCCATGTTATTACATGGCCAACACTCTATTAAACCTTGGCTCTATGCAAAGAGCTAAACATATAGTACATGTGACAACGTCGTGTCCCTTGGGCGCCTCGCCGATGCAGCCTGATAACCGTCATCTGGCCCTTAACGCCCCAATAAATGACATGCCCGGCCGTGTGTGTGTGTGGCTGGAAGGGGTTGTCTTCCGATAGCCGCTCTGTCATCCTTATGTGACCCAAAACGCCTAGCTTTTATACCCTTCCGTGAACTCCAATGTCAATATCAAAAGCAATTTCCGCCGGAGCATGAGCTCGTGTCGAATGTAGTTGTGGAGAACGTGGCGGATGTACTGCCGCGTTCCAACGATATTGGCCATTACGACGCAGCAGTGAGTGGCATAGGGGCAGGAGAGCTGGCTGCCACCACGCTCGGGGGAACACTCTGTTGCTCGCCGTCGGCGGCGCTGTTGCTGTGCTCGCTCTTAAGTTGGCTGCCCCCTTCCTTGTTGTTCTCCTTGTTACTGCTTTCGCCCGACGCGGTCGATTCTGGGTTGACAATCTCCGGTAAGGACTTGGGCGGCGCAGTCCAGCGAGGCACCTCCCACAAGACACCTGTAAAACTCTTCAACCTGAAGCCACCCTTGGCCCATCTTCGGCAAGGCTTGCCGGACCGGTCGAGAGCCCGTAGGCCAGCATTGATAGCACCTTGGTTCGCCTTGGGGCCCAGCTTGTGGTACGCGCCTCCCGCACGGGAGCTTGGGTCAATCGAGCCGTCCTCCCTATTAACGATGAGTTAGCCAAGTGCTGGGACCAAAGTATGCAGGTACAAGCGATTGGTAAGTGGCTCCGGGCGCGGACCCATGAGGCTCTTTGCAATGACCTAAATTGATAAAAGTGAACTTACAGTCTGGGCTTCTTCTTCGGGCCAGGCTTGCCTCGGATCTTGGGCTCATTGCCATTAGCACCGGGCGCGCTCCGCTTGACACCCTTCTTCTTTGGGCCGTCGGTTGGGGGTCCCATCGGCACTTGGGCAGGTGTGCCCGGGTTCGACTCGGACGCGTTGTCGCCATTTACCGCAGTCGGGGGAGCAGGGGCATCGCTGGGTGGTGCTGAGGCGGATGGAGCTGGAGATTCCTTGAGAGGAGATTCTTCCTTGACCTCAGACGGCGCGATAATCTTCCTCAATCTGTCGGGCGAGACCTTGAGGGTAGAGATGAGGGTGGGCTTGCCCCCAGACTTTCGTCGGTCCTTGTCCTTGGCAGGAGTGGACGTCTTGGTGGTTGGGGTAGGCATGGCGATGGCCTGATGTGTGATCGATGATGGGTTTGATGATGAAAAGGATTTGGTAGTCAGAAAGCGAGGGTGAGAAATTTGATCAGGTTCGGTGATGGGCAGGCTGTAAAGTTAAGGTGGTGGGTGGATTGTGCAGGTTTGGCTGGGTTTAGGTTGGTCAAGAAGAAGGCAAGACGGCTTGACGGGACAAGTCGAGGATGATGGGTGATCCACCGCTCGCGCTGCTGTGTGTGTCGGTTGATGGTGTAAGGGGGCCAGTGTGCGAAGGTTTTTTCGGCGTTAGTACCTCAATCGAGTCCCGGGGCTGGACAGGGCGGTTGGTGATGCTGATCTGGGGGTGCAGTGCAGCTGTTGCAGGGCTGACTTCTGTAAATCACTTCACATGTGTAGGAAAGCAGACGACGGTGACGATGGCGGAGATGGGGTGGGATGAAGATTATTTATTGGATTGGGGGGAGCCATTGTTGCTCTTATTGTACGCCTGGCAAGAGTTTTGGGGCTTTTTGGTCCAGTCTCATTTCCAGTCCTTTTGGCCGCAGCTCCCAGGCGGCGTGACAATAAACGACGGGATCGATGCTCATATTTGCTTGGGGTGTGGTGCGGTGGTGCGCGGTGCTATGCTGGCTGGCTGGCGGCGAGGATTTCTGGGGAGGGCGAGCGTCCGAACTGGTCTGACCTTTCTTCCTTTCTTCTTTTTTGGTCCCCAGTCAATAAAGTCGCGTGGAAACCTGGGAGTGTCAGAGTGTCACCCGCTAAACCCGTCTGGGCCTAGTCTCGCCCGGCTGGAATAATCCGTAGATTCCTGTTTCCTCCATCTGTAATTGGCCTGCCAGGGATACCGAGATACCGAAAGATGTCTCTATTCGCACATGGTCAGATAGGGAGGAAGGCATGTTGCATGTCATTCCTGTTGTGCTATGCTCAAGTAATCTACTGCGATCTATACTCGTAGATCTAGGTAGTTGACTTTCGCTAGGTTGTGTGCGGAAACACTTGAGACGCGGCGATCATCGTCAAGACAAAGGGGTCGTGGTCATGGTCATGATCATGGTCGCCCAGTTCCAGTTAGTCAGTCAGAAGGTTGGAACAGGATCTTTTGGTTGCAGTCGGCGGCAAATCTGGTCTCCTCGGCCGATGACGCCAAGTGCTCGTAGCAAATTCCTCAAATCTAGCAGTAGTGAATCAGAAAAGCGATAGGATAGGTATGTAGGTACACCACTCCAAACGCTTGCGGCTATTTGACTTGCCATGGACTCCGCCCAGGTGACAAAGACGCATTCGGACTTCCCTGAATCGCCAGATGAACCCGGCTCGAGCGGCCTTGGTTGTTAAACAAGCCTTAATTGCGGTGGCAGGACAACTTCCTGTAAGATTCATGCATGAAAACACCATCGGTAAACTGTAAGCAGCAGCCAGCCTGTACGATGCAAAGTGATCCGCCCAAAGTTATTGTACTTTTTCTTCTCGCAGACCGCTCCTCGGGTTCTCCGTCAGGGCGTCTATCGCGGTTTGTCTTGTCGCTCCCTTCGCTCCATTGGTAGATTGTACACCTCGCTGCATCTCACGATGGGTCGCATGGGATCTGGGATTGCCAACCCAACCAAGCCTCTTATCGCCAGGTGGCAAGAAGGTATCATGAAAAGCGACGAGTTTGCCTAGTTTTAGGCTGGCCCTCATCTAGCGTACGTCAGCTTGGAGCATGTCCAATTGGCCAGGCTTTGCGTGATTCGGCTTCACTAGAGCGCTGCAGATGCCAATACCTCCACCAACAAACCCTCCCGAGGTCGGTTGTTACAAGTCATTTGGTTCCAACGTTTGGGATTGAACTGCGTGACCCCAACCACATCCGCCCACTACAACCGACAAGGCGTTGTGGTGAACTTACTACCTAGGTACATACATGATCAGCATCCCCGCCTCTCTTGAACGTCTAGACTAGCCAAAAAGATCGTATGTTCTTTCGAATTGCCTCAAACGATATGCATGCTCCTCGGGCAGAACGTAGAAAAGAGCCATGTGCGACACGTATAATCGAGTATTACACTAGACTACAGCATCATCCAGCGGCGACCAGGGTATTCCACAAGGGACAAGCTATGTCGAGCATCACGTCACGTTGGTTCCTAAATACTTTCATTCTGCATGGTCTGATATTCTGTAGTGGCAATTGTAAGACGTAGTAGTAGCGATAAAAAGGTAGGTTATCTCCGAATCACACATTGGCCTAGGTATGTATGTGGTGAGCTGCTCTTCAGACAATTGAAAGCCTTAGGGGTCCCAGTACAGACGACAAATCTCAGAAGACAATCAACTCGTCAACTTCGGCGAGACCAGCCCCGATAGATTTCCTGTTTACAGAGGTGCAAGTTCTTTGTAAACCTACACTCGTCACAACCAACCGCAATGTTATGTTGGCAAATATATTCAGTCAACAAAGATAGCTCATGGTCACCAGGCCGCGAAATGTAGCATGCAGAACAAAACAGAGGCTCAGGTCTCGTATGATCTCGGCCATCCCTGCGAGATATAAACCGTGTCCCTGGCCGGCCACAGGATGCCTTCTTGTCTATGATGTCCCACAGACAACATCTTCAATGCTTAGTCTCCCTTTCCCTCGTCATGAAAGTCAGGTTCGAATTGACAGCAGTGCTGTTGGCATCAAGCGCA
Source organism: Apiospora hydei (assembly GCF_038363865.1). NCBI lineage: Eukaryota > Fungi > Ascomycota > Sordariomycetes > Amphisphaeriales > Apiosporaceae > Apiospora > Apiospora hydei. The sequence continues at coordinate 2,110,907 of NW_027117364.1, read as the reverse complement.
CATCTAGCTTCGACCACTAGTGCCGCGAAAGCCTCCCAACGCGATAATGTCAGAATAGTGACCCGAGACCAAGGGGCAGGGACTCTTCGTCTTGGAATGCTTCACCCGCGGCAGGCAAGTGGCAGTCTTCAGCAGCAGAGGGAGGGAGCAGCATGTGATATGGCCAGTTTTCGTGCTGCGAGGGAAAGGATGCAACAGCTTCTCTCAGACCTCCGTAATCTGTCCGCCACGGTAGTAGAGCAGCTGGAATCTATGGAGGCACTGCTTCAGGATATGGGAGGGGCGGCCGATGACCTTAACACCTCCTCGTCCGTCACGGACAGTGCAGATGGACATAGCCGCACGACTTCGGTCAGTCCTTCCAGGGAACTCACCAGTACACTTGGTATGGCAGGATCATTAAATAGCAGCTCATCAAACATACCAAGGCCTTATTTTGGCCTTAGCTCTGCCACTTACAGCCAGCCGAAGAGCATGCCGGCACCCGGGACCACAAGCACCGGCAGCGGCGGCAGTGGTAATGGTAAGGGCAACGGGGTTGGCAGTAGCGGTGGCAGCGTGCCAATCTTCTCTCCACCGATAACTTCATCTGACAATTCAAACCAGACCGTGAAGGTCATACCTATAACCACGGGCATAACCAGAACCAGCCATATAACTGCTGTTCAAACCAGCTCAAGCACGCGGATCACATCGACAGTAACGGTAGTCCCTGGCGGAGCCGAAACCGGGTCAAAAGACGCTGCCACTATCTCTGGCTCGAGGATCTTGACCTCTACCGCCTTAGACTCGAACCAGACCGAGTCCCCGAAGAGCACAGGTGGATCTGCCACAACGGGACGAATCGCAACGACCAGTACTCCAAGTCTTGCTACAAAATCCCCAGACGTCTTGGGTAGCGCCCAAACCTTGTCAAGGAGCAGCACTGAAGCGACTAGGGGCTTTCCTCCGGTTATTTCGACGGCTGTTCTACCGGACGCAAGCCAAATAAATTCCTCAGGGGCTGTATGGGGAACTCAAAGTGCTACCGACGGGATTGCCATGTCTTCGAGGACCACCCCTGGTCCCACTACAAGATCGTTGGGTGTTGGTTTGACTGCTTCAAGCTCAGCTCGGACAGGGCCTCCGGCAGCCCCAGCCAAGCAGGGGATCGAGTTGGGAGTGCAACGGACAGCTTCGATCGTGAGAGCACGGTGACCATTATACCCACCGAGACTCGAATAATCACCGTTACCACGACATCTAGAGCCAGCTTCATCGACCTTATTTCCTCCACATTAACCAGGTCATCTCTTAAAATCGACCCTTTCATCAATAATCCTTCTACAGTGGCAGATGCGGAATCAAGTAGCAATTTGCAGCGGATACCATCATATTCGGCGACAGCCTCTGGAGGGAGCAGTATAAGTCGGAGTGGTAGTGTTAGTTCGTCAGGACTGCCGACTTCGGGTTCCAATGATGACAATACTACTGGTAAGCCACTGTTGTCGAGCACAACATCTGCGGACGGGTTCTTTATCACTACTCCCACCTCGAAGCATCTATCAAGCATGGGGGCTTCGGGGACGACGTTGTTGTCAACCAGCAGTATCCGTTTTCTCAATGCTTCGACCAATAGCAAATCAACCATCACAGTGACGCCGTTCCTGAATTTGACAACAACAAGGCCGCACTCGAGACCCAAAGGTTCCTCTAGTACGATAGCTGCCTTGTCTGCTGTGGCGACAACTATGATAGGCAGTATAAGGGGATCCAATACGACTATGCCCTCGTTCCATATTGCCTCTGTGGACTCACAAGGGTCGACAAGCGCAGCTATGCCTACTTCTGCTTCTGCTTCTGTTACATTACCGCATTTATCCCCATCCGATGAAGACTGCAGCGGATCAGAAACTGTTGCTCATCCCCCGAACAGCTCCAACGCTGAAAGCGCCCTAGCGACTAAAATCAGTAGTGGCAGAGTCCCAGATCTAACATCCTATGGGAACTTCGACACAACATCGCTGCCAACAAAGACGAGTGCGAGCACATCGTCGTCGCCAGATCAGACGACGCGTTCTGAAAATTTTTCAACCTCAACCTTGACCGCCAACAGCAATATCTCATCCTCAGCTTCTGCTCTGAGTTCTATTATGGCCTCCTCAACACAATTTTCGACAATAAAAAAGAATCCGCCATCGCCTTCCTCGACATCTGCAATTGCACCTCTACAGGACGCCGGTTCGTTATAGTTCTCGACTCGCTCCACGACAGGTACACTTACCGATGGATCTAAATTTGCTGATCCTACGGCATGAGGCTACATTCACCCCTGAATCAAATACTCTCATGGATGCCTTTTGACGACGAAAATAATCATGGATACGAAGCACGAGTGATTGCCATTAATCGTACTTGATGTACCACAGCAGGAGAAGAAATGTAAACGGTCTACTTGATGGTTTACGCGGGTCTATGGTTGGGAATAGGGTAACACTTCTTTCTGAGAATCCGGCAAGTGTCATCTTTGGCATATGAATGAGGAAAGGGCGCCAAACGGGCCTGTCTTATGCAATCTCTTCTCTTCGATATCACTTTGTTCGTAATAAATTATCATTTATATGTTTCGGTCTCGCGATTCCTTTCTTGGTCCATCAATCAGGTGTAAGTTGCGAAATTCCGCTTTACTGGCAAGAGTGTCATTCTTTTGGGCAAGTGATTCATAGACCTATACTACTACAGACCTGATACCCTCCGGACCCATAATACCAGGACTCCGCCATCTAACCCCATACTTTAGAGCCGGGCAAGATGCATAGACGCTTCGCTCTCTTACAGCGCCCGCATATCGAACAACAGCCCACCCTTCTCTTCCGCCACATGCACCGTATACCGCAACCGGACCTGCACGAGCCGCTCCTCCGTGAGCTCGTACTCGGGAGGCAGGTCGACCTCGTCGAGCCCAGTCATCATCTCGGCCACGGCCTTGGCGCAGAGCGCCGCGTTCGGCATGCCGTGGCCCGTGTAGCCGGCGCACAGCCACAGGCCCTCGCCGCCGCCCGCGGATGCCGGGACGGGACCAACCCACGGGTTCGCGTCCCGCGAGTAGCCCATGATGCCCGACCATTCGTGCGTGGCATCGAGGTCCTGCTTGTTGTTGCTTTGCTGGGCCTTCTCGCCCTGTGGAGCCGTCCGCGCCGCCGCCTCCTGGGCGGATTGGATGTCGATGTGCAGCTTGTCCACCCCGGAGATCGCCTGTTCGGCTGAGGCCTGATGGTCTTGGGGCACGTGTTGACGGTGCACCTCGGCTTCGATCTCGCCTGGTGCGGCGCGAAGCTTGAGATCCATGGCCCCGGATAAGCTGCCACGCAGCCACCATTTTACGGGCTCGTCGATGGTCGAGTCGTCCCACACACCTACAGCGTGGTTCTTCGCCAGTTGACGTCCGCCGCCCAAAATGAGCTCCGATAGAGGAGGCGGGCGTTGAACAAGGTAATCATCGCGTCTCATGATACCTTCGTCACCCTCCTCGCCCATCAGATAGAAAGTGTGGCCTATGTCCAATGGTGGGTCACCCTCCTTGGGCTCATAAGGGGGCTTCAGGCTGGCGATCTGGCCACGCGTTGGGACCAGGATGTCAGCGAACTGAGGAAGGAGGTGAGATGTGTAACCATTGGTGGCAAGGAGGACGCTCTTCGCGGTGATGTGACCTCGGGGCGTGTGGACGATCCAGGCCGGGTGGCTGGAGGCTTCAGACACGGGACTTGATAAGTTAGATGGCGGCTCGGCTTTCTGAAGCCCCGTCACCGGCGTGTTCGTCTGCAGGTTAAACCCGCCGGCCTTTGCATCAATGAGCCTTTCTAACACGAAGGCGACCAGCTTATAGGGCCATAAGCTGGCTGCATTCCACTGCACGACTGCGCCCTCAGCAGTGGGGATTCTCAAACCTTCCAGCGTCAATTCATTTCGCTCGCCCTCGAGCAAATATGCTGGAGAACCGGCGACGCCCTTGTTCACCACAGCAACGTTGGCTGCGAGATCCGGGTAGGACTCATTTAGGCGCTGGATGACTTCCTTGGCCAGATCAAACAATGGTGCACTGTAATAGGCATGCACACCGGATGTGGAGTGCCAATCGCACGGGATCGAATACTCCTCCACTATGGACTTCAAGTACGAGTATGTACGAAGCTCGAATGAGGCAATATGAGGAGGCGCCGCGTACATAGCCGGCTGGCAGTGTCCGCCATTCTATCATCGTCAATGTCAGCCTTTTTTCTCTTTTCTTTTTCATTCTCATAACAAAGATGAGAGGAAGACTTACCCGACCAGTAGCACCGAAGCAAGCCTCTCTGGCCTCCAGCATGACAACGTTCAGCTCAGGCTTGCGCTCCTTCCAGTTGTGAGCGGCAAAGGCGGCCGTGATGCCGCTCCCCACTATGACCACATCGGCGGAGGCGGGGAGTTCGGGAGTTGTGCGGTGACCCAGGAGCTTCTCGGAGGGCTCCTTCAGCCAGTACGACTTGGATGGGTTGGAAACAGGCAGACCTGCTTGGCCCGAGAGCAGTTGGGGTTCAGACATCGTGGTTTATACAGCCGAGAATCTAGATGGGCGAGAGGGAATTGTAAAGGAGAGCAGATGGTGCACGAGTGAGCCATGGAAAAGGTAGCGGGTGAGTAGGTGGGGCATCCTGGCCTGACAACCTCATTTCTCTCCACGATTTAGCGATTGCTAGCCAAAAGTGATCTATTCACACGCCGATCTTAGGTCTTTATTTGTGACACTGCACAATACGAACTCCATACTGGGTGCATGAGAATGCTGATGCCATTTTCCTATTACATACATCGCCTAGGTAGAATGATACGCCACCCGTAATCACGCCGACGATCTTCGGTTTTGAGCTTCCTTGGCCGCAGTTGCGAGATCCTCGCTCTGAAAGGGTAACTGTTCAGCCATGCCTAAATCAGGATGAATATACTTTCAAGACATGACATTCATCTATAACATGAGAACATAGGTCTATGTACTCGTAACGACCTGTCTGCGTAGCACCCCGAGTCGAATGCAATACACCAAAGCATTTTTCCGTGCCATTCCAACCAGAGCCACCAGATTAAACGCCGTGAAGGAAAGTCCCCGCTTAACCAGTCCGCATCTTTCTTCTCTTGCCGACCTGGGCAGAGAAACCTGTCTTGATTGCTGTGACAGACCGGCGCGAACCGCAGTGGTGGCAGTTGATGAAGTACAAACGGTTCTCTCCCTTGTTGAGCTCCGTGTCGGCGGATCGGCACGTCTTGCAAGTGACATACTCGATGATGTACTTTCGCAGGACGTTCTCGATCTGCTTCTGCTGGAAACGACCTATAAAGGAGTTAGTTGACTACTATCTGGATTAAGCACAAAACAGAAACTTACCCTTGATAACCAGCTGGCCAGCACCGGCTGTGGAACCGCTCGTACCCAATTCGGCGAACAGGTAAGACGTGACGTGTTCCTCGGAACGCTTCATGCGCTTGCAGATGTCTGGGAGGTTGCCGAAGATGGTCTTCTTGTTACCTTCACGCATGCACTGCGGAGGTGGGATCTTGTAGTTCTTGGATCCGGATGACGCGTGATCGGGGTTCTTCTGCGCAAGAAGGTTGAAGAAGCGGCTGAGCAGGAGTTCGTAGCTGATAGGCTTGGTCTCGTCGTGAGTCCAGATACCAGTGCCCTTGTCCATATCACCAGTCTGCTCTTCTTTGGGCTCTTCGGCCTGGTCCTCGGCGCCCTCCTCGCCCATCTCCAGAGCTGCGATCTTGGCGGCAAGCTCGTCCTCCTCGGTCTTCTTGGACTTCTTCTTCTTCTTTTTCATCTGTTCAGGTTGTTAGCATGGCTGCGCCTGGCAAAGGAGACGGGGTTTGGATGCCACGCACCGTCAGATCAAGACCACCCTCGTCGGCCGCGCCCTCAGCGGCGGCCTCACCGTCGGCGTCCTCGGTCTTCTTGGACTTCTTCTTTTTCTTCTTCATCATAGAAAGGTCCAGTCCATCCTCGGCGGGGGTTTGCTCCTCGACTGGTGCTTCGTTCGGGTTAGTAAAGGCTCCTAGGGCGTCAGATAACGGCGGCGTACTCGGGGCATGAGACTGAGCCGTGTCCTGGGCTGCTTCAGCGGACGCCATCTTGGTAACTGTTCCGTCACCTTCTACTACGACAGCTTCTGTGTCAAAAACGACCGATTTGCGTGACTTGCGGTCGGGAGAAATGGGGCGTTCCTGTTTGGTCGGGGTTAGTTATTGTGGTCGAAAGCAAAGGCTTGCGACAAAAAATCGGTCGACTCGGTGGAGGGGTCGAAGGGGTCGAAGGGGTCGATGAAATACAAATTGGCGATGGAGACCAATGAAAGAGGTTGATGGGCAAGGTTGTCACAACTGGCTTTGTCTCTCCTTTGGATACGATAGATGGGGTTATGACTCTTTCCCACGCACTCTAGGACCGTCTCGGAATTTTTGGTGCGCTCTGCCGCTCAGAAAGGTGGGGGAGTGCTCCTCGTACTGCGAGCGCAAAGGCGGGATTGGTGGGGTTACTCTTGGGAGGCAAAGACAGATAAGGATAAGCCACGCTTGCAGCTTTGGCTCTTCGGAGGGGGAGTCTTAGGGAGAAGTAGGCGAGGCTCGAGGCGTGGATGATGACAGGCTAAGACAGCAATCGGTTGATAGTTCAGAGGAAACTGGGTGTAGTGTAGCGTGTAGTCGGTCCAAGGACGCCAACCATCAACTGATGAGGCTGATTCAGAGCTGCTAATCAAACACACACTGGGTTGTCATAGCACACACACACTATGCGATGTGTAATGCAACAACACCAACCAGCCGGGGTTTGGGTGCTAGAAAGGGACAGACAGACAGACAGACAGACAGAGAGACACACAACCACATTACTCACCTCTGTCGCCATGATTGCAAAGGCAATAGTGAGAGCCTAAGTTCCGATAGGTAGAGTGGTTTCCCCGAGTATCTGGCCTATGTCCTGTCCTGCGGTGTGACTATGATGCGACGGCGGCAGGAAGTCCTTGGATGTCTCTGGAATCCAGTCTGTCGTTCCCGGGCGTTCGCTGCGAGATAGATGCGCACTGTAGGATGATGTATGTATGCAGGTGGACAAGAATAGCCCAGGTGGGTGATGGTGTACAGTCGATGATTCGCAGTCAAATCAATGGACTTGGCCGTCTCTTTTCGAGGTGTGCTATCATTAAAGTGTGCAGGTGGTGGTTGTTCGGTTTGTTTAGCGGGAGGATCGAGTTTTCGCAAGAGCAAGAGCAAGAGCCGGGAGATGGACAATTCGCACAAATGACGTTAGGCGCAAACATCCACGATTTGAACAGATCAATTCTAGTATGTACCTATCTGTTGGCTGCTCCCTACCCTCCCTCTGACTCAGACTGGAATGGCTGCCAGTTCCCTGTCGCACCACCTAATATCGACCATCCATCCCATCCATCCATATGGAAGTACAGTCTGGTTGTCCATGTGGTTACCTAAACAGCCCAGCCCGACGTGTTTGAAGCCACGCCAAGACTGGCACCTAAGCTCAAGCTAAGACCGCCCCCTGTTCATCATCGGCTTGCACATCGGAAGGCCAATCAGCGGGCCGCCGCACCTGAGCTGCAGAGTGACGATTGACAACTGGGCAAGCTTGTGCTGAAACCATGAATTGACCGCGGCTCAACTCTCCACGCCCATCGCAATCGATGAGAATCCCATCAACGCCCGCCATCTCCATCCCCAGCCGCGGCCTAGACCTTCCAGCGGTCTCTCTCTTTCTCCACCCTTCTTCCAGCTACCACCTACGGTGTCGCCCGCCCGACGCTCAACCACAACATGTCGCTCTCCGACTCTTTCGCCATGGCCGGGGAATCGGCCTCAGACCACGACGAAATCGACTCGTTGCCCTCCTCCTCGACGGAGTCCTTTGTATCCGATGACGACTCCGATGCGCAGCAAGAGTGGGAGCGGAGCTTGGAACAGCTCGAGCTGCTCTTGACCATGATTCTCGTACCCTTTGCCGGCAAATACTTTGGGCGCAAATTCGCCTATTGGAGTACGCCCCCCGAAGGCCGGCCATGTCGAGAAAGCATGATATACTAATACGTTCATTTTTAGGCTGGGGAAGATACATGGAATGGATCCACAATGTCGAGGTAAATTGGTCCGGCAAGACGGCCTTCAAGGCAGTTGGCGCCGTAGAAGCTGCCTCGAGTCTTTGATCGACGCGAAGATAAATCAACACACGATGTTTGTGAATATTGTACGCTTGAGCTGCACATACAAAGGGTGGCCGACCGCCAACGGTCATCATGGCATTATGGGCGTTTTATTACACTGGACTGGATTACAGGCATATAGAGATGCATCTCACGACGAAGGCAGGCTGGCGAGCCTCGACTGGACGTCCGGCTCACACATTGAAGATGGCGGAATCAGTATCCAACTTGCATAGAAATCACAAAACCTTCTCCATCTCGCTATCCAGCAGATGCCACACCATGTGTCCTCGGTACCCATTCTTGATCTCCTTACCCCGTGCACGGACTCTAATTCAGCATCGCGAAACATGCATCCTGGTTTCATATCCTCCCCTTACCGAAGCCTGATCAGCCAGTCGCCTTATAAGATTTACTGGATGCAGTGCTTTGTTTCTTATATAATGTCCAGGGGACCCCGGATTTGCAACTTGTTTCTCTTCCTGTTTCTGGAATACGATCAATACTACTTGGACTCTTTGATGATTAGATCTCGAGGCCAAGAGACGTCTTGTTGCTTGGTTTACGCCCTGTCTGGAGATAGCCGCTGATTGCACTGAATCGTATTTTCATTTTGTGTTTCCAAACAAAATTCAGTATACTTGCCAAGAGGATACCGCATAACAAGATCTGGGCCCTCGTCCCAGCGGCTATCAAGATGTCTTCAAGTGCTCGGGTGCAGACCTCGGCCGGCTCACAGTCACTTTTGGGCCTTGTTGGTTCAAAGGAGCCAAGGAGACTTTCAAATGGATGGACGTCCAAACGTGTGACGGCGGCCAGCCAGCAACTACCGACAGCACGGTGGTTCCGTCACAAGTTCCCTCGTTCCGGGCAAAGGATGGCCGTGTATCTAGCGGTCTCCCTAGTAAGTGCCCTCGCGGTGCTGATGCTATCGCGTACCGGCAGCGGTGTGCCGCCGATGGAAGTAGTGGACGGCGTATACCAGCCGGTCGAGCAACTGTCCTGCACTGACTCCTTCTGGCTCCCGGACAATGGCTGCGGCATCGAGGGGGAGAAGTGCCAACCATTTTCCGAAAACGTGCTCGCGTTCCGATGTCCGGCCAACTGCGTCGCCGCGGCCAAGAAGAAGACCACGAAATCGGCGGCCAGCAGCTCGAAGGAGAGACCACACTACGTCGGACCCGAGGCCATCACGGACGGCCGTCCCTTGGTGGTGGGCGCCGGCCCCTACTTCCGGGCCGACTCGCACATATGCGCCGCGGCCGTGTACAGCGAACTCCTGAAGGATGCCGAGGGCGGCTGCGGCATCGCCACGACGAGCGGTATGACCAGCATGTTCCCGGCCGGCTCGCCCGAGTACGGGGTCACGCCCGTGCCGCTCCGGACGTACTTTCCTATGGCGTACCGGTTCAAGTACGATTCTGGCATTGCATGTGGGCGGCCGCAAGATGAAAGTGATATCAGCTCAGGCAGGGCGCGGGTTGTAGCGCCTCTTTTAGCGGCTGCCTCCTATACGGCATTGGTTCTCTTTTTCGCCAACTCGGCTGCAACGCGGCTACTTTCTGCCGTGGCAGCGGGCTTTCTCGCCACGCGTATAGCTTTAACCGGACCCGACGTCAGCGCTCTGCCGGCCCATTTCAGGACTGCCGCCAAGTCGGGCCACTTCCTGCCTGCTATGGGCGCTTTTCTGGTCGCTCTGGCATTCGCTGCGATCGTACTACGATTGTCAACGTGGCGGTCGCCACAGAGACTTACTACAACGTACGACAAAACCGCCTTGTGGCTCGGTGCATTTTGGCTGGGACTCCTGTCTTTGTATCTCTTCCCTGGATGCCGTCCACTCTTCTGAGCACCCCAATGTATTATTGGATCATGGTACTTATCCTGCTGCCAGAGTCGAGACTGCGGGATCACGCCCGCTTGGGCGGACAGGCGCTACTCTTCGGTCTTTTCGTTTATAGCATTGCTAGTGCAGGCCTCGCCCTGCCTTTCTCGGCTCGCCCGGCATCATCCCATGATGTTCATCCTGTGCGCTCGGCGCCCGCGTTTGTCCCGAGCCCGCGCCATCCCCAAATCCTCGAACCTGAGATTAGCGTTGGTTTTGGTGGTTCTAATGCCACTTTCACCTGGCGCACCCCCGTGCCCGAAGGGGTAGACGGGATCAGCATGCTCGTAAACGACATTGAGCGCGAACGCAAATCGTTCGCCACAGGGGCTGGAAAGAACGGGCGATATGGGTCGTTCGACTTGAGGAGGACGCCACAGGCGGTGCCCGACTACATCCGCTTCAGCTGGTTGCAAGACGGTTACATTCTCGGGTGGTCTGACGCAGGCATTTGGGAGATTGATGGTGCTTGGAGCGGGATTGGTCGTGCTTGAAGAAACAACCTCAAACAACCCCATTACATACTTAGCTTATAGCCAATTTCACAAAAACGAGACCAATAGCAAAATATCAGGGTTCACTCTTCAACCCATACTTATGCGGTCCGGAATCTTTACTATCGTAGTTGTAAGGTTACGTCTGGCCAAGCTGTGGTATTTGACAATGGGCTCACAACCATTATGAATCACCCACTCTCTCTTCTCCTGGGCCGTTCTAATCTCAAGAATGGCCTTTACCAAGAGGAGGCAGTGTGTATCCGGGCACCGCAAGCTCTAACAGCGTGTCGAATAACGGTGTACCGAGTCCAGTGACAGGATCCCAACCGCCTGTGGCGTTCCACGAAGCCCCGGGGACGTATGCCGTTGGCAACCCGCTGGAAATCGACGTTCCCGTGCAGCCAACACTGCCGCCTGCCGTGATATCGGTCCAGGCGCCACCTTCCAGCCCAACCGAATATAGCCAGGGGTTCAAGAAACCCATGGGCGCCATGCCGTTCTTGATCCGTGCGTTGTTGAGAAGTGAGACGACGGCAGCGAAAGTCGGCGCCGCGGCCGAGGTCCCACCAACTATCTCGACGTTTCCTTGGTTTACGATGGGAACGTTATGGGCTTGGGCTGCGACGTCGGGGAAGCCGCGGCCAGACTGATTGTAGAGGCCCTCCCACTGGCTGCCGAGCTTCTGTAGGTACCCCGTGACGGAGGCATTCTGGTACGCGGGCATTGGCCAGAGATCGCTGAACCCTCCCGAGGAGAAAGCTACAGCGTGCTCCGGTCCCGCGCCGTACGTACCCCCGACGGAGGTTACGTAGGGGCAGGCTGCTGGAAATATCGGGTCGAACCGAGTGGTGTTCTTGCCATCATTCGTCTGGCAATCAGAGCCCGGGCCAGAACTAAAGAATGATGCGTAGGCATAAGTAAGAATCTGAATTGCATTGATGTAGGCGAAAAGTAACAATTTGTAAGTGCGAAAAGATAGCTGCGCGACCTACTCTCCTGAAGAAAAGATCACCGAGACCCCACGAGCACCCAGTTGACCGAACATGGTGCAAACCTTTTTGCGTATTCTTTAGGCACGGTTTGCTCATTCTCGCCGTAAGAGAATGTGATGGTTTTCGGGAGGTTCTCATCTGAGAGACTTAACAAGTATGTGACCAAGTCAAGGTATGGCTCGTTTTGTATCTGCACATCTGTAAGCTGGAGATGGCCCCTGTTTGGACCAATGGCTACCGCCCACATACATGGTTTGGATCGGGGGAACTAGTCAAAATATCAGCATCCGCTACATATGGAGGGTTAAGGCTTCTCTTACTCGAGATCAGGGACCAGTAAGCCTCGGCCGCCCGTGGAGTAGAAACGGATGTCCGTATTGTAGCCAAGAGCTGCAACATATTGGACGTCCAAGTTTGCTTCGACGCTATCTTGCGTTTGGTCTGTCTGGTTGTCTTGTCCATTGTTGGCGAGAACATAGCTGAAGTTCTGGGTCGTAGCATAAGGCGCAAACTGCCCAAGGAATTGGTCAAGGGCGTCGAACTTTGCCCATTCCTACGCATGAGGTTAAGTCGTGGGTTGCTTTCAACAGGTTTACCACCGGAAGTGATGCAAGCTTACCTCAAGAAACCCGGCAATGCCAATAGCGGATGGCACGCTGGGGTCTGCTGTGTGATTTCCGATTCTGTACAGGGCACGAAGACATTTGGGACTAGCAGTGATGTTGCATGAAGCGGCATTGAGATGGAGGTTGGGAATCTCAGCAGCCTTCACTGGAAGCTGCTCGTGTCTTTCTTTGGTCAGCACCATGGATCGCTGTGATCTGATTTGACCAAAACGAGTTGTCGGCTGGATCAATGTAACATGAGGCTTAACATCCTCTGGCACGGAGTATCTGATAAGTCTTCGTTAGTCTCTTCAAGTTGTAATCTTTACTATTCAGTGCTGACTTACTGCAACGTGCGGAGTACCTTGATATCGGTCCCAATATGATTGTAGAGGGCAAACGTAGTGTTTAGAAGAGATTGGGCCTTTCCCACCGTTGTTCTAAAGTTGACCCATTCCCCAGCATCTTCAACATCCGACGCCGGTATACCGGACGATTGCAACCAGGTCAGAACCGCATCCGTAGATTCTTCCCGTGGCTTCGTCACTGGAGTGTGATGTTAGCAGGTGCTTACACCAGAAGTCAAAAGAAAGGGAAAGAGAGTTCTAGGCAACGTACTTTTAGCCAACTCGTCCCTGGAAAGATGTCGGCCATAGAGCGGGTGCTGGGGCGTGGAGACGTCGTACAAGATCTGCTCAAAAGCATCCAGGTTCGGCTGCTCTAGAGCAATGCGGAGCCGAATAGTATGAGCAGGTTCGGCCTCCCTGACCTTCTCCCAGCCCACAGGAATCTTAGAGAGAGACACCACCGTAGAATCGGCGTTGGCAGCAATGGCCAGGGGCAAGAGCAACGTGAGGGAGGCGACTGGGGCCATGACTGGAAGAAGCTTCATGTTGGGCAGATAGTGTAAGTCTTTGGGAAAAGAAAAACAGAGAATGGACGGGGTTAGAGAAGAAGCTAGCGGAAAGATATATTCAATCTAGCTGGAGGGGCCAGAAAGACGTATGTTGATTCAAGAAGTTGACGGGTGAGCAACAGCGCTTTCGCCGTCAAGAAGACAGGGACATAGTAGTGAGCTCCTTTCCACGATACACCAGATACACCAGCTACGTAGGCGATGATAACAAATGCGTAGCTCTGAAGCGGATACGTACTGAGTTCAATTGTTTTAATACATCTGCATGCGAGGTGCCGGAATATGATACTCAAACACCCGATCCGTGCAATGATTGCCCAAATATTTGTTTCCATCCTTTGTCCAGCATTTGACGTCGAGCCCTGATGCAGGTCGAGCTGGCGCTGCACAAGTTATGACAAACAAACACGGGGTTTCTCGCAATCACCGATGTTGTACTTCATGCAAGACGCGAAGACGATGGGCCATAGGTGCGGGGGAGGGGGCGGATCCCGGCTCTGTTCTGACAGCATCATCATTGATAAGCGTGAGGTCTATCTAATCATACAGTAAGGTTACAAGTACTTGTACAAGGTATTGGTTTTATATACGCCAACCGTTCCAAATGCCGTTACATCGTTTCACTACCATAGCCTATCGTCCGTCTCAAGATCGACCGTCTCCTCCTCGATCTCGAAGCCCTGCGACTTCTTGAGGAAGGACGAGCAGAGGATACCGGTCGCCACACTGACGTTCAAACTGTCCACGGTACTTAGCAGGCCGGCCGCACCGGGGATCGAGACCTCGAAGTCAGCGGCCCGGCGGATCTGCTTGCCAAGACCCTCGCCTTCGCTGCCGACAACAAGGATGGCCGGCTGCGAAGACAGCGGATCATAAGACTCGAGACGCTCGAGCGTCAAGTGTGAGTTGCCTCTGGATCGGGGTCCTGCGGCGACAGATGAGTAGATCATCCAGCCAGCTTCTTTGGAGCACTCGATGAAGCCCAGAGTGGAGTCAACTGAGTAAAGCGAAACGACCTCGGAGGCACCCGCCGAAGCCTTGAGCGCCACGGGCGTCAGGCTTGCCGAGCTATGCTTGGTGATGGCAACTCCCGTAACACCAAGGAACCCCGCAGTACGCAGGATGGCGCCCAGGTTACCAGGATCCAGGATGCCATCCAGGAGAAGGATGAAGGGCTTGCGATCTCGAGGGCCGCGGTAGGGGATGAAGTCAGGCGATCCATTGATGGCTGCGTCCTCGGCTGACTGGTGTGTCAGTTCTACGCTGAACCCGGTTTTGTCAGGGTCTTCAGAGAAAGGGCCTAGAGCCTTCAGGGGAAGTTGCGGGAGGGGAGACGCCTCCAGCACGCAGCCGTTGTGCGGCCGTCCACCAGCCATCTTGTCCATGCTGCGTAGGCCATCCCTGTCTCTGATCTTCTGGACGCGAATACCCTTGGCCAGGGCCAACTTCTCCAGGTGAATATCCTGCGACAGGTTCTGCCTATCCTCTCCGCCGTAGATATATAGCACATACGCCTTTCTTCCGGTGCCTTTCAGCGCGGCTTCCACGACAGAGCGCCCGTAGAGGAACTGAGATGCTGCTGTGGTATGGTGGATACGGACCGGGAGATCCTCGCCAGACGTAAAGCGTGCCTCTCTGTCAGCCACCCTGCGCTCGTAGCCATTGCTAGATTGCTGCTCGTCGCCTCTTCCGAATTCGCGCGGCCTCCTGTCTTGCCTATCCCAGGGCTTCTGCTCCCCCGTCTGGCCGTTGCTGGGCGAGCTTCGTCTGGGCTCGAAATCGCGCCCCCCTCGTCCACGCCCGGAATCGAACGGCCTCTCGTTGAAGTCATCATTCCTTTTTCCGGATGAAAAGGTTGTCGATCGATCGAACCCACGACCCCCGCGCCCAGATGAAGTATCAAAGGATCTTGCTTTGAAGTCACCACGGCCACCCCTTCCGGATGAGAAGTTCGCTGAGCGGTCATCGGAACCACGACTGTCCCGTCCAAAAGAGGAACCCTGTCGTTTGTTATTGAAATCGCGATTGCCCCTCCTGTCATCAAACTTCTTCGGTGTGGCCTTGTCACTCCTGTTTCCAGACTTGTTGTTGAACGAAGACTCGAACCGATCGAAGTTGGAGTCAGAGCGAAAGGCGCTTCGCTGAGGGGCGCTCGGCCCGGATTGGTCAATCTCGCCTAAGCCAGCCAGCTTTTCTCGCAGCGGACCATTCTTGATCTGGTATACCAAGCTCTTCTTTCCGAAGGAGGCCTCTGGGTCGTTGAATCGCGCGCGTCTCGATTTCGGCTCGGGACCCTTGCCGGTGATGTTCTTCTTTCCCTTGGAGATCTTGAAGGTCGACTTTTCGAAGCTAGACTCGCCTCTGGAATGGGAAACGGTGCGACCAGGTTTTCTATCACGGCCCGAGTCCTTTGTGCGAAGGGCGGTCGATTTGAAGCCCTGAGGCCGAG
Organism: Apiospora hydei; assembly: GCF_038363865.1. Taxonomy (NCBI): domain Eukaryota; kingdom Fungi; phylum Ascomycota; class Sordariomycetes; order Amphisphaeriales; family Apiosporaceae; genus Apiospora; species Apiospora hydei. The sequence goes on along the minus strand of NW_027117364.1, from coordinate 2,095,341 downwards.
ACTTCTCGGAGTCGCGCAGGCCACGATGGATGGCCGAGAGAGAAGAATGCCTTATCGGCACATGGTGCACATTTCTGAGCAAACTCGGCGGTCTTGATAGAGACAATACATTGCGTCTACAGGGAGAGCACAGAGCGTTGGGTAGTCTCATTGCATGGTTTGGAGTTCAGTGCTGAACTAATGGTGTGAAGTGCAGAATACTGCAGTATCAGCTGCTACCGTTTACCTACCTCGACTAAATCAATTGATCTTTTTTTCCTTTTCCTTCTTACCTTCCCCATCCCACCTCTCAAAGCTGCAAGGTCCCGGAGCGGGGCCTGGATGGCGAGACCCCCGAAAATATAATAAATATGGGTCATGAAGGTAAACCGTCAAACCCCGGTGGCTCTAAAGAGTATTAGGTACTCCTCTGTAGGGGCGCGTCTAGGCATGTGAGACTTCGACTTCGGACCCCACGCGTCAAGTTTAATGGAATTTCCAAATCGGAGCGCGTCGCAAAGGTACAGCTTAGACTTCATACGTCAATACCATATCGCATGATCCCCCAGTCTGCAGACCGCTCACTTTCTACAGCAAAGCTTCCTTCTTGTATATACCTACATTCCTTCTCTTCGAGTTTGTTTCCACTGTACTTCGTTATGCGCAGTCATTTCTAATACCTTCAATTTCTGGCATCTTCTTGACACCAAAACCCCCACCACTCCTTATCGCGAACCTGTCGCATGCCATGTGCGCCCACGACCGACAATAGACTGACCGAGGAGGATGCGGACAGAGTTGAAGCGCAACATGACCGCAAACTCGTTTGGCGACAGCGAGATGGACGACCTTCTGTTCGATCTATCGGAGGTTGGCGCTGCTGAGCCAGACGCGATGGAGATTGATGGAACGGCAACTGAGGACCAAGATATCTTGGGCGATGTGAATACCGGTCTTCAATCGCCAGCGGATGATAGCATTGTTTATCTGGGTAGCTCACCAAAGGATCATGAAAATACTGTGCCAGATCCCGAGAACGACGAACCTGTTGCGGATGTGCAACCCAATCGCGAGGAAACTGAGAAGAAGCGCGATGTGGATGGCGCACAAGACTCCGAGGGCATAGAAGATCTAGAGGAGTTGCAGGATCTCGTTGGCCAGGCTCAAGAAGTTACACCGTCACGACTGTTCCCAATTGAGGTCGTCCTGCCTCCTCTAGAAGATCCCGACTCATATGAGATCCTTCCTCCCAGCTGGACAGTCGAGAAGGTGACGAGGCAGGTTGAGCAGGACGGTGAGGTCTGGTATGAAGTCGAGTTTGACGATGGTCGTGTGGATATGGTAAGTGAAATTCTTGTATAACTCATCAGGCTGGAGTAATTGCGCGCCTGCAATGCTGAAAATTGCACCAGAGGCCTCGGTGATTTATTCTACCTACCTTACAAACCCCTAAAAGTGCACATGGCCACTGCACCTTCCCTCCAGTCATCAGCATCGATGACCAGGCTTCACTCTACACCTCACCACACATTCACTCAACCTCCCACCTGGTCTCTTCTCTTCCAGTTCCTCACACATCCTCCCGGTTCCTCTTTTACACCGTAAACGTTCCTGGCTTACGGTTTTGGGTGCTTGGTACTCCACTGATCGCCACCGCCGATTATCTCCTTACAACCGTCCCCATCCCTATTCACAGAACAGCAAACCAACTACAAGAACAAGATGGTATGTGAATTGCAAGTGCAGGGCTAATAATCCGATTGTTTGGATTTTTGATTGTTTTTTGTGAGCTTGTGCACCAGGGCCATTATTTCCCACCCAAGCTTTTTACTTGCTGCCCTCTTCACCCAGATTCTGTTACCCAACTCCACCAGCTCTGTTTTACATGCCATGCCAACACTTTTCTCTTCACGACCTTGAATCTCAAGTCGCTGACGTAGCTGAATAACAGGTGGCTTACGACGACCTCTATGAGTTGGAGCATGGTAGTCACTCTCTGAATAAATTCCAGCAAGACCAAAGACTTGCTTCAGAACAGCGCGCCATGGCGCCTCGTTCCGCAATGGAGCGCTCATTCTTTGAGGATGACTATTCAGACTCAGAGGGTTCCGGCTCAGACCAGCCAAGAAAGAAACGGCTCCAAACCAGAGCCCCAGTCCGTCGCAGTCAAAGGCAGACAACCTCATCAAGACAGGCATCGGTGGACCACAGAGTTCACAGTGGACGCGATGGACATTCAGATGAGAACAGCGATGGAGCTGCATTTGACGAGGACGGCGATGAACATTCGACATTCAGAACTCGTGGATCACGAGCAGCAGCAACCACGAGCAGGAGAGTAACGAGGGCTTCCAACAGCACAAAGTCCAAGATATCTACTGCCTATGCTCAAGCAAAGTCTTCGGAAGATGAGCTGGCAAATGATTCGGATGGCGATACAACATTCCGTCCTGTTGTGTCAGACCTTGCACCTACCAAGCGATCATCGGCCCGCAAGAAGAAGAGTGTGGCTAGGTACAGCCAGTCACGGCGCCGCAACGACAGAGATTCGTCAATCGAGTTCGAGACCACCCGGAGATCTGGAAGATCCGCCGCAAAGAACTATGCCGTACCTGATGTCGATGATGATTACGTGATCTACGAGGACAAACCTGATACAGCAGCGCCCAAGCATGTTTCGGTCAAAGAAATCTTCAAGCCTTTGGTATCGGATTCAGACTTCGCGAAGATGCATTCTCAGGAATGTAATGTTTGTCAGGGCAAAGCAAACTCTGGAAAAGGTGCTCTCGTTTACTGCCAAGGCTGTTCTTACTCCTTCCACAAGATCTGTCTCGGCATTCGATCGCAGCGAGATCACAGAGTCACCAAGGTTGGCCATGATGATTTTGTGTTGCAGTGCCGCATCTGCATCGGCTTCTATCGAAAGAAAGACGGCAATGCACCGAATCATGCCAAGTGCCAGACATGCAAGCTCGACAACCCTTCGTGTTCCGAATTCTCGACAAAGAAAACCCCGAAGCAAGAGGAGAAGCTGCGCGAAGAGAACGAAGGTGTGGATCCCATCACACCTCTCAGTTCCAATTTGCTGAACAACACTGAATCACTTCTATTCCGTTGCTCCTCCTGTAAGCGTGGCATTCACTTTGACCACCTGCCTCCGCTCACGAAGGACGGTGAGATCACCAGTGATATCCGTGCCGATAGGCTTGAGGAGTACGCCATGGTGGACTGGAAGTGCAAGGACTGCGTCGATGCAGGTAACAAGATTCACGCCTTGGTTGCATGGCGACCAGTTGACGAGAGTACTTACATCAAGGGCCAGACATGTTTTGACCTTACCGAGGACGCCAAGGAATATTTGGTCAAATGGGATGGGCGTTCTCACTCCCACGATGCCTGGATGCCTGGCGCCTGGGTGTTTGGTGTCGCTGCTAGTGCAATGCGCTCTGCTTTTGCCAAGCGTGACACCAGTCTTTTGCCCAAAATGACCACCAAGGATGCTGTTGAGGAAGAGTGGCTGCTAGCTGACGTCTTGCTTCGTGTGAATTACCACAAGAAAACGAACAATTCGCACAAAGCCAAGGACTTGGCTCGGTTATCGGACATCAAGGATGTATATGTCAAGTTTCAAGGGCTCAGCTACACAGAGGCTGTTTGGGATGCCCCTCCACCCAAGGACTCAGGTGCATCTTGGGAAGCCTTTTGTGCTGCTTACGAGGAGTTTATCGAGGGTGCATATTTCCGAACCATACCAGAGCACAAGATGAGGGAACGTATTCAACAGTATCGTTCCCTGGACTTCGCCAAAGAGTGCGAGCTTAAAGGAATCCAGCCTCCCGGGCTGAAGCGCGGCAAATTGATGGAGTACCAAATGGAAGGTGTCAACTGGTTGCTCTTCAATTTCCACCAGAAGCACAACGTGATCCTGGCTGATGAAATGGGTCTCGGGAAAACTGTCCAGGTGGTAGCCTTCATCAGCTCTTTGGTAGAGGACAAGCCAAACTGCTGGCCTTTTCTCATCGTTGTTCCAAACTCAACATGCCCTAACTGGCGGCGTGAATTGAAGCAGTGGGCTCCCGGCTTACGGGTTGTCACATATCATGGCGGCAAAGATGCACAGCAGCTTGCCTATACATATGAACTCTTTCCAGACGGTGTCAAAGAGGGTATGAAGGCTCATGTTGTCATCTTGTCTTATGAAGCAGCCGTTGAGGCCCGGACCACCTTCCGCTCGGTAAACTGGGCTGGCCTTATCGTTGATGAGGGCCAGAGGCTCAAAAACGACGAGAGCCAACTTTACCTGGCTCTACAGAGTATGAAGATACCCTTCAGGCTTCTGCTCACTGGAACGCCCCTCCAGAACAACAAGCGGGAGTTGTTTAATCTTCTGCAATTCATCGACCCCGCTCACAATGCAGAGGAACTCGACGCGAAATATGCAGAGCTAACCAAGGAAAACATTCCCGAATTGCATCAAATGATTCGGCCGTACTTTCTGCGACGAACCAAGCTACAAGTTCTGAAATTCCTCCCGTCTATGGCTCAAGTCATCCTGCCAGTCACCATGTCCGTTCTTCAAGAGAAGTTATCTCGGTCGATCATGTCTCGAAACCCACAACTTATCAAAGCAATCATTTCGAGAAGCAAGGTGAAAGCCGGAGAACGAAAAGGCCTCAACAACATCTTGATGGAGCTGCGTCGCTGCTTGTGCCATCCATTCATCTTCAGCGACGATGTTGAAGATCGGACTGTTACAGATCCAGCCAGAATCCAAGCAAACATGGTTGAAGCCTCTGGCAAATTGCTCCTTCTCAATGTTATGCTCCCTAAGTTGAAGGAGCGAGGCCATCGAGTTCTGATCTTCAGTCAATTTCTCATGAGCTTGACTATCATTGAAGACTTCATGACAGGCCTCGGGCTTGCGCACGCACGCATTGATGGAAGCCTATCTGCTCTTGAGAAGCAAAAGCGTATTGATGCCTTCAATGCGCCCGATTCGCCACTGTTTGCTATGCTTCTTTCTACGCGGGCTGGTGGTGTAGGCATCAATCTAGCAACTGCTGACACGGTTATCATCTATGATCCAGATTTCAACCCCCATCAGGATATCCAAGCACTGTCCCGTGCTCATCGTATTGGACAGAAGAACAAGGTTCTCTGCTTCCAGCTGATGACGAAGAACACAGTTGAGGAGAAGATTATGCAAATCGGCCGAAAGAAAATGGCGCTTGATCATGCGCTCATCGAATCGATGGACGCTGGCGAGGATGCTGGCGACGATCTTGAATCTATACTCAAGCATGGCGCCCAGGCGTTGTTCGCTGATGAAGCGCAGGACAAGATCGTCTACGATGAAGCCTCAGTTGAGAAGCTGCTTGACCGAACACAAGTTGAAACCACTAATGCAGGTTCTGATGAAAGCGCTGAATCACAATTCTCCTTTGCGCGAGTCTGGGCTAATGACAAAGGCGATCTCGATGCTAACACTGAAGAGGATGCTGCTGATGATGACACACCAGCTGCTGGAAGCGTTTGGGAAAACATCCTCAAGCAACGTGAGGCAGAGCACCAAGCAGAACTTGCTGCCACACAACAAACTTACGGTCGTGGAGCTCGGCGGAGGGTTAACAAGGTTTACAATACCAATATTGTGAGTGACTTCATTGAAGGCGTTAATGACGATCTTTTAATGGAGCAACAGCCACAAGCAAACGACAGCGGATCTGAAATGGAGGTGGATGACGAGCTGTACATCGATGGCAAGATGGAGGAGAGTGACGATGAGTACGAACGCATTGATGGCACAGACTTTACCGCAACTCAGACAAAGGGGCCCAAAGGTACGAAGCGCTCTGCCGCTGCCCCAACTACTATTCCAGCAATTCCATCAAAGAAGGCGAAGACAGATGTTAACACTCCACAAAGTACCAACAATACAAGCGCCGGAGCCATTGTCACAGGTTCCTCTTCCTCAACCGCCCCCAAGCGCGGCAAACCCGGCCGAAAGGGTGCCCCACCCAACCGTCACAGACAACCAGCCCAAAAGAAGGGGCCGGCCGAGGAAACACCCACTACCGGCGGACAAGGCGAACCAGAGCACCTCCACCCCGAACCGACCGTTGCCACTCCAGAACAGGCCGCAACTATCGGCCCAACAACAACAACGGAAGAACCAACCAACGATGCCACAGCAACAGGCGATGATGCCGCAGCAGTGGCAGCAGGTGGCCATGACAAGCCACCCTCACCCGGTCCTGACGTCGAACCTACCGTCAACATACAGCCAGAAGGTGGCAGTAGCGTTGCCCAGTTTTCCGGTGCCACCACCGGAGAGTGTTCAACGAGCCATGCAAGCACGGGCTCGGGAGAGCATGCCGATACTTCATAACGTGCCTCCGCGGCCTGCAGCAAAGGGTGCACCTGTACTGACCTCCAATGCACCACCCCAACAGGGAGCTCAGAAAGCTCCTACCAGTAACGGACAAACTGGTTATAGCCAGTCACCCGGTAGTTCAGCTTGCATTTTGTGCGGAAAGCATCACAGATCCGGCAAACCCGAATGTGTTAACATGAACCAAGAAATGGATCTGCGAATCGCACTTGACGAGCTCCGGAGGTCCAAGGAGGATCCCACAGCCGTGCAGGCGACAAAGAGCTACTTAAGCGGCAAGCTCAAAGAATTGCGAAGATAGATGACCAGCGCAAGGGTCCACAAAGTGGGACTTGGGCTCATGAATGTATGGATATGGATTGCTAGCGAAGATACGATGCATTGCCCCAATGGCATTCTGCATTACTCTCGGGACTGTGTGTGGTCCGCTGCTCCTTGACGCAACGGTCATGATCAGAGCACAGGGAGCTGGGTGAGAAGCAGAGACGATTGGCATATAGAGAAATCAAGCAATAATTTGTGATACTCCTGTTTGTGGTCTTTGTTTTTGGCAGTTGTATGCCATTACGGTGAGCTGAGCGTGGTCCATATCTCCATGCCATGTACATCCACAGATGCATGCATGCATGCTAGTATTCCACGGCAATCAACGAGCAACGAGCAACAAGCAACATGATTAACAAGAAGGGTATGTCGATAAGGTAGAGTCCTGTAAGTAATGTCAGTGTATGCCTGGGCCGACGGGCGTTTGTCACGTGGGAAACACAAGACAAGCCTCTGCAGGTAGCCGTTGGTGATGTATCTAACCTTATTTGAAATTCCTCAGCAAACGGCCCTGATGCCAACCCGTCCTTTCTGTCCTTGGCTGCCAGATTGCCTGGTCCAGACGGGGTTCAAGTGCTTTGCTTAAAGGACGGCCAGCCCATGACCGAATTTCTTGTTCTCGTTGCCTACTGACTATGTTGCTTCCCCCTCCATCCCATCTTCTTCTTGTCACTGTCACTGTCGCTGCCGCTGCCACTGCCACTGGCTAAGATCTTGTGGTGACGTGACAACCCGGAGCGCCTTCTTCGTTTTCAACCGCGGGGATTGGGCTTTTTCTGAGATTACACACCACACCACACCACACCGCGCGTTATAGATAAACGCGGGACCCTCTTCGTCCGTTTGCCCTGCCTTCTAGTCCCTTCGGCTGGAGTATTCGCCTGGCCCTGGGGGGGTCTCTACGTCTCTGATCCCGGCCTCTCTCTCCCTCTCCTTGACTTCACAATGGATCCTTCTCTCCTGCCAACAACTGGCCCAACCATCATCCACTCCCCCTCCGAGGCTTCTTATTCCTCTGGGCCTTCCCGCACTTCGACCCGGTCCACTTCTCCCGACACATCCTCGCATCGGTCGTCTCCTCTTCTAGATCTTCATCATCTTGTTACCACGTCTAGTATAGTTCCCGAGACCACCAACGCCCTCGCTGGCCCGCAACCATCCAAGATGGACAAGAACTCGGCCCCGCCTGCTGACGGACTGACCATGCGTAGACCCAGCAGCAAGTTCAACATGGAGCGCCCCGGTGGTCCTGCAAACTACCAGCAACCTCAGAGTGTTCGGCCTGGTGCTCCCATGGGCCCGGCTAATCTCGCTTCCCGAGGCCTCGCTTCAAACAACTGGCGCGCTCAAGCCATGGCCGACGAACTGTACAACAACTTCGACCTTGCCAATCCCCAGAATCAGCAGCAGCAGCAGCAGCAGCTTCACTTTGGTCGCCCCGTCCCCGTCCCGGTCCATCAGCAGCAGCTACCGGCCGGTGTTCCCTCCCTATATTCTCCCAGTGACAGCATGGCCTTTCCAGATGCCCTTCTTGACAGCTGCTACGCCTACTGCTATGATCGAGGCAACGGTCATTATACGCGACTGATCCCGGCCGACATGATCCCCACGCTTTGCGATGTGCCAGCACTCCAGCAGGGTTCCTCGGGCATGATTGTGTTACCGGCACCGCGAGCCCTGCCTGCAAACGGCCGATCGAGCAACGTCGAGCCCGTCATGCTCAAGGTAAGTAGCATAACAAACCTCAGTTGCGCCTTCCACCTTCCGTCCCTTCCACCTTCCGTCCCTTCCACCTTCCGTCCCTTCCACCTTCCGTCCCTTCCACCTTCCGTCCCTTCCACCTTCCGTCCCTTCCACCCTTAGTCCCTTGTCAGGCTGTTGTTGCCTGCTGTCACATATTATTCACTTCAAAATACTGATCTGATAACAAAAACAGACGCCTCCTCCCACCCCCCACGTCTCCTGCCGACAACATCCAGGTAAGCATTTTTTGATACCCCGGTGAATTTCACAAAGCAAACATGTTTCAGCTGGTACTGGGCTCCTGGTCTTATACGCAAGACTTCGCGTTCCTCTTTGCTCCCTTACCAACACTCGTGTCTACATTTGTTGGTAACTAGACCATCGTATCTCCAGCGGCGGAGTTTACAGAACTCAATGGGCTAACAAATCAGCGCCAGGCTCATATTGACACCATCGTCGGCGTAGGTCCCCGGACCCCTACCCACTCCCATGGCGGGAACAATGCCACCCCGATCGCCTCGTCAACCTCGACCGGCGGCCCTGCTGCCGTGGCCCCAGCCCCGAACATGGACCAGCAGCAGCCTCTGCCTCTTCGGAATCTCACCAACAACCAGGGACCACGACAGCCCATGGGGAGCGGTGGTGGCGGTGCCTTGGGTGATCTGAGCAGCTCCATGCACGCCCCTGCCAATCAGCATCACCACGCTGGCCATGGTCACGGCGGTCACCAAGGTGGAGGAGGCGGAGGCGGTGTCAGCCATGGTCATCACCATCAGCCTCAGCAGCAGCAGCAGTTCCCCCAACGTCGCCCTAAGATCTACTGTGACAAGTGGGTTCACGAGGGTGTCTGCGCTTTTACCCAGCAGGGATGCAAATACAAGCACGAGATGCCGTTCGACAAGATGACACAGCACCAGCTGGGCCTTTTCCACGGCCTGCCTGCTTGGTGGAAGAAGCACCAGGCCGAGCTGGCCCGGCAGCGTGACCCTTCAGACGGCGAACAAGATGGTCCCGGACCTGCTCCTGCTCCCGCTTCTGGTCCTTCTGGTGAGAGAGCCGCTGCTGGCCCCGAGAGCACACGAGGCGGCGGCGGTAGCTTTGGGGGACGCGGCGCCGGTGGTGGTGGTGGTGGTGGTACTCCAGCTACGGGAAGTGGCCACGCCGGTAACAGTGGACCAGGTCCCGGAGGCAACCTTGCTTGGCGACGCCCAAACTTCGGTAGTATTGAGGATGCAACTCATGGATTCGGGGATCATCCGATGGGTAGCACATCCAGCCGCGGCAGCATGGGAAACAACCCGGGAGGCCACGGGCTGAATATGTCTCAGCATCATCAGCGTGGTAATCCAATGTTACCTCACAGCCCCCTAGGTAAGTCTCTCTCTATAACATTTTCTTCTTGCGCGAAAATCTTGAGGAGATCGCCCGCTGACTGGTAGACGACTACAGTTTGGAGCAAGTCTCCCTTCGGACCCATTGCACCTCCGACCCCGGCTCCTATGGGCCACGTGATGAACCAGCCGGTACGAGTCATTTCTACCAGCAACCCATATGCCTCCCTCAGCAACATCGATGATGGTATGACTGAAGAGAACAAGGGCGACTAGTCCACTGCTTCGAGGTTGCGCTCTCTTGGTTGCTGGATGAGACACAACGTGGCCCCGTTGCCAGTGAACGACATTTTCAGCGCGATTGCCTATACGAAAGAAGGGAAATAAAAAGGAGAGCGGCAACGATAGAATCTCTTGAGATGCACTCCGCAGAATTTCTCTCTTTTCCCCCTTTCACCTTTCATTTTCCCGAGTCCACAAGATCTTTGAAGAAAGAGAAGGGGGGGTAAGAAGGGGGAGAAGGACAAGACAGGCTGGGTTAGATAGTGTCTCCGCGATGTCTCTGCATTGGAAAGAGCTCCCTAGAACGTACAACACCTCGACAGCATCATCATCATCATCATACCGGCGGCGATACCCCCTTGGTTCCGATTCTTCATCCAGGTCACTTTCCGTCGTCTTTCCTTCCTTCTTCATTTTCTTCCGATCTTCTTCACTCTCGTTTCTATGATAGTTGGACATGGCCTCTCGGGGCGAAACGTATGAGCATGGGCATTGCATTCACTCACTTTTCACTCCCCATTATTCGATCTTTCTTTCCTAAGCCCCCTGACACTTGTCTTTTGAGGAGGAAGGAACCTCCCATTCCCCCCCAGCTTTTGTTTTTCGTTTTGCCTTTCTTTCTGAGGTGGCAGGTGGCTACGACAGGATTTTGAACCTCTTTGATTATGTCAACCCCTGAAGGTTGAGGAAGGGTTATTGCGGTAAAATCTCGAAAGCCATTTGTTATTGGATGCACCTGCATTTATTTCATGAGAGGACGAAAGGGGGAATGGAAATTCGGAAGGGGCGAGAAGTTCAATGTACTATAGAGAAGACAGACACAGACACACACAACCACCTAGGGATTTCGTCCTTGGGTTATGCGATGGAAATGAGGACACGAGTTATGAATTTGGCAACTGATATTTCTCGTGCCTGCCCTGGGCTTGCACCCGTCACCATGGGACCAATCCCAGCACGATTGCTTACAGGGGCCCCTGTTGTTGGATGCGTCACATCTCAGCCTCATTCTATGCCATGCATAAACGTTGTGCCACCACACCTGCGTTGTAACTACGTACAGTCGTATACAAGGGGCGGCCAAGGCTGCGTTGGCGTGACTTTTCTGGGCAAGGTTATTGAATTGTCACTTGGCTGTTTAGAGCCAACGACAACCAAACGGTGGTGTCTTATTGCTTTTGCAAACACCGGGATTCGTCTCGTCCCACGGTTCTGCGCCGTGATACCGGAGCAATTAGCGACTGGTCTATCCCTTCTTTCAAAGCTCGTTTTGCGCATTGACTTCCCCAGCGTAGAGTTCTCTCAAATCTTCTTTCCGGGATTCGGCAAGATGTTGCTGCAAGGAGGCCCTCTTGATGTTGTTGCCTTATACGGGAGTGGATGAGGACTGCGAAGGGCATCCCTGTGAAGTCTCTCCTCCTAATAGTCAATCGCTTCGTCCTGGATCACACTTGACGAGTAGTTTGTCTGTATGTTCCCGGCTCTGGCAGGCAGACGTCTGGCATGTTTCTGTTTTTTCCGGTTCCAAAAGCATCCGTCCATCTATTGTGCCCTTCTCCGCACGAGGCAGCAACATGCCCAGCTTCACAGGCCGCGCGACCGAGGTGACAGACCCATCCGCCACGACGCCGGCGGGCCCCCGCTGACGACGCGCGCGCCCGTCGGCGACGCCTGCCACGATCAGTGGTGGCTCCAGAAGGCGGCGCCGGGCGGCGGGCCCGGCACCGGCACCGGCAGCAATAACGAGGACCTGCTCGTCAGCACGCAGCGGCTGGCCGGCTGGAGCCGGTGCAACAAGGCCGCCGCGTACGCCCCGGCATCTGCTACGAGGGCCACGAGTTCAAGGCCGTGACCAAGGTGTGGACGCGCAATGCCGACTTGCCGGGGGGAGGGGCGCCGACGAGCTTTGTGTGGAAGGGGGTATGCTGCCGGAGGTTAGTTTTGCTAATACACATATATAAACTTATATGTATGAGAGAAATGAGAGGACAATACTGTGCGGCTGACAGTTTTCATCTTGAAATCAGCGAGTTTGACTATGCCACTATAATGCTGTTGACCCAGGGCACGTCCACAGACCTCTGCACGCAGACCCTAACCCTAACAACGCCGACGGGCTTTCCTCTGCTACTGTCGGACGCCGCAACCGACACGGCCGGCCAGACGACGATCCGGACGAGCACGGCGCTCGAGGCGCGCTACCAGCCCTTCACCATGTGGTGGAACGACGGCGACCTGTCGCAGTTCAGCTCGGACGACTCGGACCAGCTGCGCGTTGTCATGAAAGAGGCGGCGTCCAGTTTCCGTCTTACTGGGGGCGGGGCGGGAGCACCGACGACGACGAGATCAATAAGCGCGCTTTTCCCCGACCCGACCGGGGCGCCGAAGATAGGAGTAGAGGCGCAGCAGAAGACGTCGAACGGGTTATCCAGCGGAGCGTCGGCCGGCATCATCGTCGGCGCCGTCCTGGTCCTGATCCTCGCCGTGCTCGTCGGCCTGATGCTGGGCCAGCGGCGGCATCGACGCAGCAGCAACGCCGAGCATCTCGACCGACCAGAGCTCTCAGCATCGGCAGACTCCAAGGGACATGGATGGGGCGGGCAGCAAGGAGCAGCATCGGCCCGGAGGACTTGGCTGGGCCGCATACTGGGAAAGAGGAAGTCGCAGGCGTCACCGTCGTATTATCCAGCCGGCCACCCAAGCGAGGGCATCTCGGCCCCCGAAGTCGTCACGGGGGATCATCAAAGCCACTATCAAATAAGAAGCGAACTTGCGGGGCTTCCCAGGAGTGAACTATGCGGCGATAGCTCTCCGGCGGCGCCTCGTGCGCACCAGCGACCGTCAGAACTCCCTTGAGACCATTCATTCATAGGGTAGAGATGTACATTTTTGGCTAGCATACCTAACTAACTATGAACAGCCGATAAATCTATCTGAGATAATACTTAGACATACAGGATGTATGAAACGCAGTAGGGGGAGAGTGTTAGATACGAGACTATATCCCTTGTCCAGGGTGCCATATGTTATCCAATCGTCTTCTGTCTCCTTTTCGATATAAAATGCCGCCATCCGTACACTTATGAGATGATTACATGAGTGGCCGTGCTGGGCTCACAACCCACAACAAAGCACCCTCCCAAGGCCCTATAAGACCGCTCGCTATTAACCACAGGCAAAAGGAAACACCTAGAGACTCTGGGTGATATCCATCAGTAGCGGAGAGACCAACTTGCTACCTCTCAAGTAAGTTGGGGAAACACGGTGCAACGCTCGCTAACGCCAAAAACGCCATGCCACAACACAACAAACAAACAAGCATCATCACTCGTTGTCGTATCCTCGTAATCCAACAGCACCTAACGAACGCTGAAGCCCATGTCAGGTCTTCTTCTTGTTGGCTAAGTCCTCGTAGACCTCAAACTCCATAGCACCATCGTTCCAAGCGCGTTGAGTACTGGGATACTCGCTCGGCACGCTGCTGTGTTGACTCGCAACCTCGGCATCACCATTTGCCACCCCTTGACCAACGTGTTGGTCAGTCGCTAGTTCCACAATGCCTCCATCGTCGTGTTCCCCTTCGACGCCCCTCTCGCTCTGCTCGGTGGTTTGAGACACGGTCATCTGAGAGTCGATATCACTCATGGCGTCCTCATCCTCGTAGATGTCTACATTGTGTTCGGCCTTGAGGGCGGGCTCCCTGTTTTCAAGATCCTCGTCCTCAATGCCAGGCCACGGTTCGTCTTCGGGCAATGGGAACTGCTGCGGCTCTTGTGCAGCGCCCTGCCAGGTCTCGTCGTCGGTATTAAACCGCCGGCGGGGATGGCCTAGATCAAGCATCTGGGCGTCGTCTTCGTAGTCCGACTCATCGTCGTCATCCCCGCTACCACCACCATACGAATCCGTTCCGCTACCTCTGTTATCCTCATCCACCTCATCCATAACACCTTGGTTGGGTCGGTTGTCCACATAAGGTGCATTGCTGTAAGGAGTCGCATAGAAAAATGGTGTCGTGGCTCGGCCCGAGGTGGCGCCAGGGGCGCCGAAGCCTGCAGGTCCGGGACTCGGGCTGGCCGTGCTGTAGCGTGGCGTACGCCTGAATCTAGCAGACATTGGGACTGATGGTGAGCGCGTGCCGCGGCGTCGCTTTTGCTGCGCAAATGCCATTGAGTGTGCGGCATTAACACTGGCCCGCACAACTTGAGGTGAAGAGCGTCGGTCATAAGGGTTAGGGTAAGGCTGGGCACTTCCCAAGCCGACAGAAGCCATGCGACGCCTGGCTTGCTGTGGTGACATGATACCAGGTAGGACAGGTGGCATCGAGGTTGTGCGTACATTAAGTGGACGCAACGAGGACCCCGACTTCTGCTCTCTTAGTGCAACAAAGGGAGACGGCGCACGGCTACGACGTCCCGTAGTTAACGATGGAGACTGGCCGTTATGGCTGGTGAAGAAGTGTTGGGGACTTGGGCTGAAACTTGTTGATCGGAGTCTTGGTTGTGCTGCTTGACGTAGGCTGAGAGAAGAGAAACTGTTTTGAGTCGATGGAGACTCGTCAAGCTTGTCATTGAATGCCCAGCAGTCCTCTAGAGCGTCAGCCTCAGGTACGTCTTGCTGACTGCTTTGGGAGTCCGGATATATCCGACTCAGTTCCCTGAGCCTCTGCCAGCTCCAGCCGTTCTCGTACGCATCTTGGTCTTGGATGTAAGCTTCGGGCTGGGTGATGTAGAGACGATGGACACCTGTAGCCTTCATGACCACGCTGGATTTGAGAAACCGAACGTCCCAAATAGCAGGTGTAATCATCTCGGACGGCGACAGGAACCGTAGTCGTGAGTCCTTGTGAACCTTCCGTAGGGGCACCCATGATTGTTGCAGACCAAGGAACTTGCCCACCCGCTGGTGCACGTTGGAGCCGTGATAGAAGTTTGATTGAATGCGTGAGACGGTCCGGAACGAAGTTCCAAAGGCAGCCGCTATCGCTTGCTGTACACTGTGGGCATCGGGACCACGTACCACAACCTTTTTCACAAGACCACGACTTTGCAGTCGCTTGTCAATCATGCGATCCGGGGGGGCAGGCGCGAGGCAACAGCCACTCAAGTTCCATATCTGGGTCAGCCCATTCGTTGAAGCCTGGGGAGTGAGGCTCATGGACGGAGACACTATTTGGCATTTGCGTCCATTGGTCAACATCGGCATGACTGGCCCCTGAGAGACGTTGGCTCATGAGTTCTCCTGGCTCCATCCACACCCCCTTCAGAGGAAACGGGAGGAAAACCACCTCGAGCTCCCACGGGTTGCCATAGGTAGGATCAGAAGACAGATTACTGAGTTCCGCTTTTAGAGCCTGAAGCTCATTGTAAAGATGGCTGCGATCACTTGTGCCGGTAGCGACAGAGACGACGCTGGCTGTAGAGTCGTCAGCGCCAGTATGTCGGTATCGGCTGGTAGCGACGCTGCTGCTGTCTTGCAGCTGCTTCTCCAGCTCCCCAACACGAAGCTCTAACTCGGTGACTCGTAAATCCACATGGTCATGCTTCTCGTGGCACTCGTCATGGCCGTTCTCCGTGAACGATACGTTTTCCAATCTGTCCAGACGCTGGCCATGTCCTTGTACGGTGCTGGATAGTTCCTGGAATTCCCCGTGGCGTGGCCCTGTAGGTTGCAATTGGGCATCCCTTTCCTCCGTGCGATGGATAGACCTAGGGGTGTTGGTCACTGTGGGCAAATCATCATTGGACGCGGCAACACTATGTTCGACTGCATTATCTTTCGGACCGGGAGTATCCTGAATGGTCTCCAATGGAGTCTCACGAAGTCTGGAACGAGCACCATTGAGTGTATGGAGTCCTTTGCCACCAAACGGCTGGAGATATCTCAGGCGGACGGAGGAGGTCGTGGAGCTGGGCTGAGATTGCAACACACACTGGCTTGGGATTGGTGGCATTTGGCTTGCCTGGTCTCCAGGCTGTGACTGGATAAGATTTGTCCAATCCAGTGTATCTGGCATCGATGGTTCATTATTGACAGTGGCAGCCTGGGTCTGAGAACCTTGTCCCGTTTCCTTGGAGTTCGTGGCATATGATCCATCATTGAAAGT
This sequence comes from Apiospora hydei, assembly GCF_038363865.1. Taxonomy (NCBI): domain Eukaryota; kingdom Fungi; phylum Ascomycota; class Sordariomycetes; order Amphisphaeriales; family Apiosporaceae; genus Apiospora; species Apiospora hydei. The sequence goes on along the minus strand of NW_027117364.1, from coordinate 2,079,188 downwards.
GTGGAAATCCATGGGTTGGCCAGAAGACAGTGGCATTGGGAAAGATAGGTCCGGTATCACAGGGGTCAATGGCTCACGACTGGCCCTGGGCCGCTCGTTCTCCTGCTCGACAGCGGACGGTACCATAGTCATAGCCATAGCAGGACCTTGAGAGAAGGATTCTCGGACGTCGTCGTGGAAACAAGCATGGTGGGAACACATGCACCAGAAAGCATGGTCAACTCCGGCGCCCATGGTCAGGCTATTGGGGTATCCAGGAAATCCCGCCGGGCTTCCGACGGGATGTGGGTTGAGCACGCTGCGGCTCCAGAAGCGGCGGCAACCACACTTGGGACCGTTGGCACCATGGGTCAAGTCCACGAAATTGCACTGCCCACCCGGCAGCACGGGTGAGGGCGCGGGCGCGGGCGCTGGGGCGGGCGAAACCCTGGATAGAGGTCCTCGGCCTCCATCGGTGTATATATTGAAGAAAGAGTTACTCGGAAGAGTGAAGTCGGTCGCGGGTCCTGCCATTGAGCCGAGGCGCGCTCAGGAGTCGCGAGCATCGGCAGTGGTCGACAACAGTGTGTAAAGTAGGTGACGGAAGCGCGATTGGCGGTCGGCGGGAATTGGTGTCGTTTATACACGCACCGGTAGCGTGAGATGAGGATTTCGAAGAAGACCAAAGCGACTCTGACCAGACTCAGCTGGGTCGCGCGACCAGAGGGATCTAGTACATGGCACTGCGATTGCGAAGTTAGTATACATCTAGGAGTTGCCCGCGTTTTTTAAGGTTGGTCGCAATGTTTTCGCTATCACGGGGGAAACAGGTAAGAACTGACTGTAGCAGACAGGTTATACCAATGGCAGTAGATGATGGGGCGAGTCGTGGTTTAAATACAGCAGTATACAGAAGGCAACAAGTAGTGCACGCGTTACAATATCAGGCAGAGCAAATGAACAAGTTGCGACAGCGAACGATGAGGTTGCGAAAGTGAGGCGCCTGAGATGGCAATTGGCTACAGGAAAGTTGTTGGTGGGGTTTGGAGGTTGCAGGTCGGGGGAGGTGAATTGCTTTGGCTGTGACGGTGACGGTACAAGCGATTTTGTGTGGAGAATGTTGAAGTATTGAAGAGGGAAAAGAGTCGAGCTATCGAGTTCGAGCTCGAGCTCAAACTCGGGGTGGGCTCTCAGACACAGCTGAGCCAGTCGCACCTGAACAGCACTAAATATACATGTACATATGACTCTTCTCCCCATTCGAGGTGTGGTAGGCCTGGTCCTGTACGGTCGCCCAATTACGGTAGCAGGTCGTTGGAGAAATCAGGCATTCACAGGCACCTCTGCCGCTGTGTGATGCGCAGAGGGAACATGAACATGGGGGCTGATGGAGGGGGAGAGTCATTCTCCTCCTCGCCCGCTGCCCACTTTACGCGTCAGGGCATCGGCGAATCATGTGCGGTCTGGCTAGACGCGCTGGGTGAAGCGGCAGCGCCCTCATTGGATGATAGACCTTGCGATAGACTCGGCGAGTCCCCTGCTCAGTGTCCGAGCAAACATGACAAGGCGGGAAGAGAGGTTAGCATGTCTTACCCACCACCTTGCACTTTACTTGTAGTTGTAGCCGTGTATTGGACGTGTGCTCCGACTCATCTCACTGCCCCGATTTTGGTTGCAAATATCTGGAAGCCGTTCACGGAAGATACTTGGCCCTTTCATGGTTGTCCGTCCACCCGAAACATGGACGCCTCATTCTGCCCATACGCAAGGCGATCGGGAAAATTGCTGGCTGCGGAGGATCTCTACATGTCCATATCTACGTCGACCATGGTTGCCTTCCATTTACTATTCCTGGCGCTATCGAAGCACATCTTGCCCCGGAGTATCTCGTTCATATCACATTGCTCTGGAACGAATGACCTGTAGATGATGCCAGTGTTGATAAGTATCCTATTCTGGAAAAGCGTCTATCCTTATGTACACCGAGATGACTATTCCTGTGCCCAACGTAGCTCATGTCTGACGTCTGATGTCTGAATATGGTGGGTATATAGTACAAATTGCTCGTATGTTGTCATAGTATCGTACAATATAAATCTCATATGTCTCTTCAAATCTCGCCCCAACTGCCCATGGGGCCTGCCGCCGCAATCAAGGACCCGGTACCTACAGAGCCCGCGCCGACATCCCAGTAATGCCGAGATGAACAGCTGCTCTTGCGGACTGATCTGCGCGTGCTCTGGCTGGCGCAACTCGAGGCGTGCCTATAATGCACCGGGCTGGTAGGTGTACTGGCTCTGAACGCACGTCGCTCGGTGGGGCGGGACCTGGATACCAAAGGATGATGTTGACGCACCCTCGCCGCTTTGGCTGCCGCATCTACTGTGCTGGAAGTGGCAAGGTGCGAGCTCCCCGACACACCCCCTGAGCTGGGGCGGGACAAGAATCGTGACCGCAGATACCGGAACACCAGCCTGATGTCCAGATCTTGTTCCCACTCCTCTTTGGTGAACGTCGTGCTGGCAGTGTTATCGCCTTGAATTTGGGAGGTTTCTTGGCTTGCAGTGGCCGCAGCTTGGGCCTGGGGAATGCTTATTGGCTGCGACTGATGTGCCAAGGTGGGTTTGAACTCGGGCAATACAGCAGATGCATCGCGAGCTATCGACGCCTGTGAAGCATCATTTGCCGTCTCGGGTATTGGTGGCAGCCCAGCGTATGGAATTGGCATCTGCTGTATCCGTGAAAAGGTCGAAAATGCCCCTGGATGCTCAGATAACTGATGGACAAACGATCCAAGCTCTCGGGCTATGCGCTCAAGTAAACGAAGTTGCCAGGTAGACTCGGCCAGGTTACTCGAGGAAATGTCGCCCGTATCGTCCCGTAATATTCTTGACATCTTCGGCGTAGAGGATAAATCATCTTCATCTGGTAAAGCGTCGCCAAACAGCACTGACAATACCCTGTCGTCGATGCCCAAGAGATCCCGTATGACCTTTCGCGTGATGCGACTCCACGCACCCTCGGGTTCACTCGCGAACACGCTCGCATGCTCGTCGTGCCATGCCTCACTGTGGTCCACGTCGTCTATCGCGTTGGCTTCGGGCACTACTGGCTCCTCCAGGCTCCGTCCCGCTTCCTGGACATGGAGAGCACTGACTGCTGAGCGTCGACGCCGGGTTTCCTTTTGTATTTCTTCGAGCAGGAAACGGCTGTGTTCCAACCTCCACGATTCTATGCGTTGCATCTTATCGATATCGCATTCCTCGCCCATCAACTCTGCCTGGGCCAACTCCTGGCTTTCTCGGCGCCTCTTTATTCTGCGAGGATTGTACTGTTCAAAGGCATACAGCCTATCCTGCATATCCTGCCCTATCCCCTCATGATCCAGGCGAAACGAGCCCAAGCCATCGTGGGCAGGCAGCACAGGTGTCGACTGGGCGACACCATCAGCATGATGGTTGGCGAAGTTAGGCACCGTACGGAATTCTGGAAGATGACTGTCTAGGCTGTCCAGTTCTGCGTCTTCGTCCTCATCCTCGTCTGCGTCCAAATCATCGATAAGACTGGCGGAATGGTGCTGATCGATACTGTTCTGCGATCGCACAACTGAGTGGATACTGCCCAGGTCGCTTAGTTGCGAGCGCCCGGGTGTGGACTTGGTCTGGTGTGTGGTAGTGAGATAGGACGTGGTAGTCCCGGCATCGGTTTCGGGCGAGAACAGAACCCATGTTTGTGATTCTTCAACGGCTTGAGGGATGGCTTGAGAAGCCGGTTGCGTGTCGTCCTCGTCGACAGAGCGGTAAGGCCGTGGTATAGGCTGGTGGGTTGGTTGGTGGAACGCCATGACAGCAGCGCGGCTCGAGGTACTGTACTGTACTGCGTGCGATATGTCCCACTGGTCCGAGACCCAGCGGTCGCGCGCTCAGTACCAAAGGTTCAGGTGGGATGAAAAGGCGTGGTCTTGATCAGAGCAAGCTGGACAAAGGCTCGTCGGCGCTGGGTTATATGCACACAAAGAGTCCAGACGAGAGCGAGAAGTCGAGTTTGACGGAGCAAATGATATGGAACAGAGACACGGGTTCTTGGATGGAGGGGTCACGCTAATGGGTAGAACTTATTAAGGCTGGGACAGCTGCAAGCCAGAATAGAAACAAAACACGTCGTGCAGGTTGGGTTTGAGCGAGTTATCCTGCAGGTAAGACAGCTGAATGCCTCATACTGTACTGCAATGCAACCAGGCCGGGGGTGATAGATAACGAGGACGGCGCGGCCTGCATATCTCGAACGAATCGCATGGAGTGGCTAGCTGGCCATCGAGTACCAACAAACCGGTCTGGTGTACTTGGGCTGGCCTGCGGGGGCCGTCATTCCTGTTGGAACGAACGGGAAGAGGCAGCGCAAAGAAGAAAAAAAGGCCAGGGATCCAATGACGGAACGGGGTCAGCTGGGCCTGAGCTGGGCCCTCGTTTTGCGCGAGTGACTTCACCTCCTTTAGTGAAGTGGCGGTCGGCTTGTACCACGATACCCTGCCCCCAACCACCAACCTGTCTGTTGTGTGTGATCTACCTAGCAGCCAACTAGGCGCAGGCGTAGGGGTCCCCTCCGATACATTGACGATGTGCCGCATCAACGACAGGCAAGTACTACAGCCTCTCTCTACCTTGTTCGAACACGGTCATTTCATTTCGTTTCTATATCCTACCACTCTCCCTGTCTTACGATACATACTGGTGAAGGCTACATACGTCCATGGCATGCAAGATAGGTACATATTTACACAATAATATGCGTGAGTTGTCAAGAAACTGGACCGCTTCGCTGTCCAATCCGTTCAATGGTTCAATGCAGGTGTCATTCTGCTAGGAGATTCCGATACCATGCACCCGTCCAGCCGGCCATCAATGGCCAAGCCCCAACTTCTCCGCCCAACAACTGCTGTTATTCGTGCATGTTTTGCTGGGCAGCTAGCTGGAGAGCACGTAATAGAGTCTGATCTTACATGCTATGTAGAATGGTAAACCGCGCCATCCATCGTAAAATATGTCCAGACATCGTACGGAGTAGGTATGCAGCCTGCAGAATTCGAGTATGGACGACGCGGCCAGCCGTGGTCTTTTCTCGACATGCCTTAGCAAATACAATAACATTGGAGGCTTTGTACGTACATAGCCCAACTGTCAAGCCATCAGTCATGGTCTGGCACATTCGCTTGCGGCGCCTCGAAAGCTTGTTGCTCCCTGGATCCTCTCAAGGGTTCACCACTAGTTACCGAGGTACCTTCAACGGTCGCTCCCAAATGACCCCAAGCTGGTCGGTCATATCAATCGGTTGAGCAAGGAAGTGGTGCCGGAATTCTACGCAACATCAACCGATCTCGGGGCTGAATTTGGGACGAACGTAGCACAGCAGCGGTAGCCTTGATAAAAGCATATCCTGGATTTGTTGCGCGTAGATCGACCCCCCCCCCAAACCAATGCCATCTACCCACTGCCATCCTGGCCCCAAGAGCCCAAGGAGTGAAAAATAGTAGCAGAGAATCGACCGTTAGAAGCCCTTTACGTGATTCGTCAATCGATATCATGATGGCTGGGAGGTTTCCAGCACCCTAGGCTCGAATGCCACTCTACATGACTCAAATGACCGGTGCGAAAGCCGGCTTTGCATAGATAGTCTGTCCTCTGCATCATCGCAAACCTACGTCTTAGTACGTTTGGACTATTATGTACTACACATATGTCACGTTACTAACATATAATTACCAAAACGTGTCGGCGGCAAACCAGTTGATGGCGATACTCCTCGAATAAAAACACGGTCAACAAGCCGGTTGCAGGGAGGAAGGCCGGCTATCTGGCTACCTTTAGAGACGGTTGGGCGAGATCCCGTCCGCGCATGGCTTTAACCAAGCCAGATGCTAGCAGCCCTCTCTGCTTTGCTGCAGTTATATCGATGACTTTGGTTTGCCCATCGGTACGGTCAATCCCCACTACGATCTGTGATGGACAGGAGTTCAGCGGACTCGTATGTATCCCCTTGGACCTTGGACGGATCCCCATTACGTAGCTCTACCGACCGGAGTTAGGTCTGGTTCTCCAAGGAACTATCGAATGGAGAAAGCCATGGCGATTACAGGCATTATAACTACATTCGTACATACGGGATGACGAACTGGAGGGCTCGGGCATGCTCAGAGCACTCTGGTGTCAAGCACAGGTGGCACTCGGACTGTAATCCCGATTACCGGGTTCACACGATTCAAACAGTAGCACCCAAGTCACGTTGTAAAGCAGCATCCGAAGAAGGTCCATGAGTATCAAGTGTTTTGTTTGTGTTTGCAAATGCAAAGATCCTCGATTGACTGTCGTTACACAGTGCTATTCAGTAGCCGAATTAAACGCCAATCCATTTCCCATTGCTCATGATAACTGAATCCATTCTTAAGCGCTGAAGGCCTCGGGGAATCGCTTCATGTTCTCAGCCAGAGAGCCCTTGTTGGAGAGGAACTGAACGTAGGCACCGTCAACCTTGACGCGGCCAGCGGCCTTCTTCTCCAGGTACTCCTCGCGGCGGAGGGGAGTGAAGCCCCAGTTCTTGGAGACAATGATCTTCTGGCGACCGGGGAACTTGTACTGGGAGCGGCGGAGAGCCTCGAGAGCGATGGCACGGTCTGGTAGTTTACGTTAGCATGTGATATTTGGGATAGTCAAGGTGGTAATGCTTACTGGAGTCACGGGTGCGACAGCTGAAGAGAATCTGGCCGATGTTGACACGGGCAACGGTACCGTTGGGCTTACCCCAGGCACCACGCATACCAGTCTGCAGTCTATCGGCACCAGCGCAAGACAACATCTTGTTGATACGGACGACGTGGTAAGGGTGGGCACGGACACGGAGATGGAAGCCTTCCTTTCCGGCGTACTTGACGAGGTACTTGTTGGCGCAAATACGGGCGGCCTCGAGGGCCTCGGAACTCAGCTGCTCATACTCGTTGGAGACGAGGTGGATGCAGAGAGGGAAGTCGTCAACGTTGGCGCGCTTGCGGCCAAGATCGAAGATTCGGATCTTGGGGTCGGGGACACCACGGTTGAACCGGGACTTGGGATACGGCTGGAATATGACAGATTAGTGTCTGGAATATCCATGGATTGCACCCATCAATATCGCACTGCAGATTGCAGGGGGAAAAGACAAGGAATGAGACACCGTCGGGTTGTGCGCAGGTCGAAGTAGGAAGAAGATATTCCCATCTTCAACTTGGCTCGATCCTCGGATGCGTCACAAATTGCTGGCCTGCAAGATCCCACAAAGCCACGCAATTCCGCCATGTCCTTCTCCTTCTTCGCGCAGAGCATCCTCGCAAGGCATCAGAATAGGCTTACCTTGTTCTTGCAGTATCGGTAGCAACGGGCGGGACGACGAGCCATCTTGACGGTGTTTCGCGATGTATCGTTATCTGGGGTTTTGGTGGTGGGCGTTGAAGTTGATTGAAGTCGTCAGAAAAGTGAAGTCCACCCACCAGAAAATTGATAGATGCGTGCACTGCCTGCGCGGGCGAATTCCTAGGGTGATTTGAAATCAAATGACAAACTCCGAAGTGGCGGCCCGGCAGCTGTGATTGGCTCAACCACAGCTGGTTTTAGTGGAGACTTAGGGCTGCTCTTACCCTTTGCCCGAATTTTGGTACCCCACGCTCCGACCCTACCTGGACTTTTTTCCGACCTGGTTTTATCACGACTCGAATTGCCCAGTCCAGCTTGATCCTCAGCAACGACAAGAATAATTCACCACCCACCAAGTCCGTCAAGTCACCAACTGTCGCAATGGCCATCAAGAAGAACAAGAAGGACTCGAACTCCTTGAGCTCGCAGTTGGCGCTGGTCATCAAGTCCGGAAAGGGTACGAGAACTTCGCCGCACACAAATTTGCCATGAGGAATATGCATTACTGACTCCCCTCTTCCAGTCACTCTTGGCTACAAGAGCACCCTCAAGACTCTCCGCACCGGAAAGGCCAAGCTGGTCATCATCGCCGGCAACACCCCCCCTCTGCGCAAGTCGGAACTCGAATGTATGCAATCCCCGAAGAAGCCGCACTTACAGCGTCTGGAAGAAAACATACTAACGAAGTCGGATAGACTACTCTATGTTGTCCAAGGTCCCCGTGCACCACTTCGCTGGCTCCAACGTAAGTACAATCCACTCCCTTGGGTACAGTCATGGGTGATAGCCTATGCTACTTCTCCCAGTCTCCATGCTATGCGGGCTATACACGCCTTCGCTACATGAACCCAGCGAAAAAAGTCTCCTGTAGACTTTGGAGGGTAAACAGTCGGCTAACAAACCACCCCTTGAACAGATTGAGCTCGGTACTGCCTGCGGAAAGCTTTTCCGCTGCTCGACCATGGCCATTCTGGATGCCGGTGACTCTGACATTCTGGCCGACCAGCAGTCTTAGATTTGACGACAACGTGTTCATTCATCGGCGTTAGGGTTACGGTCTGGGTTAAAAGTCATGCCCTCATGCCAACCGGTCAAAGGGGCCAAAAATTATTTGCTTGCAGTTTTGCAAGGCTTTACGATCTCCTACGTCTAGGATGCATCTCGATTAGTTAGTCACAATCTGATACCGAGCGTCGAACTGGACAATGCTCCTGTTGTCAGCAAATGACACACAAAGTGATACCCAAATGGAGTTTTATGCTGTACCCCTCAATGTGCCTGGGTGTTATGCCAATACGTAGTCCGTGGTGATGGATATCCTGGTTTTGGCCCTCTCGTGGGCAATTTCGTGCACTCCGTAGACCTCGGCATCTCCCCGGGCGCGGAGGATTTTATCCCCTTTTGCCAACCTACAGCCTGTAATATGGAGAAGGTAGGATACTTCAGAATATGCTGGAACTTGGGTGACGAAGGGGTGTCCCACGCGGCACAAGCCCTCACCGTCCGAAGATCTGGCCGAAGCAGGCAAGACGCTCCATTTACGGGCCGCACTCGTAGTTGCCATTTGGCAATCAAGGGAAGATGTCTGATGCATCTTCAAAGGCGATGCGTGAAATATAAATGTTCCGATGCCAGCTTTCTCATCGCCGTCAGCTATCCCCTTACTGGCTGCTCGCAGTGATCCGAGCGGAACCTAAAATCAAGTTCATGCAAACGCGCTCTTTTTTGGACGTATCCCACTAGTACTATGGATGCCGCCCGCCACGGAGCAACGATCGTTGAGCAATTCCAAACTCGGATACCCCTTTCGATTACATACAGCGTACATGAACACTTGGGGCATGTCCGCCAGGGGCAGATTCCAAGCTGGAGAATCTCGTGGTGAGCCTGCCAGTGAAGTCGCTAGTACGAGTAGGGTAGCTCAGGAGACAGAATTTGTGGGGCCTTGCGTTCACGTGATGGGGCGCCAGGCAGCGTGGCACGTACAGGGCGAGGCATGAACATGGAGATTGCTGCTCAGGGTGTAATATAACATTGCTATAGTGTCTGCGAATTGTTTCCACTTGGGTTCCAGAATAGGAGGGACACGCCGAGGACAGGCAGACAGGGCACGGGGAGAAACGATTCCCATCTTCGGGCTGTCCAGGCATTAAGAGGTCCAGGATGTTTCAACGACTCCCCAAGCAGCCAAGGGACAGTAAATTGCCGGTCTGGACTTGTGGATCAAAACGACCACACGATCCCAACCCGATCCAGTCTGATTCCAGGGTCCTGGAAAGTCGGTGATAGGCAAGCGGGAGGCGGGAGGAAAACAATGTTTGTTGTGTACGCCAGCGCAGCACCATGGGATTGAAGAACTAATATCTTGTCCCGTCTCGTTCGCATTTTTCCTGAGACTCTGAGCATTCCGTTTCTAACAATACCAATCTCGATTTGCTTCCCAAGTGCAACCCAAAGGGCAGCGAGATTACCTCCGTTATAGGCCGATCAAGTTTCAGGGTCTTGCTACTACTACTGTACACGGCAATTCGAGCCCAGCTGCCACTCAGCACCAGCGCAGAGCAGAACAGAGCAGAACAGAGCAAAGCGACTGCACGCCCTACTTAAGCGTTGGATTCGAAACTGGATTAATCGCACCGAAGTGGCTGAGTCGAGCCGACTGACATGCTTGGATCGAGAGTTGTCAGCCAATCCTCCTTCCAGTTTCTGACACCGCTCAAGTGTTAAATATATCGGAGTTGCGCAGCTAGCGTGGACTGGCAGCTGAGGAAGACTGGATACGTACCAGACTCTATTGCTTTCTGTACCTCTCGCTCCAGCCTCCATCCATACGCCCGACCCTGCCAGCCCGTCGCGCTTTCGCATAACGCCACCATAACGGACGAAAAGGAGCAGGCAAACGCAATTCGAATACGGAGGGCTACATCATTCCTGACATAACAGAACCTTATGCTCGGCAAGTGCGTGTTGGGTACATGAGGTACGGCAACACAGACACCCAGACATCCCGAACCGGAGCGCCATCCATCCACCTCCACCCAGCCCTGGCCAGTACCCAGACCTGTACCCAGGCCAGTACCCAGAACTTCACAAAAATAGCCCACATCGCGCTACTGGGCTAGAGCTAAGAACGGACTAACGTTGCGGCAACGTCTGTACGGTCACACCAAAAGTCGGGTGCATTGCATTCAATTACAATCCCATTACTTCCTCCTGCAAAGTCCCCCCCAAGCCCAGTCTCCAAGTCCAACCCAAAGCCAGGTCAAGGGCCCCCAGAGCACGAGCACGAGCAAATCGCAAAGGAGAACATTGGCCTGCCCGTTCCAACATTCTTCAACATTGACATAGCAACCAAACATCAACGTTTTCTCCCCCTTCCCTTCTTTCTCTCTTACACCCCCCAAAACGCCAGCCAACTTTGCTGCCGTTCTTTGACCGCCATATATATACACTTCTACCTTTTAGTTTTGCAACAACCGGCCAACCAACGGAACGCCGTACTCGCGATCCGAGACAGTGATACCATTCCCCCATCACAACACGCATATACCCCCCCCCACACACACACACGTTCGCTTTGGCAGTTGTCGTGTTTTAAAAATGTCGGCCGTCACGAAGAAACCCCCTTCCGCGGGTATTGGACGCCTGCCCGATAGCAGCCCCTCTGCTGATAGAGCCGCCTCGCGCAGCACACCGCGTACCACGGCCCCGGTGTCCCCTGCTGCGGCTGGCCTGAACACCACGCCCTCCAGGAACCGATCCATCAGAAGCGGTACTCCCGTTTCTGCACGGGCGGCTGCCGCCCATCGCCAGTCCTCCTCGCTGAGCATCTCTTCTAACGAGGTCGACGAAGCCGCACGTGCGGAGACGGTCGCACTCATCGACGATCTGAAGGTCAGATTAGAAAAAGCAGACGCTACGTCGGAGCAGTTCAGGAAACAGGCTGAGGTCCTGCAGTCGCGACTTGACGAGACTTTGAAAGAGCAGGCCAAGTTCGAAGAGCGGGTGCATGAAAGTGAAGAGCAAATCGAAGCCCTTCGAAATGAAAAGCGCGAGTCGGCAAGGCAGATGCGCGAAATGGAAACCATATACGAGGCCGAGCGAAGCTCCATGCTTAAGGAGAAGGAAGAAATGTCCAACCGTGAGGAAGAGATGCAGTCCGTCATCAACAGGCTTAAGGATACCATTAACCAGAGGAATGTGGATGATGAGTATCGACCCTCGAGACAATGTAAGTATAATCCCATGTGTACCCCATACTTGGCGCAAAGACTAACAGGTCACCCTTCTCAGCAAATAATTCATCTCCGACGGTAGAGAGCGGGAACTTCGCTCCGCCGTCTTCAGTCCAGCGCAGTGATTCGAGGAACAACTCGAAGCTGCTTCTTCAAAAGGACAAGTTGATTGAATCACTCCGACTCGAGCTAGCTGAAGCTCAGATTAAGCTTGTTGAGTCCGAAAACCAAGGGGGCGGGCGCCTGCATGAGGTCGAGCGCTTATTGATGGAGGCGCGCATGGCTAATGCACGCCTCATGGAGGATAACGAGTCTTACCAGCTGCTTCTGCAGGAGAAGACCCTGCACGGAGATTTTGGCAAGGGCGATTTCAGCTATATGGGCGTCTCTGCCAACCAAGACGCATTGAGCGCCTTGGAGGGCCGCTCCAGTACCGGTGGCGAAGCACCTGCCGAGCCCAACAACACCAACAACAACAACAATGCCTCTTCCTCTCTCGGTGCCAGCCTCGCAGATGAGCTTGGCGATGCTGCGGATGACTTGGCCGTTTCCACGGTAGACGACGGAGAGCACCAGCGTCGCCTTGAGGGCGAGATTCGTGCGATGAAGGATCAGAACAAGGCTCTCACGTTGTACATCAACAAGATCATCGAGCGTCTCCTCCAACACCAGGAATTTGAGCACATTCTGGACCAGTCATCTGATCCCAAGTCCGCCGGTGCAAACGTTAACAAAGAACTGCCGACCACCCCTCTGGATAGCCAGCACCCAGGGGCCTCTTTCTTGGCTCGCGCCAAGTCTGCCATGGGCAACAGTCCTCCCCCAGCAATGGCTCCCGGCGCTCGCCGTCCTCGACCAATGAGTTTCATACCCTCTACCAACACTGCCCACCACGACCCGGATACCGCACCTAGCATCCCCATTGGCCTCGCCCGGTCGGCTTCCTCGCGCCGTCAACCAGGCCGTCCTATGAGCGAACAGATCATCGGCGCTGCCGGCATCGTGAACGCCATGTACAAGGGACCCGATGGACCTATGTCACCAACACTGTCCGCGGGCCGTAACAGCGCCCAGTTCTTCAGCGGTGCCGGCACACCGCGGGCCGCGTCCATGGGCAACAGCGCCCCTACAGCGGGCAACTTCCCGGGCATGCGCAGCGAGACTAGCAGTGTCTCCGGCGAGAGTGCCGGCGGCGACGCGTCGAACACCAGCGCGAGCCAGAGCCCACCGCGCACTATCGGGTCAGGCCACAGTGAGAGCAAGGGCGGCCACGCTACCTTTGCGGGCAACAAGCCTCGGCCCCTACGACTGGTTCAGGAGAACGCCCCAGCCCCGGAGCAGAACAAGCGTGCCAGCTGGTTCGGCTGGGCGCAGTCGGCTCTGGCCAACAGGGCGGCCAGTGAGGGCGGTGCGAGCGAAAGCATCAAGGAATAGGTACCCTTGCCTCGCTTGGTCCCGGCTACCACCTCTGGGCGGGTGTCAGTCAAGTAAAGCAGTGTCAGAGGAGGAGACCTGATCGGCCCGGGACGGTCATTGGTGGTTGTGGATACAGAGCAAACATGACAGCAAGATGAATTGGCATGTTAGTATGATAATTCCCACGGGACGAAAGCATGATGATCATGAGAAAAAGATTGTTGCTAGTCAGCATTACTTACATGGTGGAAGGAGATTGAAGTTAGTTGGGTAGCGGGGGCGGAGAACATGGCAGCTGGCATCATTTGTGTCGGTTAGAGGTGTGGGCAGTAAGTTCTAACGATAATGAGGGTTTTACACGTATATAAATTATTTATAGTCTTAAGTATGCAGGTGCGAAATCTTCTTTTCTTTTTATATACAGTTGACTCTTCTATCATGGTGAAATCTCGTGTCTCGGTGTTTAGGTGAAGGGCTGGGTTGTCTGGGAAGATAATCTGCTGGACAAGCACGGTTGATTCATAGACGCCGGCTGGCGAGAGATGTTTTGGCTTGGCCCTTGGGTATGTCAACTCTTGTATGTATTCCTGCGAGTGTGAGCGCATTATTGGAAATGGTTGACATGGTGTCGCCTGGGTGCCTCATTGTTGAGAGATATGACAGACTAACGTTTTCATGGATGTTCGATATGGATAAGTACCTATCTACCCGGTATTCTTGAGAATACACATCAATGCCACGCATTCCCCATTTTCAATGGAATGCATCGACCTTCTCCAGGCTCGTTGCCTCCTTCCCAATCAGATAGTGATGCTACATCAGGGGCGAAATGATACCCCCTGTGAAGGTGGTGTAGTTTGCCGATCAGGGACGTTGAACTCTATCTCAAACCTTATCGTTAGATTGACAACAAGATCTTCCACCCGCACGAACGTGGCTTTGGCTACCCGCTTGCCTCTGTAGTCGAGAGAAGTCTTGGCCTGGCGGTTGCTTTTTCGGATTGCTTACCTCGAATGGTGAAAACATTGCATACCTACGACCGTCAACCCCTAGGTCACGCAACATATTCTAACAGTTGGTCGTCAAAATGCCTCCAACTGTTCCGTCTTTAATTTCGCATCTGACACGCCTCCATCTCTGACAACATCGCCGGTACGAACTGTGTTGTCTCAACCTAAAACGACATCGTGATAGAACCAATAGTCCAAAAATGTAAGCGAAGCTTCCGAAGTAGGTATGCCATTGCTATTGACTGTGACTGTTGATCACCTCTTACTTGCCCACTTGCGCCATCCTCTTATTCCGTTTATACAGCCTGGCATGATACGGCATCATTTGCACGTCTCTTGTACTCTACCCGAATAAGCCAAGGCAGCATTATGGCAGAGGTACTGGCGAGGTGTATGATGCAAATGTCTTTCCAACTTCTTCCGTTGGGTAAAGTGAATAGCCCCAGGCCATACAGCCGCCCCAGAGGTCGATCTGTCTATGACGGGAATTGGGAACAATCAAAGGAGTGCCGTATGAACTTGAGGTGGAGCGACTAGGTTTCTTGGACGAGTATCCTGAGGGGCAGGCACAGGTCTACACACAGCACCAGCAAAGAACGCCCCTTACTGTCAAGAGGCCGAGGAGCCAAGATGACCCTCGAACATTTATGGGCTCAGGGGTGCATACAACTATCGGTGAAATGATTAGGGAAAAATGTAGAAGGGTAGTTGCAGGTGTCTTTCTTTTGAGTCTGCTGTGCGACTTGCGCACCTATGCGATGATGATACCTTGACCAGACCTTCTCGCTATAGAAACATGGCGCTTTACAATACAGAGGGGGAGAGGGTCTGGACAGCTGCAGCAATATGTATAGGCAGAAGCCACATAGGGTTGTAGGGGACAGAGACTGCCCGAAGAAGCTGCTCGTGCTCCTCAGCATTGTGTGATGCGTGCATTCTATTTCGAAGACCACTAGGCAGATGAACGGTTTATCGTCTGGATGCCATACATGTTATTGTATTTGGGATAACGTTTCCTTGCTGATCTTCCTGGAATCGTCATAAAATAGCCGCCATATTGTATATATATTAATCTGACCGTGTGATGGACGTGGTTTGGTCGTAACCCACATGGGCTCGATGCAGGAAGCAATCATGTGACAGGGCGATGTCCCTGTCGCATGTTGTCTGTTGCTTCATATGCATCATGACAGTGTACAACAGTTGCTGCCATCGCTTCGTATATGGACACATCGCAGTCTCGGATGTTCGATCAAGAGTCACGCGCTCCTTTTCCAGGCATGAGAAGGAGGAGAAGGATGTAGCCACATGTGGCAGAGCTGGTTCGACGTTGGCTCTGCATATATGTATACTTACTCTGCATCCGTGTATGTTGGCATTTCGAACCAATGGTAGGAAGCTCTGGACATGTGCCCCTATAAGACTGGCTGTAGAGCACGCCACGTCACTTTGGTGAAGAGCTCGCGTGAACCGTAGCTTTCCACCCACGGGCAACTCGAATGAGGGCAAAATCAGGGAAGTTGGTGAAAGGTCGAAACGTTCGAAGCCATGTTATCAGCCTGATCGAAAACACATAGACCCATGTGGGCGGTATCAACGATCCCCTTTACCTACTTACACCCTACTGGCCCACCGACAGTACGAGGCAATCATCCTGCGAATCCCATATCTCCCCCACACTCAATTAGGCACCGTGATGTCTGAACCATTGAGCCACTTTGACCAGCAGAGACATGCATGCATATCTCACACCGAGCGAAGTCGAGGTGGGCTAGTGCGGGACGGGAAGGAGGAAGGGGGAAAGCAGGGAAAGACAAATATAAGCCATACTCATTTAGAGGAGAAAAACGTCATCGCCGACCGGTCGACCAGATCACCAAATCTAGGACAAAAATGCGTCTTGGTGGTGTAGGAGTGCCCAGCCGATTGGTAATCCTCCCACACAGCTTGGGCTCTCTATTGCTGCGGGCGGTAGTTAGCGAGCCTATAGCCATCTCGGGTTCCTGCGCAGATGACCCAAGTCCAGTCCAGAACGGGACGCCGGGACAACACAGCAAGCACACAGAACCAGACAAGAATGGACTGTGGGAATCTGACATGCGTAGCGACAAGTCAGATTGGAGAGATGATGGTGGATGCTGTGGTGACAGTCTGGCAGAATACAACTGGCGAGAGGAGCCCAAGGCGCAGCCCGTCCAGACGGCCCGTTGCTTAGCATTATGTCAGATCATAGTGTCAGACGACTTGCCCGCAATGGCTATAAGCGTCTATGTGCCTGTTTCTATTTAGGCAGAGCACGTGTATTGGCTCGCTGATGGGAGACAGACGCAGTGGCAGTGTCTGAGTAGGTAGGTGCCTTGTGGCCATTCAATATGCCAGAGACATGGGCGGGTGGTCCCGGATCTACTGGCTCCCGGCCGTACGCATGCAGATGGGTTCTCTGGCATATAGGGTTGTGAGTATACATGGCTGTCCAGTCGGTTAATGCCTCATTACTTGTCGAGAGGATACACGACAAGCAAAATCCGCTTAGATGCAGGGAGGAAGATGAAGAAGCCGACAACTGCGCAAAACTTCCCTCACGTGTGTTGGTTGGCTATCACGGAAGTCCGGTTAAACCAGCTCGGAATGCTACCCTGAATCAAGGCTTCTGGCCAAGTCACCAATCGATTTCCTCTCTCTCAACCTGCGATACATTGGCAAAGACAGTAAGCGATACAACATTGAGAACAGTCACATAATCGGCCCGCCCACTTGTTCTCTTCTGACAGGCTGACGAGACCTGCGGTCTTCTTGGGCATCTATCAATGTGCTAGTAAGCGCTGGCACACAGGGCAAAAATATAAGCAATACTTAATATAAAGCCACGAGGCTGAGTAAGAATTCTCCAATACGGAGTATGTGCATCTCGATTCGGTTATGTGCCATCTCATCATACTGTCGGTCTCCTTGCCAAGAAGACCATCCGCGCATGCGTGCGTGTGCGTCCTGATCCCAACCTCTTAATTTTCCTGTCAGAAGTGCATTGAGGAGGGTACCTGGGCAACGGATAGGAGGGGGATGTGCGTGGAAATCGGCGCCTCTGCCAAATGGCGGTAACCAAGGATCGGTGGGGTGCAGGCCTTGGGACCTGCTAGGCCTGCAATTCACGATGCAAAAACAATCAAATGCAAATGCAAATGCAGGCAGAAAAAGCTCGAGGGGAGGGGGGGGAGGGGCGCCTGGTGGCAGCGTGGAGTAGAAGCCATATGGAACAATCCGTAGGGCTTCAGCACAGCTCTTCTGCTCCAGGGCCAAGTCGCGGGTACTTCCTCGGCACTTCTCCAGCGCCTGGGGCCTTCACTCATCAGCCTGTAGGTCGCTGGTAGCCACAACCTGCCTGCAGAACTGCCTGCCCGCCAATGCCGGACGTTGTACTCCCACATTTCCCCCTACCCACTTCCCGGAGCCCCGGGAGCGTGGGAACGCATCTCTCGGCTTGTTCACCCACCACCTCCTTCCTTCAATCCTTCAATAGAACTCCCGACTTGTACCTGCCTCTCGTTGATCGTGGCATTTTTCTTCTTCTTTTTCTGTATAGCACACCGCATGTAAGTAACGTGGAGTAATAAACCGCGCAATGGGGGCCAGCCGGCTCCCTCGCGCATCAAATGGAAGAAGAAAGAAGTCGAGTATCTGAATACATACATCTACCGTAGCAAAGTAGGCTGAATAAAATTAAGTCTTAAAAGTGCAGTATGTACATTTGGGAATATCTCCATACCAAGTCAACGCTCAAGAGATGTTCAGTTGCCGTCGGAAACGCTTTCAACGTTTAGATTCCTAGTACTTTTCAACAGCCTTTTCTCCTACGGCACCTACGACAGCAGCAGCATTATGAACTACACCTACTTTATGGTACGGTATGTATATACTACATTAGATGGGATCGTTTAACTCTGTTGCTTTTTAGAAAAACTTGATGTATTTGGTAAGGAGAGGTAAGCATTACTCGAGAACGTCGTACCTACCAAAGCACAATTCTCGTCAAATCCGGATGCGCCAGAGAGAGATATGGCTCATCAACTTGCGGTGCTCGCTCTCTGCAGGATTCGGCGGAGTACCGCAGATAAACCACGAGTCTCAGACAAGAGCTGAGATTAGCGTGGAAATGGCGCTGTCTAGACTTTGACAGTCAGGGGTGCCGGGGTAGGGAAGGGAGGAAAATGTGTGCCCTATTTCCCCTACTAGCACCAGACTTGCTGGGAATGGAAGTCAGAAGACGTTTCTGTTCCATCCGCGATACATAGTGTACTTCCAGCGAATACGTTTCGGGTACGGATAGGTTGGCCCGAAACGGACCAAGACTTTTTACAATTACTGGTAGAGAAGCGATGACGAAAACGGAGATCTCCCGACGGACATTTCCTTTTTGGCCGGAGTTGGAACACTTCAATGTGACCATCAACAACTGCCTTCTACAACCAAGGTGTTCCTTCGGCTCCTGCCTGCCTGCTGATGGGTTGCTTGACTTGACTTGCCCTACGGTTTTCGCTTGGATCCGAGCTGTCGGGGTGCTGTGCTGTGCTTACCAGCTGACGATGCATGATTGGCCGGCAATCACCTGCACCAGTTCACCTTCGAGATCCTTTACTGGTGCACTATTATGACGCGTTGACTGGCATATGGATGAAGAAACCTCATGCCTCTTCGCCCGGGACCATAATTCTATTGATAGATTATGAGCACTGAGCATCGAGGTACATATCTCCATACCGGTTTCCATCCATCATTGGTTATGAATGCTGGCTCTTGCACGTAGATGAGAGGAGGCATCGCATCGGGGATTACCTATCCACGTGAAACCAAAAGGTCACCATGTCGGCCTGCGAATAAAAGAGGCCATTTCCCGACATCTGTCTGGTTTCAGCGCAATTAACCTTAGCCGCAGGTACTTGCTTGCTTAGCAGCAGTCATACATCATTGTCGGTCAAATCGATCAATCGAAGGAGGGAGTTAGGCAGGTTAGCTGCTTTACCTTGGGCTTCTAAGTAAGTAGCCTGCCATCTGTTGGTTAGGCCGTAGGGGAGCGAGCGAGTGACTGTCTGACTGTATCGGGTCTGGACTTGGGAGGAGTACTTCAGGTACGGCTAACGGGTACGCATCCGGGAGGTATGAGCACTGTAAGGAGGCACTTTATGTATGTCTGCATGTGGTTGAACGGGGGATGCGGCCAACCAAACCCTGGTCTTTGGCGAAAATTGCTGTACAAGTACAGTGTCGGATTCTGAGCAGCAGATGTACAGTAAGTACCTGCGCTGAGATGCATCGACACCAAGCCATCAATGTCCATCAATCAACCCCCCATCTCTCACTCTCTCACTCTCTCACCCGCTCACTGCGGGCGCCGAAACCCCCATTTCTCAACGTACAATTCGAGCAAGGTTTCTTTGATTATCGCTCTTCAGGCTAGGCTACCGACTACGACACACGACACCAGCACGCACTGGCTAGTCTTCTAGTCTGCTAGTATTGTATGCGACACAACTGACATTGTCTTTCTTTTCCCTCGGGCTGTCCTTCCCAGGTTACATCATCCGCCTGGATTGGTTTCCCCCCTTCTCTCTCGTTCGTTCGTGTCTGGTGGCCTATTTTGTAGTCTCCCGCCCGCTTGTCTGTCTGTTTTAGTCTGACGTCGACACGCCATCTCTACATTCTCTGTCAACTGAATACCACTCAACACTTGGAACATTGGAACGAATGCTGCCGCCCGCGGACGCCAAACTTCCCATCCACCTGCAAAACTCCACATTTCGTCATCCAGTTAGACCAGACGACGACTGTTTTTCCCACAACACGTCTGTCTGCATACTGCATTGCGACTCCTCTACGTTACGTACTTCTCTGCCGTACAGCTACAGCTACATACAGCTGCAGCGCCAGTTCAGTTCTTGGTCCTTGTTATCCATCTTTTTCACTACTCGCACCCCACGACCGGCACAATTCAGAGTTCAAACCCGTTGTACTCGCACCTCACTTAGCCCTTGCGATTGGTATAGTAGAAAGATCTATCGGCCAGCAAACAAATCATCGCGCCCCATCAGGACCCGGGATTTTTCTAAGCCTGAGTCTAGGGCATTGTGGGGGAAGACACATCCGGGACAAGAGCCTTAGGTAACCCTCCTACAGCGGCCATTTCCCTATTGCACCTGGAATCCACGGCTCAACGCTTGCCCCGTCATACGAACGTACGCATACGCGATACACCCCCTAGTCGACCATTCGCCCGGTCCGTGGTCCAGCACAGCAATAGTCCCACTGCCAGATTCATCATGATCAGCCGCCCTCGACCCACGAGCACCCGATTCTCAAGCTAAAGCAAACCTTGGGAGCCGTCGCAGAGGTTCCAGAGACGCCAGCCGTGCTTGCAAAAACCCTTGCCAGTGTCAGAGCCCACTCCAACACCCGCCAACATGGACAGGTCCGGTACCTTACCCAACAGCGCCAGCACTGCCGGTCTGGATGCCAGTGTCTCCAGCCTGAACTCAGTCGACCATGACGCCAATTTAGACACCCAGCAATCAAAGTGGACGTCTACAAACACCTCCCTCACAGCTTCACCTCTGGAATCCAGGGAGAGTTCGCCGGCGAGGACACACGGAAAGCCTACAACCAGGCCAACCCGCCCATCAGTAACAGCGACAGCCAACAGTTCACGGAAGAACAGCCTACAAGACCCGAGCCCCTCGAGGTCAAGGTCGGTTCAACACCCCACAGCACCTTCGCGGCAGCAGTTATCGTCGGCAACGACGCCTACGTTACCGCCACCTCCAACGTCTGAACCCATTCCACGTACACCGCAACCTCAGAAACCATTCGTTGCGACTGAGCATCCGAACAGCTCGCCTCGGTGGCCAGTATCGCCGCGATTGAAGTCGCCGCCGCCTGCCCTCAACAAACCCGCCGTGCCAACGCCCCAGCCGTTGCGCAAGAACGACCCGGAGCCTCCCGCAATCAATGTGCAGCGGGCGACACCATCACCAAATCCGCGCTCATCGGAAGCCTCGTCGCAGGCTGTTTCAGATGCCGAAGGTGACGACGGCGCTATGTTGCCCTCCGGCATGAGGACCCCGGCGAGAGGACCTAGTGGTGCCAGCTCGACATTGGAGACTGTCCAGGAGGTCAGCCAGCCAAACACTCCCGGTCCTGATCTTAATATGGCCATACAGAAGTTGTCACAAGCGGCAGCTGCGACCTCCGAAATGGCTTCTAGGTCCGATTCGGCCGTGAACAGGCCTGGGATACCTGGCAGGAATGGCGCAAACAGCGAGAGCGGCAGCGACAGTGGCAGCGTGAAGGCCACCACGCGGAGGTCCAGCTCTATTGCCCCGCCTCTGCTGCAGAGTCGGCAGTCAAGTTCGGCTCTGAAATTCGCTGGGAAGGGCCATACTACAGGGGAAACGTCATCGAAACATATCACAGTTGAGGAAGAGGAGGTCAACTCGATGCCGCGTGTAGCATTGGGCCTTAAAGAGCCAGGGCAAAGTGTAAGCGGGAGCTTGAAAACCAAGCCAAGTTCTGAGACGATCAGGCCGAAGAAGGAGAAGAAGAAGGTGACAAGGAAGCAGCCAACATCTGGCACGGGTGAGCCACCGAATTTACTTATTACGAGACCACCGAAGTTGCGCCACACTCAGTCGACAAGGTCGATCTCATCTGTGGTGTCTTCTTGTCGTTCGCCATCGAAGTTGTACGGCCAAGGGTCGTACACGGATGCTGTCACAAGTCCACAGCAGCTCTCCAAGACGGCATTGCGTTCTCCCAGCATTACTGCCCAAATGACCAACTTGCTAACAAGAGGCCCACGTGTAGCATCATCCAAAGCAGATATCTTCGAGGCTAAAGTCGCCAGCGCGGTCGAAGAAGCTAATTCATCAGATTCGGATGAAACCTTTGTGTATGACTCTAACCCACCAGATGTGAGCGACAGGCCACGGCGCTATCACTCTCGTACGCCGAGCGCGACGTCTATGGTCAGTCAGCTGGACCGGAATGGGTTGCGCAATATACATACTCTCGTTGAAGGCAGTGTAGCCGCAAACCCGGCGATCAAAAAAGAACATGAAATTCGTCAACACGTACAACAGCAACGGCGCTGAGAGTATGACTGGCGAGGATGATGGCAATGGGACAAGCCGCAGTAATGCTGGTTCGGCACGGGGTACCGGGCGCCATCACCATCATGCCGGTCGTTGGGGGCGCGGCAATGGCAGCAACCATCTCTCTCTCTTCGATACCGAGTCTCCCTTCCCCAATGCGGCACGCTCCAAACTATCTGGCAACACTTCCAGAGTCTCGTCGAACCCACCCAGCCCGCGCTTTCCGCCCCACCAAAGCAGACCGATGAACGGGAACAAGCGACAGATGACCATGGTCGGTGGCTACGATATGGACGATACAACGACTGGCGCCGATGACGAACGAACACCTTTGATACACAATGGAAACTCTATGCGTTCGAACAGATCGCCTCGGAGCCGGCGCGTGCAACGAGAGCAAGACTTGGAGTCGAGGTCGTACCATCGCCCACGGCCTTCTTTCCTTAATCGATTCGCGAGTTGTCTGGTCCTGACAGTGATGCTGCTTCTCGTTATTACCGGGGCGATTGGGTTCATGTTTGCGACTTCACAGCCTCTCCTAGATTTGGAGCTCGTCAAGATCTCCAACGTTCTAGCAAGTGAGCAGGAGCTTATGATGGACATCACCGTCAGAGCGCACAACCCCAATATTGTGGTTGTTTCAGTGGACGCGGCCGATTTGGAAGTCTTTGCCAAGTCACCTCATGCGGGGACTGATTCCGAGTGGTGGCGAAGTCCCCACGGGGATGATTTTGATATCCTCGATGATCCTCCAAACGATCCTCCAGTCGGTCCACCGGAACCTCCTGGAAATAAGTCAGCGCCCAACATGCGACTGGGCAATATTGTCACTCTCGATAGCCCTCTGAATTTTGAAGGGTCTTTCTTCCGTGCTGGCATATCAATGGCTTCGGGTGAGCTACGCCTTGCTCGCCCTGGAAACGATACGGACGGAGGTTCGGAGCGATGGGAGCGCATCCTGAATGACGAGTTCTTGCTTATCGTCAAGGGTGTACTGAAGTACACATTACCGCTCAGTCAACGCATCAGGAGTGCGACGGTGACGGCGCAGACGAAAGTGAAGCCGAACTCGGCGAATGACCCAACTTTACGACCTAATGGGACCGACTATGAAATCGGCATATCCTAACGACATTTCCCCTCATCTTTGAGGTCTTGATAATCGCAAACCTTTACCAACAATTCTTTTCATTTGTTGTCTGCTTTGACGATCATCATCCTTTTTTTGATTCTGTATATCGAGCGAGCATGGCATGGCATGGCATCACCGCATTTGGAGCTCCCGGCGTTGGATCTTTATTTTTCACCCCTCCCTGTTCTACACAACTCCAAATCGGAGAGAAGCCAGCGTTTATGCTTCTCGCCGCCGCAAGATTTGCATTTCGTTTGGAGGCGGTTAGTTCTGACGGGGCAAGGGCAACCCAAGATTTATGAAGGCGTCAAAGATTGGGCACCGCAACAACAGCAACAACAGAACCTGGACCACACGGCCATACACTGCTGGTAGTCATCATCATCATACCTTATGTTTTATTGTCACGTTGATTTTTATTTTTATCTTTAAGTATGTTGTTACGAGCGATGGGCAAATCCCCCCCAGAGAAAGCGAACGGGATTGGAGTTACAATATGTCTTCTTCTGCTTCGTTACTTGCTACCCCTGATTGCGAAAAAAGAAAAAGATTGATGAACTGCAGCAGAATTCCCTCCGAAAGGTGTTTGAGAGTAGAAAAGGAAATCAGAGCTCCTTCGCGTTTGGTGTGTGCATTATTGGAATCATTGCCGAAGCAGAGCAAAAAAGGAGATCATTACAGGAGAGCGAGCGCGGCATATCGTTGTGTGTTCTATACAAGCGAAGTTGAGGAGGATATACCCCTGTGGAGAATGCAGTGAAGAATGCAAGGAAGGCTGAGTTGAGTCGAGAGGTAGGAGCGACCAAGATGGTAGAAGACGGCTTGGGCTGTGTATGCATTTTATAAAGAGAATCCCCCCCAATCCTGACATCAATAGCTCGGCTTATGTGACTGACGTGTTTGTCGCTCCGGACCTATGGCGCGAAATACACGAGGGGGCTGGTCTGAGAGAATCGAACACATACGAACATTTTCGTCCCATAAAGGGCTTCGAACTTGATGACAACAGCACTGTTTGTTCGTATAGAGTTATATAGCTAACTGCTTGGGTAGATGAACCGATTTTAAGGGTATAATATTTATTGAAATTTGGCCAATTCTACGTCTCGGTACGTACCCGTCCGTCATCACACATACATACACACCTGACCAGAAGAGAGGGAACTCGCATTTTACCGTAACTCGGCC
Source organism: Apiospora hydei (assembly GCF_038363865.1). Classification (NCBI taxonomy): domain Eukaryota; kingdom Fungi; phylum Ascomycota; class Sordariomycetes; order Amphisphaeriales; family Apiosporaceae; genus Apiospora; species Apiospora hydei. The sequence goes on along the minus strand of NW_027117364.1, from coordinate 2,054,651 downwards.
GCCACCATCTTCAGGGTCTCCTCGACGCCCTTGCGCGAGTTGGCGGGCGTCTTGGCAATGCGCTGCCAGACCTCGCCGTGGCGGGGCTCGACGCTGACGCACTTGCCGACGACCTCGTCGCGCTTCTCCGAGGTGCCGTGCTCGAGGAGGAACTTGTAGTACCAGGCCCAGGAGTCGCCGAGGTCGGCGTCGCGGACGAGGGCCTTCTCGAACCAGTTCTGGGCCTTGTCGAGCTTGCGCTCGCCCCAGAAGATGCGGGCGACGGCCACGAGCAGCGTGGGGTCGTTGTCGACCTCCTTGATGGCCTCGAGGCCGCGGGCCTTGCGCTGGGGCCGCTGCGTCAGGTGCCAGATCTTCTCGGACCACAGCGCGCCCTGGGCGGGCTTAGGCACGTCGCGCAGGGCCCGCTCCATGAGCGCCTCGGCCTGCTTGGTGTTGCCGGCGCGGCGCTCGATGCGGACGCTCTCGCACCAGAGCTCCGGGTTCTTGGGGACGGCGAGGCGGGCTCGGTCGAGGACGGAGCGCGCCTTGGGGGAGCTGGCCTAGGGTCTCCTCGAGCCGGACGTAGAGAAGCCAAAGCGGGACCGAGGAAGGACAGGCCTTGACACCCGTGCCGTACGCCTCGCGGGCCTGCAAAGGCTTGCCGATGTCTTCGTAGATCTGGCCCTTGATCATCCACAGCTTAGGGAAGGCTGGGAACTGATCTAATGCTTGACTGACCAGATCCAATGCGGCATCGTTGTCACCGAGCGTCCGCTCAAAGGCTGCCGACTTCATCCAGACACGGTCAGTGGGTGCCTCTTGCCGCGCCTGCTGCAACAACATGCGCGCTTGCTGGATCTGGTTGTTCTCGGCTTCGAGCTTGACGGCAGCCAGCCAGATATCCTCGTTGTTGGGGTTCTGTTTGAAAGCGCGGCCAAGCACACGTCGTGCATTATCAATCTCACCAGCCATCCACTTCTCCTTGGCAAGCATCATCCACAGAATCTCGGATCGTGGGCAAGCGTTGACGGCCTTCTCGAGGACCGCCCACAACTCGCCCTTGGTGCCGTGGTTGCGTTCCAGATCAGCAGCCGCCAGCCATATAGTTTTGCTGGTCGGGAACACCCGCAGAGCATAGGCATATATGGCCCGAGCCGTGATGTACATGCCCCTATTGATACTTGAACGCGCATCTTCCATCCATGTATCTTTGCGGTCGTCATCCTCATCGAGATTCCAACCCAGTGTCTCTTGGACGATCAGGCCACATGTGACGATGGCACCTTCAGCCTCGCATTTCTCAGCCTCTTCGATCCATACTTCGCGTTTGGGCATGGCTCCCTCCTTTGCCAGAACTTGAACAGCACGCTTGGGCACGTTGAGTTTGGTCGCTGTGCCTAACTGCTCCTGCAACCTGGCAGCAGCAATCCAGATCTCATGCGAAGTTGGGAGGTGTTTACGCGCTTTGTTCAGCACTTTCTGGGCGTTTTCGGGAGTTTCCAGATGGGCCAGAGCCAGCCAGAGATCGAGCGATCTCGGGATAAGCTCTGTGGCCTTGGCAAGGAGCAATCGCGCATCTACTGGGGTCTTCCTCCAGGTTCACTGCCTCTTTCCATAATGCTTCAGACTCGGGGATGTGATCCAAGGCCTTTCTGATGACGATCTTCTTGCTTCTGGGATCCGTCTCCAGTTTCATAGCCTCGACCCATAACCTCACGGAGCTGTTATTCAATTTGATTGCGTCGCTTGCGATGATTTTGGCGTTACGTCCTTCGTTCAGTCGGATGTTCTCTAGCCATACGTCTTCGTTTTTAGGACATTGTTGACATCCCTTGGCCATGAGATTCCGTGCTTGCACAATCTTGCCAGCCATCTCTTCCAAGCGCGCCGCCGCAATCCAACCAGGACCATTGTTTGGGTTCGTCTTGATAACCGAGTTCAGCAGCTCGCGAACACGGTTGATATCTCCAACCTGTGCTGCGCTCTCGGGTAGCTGAGACTTCGCTAAGCTGGTGAGGTAGCCTTTGGGGTCAATACTACTTGCGCTCCCGACCGTAGATGCTGTCCCGCTACTTTGTGATGCCTGGTCCAGCCTGACTTGAAGGACCTTGTCTCGAGCCTCACCGATCTTGGCGAAATTTGTCATGGTCCCTTCCGCAGATGCGCCAGATGATTCAGGCCCATCCACGACAATGGAGCCGAGCTCACCGGCGCCTGAAGCAGCCGCAATGACACTGTCTGGCACGGCATAGCTGCGCTGGTTCCGTCGGGCCTCCCTTGCTCTCCGTGCTTTGCCTGTAAGATCGCCAACTTCCGGGAGACTCGCCCACTCATCGTCCGTGACATTCCCCAGCGCACGCTTCAGGTCGGAGAACTGCTGTTGTATCTTGGGGTTGTTGCGCTCGAATTCCTCCTTCTCGGCCTGCTCCCTGGCTTCGCGGCGTTTCTTGCCCCTTCGCGCCATCTTCTCGTCGACTTCCTTGTAAATCCGGTCGGCCTCGTCATCGTCTTTGTCGTAGATTCCACCGGCGAATAAGCCAACCTCGCTATCGGGATCCTGGAAGCGCTCGTCGTTGGCGTTATCATCTTTGTCGTCGTCCTTCTTGACTGCATCGCCAAAACCCAGCTGGGCAGCTCTTTTGGCCAACGCCTCCTTGATCTGATCTTCGGAGGGGCCTTCACGGGCAGGACCCAGATCCGATCGGGTCGTGAAACCAGTAGCACCTCGACCCAAGCCAGCGACGTAGTTTTCGGGCGCGGGCATGTCGAGGAAGCTCTGTCGGTTTGCCATAGCGGGCGAGTGTTGAAGGGAGAAGCTCTCCCCAAGCAGCCAACTATGTGTGGTGTCTGTTGATGTTCCTAGCGATCGAAGTTGCAGGTAGCGAAAGTCGCTCGTCTGGTGTGCGAGACCAGTAGTAGCTCGTTGCCCAGATGGATACCGTTGCTCCGTATCTCTCGCGTGGTGTTGGAACGGCGGTATATCGATCAAGCTTGGTGCAGCTTGTTGCAGTCGCTATCGGCCTGGAATTGGCACAGTGCTGACAGAGGGATTGAATTTTGCCGCGACGGGGTATTCGCAAGTATTGTGTGTACGGGATGGCGCGTGTGTGGGCTGGCGCAATGTTGCGATCTTTGAAGCCGATCTGCTTGCGAGCTACAGCAAGTACATCTGCATCGGGAGCCTGGAAAAAGAAAGGGCGGAGCCACCTGCGCTGCCTCCAGGGCCTCAGGGCGTCCAGGGCCTTCAGGTACCTCTGACTTCAATGCCAAAGCTTCGCTGAGCTTGCCTTGAGCACCTAATTGGCCTAATTGGACAGCCCATGCCCCGCCAATCTGACTTCCAGAACGACAGGGTAAGGCCTGCACCCAGCTAAAATCACTGCTAAGATAAGGCGCCGATAACCAGAAACATCCCAAAATATTTTGAGTGCCATCCCACCGCCCCTCATCGTCGTGCACCTTCTCGTCGCCTGCTCCTTGCGCAATCCCTCACTCACACTTTCTCCAACATGGGCAAGGCAAAGACAACCAAGGGCCGCAATGGCGCCCCGGCCAGCCCCTACGACCGCCCCGCCGGAAACGGGAAGAAGCAGCAGGCCCCGAACAACATCTTCAAATTCAACACCTCCAGGTAGGCGCGCCACTGCCGGCATCGTTTGCTTGTTGCGCCGTCGCTAATGTCTCGCCTTCCAGCTATGGTCAGCATATTCTAAAAAACCCGGGTATTGCAGGTAAGAATAAACTATGAACATAGCAAGACCTTGGCTAATTATTATTGGCAGATGCTATTGTGCAAAAGGCCTTCATCAAAGTAGGTAGAACCCTGCCGACAACCTACACCTACACCTCAACGAAGAAACACGCATGCTCATACCCCAATTCAGGAAACCGATACAGTGCTCGAAGTCGGCCCGGGAACAGGAAACATTTCCATCCGCATCTTGGAGAAAGCCAAGAAGTTAATTGCCGTGGAAATCGACCCTCGAATGGTAAATCAAATCAAATCACTTGCCGGGCTGGGAGCCGAGAGGAGGGCTAATATCTTGACTATAGGCTGCCGAAGTCACGAAGCGTGTTCAGGGGTAAGCAGCCCTGAAAGCCTAACCATCGGTGCTGAGTATGTCTCAGGGGCAATTGTTGCACGGTTATTGCAAACATCGTGGATGATGCCCCCGAGATATGCGCAGAATACCTGGAGCATTGCTGATAGACAAGGTACTGACTTGGTATTAGAAAGCCGGAGCAACGAAAACTAGAGGTTCTGCTAGGAGGTAATGCCACCTTTACACGGGTTCGACAGCTGATGCTAACCAGATTCCTAGACGTCATCAAGATGGAGACATTACCTGAGTTCGACGTGCTGGTCAGCAACACGCCATATCAGATCTCGAGTCCTCTGGTCTTCAAGTAAGTGCTGTTACCTGATCGGGATTTCCGGGGGTGGTTAATGAAGCTGCATGTTTGCACGAATGTTGTTTCGTCTCCGACTAACTTTGGCCACACAGGATCCTGCAAATGCCCAAGCCGCCAAGATGTTGTGTTCTGATGTGAGCAAGCCTTCGAAATAACGAAAATGCCCTGGGACGTTGCTAATGTCTGAATAGGTTTCAGAGAGAGTTTGCGCTTCGTCTCACAGCCAAGCCCGGCGATTCGCTTTACTGTCGGCTTTCAGTGAACAGCCAGTTCTGGGCAAAGATCACACAGTAAGTTCCTTTACTCGCATTGAGGCTATTGTGAATGTGGCACTTATTTGAATAATACAGTATCCTGAAGGTCGGAAAAAAGGTAAGCAGACAACTCCTTAAGATCCATTGAATATGATCTTGCCCCTTTTCTGTATATTCCCCCTGAACTATGAAAACTCACACGTAAACCCTACAGAACTTCTCACCGCCGCCCCTGGTAGAGTCGGCAGTCGTCCGAATTGAACCTAAGGTCGGATCCGACCGACCTAACGTCAGCTTCGAGGAGTGGGATGGCATGCTAAGGGTATGTTGCGAACCTTCAGCTTTTTTGTTCTTTTTTTGGGGGGGACACATTAGAGCTTCATCATGGACATTGGAAGCCAAGCTAACCGAAGATAGATATGCTTTAACCGCCGTAACAAAACTCTCCGCGCATCGTGGTATACCAAAGAGGTCCTCAGCATGGTTGAGCGCAACTATCGGATTTGGTGTTCGTTAAACAATGTGGCAGTCGACGACAGCCCCATTGAGGAGGGCGAAGACGACGAGGTCATGGATATGGATCTGCAGGAAAACGTGGAGCCCAGCGCGGGCGACGAGCCGCTCGACGAGGAGGAAGGCTGGGGTGGTATTATGGATGTTGACGATGCCGACAATGACACTACACCCTCCTTCTTCGGCAACAACAACGCCCCGGTACCCAAGACCCAGAGCAAGCGACGCAAGACCCGGGTCGCGCTGCTCGTCCGCGAGAAGATCCGCAAGGTCCTCGAAGACGACACCAAGCTGGCGGACCAGCGCTCCGGAAAGCTCGACGAGACGGATTTCCTGAAGCTGCTTTATGCCTTCAACTCGGAGAACATTCACTTCTCGTGATCGTTATTTTCGTATCACGATCTACTTTGGGCATCTCGTGGCGTTATGGATTCGGGAAAAGAAGCAAAAAAGTTCGTATACCTCGGAACTGGAGTTTGGGCGAGATTTCCTGCTTCTTCAGGGAAGCAAGGGGCGTTTTGTTGATGATATCCATTCAAGTGACCTTTTTGGTACTGTCTGTATATAGACAAGAAGAATGATTGTAACCGATATATGACCTGTGTTTGCTGTATGCGGCGTGCTATAGGCGGTTTCGAAATTGGATGTAGATGCTCTATGTTGTGTAGAGGTGCATTTTTACTACACTGGCGGCGTGCGTAGTTGCGGTATATCCCGTGAAAAGGAGGCCACACCCTGGCTACGAACACAAGTGTTTGCCTGGCACCTACCTTCTTGTATTGGGGGAGGGCAGCCTCTTTTGGATACGCAGCTCGAGCTATATACGTTTTTGTTTATCAGACTCCTTACAACCTTTCTATTCCGTTTAAGCCTATGTGTGTATTGCTCATTCCTATTTCTAGCGTGGACACTGATCGAGAGCGTCACACAGAAGTTGACACCACCGGTTTCTCCGTAGCGAGCGTACTGGCTTTAATGGCACCCACAGTGCCCCCTGTTTGTTGGCAATATGCTTACACTCCTGATGAGATATTTCTTGACAAAACTCTGGAATGCTCTTACCGACAGCTTTCATGGCAGATTTGCCAGTTACTTAACACACACGATATGCCTCTTCAATCAAATCCGTTAAGCTCACGATTGGTTTGGTAGGCGTGGTATATCTTGAGTAGTTGACTATGTGGACGATTCTCATTACGTGTATTATCTAACATCATCAATTTGGCTCCTCCAGCTCTTGGTCCTATGAGGTCATGCGTTGGTATGTTTCTACTTCCCCTCGATCCTGCTCTCGTCTTCTATTAATCATGCCAAGACGAAAAGGGTATCCCAGAAAAAAAAGAAGGGAAAAAAAACCAATTTAAAGCAATACGCATATTACCCCTGAACACCTTGGTATGAGTATGCGCTCCGTTGCCGGCCAAGTAGAAGAAGTCGGCACCCGTCTCCGATGCTGTTTATGCGTCCGCCAAGTTATACGGATGATATGTGTTAGTAAAAGAAGGGGAGAAAGGGGGAGGGGACCCCTATTAAATAGTAGTGGCTCGCAAGCCTAACAAGCGCAGGGCTCGATCAAGGGAGCTGTTCCCTGTTGGCACCTATAGCACCACTCTGATCCACGCCTTCCCAGCCTCCTTGCCAGCCGCGGTCACCGGCCACGGCGCCGCCCGATTCGCCGCTCTCAGCCATGCCCTTGACGTCGCTCCAGTACTCGAGCCGGCGCACTTCCTCGTCCGCGTGCGTGACTGCAGCAGCCAGGTTCTTCATTTTGACTTCGAGGTTCGAGTCCGGTTGGTTGTCCGTGTTTTCATCTTGGTCCTCCGCCGTGTTCTTGCCCGCTCTCTTCTGCTCCTCGAGCTTGTTGGCCACGTCGTCATGTATACCCATAAGTCTCGTCAGAAGGAGTCGCCGCGAGGCCTGGAACACGAAAATGGACATAATCTCGTGCATGTGGAGCTGCAGATCCAACCAGTCGTCCGCTGCGTGCTCGAGGTAGCTCTGGACGGCGTCCAGCTTCTCCCGGTCAATGCGCGACACTCTCAAGAGCGCCATCAACATGTCCGCACTTTCCACATCCTTCTTCTCCGACACAGCGTCTTCTTCATGGAGCACGCACGCGCTGGTGCGCGAGGCGGTGTCTAGTATGCTGGACGCTCCGTCGCGCAGGGGCACATGCTTAGCAGCGGCAGGCTCAACGGTAAAGTATTCCGGATTGAGCAGATGGGGGTCGTTGGCTTGATAACCGACCCCCTTCTTGATGCGCCGCCGGATCCAGGCTCGTCTTCGCACGAACGAGTTATACCACTTTGGACCGTGCCACGAGAACTTCTTGGAGAACATGAACGAGTATTCCCAGCCGTCATGATCGGTATCGACGGCATCGTCCTGGTTCACCCTCCACTCTGGCCAAGCCCACTCCCAGCTCGGGTCCGGTGGTTGCGCAGTCTTGATGCTTGTCGGGCTCGGCTTATGGTTGGCATTGGTCCACGGCGGCGGGTCGAGATTACCCAGCGCAGCCGAGGCGAACAGGGGTATACCGCAGAGAAAGCCGCCTCTTTCGTTTTCGTATAGTATGTCAATAGCCGTTTCAGGCGATTTATGACGCGACTGTTTCTGTTTGTTTTTCTTGGGTTGTCCATTTTCTGGCGATGCCGGCGCCGCGGCGGCCTGCTCTGTTGCTCCCCGCGATGGGCCAGCTTCTTCGGTCGTCGGAGGTTCTCGAACTTCGGGAGGGGCGTTCTTGTTCTCGTTGTTTGGACCGTTGAGACCTCCATTCGGCTGACTTGAGGCGCCGCCGCCGTCGTGGTCAGAGATGGGGGCAGCAGCATCGCGTAGTGGTATTCGGCTTTCGGAGGAGGTCAAGGGCCGATCATCGCCTGAGGTGTTGGCGACATCATTGGAAGCACTATTCTCTGCACCGGGGCTTGCTCCGGGTCGAGGAGAATCATCTCCGGCTGGCTGGGCGGAGCCGGACTGGTCTACGAGGAGAATCTCATGGTCGATATCGCTATCCTTGAGAGGAGATACGCGCCGTGATGTGCGCACTTTGGGTTTCATTGTGTGGGGACCCCGACATGCAAAGCATACTGGTAAACTGGCGAGGAAAAAAGGGAGGATGTCGTCGCTCACGGACTAGACCATGACAGCTGATCACCAGCAGAGTAGGTAAGTTTTCCTTTTCTTTCTCTGGCTTCTCTCCCTTTGCTGGGGTAGGATAGAAAATGGATTTCAAGTAATGATAATTAGTTTCAGCATGCGTCCCACCTTGTCAGGGTAAATCATCGACAGGGGATGAGGATCAACGTGAGATGGAAAACGGAAAGTGGCCTTTTTTGCGGCAGGTGCAGCAGAACTAGCCTGTGAGGCTGGAAGCTACGCTCTACCTAGTCGCCTAGTAAGTAGGTAGCGGAACTTGCTACGACGGAGCTATGACGATGACGAGTGGGAGGTGACTAACAGACAGCTAGGGGGATGAAACGAAACACATCCTACCTCGGAAGCAAAGTACAGTACCTTGGTAGTTAGACAGTTTGGACATACCGGAAGTATGTAGCTGTATGCTGTCTGCGGTTCAGGAAGCAACAGGTTTCTGCTGATGGCAGAAGGGGACTCGGATGTTACGATATGCCATCTTTATTCGGCTCCCCGTTCAGGGTAGGTGATGAACGACCTTGATGATGATGTAATTGCACGGGCCCTTCTTGGCTGTGACGAACCATCCATTGTTGAGATGCAGCAGGCTCCAGGTAATTAGATCGGGCTGGAATGGAAGGAAAATGGGACGGGAAATAGCCAACAGAACCCACTTCAAATGTTGGGTCCCAGCTCCCGGCTACATGTAGTTAGTGCTGAAGGTACTGGACCTTTCCCCGCAACAGCGACCAGCAGCAGCAGCTCGGCAAGCTTCAGCGTCCATACGTCATCCAAGCAAAAAAAGTGTCCGTCGCATCCAGTCTGGCAGAAAGAGGAAAGCAGATGTCATGTTTCAACAACGTGATCCATCAGCCCACCAAGACACGTTTGGTTCTCGGCTGCTCTGGCCAGTCACATCGGCAGAAGCCTCGAGTTGTTCTCCATTGGCCGCGGCCGTTGCCTTACCCAGCCAGACTTGTAAGCGGACATAAGGTCCGTCCGGGGATCCCAAGCGGTTAGGATCGATCTGATACATCGCTGCATTGGTGACTTACTGGAACATTAACCTAGCTGATCTCCCGTCCGTGACAAAGTACATACCTACATGTAGGAGGTAGGCAGTACGTGAAAATAGATACATGCAGACAAGGCATTAGTAGGCGAAAGGAACAAGGTAACGGATGTACAGTATGTACTGCAAAGCATGCATGTGGTAGTAATCATGCCATCACACATTGATCGCTCCTCTCTCTCTCCTGCTGGGTAACCCGTAACAGAGCCATTGGAACCCTCCCCGCCTCCCATATTTCGTCCCTCCCGCTCCTCGTGTGACTTCATTCGCCTTCTCTCCTCTCCAATCAACTTAAATCCAACTACAACCCCCTCTCCCTCTCACTTTCGAGCTTCATCCCTCGACTCCTCCATTCAAGATCCTCACAATAAAACCCTCTACGACCTTACACACACTCTCACACACAACCAAACCAACTTACAACATGTCTCGCTCACGCATGCCCCTCGTCCTCGGCCTCGGTGCCGCCGGTGGTGTCGGATACTACCTCTACAGCGCAGGCGGCGACCCCAAGGTCGCCCAGAAGCAAGCAGAGGGTGAGTAGCATTTGCCAATGTATTGCGACAACTGCCCCCGGAACCAAATGGCTGACTTGAACCTCTCCCTACACACAGCCGATGCCCACAAGTTGAGCTCCGAAGCCAAGAGCCACATGCCCGGCCGCAGCTCGCAAGCCCAGAAGGATGCCGAGAAGTTCGGCGCCCAAGCCGGAGCCAAGGTGGACAACTTTGTAAGTTCTTCTTCCACTCTATACATAGTCTTCTTTGCCACGCCCGAAATATCAGGACTAACCGTGGAATCACCTTCACAGGCTGGCAAGACGCAAGCAGACCTCCAAAAGGTCAAGGCTGACGCCGAGGCCTACGGCAAGGACCTGAAGCAAGACGCCCTCAAGAAGGTTGACGAGTTTGACCGCAAGGTCGAGAACAAGACTGCCGAGGCCAAGAGCGGCATCTCGAGCTGGTTCGGCGGCAGTAAGTAAAAATCAAAAGTTGGATCTGGATCTGGACGGATAACGGAACGAGCCTATGTTGTGCTCAATACTTTTTAATCATTTTTCATCTGTTCCCACTCTAGGAGTGTGGGCAGCATGAGAGGGCTCTGCGGAGCTTACCACTATGATACGACATGAGACGATATTATACGTTTGGGACGGTGTAATGGCATAATTCAGGGTTAAATTCGGAATTGAAATTCACGAGTTGTTCAACAGTTCATTGCAATGGCGTCTCATCAAAATGCTCAGTGATACGTGTGAATAGCCTGTTTTCATGTCTCTTGCGGTGACCCAAGCTTGTACTGAAGCAAGAGTTATGTCCAACGATTGGTATTCGGCAACTGTTTGTCACCAGTGTCCACCTAGACGGCTCGATCCTTGGTGACGAGCTATTGCCTAAATAAGCATTTTCTTATAGCATGATTTAGACTTGCTTCTCTTCAGCGACATAGTGCAGGTAAGCGCCCAGGAGCTTGATGCCCTCGATGTAGTTCTTCTTATCCAGCTTCTCGTTGATCGAGTGCGCACCGTCGGTGGAGCTGCCCATGGGCAACAGCAGGACGTTCTTGCCCGTGGCCTGCTCAAAGGTGAGCGTGACGGGGATGCTGCCGCCCTCGCGGGTGAAGTCGGGCTGGACACCCCAAACGCGCTCGACGGCCTTGCCGGCGGCGCGGAAGTTCCAGTGGTTCGGGCTCGCGACCCACCACTTGCCCGTGTGCTGGGCGTAGACGTTGAGCGTGTTCTTGGAGCCGAGCTTGGCGAACGTCTCGCGCACGTACTTGTACACGCACTCGTTGGTCTGGTCGATGTCCATGTCGGGCACCGTGCGGATCGAGAACTTGCCGATCACCTTGGCGGGGATGACCGTCTTGGCTCCGGGGGCGGAGAAGGCGCCCTCGACACCGTGGACCGAGAGCGAAGGGTATCGCCAGCGGGCCATGAGCGTGGGCTTCTTGTCCTCGAAAATGGTCGTCTTGGATCCCAGCGACTCGTGGAGGTTGTCCATGGTGAAGCTGATGTTGTCGTAGAGGTTCTCCTCCTCGGCCGTCACGGGTGCCACCTGCTCCATGATGCCGGGGATCTGGATCTTGCCGTGGGTGTCCACCAGGCTTCCCAGCACGCGCACCAAGTCGGTCATGGGCTCCTGGGCAGTGCCACCAAAGACACCGGAGTGCAGGTCGGCTCCGGGGCCCGAGATTTCGACACTGTAGTAGTTGCATCCACGCAGGCCGTAGGTCAGGCACGGCTTCTCGGTGCCGAGCCAGTAGTTATCGGAGATGCAGACGGCGTCGGCGTCGGCAAAGTAGCCCTTGCCCTCCTTCTCGATCAGCTCCTCCAGACCCTCGGAACCGTACTCCTCCATGCCCTCGAAGCACATGAGCAGGTTGACGGGGAAGTCGACGCCGGCCTCCTGGTGGGCCTCGATGGCGTTGAGCCAGCCCAGGACGGGGCCCTTGTCGTCGGTGCTGCCGCGGCCGAACATGCGGCCGTCCTCGCCGACGGTGAGGGTGAAGGGCTCGGTGGCCCAGCCGTCGGTCTTCTCGGCGGGCTGGACGTCGTAGTGGCCGTAGACGAGGATGGTGCGCTTGCTCTTGTCGCGGCCGTAGCGGGCCAGGACGACGGGCGGGAGGTCGAGCTCGGGGTGGTCGGGCTGCTTGCCCAGGGGGCGCATCTCTACCTCGGCGCCGAGGGCCTTGAGCTCGGTCTCCAGCCACTGGCCCATGCGGACGACATCGGGACGGCGGGCAGCCTCGGGAGCTGATGGAGGGGATGGCAACGGCCTTGGAGAGTCTGTCGATGAAGTGGGACGAGAGCTCATCGACCTTGGAGAAGTAGCCGTCCAGTTGGGGCGCCATGTTGCGGGCTTGGTGGGAGCGGAGCTCGTCTGTCAGGTAGCTGCGTCGGGTGGTGGTGTTGGTGGTCAAGGCAGGGGAGCGTGTCGGTTTTCTTGCAACTGTAGAGACGGGGCGCCTAGAGGTAGATGTACAGATTGGAGACGAAGAAAAACAAAGACGGGTGGATGCCAGCTTATGATTCCACGTGCATCGGGTCGACGATAGTCGTGTGAGCAGGATGCGGGGCATTTCAGAAGCTCAATGGAGGGGTTGCAACTTAAGCACGCCCGGAATAAGGGTACAAATACAGCGCTACGGTTGCCCGATTAGACAGGCGGGCGAGGGCGGGCCAATGAGAAGCCGGGTCTGGAAAGCGGGCTAAGGTGTTACAGGTAGGTAGGGTCGGTAAATCATAAAGTGCATGTATGTATGTATGTCCGGTACTTTCTCATTTGGAGTGGGCGACGTTGAGATACGGACACCAGCGCTGGGCGAGCAAGAGTGGATGGAAAATGCTGCAGTCAAGGGCGAGTTTAGCAGCGGTTACCCTAGCAGCCTACTAAGCAACCTAGGCCCAGACGCCCTCCCAAAAACTCCTCCTTCTCTCACGCCTGCCAATTTAGGCAGTCCAGTAAAGCACAGACGCTCCGGACGCTCCCCCTATGCAACACCCAAAACGCAACAGCTAAGTTGATGACTATCAGACCACTTCGGCTTAACAGGAAGGAGGGGGTTGGGCATGGGCGCTTGGCCGAAGGCTTGGTAGCACGCCAATACCAAACCTGCCGGAGAATAAAATATAATGCCACTTTGACAACGATTCAATAGGCACCTGCCATGTAGTCATTTGGGTTGGGTAATATTCTCCTTAAGTCATGGTGTCGATTTTTCATCATCGTACTTCATGCACCTTTCCCCTCCCCTGAACCATTACACCCCTTAATAGAACCTAGTAGACTCTCGAAATTCCCATTATGTACGCCGATGAAGAGTCATAACAACACAAGCGTGTTCTGATACCTAGGTATGCACGCCGGGCTTCTTTTGTTGAGCGCCAAGTTGCGCCGAAGAAACAAAAACCAAACCCCCCACCCCCATATCTAGAGACATGCTCACTCGGACGCCCAGCCAACTCCCCCTAAAATCAGGTCGAAAAAATAAAAGTCAGCCCTTAGGTATAGTGCTTGGTTGTGTGGACTGAAAAGAGAAAATCGCTATTGCCCCAGGCTAAGGAGCTCATCGACGTATTTCCGCGTGTCGACTCCGATGCCCTGGGCTAGCCGACTCGCGCCTTCTGTCCATGCACTTGCATCGCCAAGCGAGCCGCTTCGGCTCCTATTCGTGCCATGCTCGCCAGCCCGTCGGATCAGCAAAATCTCCTTGCTGCTCTGGGAATCGTGTTTCCTGTGCTTCTCCCTCCGTTCTTGCTGGTCTTGTTGATGCTGATGCACTGACATGGACCTGGCAGTTTCCAAATCTGAATCCATTTGAGATTGATGCTCACTCTCCACTGCTACACTGTCCCCTGAATCCTGGGCCTGGTCTGTACCCGTGGGGCCTTGAGTCCCATCGGATAGAAAACGGGGTGGTTCGTGATCCTCGGCGATTGCGTCCATGGTCATAGAACCCCCTTCTTAGACTCGATGCGTGTCCATACAACCCACCAGCCGCGGTTGGTCTTACAAGTACGCTCAAGTTCCTTGTGATCGTGCCGTGTTGCCGCGTACGTGTTCAGAATCTGCATATGCGTGTTGACAGCCTCCACTCGCGACCAGAAAGGCTGCTTCTGCTCGCCGTTTTGGTAACGAACTATCGAGGCAGGATCTGGGATACAGGGTATGGTGGAGTGGATGGTCAGCGCTTGCGAATCCCAGACGAGGTCAAATATGTGACTTGGAATGCTGTTTCCTGCCTCGGGTTTTCCGGGTCGGTACGAGGTCGATACCGCAAGGGGCTTTCGTAACGGGGCCAGCTGGTGATGAAGCGATCTATATAGGCTCTCGTAGGCCAAAGAGTCGGTCCGGTTCTCAAAGAGGAACGTGTAGATGAATGGTTTACTGACGTAGACCACGACACGGACCTTCTTTGCCTTGTTGCGGTCCTGGCTATCGAAGTGGGATTCCCGGTCTCTCGAGTCTCTACGACCAGACTTGGTCAATCTCAATTCGTTGTCGCCGCTCCCTAAATCATGCATCATCTCGTCCTCAGGTTTGTTCCACATTTCACTCTCGACTTCTACCGTCAAAGTCCGAAGGAGAGTACGGGTTTCACCTTCAGAGCCGTCCGACTCTGGAGAATCACTGTCGACATCGTCAACGGCACCTTGTAGGCCAATCAGGTAGTGGCCTGCAGTGTCATCGATAGGTTTGGAGTTGCGCCTGGGCACCTCTGGCCGTGGCTCGCTCTCCTTAGCTGCGCTGCCGTTTGCCGACGGGGCCTCCGAAGGCTCGGTGGAGCTCTTATTGCCGGTGCCTAGGGACCAATGTGTGCCATATCCCATCTTCAGATAGCTAACGAACTTGTCCATTCCCTTGGCATCAGAGCCTTCAGAGCTGTGAGGAGTTGAAGCCTGCTGCGCGGGAGAGTCCCGGGATTTCACTTGCTGTGGATTTTCAGGACTAGTAGTTGCGGCCGATTGCGGCACAGTGTCGTCCTTATCAATTGTGCTGGCCCTAGGTCGAGTTCGCTTGGTTCTGGTCCGGGTCGATGATGGGCTTTGCTTGACGCCATAGGCGCCCTCACCCCATGTGTAGATGTCTTCCATCCAGTAAACGATATCTCGTAATGAGTTTTTGGACAAGGCCCCAGTGCCTAGGAATATAGCACCGTCTTCAGCGCCAGGCTCTTCCCCCAAGCCAAGCCACTTCAGGGGCTCAGAACCTTCCGGCCTGGCGTCCTTGTTGTTCTCAGTTGTGGTCTCGGGCTCCGAGTCTCCAAATTTTGACACAACTAGGTCTAGGAGTCCGTCCATTCTTCCAACGAATCCTTCCAGGACTTCCCGCTCTCCACTGCCCCTCTCCTCCTCGCCTACACCCACCCCAAGCTCGCCAGAGGCTGCAATCTTGATGCCTCCGTATACGGCGCATGCTGGGTTGCCATGGAGCATCACGTTCCAGGTAGAGAGATAGATATCCCAGTACCGACTCAGCATGGCGACGAATTTGGGTCTCCTAGTCCGCACGAACAGCGCGCTCAATGACGCCGCATGATGCAGTAAGAATATAGAATGAGCGCGGAGCAGATCTTGCATCAGAAGCGCAGCTGGTTTGACCTCTCGGGAGGAATACTCGACATTCTCGGACGAGTCTTGACTAGCGTTACCGAGCCGCGGAGGAAGGGGTAGTTTCGTCAGGTCGATGGACTATATTGAAATCCAACTGTCAGTATACCATATTTCTCTCGAGACTTTCTGCCAGCTAGGTACTTGCAGAAGGGCGAGACGGGTTTAGGCAGAATTGAACTCACAGCAAGAATCCACCAGCCGGGCTCCAGCTCGTGCAGCACGACCCGCGACTTCTCCGTCTCGATCGAGTCGAGGCTCTTGCCGCCGGCGAAGCCACGACTGAACTCGACCATGCCCTGGGCGAGCCCGATCTGGCGGAGCCGCTCATTGCGCTCCTCGTGCGACAGGGCCTCGGTGGGCCTGCCGTTGCGGGCCGCTCGGTTGCGCCTCCGCGGGACGGCGGGAGGAGCTGCGTTTTGGGCGTCTACGGAGGCATAGTAGACAATCTGGTCATCGAGGGTGTCGTCGGTCGTGCCCAGGCTCGGGTTGAAGATGGCGAGAAAGCCCAGCTGCGCCGGCACGACGGAGGCCGGTGGGGGCGAGGCTGGCGTGCCCATCTGTGGCGGGGCAGTAGCTTACGACAAGAAGCAAAAAAACAACAACAAGAAATTGAATTGCGAAGATCTTGTGCTTTCTTGAGTTGTAGGTCAAGATAGAAAATGGGGTCCCGGAGCCAGTTCTGAATAAGAAGAAGAAGAAGAAGTCTTTAAGAGGTGGTCAGAAATCGTGCAATCGTGGGGACAGAGCCGCACCACACCAGAGGCTCAGGCGTTGCAAAAGTATTGGATCGCGATCCCCAAAGCCCGACCCCACGACCTTTGAACGCGGCGGCGCGACTGTATGGAGATCAACACCCAATGTAACAGGACGTTGATCAGTATTCGACCAATTGACAAGGCAAACGAGGACCAAATGAGCTGCGTGGGGAAGCAAAGTCACGGCACGCCCCCTTATATATGTATAACAGGTCACAAAAACGAGGTTGCGTCTGGGCCGAGAAAAAGGCCCAAGGCATATGCAGGAGGAGGGAGGTTCAAAGCTGAAGTTCATGTTCAGTGTGAGTTGGGCACGCGCAGGCAAGCGATGATATGACACAATCCTGATAAGCGACCACCGCCAGCCAGGTCTGGACCCATACTTATTGACTACATGTACCTATGATTCTACTAATACGCAAGCACCCGTCAATTTGTTTGATTGATTGGAACGCGGGCAGTTGCGGACAGCCCATCTCCCATACTGCAGGTGCAATCAACGGCCTTTTCTCTTGGTGTTGTTCGTGCAGTAGTATCCTTAGCAGGCTTGACCAGAAGCCCCGGAAGTCTTCTTCTGCCCACCTACTCTAGCCTACTTAAGGTCTAGTGGGGGGCACTTGGGGATCGGCGCTTGAATGAGGCATCAAACTTGGGGCTGAAGGGATCGCGATCAGCCCATGCCATTCTCGCAAGCCCATGTCTGCCATACATACCATACCTACGTACATACCATAGCCTCCCCGTTGCATAGCCCAACGCTTCCCATATTGCTGCAGCCAGACCGCCTTAGCCCGGCCAAATCAGAAGTCATGTCAAGTTAGGTGCAAACCTAAGCCAGTCTGGGAATGCCTTCACTATAAGCGCCTTTGAAAAGACTATGGCACTGTAACGATTCCACAATACTCGAATGGGATCATAAAGTACGATTATAGTAAATGCATGCATACATGTGCCCTTTATCCCTAATGCCTCCACCAGTCGCCGCCAATCTGTTGTCCATAGTATCGGGAATCCCGATCCCAAGACCAAACAACCTGAAATACCACGGAAACCCCATCAGGTAGGCCCAGCCCATAGTAACCCAACAATAGACGCGTGCGCTAGGCTTTTTGCCACGCGACAAGATACTGCTTAGGATTGCCTTGGGCACTTTGATCTTGAAAGTTATTATGGTTCTATGCCAGCACAGATGATCAATAACAATAAAAATCAATTAGCTGTTGCGTTTTTGCCAATGAGGACAAGACGCCTTGGATAGATAATACAGTTCATCCGTTTGCCCAACGCCCTCTCCAGTTGTACCCAGAGAAATTTGCTCCAGCTCCCATTGTTTGTAGCTGCTGGGACTATGTACAAAAATTGATGCGTTTTCATAGTTGGTACAGCATACTGAGGGGGCCGCCCCTCTCTGGCATCCTGTTTCGGGGGTTCCAGGCGGCTGTAGTTGTCTCCTAAAAGCTCACTGAGAAACGTTGGCACGCGGCGCGGTTGCTATAGGAGGGTCCATCCCCAAACTATTCCTATCGGTGTAATACCATGATAGCAAGCCCGCGTCCTTCAATGTCCTCGTTTACTTTTCGCAGCTATCCAATTGAGGGAGGTTTTGTGGCCCTCTGCCAAATTTCACGCTGAATCATCCGTTCCATGTAGATGCATTTAAAGCAGTTAACTCCGACACCATTTGTCATAATTGTTTGCGAATATGAACAAGGAGGACTATATGTCCAAATCAGACGTGGTATAGTGGTTCATCAAGCGTCGCACGCGTCGCCTAGTGTTCGTAACCGGCACCTCGTTGCCACGGGCTACAGTAATAGTCAGCAATAGAACATCATCACAATCTCGAGTAGTTAACTCACCTAGCTGTCTGCTGCGATCGGGGCCCGGCTGGGCTAGCGTTGTTTTGCTGTCGGAACTGTCCTCC
Source organism: Apiospora hydei (assembly GCF_038363865.1). Taxonomy (NCBI): domain Eukaryota; kingdom Fungi; phylum Ascomycota; class Sordariomycetes; order Amphisphaeriales; family Apiosporaceae; genus Apiospora; species Apiospora hydei. Next base: position 2,036,491 of record NW_027117364.1, on the reverse strand, counting down.
GTTGTACGGACTCGGCGCTCGAGAGTCACCATTGTTGGGGGCTGCTGGGAACAGCGGAACGGAGGGATCCACAGGTGACCTCGGAGGGCCCTGGTGGTGGCCGTTGCCTCCCAAGGGAGTCGAGTTCGACATGGGTCGAGCGCCCAGCATGGACGAGTCGGTTCTGCGGCGCATGGAATCGGAGGTAATAGACTCGTTGTCGTCATCCAAATCAAGACCGGGCTTGAAGCCGGCCTTGTCGCCTCGAGCAGTCGCACCAAGGGCTTCCAACTCGGTGGTTCCGGTGAGCTGGCTTTGCGACTTCATGAACGAGGCTCGGTCGTCGGCCATGAATTGGTAACGGGTATCGGGGTTGTTGCGGACAAAGACGATGATAGTCGTGGCAATAACAACCAGAAGGAGAACAAGAGCGAAAATGGCGTTAAAGAAGAATAGAATGAGGCCGATGACACCGTTGACCAGGGGTGGCTGGTTGAAAACATCCGAGAAAATCAGAAGGAAAATAGCGTTGATGAAGTTAATGACGCAAATGGCGATGTTGAAAGAGTTGGTGCTCTTGTCCATCCATGGTCGCAGGACACTGGCTCCGATCAGGGCAATGGCCTCAATAAGGAGGAAACCAACGGCCTGAGCAGTTCCACTGCCCTGGGCAAAGGCGATGAACATGCTCTTGACCAGAGTGTAGCCCACAACAGGAATGATGAAGTAGTAAGCAGAGGCCCGGAACTGAATGTACAGGAAACCCCACTTGTTCAAGGCCTGGGGATCCGAGAACAAGATGTAAGCAGGGTTGCGGTGCATGGCGACAGAGCGGCGAGCGATACGGATCACCTTGGAAGCAGCCCAGCCCAGAGTAGCGGTCATGCCGAAAAAGAAGAACACGGCCAGGACGACTTCGGCGGGCGAGTCAACCTGCGTAAACTCCCAGAGGCAGAGAATGCTCATCTGGGGGTAGCCAATGAGCGTAAGACGGAACAAGATGCCCTTCAAGACCGTAAGCCAGCCGTTGCGGAACTCCAAAAACGTGTCGTGCTTGATCCACTTCTGCTTCGCGGCCATCTCGCACCAGCCCTTGAACGCAGCCACGGACAAAGCGGTGATGAGAACGAAGAGGCAGAAGAAGGTCAGCCCAGTCATGAACAGGTTCGTCGTCTCGATACCGGCCTTGAAAGCCACACGCTGAATTCCATAGACGATGTAACTGCCGGATCCGGTCTGAATGTTGGCGCGCCTCATGAGTGCGGTAGCCTTGGGCATCATGGAAGCCGTACGACGGAAGACGTTCATGGCGGTCTCAGGCAGACCACGCTTTTCGACTTGAACAGATACGGTGGTCAATGAATCGAAGATGGTGGAAGGGGGTTCCACCAGTAGCACGTTGGTACCATGTGAAGATGTCCTGCATAAATCCAGCCTTGATAATGCCCATTGACCATTGGAAGTCTTGAGTCCATGCCTGAACCACGGGAGGTAAATGAACGGCAGTAAGTCCGAGCATGGCTTGAGCCTGGAAGAATCCGAAGAGCGACAATGCACCAGATGCGATGTGAGCGGCAGCGTTCGAGTGGCCCAGACCATTGATGACAGCCGACGAGACGAGAGCCAATCCAGCAACAACAGCCAGAATCCATTTGACTCCAACCAAATCGACCGTCTTACCGTTGGAAACGTCGGCCTCTACGCAAGCAACACTTGGACCCCTATCCGTCTTTCCATCCGTCATGTTCAAGAACACGCGAACCGTGGCATCCAAATCGGGGAAGTTGTAGGCGATACTGGGAACTTGCTTGATGGCGGCCGCGTCAACAGGAATATTGAATTTCAAGGGGATCTTTCCGGCAGTCATGGGGCAGAGACCAGCAAGTTTGGTGTCGCAAGGGTTGATGGTTTTGCGCATGATTTCGTAACCGTAAGCGGAAATGGCGAAGTCGAATACCACATGACCTTCTACTGATGATGTCGCAACAATATTGACCGAGGCGGAGTTGTTGTTCGGCGTGAAAACGACGTGGAAAAGACTGGCCGTGAAACTCGAGTCCTCCTGGCATGAGTTGAGAGAGTTGGATGTAAGCATCGGCTCAGCAGAGGCGGTACCAGGAAGCACCGACGCCAGTGCTGTTAGAAGGGCCAGCGGCCGCAAGGAAGAGAACCTCATGTTGAGTGATGTCGTGTAAAAAGTGGTGGTGGGTTGATTAGAGGATGTAAAATATCCGGTAGTGTAGAGAGAAGGCCTTTGTCAGCGGTATACAAAGCCCGAAACACGTCCACCGCGTGCTTCTATGTTTCTCTTCGTCCTTTATTGAGAAGCAGATGGTTCGGGCGGCGGCCAAAGATGTGGAATTTGCCTGTCAATCCGAGGTGTGGTATGAGAGGGTCCGATCCGATACAGAAGCGTGGACGGCCCGGATATTCAAATAAACAGCAGAAGAATTTCTGAAGTAGGTGTAGGTAGCGAGAGTGGTTGGCGACTGAATGGGTAGATATTATCCGTCGTCGTTCGGGATTTTTGGATGTGTGTGTGTTAATGTGTTTTCGTTGATTTGATGATCGATCGTCCGGTCGTCCAGTCCGAGTCCGCGACCCTTCCTATCAACTCTAAATGAGCGCAATGGTGGCAACGTCACCAAAAGGGTTACTAAAAGGGGGCCTGAGGGCCTATTAAAAATGAAAAACGAAGGCGAGCAGAAGAGGATCTGCTCTAGACTCGAGCGAAGTTGATATCAACCCGTTTCACGGAAATGGGCGATTTGGAGTCTTTGAGGGGGGGAAGATGAGGGTTGAGGAATGGGGGAATAGTGGGGGAAAGGGAGGAAGAGGAAAGAAAAAAGAGACTGGACTGGTCGTCTTGGGGATGGCAGCGTGGTGTTGACGGAACAGGAGACGGTCGGGAATGGGAAGGGGGACCTCAATCACAGAAAGCAGGAGGGTTTGGCTTGGCTGGAAACCGGGATGCGCTGGGATGGCCAGTCTGGGCTAGCACTCGTTTGGGCAAGGACCGGTACAAGATAATTGCCAAGCCCAGACATGCAGGTGGGTATGCACCACGAGAATACGGGGGTGGTCAGGGGGCGTGCTGGACGCGCTGTCAGTGGACGAGACAGTGGCACAAATCAAAACGGGACGCCCGGGGACGTGAGAAGAGTGGGAATGCAGTGTGAGGTTGACCAAATTACGCACTCCCACCATGGCGCGGCCCATGTACCTCGAGCAACCACTGGCCGCATCCCCTGAATTGAGCCTGTCATGCTGCCAACATGGGGTACCTGGATTGCGCCCAAATTTGGGTGCTGGCACCACCCGCTGCTCAAGTCACTTTTGCTACCAAGCCATCACTCAAAGACGCCAAGGGCTGAAGGGTCAACTTGAATGTACAAGCGAGGCCTGATGCATTTTCCGAAAAGATCGCATCAAGTCGCGCGCGTCCCCCCTCCTGAACTAGAAGCTTGGCTTTCGAGTGCCGCAATGGATGCATTCTAGACGTACCTATCGACTACATACAATTGGCGATTGATTGATTCATTGACTGAGACCCAACGCCAGCTGGTTGGTACTGACAGGATTCAATGTTCTGACAGCATTCATGAGTGCGGGTGGCAGCGGTCCACGCAGAGATCGCTTCCTTTACATTCATCATGAGGGTAGAGAGGAGTAGCAAGGCAAGCTTTTTTTTTTCTCTTCTTCTTCTTCTTCTTCTTCTTCTGCTTCTTCTTTCAATGTTTTGACTTTTGGCCAAATTAAACCTTGCCCGGCGAAGAGGCAGCGGTCTGCTGGCTGGTCTGCTTTTGCTTCCATGGCACCAGGGCGAATACACACAATACACGTACAACGCTGCTGCTATTCAGGTATGTGCATGCAGATCATAAAGATTCATCCATCTAGGAAACAACTATAAAAAAACGTGTAACCCGCGATGACGGCATCCGCAAACACCAATGTGCATCACCATCTTAACTTCTGGGACAAACATGTAAGGCTGGGGTGACATAAGGGGGAATATGCTCGCGTTACGAATCAAGGGCCCATCTGATGTTCTGCAGAACCTCTCTTTCGGGGCTTAGTGCACTGTAGCTGGCCGACGATCGAATTTTCGCGTCCGTCAATCGGGCTGCTGGCCATTCCAGTCGCCATCCCGAAAAACAGGTTCAGGTTGAGGTTCGGTGGGCAACGTTGTCTGCAATCAACTTCAGTCAGTCGCCGTGATGAGACTTCGTGAGACCCGGTATGCCCGGCAGCGGTGCAGCACCAGCAAGAAAGTGTGTGTGTATGTGCTGTTGGTGATGCTGCACAAGTCTGCATTCGCCTCTCGCATAGCATGGCAACGTTTCGCAATACTTCGACCTTGACCCCTGCGACAATGCGTGTTTTGGCCGCCGTACCAAGCTAGCAAGCAGATCACTGGGGTGTTTAGCCCGTGGCCGGGGCTTTTCGCCAACCGCCCATCCCACACCATCTCTTCTTTTTTCCATCTTTCAATCCCTCTAAAAGTAAAAGCATTTGGTTCGTAAGACCGGATGGGTGTTGCACTGCCACCCCTCCGGTCGCCCTGAATTGCGCCTGCTCCAGTCAAGTTTGACCCATTCCAGGGAAATTGGCAGATTGGCCAGCGAGCGATTCGGCCGCCGGAATGAAATCTAGCAAATCGTCTGTCTCCTTGATTCTTTGGGAAGTTGGGCGTGTGTCAAAACACTGCAAATCCCTAATATCGCAGCTGACGAATCTCATCTCATCTCTCGTGATGTGATTGACCTCAATCAACCGTTCCGAGATCTTCTTCACCTCGCCCATCTCTGACCCAGCCGCGTAGCCGAGCACCAGCATCGGCAAGCACGCAAGGACTCGGCCACCGCTGGCACCACAGCCCCCGACGCCCGTTGACGCCAATAGTTCGACTTATGTACGGTATAGTGCGCAGAGCTAATCACAAGCCTGGCTGGCAGCTCTTGTTTTGCCGCCAGCCTGCAAGCCAGGAACTCTAGTCCAAGGTTGAGGCTCGGCGCGCGCTGGGTCATGCTTGGCAGGGCTTGGAACTATCGTACAGACTACAGAGCTCTCCCTTGGCCGGCATCCATCTCAGCATCATCCCGAACGGCGTTCTATTGACGTTTTCTTGGCCGCTCGTCCAACCATCGCCTGCCCCGTTTCCTATTGGACTTCGCCATCGGCAAGTGCAGCTACAGATGCACTTGTAGGTTCAGTCCATATCATTGTTGACCATTTGCCAAGGGACCAAGGGACCATTTCTTCAGGCCTCGTAAGCTCGCTGGAGACTGCATCGCGCTACCTAATCTGGCGGGGAAGGGGGGGCTCCACGAGAATTGAGTAGCACTGTACCTCCGTAGCGGTCGTGTCGAAATTGTTGCCGGGTTCCGCGAAACACCTGCCCACTTCTTTCTTCAACACTTGGGTCTGCGCGGTCTGGAAGTGATTTTCCGTTTCGTCGACACAGATGTGTTTTGCTACGAAGACTCACAGATTACCTGCGTGCCTCTGACAGATTCGTAGATCTCCAGAAAGCCACGGCCTCGGCTTCGTTCTACCCACTTTCTCCCGTGTATCAGCTGAAGGCTAGTTGCAACGTTATTCCCGTCTCTTGGTCGGCAGTCCAGAGTTCAGACTTCAGACTTCGGCCTGGCTCCTACCCGAGTCAGCGACCCCTACAAATATCTGTTCACAGCCCTCTTGGCTATTTCTAATTATATGGTTTTCCTTGGTCAAGAAACGAATACTCTAATATATTATATCATCCTATGACTTCTTCAACCCGGCTTGACACGTCTGGCAATTTGATTGGCTTCTGCCCTTTCTGCTGTTTCTGAGCACGAGAACGGCTCTGGCGGCTATAAATAAGTACCGTCTGCGATGTTGCACTGGTCCGGAGCCCATGTCTGGTGATTATGTAATCTTACTTCCAATAGAGCCAATACGGTCTCCTCCATCCTACCGCATTTCTATAGCCGCCAAACCATCGTCGGCGACAACGGCATCTCATATCTCATATTAATAGGGCTTACTGGATCTGAAGAACCACGTTTGGTCTCTCTCTCTCTCGTACCGAAGCACTGGTACTGGGTATGATTGCCCGGCGCAGCGGCCGGGAGGGGAACACATCAGATTGGACCCTTACAACGAGTACTTGAGGTCTAACCTGCCAGTGATTTCCACTGGACGCTCCCAGAGCCTATCACAGGATTTGGTTCCTTACAATCAATCAATCTCGAAATACGCCCAACGACAGTAAGACCTAATGCAGGTACGTATTGTGCCCTACAGTAAAGTGACATCCACACACCACATCACCCCATTTTGGAATGGGAATTCTCGTCAAATGGCAGTGAGCAATTGAACAAAGGACGCGGGGCAGAATGCAGGAGAAACTGTTGGTCGTCGTTTAATTGTTCCTTTAGGCGCCAGGCAGCGACACATGCTCCCCCTCCCCCCTGTGACAAGTGCGGCCTATCACCACGTTGCATCTTCTACCCTCTCAAAAGGTGACCCTTCGAGAACCCTCGTCAAATATCAGCGGACGTGAACGAAAGACGCGGGGGTAGGTAGCGACATTGGTGATGATACGATGCTCCATGAACCAGGTACTTGCATGCAGCCGCTTTTAGAACTACGTAGATAAGTACGGCTCATTTAGAATCCGCGAGCTCTTCGAGCATTGCATACAGTAAGTACTTGGTATATATTAGACCGTCTCCTCCCCGGAGCCAGTAATTGTGTACAACAGCTATGTAAAGGTCCCGGGGTACATATAGTATTTCCTTCATATACATTCGTAATATATATTATACATTACTATCGTTTCTTGCTATTATCTGGTTTTTTTTTTTTTTTTTTTTTTTTTTTTTTTAATCCACCACCAGCCTCTTCTATCCTGTTGATACATCCGTCTATCTATTTGCAAGCAAGTACGTTTCGCTATGCTAGAAAAGCTGCCACTCCCGATCCCAAGGCTTGTTACCCCTGGAATAATCGATACCGTGCTTATAGCTGCCCGTCAGCTCCTCCTCGTCGACGCCGCAGTGCGTCTGCCCATCGCGACCCTCGAACCAGCCCAGGCCGTACGTCTTGCCGAGGCTCTCGAGCTTCCGCACCATCTCGGCGTTGGTGAACTTGGCCGTGCCTACAAAATCGTACAGCATCTTACTCTGGTGCATAAAGGCCAGCACGCTTGAGATGGTGTTGGGCTGGCGTGGTAGGAACGGGTGGCGCCTGCGCACAAATACAACGGTGGCCACAACGAACATGTAGAGGAGAATGAAGCACGTGAGGGTCAGAGAAACGGTGAACGACACGACCGTTTCCTGGCCAGAATTGATGGCGTTTCCCACGCGACGTGAGTTCCCCGAACCAACATCGTCATGGTTCTTTCTGGTCTGGTCGATAAAGTCCCTGCCGGACACGGTTGCTAGACTAGTTACGAATATCGTAAGAGTCTCGGCAAGAACGGTACCAAAGCCAACCAGGAAGACCATCCAGTGTCTGTTGAAAAGTGCGCATAACGCCACCCAGGCGAATGGCATGGCAGTGTAATCAAGTGCTAGAGTCTTCGCTGGAGCATGCCTCTTGGAAAGTATGTAATAAGGCTCCATCATCCGAATGTCAGTCTCGAGGGATCCCCATGCCAGTTTGATACAGACTGCAAGAGCGGTAACCACCCAGGGGCTTTGTCCGTTAGCTCATTTACATTGGTAAACAAGACGATTGGAACAAAAGCCAAGAAGAACAGTATGCCAATGATAAACGGCACACCTCCCGCCGCCCGAAGCATGAGCGGATGAGGATTCTCGGATACGTCGAATTCTTTGTGCTTCTCATTGCCCTTGGTTGTCTTTGGAGACGAGTCGTCCGGCGCCAGCGAGGAGTTGCGGAGAACGTAACGGTGATTCTTGAGTTTATGATGGATGTCCTTGGGGTTGGCGACATCCATATCCTTGAAATCCATCATAATGTGACTGACCACTGCCATAGAGGCTAACCCGGCAATACCTTTCACGTCAGCTAGGAGCCCAGACCTCCTACTGTGTAGTTGGTAGAATAAGATGCAGCCCAGAACTGCTATAATCACAAATGTACTGGTAAGGAGTCGGGAGAACACGGCACTCATGACGATAGTTTTTCCCACTTGAGGGTTGGCTAGGCGAGCGGTTCTGTCCGGGAGCATTATGATTGATGCAGCCCCTAGTGTAGGAACAAGGGAGACGGCCAGCATCGTTGCGATGGATGAGACTGCCACGGCATAATGTTTGCGTTGTAAGGCGCGGAAAGGCCGTGAAAACCCGAAAATGGTGATGTAGTCGACATTGATCGATTCGGCAGCAAGCGCCCCGCCTTCCTTGGACATTTGATAGAACGCTTCCAGTCGCTGGACTTCTGCATCCGTGATCTGCCATAGCACACCATATGTGACTGTTACCAGTGTCGGCACAAACCTCAAGACGAAGTAATGAAAAGGGTCGATATCTTCAGGTGTAGTAAATTTCAACAGAGGCTCCCGAGTCGATGATAGATAAATCAACTGTACCCCGACGGCGAGAAGGAGGGACAGTAGGATCAGAGCCAGCAGGTATGGCCACCGCATCGAGAAGGGTCTCCAATTAGGCTGTGGATAAAATATTTCTGTGTTTCTGTTGGATTTAGGAAAAGTGGTTTCGCGCATATGGTTGGGATCGACACCTGAATGAGTTGGGCCGACCATATTACTCAAGTCCACGCCGGACTGCTCGTCGGCTGGCTCTTCGATGATAACTTCTATGACGGCCCCAGTTTTGTTGGCTTCACTTTGCCCCAGACCTTTGATGGTCTCTTTCCTGGTCGTTGGTTTCCGCCTCAGCGTGAGGGAGCGCGAGAAGGTTCGCTTCACCGTAGGGCTGGTTGCTAGCAAGATGTCGCTTTTGATTTGCGTTTTAGGGGCATCGCCAGCCCCTATGCCTCCCGTCAACTGACCACTAGCCTCTTGCTTTTGTAACAACTTTTGAAACTCTTCGTCTTGGGCGCCCATGGGCCCTGAAAAAGATGTCACATCATAGAGGGACCCGTAGTCTTCTCCCTCACTGCCTGCCGGTTGACTTTCAGATGCGGCAAAGGGGGCTGCAGCTTTCAGTAAGGACATATCATAGCCCTCATCTTCATTGAGGGCATCCCGAGTCCTTGCGCGAAAGCTTTTACCTCGGGCATGCCGGGATGGGATTTCACCAGCTGTGTCCACTGGCTGATATCCTGCTGGGCTCCTAAGGGGAGTCGACCATAGACCAGCAGAGTACGAGGGAATGCCCAGCGTTGACGACTCATATTGCGACTGTATAGAAACCAGAGACTCTCGCCCCTTGATGCGCGAAGACGAATGTTCATCGTAAGGGCTCTCCGATATATCCGAGACCTTGTGTGATAAACTGTGACGAGACCGGGCCGTGGTCGACGCTGAGTGCCAGGGGTCGTTCTGCTGCGCCATGGTTCCTATTGCGCCGATAGTGAGATGCCATCAAAGACCAGATGTCAAATGGTTGGAACGCTGCTGATGGAATGAGCGATCGTAGTGTAACGAACGGACGCCTGGGTGTAGGTATTGTTCATATGTGGATAGATATGAAGATTACACGGCCAGTCCAGGCGAAAGAAGAGGACTTAGTGGCTGATGGCCAAACAAACAGACACAGGGGCTTCTCGGCAGGAAATGGTTCGCAAAGTAAGGCATAGGTTGACGATGAGGGCTTAGTCACAAGACAGAAACAGCCTGCGCTTTCTGCAGTGCTGGTCCAAACCTTCCGGGTCTTGTAAGATAAGGTATACGATGAAGATTTCCCAGCTACGGAGAAGGTAGGGTAGGGATGGCAGGGCAAGTTTGATGGCGCCGAGGACAAAGCTTGCCTGCAGGAGCGAAAACAAGGTTACTGGGCCATGGACATGAGATGGAGAAGACAACCCTTGGCTTGGGTTCAGCCCCGAAACGCCAAAAGTTGGTCGGGTCGCCTGAGGCACCTCAGCCCCCAAACGGAAGAGACGGGTGGAAGCCAGCAGGCGGTTTGATCAGCACGACTTGCCCAGTTGGGTGGTCAAGGTCGGCTCCGAGTGCCCACGCTCGTCTGTCCGTCGGCACGCCAGCCCAGCCAGCTCAGCATCGTCAATAGCTCTGGCGGCAAGGGACAGGACTAGACCTCTTCTGGGAGGCTGGTGAAGCAGGGGGGGGAGAAGGGGAGGCCTCGTGCTCCCGCGATTTGGCCCAAAGGGAAGTCGCCAAATTCTGACATGGCGGGGTCCCGTCCAATCAGCTTCCCAAACTTTATTTTCGGGAAGGGGGGCGGCCTCGTTTTAAAATAGCAGCCGCAAACACTCATGAAGTCGCTTTTGGCAAGCGGCCTTCTCTTATTTCTCTATTGAGCACTTACTCTGTGTGTGTGTACAGAACAGCCAACTGCACAGAACAGCCAACTGCACAGAACAGCCAACTGCACAGAACAGCCAACTGCACAGAACAGCCAACTGCAGATTTTTATTATTATTATCATGTACGTGTTAACATCGGGGTGCGTGGAAGGGGAGCTAGATCGGAGGTGAGTCGACGGGAGGAGGCGAATCGATCACTGCGCATCTCTACAGCGGAAATCTTGTGGCGCATAGGTATGCTATTGGTACTGAAGACATTTCGGGGTGGGTTACTTGGCACGTTGGTGACAGGGCTAAGCAAATACCTGCCAAAAGCCCAACGGCAACAAGCATGTGCCCGCAGCTGTAATGGACCGATGTGAATTGCCCCATACCCACAGGCTACAAGAGTGATCCCGGATGTTCAAGGGGGCGGCATACTGGCCATTTGTCTCGTGTATCGAAACATCCGGCAAGGAAAGCGGGAGCTGCGATGCACTCGGCTTGGTCATCGTCCAGTCGCCAACGGGTTCCGATCCAAGGCTGCTCAGTCATTTGAACCTGGCAGAGCAACAACTCCATTCCGACCACGGGCCAGTCTGCAGGTTTCACCATCGAGGATGAAAAACAAAAGGCAGGAAAATAAAAGTTCTCAACGCTATTGCTTTTCCTTGCCGGTTTGTTGATGTGATATGTTCATCCGGTGTCTTCTTAGTGAAGGAGATGGCTGATCGCAAGTCCCAGTCGAGTATATCGTGAGTCCCTGTGCAAGAATATTTGAGACGTAATCTACGGGCCGGCGGTTTCCGTGATCCGAAACCGTGAGATGGGGTTCTGAAGACGCTCCCCCGAGTCAGGACCCGGCCAAAGGGGTAGGTTCCGTCGCCCTGCATATATTAACCGGAACAGCATCCTGGGGCCAAAGCCACACCGGGCCATTTTGAAGGGTGTTATCCGGTAGGAAAGGTGACATGCGAGCAAGGAACACTTCGGCAGCAGAGACGAATCAACTCGGATTTTGGCAGATGTCTCATGTCCATCGCATCGCCAATCCTGTTCCGAATGGGATTGATCCAGTGCCAATGCCCAAGGAATATATGTGGTAAGCACTTCGCCTGTGAATCTCACGTGGTTTTTTTAGGACACGAAGAAAGCTATGAGCTACACATACTCGTAGCTTACTGCCGTATCAAGACCTTCGGTTGGCATATGACCAGCAACAAGAGGTGGAAGATGAAAAGAAGCACTTATGTATCAGTATCCAAGATACCACATCGTTCACCTTGTCATCGCTTTCAAGCCATATAAAGTGAGGGAGAAGAAGAGCGGTGTTTAATGCAAGCCCTCTAAGCTATGATCGAAGCCATAGCAACCCATCGAAGCGAAACCGGCACCCACGGGCGTCAGATGGATGAAAGCTTCTTCCAAAGTCGTGATAGCTTGGAGCAGCTTAGCTTCTTCTTCAGCGCCCGCCTCAATACTGCCGCAGCTGCACACCACCCGTGCGTTTTCGCTTCCTGTGATCTCGAGATAGGTGCACGCCCATTTGAAACTTTCCAAAATACTTACCTAGGTAGACAGACGGCTTGTCTCAATGTCGCCCGCCGGTATAATCCAGTCTAACATTGGGCCAAAAAGTTCTACCGTTCTCCGCCACAAAACCAACGAAAAAGTAACACGGCAGATTAAGTATCCAGTCAGCAGCAGATAATCTGATTCGGGGACTTCCACCAGTCCAGTCCAGCCCGATCAGTGGCGCTGTCTGGGACCAGCGCTACTCCGGACGGGTTCCAGTCCATCAGGTAAATAGCAACGAACCCGGGCTCTTGTTCCTGACTCTCCCCAGTCGCTCTAGAAACTCCGGCCTAGGCACTGAGTCGTGCTGAACGGAGCCGTTGATCAATCGAAACGTAGGCTCGCTCTAAGAAGCGGGCGAGTCGTATCACATAATACCAACAACTATCAGTAGTCCAGCGTTACGTCGTAACGCTTTATTACCGAATGTTGACAGCCAGATCTATAGCGTCTCATCGTTTCATTACTTTTGCAGTTTCAACGTTTGTTCACTTGCCTACTCCGTTCTTCTCTACGATAATAAGGCAGCCGATATAGATTGTGTGGAGCAGTGTAATGACCCAAGCTCCTCCGCCCCGTTTGCTTCACGACCCCAGCTTTGGCGCAGATTGCGAAGGAAGAGAGAAGGAAAGAAGGAAAGAAAGAAAACCCGGTTCGACGTCGCGTCATTTTCAGAAACAACGTTGATGGGAAGACCGATCGTGTGGTCGTTGAGCTCTAACGCAACCGCGGATTCGGAGGATCCGACTGTGCTGCGGTGGTGGATATCAACCAAGCTTGGTCCGATTCTTGGGGCGGCTGAGGATTGGAAAGAAGCTCTTGTTGGCTCGTATTGCGCCAGTGAGGATCCCAATTGGAAATTTCCCTAGGTGATGACGATAGACTAAAATAAATAAGTTGGTAATGCCGCGCCTTCTCGAAGGCACCCTGTAATCTCGCACGGGCAAACTCGTAAATGTTAGGCATTCTGACTTCCCAGGTGAAGAAGACCCCGGTGAAAGAGTGGGGGACATGATCGGGCCAATTAAAGTCGACGATTAGGTTTGACACCAAAAGAAGAGATGAACAACACGGACACTGGAGTCCAGCCATGGTTTGGCAGCTCGTGGGTGAGGCAAGATGAGACGAAACGTCTGTATTTGTGTGTGAAGAGCCAGTTGGATCGTAACGGCTGTGGTAAGATATATACAAGAATTTGAATTTACATTTTCCATTGTCCCGCGAGATGAGAAATGTCATCTAGTGTCCCCCCTGGGATTTCCCCGTAAACGCCTTGTTCAAGAAACTTGAGAGATATGGTCTTCCTTCAAGGCCGCAAAGCGGTGCGTTCAAGTGCCCTGGAAGTAAAATATCCCAAGAAGAAGAAGCAGATTTTGTGGCTTCTCGTGACCAGTCGCTTAAGCGCCGGCAACGGCCTCGTTGAGCCACCAAGTGACCTCGGATCGGCCGACATCGAGGCTGCCGAAGAGATCCTTGAAGGCACCCTCGGTAACATCGATCGAGCCCGGCGCGCAGCCAGGGCAGGAGTCACGGATGGTGGCCTGGGTGGTCTTGCCCTTGGCGCTGATGGTGATGGTCTTGTCGCAAAGGATGTTGGCAGGCTGATCCACACCGTAGCTAGTCTTGCCATTTCCGACCTTCATGAACCAGTCCTTCGAGACAGCGACGACGTTGCCCTTGGGGGTGCTGTCGTCGTAGCCGCAAGATCCCATACCGGGCTGGTAGTAGGTGATGTCACCAGTGAACTTCTGAGCGCTGCTGGAGCCTCCACCAGATGAGGGAGCAGAGGGAGCCGGCGCCGGCGCGGCCTGAGCAGTGGTCTCTGCTGGCGGGGGAGGTGCGACCACGGTAGTAGGAGCAGGAGGGGGAGGAGGCGGGGGTGCAACAGTGGAGGGCTTAGGGGCCGGAATGAGAGTCGTAGGAACAACGATCGGAGCAGGCGGGCTGGTAGTGACAGGTGCCGGGACTGGCTCCGGAGATGGCTCAACTGGCTTGACAGCTTGCACGGTGGGCTTCACTTCAGGAGCTGAAGAAGGGCTGGGCTGAGGAGGCTCGAAAAACTGAGCATCCGGGGCCTTGCTGGTGGTGGGCTTGGCGGCAGGAGCGGCAGTGGTGGTGGGCGCGGCTGTCGAAGTCGCAGCGTCATCAGCCCAGACGGTCTCAGTCACCCACTCGGTGGTCCATTCGACGACCAGGTCGCGCTTCTCGTGGTTGTGACGGCGGGCATGGCCGTGGGGCTGCGCAATGGCGACAGAGGCCAACAAGGCGGTAGCAAAAGTGGTAGACTTCATCTTGTAGAAGGGTGTTGATGCAAATATCAAAGCAAGTCGAGATGATCAAGGACCCAGCCTGATAGGGGTATTGGGAAGTAATTCCAAGTAGTGTTCTAACTCAAGGAGTGGCTTGCTTTGTCAACGGCTGACGCTCGCTTGCAACGGAAGAGTGCAAGTTGATCGTAAGAGGGTATCGTGTCGCAAAGTGCTGTGGAGGTTCGTGACCTAGTCCAGTTCCTCCGAAGAGAATGAGTGTGGTGAGCAGGTGTCTTGTGTAGAGGCCTGAAATGAGTGTATACAGTGAGCGCTGCTCATGAAAGGAATGTTGTGCTTGTGTGGTTGGTGATCACAAAGGGGAACTGATCATGGTCGAGGTGAAAGGAAGTTGGCTCTCTTTATCTGCCTCCCTCTGGGCTGGGCCAGCAGGGGCGCCATGGGGAGCGGGACAAAGACAGGCGAGGGAGTCCCGGCGGAAGGCAGGGGGAGAGAACGTTGCTAGGGTCTGGTCCAAACAATTCGGGCCTAACTGAGTAGAGGGCATCGGCCTAGAGCATCTCGTTTCCTGTCCGATGGGCCGACCCTATTGGGTGGATTTGGGTCTAAAACAAAAGGCGCACTTTGGGGCTGCGGCTGGTGTGGGTAAAGTCTGCAAAAGCCTTGAAGAAAAAGACTAGTCGTAGAGAGGGAGCGAGCAAGGCAGTCAGTTAGTGAGTTGGTGGTGGCACATCATCACAGGCTGGCGGCCTGCTGGCGTCGTGGACAAACAGAAACCGGGGGTGCATCCGCCCGACTCTCCAAGGTTGGTACCTTGCAGCCTGCAGGGGGGCCGCCATGATCCAAGAAGCCAATGGGCGAGCTGACTCTGCCCTGTGTGCCCCCTTGAATTAAACTGGATTAGCTCGACACAAGGGCAGAGCGCATCCGTTCCTGGCGATCTCTCCAATCCCCGTTGCGCAACCGGGAATGGTGGGCTCACAGGCTAAGCTGATGCTCGTCGAGTGCTGTGCTATATCGTGCGTCGTACTACTCCGGGCTACCACCCAACACACCCGTGGCTTGCATTAGTAGGCCTCCATCAGCGCATCCTGCTTGCCCGCTCTCCGCTCGTGTCGCCTTCACGACCAGCCCGAAGAAAACTCTTGCAAACTTCAGCTCCACCGGCCAGGCTTGACTGACACGACTGGCTCCATACGTACGAGCCAACAATTGCCATTGCCTTTATTAGCTTTCGAGCCTGTTAGCCCCTCGCATGTGTACAGCCTGCCACGGAAGTAGGCAGGCACGCAAAAGCAACAGACGGGTGGTCCTTGAGGGATTGATCTCCGAGACAGAGATCGGTCGACTAGCAGCCGGTGATGGATGGCCCATAATTAGGAATATCTAAGCGTAAGCCCAGCGGTGCGGCGATAATAATGCTGAGCCTGGCACGACTCGGCGATGCAGTCAGCGGTTGCTCCGAGGGGGGTAACAGTTAACCACACACCGCAGCCTGCGAGACGAGGATCGGAGAAAATACAGAAGTTACATGATGAAAACCGAAGTCAGTGGTGCGCGAAAAAGCGGGAGACAACCCGACTGCAAGGAAACACCCCCGCTTTAGGGCCCTCACTGCCCATGTCGCAAATCGGTAGATTGACGGCATATCGCCCTGTCGAGACCAACAGTTGGTCCATGACATATGCATGTGTATGTAGTTAGCACTACTACATACTATGAGAGATAAAAAAATCTCAAAAAAGATCGAACCACGGTCGGGGGACACGGATCTCGGTTGGAACACGCAATTGCCTTCTCAAAAATGGGGCAATAAAGCACATATGAGGGGGATGGGGATGGGGGCGCATTTGACCGACTGCAGACTACTTCGAGAATCGGAGAGAATTTGAGGAGAACTCGAGGCTGTCTGACGGCCAAGCTGAAAGAGCCAGGGAAGTCGGTGTAGCCTAGGCCAGCATTCTTGAGCATCAGTCTTGGAAGAGAGGGCCACTGGACGTCACTGGAATCATAACCCTTCCATTGAGATTGGTCTGGGACGTCGCGTTCTATTCACGTTCAAGAAGCACTCTGACTCTCCCGAGTCTTACTTCTAAAACTGTACAGAAAGATGTTCTCGCGGGAGAAGACTTCACGGTCTTGATCGACAAGCTCAACAGTCTGGAAAGCCTTCTGGGCCTTCTTGAGAAACTGCATGTCGGCCCGTCTCCTCTTCTTAAAACAGAAGTAGATGGTTGCAGACGGACACAATGCCAAGAGGTCAGACAGGGTCGCGAGAAGCAAGGGGAATGCAGGTTCGAAATAGACGCAGTCGGCGGCTAGAATGACATCTGGCTTGAAGTTGATCACGTCTGACCCGAGCGGCTCTCCCCTGTGACACCAACATGCGGTCAGATTTTCTGCAATTAGAGATGGCAGATGTAGAACGAGATTCCATGTAGGTATACTGGTGGCACGAGTCCAAGTTGAGGCGTGGTCGTCGTCGGCAGGATTCCACTTACCAGTTCAATACAGCGGGCTGGACCTTAGAGCCAAGCTTGTTCAATGCCACGTTCTTCTCCATGAGGGGCAGCATATTAACCTGGTCGGTAACATACACAGGTTGCGTGATGTCGCATCCACTGGCTACACCAAGTCCAACCAGGCCTCCACCGGCACCGAGTTCTAGACTGTCGTCATGGCGTGAAGTATCAGCAATCGGCTTCTGCAGATCCATACTCCTCACTCACTTCTCCCCTCCCCTCGTGCTGGAAGCCGGAAGCCTGAAGCCTGAAGCCCGTACGCCCCACTGGTTTCCTGGTAACAAACACACAAGAGGATACCTAGGGTAACAAGTCATCATGCGCAAGTCGGAACCCACATTCTAGAATTTTGTAAATCGTTTCGGTGGTAACGGAGCATGTGCTTTGCCAGGACCATACCAGCTGGCCATGCCTGCCCTCCATTGCCTGACTTCAGGTCTTCGTGCAGCTGGATGGCATCGGCGAGGAGGCCCGAGAAATCGAGATCGGTCGTGGCCGCTGCTTTGAGTTCCCGTGGTGGTGCCAAGTCAGTGCCGATGGCAAGTGGTGAAAACTCGGGGGACGGTGACCGCGACGTTTTCGACTCCATGGTGGTTATATGAAGAAGGGAGGAAGGGAAGGGAAAGGCAGGACACATAGTCACTTTTTTGAGGGCGATGTTTCAGCAAAGTTCCTCTGGGTCAATACTCTTATCTCCTCCTTCCTCCCTTGCCCTTTGGGCCCTTTGACTCAAAGGCGGGTTCCCTGAGGTGCAAGAGGTTATTCGACTGGCAGGGTCTGTTAGTGCTAGTCTGCCGGCCCGTTTGTCGGCGATCGTGGATATGACCTCAGCCTCCATTTTCCCCTGCGCCCTCGAAACAAAATGCACACAGCAGACCGTCCTTAATCTGCGAGAATCCATCCAGCTTCGCAAGAAACCCGATCGACACATATTCCGGGCTTCGGGTAGCTTTTTTTTAAAAAAAAAAAAAGAAAAAAAAGAAAGAAAAAAGAAAAAAGAAAGAAAAAAACAGAGGAAACTGAAGAGACAGTATATGTGCATTTTGTTTCGAGGAACCCACGTTTCCCTACCTCCATCCCAATCTCCCAGTTCGATACAATATTGGAGGGATGGGGGGTCCTGATTCTTCATCTTATCTTAACCCCTCGACGGCCACATACCAAACCAATGTAAGTATCGGTCTTTGGAGGCAACCCTTTGCGGTAACCACGTGCTGGGCCCGGCAGAGGAATTTGACCGTCTAGTAGCTGCGCGGCGAGACATGTCGAATTCCACGACGACGCCGTGACGATCGACGCGAAGCTGTCGCTCTACGCGTTTGGTATTGTATGTGGCATTGCCACCAAGGTCGCCCTTTACATGATGGCTTCTCTCGTAGACAACTTGCTTGAGCTCTCCCCTACTATTGTATGGATGATGTGTGTTTGTCTCGTCACCTTATAACATTCGTTTGCGCATCGAGCGCTGTATAGTTGGCGGTGGTATGCTCTGTGCATCATGAAATCGCGGCGGACTCTAGTAGCGACGATCTACCTGTTCGTCTGCTGGGCTGAATCTTCCCCTCAAGATTATTTCCCCATCAATTCACAATTACCCCCGGTGGCTCGCATTTCGGAGCCGTTCTCGTTCACATTCTCTGCCTCGACGTTCTATTCTCCCTACCCGATGTCATACAGTTTGGTGAATGCCCCTGGTTGGCTCTCGATCGACAGCAGCAGCAGACGCCTGTTCAGTGAACCAAAAGAAGAAGACGTCCCACCTGGCGAGGTAGTTGGGGTCCCTATCAAACTGCAAGCAAGGGACAAGTCGGGCACGACGACGACGAACGCGACGTTGGTGGTGTCAAGAAATCCATCCCCGAAAGTGAAGATTCCGCTTGCCACCCAGGCGCAAAGATTCGGTCCCTTTTCGCTTCCATCGTCACTCCTATTACATCCGTCAAATCCATTCGCCTTTACCTTTGACCGGAACACGTTCCAGGCAGACGGGGCTTCGAAGTTGAACTACTATGCAGTGTCCGGGGACAATGCACCCTTGCCGTCATGGATCAGCTTCAACCCTCAAACCCTATCTTTCACAGGTGTAACTCCTCCGTTCGAATCATTGATTCAGCCTCCGCAGACATTCGATGTACAGTTGGTAGCTTCCGATGTATTCGGATTTGCCTCAGCCCCCGTTGAAGTTTTCGTTGGTTGTTGGGACCCATGAGCTCATATCGACATCTCCGTTGATTGTGCTAAACGCAACCAGGGGGCAACAATTCGAATATACAGGCTTAATAAATGCCGTGAGGCTCGACAACAGACCGATAAGGCCCGAGGAAGTGAGGTCGATAACAGCATCCAGCCTTCCCAGTTGGCTTGCGTTCAATAACGAGACTTGGGGGTTGAGTGGCATGCCTGGGCAGACAGCAACTGCCTCGAACATCACCGTGTCGCTGCAAGATACATTTTCGGACACCGTCAACATTACTTTGGCAATAAATATTCTCACGGACTTGTTTCGCCAAAACTTCACTGATCTCAACGTCACCGCTGGCACCAGCGTTTCGGTGGACGTGAAGACATTCCTATGGGATCCGTCAGATGTAGACCTGGAGTTGAGCAACGAGCCTGCTGACTCCTGGTTGAAACTGGAATCATCAAGTCTCGTTATTTCCGGAACTACCCCAAGTGTGCAGGATGCATTGGACAACGCAGTTACTGTCACTGCGACATCCAAGAGCACCAAGCAGAAGGAGACGCGCACGATTAAGATACATATCGATCCCAGTGATATCGTGTCAACAAACACGGGCATGCCAGCTCCCACAGCCACGGCAACAACAGAGGCACATACGGCAGATTCCACAGCGAAACCCCCCTCTATTGGCCATACTCCTCTCTTTGCTTCTGGTCCTGTTGATTGCAGCAATTGTAGTGTTCATATGCCTCCGGCGCAGGAATCATAAAGCCGACGAAGGAAGAGACATGGAAGTGTCTGCACCCATTCCCGGCTCATTCGTGCGTCATGACACCGGTGGCCCCGGAAATGGCCTGTGGCATACCATGTTCAACATTGGATCGTCAAGGAGAAGGCGGAAGAGGAAACACGCCAGCCATAGTGCCATAACACCGAACTCGGACTCGTCAGCAACATCATTCACAGGCAGTTCGCAAGATAGCTTGGATGATCACCCAGTGACACAACACCTTGTCGCTTTGAGGCCATCCGACGGCTCACATATGTCGAGATTGGATCAGCGGCGCATTCCAGACCCGGCAGTCCCTCTACCCTTACGAATACCGGCTGTTGTCCGGTCCGGTGACAGTCTTCTATCAGATACCAGCATAGACGAGGATGAAAAAGACATCAGTCGTAGAGATTTTGGATTAAATCATGGCGGAGTCAACAATGAGCGATCCGGCACTGCGTACTTGGATATGCCGATGATACATGAGCCTTTCAGTATCCAGACTACTCCTGAGATTGCATACCGAGCTGGGAGCGACTGTGGCTCAAGTGTTGAGCTCGTAAGGGAGAACATAGGCGTCGCTCTTTCCAGGAACCGCGACTCCACGTTGAGCACCCGTGGTATAGGCAGACGCGTCTCTCGAGCTTGGAAGCAAGGCACCGCATCTAGACTGCTGGAGGAGTACAAACGCAAGAGTAACCAAACCACGTCCAGCTCCCAGACGGCCCGTTCAAGCCCTCTGACGACCGGCATCGCTGCGGAAAGACCCGTAAACGCCAACGCTATCTCCAAGCCGACCATCGTCCACATATCAAGCAGGCCGGGCGAAGTACGGCAGATCAGTAGGCGTGTGGATGAGTCAAGTCCGCTGTTCGGAGGCGGTTCTACTGTCAACTCCCCTAGGACCCTGACGCCAATTACACAGTCTGCCTCCTCTACCAACAGCGATCTCCAGAAGCCACCCCCGGCGCTGCAGACATTCACGGCCATGTCGCGTGATAGTGATACATTCTGGGACGGGATCACGCGGGACTCGTTAGGTATTGCGCACAAGGACCTGGAGCCCCCAGCGAAGCGTAGAAGCGCGTTTGGTAATACCACTGGCCAGGCCCAGGGTGATTTGAATTGGAGTAATCGGAACTCTAGGAATTTGATGTCTCCTGATCAATGGCTCCGGCCAAAGGTGAACAGTGGGGCGGAAGGGATGGGTTTGCCCAGGGCAGCCCCCGGATTATCACTATACCCTAGCGTGTCGCCTGCGACCCAGGGGTCTGGCACCGCAACTGAGTCTATATCAATAGGCTCCTTGGACAGCACAGCGCGAACGAGGCGACACGTCCCCCACGGAGACCAAAAGCTCCATGTCGGACGGACACGCAAGCAGCAGCAAAAGTATGACCACCCCACCGCCCAGGCATGGCATACAACAAAACCAATAACGCCATCGCCGATAGGGTGGCCTCGACCAACTGCAGCCCCTCCCCAGCGACCTCTACCCGAGACGCCGACCCGGCGGCCCCTGGCCGAGAGACCGAACGGAGCATCCCGTGGAGGAGCCGGTGCTCCTTGGGCAACGGCAAGGGGCCGGAGCGACATGTCGAAACGGTCTAGCAAGACACTCGCCAGCGAACTTACGAACGACACGGATGATGGCTGGGAAGACATGAGGCCGGATGAGTATTCCTCGTCTGTGGGAGGTTCTACTCATGGAAGCTTTCCGGCCTTGATTTGAGGGACAGGGCCTTCTTTTTGCTTTTCTTTATATATGTCGCTATCTCCCTGTCTGTCTTCTACCGGGCGGAACCAAGGGTGGCCAGTTGCTCGTAATGTATTATCTTGCGGTCTTTGGGGTTTGGCGTGGCTGAGAGCTGCTTTATAGTTCCGGACCAGCGCCGTAAAGGGGCTTTGCTGTTTTCCTCTTTTGTAAAATTCGTGGTCAGCGCTACATCATCAGCATTCAACGGAAGGATCGGGCTTGGCGTAGACAACAACTTATTATTATCGGAGTTTTCGGTTATCTTCCATAATCTCACATTCTTTAGCATGGCTGAACTCCGGCGTACCGCATGGTAGACATTGGCTGTACCGCCTGTGTAGTTGGGGTTCAATCTGTATCCATTGATGGCGACCATACCATGTCGTCCTGCACGGATTAGGGGACAGTTAATGCCGTGGGATAATGTGTATTCAAGTACTAGACATGATGCTTATTCTACTGGATGTGATGCCTGATTCGACGAATAGGCAGGCCTGTCGATTATTTGCGGAAAGTACACCTACCTTTATACCAAGGGCAGCGCTGTCGCCAGGAAGAGGATCTATAGGCCTCATCGCCTGTGTCAAGGCTATAGCTGACTCGATAGACTACCAACCCCTGGCTGTCCTTTTCGACTAGACGGTGTTCTCCAAACCTAGCTGAGGATTGATAATCGCAATCACATAGAAAAATGGCCGAGCAGCCAGTCAAACATATGGTTTCCGGTGTGGGTTTGGCTTCCAGAATGCCTGCACCCACGCATCTTTCAGGAAGACCTTGGGAACATTACATCCTAGCACCGCAAATGGTACCGAGAGCTAAGCCCTTGGATAGTGGAGGCGTGGCAATGTGATGATGCCTTCAAAGTCGATTTGACTGAATTTTAGAAGGGCAAGTGTGAGTGGGTGCCGTGACGATGTCATCTCTCGGCCAGTATGTATGGCATTGTCTGGCCTGATGGGATTGTCAAGCTGCATCTGGCCTCTTAGCCTATTCGGCTGGACCCCCAACGTTTCTGTGGCATGGGGACCAGAAAAAAAAGTAAAAAATTCCTAGCTGACGGGATACGTCGGAGCCTGGTGATGGATGATGCCTTGCTGGAAGTAATTACAAAGGACTCGAGAGCGAACCAAAAAGCAAAAAAGAACCTGGCTTTGCTACTCAATGTAGGTAGTCAGTCACCTACGCAATTACCGTATGATAAGACGCCCAACTTCCAAGGGACTGACAGGGTGGAAGATGATGTCACCGCTAGCGACCCTTACAGCATGAGTAAGGTAAACGAGGGGGAGACGAACAACGGGACCAAGCTCGACGGACACGGGCCAGAGGATGCCGCCGCCGCCACTCGCTCTGAAGAGTCCAGATCTTCGCTTGTCAAGCTAGGTAAGGTTGCTTGTCATTTCAGCAGCAACAAGGGCCAAGGCCGGCAGGGCCTGTGGCCAACGAAAGCCATTGGTTAGGAACCTCCCAAAAATCTGAGAAAAGACACGCGACCAACCGCCGGCTTGGTGATACCGGATTGCTGCCCGCCATACAAAGCTGCAGGTTTCCAGTTATGAATGAATAAGTATTTCAGGGGGAGGGACTGCTGTATGCATGCCATTAATACAAATAGGAAGAAAGGGCGCCCCAGTCGCGCGCTTTGATGGGAAAGAAATTTTTCAAACAAAGTGGTGACTGGGTGATGGTAACCACGAACATCTCATAGGACTCCGATGCGCCCACCACCCAACCATGAGCCCACCGCACCCACGATCGATCCACTTTCGTTCGTGGTCGGTCTCGTCTCCGGGCGCAGTAGCAGCAAGCAACAGCAGAGGCTAGAGAGGATAGGGACTACTATACAAGTCAGTATAGAGCAGAGTGAAGATGAAGCCCGATCAACCTAGTGGGAACACAGAGAGCGAGAGAGCGTTGCCCGCATGTACTGTAGACTCATGGAGATAGGGAATCCAGGGAATCTAGACCACTCCTCACTAGGTAGGCTGCTCATCACGTCTTTACCTGACACATGACCCAAGCCCCCAGACGACGGTCTGATTGGTCGAGGATCTCCATGTCAACCAGATGGAATACAGGAATGACTGCCTCTGAATCCGGCGGACGGCGTGTTTGTCATACATACATAGGGCATAGCATACCCATGCTTCTGGATTTCTTTCTTTTTTTCGGGTTCTCGCTTCATTCAGCTTGAACTCCGGGCCGTAAGCAAGTGAAGCCTGCTTGCTCTGATCTTTGGGCTCTTCTTTCCAACAAGAGATGCCTGCCTGCGTGAGATGAGGAATTCTATAGAGCTTGACTTGAGGCATGCATCCATCCAACCAACAAGCGGTGCAGTGGGCATGGAGGTCCCGGTTAGGTACCCGTGCAGACCTAAAAGGACCAGACTGGAAGATGCTATGTAGGTATGTAAGTATGTACTTAACGGAGTACCTACCTCGGCAATCTCTGAGATAGCAGCAGGCTCATTACCCACCCGTTGTGTACACATATCTCTTATCCGTCCCTCAATACATTGATATTAGGTATCAATTATACAAATCGAATGCATCCCGACCAGTTTGACCCATTCAGATCGTAGCTGGTACGGTACGGGGGTGCGAGGAAGCATAAGTCCAAGTGAAGTGCAGTTTGATGTTTTATGTTACGAGCCCGTTATGGCCTGCATGCAAGCAAGTACATAGATGTCGCACCTACATACCTCCTGGACGCATCCATGTTGGGGGGTGAGATGCACCATACCTTTGTAGGCAGATGCACGGGTCACAGCACACCTTGCACCGACCCTCCCTACTGCCTACAGCAGAAGCAAAGAGACGAGCAGGCGAGCATTAGACAGAAACAGGCCGGGAAGAGTGAGAGGGAGGGAGCGAGCGAGCACAGATGGCGGGTTCTGGACGAGGGAGGGAGGTGGTGGTAGTGGTAGTGGCAGTCGGTACCCCGCCTTGGTTGTGAGCAGCGGTGGTGATTGATTGTCCCTCTTGTCCCTCCTGTGCCTCCGGTCCCTCTTTGCGGCCAGCCAGCCAGCCAGCCAGGAAATACATCGATACCAGAGCCAAATCCCATTGGATTTTTGCCAATTGCGCACCTGCACCGCAACGCACCACCTTTGCTCACTGTCTGCATCACTGTGGTTAATAAGTCACCTTAACCTTAGTCCTCTGGCCCAAAACAACACCAAGCATATCACACTTTGGTAGTGTGAAAAAATTCAATCCTTCTTCCGACGACGGGCTTTCTCTCCCCCCAGCTGCAACCTTCTTTCCCTATTTTGACATCACCTCTGTCACCTCTGTTGCCAGCTACCACATTTCTCGTCGGCGATTCCTCCATCCCACTACAACCATCATCCCCGCCAAAACCTCACGCCCGTAGCCTACCGCTGCGGTAGAAAGTCCTTTCAACATGGGTCAAACACTCTCTGAACCCATCGTCGACAAGGTAAGCCTCATGCCTTCGACATGTGTCATGAATCCCCTCGCCTCCGCCCCTGGGCCTCCTCTGCCCTCCTGCGCCGTGGCCGACGCTGCTCCTTGCCGCGCAATCTCCTGCTTTCGTACTCCACACTTTGTGCATCTTTGTCCTCATCCTCCCTGGCAAAGGCTCTGGCAATGGCGCGCCCATGCTCGGATCACATCGCATACCTGCCATGGGAAATGGGCATCCCGACCCGTAGCCAGATGGCCTTTTTCTTTCTCCCATACTCCCTAATGAGGGGTGGCTGGATCTTGCTCGCACAGAGGACACGGACCGCTGACAAATGATGTAATATTCTAGGAGTCACAAAAAGGCGAAGATGCCCGCATGCTCTACGGTGTCTCGGCGATGCAAGGATGGCGCATTAGTATGGAAGATGCCCATTGCAGCGTGCTCAACCTGATCAAGTCCGACTCCGAGGAGGCGAAACAACACTCGTCCCAATTATCGTTCTTCGGCGTCTTTGACGGGCACGGCGGAGACAAGGTCGCGCAATTCGCCGGACAACACATGTACGACATCCTCCTGAAGCAGGACACGTTTAAGGCCGGCAACTACGAGCAGGCTCTTAAGGACTGCTTCCTTGCGACCGACCGCGCCATTCTCAGCGGTATGCACTACAACACACCATGCGATGGAAATGTATGGGCAGGACGGAGACGCTGACCAAGATGACCCCGTGCAGATCCTAAGTACGAGGAGGAGGTTTCTGGCTGCACTGCTTGTGTCGGTCTGATCACTGACGACAAGATCTACATTGTGGGTTGTTCCATGCCAAGGTCGAACTGTTGATGTACTGACTCCCTGCCAGGCAAATGCCGGCGATTCTCGGAGTGTTCTGGGAGTCAAGGGTCGGGCCAAGCCACTGTCCTTCGACCACAAGCCGCAAAATGAAGGTTTGTGCTACATTCCGCGACACTGGTGGCTCCGACTTCAATCTACTGACACTTGACTCGTTCGAACAGGCGAGAAGGCTCGTATTACTGCCGCCGGTGGGTTCGTCGATTTCGGCCGCGTCAACGGTAACCTCGCTCTGTCCCGTGCTATCGGAGACTTTGAGTTCAAGAAGAGCGCCGAGCTTGCCCCTGAGCAACAGATCGTCACTGCCTATCCTGATGTAGTTGTCCACGATCTTAGCGACGATGATGAGTTTTTGGTCATTGCCTGTGATGGTATCCATACCTTCCTCCTTGACGAACGGTCGGACACCATGACTGACATTAGCAACAGGTATTTGGGACTGCCAGTCTTCCCAAGCTGTTGTCGAATTTGTTCGAAGAGGTGTTGCGGCGAAACAAGACCTGGAGAAGATCTGCGAAAACATGATGGACAACTGCCTCGCATCAAATTCCGAGACCGGCGGAGTCGGCTGCGACAACATGACCATGATGGTCATCGGCTTCTTACGCGGAAAGAACAAGGATACTTGGTACGAGGAGGTCAGCGGTCGCGTAGCCAAGGGCGATGGCCCCTGTGCGCCGCCTGAATACGGTATGCCATCTTGAGCGACCCCATGCGCCGAAAAGGCTACTGGACAAACCACTAATACGTGCTGATTCAGCCGAATTCCGAGGACCTGGTGTTCACCACAATTTCGATGATAGCGACAGCGGTTATGATGTTGAGACGGGTCAGAAGTCCAGAAACTTCGGTATTGGTGGGTACAAGGGTCGTATAATCTTTCTTGGCGATGGCACTGAGGTCTTGACAGACTCAGACGACGCCGAGATGTTCGACAGCGTCGACGAAGACAAGGACCTCGCCAGCCAAGTGTCCAAGTCGAACCCTGGAGAGGGCGAAGACGGCAGCGACGGCCAACCCCCCTCGAGCGAGAAGAAGTCGGGCGAGTCTACCGAGACCAAGACGGAGCCTGCTACGAAAGATACCCCGGCGACCGAGACGAAGGCCGTGAAGAAGGAAGAGGAGGCGAAGCCCGAGACGAGCGCCACGACCAAGGATTGAGTACTGCACTTGGGATATATCTAACACGTCTGAAGATGGTATACCTGATACTAGTAGGATTGGAGATGCCTTTGGTAAACCGAAACTCATTGCATGACATTTTCCGCGCAATGTTCTGGGTGGGAGGATAGACCGTGTGGATTAGCAGGGGAATCGAACGGTGAAGCTTGTTCTGGTCAGCAACACCTGGAGATGTCGCCTAGAGGCGGCAGTGTGGAAAGGAGGGGCTGGCGGTTGGCAGACAGTACTGCCCTCTCCTATCTCATTCAGGGGTGCATGGGCGATAAGCGAGACATAGGGCGAGATGATACCACTATTGCCATTGTTATGCGGCCGAAGACATCCAATAGCGTAAAGCTGGCAAGGGCCGCAGTTTCCTCGGAACCACACCATGGGTCGGGAAGCCTGCTAAAAGCCAAGGCAGCGAGAGTGATGAACCTTGGATTCCGCCCAGGCTCTCGGGCGAAGACGGCTGTGTTGTCTTCGTCGGGGACGGGATCACGATTTTAGTGGATTCTGAGGCGTTTTCCTACGACACCCATATCTGACAGCGATGTATTAATGCGAGTTTGGAGCATTCCGGCCGAGATGCTCTCACTGCCACTGCACCCTTGGAATAGATTTGTGTTGCTGAATACCTGTAACCAGTGTAACCTACCTACTAAGGTTAATATGTACGGAGTAAAAGCTGCGGTTCCATTCTCCCCGGTTCGGCCTCCCTCCCAGGCCCAGGCCCAGGGCTGATAAGGATGACCCGCTTGCCGATAAGATGTCGCTAAAATTCTACATCTACATGCATTCATTGTACACTTGTTGCGACGGGGTTCCAGCTATCGAATCGACTCAATTCGAGTAACCTTTTCCTCTCTGCCCTACACCCGGGCTCTATCTGCCTGTCGTGGATAATGCTCCATTTATAGCTCATGTCCCTGGGAGTCAAATCAGTATGGAGAGCTCCCGTATGCACGCTGCGTGCCCAAGGGCTCTACTTGAAACCCAGGGAGGCCCATCCACGCCTTGCGATGCCGCTTCATACCGGTAGCACTCGATTATATCCCTCCAATACATCCAATGCCAGCCTTGTTCGCCATGTCCATGCCACTCGACCAGCCAATGCGGCCGACGCACCGTCAACGCCAGACCAGACCGCAGATGCCTCGGCCCCGGAGCGCACCATAGTTGGGCCTTCACCCTCTGCCTACCGACGGGCAAAACTTCACCGGGTCATCAAAAGAATGGCCATCTTTAGGGAGAAAACAGGCTCGCCGCCTAGCAACCAGGCCCTTGTCAGCCCGGAAGTTCGGTATCCCAGCAAGCATGAGACGGAGCGGAGCGCCAGGAAGCATCGCGTCAGCGCTGATCGCCAGGAACTCTTTGACTTTTGGCGGGCGGCCAAGGAGCAGCCGGAGACGGACTGGCAGAGCATCCTGAATCTGCTGATCAAGTACACGCCGCAGTTCGGCAGGCTCTATGACTTCAAGGTGGTGGT
Source organism: Apiospora hydei (assembly GCF_038363865.1). Classification (NCBI taxonomy): domain Eukaryota; kingdom Fungi; phylum Ascomycota; class Sordariomycetes; order Amphisphaeriales; family Apiosporaceae; genus Apiospora; species Apiospora hydei. Next base: position 2,008,121 of record NW_027117364.1, on the reverse strand, counting down.
GGGGAAGGCGGTTGTGCAAAACGTCTTGGAGATGCTCACGGGATCGACCGCGGCCGTGGCGACCTCGACTGTTACGCAGAGGAGGTCGGGGTGCATCGTTCGAACCGAGCATATCGACCACATGACGGAGACGGTGACGTTGTCCCTTTCGGGCGCCGAGCACCCTGTGCGGAAGGCCCTGTCGGACATTCTCAAGGCCATAGGCAGCCTGACGGCCGTGAGGGTGATGGATCCCGATTCCAAGGAAATCCTCATGGATCTCTGGGCTCAGAAAAATACCGAGCCTCCATCGATCAGGCTGTTAGGCGAAACAGACGTCGCCCTGGATGCCAATTCACTCACAGTACAGAAGGGGACTGCTTCCGAGGGGCGGGTTCTTCCAGTGTCTCACTACTACACGCTTAGCCACCATGTCAAGGATATCAAGCGTCCCGCTCAGTGGACAGCAAGAAACCTTGAGGCTTACATATCTGCGTTGGTACATGGTGTGGTGCCCCGTCACCTGGTTGGCGCAATCTACGGACAAGGGCGACATGCCTCTAAACACAAGGAAACGGTGGCCTCGATCCTAGTGGAACTTTTCCAATCAGAAGCAACACAGTCGCTCATATCTACCAATTCTCTACACCTCGCCCTCGCATTCCTACAAAAAGGGGGTCTCTCTTTACGTCCCGAAGCTCGTACCATTTTCGACCAAGCCGAGGTCCGCAAGGTCCCAATGGACACGCAAACTTTCAACCTGTTCCTCCAGGGCTGTGCGATGGCGGGGGACCTTGACGGGTTCAGTTCGACGGTGAAGCTCATGTTGCGGAAAGGATACCACCCTGACAGCAAGACATGGCTAGAATTGCTGCATCTCGTCCAGGATGTCCAGGCAAAGCAGACGATCGTTGGCAAAATGGAAAGAAAGGGCCTTGCCCGTATCCAGTCAACACTTGTCCAAGTTGGTAGCCACATGGCCCCATTCAAGCTCCAGTCATGTTTCCGAAAGCTGTCGGACGTGGGACAATTCGTACTAGATCAGGATCAACTCCACGGCCCGGAATGGCTGACGACAACCACGCTCAACCGTCTGCTTGAAGTGCTTGGAAGAAATAGCCGGCTGGATCTTTGCAACGATCTACTAGACTACGCCGCGGCTTCAAGCCGAGTCAGACCTGATGCTGTTTCGCTGAATACCATGATTACACATGGCCGGAACGTTCACGCCCATGTGGCCACGATCCGGTCAATGCAAGAGCGATGGCCTACGGTGCATCCAGACGAAGCCACGTTCAATCTCCTCTTCCAAATCGCATGGAAGAACCGTGGCCCCAACCAGCTCCGTGTGGTTTTGCGGTATGCATCCTTTGCGAAACAGACCAGCACGAGTATGAGAAGCAAACTCGACCTGTTGTTGAGTGAGGATCGCGACCTGTCTGGTCGGCGAGTACTCCTGAAGACATGGGAAGATGTCATATTCGGCCAGGACGAGATTCGGATCCTGCGGCGGAGGCACGGCGACCAACTGAGCAGCTACAGGATTGCTAGGCTCTATACTGCCCAAACCTCGGTCTACGAGCCGTCTGTAGATCTAGCGTCGAAGCTGCTGGAAGCCTACGAGATGGACCGCAAAATACACGCCGCGCTGAAGGCGGGCGAGATTATGACGCCGAGTATTAGGAACAGCTTCGTGGTGGACATACCCATGAGGCCGCGGGTTTATCAGGACAAGGTCTTACGTTTGCCCGCCCCTCCTCCTCCTCCTCCTCCTCGGGTAATGAATGATATATGATGGGACAATGAGAAAAGGAAAAGCGAAACGGATGTGTTGTGTATTTATATATGCCGGGTTCATGTGTATATAGCATTGTACAAACGGCTCGATGGGTTCACTCCCTGGGACTCAAAAACTGTACCAAAAACTGGATAGACTACCTACTCGCTATACAGACAGGGCTTTTCTGCCGTGGAGCTTTCTGTGACTTGTATTATATACTACAATAGACTATAAAAAAAGCCTACATGCTGTACTCGGAAGAAAGGCCCATCATCTTCGGGGGCAACTTCCTATAACCAGTCATTTCTCTGTCATGTTTCGGGGGAGTTCTGCTTTGCTGCTGCTGCCGTCTTCATACTCGATCAGTGGTGCCATAAGATGATGAAAGAACATTCCTACCAACGGAACAAAGAACCAGGCATCTACTCCTTGAAGCCCCTCACCCCTTTACTCCCACAAAGTCACATGATACATCCCTTTATTTCCTTTATCCTCCCCAAAAAGCAGATCCGAGATACCACCCCTATAAGTACCCTACGGTCGTCCTTCCGTCTCCTGCTTCTCTTCTCCTTCTCTTCCCCCATACTTACTAAATCCAAGGACCTACCCCGCTCAAGAGGGTATTCCGTGTAGGTCCCGCTGGCTTCCAAAACCACATGGCACAGCGTGGGTTGGGCGAGCGCCGCGTTCCCTCGTTTCGGGGGGACGCGGGTGGTGCAATTTTTGATGGCCTAAACTGTACGTACGTATTTGATGCGTAAATACACATACCCACATACTTTTTCATTGTGCATTCTCTGCTGCGTGCAGGGGCATGAGGAAGAAGTGCAAAGAAGGTAGGCTCGTACTATAGAACGATCGGCTGAAAATGATGACATGGGCGCTGAGGGACGATTACTTGATGCCGAGGCTTGGTTGCCGCATTGCATCTCACTTGAGGATGCGTATCAAGCTCGAAAGCCACAAGAAACTTCACATAGTAAGAACATGGACTATGGAGTATCATGGTTTCATTTCATTCATATTCCTTTTCTCGTCATTTATCATCTATCATCAATGGTATGTGAGATAGACTCGAGTGTCTTTGCTATTGTCGCTAGAGGACAGACATGTCTACGCCGTTAGATATCTTGATCAAGTCCCGTATGCGATCAATTCTCATGTATGACCGTGTGGGGGCGGCATGGCGACCACATGATTTGATATCTCGCCCCGAAGCCCTCCCGCTCAAGCGAAGAACTTCTTGTAAGCCGCCTTCTCCTTCTTCAACCGGTCTGCGGCCGCCTTCTTAACTGCGTCGAGCTCCTTGTTGATGGCGGAATCACCGGGTACCAGCTTCTTGGCTGCCTCGAGGGACTGGATGGCCGAGTCCTCGTCCTTCATCTTGATCAGAGCCACACCGCGGCGGTACAGCGCCTTGGCCTTCTCGGCGTCGCTGATACCCGGGACCGCCAGCGCGGCCGAGGCGGCGTGCTCGGCATCCGCCCAGGACTCCAGCTTGATGTTCATCATGGCCGAGTTGCTGTTGAGGGTGAAGCGCAGCGCGTCCATCTTGGGCTTGGTGTCGGCGGGGGGCATCGTCCAGGTCGGGCTCCTCGTTGAGGTAGCGCAGACCCTTCTGGTACTTGTCCAGGGCCAGGGAGGCGTCGCCGGCCTTGAAGCCCTTGTTGCCGTACTCCTTGCAGTTGGCGGCGATCTCGAGGATCTTGACGGCGTCCAGCTTCTCGTCCATGTCCTCGGGGAAGTCCTCGTAAGCATCACCCAGGGCATCGGCGGTCTTAGAATCCGCGCCCACGGCCTCAGCAGCAGCGCCGGTGAGCTCACCACAGTCGGCGATGATGGCGTCCTGGGTGGGCTTGTCGCCGCCCTCTGTTCGCAGGTTCTCGACTTGGCGAATGACGGACTTGCCGCTGCGGACCTCGCCGAAGACGACGTGCTTGTTGTCGAGGTGGGGCGTAGCGACGGTGGTAACGAAGAACTGGGAGCCATTGGTGCCTGCGGTTTTCGCACAAGGTTAGCCCGCCTTCCTCTGCCTATGACTGACTTATGATTTTCGAGAAGAAATGGACTTACCAGGACCGGCATTGGCCATGCTCAGGAGGAAGGGGCGGTCGTGCTTCTTCTCAAAGTTCTCGTCGTCAAACTTCTCGCCGTAGATGCTCTCGCCGCCGGTGCCATTGCCCTCGGTGAAGTCGCCACCCTGAATCATGAACTGCTTGATGACGCGGTGGAAGATGCTGCCCTTGTAGTGGAGGGGCTTGCCGCTCTTGCCCAGGCCCTTCTCGCCGGTGCAGAGGGCGCGGAAGTTCTCGGTGGTCTTGGGGACGATGTCATCGTAGAGCTCGAAGGTGACGCGGCCGGCGGCCTTCTTGCCGATGGTGATGTCGAAGAAGACCTTGCTGCGCTTTACCTGCTCGTCGGCCATGTTGCTCAAGGGTACCGTGTGTTGGCAGCGAGCGAGTGTGAGTTTCTTGTTGGTGAGTGGTTGGGTCGGGTGGAGGAAGAAGGGTCAAATCAAGTCGACGGATGTGTGTGAAGAGGTAGGCAAGTGCTGCCGGGGTATCTATCTAGAAGCGAAGCAGGACGTCTGGTAGAAGGAGAGGAATTCCAGGGCCGGGTTGAGAATGTGCGGGCTGGCCAATTGCTTTTTCAAGAAGAGTACAATCCAGGCAAATCAATCAATCAATCCTTAGATCGGCTTTCAATCCAATCGAACATTGAAGCAAATGCTGGCTGGACCAGGCTGGCGAGGCCCGACTTTTAACAGGCGCCGCCCATTTTGCGTGCACATGCGAATTCGAATTCTAGCAGCTGCTGAAGCGGCATAGAAGCTTCTAGGGGACCCCGCCTTCCCAGGAATCCCAGGAATCCAAGGAATTGGGAGGAAGCGAGGGGTAACTACTGACCAGCAAGTAAGTACTTACATACATCAACCCCACTGCACCTAAATACCTAAATAACCCCCCACCCCACTTGCGAGGCTGATATCTACAGGCCTCTCAGCATCCATTCTAGAGGGCCTAACTTACACACCTAGGTAGGTAGGTTAGTAGTACTGCATGCGGTACGTTTCAGGAAAACTTCAAAGACCAAAGATTAGGTAGAAAAATAAACATAAAATGGCAGTATAAACATAGCAAGGGTATTGTATTTCCAACACTTGGATGATGCTCTAACGCTCTCACACACTCATATCCAACCAATAGTTGCAGTGGCGGTATCATAACATCGCCAACTCCCATCCTTTCGTCGCTTCTTCGTACGCCAAAAAGTGGCCCATGTACAGTAGTAGGTAGGCATAGGTCGTATGTAGCTCCGCATGGCTGCATTACTTCTTCATCGTCAGATATATCCGTAATAACAACATAATCCCACCTCGTCTTATGCTCCGGCTTCTACGCTGATGATGATGGCCTGGCCATCACCTCCGTAACTCCGTCGCTGCCCGAAATGCACTGCTGTGGCGCTTGACCTTTCCCTTTCCGGAGAACGTTCCTGTCACCCACCCGCCCTATGCGGTGGCGATGGCGGTGGTGGCCCGCTGCCTCGTGACAGTGCTAATGTCTCGAGTGATCCCCGCCGCTCTCCTTTTGCCAGCCCTCCGAGATGCCGCGCAGAAACCCCTTGTCCTTGTCCTTTTCCTTGTCCTCGCGGTGCCTCTCCCGGATGGCGTTGGGGCTCGAAGTCGGTGTATGATCATTTTTCGACGACTTCTTGCTGCCGATCAGCCCAAACAGGTTTCGAGGAAGCTTCCCGTTCCGTCGGAGTGTCCCGCTCAGGTGATGCGACAGGCTCACCTCCGAGTTGTCCGACGCTTGGCGCGACGACGAGCTCTCCGGCCCGTGTCGGCCGCTGCCAAACTTGAGCTCCCGGAAGAGAGACCGCTCGCTCGAGCCTTCCTGCTCACTGCCCGATGACCCAGGCGCCCGATACGGATCATTGTCAACCCAGGCCGGCGAGTGGATCTGAGAGAGACTGGCCGACTCCATGAAAGAAGACTTCTCCAGGCTCTCGGCGAAATCGTCCGTCATGATGGACTGGTCTTCGGCCGCCCGGAGCGCCTCGATTTTGCTCAAACACTCATCGGACCGCTTCTGGAGCATGACACAGAGCTCATGGAATTCGGACAGTTCCCCCTCGAACGTGTTGCTTTCCGGGTCGGTAGGGTGATGCGACTCCAGCCATAGCTTGACCAGCGCAGAGAAGTTTCGAGGGTGGTCAATCAGGTAAGGCAGAGCAGGGAACCCTTCTCTCGCAATCGGAGAGAGACGCCCGAGGATTGTAACCGGGGCCATGTAGGTGGCGGGGAGCGAGGCCGTGGCGGCTCGTTCCGTAGGTATAGAGCAGACCTGGTCAATGAACTCCTTGAATGGCTGGCGTTGCGTGTTGAGGAACTTGTTCATCGGCTCCATCCAGCCCTCCTTTCGACCAAACGTAGAGAGGTTACCTAGTGCCTGTAACCCCTTGGCTACGAGGGTCAGCGTTCGTTGGGCTCGATGCCTCGGATTATCTCGGAGAAGCCCAAAGAGCTTGGGGTTGAGAATGGCTGGGCAGATGAAGCGCAGAAAAAGGAAGCCCGACACGCTGGTATAAGTGACAGTCCGCAAAAAGTCCCCATAGCGATCTTCGGCCACGGCCCGGACGTATTTCAGGATTTGCCGTAGTTCGGCGGGCAGCCTATTGGCCGATTCCGCGATGCACTCCCATACTTCGGTAGTGATCTGCACTAGCTGCGCCCAGTGCTGGTCGAGGTCATCGCCATGTTGTATCCTACTCGGATCTACTTCGCAGTCAGGGTTGATCTCGTTGATCTCGAATATCTTGTCACTCAGTACGTCCTCGAGATATTCCTTGCCAAGCCGGCGCATGTGAAATTCCAAGGCTTGAGTCAGAAGCGAATTTCCCCGGAAAAGGAGATTGGCTTCGCCAGCAAGGGTCTTGCCCATGTCCCGAACGAGAGCTTCTCGGTCGCTTGAGGAGCCTGTCGACTCGTTCGACTTCATGCGGCGGCTGAAGCGCATCTTCTTCATGCTGTTCTGACCACTGACGCCGTCGATCTCTTCCTCTACAAGAGCTAGAAGCCATTCGACGGAGCTGTTGGAAACCTGGAAGATGTTAAGGAAAATCTCGGCCAGTCGGCGTAGTTGTTGAGGCATTGCCGCAGCAATCTGGCCAGTCAAACCGACACTGAACTTGTGGAGCAGAGCCGACAATGGCTTGTAATCTTTGGCCATCAAAACTACCAGCTCGTCGTGATTGACCTTGACAAACATGGTCCCAATCGATTCGTTCCTCTCGTCTTGTATGGGCAGCCACTGCTCATGGTCCTTCCCGCGATCTAGCTTGTCCAGAGAGATATCAACAGCTCCGCACATAACCTCGGTAAGATTGCCCGTCTTTGGGAGCCCTAACGACGCCTGGAGCTGGTGACTGAAACTCTCGAGATTACCATCGACCCGTTTCAAGACCACTGAGAGGTATGGCAACGCCGAGGAAAGCTCTGTGAACTGAACGGCTTCTCTCCAGAACGGGTTCTTCGTGTCCGGCTGCGTAGTCGTCCGCGCCCGAACCTCGCCGTCCAGTATGACCTCTGCCAGGTAGTTGCCAACAAGGGCATCGCGATCTTGCCGCGCTTGCCGCTCAGATAATTCTGGCGGTAAAACGGCTTTTTTGAGCTTGGCTTCGGTGACCCTCACTTGTATCGTTTTCTCAAGCCTGAACATTTGACCATCAAACTCATTCTCGAAGTCGGTGATGTCGACCGCCCCCTGAGAATCCGCCTCCAATCCATACAGATCTGGCACCGCGAATGCTCGAAGTAATACGAACCAGACCTCGAAGAGGACCCTTGTGTCCAATGCTATATACACCGGCCTGAATATCGATAGTTGTTTGGATGTGGCAGAGTAGATGGGGAATATCGCTATGCAGTAATCTTCATCGAGAACTGATTTGTCGAGCTGTTGCACAGCGCAGCGAGATAGCTGCGACAATTCGATTATGGATAAGACAGACACATCGTTTTCTGTCATCAGCTTGAATTCGCCGTTGTCTTGGAGTATGCAGGACACCCGCCTCCAAGCAGTGGCAGATCCTCGCAAGTCTCGGGTTGAAGGTCGCTTTACGATCGCTCGTGGCGAAGTAGCGACTCCTTGTCCCATAACATGACCTTGCCAACCTTGATGATGGCGGCATCTTTCGAGGATCCGGAGCCGGGCGTAGATGAACCTCGGCGGCGCATCTCTGGCCGTCCGGTAGTAGCTGATGGCGAGCTGGTGCCCCGGCCATTCGGGAAGCGCACGCCACTCGGCCGCAATTGTTGCCAGCAAAGCAGCGCAGCTAGCCAGAAATCCACTTCGGCCGGCACCGCAGGCTTGAGTAACAGCTCAATGCCCATCTTCTGGCTCGACAACTCGAGGCATTTGCCAGTTCCATCAGGCGCCTCGACAGGAAGAACTCGGCAGCCACGGAGATCGCCAACAATGGGAATATGAAAGGGCCCATTCTGGCCTGGATCGAATAATAAACTGCCGCGCTCCTCATCTATATAACAGACGCCAGCGTGCCACGGACCGCTAGGCTCGCTCTGATATTCCACTTGGCCTTTCATCCGACCACACAATGTCTTCATTAGCAATAAAACCTTATTTGCATCATCTGTGGGTATTGGAAGTGGTAAAGAGTCCACGGAAGGCGGCGGCGAAATCAGAGGTGAAGTAGGGCGCGACGATGCACGTTTTATTAAGCGCTTGTTTACCGATCTCTTGTCTTTGCCGGAAATCGAAATTTTGAGGTCTGCTGGCGATCGTATTGGCGCGATGGACGGATATCCCACCGACTCCATTGCCGCCGCTGGGCGACCTTCAGGGTCGGCAAGCTGCATAGACCCCGTGGACGAGAAGGAACCCACACGGTGTCGGTTGCCTGACGACGTGGTGTTCGACTGCTGGCGTACCGCGAGCGACCCATCCATGGTATGTGTGCGGGGCCGGACCGCGGATTTCGACTGCGTGGGAGGGCTCGCTTCCGAGTCGTCGTAGGAATCGCCAAAGGCATCGTTAAATACGATGCCCTGGCGTCTTGTCTCTCCGCCAGGTATAGACCGGGGAGAAGTTTGAGGGGACGTGGTGCCGCAACCCCGGGAACCCTGTGATGCCTGAGCTGCCGCAGTGTCGAGGTTCACAGCATGGCCATTTTCCTCTGCGGGCTCTGGTGTAACGGTTCGGATGGTATTCTGCGAGTGAACAGTGGGTATGAAACTGGAGCCGTGCATGGTGCTACTTCTTTCCCGTTCGCGTTCCCTTCCTGTGTCGTTACTGGCGCGCGCCGAGCCGGGTGACGCTTGCGACCTGTCTGCCGCTGGGAAAGGCGGTCTGCTACCATCTTGGTTACTGTTGCTGCTGCTGCTGCTGCTGCTGCTGCCCGCTGCCGCTGCTGCTGTCGGCAACAACCGCGTCGCCGCCGTTGTGTGTTTGTCCGTCCATTCCCGGGGGAAGGAGGCTTCTCATAATTCCGTTGTCGGCCTGAAAGTGTACACCAGCAATCGAGGTGGATGGTGTGCATTGGACGCGCTCGCAAACTTGCATGGGACCAAAGGGCCAGGAGATAGTAGATGCTTATGTCGTGCTCGCAATTGCATGTAGACAGGTTTTCGGTGTGGTTGTGCTAGGAGAGAGCGTATATGCACGAAGTGATCGTTCAGCTTCTATTAGCGATGTTGTTTTTGGGGGAGTAAGATCGGCGATGCGATTCGTTTCGGGTGCTGCATGCGTCGGCGCCGGGTCATAAGTCGTAGGCAAATCTCTCGAGGGCGGTATTCTTCTCTAGCAGCAGCCGGTCCCATCGAGTGTTTATCATTCTAGAGATCCGGCGGGATTGGGACGCAGCGATGTTTTTCTGTCGGTCAATGATGACTTGCTTGCGTTTTTCTGGGGCCGTTTCCCTCGATCCGCCGCGCAGGGCTTTCTGGGATAAGAAGGAATCGAGACGTGTTCCAGAAGAAAAATCAGCATCTGGGGGTATATTGGATGCAATTATCACATCTTCGGCAGTACGGTATATTGCTACTGGTCATTGGCCATCCCAGTCCGCTATTCCGGCATGGGGAGAATAATCAAACGGCAGCGCCGGTACTCAAAAGTGGACGTACGACAAGCGTGCAAGATGGCGGATGGGAGAGCGAAGGGTATGCCTGCCTTGTCGGGGGACCGGATTGGTTGCTGGGCTAGGTTAGAGCAAGAGATTAATATAGGAGGTGCTTGTCTCGTCGCGCGCGGGGGGCACCTTGGGTACTTTTGGTCCCCGTCGTTCGATCCTATTTGTTTGTTGGGCGAGAGAGCTGTATCGTGTGTAATGTAAATGTAGGCAGGCAGGTGTTGCTGGAGTGCTGCTGCAACCTGGTATTCCCTCCTTCCACTACTACTACCCGACCATACGTGCGTAGATGCAGATATATGTATTGCTGATGCAGGTCGACCAGGGACGAGCGCAGGGACAGTCGAAGGAGATTGATGCCCTGTCTGGACGAGAGCCTGGGCTTGACTGACTGGATCCTCCAATGGACGAGACAGTAGTGTGGGTGCTGCTGCGAGCGAGTTCGTTTCGCGCGTTCAAGAGCTGGCTTGGGTAGGTTAGGCCATGATTCGCCTTGGCGGATACTGCTGAAGGTGGAGATGGATGGTTGGTCCAGCGATTTCTTTGTTGCTGTGATATGCAATGCACTTGGACTACGAAAGAAAGAAAGAAAAGTAAAGCAGCACAATCAACAATGTTCAAATACCTAGATCCTCGGATATTTGCTGCTGCTGCTGGAGCCAGGTTGCAATGCCCGACTCGACTGGAACGGGCTTGTTCTTTTTCAGGATGTCAGCTCGCCGGCGGATCAGGATCAATCAAACAACAGACATGGGCATAATTAGGGTATGTTACAGTTACATGCCTCCAAGAGGCACAGAGGAAGGTACCTCGCCTCGATCCCTCAACATGGGCACGGCGTCCCTAACGATACCTAGACCTCAGCGCTCAAGACTGAATCAACTGTCTGCCCTCTGCAAGGCAACTGAACATGCCACATGCACATGAGATCATAACCAATCCTTACCGACGTAGCTTGGAGGATGCAGGTGCGAGCAAAACCCGGAGCCCGAAACTGGACTCCCATGTTTGGTGCGAATAAAACCTACCTCCTAGGAATCCATGTTTCATTCTTATGCTCTGTGATGCTGCCCCTGGGCCCTGGTATCAAGAACAAGCGGGCCAGCGAAGGTTTCGATGTCAGCTCGTTCAAAACCACTATTCGAATATATGCTCAACATGATGTACCCATGCCCATGGTATGATTTTCCCGAATGCATCAACTGGACAATTACTCAGTGTTTGCTCGTGGTAATTGCATCAATATCTGCGCTGCTCCCGTCTCGCCTTGCCCGGGTGTCATCTTTGTCATCCTTCGGTCACCATCGCTCATACCGGTTTCCGTCCGTGACTACCTAACAACTACATTGTGTAAGTATTTATTACCTTGGCACGCTGCGCTGTGCGTCCGAGTCAGTCAGAGACCCTCCTGTCTGGATGCCGTGCACGCGCGGATGGAGCAGGAATGAGATCGAAGGCCAGCTTGTAACATCGTTCGGACTCTCTTTTCCCAATCCGTCCATTACCTGTACCTAGCAATACGAAATTAGAACCCCGGCGACCAATAAGCTCAACGTGTGTGGACGACGGCCGAGCCTGGAATGTGACCCCGTTCGCTCGCCACGCAACGCCCGTTGGCTTGTCCTTTTCCTTCTCGAAGGGCTTGAGAAGGACGATCGGGGCGCGAGCACTTCCTTGCTCTTTGATTAATATTAGCCTTACGGTTCTGGCCATTCTTCTTAGAAAGGCTTGACAGGAGGATCGACTATTGGCTTTGTGAAAAGTACCATAGCACAGCCAGATGGCGTATGTACATGGCTATCTACATATATCTATCTACCTAACTTCTTTCTTTCTGTCTTCCTTTCTTTCCTTTAGTATGTTTCCCTTCTCCCTCTTGTCCTAGCCTTACATGATGCGATGCCAGGGCCGTGCCAAGCCACGCCTTATGTGCCATCCACCACCCACCACCCACCACCCACCACCCCACCGTCCACTGTTGATTTTGTAATCAACCACTTAACACGTGTGATGCTACAGTAAACGTGATCCCCGTGGGCCTGTTTCCCTGCCCGGGATTGGGCCAGCGGACACAACCTTGTCCCCCTGGCCTGGTCCCCCTGGTCCCCCCGTGTCGGGTCAGTCCCACCTCCAAATTGATGACTGACAGTTCAATTCTCCGAGGTCCATGGCCACCATGGACCATGGACCAGGGTGTCCCACCACCACCATCCTGTCTGTCCTGCCATCCACCGTCGTGATGGAAAGAAACACTGACACCAACAAAATGTCGTTCTGCCATCTTGGATCGTCTCTTGCTCCGTGCATCCCCTAGGAGTGAGATGAACTTCTGATGAATCCAAAACAAAACCGGCCACGGTCCTGGGATAGGCTGGCTATACACGGGGTCGGCGGAGATGAGAGACGCCTTCACCGAGAACGCTGCTTGTTGCCAAGGATGTCTGTCTCTTTTTTATCATGTACTTATAGGTCCCTCCTTACTCACTCAAATGACTAACGATATGGATACTTCCTCCTACAGGATTTCAGCTCTAACATACCAGCTTAACCCAGCCACAACCCCATGGAAGGACGGTTTGCTCCACCATTGCCGTTGTGACCTGACACGATTTGTTTTTCACTACTACCTGCGATGATTATATGTCCCCTTGATGGCGAAGTCAAGCATTATATCCAATGGGGAAAAAGTTATGCCAGCGGCACTGAATGCTGCCTGGTTTGTACATCACGGCATGATATGGCGGGAGCAGCGCTTCACCACCGAGGAAATAGGCAATGGTGGGCTATGAATGGATCGATGAATGAGATTGCCACTGCATTGAGGTACCTAGGCATCAATGCTGTATGTATGGTCTGTACATGTATGTAGGTATATACTGTAGGTAACCAAGTTATCGAAATGGGACCGAAATGGGACGGGCGTTCAAATTGTCAGAAGCCTCTCAGCGCTGTCATATATCATTCTTCTTTTACCACTCGGAACCCTTCTTTCCCTTCCCCAGGCTGCCAGGCATCCAGCAATCACACTCGACGACTCGATCGGCCAAGTGCACCCCTGAAATGGAAAAATGCCCTTGTCGCAAGCACGAACGAGTTGACGAGGGGGCCTGCAAGACCGGACCCTAGCCGTATCGTCGTCGGTTTTCCCCCTGATCCATGAATGAATGGATGACCTGCCTGCCTGCTTAGGTGCAGCAACCCATCCCATGCCCAAGAAAGGAAAGAAGAGGGAGAAGAAGAAAAAGACACATATGTAATCAATTTCCTTGGCACTGCCCCAATCATGCGGATGAGAAAAGAATTACCCGAAGCAAACATTCTCTGCTGGCTCGGCCAAACGCCCAAATCATAAAGCCCCCTGGTCGAATATCCCATGCATGGGCATAACGTGACCCAACTCCTCTGCCCTTGCCTGCATGGCTGGCTCAAGGCTGACCACCAATTCGGCATGCCGGTTGTCTGTGTCCCCTGCAGCAATGCGGGCGTGATTGCCAGAGGTGCCAGGAATTTGGGAATCGCTTACTATACGCCAACGTCGATCCCCCGAAATATATGGCCTCATATGCTTTCTCCGTGTGGATGTATGTAAGGGGTCTGACCCAAGGACCATGAACCCTCTCTTTCTCCGCCGGCAGTTCTGTCCCGATTCTGTCACACACATACAAACACACACACATATATACGCACACAATTAGAGAAAATACACTGCCTTCCTTGCCCTGCATTTCTCGGTGCGGCAACGTTCTGGCTTGCACGCGCCAGGCACACCGTCATAGGCACAGGATAAGAGCTTTACGCAGGTCTCGGTATCAAGTCCAGCTTACATGATTGGTTCCGACTTAACTGAGTACTTACTCACCTGGCTCGAGAACAGTGGTAGGAAGAGTCTGTGGCCACAACTTCACCATGGAAAAGGAGTGCGGTGAGTACATACATGCCTGAACAACAGGTCCACTAGTCTGTCTCACAAATGTTATTAATCACTTTGTGACCTGGGCCCATCCTCCTGCGTCCTGCAACTACCTCCCGCAAGTGACCGGATCCCATTAATCTAGCCGAGATGAGAGGCTTCGCCATGTGTATTTCCGTGCCTGACAGCCTGGCTGTCTGTCATGTGAGTTTCATGCATCCGCGAATCAGCTGCAACAGGGGGGCTTATCTTCGGTACTCCTGGCTGGTATGATGAGGAAACGGATGACCAACCAGTGGAATTCTTAGTAATCGTTTCGGCAGCCGTCTGGCGATGTTTATCAGAACCTCGCAAGTTAATAGTATATTAGATCTTGCTTACCTCATGTATGACTCTGTTGACATATTTGGATTGTAATCACAGTTATTACCTTCGAGGAAACATAGATGGTTCTAGGGATGGTACTGACTTTAAGGGGTATAATGGTTGTCGGGTATCTCAATGAGCTCCTATGATGTGTAGGCATGTGTTTGGTGCTCTCACGTATCGTTCGGTAACACACAAGCTACTCACTGCGATACGTTTCGTGTTCTCGACATCAGTGGGAGCTGTTAGATAACGTCGTGCTACTATATGCCACTGTGCCATACTGTAGCTAGCCCCCGCCAAATGATTTGGTTCAGGATTTGCCACTCTGAACCCTCACATCCAGGCATATGTGATATTATGGGGGGTGTAAATCGGATGCCATTCGACCGCGAGACTACTGACACTCCTGCTCTCGGACAGCATACTAATAAAGGGAGAGCCTGAACAGCAGCTGGGCCTATTTTCTGTTGTTTGGGCCTGTCCCAGCCTCGGTCTGCCAATGGTTATACCACACTACAGCTATCTGGACGACAAATGCCCTGAATTGGACCACGGTCAGTCAATCTAGCCCGCGTAGTTATTGACATCGTTACTTTCCCATGCCCATACCAAATGGCAGCCTGGTTAGAGTATCCGGACACCGAACGAGTTGAATTTTCATGTCGAGAGTGCACCGTTTCTTGGCTTTCGGCTCATGTAGTTGGAAAAATCCGTAACAATCTACGAGTATCAAGAATCGAAAAGTGTGAACAGGTAAGACCTCACGACAAGCTTTCTCCCTTCTCACCGGGTTGACAAGACAGGAGGACAATGCCTCGTGAAATTCAACAGACTGACCTTATCCGAGAATTGGACCCCTATACGCAAGAGTAAATCACTATAAGTGAGGCAAATCACCATGTCATGGTCTGTTGACGGGTCAACCTTTGAAAAGGGTGACGCGACCATACTCACCGAAGCCAAGCCCTCACTCAATGAGCTGGGCACAAAGAGGCATGTTTGCCAACAACGATTGGGTAGAGGGAGAATTTACATCGATGTAGATGCTCTGGGGACGATCGCAGACAAAGTTCGATATCAGGGATCGCTCAGTAAGTCAGAGCTACTGACCAAACATAACATAGTTTAAGTTCCAACCCGATTACTTCTGGGTGCAGACTCGTCACATATCATGGTCACGTGGAAACCTCAGGGGCAAAGATAAATGAAATGCATATACAACTTCTCCTTCCGAGTTCAGTTACACTATGCCTATTGCCTATGTGCCCACAAACCACCCTAATGAGCTTTGGGAATACCTGTTCGTTCCCCTGACCAAAAATCCTAATGTCGCTTTCTCTCAGTTGAACGCTCAATGGGGAATATATCCGAATAAAAAATGAAGCCAACCAGACCATTCTAGGTCGTCTCTCTTCTCTCACCTCATCACCTCATGTAACCGTGTGTACCAATCAAAAACGCCAGAACGTCCCCGTGGCAAGCCTGCTTTACTGAAAGAATATCTTTCAGAATCTTAAGATCGACAGATTGCAGCCGCCCAAAGGTATTCATCATAAGGTCAATGGGCCGTCAAATACCTCGCCCTTCAAAACTGCACTCGCCTCTCCCGCTATCGAAATGGAAAATATCCATGATGCAAAACTCTCCCAAAAAGGACCCCTCCAAGTGTGAGCAAGCCATGGTTTGCGACATCGAAAGAGCCACAGACCGAGTTTCAGGTTTAAACGACTTCGCTGCGAGACCCTGTGGCACTTCCTCTCCATGATCCAGGGCTCAGTGAAGGACTCCCGTAAGAACGTGCCCGGATCTAACGGGACGGGCCGTCGATGGGACTGATGGGGGGACTGCGAGCAGTGCTCAAGTCCGTGCTACCGGTACGCCTCAGAGCCTGCGACATAGTCTCGATGTTCAGATCGTTACTAGTGGCGGCACTGAGGGTGTGGTGACCAGACGAAGGGCTGCCCACAGGCTTTCTGCTGGGTGACATGTCCAGCCCCTTGATCGACCCAGACTTACTGGTAGGCGGTGACGTCTCAGCATGAGAAGAGATGGGCGACCTGATAGGGGACGGGGAGCGGTTGATCGCGGCCGACGAAAGAGAAGTCAGGCCAGGAATTCGCATAGACTCTCGGCTACTAGCAGCTATGTTGTTGTTTCCTTGCTCTGCTTGAACAACATCTGCGAAAGAGATGAAACTCAGACGGCGGATGTCGGTAGAGTCCAGGGACCCATAATTGGAGGCTGCTTCGTCCTTCTCCGCCAACGACTGTAATTCGTCGACCCAAGAAGTGCTCTGAGTGCTCTGCGTCTCGTAGGGGCTTGTCCCTGTCACGGTGACAGCAGCGGGCTGGTGCGAGGTGTGCGTGACGATCTCGACACTGTCGGGGTTGAGGTGGTCGTCCGTAATAGCTTCCGAAGTGGCATCAAGCGCTGGGGGGATGTGGTTCTCCACTTGAATGTGCGACGGAATGGCTGGTGAGTTGGGCATGGCCACGGAGCTTTCTTGGACGTCTCGCTCGAAGATCTGAGATGTCGCAGGCGAGGCCATCCGGGGAGACGAGGATATCCCCCGGCCAGGGGAGGAGGGAGCTCGGTGTGATACATCCATTGGAATTGGGGACGTTGTCGCCGACCGAGCAGAAGAGAGATGAGACAGATCCCCACCGGGCGGGGGACTCGGCAAGCTTGCCTCTGGTCGCGAAGTCGTCTTGGTGGTACCTGACGTTGCCTTGTCGTCCGCCTTCTTCTTGCCGAAACCAAACAAACTTCGCTTCTTCTTGGAGTCGCGTTCGGTGCCCTTATCATTGAGGGCTGGAGGGGGCATGGAACCCGCGATGGGGCCCTTCTGTATTTCGGGTGCCGGAGCAAGACTCATGATGGATTGTAGTTTTGAGTTGGATTGTATTCGTAATCGTGACAGTTTCCGGATATGGGGAGGTTAGGGACAGCAGTAGGAACTATAGCGCGGAGCTACAGTTAGTAAGCTCGAGATGATAAAGGGACGGCGTAGGCGACAGACGACATCAATCAGTGGGGTGTTGCAGCAGAAAACAAGGCGGAGGGAGGGTGACGGTCGTCCCACTATCAGGGAAACGGCCAATTGTGGGGGAAGCAGGAAGAAACGCCTAGAGCGGGAGCAGCAGGAAGAGAGCAGGGAAGACGAGCGCAGACAAGCGTAGACAAGCGTATCGGCACACGAGTAAGCAAATGCTGGGCAGTGCGGGCGGACCACGAGGCCTGTTTCTGGCACAAGCCCCGGACGCGAGATTAAGGACGAGAAGGCGACAGGATAAAGAACGGGATCAATCACGAGGGCAGCCGAGCTCGAGTTGGGCGGGCAGGAGTAGGATGACAATGAGACAATTTGTCGGGGTGGTCTGCGTTTCAAAAGCGAAAGGGTAATCTTGGAGGGAGTCGGGACTTCACTTACTGGAACTGCTAACCACCAACCCAGATGAGTGCCAACTTGCGATTGGAGAATGGGTGCAAAGCTTTGTAACCGCTTCTCTTTCTCCCGGAGCCCAGAGCCCAGAGCCCAAGAGCTAAGCAGCAGCAGGCGAGCTGACCCAAAAAGCACCGCAGTTGTTGATTTGATGATTTAATGCTCTGCAATGCGAGATGAAGACGCAATAATGCAGGCAATCCTTCCAAGCCACATTCGTCGAGTCCGTTGGTTCCTTCTTGGCCAAGAAGGCGCAGGTACAGTGCACAGATCAATGCTGACGGACTGACTGGTTGGGATCAATCTGCCCAGCAAAAAAACAACCAGCACCCAAGCAAAAGCAGAGATCACGACAATGCACTGTCAAGTTGCCCTTGGTAACCTGGTAACCACGGTAGGGGGAGGGCAGCGTCTCGTCACCTGCGTTGTTTCTTGTCGGTGTTCCGGGCTTGCGACTGTCTCAACACGACGCAACGCAACACAATATTTTGTTGTTGTTCTTAGTCTTGGTGGGGGCGACGAATGTGAATCCAAATAACGGGGGGTTTGTTTGGCCTGTAAGACTTCTACAGTTTCCTTCTTGATAGGTATGTAGCAGGAGTTGGTTTCGGTTCGTCAAAGTGCCGACCAGGTAAACGCCACAGAGCGTAATTGCAAAGGAAGACAAGTAGGGGTCTTGGTTAGACAATTGGAAGTCGATATATGGGCTAATACTTCTAAATGGCCGGCAGATCTTGGGATCGCCAGGTGCTATATACTTGAAGGGTTTGGCCTACATACTGTACATACGGCTTGCCTGACGTATGCGCAAACCCTCCGAAACAGAGCAGAAGGCCTCTCGATACATTTGATTGATTGACGCCAGCCTGGCTGAACAGGGTGTTTCGCGATTGAGTGTACTAGGTATGGATTGTCCAAGGGTTAGTACTTAATCAGGGCCCCCCGCCTGTCAATACCTCTTTCAGCCAGCCAGAAATAAGAGGGAGTGGCCGTTTCCAAGCTGGATTGCGCATCCTTCCAAGGCTATTTTCTTTATTACGATTGTTGGTCAGCCCCCGGAGACAAGCAAGGAAGACGGTTGGGCATTGGAAAGAGGGTCTCTGCCCTCAGCCCAGGAGTGGACAATACTTCTTCTTCTTCTCGCTAATGACCGCCGCCACCCACCAATCTTTCTCGCATTGAGTAGCATAAGTCAATGCAATGCCAACAAGCCCGTTGTCAATGTTGCCCAGACGGGACGTAGCAGCACGCACACAGCCCAGGGAGCTGTCAGGCGTTTTTGCGGTTGTACTGTAACCCTAGGGCAGGGCATCTCATGGGGAACATGGCTGATGTAAGTGGAACGATCTGTGACCCATCCGCCATCCTCCCGGCCAACCTCGACGTAAGCCAGGAAGAAAAGCTTGGCCAACTGCCTGCAGAACTGCTTGTTCCTGCGACTGAATGCATGGCTATCTAGGTATTCCGCCTGCACAGCCGCCCCCTGCTGGCTGGATCACCAGTGACTTGCCTCGCCCCGTCCCTCAAGCCAGATAATGTAGGTAGCATCTGCAGTATGACCGTGCTGCCCAGGCAAAGGCGGAGCGGGATACCCTGAAGATCAACGACGGGGCCCGCAGCAACAAACAAAAGCAGGATCGATGCCAACATCCACTGAAACTCTAAAAGAGGTTGGCCCATCAGGCATTGATCACATCCAGATAGCGCCCGTCGTCATCTACATGCTTCACTCGCGAGGCATTGATCGAGAAAAGGGGGAGAGCACTGACAGTTGGGTCTCAGGTTTATTACTTCTTCAGGTACATGACCTGTCTGCTGGGCAATCCGGCTGCCTGCTCACCTTACATTCATTTGCGAAAACCTAATGAAGACCCCGAAATAGAGCCATCCCACGTCGATGCATCTGCTGACTGACAACGCCATTACCAGCAACTCGAGCATACCTGGCCACTATCAAGTTGCACGCACCACATCACCCTGTACCTTGACCTACCTATGTTGTAAATTGAGCTACGCTACTTATTGCCACCTACATAACCTACATGTACCTAACCCAGCTGCCTACAACACCCGCGCAAAGTACATGTCCGGATCGGTTCAGGCGAGCGGCATTCCGCACATGAAGATTGGGCCAGGGGTTACGTCACAGAGCATGGGCGCTGGAAGATCTCTGGAAAGAGGGGTTTGGGGTTCGTTTTTTTCCAGAGTGTCTCGACCAGAAGCCCAACCAACCCTTCGAACAATGCAGTCGGTAACCTGAGATGGCTTAGTGGGGCGCGGGTTATTTTCAGAACACTAACGACACCTGAGGACCATCTTTTGCTGCTGAACATGCCTATGCCCAATCGTACAGGTAGTCTAAACATGCGATCACAGGGGGGGCATCGTGGGCGCTTCCAGCTGTGAGTCATAGCTTGTCAAATCTCTTCTTGACCTCGTGGTGGAAGCAAGAATCTACGTAAAGCTGCCAAATCGCGTTTCCCCCTTCTCCTCTTCGTGTGATCCCGGGCTCGGCGTACTTGAGCATACGATTCAGGTTGGCCATGAGTCCTGCCACATATGGTCGTAAATCTCGACTGACCATGAATGCAACATCGAGAAACGTCGTTCAAAGACGGGATTTGTAACACGTAGGGGTTTAAAAAAAATCCACACTGGATTGTAGTCTTACCGAATGGCAGCAAGTACATGCTGTGAAACGTTGGGTTTTGTGCATTGTTATCGAAGACCCGCCAAGGCGTCTCGCCGCAAATTTATAACACCCAATAAACCTCAAGTAGGTATTATACTATGCTCTCTGTAGGTTTGATATTATTCGGACGTCTGGCTCTGATCTCTAACCTCGATCAGTGTGAGCAGACAACAAGAGTATCATAATGCACACCTTCAAAGAAATCCACCATTACCTCGGACTGTTGCCTCCTACTACATCGTACTTTTTCCCTCTTCATTGCTGCAGCTCTACATTCCTAGAGACTACCATGCACGTGCCAAAATACGCCATTGAGACCGGCTAGGGATATGCTACATGTCTGGTGAGAGTCTTATCAGCTGCTGATCTTGATTACACATACCTATAGACACAACATGTGAAGTGAATATGAGCGTCAAAACATCGCACCTTGTCGAGTTCTATTGGTGTCTTCAAGGTCAAAAGGCTATTTCGTATGTTCGGACCTGTGGCATCACCAGCTTGGGCATATTATTCCCTCGATCGTTATTGTGCTGGTGCATCCGGGCTAGCCTGCTAGTAGCTTCAGATGGGAGTGCAAGGACGAAGCGAATTATGTATCAGCAAAGTATGTCTATAGATAACATAGCTGTGTGTCTGGCTCTAGATAGGTAGGCATATATTATATTACATTGACATTTGCCAACACTTTGTGACATGCGGACTGGCCATATGCCTTTCATACCTTACATGTTGATCGTTGGATATGGCATCGGCTAATGACTTTGTACAGTGCCTCCTCTTCGTTGGTAGTATGGAAGATGGAACATTATACACCCATAATGGCCACTTCCCAACGCCATGTATGAGCCAAGTCCTGTGCCATGGAGGGCCGAGGAGTGGCAAGCACCCTGCCTCGAAGCATATTCGTACCTTTGTGGCCTTGGTCCACGGGTGCAGATAGCATGGCCATAGTCGGTCAATGGCCGAGAGTACCGGACGAGTAGCAGTTCGCTCTGCATGCAGGAAAGCATTACAACTTTGATGATAGCGTCTCTTAGGTATATGTGAGTGGCAGTTCTGGCAGTAGCAACAACCAATGAAAACGATGCACGCAACTCCATTTGGCAGGAGCTGGCAGAGGGACGCTTGTTGGTGAGCACGTGCCATGACCCCCATCAATCCCATCAATCCCATCAAGCCTGTTGATGGATCCGACCAGCTGGCCGGGCCGTCAAAGCTCCGTGGAAATTTCAATTCCACCCCGAAGACACCTCGAATGATTGAAGCTATCGCCAGCCAATGCCCTGCATGTAGAGATTGCGTGGAAGCTCTAGGGAGGCAACAAGCAAGTTAGAGACAGACGGCTGTAGGATCAAGATCGACCGAGTCATCATTTCGACACGCCTCACCTCCCCCCGACCCATCAATTCCTTTCGTTGCCCGCACTATTTTTGTTCGGTGCTTCTGCTATCTTCCTCCACTTATCTTTTTCGACGAGCGTCCTTGCCGGCGCGCCTCTTTCTTCCACCTCTGACCCGATTTCACCTGAAAGAGGCAACAATACACACAAATATGGAAGCACGACCAGTTCTGCGTCAATTGACGACGCTCTTCAACAGCTGCAGCCGTACCGGCCAAACGCGTCTCCAGTCCTCCACCCGCCGCACCAAGAAGGCCCTGAAGCTCCCGCCGCACCCATCTTTCCTCGTCTCTGGCGCGGAAGCCGACCACATCACCTACAACCCCCGAGCGCCGCACCGAGCGTATACCACACGCCCTTCAAGTTCCTGCCGCCCTCCGACCCGCGGCGGCAAGCCCAGCTCTCGAGCCTGCTGCGTGGCTCCACCGGCCTCGCGCCCACTGCCGCTCCTACAAACTCGACAACACCAACAGAACGAGAGATCCCGGCGTTGGGGGAGAACCATCAGGTACCGGTGCCCAAGTTCAATGTGACCCGGGAGCAGGTGGCCGAGATGCGGGCATTGCGGGCGGCCGACCCCACGAAGTGGAGCGTGGTGCGGCTGGCCGAAAAGTTCGAGTGCTCGAAACTGTTCGTCATGATCTGCTGCAAGGCCAGCGCTGAGCACCAGGCGAGGGAGCGGGAGCGGAAAGAGGCCATCAAGGCCCGCTGGGGACCTATCCGTTCACAGGCCCGCGAGGACCGCAAGAAGAGACGCACTTTGCTGCTGCGGGGTGAACTGTAGGACAGCAGTCATAGTCCGAGTAACGGTAGCCACACGACGGGCTGAAAGCCACTCTACCCGAATGGCTTAACCATGGTGTCCCGAGAGGGCGGGCTTATAGGCAGCTGTGTGCTTAAGGAACGGCACAACGCAGGTTCCGGCCCACGAGAACGGGGAGTTATCGAGACGGTTATGAGTGACTTGATGAATGAGAACAGCAGCAAGCTGTACGAGAAGGGAGTCGACTTTGTATATCAGCGGAAACAGGTAGTGGGGGTATGAGGAGGCCCGCACAAACCATACATGGAAAGGGTACGCGGGCCACCGTCCACTGACCCATTGAGCATCTGGCGCAGCCAAATCCATGGCATTGAAGGTAGCACCATGCGATAGAGAGACGGAGGAAGGGGCAACTTGATTGAACCGAACCTCCGTTCTACTACCAGCCATTACAATTTTGTACATCAGAACAGAGAAACATTGTATAAACAAATAATCAGCAACTCGTATGACGGCCTTATTTTGGGATCATCGGAAACTGATTCCCCGAGCGAACTTCATTAGACCTAGGTATCATGCAGCCGGTATGCGTCGTATATCCTATTACATCCTAACGATATGGGTGCTGTCCGTCCATATCTTCCAATGGCAAAGACAACATAGCCGGCTTACTCGCTAAACCCCCAAGGTTTTTCGTCCGTATTTTCCCCCTCCCTGCTCTCCGAGAACTGAGGTATTCACCAGAACAGTATTAGCAGTTGGTCCACTGCACAGACGATTTCCTACCGTACCCATCATGTCATGTCTTGCCGTAGAGTTACACTCCCCTATGGTTCTTCTTCACTTTCTAGCTATATGCGGCTCAAGTAGAGCTATGGTTGTAACACCTGAAAAACGTATAAACCCCTACCAATTCCCCCTAGCGGACGGGCAACTCACCCGAGATTGGCGCCGCCGCCGCACCGCTGGAACTGCTGCCGTGCCGAGCCGCCGCCGCCGCCGCTCTCTCCATGTCCTGCTTGCCGGGGATGACGCGCCAGCACCAGCCGCACCAGCTCCGCGCGATGCCCTTGACCTCGCGGCCGAGGATCTCGCCGCGGTTCTTCTCGTCCTCCCACTCCGGGACGCAGGCGCCGACCTTGACCATGGTGAGGCGCTTCGTCTTGACCACGCCGCCGATGCCCTCGATCTCGTGGCGCACGTACCCGGGGCCCAGGGGCGAGGAGGAGTACTGTGCTTGCTGCTGCTGCTGCTGCTGCCCTGCACCCTCGCCACTACCGCCACTGCCGCCGCCCGAACCACTTGACGTGGAGGCGGACGATGGGGGACGGTGAGCGGCCGCTGTCGAGGATGACGAGGGCAGAGAGGATACGGTGGTGGAGGAGGCTGTGACGGTGGCTATCCATGGCAGGGGCGTGTTGCAGTGGGACCGCTCGCGCGCGTCCTCGGCGTCGCAGTCCGTCTCCTGCTCGCGCTCTTTCGAGGCGACACACTCCCAGTCGCGGCCGCAGATGACCCCGCGGTCTCCGTCGCCGATCCCGGTCCCGAGGCCGCCTAGGACCTCGCCGTATTGATTGCGCCAACGCCAGATGCTGCACACGAGTCAGTATTTTTACCGTGGCAAGTTGCGGCGTGAATGCACCACCACAAGGCCGCTTTCCTTTCTTTGATCTAGGGTAGCGTTGATGTACTCATAAAGATAGGGAAAGGAGGTACCGGGTGAAAAAAGGGGTGTTTCACATACGACTGATAATCATGATCCGTACCGCGGATACTTCGTCCACATGGGTGGCATAGCCAGACGCCTTCTGTCTGACATGTGCAGATCGCATTCTTCATGAGATCCGCATCTAGGGGCGTCTCGGGCAGTAACGGCGGCTTTGCGAGAGTGCCGAGCGGTGCTTTGGTGCAGGGGATGCACAAGCGTCGGTGTCGATCCCGTAGCACAATCGGGGCTGGCGGCTTGATTGCGCAGTTCTACAAGTTTCGTTTTCTTGTGTAAGTGTACGGTGACAGAAACGAAGCAACTCACCCCCTTTTGCCCCATTCCTATTCTTCCCCCTAGCAGGAATACTCTCTGAACGATGCATGGGGCAAAGGTGAGAGAGAAAGAGAGAGGAAAATAGAAGCACCAAACGAGACCAAGAAATCTTACCCGACAGACCACCTTGGCGCACCTCCGGCACTCGGCCACCATGTCGCGCGCGCAGCTCCCGCTCTTGCCGTTGTACCGGTCGCCGCCCATCTCCTGCATGTAGAACCAGTTGCCGGCGCGGGCGCGGTAGCGGAACGTGTCCTCGGGGTCGACCACGACGTCCTCGTTGACGCAGTGGAGCGTGTGCGTGACCAGGGAGCTGCGGTACTGCAGCAGGCCCTGCCGCACGCCGCGGCAGGTCCGCGAGAGGTTGTCCAGCGCGTTGAGGTCCAGCAAGGATGCCACGGCCATGGCGATACTGCAAAGAAGGAGAAAGTTCCCAGCTGTTAGCTTTCTATAAAAGGCTCAACTAAAAGATGCGTTTCTTTCGTCTCTTCTTCTTCCTGCCCTTTCATCTTCTTTCTTTCCCTCTGGGCGAGGAAGAGGAAGAGCTGGGACTTGTGTGTAATAGAACGTACGCCCCCGAGGCGCATTGCTCGCAACAGCATGATGAGAGGAGGAGGAGGGAATGAGCCTACGGATAGCATCCGAGAGCCTCCGTCATTCCGTTCCTGAAAGGGATCGTCGGCGTCGGCATCGTCGGCGGGGGCTGCTGGGATGATGTAGATGTAGAGGTAGTAGTGGGGAGGGAGCTCTCGATGGGATTGTCATTGACATTGGCATTGTCGCCGTCCTGGGCGCGAACTCGTTGCTTCGGCCCCGTCGTTGCAGCAGGAGGAAGTTCGTGGAAGCCGTTGTGGTTCAGGTGGTTCTCGGGGCTCGTCGGCTCGTCCTCTTCGTCGAGGTCCACGAAGATAGCCATGGTGGCGGGGTGAGGGCGTTACGCATGCAGACAGGAACCGGACGGACAATGATCAGGGAACAACGAAACGGGCCAAGAGGCAAGCAAAGACAGCGATTTATTTGTTAGGTTACCACCACATCCAAGCGAGGCTATCCAGATACACTCGGCCCTGCAGGTGGCATATGGCAAAGTTACACTACGGAGCAAGCAGTAGACGCGAGACGGGATTATTGCTGGTTTTCGAGGCTGTCGACGGTTTGCCCCTCCTTGCAGGTACGTAAGTAGCGTAAAGTCGGTAGCACTAGCTGATCGGTGCTGATCTTCCGCTGCTTATTCCCTGCAGCGATGTGGGGGAACAAAGGAAACGCCTTTCTTTTAACTTTTTACACCCTACCCCTTAAAAGATTGTTAATTTTTAATCCTTATAAGTATATTATATTTTATTAATAAAACTATACTTAACGTGTAAATAAACGTAAGTTAATTAACGTAGTTTATTATTTAATAACGTATATTACTTAATAGCGCACGTTTATTTTAAATTTTTTTTAAACTTTAATAACGTGGTTTACTATTAAGTTAAATATATTATTAAGTCGAACACTTTTATTATTAACCTACCTAATTAAACTTTAACGCGTAATAACTTTATAATTATAATGCTTTATTTATTTTAAGAAGAGCGAATAACCTTAATAATTTAAGCGTTACGAAACGGTTTAACTTAAATTAATTAAAGACCTACGACGAAACATTACGTTATTTTATTATTCACCCTTAGCGACCGACTTTACGGCCGAATTATATAACGCGAAATTCGATATTTAAAATATAAATTAAATACGATTAAAAAAAAGGTGTTTCGTAAGTATATAATTAATTTAAATATCCGAGGGATGCCTTTAAAAATAGCTAATATGGAAAATATAGCTAATCTCTTTATCGCGTCGCGCGGCGGCGACCGCGTCGGTAAGTACTAAGCTAGGCGCTTTATTAACCGTAACCCGGACCTTAAGATTAAAATAAACCGTTAGTACGATTATTAAAAAGCTTTTTATAAAAATCCGAAGGTTATTTCCGGCTGGTTTAACTTAATTATTAATATTAAGGCTAAATACGGCATCGTTAACGAGGACATATAAAATTTTAACGAGATCGGCTTTATAATAAATATAATTAAGTTAATACTCGTCGTAATACGCGCTAATCGGCGTAAAAAGGCGAAATCGATTTAGCCTAGTAATCGGGAATAGTCGACGGCTATTAAATATATTAATTCGTAAAGCTAGTGCATTTTGTTTCTTTTTAATCGTTTAAGGCTAATATTACTTCGCGAACTAGTCGCGCGAAAGTGGCTTACCGGGTAATTAAGTAATTAAACCGATTTTTAATATATAAACCGATAACGAAATAAATCTAAACTAGATTAAACACTTTAATAAATATACTAGATCGTAAATAAAGGGTCGTTACCGCTTTTTAATTCTTAACGGCCACGAGAGCTATATTTCGGCTAAATTCGAAGTATACTACTAAAATAATAACATTATTATTATTAATATGCCTCCTTATTTATCGCACCTGCTTTAACCTCTCGATATAGCACTTTATTCGCCTTTAAAACGTGCTTATTCGAAGGAAATCGAGCTATTTATTAAGGCCTCGATAAATTATATTACGAAGCTTAAATTCTTTATCGCGTTTAAGGCCGCATATTTTACTGTTTTTATAAAAGCTAATATTAAATTTAAAATTAACGTATCCGGCTTAATACCTTATTATTCGAACGAAATAATAAATAAACTAAATATATAACTTCGAACGCTTATACCGAAGCAGTCGCGACCCGGGACTTTAAATACGTATAACCCTTAAACGCCGTTTAATTCGTAATAAACGACTAGGCACTCTATTTATATTAAAAAAAGGGTATTTACTTATTAAAAAAAAATTTTAACATTAATTTTAAATACGGTAAACTAAATAACGAAGGGTATAACCCGAATAGCTTACAAGGTAACTATATTAAAAAATTAGGTCCGCACTTTTTAAAATGCTAATTTAGCCCTTTCGAAGCGCCGGAAAGCTAAAAAATTACGAGTTCAGCTTAAAAAAGCCCTTACTATTAAAAAATCTCAACCGCTACAGAACGAAAAGGCAAAAAAAAGCGTTCACCGACCGGCGAAGGCGAAAATGGTAGCTCGTCGAAACGACGCGCGACGGGCGGTAGGCGCTGTGGCAACTGCGGCGAAACCGGTCACAATGCGCGAACGTGTAAAAAGGATATAAAATTAAGTAGCGAATCGGATAGCGAGTAATTTTAATTAATTTAAAGCGTTATAATTAAATAAATTTATATAAAAGTATCGAGATATAAAAAAAATATCCGATTTAATAATATATTTAATTTAATAATAAACCACGTTACGTGATAACTTTTTAATTATAATGCCTATTTAATATTAAAAAGATCGAATCTTTTAATAATTTAAGTAACGCGTAACGGTCCGAATAAAATTAATTAACGAGCTATTACAAGGTTTTATAATATCTTTAAAACGATTTTACGTTACCGAATCCACGGTTTTTAACCTCGACGCGATATCCGATATATATATCGTAAATTTGATTTAATTAAAAAAAAGGTACTTTTTAAATATATAATCGATTTAAATACCCGGGGGATGTGTTAGCATTCGTATAGATTACCTAAGGATACACCGAAGGAGCTGGTGCGCAGGCACCATGGAGTGTAAGGATTAATAGGATCGAAACGGTGAAGTCCGTAGGTCCGTTGTTTTTAGGGGTGTCCGTAGCGCGATACGCCCTTATTATATTAGTATAGAGATTCATTTAGAAATATATTTAGAGAAATAAGTAATAAAATAATTATAATTACTTAAATATTAAAAACTTAAAACCTTATTATAATATAGTAATATTTCTTAGATTATATTATTACTCGTAGTGATTATTAATTAATACTCCCCTTTTTATATACTTTAATTATTTTTATTATATTTAAAGATAAACATTTAAGCGTTAACGGTAGCCTTAGGTTTTATAGTAGTATTAAGTTTAACTCGGTAACGTTTATAGTAAGCGTTATATTCGACTTATTATAAATAGTGGAATAATTATTTAAGTTTAATAAGAATATCCTTTACGTTTTTCTATTTTAATAATAAAAGAAAGGTTAAAATATTTATAATTAACTCTTTTAAAAATAGGAGAAAGTAAAGATAACGAGAGTTAAGGCCCGGTAATAATTATAAGCGTTATAAGAGCGTAACGAAGTATTTAACTAAAGGGCCGCTAAGTTTACTATATAAGTAAATGCGTTTTAAGTTTATTAATAGTGGTACGAAAAAGTTAATAAGAGAGACACCGTAGTAAAGGCTACGAAAGGCAAGTTATCCCGTTTTAAAGAGAGGGGAAAAAAGCCCGCAATAGAGGTTATAAAGCACTCGCCATAACGTTCCGAGGGTCTCAAAACGAATACCTTAAAACAATAAGAACACGATTAGTAGGAATCTTTCCCAGCGTAAAAAAGGGTAACATCATAGCCATTAACGAGGCCGCCGGAGCCGGGCCCGGCGGCAACAGAGAGACCCGAGACAGTTCTACGAAAAAACCTTCTCGGCAGAGTTCGAGGTCGGGGCCACCAAGGTTACCAGGACCGTCTAATCCCGACTCAAATAGGCCTCCGGGAGGCCCTAGACGCGGTAAAGCAGGCCGCCGGGCGAAGAGAAGCCCCGGCCACACCGGTCTAGTATTATTAAAAGAGTCGATACTATCGTTAAAAGACGACGAAAAAATAAATTAAAAAAGTTTCTATTTTAAACCCGATAAACAGCACTTTTTTAAAAAGCTATTAATTAAAATAGTTATAGTAATATATTTACGCTAATATTATAATACGTAAATATCTTTAATAATACTTATTTTACCGATAAAAACGAAATAAAAATTACCGCCGTAATTTAGCGTATAGTAAAACTTAACCCTTTAACTTTAATTTAAAAAATATTAAAAAATACCGATAACGTGGTTTACTACTACGCGACGTATATTACTTAGCGACGCACTTAAATTTAATTCTAATATAATTAAACTTTAACGCGTAATATCTTTATAACTATAATGCTTAATTAATCCTAAAAAGATCGGATAGTTTTAATAATTTAAACGACACGAAACGAAGCAAATAAAATAAGCTAAAGAGTAGTAGTAAAAGTTTATAATATACCCGAATTAACTTTACGTTATTAAATTTACGGCCGAACTTTAAAACGTAAAATTCGATCGAAACGACGTAAACTAAATCTAATTAAAAAAGAGGTACTTTGTAAATATATAATTAATTTAAATATTTAAAGGATGGCTCCCGATCTCGCTGGTGTAAAAAATATAGCTAATCTCTTTACCGCGTCGCGCGGCGGCGACCGCGTCGGTAAGCACTAGGTTAGGCGCTTTATCGACCGTAACCCGGACTTAAAAATTAAAATAAATCGTCGATACGATTATTAAAAAGCTTTTTACGAAAATTTTAAAATTATTTCCGGTTAATTTACGCTAGTCGCGAATATAAAAGCGAAATATAAGATCGTTAACGAAAATATCTAGAATTTCGACGAGACCGGCTTTATAATAAGTATAATCGGGTTAATACTCGTCGTAATACGCGCTAAGCGGCGTAGAAAAGCGAAATCGGTTTAGCTTAATAATCGGGAATAAACAACGGTAATTAAATATATTAATTTATAAAGCTAATATATTCCGCCGTTTTTAATCGTTTAAGGTTAATATTACCTTGTGAACTAGTTTCGCGAAACCGATTTATCGGGCGATTAAATGATTAAGTCGACTTTTAATGGTTAAACTAATAATAAGATAAGCTTAAATTAAATTAAGCACTTCGATAAATATATTAAAGCGTAAACGAAAAGTTCCCACCGCCTCTTAATTATCGATAATTACGAAAGCTATATTTCGGCCGAATTTAAAGTATATTATTAAAATAATAATATTATTACACTTAGTATACCTCTTTATTTACTTTACCTACTTTAACCACTCGATATAGCACTTTATTTAGCTTTAAAGCGTGTTTATTTAAAGGAAATCGAGCTGTTTATTAAAGCTTTAATAAATTATATTATAAAGCTTAAATTTTTTATCGCCTTTAAAGCCGCGTATTTCGCTATTTTTACGGGAAATAACATTAAATCCGGATTTAACGTTTTTAGTTTAATCCCTTATAATTTCGATAAAGTAATTAATAAGTTAAATATACGTCTCCGGACGTTTATATTTAACTTATCTCGTCCGGGGACGGTTAATATTTACGACCTTTAAACGCCGTTTAACCTTTAATAAATAATTAAGTACTTTATTTATATTAAAAAAAGGGGTATTTACTTATTAAAGAAACTTTCCGACGCCGATTTTAAATACGGTAAATTAAATAACGAAAAGTATAATTAAAATAGTTTATAAAATAATTTTTATACGCGATAAGATATATATATTAAAAAAGGCTAATTTAATACTTTTTAAACGCCGAAAAGTTAAAAAATCGCGAGTTTAACTTAAAAAAACCCTTACTATTAAGGAATCTCAGCAGCTATAAAACGAAAAAACAAAAAAGAAACGTTTAACGCCCGATAAAAATAAAAATAAGGGTTCGTTAAAACGAAGGGCGACCGGTGAAAGGCGCTGTAATATTTACGGCGAGACAGGTTATAATACGCGAACATGCGAAAAAGATATAAAATTAAGCGAAGAATTAAATAGCGAGTAGTTTTAATTAATTTTAAACGTTATAATTAAATTAATTAATATAAAAAGGTCGAAAAATAGAAAAAATACGTCGCTAAGTAATATACGTCGCGTAGTAATAAACCACGTTATTTAATTTTTTATAAAAGTTATTTTATACACGATTATATATAACGTGGTTTATTATTAAGCGGGCTATATTATTAAGCGGGCTACTTTTTTTAGTTTTTAATATACTTAAACTTTAACACGTAATATTTTTATAACTATAATACCGATTTAATTTAAAAAAGATAAAATCGTTTTAATAATTTAAGCGACGCGAAATCCGATAAATCCTTTAAGCGAACGAATTACTACGAAAATATACGACGTCCTTTAAGCTATTTTAAATTACCGAATTAACGGCCGAACCTCACGACGCGAAATCCGATATTTACGATATAAATTAAATTTAATAAAAAAAGGTACTTCGTAATTATATAATTAATTTAAATACCCGAGGGATGCCTTTTAATTTTAATATTGTGAGAGATATGGCTAATTTTTTTATCGCGTCGCGCGGCGGTGACCGCGTTAGTAAACACTAGGTTAGGCGTTTTATCGATCGGAACTTAAATTTTAAAACTCGAATAAATCGTTAATACGATTATTAAAGGGTTTTTTATAAAGATTTAAGTGTTATTTCCGGCTAGTTTAAATTAATCGCGAATATTAAGGCGAAATATAATATCTTTAACGAAAATACTTTTAATTTTAATAAGACCGGTTTTATAATAAATATAATCGAGTTAATACTCGTTATAATACGCGCCGATCGGCGTGAGAACACGAAGTCGGTTTAGCTTAGTAATCGAGAATAGTCGACGGCTATTAAATGTATTAATTTTTAAAGCTAATATATCCCGCCGTTTTTAATCGTTTAAAACTAATATCACTTTACGAATTAAGCTCGCGAATACGATTTACCGGGCGATTAAATAATTAAACCGACTTTTAACGGTTAAACTAATAACGAGATAAGCTTAAATTAAATTAAACACTTCGATAAATATACTAAGTCGCGAACGAAAGGTCGCTATCGCCTTTAATCCTTAACGGCTATAAAAGCTATATTTCGGCGCAGTTTAAGGTATATTATAAAGATAACGATATTATTACGTTTAATATACCTCTTTATCTTTTTTACCTGTTTTAATTATTAAATATAGCACTTTATTCGCCGTTAAAACGCGCGTATTCGAAGGAAATCGAGCTATTTATTAAGGCGTCGATAAATTATATTATAAAGCTAAAGTTCTTTATCGCCTTTAAAGCTGCGTATTTTATTATTTTTATAAAAAATAATAATAAATTTAAATTTAACGTATTTAATTTAATACCTTATAACCCGGACGAGGTAATTAATAAGTTAATATACGTCTTTAAACGTTTATATTTAACTCGTCGCGTTCGGGGACGGTTAATATTTATAACCTTTAAACGTTATTTAACTTTTAATAAATAATTAAATACTTTAGTTTTATTAAAAATAAAGTCTCTATTTATTAAAAAAGCTCCCCGACGTTAATTTTAAATATTATAAACTAAATAACGTGGTTTACTATTAAGTCGAATATATTATTAAGTCGAACACTTTTATTACCGACTTATTTAATTAAACTTTAACGCGTAATAACTTTATAACTATAATATTTTATTTATTTTAAAAAAAGCGGATAACTTTAGTAATTTAAGCGTTATAAAACGGTTTAACCCGAATTAATTAAAGAGCTATAACGAAACACTACGTCGTTTTATTATTCACTCTTAGCGACCGACTTTACGATTAAATCGTATAACGCGAAATCCGATATTTAAAATATAAATTAAATACGATTAAAAAAAAATACTTCGTAAACATATAATTAATTTAAATACTTAAAGAATACCTCTAAAAATAGCTAATATATAAAATATGGCTAATCTCTTTATCGCGTCGCGCGGCGGCGACCGCGTCGGTAAGCACTAGGCTAGGCGCTTTATTAACCGTAACCCGGACTTTAAGACTAAAATAAACCGTCGGTACGACTATTAAAAGGCTTTTTATAAAAATTCGAAGGTTATTTCCGGCTAGTTTAGCTTAATTATTAATATTAAGGCTAAATACGGTATCGTTAATAAGGATATATAGAATTTTAACGAGACCGGCTTTATAATAAGTATAATCGGATTAATATTCGTTATAATACGCGCTAATCGACGTAGGAAAGCGAAATCGGTTTAATTTAATAATCGAGAATAGTCGACGACTATTAAATATATTAATTTATAAAGCTAATATATTCCGCTTTTTTTAATTATTTAAAACTAATATTACCTCGCGAACTAATCGCGCGAAAATAGTTTACTAAGCGATTAAATAATTAAACCGATTTTTAATAAATAAACCGATAACGAGATAGGTTTAAACTAAATTAAGCACTTTAATAAATATATTAGATCGTAAATAAAAAGTCGTTACCGCCTCTTAATTCTCGACGGCCACAAAAGCTATATTTCGGCCGAATTCGAAGTATACTACCAAGATAATAATATTATTATTATTAATATACCTCTTTATTTATTGCACCTGCTTTGACCTCTCGATATAATATTTTATTCGCCCTTAAAACGTGTTTATTTAAAGGAAATCGAGCTATTTATTAAGGCCTTAATAAATTATATTACGAAGCTTAAGTTCTTTATCGCGTTTAAGGCCGCATATTTTACTATTTTTATAAAAACTAATATTAAATTTAAATTTAACGTATCCGGCTTAGTACCTCACTATTCGAACGAAATAATAAATAAACTAAATATATAATTTCGAACGCCTATACCGGAGCAGTCGCGACCCGGGACTCTAAGTACGTATAACTTTTAAACGCCGTTTAACTCGTAATAAACGACTAAACACTTTATTTATATTAAAAAAGGGTATTTACTTATTAAAAAAGTTTTTTAACGCTAATTTTAAATACGGTAAACTAAATAATAAAAAGTATAACTCGAATAGTTTATAAAGTAACTATATTAAAAAATTAAGTTCGCACTTTTTAAAATATTAATTTAACCCTTTTAAAACGCCGGAAAACTAAAAAATTACGAGTTTAGCTTAAAAAAGCCCTTACCATTAAAGAATTTTAAACGCTACAGAACGAGAAAGCAAAAAAAAACGTTTACCGACCGGCGAAAGCGAAAATAATAGCTCGTCGAAACAACGCGCGACGGGCGGTAGGCGCTGTAGCAACTACGGCGAAACCGGTCATAATACGCGAACGTATAAAAAAAATATAAAATTAAATAACGAATCGAATAGCAAGTAATTTTAATTAATTTAAAACGTTATAATTAAATAAATTTATATAAAAATATCGAGATATAAAAAAAGTGTCCGATTTAATAATATATTCGATTTAATAGTAAACTACGTTACTTTTTTTTAATATAAATAAAATATTTAGTCGTTTATTACGAGTTAAACGGCGTTTAAAGGTTATACGTGTTTAAAATCCCGGGTCGCGATTGTTTCGATGTAAACGTTCGAAGTTATATATTTAGTTTATTTATTACTTCGTTCGAATAGTGAGGTATTAAGCTGGATGCGCTAAATTTAAATTTAATATTAGCTTCCGTAAAAATAGTAAAATATACGGCTTTAAACGCGATAAAAAACTTAAGCTTCGTAATATAGTTTATTAAAGCCTTAATAAATAGCTCGATTTTCTTCGAATAAACACGTTTTAAGGGCGAATAAAGTATTATATTAAAAGGTTAAAATAAGTGCGATAAATAAAGAGGTAACGTGGTTTATTATTAAGTGGTTCGTATTATTAAGTGGTTTACCTTTATTACTTCTTAACCTTTATTAAACTTTAACGCGTAATAATTTTATAACTATAATGCTTAATTTAATTTAAAAAGACCGGATCGGTTTAACTATTTAAGCGATACGAAAGCTTTTAAATTTATTAAGTGAAAGAAATACTATAAAAGTATATAACGTTTTTAAAACTATTTTACGTTATTAAATTTATAGCCGAACCTTACGACGCGATATTTAACACTTACGGCATAAATTAAATACGAATAAAAAAAAATGCTTTATAAGTATATAATTAATTTAAATACCCGCGGGATATCTCCTAAGATCGCTAGTGTAAAAATATAGCCAATCTTTTTACCGCGTCGCGCGGCGGCGAACGCGTCGGCAAGCACTGGGTTAGGCGATTTATTAACCGTAACTTAAACCTTAAGACTAGAATAAATCGTTAATACGATTATTAAAGGGCCCTTTACGAAAATCCGAACATTATTTCCGGTTAATTTAAGCTAATCGCGAATATAAAGGCTAAATACGGTATTTTAAACGAAAATATATAGAATTTCGACGAGACTAGTTTTATAATAAATATAATCGAGTTAACCCTCGTCGTAATACGCGCCGATTAACGTAAAAAGGCGAAATCGGTTTAGTTTAATAATTAGGAATAATCGACGGCGATTAAATATATTAATTCGTAAAACTAATATATTCCGCCTTTTTTAATTATTTAAAATTAATATTACCTCGTGAATTAATCGCGTGAAAATAATTTACCGGGCGATTAAGTAATTAAACTAATTTCTAATAAATAAACCGATAATAAAATAAGCTTAAACTAAATTAAACACTTCGATAAATATATTAAATCGTAAACGAAAGGTCGCTACCGCTTTTTAATTCTCGACGGCCACGAGAATTATATTTCGGCCGAATTCGAGGCATACTATTAAAATAATGACATTATTATTATTAGTATACCTTTTTACTTATCGCACCTGCTTTAACTTTTCGATATAACACTTTATTCGCCTTTAAAGCGTGCTTATTCGAAGGAAATCGAACTATTTATTAAGGCCTTAATAAATTACATTACGAAGCTCGAGTTTTTTATCGCGTTTAAAGCTATATATTTCGCTATTTTTATAAAAATTAATATTAAATTTAAATTTAACGTATCCGGCTTAATACCTTATAACCCGGACGAAATAATTAATAAACTAAATATACGTCTTTAAACGTTTATATTTAACTTATCCCGTTCGGGGACGGCTAATATTTACGACCTTTAAACGTTGTTTAACTTTTAATAAATAACTAAGCATTTTATTTATATTAAAAAGAGGGTATTTATTTATTAAAAAAGCTCTCCGACGCCGATTTTAAATACGGTAAACTAAATAACGAAAAGTATAATTAAAATAGTCTATAAAATAACCCTTATATATAATCGGATACGTACTTTAAAAAAGGCTAATTTAGCCTTTTCAAAACGCCGAAAAGCTAAAAAGTCGCGAATCCAGCTTAGAGGAGCTTTTACGATTAAAGAATTTCGAAAACTACAGGATAAAAAGGTAAAAAGGAAGCGTTCAGCGACCGACGAAGGCGAAAATAATAGTTTATTAAAACGGCGCGCGACGGGCGGTAAGCGCTGTGGCATTTACGGCTAAATAGGTTATAATGCGCGAACATATAAAAAGGATATAGAATTAAGTAGCGATTCGAATAGCGAGTAGTTTTAATTAATTTAAAATATCGTGGTTAAAATAACTTTTATAAAAATATCGAGAAGTAATAAAAGTGAACTATTTAATAATACGAGCTATTTAATAGTAAACCACGTTATATTAATAATAATAATGTTATTATCTTAATAATATATTTCGAATTCGGCCGAAATATAGCTCTCGTGGTTATTAATAATTAAGAGGCGGTAGGAACTTTTCGTTTACGCTTTAATATATTTATCGAAGTGTTTAATTTAGTTTAAGCCTATTTCGTTATTAGTTTAACTATTAAAAGTCGGCTTAATTACTTAGTCGCCCGGTAAATCGGTTTCGCGAGATTAGTTCGTAAGGTAATATTAGTTTTAAACGATTAAAAACGGCGGAATATACTAGTTTTACGAATTAATATATTTAATCGCCGTTATTTATTCCCGATTATTAAGCTAAACCGATTTCGCTTTTTTTATACCGCTCGGCGCGTATTACGACGAGTATTAACCTAATTATACTTATTATAAAGCCGGTCTCGTTAAAATTTTAAATATTTTCGTTAACGATCCCGTATTTCGCCTTTATATTCGCGATTAACGTAAACTAGTCGGAAATAACTTTAAAATCTTTATAAAAAACCCTTTAATAATCGTACCGACGATTTATTTTAATTTTTAAATCCGGGTTACGGTCGATAAAGCGCTTAACCCAGTGTTTACCGACGCGGTCGCCGCCGCGCGACGCGGTACAGAGATTGGCCATATTTTTTACACTAGCGAAATCGGGAGTTATCTTTTAAATATTTAAATTAATTATATATTTACGAAATACCTTTTTTTAATTAAATTTAATTTACGTCGTTTCGATCGGATTTCGCGTTTTAAAATTCGGCCGTAAATTCGATAATGTAAAGTTAATTCGGGTATATTATAAGCTTTTATTACTGCTTTTTAGCTTATTTTATTCGCTTCGTTTCGTATCGCTTAAATTATTAAAACTATCCGATTTTTTTAGGATTAATTAAGCATTATAATTATAAAAATATTACGCGTTAAAGTTTAATTATATTAAAATTAAATTTAAGTGCGTCGTTAAGTAATATACGTCGCGTAATAATAAATTACGTTATACTTTTCGTTATTTAGTTTATCGTTTTTAAAATTAGCGTTAAAAAGTTTCCTTAATAAGTAAACACTTTTTTTTAATAAAAAAAAGTACTTAACGTGGTTTATTAATAAGCGGGATATATTATATACCGGGACACTTTTTCGACCGATTATACTTTTTAAACTTTAATACGTTTTAATTTTATAATTATAATATTTAATCCTTTACTAGAAAAACGGATCGATTTAACGATTTAAACGACGCGAAACCCTGTAAAATATATTAGTTAAAGAGCTGCTACGAAAGCCTTTAATATTTTACGAACTTCTTTAAATTACCGACTTTACGGCCGATTTTTATAACGCGAAATCGGATACTTTTAACGAAAATTAAATCCGATTAAAAAAGAGGTGCTTCGTAATTATATAATTAATTTAAATACCCGAGGGATGCTTTTTAATATAGCTAGTGTGAAAGATATAGCTAATTTCTTCACCGCGTCGCGCGGCGGCGAACGCGTCGGCAAGTACTGGGTTAAGCGATTTATTAACCGTAACCTAAACTTTAAAATTAAAATAAATCGTCGATACGATTATTAAAGGGCCTTTTACGAGGATTCGAACGTTATTTTCGGTTAATTTAAGCTAGTCGCGAATATTAAGGCTAAATACGGCATCGTTAATAAAAATATATATAATTTTAATAAGACCGGCTTTATAATAAATATAATCGGGTTAACCCTCGTTATAATACGCGCCGATCGGCGTAGGAAGGCGAAATCGGTCCAGTTTAATAATCGGGAATAGTCGACGGCGATTAAATATATTAATTCGTAAAGCTAGTATATCCCGCCGTTTTTAATCGTTTAAAGCTAATATTACTTAGCGAACTAAGTTACCGAATATAATTTACCGGGTAATTAAATAATTAAACCGACTTCGAATAATTAAATAAATAATAAAACAGGCCTAGATTAAATTAAATACTTCGATAAATATATTAAGTCGCGAACAAAGGGTTTATATCGCTTTTTAATCCTCGACGGCCACGAGAGCTATATTTCGGCCGAATTCGAGGTATATTATAAAAATAACGGCATTATTACGCTTAATATACCTCCTTACTTTTTTATTTATTTTAATTATTAGATATAGCACTTTATTCGCCTTTAAAGCGCGCGTATTCGAAAAAAATCGAGCTATTTATTAAAACCTCGATTAATTATATTACGAAGCTCGAGTTTTTTATCGCGTTTAAGGCCGCGTATTTTACTATTTTTACAGAAGTTAATATTAAATTTAGATTTAATATATTTAATTTAGTACCTTATAATTTTAACGAGGTAATTAATAAACTAAATGTACGTCTTTAAACACTTATACTTAGCTCGTCGCGTCCGGGAACGGCTAGTATTTACGACCTTTAAACGCCGTTTAACCCTTAATAAATAATTAAGTACTTTTTTTTATTAAAAAAAGGGTGTTTACCTATTAAAGAAGCTTTTTAACGTTAATTTTAAAAGCGGTGAACTAAATAACGAAGGGTATATATACAGTCGTGTATAAAATAACCCTTATAAAAGATTAAATACGCATATTATAAAAGGCTAATTTAGCCCTTTCGAAGCGCCGGAAAGCTAAAAAGTCGCGAGTCCAGCTTAAAAAACCCTTACGATTAAAGAATCTCGAAGGCTACAAAACGAAAAAGTAAAAAAGGAAGCGGCCAGCGATTAATAAAGGCGAAAATAGTGGTTTATCGAAAAGGCGCGCGACGGGCGGCAGGCGCTGTGGGATCTGCGGCGAAACAGGCTATAATGCGCGAATATATAAAAAGGATATAAAATCGAGTAACGAATCGGATAGCGAGTAAATTTAATTAATAAAACGCGTTATAATTAAATAAATTTATATAAAAATATCGAAAAGTAAAAAAAGTGTCCCGGTATATAATATATCCCGCTTACTAGTAAACTACGTTAATTATTTATTAAAAGTTAAACGGCGTTTAAAGGTCGTAAATACTAACCGTCCCCGGACGCGATAAGCTAAGTGTAAGTGTTTAAAAACGTATATTTAACTTATTAATTACCTTATTAAGGTTATAAGGTATTAAATTAAATATATTAAATTTAAATTTAATATTAATTTTCGTAAAAACAGTAAAATACGCGGCTTTAAAAGCGATAAAAAACTCGAGCTTAATAATATAATTTATAAAGACTTTAATAAATAATTCGATTTCTTTTAAATAAACACGCTTTAAAAACGAATAAAGTATTATATCGAGAAGTTAAAATAAGTGTAATAAATAAAGAGGTAACGTAGTTTACTATTAAGTCGGATATATTATTAAGTCGGACACTTTTTTTATATCTCGATATTTTTATATAAATTTATTTAATTATAACGCTTTAAATTAATTAAAATTATTCGCTATTCGATTCGTTATTTAATTTTATATCCTTTTTACACGTTCGCGTATTGTAACCGGTTTCGCCGTAGTTGCCACAGCGTTTACCGCCCGTCGCGCGTCGTTTCGACGAGCTACCATTTTCGCCTTCGCCGGTCGATAAACGCTTCCCCTTTGCCTTTTCGTCCTATAGCGCTTGAGATTCTTTAATAGTAAGGGCTCTTTTAAGCTAGACTCGTGATTTTTTAGTTTTCCGGCGTTTCGAAAGGATTAAATTAGCATTTTAAAGGGTGCGGACCTAATCTTTTAATATAGTCACTTTGTGGGCTATTCGGGTTATATTTTTCGCTATTTAGTTTACCGTATTTAAAATTAGCGTTAAAGAATTTCTTTAATAAGTAAATATTTTTTTTTAATATAAATAAAATACTTAGTCGTTTATTACGAGTTAAACGGCGTTTAAGGGTTATACGTGTTTAAAGTCCCGGGTCGCGACTACTTCGGTATAAGCGTCTAAAGTTACATATTTAGTTTATTTATTACTTCGTTTAAATAGTAAGGTATTAAGCCGGATACGTTGAATCTAGATTTAATATTAGCTTCCGTAAAAATAGTAAAATATACGGCCTTAAACGCGATAAAAAACTTAAGTTTCGTAATATAATTTATTAAGGCCTTAATAAATAGCTCGATTTCCTTCGAATAAGCACGTTTTAAGGGCGAATAAAGTGTTATATCGAAAGGTTAAAGTAAGTGCGATAAATAAAGAGGTATACTAATAGTAATAATATTATTATCTTGGTAATATACCTCGAATTCGGCCGAAATATAGCTCTCGTGGCCGTCGAGAATTAGGAGGCGGTAGCGACCTTTTATTTATAATCTAGTATATTTATCGAAGTGCTTAATTTAGTTTAAACCTGTCTCGTTATCGGTTTATTTATTAAAAATCGGTTTAATTATTTAATCGCCCGATAAACTACTCTTACGCGATTAGTTCGCGAGGTAATATTAATTTTAAATAATTAAAAAAGGCGGAATACATTAGCTTTACGAATTAATATATTTAATAGCCGTCGACTATTCTCGATTATTAAGCTAAACCGATTTCGCTTTCTTACGTTAATTAACGCGTATTATAATAAGTATTAATTTAATTATATTTATTATAAAACCGGTCTCGTCGAAATTCTACATATCCTCGTCGACGATGCCGTATTTAGCCTTAATATTAATAATTAAGCTAAACTAGCCGGAAATAACCTTCGGATTTTTATAAAAAACCCTTTAATAATCGTACCGACGGTTTATTTTAATCTTAAGGTCCGGGTTACGGTCGATAAAGCGCTTAGCCCAGTGCTTACCGACGCGATCGCCGCCGCGCGACGCGATAAAGAGATTAGCTATATTTTCTACACCAGCCATCTTTAAAGGCATCCCTCGGGTATTTAAATTAATTATATATTTACGAAGCACCTTTTTTTTAATCGTATTTAATTTATATTTTAAATATCGGATTTCGCGTCGTATAATTCGGCCGTAAAATCGGTCGTTAAGGGTAAATAATAAAACGACGTAATGTTTCGCCGT
The DNA here is from genome assembly GCF_038363865.1 of Apiospora hydei. Classification (NCBI taxonomy): domain Eukaryota; kingdom Fungi; phylum Ascomycota; class Sordariomycetes; order Amphisphaeriales; family Apiosporaceae; genus Apiospora; species Apiospora hydei. The sequence continues at coordinate 1,966,242 of NW_027117364.1, read as the reverse complement.
AACTCTTTAATTAATTCGGGTTAAACCGTTTCGTAACGTTTAAATTACTAAGGTTATCCGCTTTTTTTAAAATAAATAAAATATTATAATTATAAAGTTATTACGCGTTAAAGTTTAATTAAATAAATCGGTAATAAAAATGTTCGATTTAATAATATATCCGACTTAATAATAAACCACGTTATACTAATAGTAATAATATCATTATTTTAATAGTATGCTTCGAATTCGGCCGAAATATAGCTCTCGTAGCCGTCGAGAATTAAAAGGCGGTAACGACCTTTCGTTTACGATTTAATATATTTATCGAAATACTTAATCTAGTTTAAGCTTATTTCGTTATTAATTTAACTATTAGAAATCTACTTAATTACTTAATCGCCCGGTAAATCGGTTTCGCGAGATTAGTTCGCGAGGTAATATTAATTTTAAACGATTAAAAACGGCGGAATATATTAGCTTTATAAATTAATGCATTTAATAGCCGTTGTTTATTCTTAATTATTAAGCTAAACCGATTTCGCTTTCCCACGCCGATTAGCGCGTATTACGACGAAGATTAACCCGATTATACTTATTATAAAGCCGGTTTTATTAAAATTATATATATCTTTATTAACGATATTATATTTAACTTTTATATTTATAATTAATATAAACTAAGCGGAAATAACTTTCGCATTTTCGTAAAAAGCTTTTTAATAATCGTATCGACGATTTATTCGGGTTTTAAAGTCCGGGTTATAATTATTAAAGCGCTTAACCTAGTGTTTATTAACGCGCTCACCGTCGCGCGGCGCGGTAAAGAGATTAGCTATATTTTCTACGTTAATAATATTAAAAAACATTCTTCGAATATTTAAGTTAATAATATAATTTCGAAGTACCTTTTTTTAATTAACGTTAATTTTCGCTATAAATATCGAATTTCGCGTCGTAAGATTCGGCCGTTTAATCGGTCGCTAATCGTCGATTATAAGACGCCGAAAGCCTTCGTAATAACCTTTTAACTAATAAGTTTTATAAGGTCTCGCGTCGCTTAAATTACTAATTCGAGCTTATTTATTAATAAAAAATTAAGCATTATAATTATAAAAATAAAACGTGTTAAAGTTTAATAAAAAGTGTTAATTAAGCTAATAATTAACGAAGTAATATAATCGACTTAATAATAAACCACGTTATATAATTATATCGAAAGCTTAATATAATATTAAAAGGTTTATTTTTATTAAAAGTTAATATATTAAAAATAAGTTTAATCTTTAAAATTAATAATCTTTTAAAAGAGAATATATATTATTAAGATTAAATATAACGTAATATAATTATACTTCCTAGTGCTTTTATTAAATAATACTACCTACTATACTTAATACTAAGCTAAAGTTTTTACACTCCGTAACGTGTGGAAAATTAGCGTTCACGATATAATTATACCCAATTCGGGTACAATTCTCGACGAGTGTTATATACGCACTTATATCATTACGGTTAGCCTCAATCGTGCACTGATCAAGGGAACAGTACGGAGTGTTAAAACTTACCCATCGCACGTAGTAGGCACTGACACATGACGCATCGACAGGTAGTGTTTTACTTTTCTGTTCTTGTCTGTTGAACGAATAGTATTCAAAGCGTCAAATGAATGAGGAACTGCGCAGAACAGGTAGAAGAGACGGGAAAAGGATTGACAAGGAAACAACACTACCACATAGCTCGCTGAGTCTATGCAGCCGTCTGTCCATTTCCATCCCTTGACAACAGAACATGTACACCCCAACTGCCCAGCAAATAATCTCACATCTATGTATGTCCCATTCTATCCGTAAACACCATGCAACCGAGTTAAACATTATGATACTTTATGTACTTCATTATCAGATGATGTAACAATGAGTGAGAGAGCTCCTTGCTCTGTCTCTCGACTCTCTGCCTCATCAACCACACCCACACACCTCTCGTCCTCCTTTTCCTTCCTTTCATTTTCTTCTCTCTTTCTTTTCTACCAGTTGAACACCATGAGCGCAGGGTTCAGGGCGACGGGCAGCAGGAAGTGGCAGATGATGAGGTTGGCCACGGGGAAGATGGAGGCGAACGTCTTGATCTGCCAGTTGTAGGGGAAGACGTGGTACGCGCAGATGATGAGCGCCGTTAGCAGGATGCAGAAGACGAAGGTGCCCTTGAACCGCTTGAGCAGCCGCGGGATCTCCTCGACAAAGTTGACCTCCTCGACTTCCTTCGCCGTCGCGCCCCACGTCATGTCGATGGAGAAGAAATGCGAGAGCAGCGCCTGCGAGACGTGCAGCGAGATGCCGCCCAAGAAGATGGTCATGAGAGGAAGCCACTTGAAGTTTTCAAACACTGCGGGGGAGAAAGCGTGTCAGTGCAGTGTCGCGGAATAGTCAAAAGGCAGAAGAACATGAAATATACTTACAGGCTGAAATGAGACCTTGTTGGTTGAGACGGTAGCGTAGGACGGCCAGGGAAACGTTTCCAAAGAGCGAGAAGACGACAACTAGCGAAATGTAAATAGCGAAGGAATCGAGGTACCACTTGTCGTACAGGCCAAAGAACCAGCCTGTCAGGAAGTAGTTCACCAGGGTCATGATCCAAGCGGCTCCAATGGCATAGTAGGTACCGATGTAAGCGCAGATAGTAAGCTTCTTGGGGAAATGGATGTTGGATCCCATAAACTTCCGGAACAGAGGGGTGATGGGCCCGCGGGTGATCCAGTACTTGAAAGGATTGAAGACCAACTCGTTGCAACCATAGGCGTACTTCTCCCATCGGGCCAGCTCGTCGTAGACGGTCAGGGAGACACCTTCTTCGAACCCGTCGCCCGTGTAGGCCCCGAAACGCATGATATACCCGGCCACCTGGAGACGCAGCGACATGTCGAAATCCTCGGACACGTGCGACTCGGACCAGAACTTCTCGTAGCCGTCCTCGTCGAAGTACGAGGCGGCGTCCTGGATAGCGGACCAGCGGAGAATGGCGTTGTGGCCGACAAAGGGGCAGGCGTCACCGTTCGCCACGACAAAGGTAATGGCCGAGTAAATCAGGTTGGTGAACCAGGTCACGCCGCCTTCAAAGAAGGACGAGGTGACGCGCATGACACCGGACGTATACTGCAGGATGGCCACCTCGGGCGACTGTTCCATCTCGCTCACGGCGTCGAGCAGGCAGTCGGCGGGGACACGGGTGTCGGAGTCGATGATCAGAATGTAGTCGCCGATGCGGATGTTGCCCTCGGCCCAGGTGCGGTTGTCGTCCTCGGCCAAGACCTCGGCAAGGCACGTCTCGTAGGCGGTGCTTTCGTCCTCCTGCGTCCAGTTCGAGCCGCGAGGGACCTGCACCAGCCTATCTTCCACGCGGTTGCTGACCATCATGGCGTAGTTCATGTTGGAGGCCTTCTTGAACTTTCCGCGACGCAGGAACGGCTTGGCGCCGTCCTCGGGCTTCGGGTTGTGCTTCGGTCGGGAGACCCAGCCGATGTTGTTTTCCTCGTAGAATTCCCTTCGAGCTATCGCGTCTTCCTCGGAGATGAGCTGCATACCGTCGTCGTTGATGAAGATGTTGGCAGAACCGCCCTGCATTTCGAAGGTGGAGATGGCCTGCTTGACAGACTGCACAGTGGGCTTGATGACGGCATTTAGGCCCTCCTTGTAGACGGGCATCTGGATGGTGATGTGCGGGATGTTGTGGAAGTTGCGGTCCAGGCGGTTGGGAGCCTTGCCGGAGTAGTTCAGGGAGTTCTTGTCGACCTGCGAGATGGGCCCAAACATCTGGAACAAGCCGCCGACGATGGCGCCGAAGAAGAAGAAGGAGATGAAGATCGAAATAGGAACGTAGATGAGGACGAGGAGGCGGATATAGTTGTTGTCGGTGGAGATTTCCAGGGCGAGGGCCCGGTAACCGATACCGACACACGACAAGCAGAGGGCCAAGGTACAGGCCACCATGAACGGGTTCATGAGCTTGATCCTTCTTTGTTCATCGACGAGGGCGGCTTCGAGATCGACTGCGGAGACGCCGATCTCGACACCGTTCTTCTCATCCTTTTCTTCGGGTTCGACATCCTCCTCTTCTCCGGTGCCCCAGATCATCTTCATCAGCTGGCGCTCGAGATGATCGGCACGGGCCAAGACCTTCTTCGGCTCATCGTCCCAGACCACAAGGATCTGGAGATCCTGGATGAAGGCGGCAAAGTGGTGCTTCTGACACCTGGGAAGATCGCGCATGGAGGGGAGCACTTGTAATTGGAGGTTATCTGAAATGGGGATATAATCGTACGTCGCTCTCCGCGAGTTTAGGATGACACCGATGACTCTGGTGTTCACAGTCATGGCGCACTGCGTGTCGTATGAATAAGTCGTTCTTGAGACTTGTGTGGATGCTTCAACTTACTCGAACATTCAGCTCCATGGCCGACTGCAATAGACCGTTTGGCATATCGCGCAGCTGGGGCGGGCAGCAGGCGAAGTTGTTCTTGCCCTTCTTCAGGACAACACCTTCTCCCGGGAGCATGCCGGTGGCATACTGCCTCTCCAGCTGGGACTGATACAGCCAACTGCACATGACATCGGCCTTGACGTCTGCCAGACTATCGGGCTGGTTTCGAAAGTCACCCTGCGGGAAGTAGGACGCGCGGTGGGACGAGTAGACGGACCCGGGGCGAGAGCCATACGGGCTCTTGGGCGTGGTGAGGCCAGACATCGGGGCGGGCGCTGCTCCATGCTTGGCCGCCGGTGGTAACGTTTTGAGATCGACTGTGCCCGATGGCTTCTTGGCATGGCCCTTCTTCTCATCGTCCTTGCTTTGCCCGGGGGCAAAGTACGACTTGATGCCCATCTTGACGAGAGTAGTGAAGCGAAGCGAGTGACAGTCCTCCTACTCGTCGAGGATGGTTTCCCAAGTGGGAGGAGAAAACGGGAAGGTGAAAAGCCAGGTGCCGGGTGGGAGGGATAAGAGAGGAAATAACCTAGGACAGGCACACCGCGGGCTAGCTCCCAGGAGCAGGGACGGGAAGCACAGTGGTGATGGGATATGCTCGCCTCTAATCGTAGCGCGTTTGTCTAGAGCGCCATGACTCCGGTTCAGATCCAGCCGCAGTATAGTCTACTGGTGCCAGTGTGGGTGGGTAGCCATGGGAGATAGTTGGGGATCGGTCGTTTTCTAGACACTCGCTGCGATAAGTCACAAAAGCCCGGCCACGACGAAAAGGCCTAATCACCACGAACCGATGACTTTTCGTGGACGGGTTGGCATTCCTGGGCGAACCCACCTGATCTGACATGCAGATGTATGTAGGCATGTAGGTATGTACCATGTTCCGGTTCCAGGGAGGCATGAGTGAGCGAGCGAGCAGACCGAGTGGTCCCCAGCTGGTCTTCTGAAGCGGTTGCATCTATCTTTGCCCTCGACGACTTTCTTTGGCTGTGGTGGACGGGCGACTGGGCTGTACGTGGTAATCGGCCGAGCCAACCACCAACCATTGTGTAAATTACGAGGCAGCCCTGCAGATGCGCTACATGGGTATTCGCCGGGACCCCTGGCACGTCCATCGAGTTTAGGACAGGGGGCGATATGGCATATATTGGCATACCTGAAAAGGTGGTGCAACAACTACCACTACTACAGGCAGGCTCGAGTATCTTCACCCGATTCGGTTGGAATCTTGCTTCAGCTCAGGACGTCTCTCTTCACACTTGCAACTGCGTCCGGCTGTAGGAGAGGACCCCCGGTGCAAGTTTGAGCTCGTTGAAAGGGATCGACAGGAAAAAGTCTGGCAGGCCGTCCTGCACCGAGAGAGCAGACGGTGCCATCGGCTAAGCGAAGAAGTTTTGGTGGATCTGGACTCGGTCCATACCGACCTGCCTACCTACCTGCCTACCTACCTAGGGAGGGGCATACATCACCACGGCGGGAATACGACGTCGAGTGCATGCCAGGTCGTACACAACAGAGGCGCCGGTCCAATCCGGTCTAGGTAGAGGAGGAGGGTGGACAAGCCCAATAATAATTGATAAGAGAATCCCATTGTCCAGTCCCCTGAGACTTCGGCCCACGAGGGACTAAAAATAGCGGGATGTCGATAGCGGCCGCCCGCGAGGTGGTCGCTAAGAGGAAAAAAGGAAAGACGCCGGCTTTTCTTGTTAGCAGCAGCAGCAGCCGCTTCGGAAAGAGACGATATGGATGTAAATTGCCATTTGCAAGCACGGCCTGAAACCAGCTGCTGCCGAAAACTCGAGACGACCCCGACTGGTACTCGATTTTTGCTTTTCGACGCGATCTATCCTTTTGGTGGCGGATCGAACAAAGCGTTGCTTGTCTGCTCTGCTCACCTGAGAATTGGCAGCAGGTTTCTTCTGCCAGCGCATCTGTCAGCCGACGAATACGAGGTTTCTTTTGCCTTCCTGTTCCTGTTTCTTGATTTTCGTCCTTGGGGTCTAGCCCTTCTGCAGGGAGCAAGATAAGCCCCTCTCCTCTTGCCTGTGATCAAGCGTACACTGCTGCTGCCTGAGGTGCCGGCTCTGAGTCTCACCATCACGGTGCAGTCATTGCAGAGTGTATAGCTCTATATCTCTGTAAGTAGGTTTGTGGTTTGTAGGATTTCAGGTTTGTTAGGTTAGCTGGCCTGGCGGCGGTTCCTGGATCCCTGGCTAGCGCGGCAGGCTACTGGCAAAAGAGTTCGGGGTGTTTTCCACTGCTGGGATGAACAGGCAGGATCGGGCGATCAAAGTCCAGACGATTTTACGTGGTATCGAAGTCTATCTCCATCAGCCCCGACTCCGCTCAGACTGCTGGGAGCGCCGAGCGGCCGGATCGCGAGTTTAGCAAAATTAGAGAGGCGCCGACCGTGACAGCTGTGGGCTGTCCTAGCTGGCGCTTTCGAAACTGCCGAGGCGCATCCCAATGATAATTGTACCTGTTCGCCCACTCAGCTGCGCGATGGAGGCGTCTCTTTGCCTGTTATCCGCAATGAGAGGGACCAGCGCCGACCAGAGCGCCGCCCGCCCGCCCGTACGCACGCCCGCCCGTACGCACGCCAACTAATAAGGCCCTCCCTTGCATCCAGTCCCAAATTCAGAGATTTCCTGTGAAAATTTCCAGCTTAGTACCGGCTCTTATTACCTAGTCTCTAGGGACGCCCAAAATCGCGGGAGCTGCCCCGGTAGTCCTGCCCTCTTCCAAGTCATTCTATTCTGACATCAATCTGGAGAGCTGGAAGGGACTTGCTTGGGTTCTCTTCGATGATATAAGCATCAATATCTGTTTCTCTCTCTCTCTTTTTCTTTTCTTATCGTCCATGCATGTATGAGTGTATGGGAATGTGATTATGGTTTGGAAGAGAACTATTGCAGGGTGCATTGCATATTGTGTATCTATTGCTGCAGGTAGAGCGCCATGGCACGACTTTCAGAGCGCCACTGTGCTGGGACACTCCGCATGGCATGGGCTGGTTGGTCGGCATCTGTAGGCTGCTACCCGACAGAGCCGTACGACAGCATCTGGAATGCTTGGCTCCAGTCTGGTTCTCCAGCCTACTGCCTACGAGCCTACCTACGCGGGACGCACTCAGAAATTCTCTGCGGTGCGCTGTTAGCTTACCAGAGAGATCTCGTAGCAGGGAATGGGTGCGGGGGGCACAGCGGATTTCCGTTCCGAGTCAGGCGGAACGTCATCAATTTGTACAGAGGATACTGCAAGGAGCTTGAATCGGCTTGACCGGCCGTTTGAGTCAGGACATGGGTGCCTCACCACTTTCGTCTTCACCTAGGGGAAGTTCTTTCTCTTCGTAGCACAAATCGTTGTATCACAGCTGCATGCTTCCGGTAGAACAGTCAGCAGTCACAATGCCCTTCGGTAGTCCCAAGTCGCGTAGCCCAAGGACAAGGAAAGCCGCTTAGAGCACCAATTGGCCTGTCTTTTTAAGGTCAAGCACGTGAACGCGGGTGGGCGCTAGCGGACACTAGCCGTCTTTACCAGCCAATCAAAGGGTGCACTCAGCGAGAGTGGAATTCCCACTGAATTCTCTGAACATATACTCAAATAAAGACCTCTATTTCCATCAATTAGGACACCTAATTATACGGCCTGGTGGCGAAATGGTATCGCGTCAGTTTTCGGTTTACCGTTAACTTCTACACTGAAGATTGCGGGTTCGAATCCCGTCTGGGTCGGAATAGGCAGCTTCGGCTGCTTCCTTTTTTGTTCTTTCTCCTCCCCTGATGGGGGAGTGGCTCGCTTACCTTTTTGTGCCCTCTTGCTGGAGTGGTGCGAGGGGGCCGGAGCTTGGGCAAACATGACCCATGTGCTGGACGGAATGTATACCAGATGCCTTGCTCTTGTTGTTTGAATTATCTCATAAGAAAAGCCACTGTCTTGTTGTGATGTCCGAGTAACTATTCATATATGCTGGTATTCCGGAATCTGCAATGTTGCTCGTATGAATAGTCAAGTGCTATTCTATTCAATTTCCTGCTAATCTGTATTTCTTCTAGCCCTATTCTATTCTTCTTCATACGAATTCAAAGTTAATATCTTCCAGTTTTAGAACTATTCGTGCCCGGTCCTTAGGAGGTTCCTTTACGCCTTCCCAATATATTCGCTATCGAGGCTTTGGTCGATAGCTACATCGAAATGGATCGCGGCCCGAGGACTACGTGGAGGGTTATATTAAGCCCAAAGTCCTTATCCCCAGAGATATTGTGGACGCGAAGCTGGCCAAGTTGCCAGACCAGGAGTTGAAGAGCTGCTGTACATATGATCCGAAGGCAACCCATTTGCCGCCCAGCCTCCATGCATCGCTTTACGTATCCCCCGACTTCCCAGCATGCCTGATGCGCTTATTATCGCCTACCTTGACAAAAAGAAGGAGCAGGAGGAATCAGATGGGCTAAGAGCAGGATTCGCTTATACAAGGGCAAAGCCGGGAGCGAATCCTGAGATAGGGGGTCGCACCCTTGCACTTGACAGGCACGGGGACGGGAAGCTCTTTCGTGAGAGGAAACAGCATCATCTCGTTCGACTCTCCATGGGATGCCGGAGCCGCAACCGGAACTGCCAGCCATCCGCATTGCCCTTCCAGATTTCGCCCGCTCCGAGGAGTTCTCTCGTTGCTATGGCAGTATGGAGTCCCTTCTCTGGAGAATTACCATCTATATTATGCCAGGCGGGCGGCTAATAGCATGCTGTTCCTACAAGCCACTGCACACCGGCAATCAGATCAAGAACCTGAGAGGTATCATCATGTAGCACTGTTTCCCTCGTCGTTGTATTCATCTTGCCGCACTCATCGAGCTTATCGCCCTGCCTGCCTATATATACCCACGATGCATGCATGCTCGCACATGAGTAGATGCGTAAGTAGCTATCAACATCAGGAGGTAGACAGCGTCTAGTGAGGCCAGTGCCTAACCTCCGATGATAGAGCAAGCCAAGAACACCATCCATTCACAGAAAAGGGAAACGTCTTCGATATACCTTACGACCTTTGAGATTGCCAGAACTACTCAACACAGTACGGGTATAATCGTCTTCTTGCAAAGAGAGAATGGGTGGAAACGGCCCCTATAATGTCTTGCTAAGAATTGCCCATCAGACCAGATTCTTGATCTAGACTCCTGCGTATATCATCATGTCAGGTCTTCAGCAGACCAAAAGCTGAAAAGACACCTCGAACACTCCCACCCTGCCGCCCCAAGCCTAGACTGCAACTGCAGCCTAGACTACAGTTGCAGTCTAGACCACTGAACAGTTGACCGCGTGTGTAGGTAGCCAAGTAAGCATACGTCGGACGTTGTGTGCAGACCGGGGTCCACGGGGACTCGTAGCCCGTAGGACTGCCAGCAAGATCGAGTTGCCGCCGCAAGCCCCGAGATAGGCCCTGCCGTGTGCGGGCGATTTCGTGGTGACCCGCTGACCTCTGGCTGTCACGTCGCACGAGGCAGGCAGCTAGGCGGGCATGCAATGTAGGTACGAGATCACAGCCCGAGAGTGAAGCGATCTTGGGTAGCATGTGCCTGATTTAAGCCGCACGATAATTGTCGGCCACTAGATAGCGACCCCCGGGACCTGAGGGTGTGCTCATGTACAACATGGTGATGCCCATTGGTGCGACCAGGCCACCAAGCCGTTTTGGTGGGGTCACACCTTGTCATTGCGCAGGCGTAGCTTCAACCTGTCAGGGTTTCAATGTGACACGGATTGGAAATTTTATTAGCAATCCGACACCAAAACTCAGTCCCGGCAGACGAGAAAAGAACGCTTGCAATCAACGGGATTCAGGGGGCTCGTGACGGCTGTTTCGAGCTGCAAAGTTAATAGTAGGACGCGGGCGCATCACTATGACAGCAGTCGGGCAACGGTACCTACTTGTGAATGTAGAGTCCCAATGGGCGGTTTTCCAAACAGCCAGGCTGCTGCCCGCTCAGCCGCCCTCCCCCCTGCCCATGTTTCCATGGTCCTCCGATCAGCAAGGAACGCCGCAGGACTCCAAGCAGCAAAGAGCAGGTAAAGACCCTGAAATGTGACCAGGCACGGTGAGAGATTTCCGATTTGCCTACCTCGAGCAAATCGAGCAAACATGCAGAATCCAGAATCCAGAATCCACTGCTAGCGTCATTTAGTGGAGGTGCCGTAGTCGTAGGCGTGGTAGTGATAGCGAATTTGCTACTCAGCCAAGTACCGCGATGATATCATCCGCCTGCCATCGATCGTGGGCAAGCAAAGAATACTTCAAAAACTCTTCGGCGTGTTTGCAAACCCATCACTCGCCAACCCCTCCATACCCCAAACCAGCAATCTGTCGTGAATTCTACTTAGTTTGCCCCCGAGACCGATCGCACTCGGGAATCCCGTCTTCGTAAACATACCTTTTTGGGTTACCCCGAGTATACAGCAGCCAGCTGCAGACCTAGCTCCTTCTTATCTTACGTTGCAGGTGTCTTGTCTCAAGATTCTCACATCCGGCCTGACCCAAGTGCCCCTCCTTCCAACGTACGTGGGGTGGCGGTCAGCTTTCTTTGTTCCGACACTTGACCCTCGACCCTCGACCCTCGACCCTCGACTCCCTCATCACTACTAAAAGTACTGCTGTCTCGCTTTCTGCATCACACCCCCGGCGAGATTCCGATCTTAGACCGCATTTCTGCATTGGCTACAGCGCGGACATTGTGTTTCAAATCCAGTCGTATCATTTCATCCAACCGCTTCGCTGCTGCGACTCACATGGGAGCTGGTCTCTGCCCTGCCATCACTTTGTCCCCCACATCATAAAGAGCTCCGATCCACGTCCGAAGCTCGCAATAGCACCACTCTGCCACTTTACGCGCTCGACCGCCGTTTCTTGATTCCTCTCGCTCCCGCGCCCAACCGCTCCCAATGGCACCTACGAAAGACGATTTGTTGATGCCCCTCCCGGCGGCACCCGTTGTTCGACAGCGCCGCCAGGACGGCAGCTTCAGCTCTATTGACGAAGCTTCCGTTTACGAAGATGCCAAAACCTACTATTCCGCGGAAGCTCGCGATTCCGGCCGACACCACGCAAGAGCTCGCACATACTCTCAAGTAAGTCAAACTCCGCGACGATATGCCTGTGATGTGGAGGCACTGTGGCTGACTGGCAACCAGAATGGCTTGGAGCAGCAGATGGAACGCCTAGGTTTGGTAGAGCCTCACCGACGAGGCAGCCACGGTACGAGATTTCCATTCCCGATCCCCAGCAAAACAGCCGTTCTTACTGACTTGTAATCTTCAGATGAGTCCAGCAGGCCGCACCAGCGTCAATTCCTAGTCGACGTCGACCATACCCTCGAGAGTTTACAGGCCCAGGAGGATACCGACAATAACATGCAAATCACAATCGAAGACTCTGGCCCTAAAGTCATTTCGCTGCGAACAGCAGCTTCGGGAGGACACAACCGTTTTGATATTCGGGGCACCTACATGCTTTCGAACCTTTTGCAAGAGCTATATATGGCCAAGGAGTTCGGACGTAAACAGGTCATTCTCGACATTGGAAGGCTGAACGAGAACCCTGTGAACCGACTTTCGCGCCTTATCAAGGACCAGTTCTGGGAGCGCTTGACTCGCCGAATCGATGCATCCACTGTTGAAATCGCTGCCAAGGATCCCAAAGACTGGACAGACGACCCTCGCCCTCGAATCTACGTCCCACCCGGAGCCCCCGCGCAACTGGAGTTCTACCAAAAGGTGGCACGTGACCGCCCCGAGATGCGGTTGGATGTCGTCGAGCTCCCCGCGAAGATCACCCCTGAGATGGTGGTGCACATGAACGACAAGCCTGGTCTGCTCGCTGTAGCCATGGAAGATTATGTTGACCCCAAGACTGGAGAAAAGACCTTGCGCGGTCTCCCCTTCGTTGTCCCCGGTGGCCGTTTCAACGAGCTGTACGGTTGGGACAGTTACATGGAGTCTCTGGGTTTGCTGGTCAACGACAAGGTGCACCTAGCTAAGTCCATGGTGCAAAACTTTTGCTTTTGTATTCGGCATTATGGCAAGATCCTCAACGCTACTCGGTCGTATTATCTTTGCCGCTCTCAGCCTCCTTTCCTAACCGACATGACTCTTCGAGTGTATGAGAAGATCAAGCACGAACCCGGTGCCACGGAGTTCCTCCGCACTTCCTTCTTGGCTGCAATCAAGGAGTACTACTGCGTTTGGATGTCGGAGCCGCGATTGGACCCCAAAACCGGCCTGTCCCGATATCGTCCTGAGGGACGTGGTGTTCCCCCGGAAACCGAGGCTTCTCATTTCGTCCACATTCTGGAGCCCTATGCCAAGAAGCACGGCATGTCGTTCAAGGAGTTTGTCCGAGCCTATAACCATCAGGAAGTCTCGGAGCCAGAGCTTGACGATTACTTCCTTCATGATCGGGCGGTTCGCGAGTCTGGCCACGATACATCTTACCGTCTGGAGCGCGTGTGCGCAGACCTTGCTACGGTTGACTTGAACTCATTGATCTACAAGTATGAGATGGATATCGCTCGCATCATCCGCCAAGTCTTCGGGGATAAGCTTGAAATCCCAGCCGAGTGGTGCGACGGGCCAATGAAGCCTGGCCAAATCGAGACATCGGCAATCTGGGATCGTAGATGGAAGAGACGCCGTGCTGCCATCCACAAGTACCTGTGGAACGATGAGAAGGGCATGTACTTCGATTACGACACGCACAAGCAGGAACAGTGCACGTACGAGACATGCACGACATTCTGGCCCCTCTGGGCGGGTGTGCCCGACCCCGACAGGGCTGCAAAGGTTGTGAAGAACGCTGTACCCATGTTTGAGGCATATGGTGGCCTTCTTTCGGGTACAGAAGAGTCTCGAGGCGCTGTCAGTTTGGAAAGGCCAAACCGACAGTGGGATTACCCCTATGGCTGGGCGCCGCAGCAGATGCTGGCGTGGACTGGCCTCTACCGGTACGGCTACCAAGACCTTGCCCAGCGACTGGCATACCGATGGCTATTCATGGTCACCAAGGCTTTCTTCGACTTCAACGGCGTGGTGGTGGAGAAATACGACGTGACCCGCCCGGTTGACCCCCACAGGGTTGATGCCGAGTACGGCAACCAAGGATCGGACTTCAAGGGCGTTGCTAAGGAAGGGTATGTATTCCCCTTGTCATTTTGCCCAATTAGTGTTACTGACTAGCTCTCGACAGATTTGGATGGGTCAACGCCAGCTACGTCTATGGCCTCGGATTCGTCAATACCGAAATGAAGCGAGCACTTGGTACCTTGACTCCTTGGGATTCCTACGAGAAGGCGCAACAGCTCAAGGAGGAGAAGATTTTGTCGGACCTGGTATAGAAAAACTGGTAGCGGCAAAACAGTAAACAACATTACAGGACACACATGACCAAACATATATAGCCTCCGACTGAGGGCGTCTCTCTCGTAACTGTAGACGTCAGCCTTGTCAAAGCTCACGCCAAAGGCCAGAGAACATATCCCATGAACGAATGACAACAACAACAACAACAACTTATCCTTTTCTGTGGTACGCGTGCAATAATCCCGAAAACCCGTGGTGGTGCCTCGTCCGAAAGGACTTGCTGGAGGATATGCAATGGAAAGTACTGCCGTTTGCACAAATAGTGTAGGTAGGTAGGTAAGCTTTGATCGAGTTTCATACCAAGGGAGTCGTTCCTTACATACTTTTTGCCCTCTCGCAAGACATATGTGCAAGAAAGAGTAAGTAAATGTAGACGAATAGGCCTTGTATGAAGTTTTGCATCCCGACTCGGGCGAGTGCTCCAAAGTTGTTGCTCTTTGATGGAGAGCTAGAGCCACAATATAGTAGTGTATCCCTATGCTATGTACATGTATGTTGTTTCTGGGCAGACGTAAGCCAGGCAGGCGCATGTGACAAGCAGCCGATCCGTTCCCTGCACAAGTCATCCGGCATGCCCTCTTTGCCTCTCCAGCATTGTGTCCAAAGCCGAGGCTCTGCTTGCTGTCTGAAACCAAACCCGCTGACATGTCGACTGAATCGCATATTGGAGCTACAAGTACAGCCATGTAGCGATATTTGACCACCAAGTCAGTACCTAGGAATTGGGCGGCCGACTAAACCTTCACATGTCAGGATGATTTTTTGGGGGTCCACGAGACCTAGCAGCTCGCATGGACAGGTTTCCGGCGCGTTGAATGGTTTGATTCAACGTACAAGCTAATTGAGTGTGTCTTGCCACGTCCTGGTGCATGTAAACAGTTGAAATTGAATATTGTGTGCTTGTATTTACATATGGATATTTCCAGCACGACAGTATTTGAACAGAACATTGAACAATGGAAACAGTTCAATGCCATCAGTCCACAACTGCGTCATGCCCATTGCCCACTGTCAACTGCTACTGCGGGGCGGTTGTTGGTTGATGAATTGCCCACCTGGGCTAGGCATTTAGCGGGCGATGGGGCTTTTAGCGGTTGGTTCAACTTGGCTTGGCCCTGGAAGTTTGCGCTCGGCTTTCCGGCCAATGGCGGCAACTCTCGAGCCTGACTAACACCCCTTTGGGCCGAACCCGTCCACGCTCTAGGCCAGCCAAAGTCCCGGCATCCAGCCAAGGCTTGGTGACAGACGCCGAGGCCTGGGGAAAGAATATCGAGAGTACCCGCAGGTACCTTTTCCCTTCCCAGCTATGGCCATTACCTGGCAAGTCATCTGCATGCCACTCCGGCCTTGCTGCAACGCACTGCCTTTGGGCCATGTAGCCGCTCGACCGACCCTTCCCGAGACTCACTCGGATCTTGACCGAGCATGCGCCATGCCGTGACAGCCAAGGGAGTCATATCGTTGCATACAAAGTGAAACTCTTCCCGTCCTCAGGATTGATAACTGCTGCTTCTCATGCTCTGTCTGATAGACTTTACTTGCCTTCCTTTCCTCTTCATACCCCGTTTGCCTCTCTCTACCCTAGATCTCCCTCCTCTCTCCTCCCGCCCCCAATAGCTTATCATAGCTCGTATATCCACCTCAGAGTATATATACTATACCACTGGATCACTAGTCAGGCCAGGAGAGCAACAAGAGCCTCTTTCCAGCAACCTATTTCCCTCAATTGGATACCTAAAGACGCACACACTTGCCCATCATGGCGACATCTAACAACATGATCAACAATGCGGTTGACCCCAACATCGAAGACGAGTTGTTCGCGAAGGAGGTTGAGGAAGTTCAGAAGTGGTGGTCAGACTCAAGATGGAGATACACCAAGAGGCCCTTCACAGCCGAGCAGATCGTCTCGAAAAGGGGCCACTTGAAGGTCGAGTACCCGAGCAATGTCCAGTCCAAGAAGCTCTGGAAGATCTTGGAGGGCCGATTCCAAGTGAGTACTCCTGAGCTACGATATGCCATGCTCTAGTCCGTACTGACAAAAGACCAGAACCGCGATGCCAGCTATACCTACGGCTGCTTAGAACCCACCATGCTCACACAGATGGCCAAGTATCTGGATACTGTCTACGTCTCTGGCTGGCAATCCTCCTCAACCGCATCTTCGACCGACGAGCCCGGCCCAGACCTGGCTGATTACCCCTATGTGAGTGCAGTCCATATACTACTAGAGCATACCTACATATATACAGCCACAAAAGGCTAACACATGCACCCCCCAAAGACCACGGTGCCAAACAAGGTGAAGCACTTGTTCACGGCCCAGATGTTCCACGACCGAAAACAGCGGAACGAACGCGTCAGCACCCCCAAGTCCGCCCGTGCCAACTTGGCAAATATCGACTACCTCCGCCCCATCGTCGCCGATGCCGACACGGGCCACGGTGGCCTGACGGCCGTCATGAAGCTGACCAAGCTCTTCATCGAGTCCGGCGCCGCGGGCATCCACATCGAAGACCAGGCCCCGGGCACCAAGAAGTGCGGGCACATGGCGGGCAAGGTGCTGGTACCCATTAGCGAGCACATCAACCGGTTGGTCGCCATCCGGGCCCAGGCCGACATCATGGGCACCGATCTGCTGGCCGTAGCCCGGACCGACGCCGAGGCGGCGACGCTGATCACGACCACCATCGACCCGCGCGACCATTCCTTCATCATGGGCACGACCAACCCCAACCTACAGCCGCTGAACGACCTCATGGTGGCCGCGGAGCGCGCCGGCAAGAACGGCGAGCAGCTGCAAGCCATTGAGGACTCCTGGCTGAAGGATGCCGGGCTCAAGCGCTTCGACGAGGCCGTCGTCGACGCCATCAACGCCGGGGGCCACGCCGACAAGAAGGGCCTCGTGGACCGCTACCTGTCCGAGGCCAAGGGCAAGAGCAACGCCGAGGCCCGCGCCATCGCCCGCGCCATCACCGGCGGCGACGATATCCATTTCGATTGGGACGCGCCCCGCACTCGAGAGGGGTACTACCGCCTCAAGGGTGGCTGCGACTGCGCCATCAACCGTGCCGTCGCCTATGCACCCTACGCTGACGCCATCTGGATGGAGAGCAAGCTGCCCGACTTCAAGCAGGCCGAGGAGTTTGCGGCGGGCGTGCATGCCGTTTGGCCCGAGCAAAAGTAAGTCTTTCTTCTGCCCCTTTTATATCCTTCCACCACGAAACTAACGTCATGTGTTTGCAGGCTGGCCTACAACCTCTCCCCTCCTTCAACTGGAAGACGGCGATGCCGCGGGACGAGCAGGAGACGTACATCAAGCGGCTGGCGACGCTGGGCTACTGCTGGCAGTTCATCACGCTGGCGGGCCTGCACACGACGGCGCTCATCAGCCACCAGTTCGCGAAGGCGTACGCGGAGCAGGGGATGCGCGCGTACGGCGAGCGCGTCCAGGAGCCCGAGATGGACGACGGCGTCGACGTCGTCAAACACCAGAAGTGGAGCGGCGCCACCTACTCGGACGAGCTGCTCAAGATGGTCACGGGCGGCATCTCGAGCACGAGCGCGATGGGCAAGGGCGTGACGGAGGACCAGTTCCATTGAGACGATTCGAATAGAAGGGATGGGTTGTATTGGACATGATTGAAATGAAACGGGGGTGTTTGTTACTATAACAGTGTGCTCGGCCGGAAGGCTATGATGCAGAGACTGTTTGGGATGTTTGCTTATAGCATGAATGAAATCTTACCCCAAAATTTATGGCCTTAGATTCGTGAGAACCGTGACAGAATAGAGTTGTTTGTCGAATATCCGAAGAATATCGACTCTGGAGGCTTCTGAATAGTCCAAGAGACAGAGTGTACATATGTGCCGGCATTTTATTTCGAGGAGCTCAAGACGTGTTATTGGGAGCCTGATCCAAGGGTTGCAAGTGCACCACCAAGTATCATCAAACGGATCGGGTGTGCTACGTCGTACGAACTGTCAACACCTAATGTGATATAGATGAGAATATATATACAAAATCGTCCGGCGTGTGTGCGCCTGCCCGCTCTCTTTCCCGCTTATGAAACAACCTCCTTTACCCGCCGGATTACTCGTGATACTCCTCCTCGTGGACGCCCTTCTCCCGGACCTCGGCGGCGCGGCGCTCGAGGTCCTGGCCGAGGCCGGCGCGGTACTTGGACTTGTCGGCGCCGACGACGATCCAGGGCGCGTGGGTGAAGAGGTAGTTCATCTCCTCGAGGGGGATCTGCTTGGTCTCGGGCAGGACGAGCCAGAAGAAGAGGGCGTTGGTGAAATTGCAGACGGTGAAGACGATGAAGTAGCGCCAGCCGCCCACGTTCTGGATCGCAATGTCCGTCACCTGCCCGATCATGGTGTTGAAGGCGAACGAGACCATGGTCGCGATCGAGACGCCCTTGGAGCGCGTGTGCGTGTCGAAGATCTCGGCGGGGATGATCCTGTTTTGGTGGGAAGGGGGCGAGATGTGTTAGCTTACTTTCTTTCAGAAAAGGGGGTGTTGGTTGTAGAGAGTTGACGCTGCACTTACCAGCTGAGGGGACCGCATGCATAGGAGAATGAGATATTGTATAGCCACGTTCTAAGTCAAGGTCAGCAGCGAATTCCTGAATGAGTCCGCGTAAGGATTTCGAGGGCTTACACAATGATGAAGCCCCAACCGGCGCTTCCATTGCCTCCTTCGGCATCTGGAGGGAACATAGCTGTTCATAAGTTAGCGACAATTTCTTTCGTCATATTCGATGTGGATACCAACCAAGCAAGATGGTCGCAATCATGAACATGATACAGTTCACGAGATTGCCCGTGATGAGTGTCCATCTTCGGCCAAACTTATCAATCGTAAACAGGCAGGCCATCTGCGCAATCAGAGCCAGAATCGAGTTGATGGCCTGGTACTTAAGCGCGTTCTCCTGGGAGATGCCAATCTGCTTGAAGATATTGACGGAGAAGTACTGGATGGCCGAAACACCGGTCATCTGTACTGATGCCTGCAGCGCAACGGCGAGGAAAAGCCGGCGGAAGGCGGACTTTTTGGTGAAGAGCTCCGTGTAACTCTTGGCTTCGTGCTCATGCTCAAAGACGATGGTTTCCTTTTGGGTCAAGGTTAGCCGCCAGACTGCATGTATACTGTTGGGGGTATATATAACCTACCTGGATCTGGGCATATTCTGCTTGCACCCACGCATCGTTGGTATCTCCATTGGCATGAAGCCTGGCCAGGGTGTGTAAGCCCAGCTCTGCCTGGTGGTGGTCGATAAGCCATCGCGGAGACTCGGGGAAACTGTGAGCTGGTTCAGTAAGAGCTTACTTCAAAAAGAGGGACTGGGTATAGTCTTCTCACATGAAGATAAGCGCAGCCAAGATAATCGCAGGTATGATCTGTATACCGAGTGGAATTCGCCACTGCCGCTCGTCATTCAGATTCACGTTGGTGCCCCAGGTTAGCCATGTGGCAACCAAGGCACCGATGCCCAACATGAACTGCTGCAGACCCGTTACGCGGCCTCGGATCGACGGATGGCAGATCTCTCCCTGGTACACGGGGATGATCATGGTCAGGAAGCCGACTCCGAGACCGGCCATGGCTCGTCCAGCGTAGAGGTAATCGTAGGACCGGGCACCTGTCTGGAGACCTCCACCGAGAATGAATATTATCGAACCGATGAAGATGGTCCATCGTCGACCGAACCAGTCGCCAGAGGGGCCAGCAAAGAAGGCCCCGAAGACGGCGCCGCCAGTGAAGAGAGAAACTTTGAGGTAGCATAAGATCAGCAAATGCTCTCCTGCTAGTCTTTTGGGGGATGGGTTCGTTCCACGCTCACTTACCAACAGCACCATTTCTTACTGGGTCACCATCTGGCATGCCAGGTGAAAACTGATCCTTATATACCTGGCTGCCAACAACACCGGCAATGACTCCGAGATCGTATCCATAGAGGATAGAGCCCACCGACGCGAACACGCCGACGAGGAACTGTCACACCACCACTATTAGCATACAGTGCCCATACGAACTCAAAAGTCGGTGACCGTATTGCTTACCTGATAAGTATGAGGCGAAAGAGGCATCTTGACAGTCCTCACCTACAAGTAGCAGCGCGGTTTTCGAGGTAACTGAGACAGGAAGAACAAGACTCGGCAGGGCGAAGTCACACCGAGAGCTTCTCCTGGTAGCTATTTAAGGAGACTGTCGCTCCCCCGGTACCGCGACCCCGAAGCGGAAAGTCCCCCATGGTCTCCCCATTCCCCGGGTAACGGGCTGAGTGAACATGTGACGGGGTGCTGGAATATTAGGTCCCGCGGCCTGGGGATTTGTGGAAATCGCGTGGTCTGGGGTGGTTAAGGACCGGGATGTGTATAGGCGCACCAATGCCGTCAGGGCATGTCGCCGGCTCCAGCTACCTGAATCCAGCTTTTGTCTGGGGAAGTGGTTTATTTGCGGGGGAGGGCCTGGGATCCTGGGATCCGCCCCCAGTATTTACCCCAAGGTGCCATTGGCATTTTGGAGAAGACAGGCAGCTCCCTTCGGGTTCCATTGAAAAGGGCATTCCTCCTCACGCGATTCTGGTCTGAACAAGTGACCGTTCATATCCATCGATTGACTTCCTACGCATACCTATACCTCCTTCGCCTTGTCGATATATTCTGCCACATCCAGCTGCATGTCAGTTGTTCACAGCTTACTTGCCCAGCCTGAAGGATGCATACCTACATCCTACCCAACTACGTCTTCCTTACTCGTATAAGACCCTACTATCTAACGCCCAATTTCCTACTGAGTCGGCTGTATTTCCTACTCAGGAAACAATGGCCCGTATGTGCCGCACGAGACCAGCTACCAAGTAGCCACCCCAGGTTGCAACCGCAACTCTCAAAGTTCACCTAGAATTGACCTGGTGATGGATTATGCAATTGATCGTTTATTAACACCATGCATAGCACTCATCGTCATTGAGTATCTCGACAGGCGACGCAAAGAGATGAGATATCCC
Source organism: Apiospora hydei (assembly GCF_038363865.1). Lineage (NCBI taxonomy): Eukaryota > Fungi > Ascomycota > Sordariomycetes > Amphisphaeriales > Apiosporaceae > Apiospora > Apiospora hydei. Next base: position 1,945,366 of record NW_027117364.1, on the reverse strand, counting down.
CACTAAGGAGGAGTCACTACAAGCTGACAGAGTTTCTGCAGCCTCAGACCGTATACTTATTCACTTTATGGGTGGCAATGGCTTCTGCCTTCTGGCATGGACAAAGTTTGTCTGTGTAAATGTGTAGATGTGCATCTGCCTCACAAGGAACTAAAAGCGACCTGGGAAATCGACATGCGACTCATGCATACGTCATTGGCATTATCCTTGCGAGCGAGAACCAGACACGTTCCTACATTGGCACAATCGATGGAACTACTCGGGATTGAACTAGTCATATCTGACTTGTGTTTTCCCCGCCCTGCCACAACTATTTTGTACAACATGTAGTTCGTTTTCTGTGATGGGTTGCGACTGTTCGCGGCTTCACAGGTCACGGACCACGACGAGTGTCATGCCCGCCGCTCAAGAACACAACGTGGAACTGTGCGCCCACGACAGCATATGTCGAGCGCAACGTTGACAGGAGCCGACAGTGCGGTGCGATGATGGCGCCTGTCAGTACTATTCCGAGTGCGGGTGCTGTTCCAGTGGAGCTATCAGAAGAGACAAAGTCGTAACATTCCTAGACAACGCACACACAGCACGACTACCAATATGCCTCTACATAGGCACCTAATTGCCGAAAACCATTCGCAACACTAATGGCGCACGTATGGGGATTTGCGGCAATCTCGCGATTCGCCCCAACGTCAACGGGAACATGGGGTACAATGCCTGACTGTCTCGTCACTCTGGGACGATTGAGTATAGCGGTGTCCTATCCTATGCAGCCAACTCGGCCAGTTTATATTCTGTGCTGCATTCAACAAAAGTATCGAATGATGACGACAGTAAGCACAAAACTATTGTAACCACCATCGACAGTTGGTTTGGTCATTTTGGCTGTACCATGCATGAGGGGCACAGTCGCAATATGGTATGATGAAGTTGGGTGAGGTGAGCGGTCAAGCACTCGGCATGCATTTGGAGCGAAGCGCATCTGTCAACGACTCACCTTTTACAGTAAGTTATCAGTGGCACAAGCTTACGTGACTCGGGTGCACTAATCTATACTCCATAGGTATATATGTGCGAAAGCCAAGCCTAACCTGTGCCATGTTACTTTCCGGGTCGTCCACGTTAAAAAGAGTCTATCTACATCATGATTGAATCCAGATCGTTCGGCTTACTACGTTAAGCTGTTGGAAAACCGTGCTGGCTGTCTATTTCTGGACCCCGGTGGTGGCTTTGCGCAGATCGTGAAATGCCATCCAACGGAGGAACCACATGCACTACGGAAATCGGCATCAGTGGTTGGATGGAAATTGGGCCCGTTGCCTGCCAAGCCCCATCTTGCCCATGCAGGTCAAGGGAGGCTAGAACGTTGACTCGCAGGCCTGAGAGCGATGCACGATAGAGAGGTACTTGCCCGCGGCGCATCGGGGCCAGCCAAAGCAGGGCAAACCCCCGCAGCGATGAAGTCACTGCTAAGCATGCAAGGCCCTGATCTTCGCTGGCACCTGAGCCACTGTCTCCCCTATTAATCCACCTGACGCCCCAAACAGCCCCCCAAAAAGGTTCCGGAAGCCCAGAGCCAGCCCAGCCAGCCCAGCGCCAGCCCAGCCAAGCCCCCACCGGCCGGCTAAGGTTGCAATTAACTGTGAGGTGTACATGCCAGCCAAACCATCCCATCTTCCTCCCGCTTACCCTATATACAGCCTCAACATTCTATCCCTGGCGTTTCTTTTCTCTACACCCCCTCCGAATCGGAACCGTTTCTTTCACCCTACCTTATTGGCGCGACACCCAGCGACCTCTGCTCCTCGACGGAGTTTCTTTCCTTTAGACCCCTCCATACCTTGAAATACATATATTACTGGCAGTCATACCCAGTGTCTTGTTTGGTTTTTTGTCCTGGATGACACTGCCAAGCCAGTCATAGTTGTTGGCTTTGCTTTGCACGCCAGGCCGTACCCAACCCGACCTTTCTTTGGATCGCAACCGAGCCGTGCTTTGGAAACTCTCTCTTTACACTCGTTCGCCGGATCGAATACATTGGTAACTGCCATTTCTACGTTTTATCATCCACGCCAACTCTTCATTATCTGATGCGGCTTCTCCGGAGCTGCTGGTAAACGCCTTGCCCCACCGATGTTCACCCTTCGACGTGTGACGATCGCATTCGTCGCCTTCGCCGCTCTGATTGCCGTCGTCACATACCTACCGCACGCCCTCAACCCCGTCAAGCCGAGCAAAGAGCAGACCGAACAGAATAAGCTATGGATCAACACCTCCCCTTACTGGCTTGACCGACAGGCCTGCCGCTGGCTGAGCCTGTGCGGTGTGCTCCACATTCGATCGGATCCTGCGGCTTTGAGAAACACCACCGATGACGACCCAGACGAGGGCGAATTGAGGAATATAGAACTGCGGTCATTGCATGACTACGACTACGACCCGAAACTGCAAAATACCCTCTCGACCCACCCGCCAGCAGCGCGGCCCAAGGGCAACTTGAAGGAGATACCCGACTATGTACTCAAGTTTGCGCCGCTCGTTCACCTCTACTCTGGCGAGAACTTCTGGCCTTCTGACATCGCCGAGCACGTCCGGCACATGTCCCCATATGTCAATGATACGCATGCCAACATGTCGCGGACCGTTACCCTGAACTCCATGCATGGGCTTGATGCCGAGCCAGGTTTCGTCTATTTGAAGAGCAACGATGACGTAGAGTCGCGACCGGAGTGGCTCCATAGCCACGCAAACATACCTTCGCCGTTCCCAGAGGACGAAGGCGACGATGGGGATGACACAATCCCTGCGTCGGATCACGATGAGAGCAATGTGGGGCCTGGCGAGAGTACAACTTGGTACGAAGTCGATCGCAAACATCCCCTCCGTAGGATATCTGATCCTCGCAAACGCCAAGGCCTGTTTGGCCAGCGTGGGCGGGGGCTCCTCGTTGGTCACGCAGGGATTCTAGCTCAATTCCCGATACCCCCAGTGGAAGCCCGATGAGTCTGGGCACTCCAAAGCACCAGCCACATTAGTCCTGGTGGACAAGGGCTCCGGCATAGTGGACGCCTTCTGGTTCTTCTTCTATGCCTACAACCTGGGACAAACTGTTTTGGGGATGCGCTTTGGCAATCACGTTGGCGACTGGGAGCACTGCATGATCCGTTTCGAACATGGCATGCCACGAGGAGTCTTCTTTAGCGAGCACGAAGGTGGTCAAGCATACGCTTGGCACGCCGTAGAAAAGCGACAGAACGAGACCTCACAGGTCCAGCGGCCCGTCATCTATAGCGCGGTTGGCAGTCACGCCATGTATGCCACGCCCGGCGACCATCCCTACGTGTTGCCGTTTAACCTTCTCAAAGACCAGACGGACCGTGGGCCGCTGTGGGATCCCGCACGGAACATTAGATCTTACTGGTACGATTATACAAAAGAAGGAGAGGAAGATGATACCCTGGGACTCGAACCTACCAAGGAGAACCCCGATGAGCCGACGAACTGGTTTCATTACGAAGGACCTTGGGGTGACAAGCTGTATGGACTAGATGATACCCGGCAATACCGTTTATTCGGTCAATACCACTATGTGACGGGCCCGACGGGCCCCAAGCACAAGAACCTGGGCCGCGAGAAGATGTGTCTCTTGTGGAGGTGCAAGATCATACACAGTCTTAGCGAGGGGAAGAAGGGCAGTTGGCATTCTTAAAGAACCTACATGGACTGGCGTAAATGGGAGATTTTATAAATTTTAGATAGGAAATACCACTGCAGCTTTTTAAAGGATTACATTTGAGATTCTACCGTCCTTGGCCATCTGGGGTTTGTCTTTGCGTCTTTCGCAGTGCATTTGCTCTTATTCGCCGGTGAGATATGTATATATTCGTTTATAAGTAAGTACATGTCTTGTACAATTGCCCCCTTTAGCACCCTGCTGACCAAACGCCAGTGAGCCCAACTTACCTTGCGACAGTCGGCCGTATTGATATCTATATTCCCGGGATAACAAGCAAACCCTTGAACCTCTTCTTTTCCACGCCCTTGTCTGATTCGTTCATATTGTTTCTGGGCAGGGTGATAATACCTTCGTAAAAGACGGAGTGCGGCGAGACGCCCCTCGTTCGGAACCAGGGGATGGGGCCTGCCGCGGCTCCTGCTATGCGAATCCCGCTTCCTCTGCAGCCGTGGACACCACACCAAGCCTGGCGGATGGCGACGATGTTGGGGAAGCGCAGTGGATGGCCAACACCACTGGACGGCGATGGTATTGTGATTGTTGGTGGCAGGGGGATGGGTAAGAGAAGGACGACGATGAACATGGCAGCGCTGATGAGGAAGAGGATGCTCAGGAAGTAGACGCAGGTGTCGAAGATTTGCTCGCCTGCAGAGGGATGATGCTGATGTTGGGTTGGAATGCTGCCAGGGGTGGTTGAGGGGGTCGAAATCGGCGTGGTAGTCTTGGAGGGGGAGTCGGGCTTCGAGCCACTGCCTTGGGGAACAGAGGTTTCCTCCTTCTCTCTACTTGACGCGTTGGAGGACCGGGACGGCGGGGATTTGCGGGCGGTAGCGTCGTTTTCGTCTCTCGCCAAAGTCGCGGTACCATTGCTGGGCGGCGAGGATGGCGGCTTTCTTGTTGATGGCTATCAGGTCTTTAGTGGCGATCGGGATGCGTGATGGCTTCACACGGGATTTGGACCTTACCTCGTCTTCTGTAGTAGCCTTGCGGTCGCCGGTCTCAACCGCAGTCACCCCTTTCTTCTCTACCTCGGGGACATTACCCGTCTTACCCTTCGTCCCATCTTGGATGGCCAGAGTAGGAGACGCCTCCGACTTTTGTTCTACTTCTTCAAATCCGCCCTTGAACCACTCGTGCTGCATCACTTCTTCCATGCTGATGCGCTCATCAGGGTCATACCTGAGCACTTTTCGGCACAGGTCGGCAAGCTGGAACACTTCCTCCTCTGGTACTCTCCACGGCACATACGTCGGCGTCGGGACGTAGTCGACGTCTCGCTGGTACTGTATGCTCCCGCGGTCGGCCCCGATCATCGCCTGCAGATAGTCCGCGTACCCGCTCCTCTCCATCACGTCTTGTCTGATGTCTTCCAAGTCCTCGACGGTCGCGGATACGGGCTTCGTGACCCTTGTCACTGTCCCGTCCTCTGCAACCTCCACCTCCTCGTCTGAGTCCTCGAACACCCCATCCCTCTGCAGCTCCAGCTTCCAGGCCAGGCGGTAGGAGTCGGGCAGGGGCCCCAGCAGAGCCTCGAGGTCCAGCACGTAGTGCGGCCGCGTGATGTTGCTGAAAAACTCGCCCCGGCCGCGGATCTCCTGGATCATGCAGATGAACGACCACACGTCGCTGGCCTCGCCCGTGTTGCCCGTGCGGAAGAAGGCCTCGGGCGCCGCCCACTGCGCCGGGATACCCACGAACTCGGGCGGGTCGCCCGCGCGGTACGAGATGCCGAAGTCGATGGTGGCGGTCTGGGTCTTGGGGCCGAGGATGCCGATGTCGCTGCGCTCGACGAGGTACGCGGGCGCGCGGCCGCCCTCCTCCGGCGGTTCGCCCCCGTCGGCCAGCGTGACGGGCTCGGTCCGCGGCTCCTCCAGCAGCGTCAGCATCTCTTTCTTGCTGAGCTTCTCGACGTCGTTGACGTGCAGGAGGATGTTGTCGCTCCGGAAGTCGCCGTGGCAGATGCCGTGGGCGTGGAGGAACTGCAGCGAGCGGCCCGCCTGCGCCAGGACGCCCTTGACGGTCTCGCCGCTGGCCTCGAGCTGGGACCGCAGGTTGGGCCCCATGACGGGGAAGACGAGGCAGAGGTGCGTGCCGTTGGGGCCCTGGAGCCAGAAATGCCGCGACGGCAGCATGACGCCCGCCGCCTCCCACTGCGCCCGCGTCACGCCCTGCGACTGCAGCTCCTCGATCGTCTGGAGCTCCGGGTTGTCCGCGTACGACTCGCTCGCCGCGATGATCTTGACCGCCTTCCACGCGGTCTGGCCTTCGACCTCGGGCCCTTCCTGGCACAGCCACACCGTCCCGAACCCGCCGTGGCCCAGCTTCGCCACCACCTCGAAGTCGTGGTTTAAGCGGTCCCCCAGCTGCACCGGGTGGAACCCGCCCTCCCGGTACGCCTCGACCTCTTCGGCCTCGATCTCCTTGATCGGCTTGTACACATGGTGGCCCTTCCTCTTCGCCGGCGGATAGGGGTTGCCCCTCCCGTCGGTCAGGGCTCCGTCGCAAAGGGGCTGGATAGCTGGGTCTCGGTTCCGTCAAGGGACACGGGTGTGCTCGGCTGGTCCATGGTTCTTCGGTTTCCAATCTTTCCTCGTTTCACGTCTAATCGTCTTTATGTATGTATGTGAGAAGAGATAGCAAAACACTCGTAAGCCCTGGACCCTCCTGTTCTGTGGCGGGCTTATTATCTATTCATCTCGCCGAGAAAGCTCTTTAAGCAGCAATATCGCCAAAGGGAAACGCCAAAGAGCCTGCTTTTAAGTAGGCTTTCTCATTGATACCTCTCTGACACAAAGCCCTGTTGCCGATTCATTAAGAGTATGATCGAGTTAGCCCTCTTTGTACGAAAGTCAACCGTACAGCATGGTACATGGCACTTCCAGGGTGACATCAAATATCCCTATGAACTAATACACTCTTCATCCTTGAAGATTTCAGTACAGCAAGAAATGACATGTGAGATGGATACCACTTAATACCGTTTTTTCTGTCTTATGCGATCTCATGGGATTTTGTGCTTCTAAGGCCATGTGGCCAGCCCCCGTTTTCGGGGAACGGTTTTGTCAGTATTTACCAGTGTTCCAAAGTTGTTGTGAGTGAAATGAAGAAGGGCAGCGAAAGCAATATGCAAGCTACCCCTATTTGACGTTCAGGGCTTCAGAGGGACAAATAGGGGTATCTCGTATATCCCATCGCCCTTGCATTGCATCACTGTCCACTTGTTGATGTTGCACGTGTACTGACCGTATAACACAATATACTACTTATATACAAATTCCAGAATTCATTCCCCTATGGTTTTATGCTTCACTTTATAACGATGCTATCTTGCTATTAGGATACCTCTTTTCGGCCTTTCGCATTTTCCGCCCCTTTCCCTTCTCTTCTTCCATTATGCCATCCTTCTCGCTACGCACATCCCTTTCGGTTCCCGTTTCCTTATATTTTCCTATTTCCCTACTTCGCTTCGTATTAGAGCCCAACTGTGCCCCGTCCTTCGAAGCGCTGCTCTTGCCAGCCTTGCCTTTCCTTACTGGCCGTGGTGTACCATCGGAATAGAGGCCGTAGTAAGCAGGGTCTGTCACGGCTGTGGAATACTGGCGTCCTTTTCGGAAATCTAGTCTGGTACCGGGGCTTTATAACCATTTCGTACTTGTTCTCTTTCTCCGGGAGACAGTACTTGTAGTATTCCCGAATGACGTGGTTGAGTTCTGCCCGGTCGAAGGTGCCGCCGGTGCTGGACGAAGGCCCGTCGATGCGAGGATCCATGGAGAAGGCAGGCATGGTCAGGGACGATGAGAAATCGATGATCTTGCCGTGGAGGTAGTTTTCCGGTTTGATGTCACCGACCCAAATACCGAGCTTGTGCAGCGAGTGTAAGTCTTCCATCATCTGGGGAATGTCCTTTTCTTGGAAGAGATGCTCCTTGTTTTGCCAGGAACGTTTGTGCATTTGAAACCGATACTCTTTCAGGCGCCTCTCATCTTCCTCTTCGTCTTCCTCCTCGTCATCATTCTCAGAGAGCCATGATCTGCAATGTATGAGGGGTTCTTCCTGCACTCCGTCCTGCACCTCATCCTGCGTCTTATCCGGGACCTCAATGTACTCCTTCACGATTGCCATGACTGGCTCCTTGGGGCCATCCCAACGACTCCAATCGTATACACCCTTCTCAGCTAACTCTTTTTCGTTGGTACCATCGAGCTGAATATACCCGTAGCACTTGACAGACAAGTCTTCTCTGTTGCACTCCTTCAACCTTCCGTACGCCCGACTTTCTCTCGAGAACTGACTTTTTTCTTCATTGATATCAGCCTCAGTGTAACCGCATGCTTCCTTCAGGTCTCTGCACTGCTTAAGGAAATCCAAAAGCTCCTCATAGTGATCTGGGTCATAGCCAGGGCACTTGAACTGAGCGACGTCAGCACGCTTGACCCGATGGTATGGGGAAAAACGGGCTGGCTCACCATTTTCAGGGCATACACATCCCCGTCTATTCTCACTTTCCATACATATCCCGAGGAACCCTCTCCGAGCTGCTTGATGAATCCTATGTCGCATCTCTCCCCCGCGCTTTTGCCGAAGGGTATCAGCTTTGGCCCGTTTACCCTCGGGAGTGCAGCCATGCTGCAACGGACTGGTCCTGACTCTCTTCACCTTGATTGTCTACCAATGGTAGTTGGAGCGTCTGACAATGTGCCATTACAGGCGGTATACTGGTATCCCAGGCACCCAATCGTTGTGGGCTCTATGTTTTCTCTTTGCGAAAGTCGGTGTTCTTTGTTTGCAGGGATTTGTCTTTGAATCTGCAAGTTCGGGTCACTCCAAGTACCCAAGGCGCCCTCTTTGATGATTTACTCGACCACCGAAAACAGCCTACTCGTATTCAATGGCTTATTCCAGCCTTCCAGGGCTATCTCATTGGGAAGAGCACTGGAGGACGATGCCATCCAAGAGGAACTGCCCCAGTCACTATCTAGGGCGCAGGTTGTAGCCATCCCAGTTCAGGGCTTTTCCCAGGAGTCCGATGCACCTCTTCCCTCGCAGCTTCCAACCCGGACGTATCGCAAGCCCATCCTTAGATGGGGCTCCCTGGAGAAGGATGCTTTGACGAGGGTCCAGGGTAGTCGCATCGTCACGAGATCTCGGGCTCAGATGGCTAGTGCCGCAGCAACGAAGAAGAAAAAGAAGGGATGAAATAATGAGGAAGAAATAGACATAATTACTCTCTCAAACGTCCGGTGTTGTGATCCTACTCCTCACAAGTCTTGAAGGTGAACCTTGCCGAAACCGCTCTGGTTGGCTACTGGAAAGGGGTACAAAGCGCACGAGATACTCATTTTTGGTGGGACCATTCACGAGCTTCGAACCCTTACTCATGACATATCTACTTACATTAAAAACTATGTATATATTTTGAATATACAGACTTTGAGATCTGATATATGGTATTTCATCTGGGAGTCTGGATCACGGTGAGCTGGCATAAACGAGGGAAGTTGTCAGAGCACAATCTAGTTTCTTTCACGAGAGGCATACCCCTCGCTGGAGGACAACTGGACACAATAGTTGAAGAGTCAGGTTCAAGGGCGCCTTCCTTTGGGCCAGCGGTGTCGTCACCGAAGGCGGGTTGCGGCACAGCACCAACATAACAAATGGAGACGAACTGAACCAATAAGATCGAGAGCCGTTGCAGATACCGTACAGTCGGATCAAGCCTGCAGCCAACAATCAACAGGCAGAGACAAATCGGGAAGGGAACTGACACGTCGGGTTGACAGACACTTACAGTATCCCCATCCAGGACCAACGTCAATTGGCCCTCCCTTGCTGTCCCTCCCTCGTTGTCTCTAGCACACACAGCCTCCATCGACTTGTTTGATTCTGCTTCCTTAAGGAGAGAAAGGCCGAATTTGAGATTCCCCATTGGTCATTCTCTTCACTATCAGTGGCATACATATTCTAGTTTCTGCCGTCATTGGGCCCCTGCACCTGATTCTTTTATCATGACTTCCGAAACGCCTGGCGTGGAGAACGTCGCTCAAGCCCTGAAGCAAGTGGCAGAAGACGGCAAGAGGTTCATGGAGAATGACTCTTCCGCACGCGAGAGGCTAGTTGCAAGTGCGCGAGCGCTCGTCCTTGTAGCCGAAACGCCGATGGAGTCTCTCCTGTGGCATGTGGGCGCTGGTGAGAGATCACTGTCGTCGCCTTTTTCAGAACACAATAATAGACAATAGATAGACTGACGTAACATGGCCATCGTGTACAGCCAACCAGGACGGCAGCTGCCCGTATTGCCGTTGATCTCAAGATCTTCGAGACTGCCGTCGAGAACGGCGGCCATCCCAAGTCTAGCGAGGACCTGGCTGCTGTAACGGGAGCATCGCCTACTTTGATGAAGCGTATCAGCCGTGCTCTTGTTTCTATGGGCATGTTGGCCGAACAAGGCCCTGGCTTATACGCGCCCAATAGCTTCACCAAGTTGCTAGCGAACAAGGAATATGCTGCTGGAATCACATTCAAGTATGTGTATAAGCACTGCCACCCCACCTATCTTGGTTACGTTGTTTTGGCTAAAAGTCCAACAAAGCTTCGATATCAACATGGAATCAATCGCCAAGTTGCCGGAGTATCTCAAGAATACCAACTTCCAGAACCCTGAGAACGCCCTAGACGGGCCGTTTCAATACGCAAACGACAACAAACCGGCTTTCAGCTGGCTGGTCAAGCGCCCGGACCTGTTCGAGGCCTTCCACCTCTACATCCACTCGCTCCGGCAGCACCGCCCGAGCTGGACGGACATGTACCCGGTGCAGGCGCGTCTCGTCGAGGGCCTGAAGCCCAACGACGATGCCTCGGCCTTCGTCGACGTCGGCGGCAGCATGGGCCAGATCCTGCAGGACTTCCGGGCCAACGTCCCGCAGTATACGGGACGGCTCGTCCTGCAAGAGCTCCCCGAGGTCGTCGGCGCCGCGACCGAGAAGGGCGTCGGCGCCGACGGCCGTATTGAGTTGCAAGCTCACGACTTCTTCACCCCGCAGCCCGTCCGGGGCGCCCGCGCCTACTTCATGCGCACCGTCCTGCACGACTGGCCGGACGCGCAGTGCCGCAAGATCCTGGCCCACCTAAAGGACGCCATGGAGCCGGGATACAGCAGGATCCTCATAAGCGACTGTGTATGTATCTACCTGCTTTCTATATACTTCACAACTGTACCCTTCTCCACTGCTTCTGTACTCGTTCAACATGGTGAGAAAAGAAAGAAAAAAATCTGGGACCCAGATACTGACCTGCTTCGTTACTAGGTTATATCGGATGAGAAGGCCGCATGGCAGCATGTGTCGATGGACATCTTCATGATGGCTCAGGTATCGTCGCGCGAGCGCACCGAACATGAATGGCGTGGTCTCATTGAAAGCTGTGGCTTGAAGGTCACAGGTATCTATAGCAAAGGCGACGGCAATGAGGGTCTCATCGAGGTTATCCTGCCAGAGTGAGACTGGAACACAAGCACCGGCGTATAGGAGCTGGAGCTGCCGTCTCCATGCTACAGTATATTTTTATTGCTCCGCTCGTCTATGATCACATTAATATAGATGTGACCAGTAACTTGAGTGAAATACCATATATCCCAATATATACTTGAGAAATAATGTCATGTTGCTTGAATGAGCTTCTCGAGTAAGTTAAACGCTCATAAACTCAAGCTGAGCCATGAATATCGGGGATGTGGTCTAGTTCGCCTCTCTGTGTGTTCTCCTGCATCAGTGACTTACCCGGGGTTCGATTCCCAGCCTCTGCACGATAGGTTTTGCCATGTGTGGTAGGATAACTTCTTTATTTGTCAGAGGGGCTTAGTGTGCTTGTACAATCATGATCCTGTGTGTGAGACTGTTGACCAACCAACAGGACCAGTCTGGGATCATAAGCTCAATTTGCCATCGTTATGTAGCCACACTACCGCCCCATCCTGTAAGGTTCACAACCTCTGGAGTGCGACCGCTTCGAAAGATGCCCCATACTGCATCCTCATCGCCATCGTTTACCTCCTGGTGCTCAGCCCACGCGGGGATCAGGCAGAAGTCCCCCGGCTGCAGATCGACGCGCTTGTGGCCCTCCTCATAGACGACGGAGCCGTGGCCCGAGAGCGCAACGACAATCGTGTCTTGGGCGCCGTGGTGGTGCACCGGGGACGAGCCGTGGGGCTCGGCTATCATCTGTGCGGGAAGACAGGACCATCAACAAAGGTCGATCATCATCACCAAGATCGAAGGGGTTCACATATGAGTACATGTTTTAAACACCTGAGAAAGAGGGAGAAAGGGAGCCGCGAACTCACACGCAGAGCGCAGATTCCGTCGCAGAGATCCGATATGGCGTTCTGGCGAAGCATGCCAGCCGTCTGGCCACCGGACGTCTGGAGGTCGGCGGCCCGGGCCAGGCGGACGGGCTGCGTCGGCTGCGGCTGCGGCGACATGGCAACCGCTTCTCTATATGTATCAAGTCGCTTGATGCAGTAGATGTATAGTGCGTCAAATTTATTACAGCGATTACTCTACTATGTAGAAGCTTCAATTGATTTGCTTGCCAGCTACCTAGCTATGTGTACATTAAATAATGCCAGACTTTCACGTTTGTCAATGTAACGGGCACGTACATACCCGTGAGGGATCGCGGGGACTCGCTTGTCCCTCCGTCTACCCAAACGGATGAGAAGCCGCAGTTTTGCTTCTGTTGTATGCGAAGAGGATTGGTTCTGCCCCCGCAACATGTACTTGCATACAGGCGTACTCCGTACTTGCCATTGCTGGACGGTGCTGCCAGAAAGACTACCACCATATCGCCCCAAACTATCACTTATCAGCACTCCTGTTAACAACGAGCGAGACACTAACGTTCAGGAAGACGTAATAAGTAAGTATTGAAATGTGTATCGAAATATGGCATTGCAAGTACTCGCCCAACAACACAGCACACATTGATAGCTTCTTACCCAGCCCAGATTGGCTTCGTGCTTTATCTAGTACAGAGCTGATGCGTCGGCCGAATGCGTGCCTCTGGCGCCATATCTCGAGCTACCGAGGGGTCGCATGATCGAGAAATGTCGACCGCGCAGTTCAGCCACTGAGAAGCCGTCGGGGGCACTAAGTAGCTGCATATGCCGTGCTGCCCTCCTTGCATTGGCTTCAGTAGTGGTATCGCATAGTCAGACGATATCGTACTGGGCGGGCAACAGCACACCTTTACTATATCTGCAGGCATGGGGATTATTATATATCTCTGACGGGAGATAGAGTGGTAGGTTGACAGCCAGGAGTTGGAGTCCGACCGGTTGCTGCCAATGGAGATGCTGGGCCAACCTCCTGTACGCACCGGATGCGTCAGTCTAGTGAACTCTATTTTTTATTCTTCTTCACGGTTGCCATGCCATACTCTCATCAATCTACTTGCGTGCAAATCTACTTGTACGGGCGTGCACCTCCTGTACATGTACGCAAGTGATCAGTTGCATTTGTCGTTGGAGTCTCACCCACCGGTAGGTACTGGATGGGTGCAGGGCGGGCATGCCGGTCGGGGAGGAGCCGGTAGTGGGAAGCCCCCAAATCCCCCCCAGACAAGGAGCAAGCCCCCGATGATCTAGACTCAGCGACGCCAAGACATCTGTGAGCTGTGAAAGAGGCAAGGTTCATAAGGACATGAATTGGGTGGTATTGCGTAGCCCTACGTCACAACCCTTGTCGATGTGCCGATTGTGAGCATTTTTGGGTCTATCAATTTGCTTTGCTGGATGGGATTCTGAGAAGCAAATCAGAAAGCAGTCTTGTGAGGTTCCCAGCGCGGTTCAAAGGGGGCAGGAGAAGTGAGCTAGGATCCTGGGATCGACAGGGTCAGCCAGTAGGTCACTTTTTGCTGCTTGCTTGATTCTTTTCTTAATTAACCCTGCCAAGTCACCAGTCGGGTCGGAATAGCTCTGGTGATCTTCAGGTAGGTAGTGAGTGGTTTAGAGGAGGCAGCTAGTCAGGTAGCTATCGAGATTCTCGATGCTGCCAACGGTGATGACATGCTAGGTTTCACAGCAGGAGCATGCCGTGTGGACGAACTGCATGGGGATTGAATGGGCGTGCTGTGCTGTGCTGTGCTGTTGCTGTTACTGTTGCTGTGTGCAACAATCCTTCGAGCGATGTAATCTCTGACTGGGAATCCTCCCAAATCTACCGGAGTGCGTGCTTTGTCCATGAGACATCCGAGGTTCCTTCAGCAGCAGCAACGTGACAACGACGAGCCGGCCAGCTCTTGATCCTTAGGGGTCCTCTCCAGCCTCTCCACCAGATCAGACGCATGAATCACAATGCTTTAGTTTTCCAGCTCTGCTGCTTGCATGGAAAGCATGCCAGATGGCTCGATGGGTTCCCAGTCGAACCCTGGAAGTTTCCAAGAATTGAGACCTACATAAAAAAATCAATGGGCCTTCCCTCAATTCAATGCCATGCACTGCCTCGTTCAGGCGTGCGTGCGTGCTACCCGACTGTAGGATAGAAGTAGGTTCAGGTTGATAGAATGTAGGTAGGTAGCATTAATAAGATTCACAGCAGAAAGCCACCATCTCTCTCAAGCTTCCCCAATCTCATGGCATCTTACTTTTTAGCCTTTATCTGGCTGGGCCTCTTGACTTTCAGATGAAGGCAATAGCAACAACAACAAGAGTCGAGTGAATTTCGCCTGTCCGGGTCAAAGAAAAAGGCATACCATTTGTTCCCATTCAATCCTCCTCCTCCACCACCAATCCCTCTCCTCTCCTCTCTTCGGCTGCCACTTACAGTATTTACCTGGCAGTTAGCCTACTGTAGGCCGTAGAGCCCAGCCCGCCTTGATTGGGCCCGCGAGATCCAAAATCCACGGGTAATCCACCATCGCATCCCACCACCCACCTCAGCACCTTGCACTTGACCACTGCGAGCATTCCATCCAGCGATCAATCCCGCTGCCAGACACCCAGACAGCCCTGCGAAACGCAACGCAACGCAACGCACTACGCTAGGCTAAGTGCGCAAAAGGGCAGGCGTACCGTACAAGACTGAGCTGGACTGTAGCGGCCCAGCACAAGCTGTCCCACTGTCCCGCCGTCTCTTGGGATTATTTTATCCCCCGCTCCCACCCTCCAACCACCGTTCGGAGAGCCCAGCACCTTCAAACGACGAACCCAAACCTACGCAACCCAGCCAAAGCCCATCCTACCAGTAAACTTGTTACCAAACTGGGCACACCAACAACACCAAACAATTATTCCCGCCTTCCCACGACGCTCTCTTGCTGCGACTCCCGTACCCGCCAACATGAACCCCCACCAGAAGAACAAGATTGACATCAAGGTAAGCTCGCCCAATTCCTCGTTTCACCCGCTGCCTGCTATCAGCCCACCCCACCTCACCCGCCCGCTACCCATCTCAACCCGCGCCCAACGCCCAGCATGGCAGCACAGCAGAACAAAGGGAGTTTGGAGCCAGCAAACCAGTAGCATTTGTATTCTACTGCTCGCATAAAAGGCTACTTCCTCGAAAATCCCCATTCATTCTCTATTTGCGTCGCATCCGAGAGAAAGAAAGAGAGAATCCCGTAACTGACATGGTGTTGCACGCCCTACCGCAGTCGCTCTCGCCCGACGAGCAGCGCCTCTTCCGCCTCTACGGCAAGCTGCCCTCCAAGTCGGACCACTTCGCCAAGCACCTCAAGGACCGCAAGTACTTCGACTCGGGCGACTACGCCATGTCCAAGGCCGGCAAGGGCGACAGCGTCGACACGGGCTCCGTGGGCACCCAGCACCCCACCCCCGAGAACGTCCCCCACCTCAGCTCCCCCAACGGCACCAACCCCGGCCACGCCCAGCACCACGGCAGCATCTCGGGCACCTCGCCCGGCGGTATGGGTGGCGCTGGCGGCATTACGGGTCACCCCGGCAACAGCTCCTCCCCCATCAAGGAGAGCAGTTTCCTGAACCGCGAGACGAGCGCCGACGACGCCGAGGAGAAGGAGAACGCTGCCGCGGCTGCCCCCGCTACAGAAGACGGTGCCGAGCCCCAGGGTATCCCCATTCGGAAATAGAGAGATATAGGGACAGGCACGAATTTGGCCTCTCCTCGTCTAGAAGAAGAGAAGAGACCCAAGACACAGAAATAAAGAAAACGCGCCGAGAAAAGGCGGTACCTCCCCCTAGAACGTCGGGTCTTCACGCGCGGCGTTTGAAGACAGGCACCTATAAGATCTCGGCAAATTTAAAACAATAGCGCTCAAAAAAGTCCGTGTACTTTCGAGAGTGAGAGAAAGAGAAATGGGTAGTCTATGCCGCAACTATGGGGGACATTTATCTATCTATCCCACGGAAAGATATTCTCATATCACGCCCCCCAATATGGCCCCTGGGCCACAAACGCTCACTTCTGGAGTTGAATTGCTATTCTGGTAGGAATGGTGTACAGTGATCCCGCAAAGGAGGGGTTTTTTTCTCTCCCAAAAGGGTCACTGAGGATCCGTCATAAGGAGACTTTGGCGGTGAGGCGGGGGAAACTGTTGTATGTTCCGTTTCACGAAGGCTACGAGAGAACAAGTTTCATGGCGTTTTCCGGGTTGAATGCTTCGTTTTTGGTTTCCTTTGCTCTGATATCATGGCACGAGAATTACGGTGTTCCGTCTTCGTTGCCCGCCGCTGCCGACGCTGAGTGCGGTCATCTTCCTGTTTCGATATACCGTTGCGCACCAGCCAGACAGCTATCGAGTTCTACTACTTTTGCGTTCGTCGTACATGTTACTAGTGCTACAAATGCCATTGATAAACCACACAATATTTCAGTCGCACTTTTCACGTCTCGAACTTTTGCAAGGATATAGCCAACCCTATTGTCATGGGAACGTAGTTGATCATGTGACGATGGTTCGCAGCCCAATATTGGCTACCATCGTTTCTATTCATGTCTTTTATTTTTTGTCTATGCCGTGAATCATGACTTAACGTGCAATCGCCATTTTCTTTCATGAAATGCCATATCCCAAACTTCTCTCCTGATCTCTAGGAGAAGGTCCCTGCTGATGTCCAGCATCACATGGTCAGGGCCTTGATAGCCATAGCCTTGGCACCATCGAAGGTCTTGTTACCTCCAATGAAGCCAGCAGCGTGGACAAAGACACCGCCGGGAATCTCGGTGATGGCGTCCAGAGCCTCGTCTCTGGCACCCCTCCAGGGCTCGGGCAGAGGCTTTCTGCTCTGGAACGAGTCCTTGGTCTCGGGCACGCACTGGATTCTCCACTTGGCGTCGGGCACCGGCTTCTCGGCATACAGGACGTAGAGGACCTTCTTGTCGACGTTGCCCTCGGCGTCCTCGAGGGTGTAGAGGTGGTCCTTCCAGGGCACGCTCTGGCCCTCGAGGACCATGACGCGGCCCTCGGGGTCGTACTCGAGGCGCTTGTTGTAGGCGGCGCGCACGATCTCGCGGGCGGGCAGCCAGGCCTTGGTGTAGAACTCGAGGTCGCGCGAGAACTCGGTGCCGATGCGCTCGCTGGCCTCGACGAAGCGGGCGTCCTCGGCGACCTGGGCCTCGGCCGGGTCCGAGGGCACCGGGTCGTTCCAGTTGGGGTTCAGGCGGCCGACCATGGCGCCGAGGGTGAAGGCGCCGGTGGAGAAGCGCTTCTCGAGCCCGGCGGCGGCGATGCCGGCCGGGTCGTAGGCGGAGATGCCGTTGTCGTGGGCGTCGAGGGCCTCGATGAAGGACTCGTAGAGCTTGTTCCACAGCAGGGTGACCTCCTCGCTGTCGTCGGCGTGCTTGTTCTGGAGCTGCTGGGCGACCAGCTGGCGGCCGAAGTGCAGGTAGACGAGCCCGGCGCTGCTCAGCTTGGTGGGGCGGCCGGGGAAGGTGGTGGCAAAGGTGCGCTGGTGGTGGTCGTAGCGGTTCTTGGCGGCGTCGTACTCGCCGCCGACGTCGACGACGGTGTGGCACGTCTCCAGCAGGGCCGGGTCGCGGGTGCGCACGAGGCCGGCGTCGCGGTAGGCGGGCAGCTGGCGCAGCATGTAGACGGCCAGGGCCTCGTCGGCGTGGAAGTGGCCGTTGTGGGTGCCGATGGTCAGGCCCGACGAGCCGGAGGTCTTGAGACGCTTGGATACTTGTTCGGCCATTTTGAAGGCGCTGCGGAGCATGTGACGATTTTCGTTTGGGTTTTGTTGTTCTCGGTCGGTTGGACTGGACTGAGATAGATTCACTGGGAGGTGGCAGAAGGTGGGATGGCTAGATCAATTGACCCAGTCTGCCAGTAGCTGTTGATGGTGGGGTTGATTGGGGTTGATGGGATTTCAGGGTACTTCATAACAAGTACCACGAGTTCCTTAGTAAAGGACGTTCTTTCCTGGTTTTTGGAGAGCTCTAGCGTCGGCGTCGGCTGAACGGCGCCCTCCGCCCGTTTTAGAAGCAAGAAACGCGACACGCTCCAAAAACGCTCTCCCCCAAACTGGGAGCAGTCAGTCAGTAGCTGGGACGGGACTTTTGCTGGAGCTCCCAGGAAGGCATGCGCCCCGTGTCATGGCCTTTTTAGCAGGATGGAACATTGATTGAAATGATGGACTCATTCTCAGTCAAAGCCGCGCTGCATCCGGGAGCGAAAAGGCTCAAACACCCATCAAATGATTGATTTTAATCATCGTTTTTATTAACGTGATGAAGAAAAAAACATAAAATTGTCTTGAAATTTCCTTTCTTTGCATCAGCTATCTACAGTGCAGACAGTGCTTATCCATTTCGCTTCGGTTTATCGTCACAATTGCAGCCTTCAGCTTTCTCTTGGCCAGCCAGCCAGCCAACCTTGCTTACTTCTGTCGCACCCCAAACAAGTGCAGTGGACAATCCTGACACCAACGCCAACTCCCAATTCCATTATTTCCTTCCCGCGACCACCTCTACCTACTGCCCCCCATCGCGAACACCGCGTACTTCACGTCCCGTCGCCCTTCGACATGGACGACACCAGCATCAAAGCCGAGCCTGGCTTTCGGGATCGCGATCGCAGCCTTGATGATGATGACAGAGCCGACGCGAAGCCATCCTACAAGTCGTGGAAGAAGAAGTACAGAAAGATGCGCCTGCAATTCGATCAGCGCATGCAGCAGAGCGAGGAGTTGCATCAGTGTGAGCAGAAGGCTCTACAGACTGCCAAGCGTCTGGCTATTGAGAATGAGTGAGCATCGCCAATCCCGTCGCCACTTTTGAATGCCTTACTGATTGCCCCCTTACAGCCGTCTGATGGACATGCTGATCAGCATCAACGAATCGCCTCAAATCCCCTCCAGAGCGCCGCATAGACTTGAACGTGGAAGACGAGGACGACGAAACCGAAGATGAAGAGGTCGCAGCCCAGAAACCCACCAAGTCCCTGAGGCGGTTGATCGAAGAGGTCCCCACAACTCATTCGCCACCACAGTAGAGCACTACCCCGAGGTTCTGGAAGACATTGAGCCCAAAGACCCGGAGCTCTACCCGACCTCGTTCCTCAAAGCCGACGATATTGACAACTACGTCGCTGAACTCGATGCACGCATCGGTCTCAAGGCCAAGCCGACGATCCCCCCTCCTGCCTCTAGCATCCCGAGTCACAGCGGCGCAGCGGCCAACTTCGCTCTGCGCAACCCCACGAGTGTCTACAACTGGCTCAGGCGGCACGCACCTAAGACGTTCTTGCAGGACTTGGAGAAGGAAAAGGACAAAGATAAGGCCAAGGAGAGGGAGAGAGACCACGACCACAGCGAGAAGGTCGACGGGGGCAGCAGGCGTAAGAGCACTGCCAAGAGCGGCAACAAGCGCCAATCCACCGCCAGTCGTAAGGGATCCTGCGGAGAGCATGGACTGGGAGGAAGAGGCAGGGTATGATGCCCCGTCCATGGGCAGCGTGAGAGGCAAACGGAAGAGGGAGGACGACGCAGGCTACCGCCCTAAGGGAGGCGCAAGTCGACCCACCAAGAAACGTAAGAGTAGAGATCTGGGGTCGAGTACGCCTAGGGTTCGTAAGTCGATCCCATAGTTGGGAAAGGTAACGGACTGATCGCTACTGGTATCGACGCATGCGATACGAAACGGCACGTTATGGCGCTCCGGGAGGAAACAAGGATGTATGATTATCTCATGGCACACGGGGTGCGGTGCGGAATGGGCTGGTTTCGCGCTCGCGTCACTTTAATGGGAGAGACGTTGTAATATAGGAAAATAGATGGCTTTTCGGTTGCCCACGACCCTAGATATGGTCTCACAAATTGAACACAAACAATCACTGCGCTGGAACGGCTTCATGACGTCGAAACCACTCGAGAAACTGGCATCCGCCAGCAGTCGTGGCCGGCCATCAAGATCAACGGGACGCTTCAGCTTTGCACCATAGCTCCAAAAGAGTCAAGCGGCACCTTGTAATTTTTTGTTTCGGCTACCCAAGACATCAAGGACACTCGATGCCAATCAACGAATTACAGCTGAGGACCGGATGTAGTGGTACAAAAAGCACTAGATAACTCGCCAAGGCGAGCGAGGCGATGTTGCAGTCCAAGTCCGTTGGGTTCTTATATTAATACTCCGGCGAGCGTATAGGCCTCTTGTGGGCATACTGCATAAAGCAGGTATCAGTCTAGGTACATGAAAACGTCATCCCCACCCGCCCGAGCTTTTTCTTATAGTCAAATACCCCCCATATTGAACTCACCTCTTACAACAGTTGCGCCTTTGGCTTGAACATACCAGACCACTTTCTGTTTGGCATTGAAGGTTTCGAGTATCTTCTACTCTCGCCTGTCCTGTTTTTGCTCTCTCTGCCAAGAAGAAATCAAAAAGAAGGAAACACACAACCCCCCTCCACACAAAAATGCCCGAGCACAAGACCTACATCGTCGAGCACCTCGACCCGGAGCTCGGCCCCTGGTCGGCCCTGGAGTACCGCGCCATTGCGCGCGAGACGGCCGGCTGCGACGGCGTCTTCATGCTCTCGTCGCTGCCCGAGGGGTTCCAGGTCCCCGAGGAGCTGAAGCAGGAGTCGGCCTTCCGCGCCGAGACCCGCGGCGTCGAGGACTTGTACCCCGAGGGCAAGGGCAAGGAGCGGGTTTGCCTGCTGGACCCGGCCGCCGACGAGGACTTGAACCCGGACGATAAGCGGGATTTCGATGTGTTCCTGTTTGGGGGTATCTTGGGTACGTTTTGCTTGAACCCCCTCCAAGTGGATGGAATGCCGGTATTGGAACACAGATGCTAATCCATGATACAGGAGATGACCCACCACGCGGTATGATTTGGTTCTATGTTTCTTCTCATCGATGATTGGTATGGCATCCAAGGGGTGATTTCCACTGACACGATAACCTTCTTACCTTCAGATCGTACCTCGGAACTCCGCAAGAAAGGCTTCACAGGCCGTCGCTTGGGACCCGTCCAGATGACCACCGATACCGCGGTCCGAGTGACGCGGATGGTAGTCGAAGAGCAGTGTACGTAATCTTACCACACCCCTACGCCTTGTTGTTTCTTACTTGTAGTCGAGCCCATATCTTCCCCCTTTGCTTTACCGCTCGTTTCCACGATGACTAACACAGGGATTTCAGACACCTTGGACATGATTCCCTACCTCGACCACCCCGAGCTCAAGTTCGGCGAGAAGGAGAGCACCGAGATGCCGTTCCGCTATGTCAAGGGTAAAGACGGAAAGCCGATAATGCCTGAGGTGAGTCTGGACTACTCTCTCCTTAATAAGTGACGTCACTAACACTCTGGCGTTCTAGGGCATGGTCGACTTGATCAAGAAGGATGCGGATAAGAGCATCGATGACTTGTTCTAGGTATACACTCAGTTTGCAAGTAGTGAATAAAAACACACATCATGAATCAATGTTTCGGTAGGATGGCCGACACAGAAACTAAAGTAGCTTCGATTAAAGAATACGAATCTAGATGATGATATATAATCTGCCAGCCGCAGATATGCAGTCCACCGTACCATGCAATTTCTCATTTCCTCCGAACCCAAGCCATCGATGGGTATCATTTCAAAAACTCCCTCGCTTAATCCCATCATGTGAACGACAAACCTTGAACACCTGCCGAGTCCAACCACCCTGTCCCCCATTCCAGCCGTATTAAATCCTTTCTACTGGCCCGCTGCGGCCCCCAAATCCAGTGGGAAACACGTGCTTGCTCGCTCGTGAGATGAACACCCCCCTCTCCTTCCCCCGCCAATTAGGGGCGCCACCAGGAACGTTTTCTGGCGTGGCCTTTTTCAGAAGGACCACGTTCCGACGTGGACTGCGTGTCCAGCTGCTGCGTGTTGTCGTCCATGACCTTCTGCGCATGATTGACGGCCTGGGCGTGGGCCTCGCCGGGTGGCTGTCCCTCGGTCCCGGACTGGACGTCGTCGGCGTCCTCCTGGGCGAAGAGGTCCATGATCCTGCCCTTGCCCGTGGCGCGCTGGTAGATGGCAAAGGTGGTGCCGAACTCGCGGTGGGCGCCGACGTGGATGACGTCGAGCAGGTTGACGGCGAAGTTCTGGCAGTTGTTGCTGATGAGATTGTAGGCGGGCCGGCGCTCGCGCATGTTGTGGATGACCATCTCGGCGGCCTGGCGCAGGGCCTCGTCGTTGAAGCGCGTCTCGCCGACCTCGAAGGTGTGCCAGGTGCCGTCCTCGCGGTGGGCCGGGTCGACGTACTCGTTGGTGTAGATGACGTCGAGGTGCTCGTCCATCCAGAGCTGGTGGGCGTAGTCGCCGACGAGCACGGCCCAGTGCTGCGTCGGGTCCGGGTACGCCCGGATCTTCTCGGTGATCATCTTGCCCAGCCCCGTCTGCTCGGCGAACCACTTGCCCGCGAGGCCGGCGACCGGGTGCCAGCCGATCTCGACCTTGCGGTGCGGGCCGTGGGCGACGGCGTCCATGGGCGGCACGGCGTTGGGCTTGTGGCCCAGGCCCAGGCCCTTTTCCAGCGCGAGCTTGCCCTTGAGGAAGCCCTTGACGGTGCCCTCTTCAGCTTTGTCGTAGCTTGCTTTCCTGCATTTTCTCATGTTAGCCCAAAGAACTGGTTGTCGCCTGGTCTGTTTGGATGTTCGGACGGTGGGGTCGGCTGTCTGCAATGGACTTACAGGAATGCGCCAAACTTGTCGCGCTTGCGCTCGCGGTGAGCCTTCTCTTCTTCGGTCTCATCCACCTGGGTCATCTTGTCCGTAACTTGGTAGCCGACCAGTGAGAATATGAGAGGTCTAGATTAACGATGAAGCGCAAGTGGTGAAGTATCAGAACCCGAATGGCGGCTGACCAAGGCCTGGGTAGACAGAGAGAGTACTATTGAACCTAGGCTTGTTGAAAGGTGGGGTTCTGGGGTTCTTGGACAATGAACAAGCCGGGACGAAGCAATCTTAAAGTTGGCTCTTGGAGCGCCCTAGATGCCAACCAACTTGGCACGGGACGGGATCTAACAGATCGAGGAGATGTCAAGTAGGGATAAACGTAAAAAGATCAGGTACGCGCTAACAGGGCTATGAAATATGCCCCGGGATTCACGGATACTCGATGCGATGTTGTCGTCGTGGTGGTTGTCAGGAGCTGCGGCGCAAAAGCGAGAGATCCGTTGATTCCTGTCAGGTCAGCTTGACAATTGTGGCAGGACGGTCGTAGTGCAGATAGTGCAGGCAGTGAGCAAGTAGTAGCGCCGCCTCAGTCACGCACGAGGCGAGTGGCCAGCATGCCTTACTGCCCGGCCGCTGATTGGCAAAAAGGTCGGCGGCTGGCCCTGGGGACGATGACGCATCGCGCAGATTTTCCAAGGGACACAGCCACCCAGAATGAGCGTGCGGACGCTCCCGTTACAGCAAATCTGCCAAGGCCTGTAGACAGGCCGGGAGGCCGATAGGCGCGTGAGGAAAAGCGAAGATGCCGCAAGTTCGGGTAGACGGCACCATGTAATTGAACACTTACACACCCGAATCTTGATTAAGCTGGTAGGAAGGACGTGGGCATCCCGTTAGCGCATATCTGCGCCGATCTCAAGCCCCATATAAGTACCTACTAAAATATATGCGCGGCCTCATCCCACAACGGTCACCGAGAGGGTCGAGGTTAGTCAGCAGGCAGCGACCCTAGGAATGAATGAATCCATGAAGCAGCCTCAAATGTATTCAACTTTGGGAACATGATGTTTCGTATTGTTTACTATGTCCAAAACATAAGCGCATAAAACCATGTTCGCATTCTCAGGACGTATCTCCCCAAATGCCGAAAGTACTCTGTCAACCTATAGACAGTCTTCTTGCTATATTTTTATATTGTTTTCGATGGTGACGGATGAGCCTCTCTGGTCACCGGTATTCAGAATAGGGGCAAGACTGGAAACGTCTCTCGGTTGCGATGACCAGGCTCGATGACGACTTCACGAGAACTTTGAATATACCTAATGTTTGCTCGCATCCGGTCACTTGATTAGACCACTCTTCGCTAGTATAGTGGCTGCATCTTTGAGCCAAATCAAAGGATGCAGCACCCATGGCACGTGGCTCTGCTGAGTAGCGGATAAGTAGCTTTCCATCACCAAACGTAGGAGGACCAGCAACAGGTTGTGATGATCAGAAGGAAGCCTGATTCTCCCTCGAGACCTGAATAGATTCATCATCGCCGTTCTTGGCCCCCTCTCCTTGCAGCTCATGACTATCTCCATAATTAGCGACCCCGATGATTAATTCTTTGATTCGTAAAGGACTGACGATTGAGCACTTCCAACAACAGAAATCTAGTTCTCCGTGACCTCCGGCGCGATTCTCCTCGTCGTCACAGCTTCCCATGACTCCCACCACAGTCTACCAAGGTATCCAGGCCAGTTCGGACAGCTCAACCAGCCTGGTCGCCTTGCAAGGCAGTCTGCTTCACGACAAGCGGTTACTGCCTCACTTCCCATACCCTTTCTCGTCAAGCCATGAAAGAAAAAGAAGAAGTATATGACCCCATGCTACCATCCTCTGCTCCTATGCCGACATGAGCCCAACCGTCTCTATGCCTTATCCAGATGCCCAAGCCCAAGAGCTACAGTGAAGTCATGATGCAAGGTCAACGGGCCCTTCCGCCTCCAGAACTGAGGCGTCGGCGACGCGGTCTTGGGGCGTAGCTGCGACTTCAACACCGGGTGCACCTTCGACTCCAAGACGGTTGGCTGCCCCAGCTCTCAGAGCTTGGGGGGACGTTGTTTGTACCCCTTCCCTTGAACCATATCCTTTCCCGATACCGGTGGGATGTGACAAGAAATCGTCTCCTATCGGGATGTCGCCTTCATCGCATCTAGTCTTCGCTATTCTTCGCATTAAGAAGTATATGCGTACTATCATCCCAGAATATCGCATAAGTCTCCCCCGGAACAGGCAATGCCTACGCGAGAGTATACGCAGGCCAGTAAATTGCGTCTAAGAACGCATTGTAAGTGGTCTGCTCGCATCCCAGCAAGCGGGTAAATATAGCAAGTATCTTCCCCTGCCCCATCGCTCAGATGTATGCATGCTGTCAACATCCGAATTTGGTAGGAGGTAACCCGCATCTCGCTCAAGGGGCGGGCGAGTTATCCTCAATTAATGTGGAAGGTAGATTTCGGAATTCTCCAAGTAGAAATTTTTCAGGTACTCGTATGCGGGTCTGAGCTCCTTGATATCGCTGTACTCCCTGGTTGGATTGTCAGAGCAGGCCCTTAAGTCCATCAACCGAGCCGTGACGCTGAGGTTGCCCGAATGTATCTCCACCGACGTCTCCTCGACCACTTTGTTCAAAATGATGTCGACCAGCGAAGGATCAAACACCGGTTGGCTCTCCGCTATGTCTTTGCGTTGTCCTTCACTGCCGTCCATATCGCTTACTGTCGTCGTCCCAACCGACAGGGCGCTGGCGGAGGGGCTAGGACTGTTCGATGGCGGACGAGTGTTGGTCCACCCCTGGACAAAGTCCTCCATGGGGGACTTCGGGAAGCTGACCATTGCTTCCAGCCCACTGCTGGGTTGATCGTTCAGAGGCACCGGCGGGATTAGAAGCGTGTCTGGTTTGCCCTTCAAACTATCAAAGGCCTTCTGTACCATGACGCGCGGTACCTCAATAGTAGGCATGGCTTTGTTAGGAAATGCCATTTTGAAACCGTGGGAGAAGCTGCGCATGATGTCGAGCACCATCTTTTTGTCGTGGAAGCTGCCGGCCATGGTATCCATAAAATACCTCAGAATGACCGTCTCGAACTGATCACGGACCCCGTCCGAGCCGGACTCTCGCAAAGTAGCAAACAGATCATGGAACGTGTAAGGCGAAACGGCGGTGAGTTGATCGATATACTTCATGAACATAGTTGCCAGTTGAGTGTCAAGCCTGGCAAGATCGTACGCGCCGTAGAAGGCGGCGAGGATGAGCCAGGGGTTGGGATCAAGCATGTCTCTGAACATTTCGAAGCACTGGTTGAGTACTGCGAAGCCCAGCCCAAGCCGTCCCTCGTATAGGAAACTTCGGGCTATTCCAATGAGTGTGATCCAGTGGTAAGTCTTCCCTGCGGCGATGTTATAGGCCGACCCTAAAGCGCCCGATATAGGGTTTCCAATGGACATGGAGTCCATGGCCGCGATATAATACCCGATCATTTGCACTAAGTTATGAGAGTCAGCAGCGGAAAGAGGAATCACTAAGGCGATGACATACTAGCCCGTTCGGCATGCTTTAGGCCACCAGGCGACTCGAACCGCTGTGGGCTGACAATGCCATATATGAAATGAGTCGGTTGAGAATTGGGAGATCTGGACCCGGACCGAATATATCTGCTCATACGCCTGCCCAGGTTGCGATCAACCACGCCACCCTTTGAGTAATGTCCCGTTGACAGTAAGTTTTGTTGACGGGTACGGGTCAAGAAATCCGTAACATATTGGGAGCTGAGATTCTTCCGTAGGCCCCATTTCCGGAAGTGGTCCTATAACATTGGATTAGCGATGAGAGTGTAGAGATATAATGAGGCCGTCAGTAGTAATGCACCACTATACGCCCGAAGACGAGAACACATGGTTCCCCTGATTGTGTCGAATATATCCAGAGTGGATTCGAATAACATAGAGGAAAAAGAAAAGGGCACGGGTGATTGCTTTGAGACTCACCTTGTACATTTTCGGACTGCGCAAAGTCAGCAAGCATACTCTGTGACGATGACGGCGACACTTTCACGGAAGAGAGGAAAGTAAGACTGAAGCTGATTGACGGGGCTTACGTGGCGTGAAATCCGAACTCATCCCGCATAATCTCTTCGACCTGTTTCAGAGGGAGGTCTTCATCTATGTAAAGCTGGGTAATGATGCCTTGGTGCTGACTCCAGTCAAAGGGTCGGGCCCACGGCTGCTGCTGAGCATGCGACATGGCCATGGCAGGATAGCTGGCTTTCTTCAGCTTCTGCTTGTTGTTGTTGTTGGGATCGTCCCTGGGACGTGGAGGCGCCTTCCGAACAGTAAGGGTCCCGTGGCTTACTCTCATTGCGTGAAGAAGGAATAGAGGGCCTGTCAAGAAGGAGGATGGGCATTTGCATTGGGCGATGGGCGACAACCAAAGGTAGCGATCACGAGAGAAAAGATGGATGATGATTATGATGATGATGATGAAGATAGTGATGATGGCCAGATCGCTGGATCAATCGGGATTGAGTGCAGCGGATCTACCTATAATCTGACATACATCGGCTGGTACTAATAACCCGTCGCAGGGCTGCATGCCATGTCGACCGATTCATCTGACCCAGATCAGCAGCGCGGCCGATTGTTTTTCCACACGCAAGCCAGAGGATATATATAACAGTAGGGATCGCAAGTGGAAGGTTTTCCGGTCCATTCCATACCGAGGTCGATAGGGAAATCGAGGTGCATATCGCAGGTGCGATGTAACCAACGGTGCGATGTGAGGAGTCGGTCATGCCCGTATGTGCCCTCATTGTGGGCTCATCAAGCGCCGAGGCACACATTAAACATTCAATCAAACATTCAGCCAAGAATCGAGGGCAGTAAGGCACTCTCAGAGGCTCGTTTCCGTAAAAGATGTTGGTGGTGTTGCACCTGCATTAGGTACCGCACCCCTTCAGCCCGGTCACCAAAAAGTGCCTGGAGCCTACCTGCCTGACCCCCGTAAGTGGACCCTACACGACGGATCTGGACGAGTGTGAATCCCCCCACCTTCCTCCGGCTGTGCCACATCTTTCACGGAAACTAAGTGGAACGGAGCAACAGTTGTTTTGGACAGATAAATATGCTGTCACAATGCTTCTCTAAGCAATATGTATATACCTGGATGTG
Organism: Apiospora hydei; assembly: GCF_038363865.1. Taxonomy (NCBI): domain Eukaryota; kingdom Fungi; phylum Ascomycota; class Sordariomycetes; order Amphisphaeriales; family Apiosporaceae; genus Apiospora; species Apiospora hydei. The sequence continues at coordinate 1,917,298 of NW_027117364.1, read as the reverse complement.
GTGTGGCCTTTATGTGCAAACCTCTAGTGTAGAGGTCTAGCCACTGTCCGGGATCTAGGGAAACGCAAGCAAATGCTGTTTTGGGAAGCAAACTCCTCGGCCCTACCTAATGCAAGGAAGCTTGAATCCGCCACACCCTTGAGCATTTCGACGGAAGTGAGGCCGGGCCGTATCACCACTAGCTTTCGGGATTCTCCAGCCGTATCGCCATGCCCATAGCTCTTGCAGTCACCAGGCTCCGCTCCGATACAAACAATGCATCTAACGCCCAACCCTTTACAGCTTCTCCTTGAGCAGGTTCTTCATTCTCTTCTCGACGGCATTGAGGTACTCGGTGGTGGTAACATAATCCTCGCGGGCCGTCTTGCCCATAGCCTATGATACCAAATTATTAGCAACTACTCGCAAGATCTCTTCATAGTAGGAGGAAAGGCTTACCAAAGCCAAATCCTTGGTCATAATCTTGTCCTGGTCAACCGTGTCAATGCAAGCCTGCTCCAGGCTTTCGGCAAAGGCCACGAGCTCAGGAGAGTCATCGAGCTTGCCACGCTGGATCAGTCCCCGGGTCCATGCGAAGATGGAAGCGATAGGGTTGGTCGAAGTCTCGCGGCCCTTCTGGTGCTCGCGGAAGTGGCGAGTCACCGTGCCGTGGGCGGCCTCCGACTCGAATGTCTTGCCGTCAGGGGTAATAAGCACAGAGGTCATGAGACCCAGCGAGCCGAAACCCTGAGCGACGATATCGGACTGCACATCACCGTCGTAGTCTATGATAAACCCGTTAGCTATATCCCAAGAGCGTCACTGGCGCAAAGTTTATAAGGACTTACTCTTGAGCGCCATGATGTAGCCACCAGAGCTCTTGATCATCTGAGCAACCATGTCATCGATCAGACGGTGCTCGTACCAGATGCTCTTGGCCTCAAACTCCTTTTGGTACTGGGCAGCGTAGATCTCCTGGAAGATGTCCTTGAACCGACCATCGTACTTCTTGAGGATGGTGTTCTTGGTGCTCATGTACAGGGGCAAGCTCTTGTCGAGCGCCAACCTGAAGCTGGCGTGGGCGAACCCGCGGATGCTCTCGTCTGTGTTGTACTGCGTCTGTGCGACGCCGCCGCCGTCCTTGAACTGGAAGACCTCAATCTCCTGGGGCTCGCCTCCCTCAGGGGTGTAGACCATGGAGAGCTTGCCAGGGCCGGGGATGACCCGGTCCTTAGCCCGGTACTGGTCGCCGAACGCATGTCGTCCGATAATGATGGGCTTCTTCCAGCTGGGAACTAAGCGGGGGATGCTCGGGATGACGATAGGCTCGCGGAAGACGGTACCACCTAGGGCGTTTCTGATGGTTCCATTGGGCGAAAGCCACACTGCAAGAAATTAGTATCAAGTCTGTAGTTGCAATAGAAGTAGAGATTGGGTTATTATGCAAATCGGTAGCCTGCGCAACAGGGAAAATGCATGCGAATGCACTGCGACCGCATTGTGTCTGCACAGACTGCAAGTGCGGGGTGATGCAGAGAGTTCGAGGGTGCATGCATAGGGCTCCTTACTCTGCTTCAATTTGAACTCCTCCACGCGCGCCTCGTCGGGAGTGATAGTGGCGCACTTGACTCCGACAGAGTACTTCTTGATGGCTTCAGCAGCGTCCAGAGTGACCTGGTCGTTGGTCTCGTCACGGTAGGGCAGTCCCAGATCGTAGTACTTCAGGTCGATGTCCAGATACGGGTGGATGAACTTGTCCTTGATGTCTTGCCAGATGACGCGGGTCATCTCATCGCCGTCGAGCTCCACGACGGGGTTCTTGACCTTGATCTTCTGGGCCGCCATGTTGTTTCGGGTGTAGTGGAAGAAGGCGACAGGGATAGCAGCAGCAGGTCGCGATGCCGAGTTCAGCGTTGTCTTGAACAGTGCTGGCCTTGCGGTTCTGGAGAAGGCGGCAGGGCGGATAGATCGAACAGCGCCGGCGTAGAAGGCACTCATGGTGGCGGTTTCGGGGTACGTCGCGCAACTATGGCAAGAACGAATTTATAGTCGCGCGCGGTTTCCAGCTCTGACCTGCTGACACTACACTGAACCGAGGATGTGAAGTCGAGAGCTCGTGTGGGTCTATATGCGGGTGGTTCTGTGCTCGGGAGTTGACCGAGGGACCCGGAGGAGAACGAGGCGACCGAAAGCGTCGGGCTGGCGGTGGAAAATGAAAAGCCGACGAAGGGTGCTATCTATATTGGAGACAGCTATATGAGCATGACTGGGGACGCTGGCGCAGTGCGATTCAGATTCCGCAGCAATTGAAGCTGGTGGTGACACAAAAATGCTTTGCTTTGCGAACAGCTCGTGCAGTGCAGGTGGGATGTTGATAAGGTGACTTTACGGAATATGCAGCAGGCCAATTGCTCACGTCTCACTTACCTGCTTATGTATATGTAACTTTCGAGGTCGCTTAGGAATGGGTGGTATTAATGATATTCCGCAATGATGCTGAGGAGCGAGGGGAGAGAAATGCGACGCAAGGTGCAGTGATGCGATCGATGTATATGCAATGCTTGTCCGTCAACGCAACCCACCACCTTCAAATCTTCAAATCAATCGAGGTCTGACTGACTGACGGCAGGCACCGTCGGAGTCAGGACCGGAACGAGTTTCGCGCCAGCGATCGTGTGATGCTCTGCCATTGCTTCACAGGCAAAAGTCTGCTGGGCTAAAAAGAGGGGCGCGGTATCATCGCAGTCCCTGTAGCGAGGGCTTGAATCCCCCACATTTTGCCGATTCGCGGAGATGTTTGATGGGCCTGTCGCAATAGGGCCAGAGGGCCTATTAGTATTGCGACTTGCCTAATGAAGCAGAAAGATCGTCGTCAGTGGCCTACCGACGAGGCAAAGGGGCCATCGGGCGAACGGCAGTCAGACACGACAGCATTGACCATACAGTATCAACTTTGGGATGTTTCTCAGTGGATTAGGTAGGTCATTTGATATCTTCGATGGCAATTGATGATGGGCGTGAGGTATTACGTTCCGTGATTAAACTTTGGCCAGTGCCTGTCAAATGCACGTCAGTGCCGTGTTTGCTTCTTGACTAGAAACAATTGAACAACCTTAATGAGGAGCTGCGTCTCTGTCGATCTCAGCGGCTCAAGAAAGGAAAGCTAGCCACATTCCGCAGTTTCGTAGGTACAATACATTTGATGCAGGCAATAAGCAGCACTAGCACAAGGAAGGGTAGGTGCATCTTCCGTCGCTCCCACCTACTCCGGAACCGACAGCTCCAGGTCGTGCAAGACGATGCTCTGGTATAAGCACGTACCTAGGTAAGTAGGTAGGCATGAAGTAATGGACTGTGGTATTAGATACGTAAGTACATGTAGGTAATCTTTAACTTTGTTGGTATTGGCTGATGGTTTAATATCCTCAGTGTTCTAAGCTGAGAGAATCGTGATGAAGGGTATCTATCTCTCTCTATCATCTAGGTTAGTAAACGTTGAAACCAGTCAGCCTGGGTGTCTGCACTTGAAGCAAGCAACACCTCGGCTGGGCTGTATGAGTCCTGCTTGGCCTCACAGCTGCATACTGCATACTGCCTGCATGCATGCTTGCCTGCCTCCCCTCCCCTCTCCTCAGCCTTCATCTCCAGGAATCTCATGACGCAATGCCACCCAATGAGGTCGAAACGATTTGATGAGTGATCATCCCGCAAAGAGTCTTTCGCGTGAATCATGAACAAGCCTCCCCTCCTCCCACGTCTTCCTCATCGTCGCAATGCATGCCGGCGGCGCAGGTGAGGCCGTCTGGTGCGCCTAGGCTGAACCGCGCGCCATGCGCCATGCGCCATGCAGCTCTAACGTAGCAGCCTCCTCTTCCCCTCTTCCCCTCCCCAAGCCTGCTTTCTACACATGCAAGCCCAAAGCACTGCGCCACACCACCCTTCTGCGCCGGGACGCCCAAAACCTGGAAATCATCGAATCACAACGCACTTTGCTGACTCCCCAAGAACTCCGTCCCGGTAGTAACACAATCTGGAAGGAAGAAAGGGAAAAGGAAAGAAAAATAGGGAAGTAACGACGCTCAGCCTGGTCAGCGAAGGTGACTAGTTGGTTTCGTGGGGGTTTTTGGGGAGTGGTTTGTTATTGGAGAAGATCAAAACAGACTTTATCCATCCAACGCCTGAGGAAATGCGGTCATTTTGCAAACATCAATGTCATACAGGTAAATCAATCGTAACTTCATGGCATCAAAACAGTAGTCAGACACTGACAGGATGACGGAAATGGCTCGTCTTCCGTCCTGCAAAGCCAAACTTGTGAACGGGGGCTATGGGCATGTGGGTTGGTAAATTGGTGTGGTCGAAAAGGGGTAAAATCCACTAAAAAGGAACCATTGTCAGCTTTGCAGGCGAAGTAGATCACCCATACCAGTTTGGATTCCAGAGACTGCATCAGGTTGTTCTGAAACTCCTCAACGAGCACGCAGCTTCTGCCGTTTCTTGTCACAAGAGGTACTGCAGTTTGGACAGGTCCAGCCCGACTCTTTGATCTGGTTGCGGTGGAGGCACTTGGTGCATCGGAACCATTTGGTCGAGACTTTTCGGTTCTGGTACCACTCATCGTCCTCTTTGCCGTTCTTGCGGACCAGGTCCTCCTTGTGGTACTCGCGCAAGTGATCCCGACAGTGGTCCATCCGGTGGAAGGGCTCCGTGTGCCTCGAGCACTTCGAGTAGTCGCAGTAGTAGCTGACCTTCTGGTGGGGCGGTAGGTGAACATGCTCCCAGTGCCGGTCCAGGTCGGCCTTACGTTTGAAGGGCTTCGATTCACACCCGGGATAGAGGCAGGTGTGTCCTTCGGGCTGGCCTGCCGATGCAGGCTCTATCCGAGGGCTGTTTTGTTCAAGAGCCAGTCAGCATATGCACCAGTTCGGATGTCACTAGTAGAGCACATACATCATGTCCTTCGGAGGACTCGTTGGAGGCAATGAGGTTGTGGGAGAAGCAATATAGTTCTGCTGGACAGGCTCGGGCGGTGTGAAGTCATAGTATAACGAGCTATCATCAGGCACAAAGGCCGCCTGGCCATACCACCCATCATCCTCACTCTTAAGTTCTCCTGGCGGATAGGAATGGCTATATCCGTTATATCCCGCATTGATGTCGTGGTATGAAATTTTCTCTGGCAAAGGATTCGCATGTACTTCAGGATACTGGTTACTGCCAGAAGAGGATGTAGAGTGGTATGATTTGTTAGAATCGCCACGGCGCATAAGAGGCGGCGGGGCGGCGGTAGGTGAATAGCTTGCCGCATCACCTGATTGTTGACCTGGATGGTAGTTGTAAGGTGATGGTTGGTGATGGTAGTAGAAGTCGTTGTTGTCCATGTTGCTGTCTCTGGTGTCCCGGCTGTAACAGGACGATGAAGCTGTCGTCACGTTTCTACCGGTTCTGTTTTTGGCCCGGCGAGAGGAAGAAGCAGTTCGGTTAACGCACACAGACAAAAGCTAAAGGCGAGGCTCGATCTGGCTGATATAACAGTCGGGCCCTGGGGCTACGTCGGGTGAACCATTCAATATTCGGGACAAACTTGGGTGAACGGGTGGGGAGCATTTGATATCCTTCAACTTGGCGGATATGTGCCTCAAGGATACTATGAACCACAGGCGTGCGGTGGAGAGTGTTTGTGTTGTGGGATGATATGGAAGATTGTTTGATGAAAAGATAAGACGAGGTTCAAGGGACGAACATAGGGGTATATGTATCTGGGTGTAACAAAATGTATCTTCTCTAGCTTGAGCTCTTGAGGCCAATAGAGGAAGTGCACTTTTCACTTGGTGAGGCTTGCACAGAACGAGGCAATCATGGTGTTGTATGATGGCGCTCTATGCTATATCACCGCATCCAAATGACTCTGATGCCAGGTTGACATGCACGTAACCGAACTGATGGAGGCAGGCTCGCCCGGAAACATGTTATAGGTCTCATACTGGCCAGTTCTGGGTAGAAGAAGGTACATGGGGATCACTGAGAACTCGGTACGGCTGTCAGATGCAGTTGAAAGCGGGATGGGGAAGCCAAGGGTGGCTTGCCGTCCAATCGCGGGAGGACGCGGTCCATGAAGCAGAAAAGAAAGTAATAGACCAAAGCCCTAGAACTCCTCTCTGATACGTAACATGGGCATATTCTGTCTCGTACCGCTATTCCGGCATGTCGGTAGCATGGCTTGGGTTCGGTGTGTCGACGTTGGCCTATCGGGAAGCTAGGCAACGGGGCTATGTCGTGCTGAACACATATGATGGCTTGCCGACCAATATGCCTAAGGCGCTTCTCACGCTGCCACGGTCTGCCTAGTAAGCAACCCCCACTTCCCAAGAAGCGTAGGGCTTCTATCTTTCCAGAATCTGGGGCTTGCGGCGTGCGTCGTGCGTCGTCAAAAAGTGTTGGTGGAAAGGGGGGGCTGATGTCCCACCCCATACCGGTGTGTGCCCATTTGTGTAGTCAGAGCTACCTGTCAACCTGCATACATACATTGCCGTCGTCAATCGTGTCGAGCACAAGGCCATCGGGTCCGTAGGGAACATGGGTGATCTGCACGCCGAATGAATACCCCCTTCCATGTCCTGTGTCATTATGGGGCTCCTCGTCGCCTTTATTTTTGGTGAAGGGAACTTTTGTGACATGGATCGCAAATGCGGAATATTGGACGTCTTCTGGGTTGCGCAGTTTGGGCCAATCAACGAAGTCAGGCCGTGGCAGGGGGGTAGGTGGTTGCCTAATCCCAACCTTAAAGGCACAGCCTCGAGTGGCCTCTTGAGTCTTACCACCCTTCCCTTCCCCAAACGTGGAGAAGCATGGAAGGAAGCTATCAGGGCATCTAAATGGAAAATGCAAGGATGAGTGCATCTTCCCGTGCGTGTGCCCTGTCTTGTTTTCCTTACCCTCAACTTGCATTGCATCCGCGGAAGGTCCCCCGGTTTCGTCGTTTCCTCCCCCATCGGAGATGATGCAGGTCGTTTGCATGTACTTGTCACTTACACCCTCGTCGGTCTTCTATCTCGATTTCATTTGTGTCCGGGAGTGGGCGGCGACCGGATCGCTCGAGCTTTGCAATGCCCATGTCCATTGTTTGCCCTTCAGGTTGCCTTCACAGACTGCCTTGCCAGCGCATCACTGGCTCAACTATTCCATTTGGTGCCTCTGCATGCCCAACCCAGGCAGGGTATGTTGATAAGAGGTGTTGAATGCGTGGGACTGGCTGTCAGTCCCACCACCCTAACCTCTCTTTCGTGTATCCCTTTCCTCGCTCCTGACTCGCCATTGCACTCAGCGCCCACAATGCGTACGGTGAGCGCTGATGACAACAAGCAAGTGAGGCGAATTCTGAGACACGGGCTTGACTTGCACTGCAGTAGAGCTTCGCCGACGCGTCTAAGTCTTTGGCGTCTCCCTTTTCGGAAGCTCGATTTGATACTTGTCGCTTGAGTAGAGCTGCTGCAGTGTAAACATCATCAGCAAGCTATTACGCAAAAGACGTTTGCGGACAAGGGTGACCACCCATTGGGACACCGAGAGCTCCTCCTTTGCTGTCTTGTGCCACCGATGCTTACTCGATCCTGCAGCCTCGGGATTGACGCCGACGTGGTATGGCAGACGTTTGGGGGCAAAGTCACTGACCACACCGAGCTTTGGAGATTGCTCAACAAGAATTCCTGATCTGCATAGAACAGCTTCCAGGCGCCACCCAACTGCGTGTAATCCTCGGTAAGAGAAACGCGATTTCAATGGACACCTAGTTGCAGCAAATATCTCGGGCAAATCATTCCTGGAGTTCGTTTACTTTATACAATTTATAGTAAAATTGTCTCTCCCAAGCGGTACACAAGTTGGGCAGCAATGCAGGTACCAATCATGTCACCGCAGCGTTGTTTTTCAGTATGTGTAAGTGGTGGTGCCACGTTTCTTAAAGCAAAGGGTCGTAAGCGATAGACCAATGGATGGTGGATGGACCGCTTGTATTTCCCCTCACGCCGTCACCATATATCATATCGTTGTACACACCGATGTTCTACTTATATACGACATTGTATTGCCCAATCAATCTAAGAATGCCAAAATGGCCTCACCATGGGCCACAACAGGAAGCCTTGCCACCGAAACTATTGCTAATATTCTAGTCTGGGGGAGCAGGCGATGCAATGACTTTATTGGCTACATGTAAGACGACGTATCAAACCCCGCACAATAACTTACACACTATATGCCCAGCAGTTCTCGTCTCGGCCTTTTGTTCGCACCCAGCAGCAACTTCAACCGATTCGAATCTCATATCTCCCCTCGACGTTACTTCTAACCAAGCACAGCTCAATTCGAAATGTCAGACAGCTGAATCGAAGTCGATGTGGTCAACGAACGAAGCATCACTCGGCATGGGTAAGTGCACTTGTTCAGGCTCTATGGATCGGTCCAGCAATACTTACTTCACCCAGGTGCCCTATTGCAACGACAATGTGTGACTCTGTGGCTGAGAGACCGTGACCAAAGCTAGGTGCAGCCGATGCTGCGCCATGCCACACCATCTTCCGAAGAAAAGCTACCGCTCCGGTGGCCCAGAACAGACTCGGCCGAGATGGACCAGCCTGCTAGAGCCTCTCACAATCACTGCGATTCGCCGGGATGTAAAGAGTTCGCCCTGGCTGCCCGGGTACGACAGTACAATCCATTTTTACGACGGGGGTCTCTCTGGCCAGGAAGCTACTGCAGTAAGCGATTTCCTCGCATACTCGTGAGGGTGTGGAATTCTACCCTGTCCTACAAAATGCGACGTACATTTCAAACCGTGTTCGTCCTAATTTCACTAGTGGGGCTCGAATATGGTATGGGTGTGTACTCTTCCTTCTAGATTCTCTCACTGGCTGCCGCCGCATGAAAAGAAGAGGTTTTGTGGCCTAACTGTAAGACAGGGCGAACGGCTCTCGGCGTGCAACTTACAAGGAGCGAGCCATCACCATACCAATCGGATTGAAACTATTTGGATCAAAGCGAATAAGCGAGTCAGCAGGAATGTCTACCTTCCCAGAGAGCTGTCGTACGCTAAAATTTCCGCACCAGGCGCCTTGTTTGAACTATTCGATGAGGGTGCTCCTTCTGAAGCATTGGAAATCTAATCCCCTGGTTTTGAGATGCCCAAAATTTGTCGCCTCGTCCATCTGATCGAAATGCTTGCCTTGTACACATGCTCCTGCAAACACTCCTAGGTGAGCTCGAGGAAGCACCATTCGGTGTGTGTGCAGGACTGGACAAGGGCAAACGCCTTGGTGAAAAAGAAGACGATCACAGGTTCACGCAAGGGTTGAATGCCAATCAACCGTTAGCGATGAGAAGAACGACCTTTCGTTCTTGTTTGGTCCGCATACCACGACACAATGGGGTGAAAGTAACGGGCCAGAGGGAATGCCAACTACTCCAGACGTACCATAGTGGCACCTCCTTGGAACGTACTGGCATAGTGTCACGATTAAAATCGACAAGCATCCCGTCATCAAGCACCACTGAGCTTCAGATGAGGCACTTGATCCTCACCAACCCTTCAGGGATTGATTGATCCGCCTTGCCTTTCCTCGCCAAACCTCCACTTGGGTGTGGCACCTCCAGCCCCTGACTACAGGAGCCCAACGGAATCAGGATCCGGGCTTCTTGATGAAGGGACGCAATCAACAGGTACTGCTTGAGTACAATCAATGGTTCACTCTACCTGGCGTGATCCCCTTCTGGATCGGGGTTTCACCGAAACAGAGGAGCATGAACGCAAACAGCAGGTCGTCGAATCCGTGGAAACATTGGGCTTCTGTGCTACTCATCACCTGGGCGGCATACAGATCCTGTCTTCGTATACATCTTTTTTGGAATGATCCATACTTTATCATGCATGCTAAAAGAAAATTGTTACTAGACAAAAGACGGATGGCACCCCTAACCAGAGGAATGCCAACCAGCATTATTTCCCGTCGGAAAGCGGGATCAGATTGGGCGCCTGCGCAGTTTATGCCAAAGTAAGACAGTTAGACAACTCCGTTTGCTGTAGCGTCTTGTAGATGCTCATCAGCCCCGTGCTCGCTTCACTTCCAAGTTTCCCCAAACTCTTCTTCAGATTACCGCCCCTTATCGCCTCTCCTTGTTTCTACCACTGCAGTCGCCATAGCACAGTTCCAAATTCACTCTCTCCATCCATACCATGACCATAGCTAGAAACGTAATCCTAGCACGAGATGAGGCGGAGTGATGGCACGGTGTGGTTCGGCCCAGCGTAGCCAGCAATATGAGTAGGCGGTATGCTCATAGTAAAAGCTTCGCACAAGCCATTCTTCGAAGCTCCCTCGTTATGATGCACCCGCAGTGCAAAAGTGTTTCGAGATCCAACACGTGGGAATATGCCACCCCCCGTTCATAGCAGAGCCATAGCCACGGCAACACCAGCCACCAGGCCGATGGGGGCTTGGGGACTAGTCGCGCCAGCCGTCACGACGGAAGGAGGCGCCGTTGCGCTAGTATATGCCACGGCCGGTGAAGAGGTCTTGTAAGTGCCACCGCCGTAGCCGCCGCCGCCGCCGCCGCCGCCGCCTGCGCCTGCGCCGGTACCGCCAGCGCTCGCAGTCACCGAAACCGTCACGCCGCCCGATCCGGCAGTCGCCGATACCGTTACGTACGTCCCTGTTCCAACCCCGCCACCGCCTTCGCCACCACCGCTACCTCCGGCCGAGGCGGAAGCGGAGGCGGAAGCAGAAGCTGATGCAGTGGCCGAAGCAGCAGGTGACAGGGTCGGCTTCGCGGTGTATGTTCCCTTTGTAGTTGGAGGGGGCATGTTGGTTCCATATCCACCACCACCACCGCTGGCGGCAGCGGAAGCCGATGCCGAAGCACTACCGCCTCCCATGCCACTGGCTGCACCGCTAGCGAACCCGGAGGCACTGGCGGCCCCAGGAGCCGAGGAGCTCTTGCAATTACTTACACAATCACACACTAATTCTCATCGTCAGCAAAAGCTCATTCCCCTCTCTGTCTCTTTTCTCTCGCACAAGGTTCTGGGAGGGAGGAAGGAATCAAGAAAGGGGCTACTACTAACCAGCCTGGCCACCATCGATCACTTCCTGGTACTTTTCCGAAGGGCAGCCATCCTTCACACAGCCCTCAATGGCCGCCATCATGGACGCCTGCTGCGAGCACTGGCAGGCGAAGTCGATGCCTTCGCAGCCTATACTCGGCGCCCCTTTCATGAAGCATTTTTGGGCACATTTCGGGACCCTCTTGACGGCTACCATCAAGCACGCGTTGCCGCCGCTATTGTCGCCATATGCGTAAGCATACGCATAACCGTTGCCACCATCACCACCCTTGTCCGCGAGAGCACCGACGACGAGGAGAAGCTCCAAGACAGTAGCAGCACACCATATGGCCGCCAGATGATGCCTCATCCTTACTTGCAGATTGAATGAGCTGATAAAGCGAGTGTAGGGAATTATGTAGTCACGACAGACGATGCGTCGCCTGTGGTGGTGCTGCTGCTAGGGAAGCCGGAAATATGCTTGGGCTCATCTTGCAACAACATTGCATTAGATCATCAAGAAAAGCAAAGGTGGGATAATAAGGCCTTATATTACCTCAACGAAAGCACCCTCCCGTCAACAATGATACGTAATTGGGCGGGCGCGTCTAGCCACCCTTGGCTGATACTTGGGACGAACGAACGCGCAAGCTACCTAGCCACGGACTCGACCCAATGTCCTGCTTGGAGCCGCGAAGAGTCGAAGACAAACCATCGTTGCCGGGTCACCGCCCGGCTAAAAGAACATGAGAAGAAGGAGGCAACTATCGTCTTGTTCTCACACATTAATAGACTCGCCCAGGTGTTATTTTTGGGCCCATCCGGAAAAGCAGCGCTGGCAGTAACCATATCAACAACATATCATACCCAACAGACCCCAGCAGCGTTCCAGAGAAAGGAAATTGTCAATCAATCCCCCGCATGCTAAGTGATGATGGAGATGCCTCGGTAGGGTTGGTCGGCCAGCCTTTTAGTAGACGTAAAAGCAAGGGACTGGGATCTAGATCCCGATTTGGAAGTTGTGCCTGAATAACGAGATGATCGGAGTTGGGATCCCATTGATGGAGTTATCTGAAGATACTTTATCACTAGTCGTGGCGGCACACGCACTGCCGGCAATGCGGAATGGAAGCCACAATTAGCAAGCGGCTTCGAGTCATTCGTTGTGGGAAGGTTTGCTCGCCCGCAGTACGAGAGGCACCTCTGACTGGCCAACCGACGCCTCCTCACGAAAGCTTGAGAGAAGCATGAGACGGTGTGTCATGGTAATAGACTTTCAGGCGTGACCAAGCCCCCTGAATACACTGGTTTTGCTGTCCTGCGCACGAATAGCAGTACAACACCATCTTGGAATCTGCAGATACGACTTCCCTACCCCCGCCCCCAGAACATGAGAGAGATACCAATAGCGCTGTCAGGAATCGAACCTAACCTCTCTCATGTAGTCTCCAGTCCCCCCCCCAGCTTCTTGCTGTTCAATAAAAGATACTTCAGCTATGCCCCTTGCTGGTGATGGTCGGATAACTTAGTCAAGCCGATGATCTGTGCCTCGGTAAAACAGAAAGACTTGTTCGAATCAAGTGATTCTTTCCAGGTTCCGTACTCCGAGATATGGCACAAAAGCAATATATCTCCTAGAAAGATGGAAGCTCGAGACCCCAGTGGTTGTGTAAACCATCTTTTTGGTTATCTGGGCATAGTTGAGCCTCATAACGATGCGGATAGATGATTCAAGGCGTGGGGTGTGATCCGATGTCGAGGTTCGTTACCACGCAACATTACCGACTTTTCCTCGGACCCTGTAGGAAACTGTACTTTTATGCAAGTAGACAGTCTGCATTAAATGTCTCGAATGGTATGTTAGTGTATGTGTAGCCCTGTTGGCTTGCCCAGCTAGTTCTCATCATCGTCCATATCGTGATCCGGATAATCACCCGATGCTTGGTATTGATCGTTACCTTCATCTGAGTCATCATCGCTACCTCCTCGCCCGTAATTGTCTTGATTTATGCTCATCGTGGTGGTATCGTACAACTCCCGCCGAGGAGCTGGAATTGATCTAGATCCATTTTCATCCGAGCTGATGGTTCTAGAGTTAGAGCCAACTCGCCCACCGACTTCCGCATGCCCTTGAGGCTGAAGGCCTCCGATTAATTGGTTTCTCCTCGTACGTTTCCCGCGAGACGGCTTCTTGGTCGACTTCCTTCGACTGATATTTTCCTTGGTCTTAGCAACAACAGTCACCTCGTCCGTCTCCCCCTTCCTCTTCTTCAGTTCAATGAACTTGGCCAAGAAATCGCCCTGCTCGACACGAGCCCGCGAAGCCCCCGGTTCAGGTCTAGGCACCAGAAGCTCTTGGTTGTTCTCGCTGTCACTTATCTCGTAGTCGTCTTCGTCAAACATTATCTTACGCTGCCGACGCATGGTCTTCTCATTGATAGGTTTCAGCACCTTCTCCGAGGTCATGATCCTGGCCGAAGAGACGGCGAGGAGGTCAATATCGCCATCCAGCTGCCTGACAGCGGGCAGCGGCTCGTCGTCATTGTGTTGGGTGAGTATCATTTCGGAACCAACGTTCTCTGACCATTGTCCCTCGTATATCCGGCCTCGGTAGGATATGACGGGATTGGCAGAATGCAGCTCGAGAATCTGGACTTCTTCGGTAGCATCTGGGTCGTCGCCTTCATCGGCAAACTCCCCATCCCCGCCTTCGGGGGCATTCTCTTCATCGTCATCTACGGTGGGATCTCTGCTGAACTTAGCACGGTCCTCGCTGAATCTGATTGCCAACATTTCATCGTGAGACTTTTCCTTCAGACCACCGCGACCGTTCATAACAGTCTTTTGTTGTTTGCTGATGAAATCAGTCTTGGAAAGGTCCAGGGTCACGTAGTATGTCTAGCAGATGTAAGTATTCTGAACGACGACCAAGAGTACGGGGGCTTTGGGAACACACCTCTGTTTCTGTCGTGGAATATTCATATTCCCATTCCGAATCTTCTTCATCTTGGGCAAGTGGCAGCGCAGCAGGAGTGTTAGTGAGCTTTGGATCTGGCCTAGCGGCGTTGAAAGCTGCTGGCTGGTAGGAGTTATCCATCGGGACGGCGGATAGTCGAGTACGTTGAGGGCTTGAACATGGGTTGCATTGAATAATCAGCGAACGGGACTCTGAGTAGTAGTCATGAGTGCAGATTGGTATAGGATTGGAACTGTAGCCGAATCTCAGGTGCTGAAGTAAAGTAAAGATTCAATCAAAGAGTTCTGTAGCAAATGGTTGTTCAGGACGGACCTGGTTGGCATCCATCCTTGGGCAGGTTGGGTTGGTGTTTGTGCATTGGTCCATTGATGGAAGAAGGTTCCATCAAAAATGCACTTGCGCGTGCATGTACTTGTACCTGTACTTGCAGGTGTACTTGTACTTGCTGCTGGATGGCGGGGCAGTTGCTCAAGTCAAGGTCAATTCGACAATTCAGCGCTTGCTACCCCTCCATCCATCAGCTGAAGAGAGAGAGAGGGTGAGCTACTGTTTTCACCTATCCCACCTATCTGCCCGTTGACTCATTCCGGAATCTACGTCGATCCCGACGCTTCACAGACTTACCTATAAAACCGCTTTCCCGTGGACCTTCTTACCAGATCGCTAGTAGCATATATCCAAATCGCGCCGTCATCAACACATCCGTTACCTGCCCTCGTATACGAATTCGCTCTTGTACCTGCGTCCCTCACATAGGAAGATAAAACACACCTAACGGCCGCTATGCCGACAGTTTACCTGCTCGACTACGTAGCGGGCAACATTCGCTCCCTTGCGAACGCGATCGAAAAGTGCGGCTACACCGTTTCCTGGATTCGCTCCCCGAAGAAGTCGCCAATGCCGACAAGCTGATCTTGCCCGGCGTCGGCCATTTCGGCCACTGCATGTCGCAGCTCGCCTCGGCCGGCTACCTACCTGCCATTAACGCTCACATTGCCTCCGGCAAGCCCTTTATGGCCATTTGCGTCGGAATACAAGCTCTGTTTGAAGGCTCCGTCGAGGACCCGGGCGTCTCGGGCCTGGGGCTCATAAAGGGAAACTTGGAACGATTCGACGACAAAGACAAGAGTGTGCCACACATCGGCTGGAACAGCGCGAACTCAGGCTCCAAAAGCTTGCACGACCTGCAGCCGGGCAGTAAGTACTACTACGTACACAGCTACATGTACCCTTACAAGGCTGGAGAGCTCGAGGCGCAAGGGTGGACAGTAGCCACTGGAACATATGGAAATGAGACCTTCGTTGGCGCAGTGGCCAAGGACAACATTTTGGCAACGCAGTTCCATCCCGAGAAGAGCGGCGTGGCGGGTCTGAGGGTCATCAAGTCCTTCCTTACAGGCGAAGGAGTAAAGTCGCTGGGCCAGCAGCTCTCCGGCCCTGCGCCGACGGGCGGATTGACGCGCCGTGTGATAGCTTGCCTTGATGTGCGGACGAATGACCTGGGTGACCTGGTCGTAACCAAAGGCGACCAATACGATGTGCGCGAAAAGGGCGACGACCGCGGCGTGCGGAATCTTGGCAAACCCGTCGAGATGGCCAAGAAATACTACGAGCAGGGCGCGGACGAAGTCACTTTCTTGAACATTACTTCCTTCCGCGATTGCCCGATTGCCGATTTACCCATGCTGGAAATCCTGCGTCGCACGGCAGAAACCGTCTTTGTACCCTGACCATCGGCGGAGGTATCCGCGACACGGTCGATACGGACGGCACCAAGGTATCGGCTCTCGAGATCGCCACCATGTACTTTAAGAGCGGCGCAGACAAAGTTAGCATTGGCAGTGACGCCGTGCTGGCGGCCGAAGAGTACTACAGCCTGGGCAGGAAGCTATTTGGCAACACGGCCATCGAGCAGATCAGCCGGGCATACGGCAACCAGGCGGTAGTCGTCTCCATCGACCCCAAGCGCGTCTTCGTGCCCAAGCAAGACGCCACGAGACACGCGACGATCCGCACCGCGTTCCCGGCCCCAAGGGTGAGGAGTACTGCTGGTACGCCTGCACCATCAAGGGAGGCCGTGAGACCCGCGACATGGACGTGGTCGAGCTGGTCCAGGCCGTCGAGGCCATGGGCGCCGGCGAGATCCTGCTTAACTGCATCGACCGCGACGGCACCAACAGCGGATTCGACCTCGAGCTCATCAACCAGGTCAAGAGCTCCATCCGCATCCCCGTCATCGCCTCGAGCGGCGCCGGCAACCCGGCCATTTCGAGGAGGTCTTCCAGAAGACCCCCACCGATGCTGCGCTGGGCGCGGGCATGTTCCACAGGGGCGAGTACACGGTGCAGCAGGTCAAGGATTACCTGGCCGAAAAGGGGCTTGAGGTCAGGCAGTTCGAAGGTGAGTTATAGAAGTAGCAGTACAGACAAATGGCGGCGACGGTGAAGGAGCGGAGTAGCAATCTACGGAACGGAAAAGGACGGGAAGAATGGGGGTTATTGGGCTTATAGAGAGGAGGATGGTCTACATGACACATAACCAAAAGAAATTCTTCCAAGGTTACCTTGAAATACCAATCTCAGGACAAATAAGTGTAGTCAGGATACACGAACATATCGCCACATCCAATGCTTGCAACTAAGCGATTGTTCATGTCTGACATACATCATGGCACAGCTCATAGGATGCCAACACATGAAAAATGCAAATTCCTATATTGAAAGCTTTTACCCTCTCGTGGAAACCATCTCTTATATAAAACATTGACACAATTCACTCATTACAAGAATACCCGGATGATAATCCCCCTGATAACCAAATGGACGACGACAGGTAGTGTACAGACCAGGCTTCGCAACCGACAATCTGACCGACATGAGTACGTACAACAAAATTTGGCCAAGACAACCCCAAGACGCGAATTTCCGGACACAAAAACTCCAAAATGCAGCGTCACCAATGCATAAAATCATGGCACTAAAAAGAGACCGGGAAAAATGACAAACACAATGCTCCCAGAAGACCTGCAAACCTCCCCAGAACCCCAGGCAGGCGATGCGATCGGAAAAGACGGTATCGAGCGATGGGACGAGGGAAATGGTTATGGAGAAAAGACTGCGACTCCTAATGAATTGACAAATGCGGAAGTTCTTTAGACTTCCATGCCCATGAACAACCACTTGTTGCTGGTGGTGTCCACGTCTCCGGACCAGTGGTCCAGTGTTGTGAGTTCGAAGCCAACCCACTGAAGACTTCTCATCAGTGCTTTGGCGTCGTCCTCGGGTATCGATCGTTCCATGCAAATGACGACACGGGAGCACTCCAAGGGATCGGCGAGCTCGATCAAGCCGATAAGACTACATGGGCCAAGTTAGCAGGCGAATACGGTATGGTAAGCGGGCAGGTAGGGAAAGGGGGTGAAACGTACGCTTGTTTCAAGTCGCGACCAATAAGTCCCGAGTCAAAGAAGGCAAAGAGAGATCGCTCTTCGCCGTCGTCGGCAATGAAAGCGCGGAAGCTAGCACCTCCAACGTAGTCCCAGAACTCCATCCATCCACAGAGCCCTGCGGCGCCTTCGATTGTGTGGCTGCCGACGCTGGAAGAATAGGAAGACGGTGGGGTGAAGTACTCGTCAGGTGGTGTAGGTGGTGTTTGAACACCCGTCAGGACGGAGCCATTACCGGCCATGTTCCCCTCAACCTGGAACACGGTTTTCATGGTCTCGCAAAAGAATCTCTCACATTCTTCCCTGATCTGGAGTGTTGCCCCCCTCGGCGGCTGGTGGCGGTGTTGCGGCGGGTCGAACTGGCCGAGCGTTTCTTGGCCTTGGGCTTCAGAGCGAGCTCGTTGTTCGAGGTGATGGCCGCGAGGGGGGACTTGTCGGAGGGGATGGTAGGCCTGAGATAGGAACCTCAGGAATACCACTCGGCCCCTGCAGCCACGGTAGTGCAGTAGTGCATGCCCTTCAGCGACGCCGAAGGGTCCACGACATAGCAACTGGCGAGGACATTGGCCTGGCGCGCGACGGCCTCGCCATAGTTACTACTTAAATTATTACTACTGTTATTTTTCATTGGCGCCATTGTTCTCGATTGACTCCAGGGTTCTTCTTGGGAAAAAGGTTTCGGAAGAGGTGGTGGGAGGTTGGTGTCTGGGGACAGACAGTCGGCGAACAGTGGCTGGGCGGGTTGAAGTTGTTTGACTCGGGCGCAAGATGGAGGCGAGGTTGGGGTTGCTGAGTGACAATTGGCTTTGTGGATGCAGATCGCAGAGGTGAGGGAAGGTTGTTTTCTGGACTCGGGGATGGATGAGTTGATATGTGGTTTTTCGTGTCTTGGGATTCTGACTTTGGAGGGAAAAGATTCAGCGTGGTGCTGGGTTGGTTTGGTGTGACAGCGGTCAAAGGGAAAAGCAAAAGCAGGAATTGGGAATTTGGGGGAGGGAGCAGAGGGAGCAGAAATAGCTGAAGGTTCAATGCAGATTGGGGGTGAGTGGATCTGATTGGGCGGCCAAGGCGACCATGGCGACCATGGCGATCAATGCGCCCGCTAAATTCTGGAAACGGCTGGACGCCCACTGAACGCACACTGAACGCACACTGGACGCCAAGCCTGCTTCTCTCTAGCCCAGCCCGTAGCGTGGCAACAGCTTGTTAGAGCCACCAACCTTACAGCCAGTCAGTCAATCATTTCCATCAACTCATACACGTTTCGCTTTGTCTTCGCTTGACAATTCTTTCAAGTCATATTACACGACAGAAACCCAAAGACAAGAAATTGTAGGTGTTCGAGACGAATGCAAATACCCTAATAAGCGGTTCTCTTACCACTCCAAGTGGCTCGATGTTGACTCACCAATTGTCGGAGAACACAGGCTGGCAAGGGCTGTCAATGACTATCATGGCCGGTAAGAGTTCGGTGCTGGAGTCTGGCAAGTAACGCAATTCTGGGGCACACCGGTTTCCGGCACCCATCCCATCCATCATTCGAGTCATCTGCTTCGCTGCTTCGGCTTACACCGCACTCCTGCTTGCGCGCGCGCGATCGTCCTGGACGAGTTGATTGATTGCTTCAGTACCCTCTTGGGTCTCGTCTCCTGACCTACCTCTGAGGTTACATCTACTACGTATCTGATATTGATGTCTGTTCCACTGCTTCCCGAACCCGCCGGTTGCTGGAACAGCAGTAGTCACCAAAAAGCCCTTGGCGTAGAAAAAACGAGCCAGGAGCCCAGTTAATTCAGGGGCCCTCTCTTTGGTTCCATCATAGTGATGGTGTGCATGATGCCATCCTGGCTGTTGCTATGGACTGTTATATACATATGTAGAGGCCTCGTCAGAGTCTGTGTGTTGTACATACGATGCTGCCATGCATGATAGACACCATCACCTCTCCAGAGCCTCCTATTGCCCACTTCGTTCCACATCTGCTGTTTGGTCTCGCCCCGAAGTAGGGTTCTGGTAGGGGGGAGGAAACAAAGACGGCGTCGCCCCGCATTCACAAGCGGAGGAGCGGTTCCACTTCCCTTTAAGCTGAATCGGGTATCGATAAGGCATGAAAGACAAGGGTCTCGGGTGACGGCGGCCTTCTGGTCGTTGCCGGCATGCGAGCTAGGCCACGGCGTGCAGACTGCAGAGACCATAGTGATTAATAAAGTTGACTTTCTTTTGGGTAGCAACGATAAGCGGAGGCAGGAGGGGTCTTCCAGACCTGACCTGGTGACTGACTGGATGATGCGACGAGCCACGGGGACCATATTCCTCCTAGCTTGAGGTCGTTGTTGTCTAATCACCTGGAGAGCAGGTATGTATTCATGCTGGGCTCGCTCCTCTATTGATCAGTCGAAGCTTGTTTCTACTTCCCGTTCTTTCTCCTGCCCGAGGTACTGTGCAAGTCGGGAAAGCTACAGATGGTCTCACCAGAATTGTTTCTTCTCCTCTCTCTGTAACGTGGGGAACATTTACGGCACTCTTTAGATTGAGTACCGCCTCCCTCGTCTCGTATCGCTTTGACCATAGCACACAACCTGCCAACCTTCGTGTTCCTGAGTAAGGTGCAGTATAAGTTTGGGAATAGCAGCCTGCAGGCCTGACTGGCCGTCAACCGACCTGACAAGCAACTTGCTAACCCAACATGACCAACGGTACGGCCTGGCCCGGCGGTCCACCGCCGCGATACCCATTATATCTGCTCCCGAGCTTTAGCCTCCCCTTCAAACGACGACAAGTCTCGCCGGCAAGCCCAAGCCCCTCTTCTCCACCATCCGAGAACTCCGTGCCGCCCCTATCCAGCTCGCCCACAGACTCTACACTCTCGAGCTCGGTCGAAAGCTCCTCGGATTCCTCGACATACGCTCCGTCGCGGCTCTCCTTTGCTTCTTCCTCAGGCGACTACGTCGAAAGTATAGAGGAGCAGCAGCCTGAGAGCCCCAGACTCCTGAAAGTTCATCCCGACACTATTCGGTGCTCAACGTGCTCTACAGACCTGGCCTTCGCCTCGCAGATCGTCAGCAAGGGCTTCACCGGACGCTATGGGAGGGCATACCTCGTCTCGCCTCCCGAGAACGATGGGAAGGGGGGACCAGGCTCGGGAAGTCTCGTAAATATCAGAGTTGGCAAGCCCGAGTCACGCCTACTGGTTACAGGCTCGCACATTGTGGCCGACGTGACGTGCAATATATGCCATGCTAAGGTGGGATGGAAATACGTTGATGCCAAGGAAGAGTCCCAGAAATACAAAGTCGGGAAATACATACTAGAAACCCACCGGACGGTGGACTGCAGGCACTGGGAAGACGCCGTCGTCTCGGGTGTCCCAGAGTTCGAGACCACGACGACCCGGCAAGCCAAGCCTGCGCCGGATGCCGAACCAATCGTTTTCGACTCAGAGGACGAAGATGAATGCGAGGACATTTTCTCGGGCACGTGGGACCCTGTTGTTGTGGCCAAGAGACGAGCTCGAAAAGTGCCCCAGCCATCTCGCTGAGCGGACAACGGGACTGCGGGCAGATACTGAGCGTTTACGTCTCAGCCTAACTATCGGATTCGATCCGACTTTCAGGTCACAGGTGGGCATTGGTGGAGAATTACATTTTTGGATGGCGATTTATACCCCGATACCGTCACAATTAGGAGCCGTAAGGGGTGACTGGAGTTTGAAGGTTATGATTCTGATTTAGGAGTTATTTGGAGGCCAGCAAAGCAAACTCTGCAAGTTGGTCTATGTTTGGTTGTCTAGATTGTCGATACCCTCTTTCCATGAACATTGCTTTAGTTTATATGCATAATGGAATGTCTATACTTTTGAACTGAAGTGGCCGCCTTGAAGGATATAATCTCAGCGTAAGCAGGGTATCCCTCGATCTACCAAGCATGAAAGGCTTCTTAGCCACGATTGAACTCTTGGACAAGTTTGATGCAATCACCCTGCTGAAGCTTTTTGCCCAGCATTCAACTCGAGTGTGACCTGTAACACATAGTAAGCAACTGCACCGCGCAAATGGCTGTATTTGGAATCGCCTTACTGGCCCATCATTCACCAGGGCAACTTCCATCATGGCTTGGAAGATGCCGTTCTTCACCCTCTCTGGTTTGTATCCTTGCTGCACCTTGTTGAAAAAGTAGTCGTACAGCATTCTCGCCTCGTCACCTCCCATGGCGCCATGAAAATCTGGCTTGTTGCCCTTTTTCGTTGAGGCTAGAAGCGTGAATTGGGATACTACACGAGCGTCAATGAGTATTCGGTACGAGACTCGGTGAGCAAATAAGCACCTACCACATAGTACTTCACCTTCGATATCCTGTACGCTCTTTTTCCACTATATAGGAGTAAACGGGGTCAACGCTGGAACTGAGGGCAAGTTATTGGGTCGAGGGGATCACCGGGAAAAGGGGGAGGAGCAGCAAGGCCCCTCCGCCCCAAAAGGGGGAACAAGGAGTTATGCCGCACTTACTCTCCCACCGGCTTCATCATCCCACAGCTTCATCTTCAGCACCTTGGCGGCGAGCGAGTCTGCCTCCTTCTCCGTATCTCCCGGCGCGACGGCAGCGAACACCAAGACGCCCTTGCCGATGGAGGATACCACCTCCTTATCGACCGTCACCGATGCGGACAGCACGCGCTGCAGGATGGCTGCATTGGAGGGACAAACACGCAATTAATATCCATGCTAGCCTTTACCCACATATTTTTTGTTTTGTTTTGCGTTTGATCTAACATACCTTTCATCTTTGCCTTCGCTTATGTTCCTCTCCGCACTGCAAATATACCTAGGTGTATATAGTGGAGCTTCACGAGATGTATGTGTGTGTGTGTGTAACCTAGGTATGTGCCACATCAAACGACAGCTGCTACGGCGCTGGAAGACGGCTAACCGCAAACCTGTCCGGTCGTCGGCAGGTAGAGAGAGGGACGTGGGGGGAGGGGCTGGCTGCTAGGTCACGACGGGTGGGAAGAGAGCTGCAGATGCGCAATTGGAAAAGTCCACGTTTTGGTCCCGGAAAGGGTAGGTCGTGAGCAGGGGCCTTTGTCCAATCGCATGCTAGACGCTTTTTCTGTAAACAAGATCTATTCGTCCTGCAGTAGAGTCATGCGATCAAACAGGGTGTCATGTGATGCTGGTAATCCAATTTGGACGACCCCATTTGATTGATTGCCTACACTAACAATACCTAACGTAACCTCTTACCTTACATGTATTGCACAGGTAAGGCGCGCATTTGCAACCTATCTATTGTGTGTCAACCTTGTGAAGGGCCGGTGGCAGGCTGGAGGCTGGCAGATGCCAATCACTATTTCCATAGGACACACGCACTTCACATTCTAGATTACTGCACAAATGGAACAACGAGCAAGAAGAGGCCATAGCCCGGAGTGAGATGCCGATCAAGATCAATGCTGCTCCTTTGCGCTATTATCAGAATCGTCTCGGCCGCAAGCAGGTTTCAAGATAAGTAATAAGGGATTCAATATTCTAACGAACAGGGTGTCCAATAGACGCTTTCTTAGCGAAAGTGGCATAGGTTAGCAGGAGTTCATAGCTGGGGCCGGCGTATTCAAACTTCAACTTGATCCATGCCCATGGGATACCTAGGGTGTTTAGAGTGCCTGGTGTGTGATCAACTGAGCCGCAAAAAATTTCGACTGATAGGTTGTTTAATAGAGTGTGCAGTTAACTGCTTGATTGCTTGATAGCCTATCGATTGGGGGCGATGCCTCCCCGGTCGTGCACCGTAAGTAACAGGTGAATTGGAGGATTGGCATCATTGATACAGTACCTAATTTGCGTTTGGGGGCAAGGTTGCTTCCAGCCCACTGCCACTTTTGTGCCACTCTCCCCCCTGCCACCAAGTACATCGAATACTGGCTGTACGGCTGACAAGTGCTGTGCTTGTGCTTGTGCTGGGCTGCGCTATCGATTGATGCTCATTGTTCCAGCCTATGAGGTAAGTTGTGTGTAGGCGGCGGCTGGCCCATCCTTACTCGCTGCTAGGCAGAATAAGTGGCCCGGCCTTCTAATTCCACCTCACTCTAACCTACCTCTGACAGAACGTCAAATGCCTACAGCATCCACGTTGTACGTATCAACGTTCTAAAAATTGCAATTGCGAGCACGCTTCAGCAGCAAGCTGGTCACACAGTCGCATGGTGATTTCACATTGATCCATCTTCCGGCTTTTTATCACGCAACGGATTTGCTTGGACTGACCCAAACCGACCCTCCAGCTGATTGGAGAGCTTTGGTTGGCAAGTTGGTACTTGACCTTTTCCGCAACCCCCCAGCCTCACCTGCACTCACTCGACACACCACTTGCGCCTGCCGAAGAGCAAACGGACGAATTGCCATCTTCTCGTTCGCACCACTGCCTCTTCTTTTTCTCGGTTCAACCAAAACCGAGCGACGAACGTCAACCGTCGCAGCTTCGCATTCAATCCAACCTCCCACCCCTCCAGCGGCAACTGGTTTTGCTTGTCTTGCCGGCTACCTCGTTGCGATTGGATCGGTCGCCTTTCCAACCAACTCGAAACTCCAGCAGCATCACATCAGGCACCTGGCTGGCCAACTCACCTCGTATTTTTCGCCTCAGCCGAACAGCCCCTCAGCCTTGGCCATAGTCGCACCGCATTCACTTTGTGAAAGCATCGAACCCCGTTCGATCGACCGACGCATCCCGAGCTCATCGATCGATTCATCGCAATCATACATCTAATCCCAGGGCACAGCCTTCTTCCCAGAATCATTACTCCCACCATCTTTACCCCGTTCCATCATCCTCCGCCACAGGGGCTTTTGTCAAAATGGCCGCACGAAAGTTGCAGCAAGAAGTCGACAAATGCTTCAAGAAGGTGGCCGAGGGCGTAGCTGAATTCGAGGCGATTTATGAGAAAATAGAACAGTCGAATAATCCCGCCCAGAAGGAGAAGCTAGAGGACAACTTGAAGCGTGAGATCAAGAAGCTCCAGCGCTTGCGAGACCAGATAAAGACTTGGGCGGCCAGCAATGACATCAAGGACAAGGCTCCGCTGTTGGAGCACCGCAAGCTGATAGAAACGGTTGGTGTCTAATGCTACCTGAACGTGCAGTTGAATATGGCTAAAATATCATCGTCCAGCAAATGGAGAGGTTCAAGGCCGTAGAAAAGGCCATGAAGACCAAAGCGTACTCTAAAGAGGGTCTGTCGGCTCAAGCGAAACTCGATCCCAAAGAGCAGGCCAAGGTCGAATCGAGCGAGTTCTTGGCAGGTATGGTGGACGAGCTGGAACAGCAAATCGAGGCCTTGGAAGCCGAGAGCGAGTCGATACACGCCACCATGAAGAAGGGCAAGGTCAACACAGTGAAAGCAGACCGGATAGCATCAATCGAGCATATCATCGAGCGACACAAATGGCATCAAGCCAAGATGGAGCTGATTCGGCGCT
Organism: Apiospora hydei; assembly: GCF_038363865.1. NCBI lineage: Eukaryota > Fungi > Ascomycota > Sordariomycetes > Amphisphaeriales > Apiosporaceae > Apiospora > Apiospora hydei. Next base: position 1,892,331 of record NW_027117364.1, on the reverse strand, counting down.
CGTTGGAAAACGGTGGTGTCGAGTCGGAGCAGGTGACAGACCTGGAAGAGAGCATACGATATTACGTATCGGATGGCATGAATGACGACTTCGTCGAGGATGAGGAGCTCTACGACGAATTGCAGTTGCAAGAAGATGAGGATATCTTTGGCATCAATCCCGACAACGACCGTGTATCTTCCCAAGATACCCAGTCAATACAAGACGAGGCTCCCGAAAGCGAGCCGCGGCCGAGTAGCTTACCAGGAAAGCCGGCGCGGACAGCCGTGGATGCCGTTGTTGCGGCCGGCCGACGGCCATCCGCACAACTCAAATCCCCGTTACCAACGCTGGCAACGCTGCATAACCCCCTGTCAACCGTCACTAACGGTAGCAGCACGACCGTGGGCATGAAGCCGGCGTCTTTGCCGACACGGCCTGCTGGCGAGGGTTTGAAGTATGCTTCGGCGGCGGCGGCGGCAGCGGACAAGAACAACCTCGGCATTGCTCCTTTGCCTCCGCCTCCTGGCTCACAACCGGTCGTGCCTTCAACAGGCGTCTCGCCACTACCCGGTGTACGGACGAGTGCTACAAGTTCACCGAGCATCGCATCGATACAGCCCGCTACTTCAGAATCGAGGCCATCTGCGCCTTCCAGCATAACCGACTCCAGGATTTCCGAGCCGATACCGGCTGTTGCAGCTGTGGCTAAGAAGGAGAAGGCGGCCGCCAAGGCTGCGGGCAAGTCCCCAGTACCGCCTGCTTCGCTATCCAAAGGTTGGTGGCTTCCCTACCCACTTTGTTACAAAGGCATACTGATTATTTGAACAGCTCCGCAAACGAATGGCGCCTCCAACGGCGTCAAGCCCAACGACCAGGACGACGAGGAGGAGTCCATCTATCATCTGCCTGCGTCTCTGTCAGATCTTCTCGACTCATTCAATGTCACCAGGAAGCGCGAGCTTCCGGTGTCATCGCAAGCACATCTTAGAATGATGCATGCTTCTCAGACGAATACCCCGGATCTTGCGGATGCTGATGCTCCTCGGAAGTATCGACCTGAGCATCGACATTCTTCGCTGTCCCAATATCCCCAGGAGCCTCTGGCTATCTTCGATGACCCGCGACTGTATTCTCGGATTGACCCCGATACGCTGTTTTACGTCTTCTACTACAAGCAAGGAACATATCAACAGTACCTCGCTGCCAAGGCGCTGAAAGACCAGAGCTGGCGATTCCACAAGCAGTACCAAACGTGGTTCCAACGACATGAAGAGCCAAAGTCGATAACGGAGGAGTTCGAGCAAGGCACTTACCGCTTCTTCGATTACGAGTCCACATGGTTAGTAGCACACTTCTCACAAGCCCTTGATTTTGCTGCGTTTGGTGAGGCATAGTGCTGGTGCACTAGAGAGAGAGGGGAGTTTCGATGTACCCGATAGTTGTTGTATCCTTGTTGTTGCATCCCCGATCCGTTTCTTGTTCCGCAGTTTTACCCTAGAGTCGTTGCGCCCTTTCGTTGATTTCGGGAGTTAATACCCCATGTGTCGTTTTTTGGTGGTTTTTAATATTGCTTGTTTTCTTTCTCGCTCTCTCTCTCTGGTCAAGGTCAGCGAAGACGGCGACTGATCTCGCTATTGGCGAGGACCGGCGACTACTGCCTGCCATTGGCGATGGTTGGCGTAGGCTGGTACATGCGAAGAGTAGTCGGCAATGTATAAATGGAGTCGAACGCATTGCTAACAAATTTTACAGGATGAACCGTCGAAAGGCCGACTTTAAATTTGCCTACCGATATCTGGAGGACGAAGTCTGAGGGGACAACGCCTGGGATTTAGAATTGAAGCAGTTCAAGGCAACGGAAATGCAATCTTATCGTCTTCTCGCTAGGCTAAGCTCAGTGGACGTGGCAATGAGTTAGGCCAGCTATGTGCACATAGTGAGGCTCATGTGCCGGTGTTCTTACAGAGAATTTCTCGTTTCGATTTCTAAGGTGGTTTGCAATTTACAACGGAGGAGTCTGATCAGGGGCTGGTCTGCCAAATGGATTGGTCGGCGTAGGGTCTGGTCATCAATGTTATACTGCTAGCATACGTGTGTCACGACACAATTCGACAATGAGCCTCCAGGGTTCGTTCCCCTCTGCAATCGTTCTGGTTCTTACTTGACCAAGCCAATGAGTGAGCTGTGACTGTCTCGTCCACTAACCATGATAGTGAGAAGGTGCAAAAGTAGGAAGACATTGATGGAGAGGTGAATAAATGGATGTATGCAATTAGCAAGCGCAAGCGCGATAAGCAGTCAGTTAAGTGGGCGATAAGGATAAGGTATGATGACATACATAGCCCAGCTGGGCAGAGCGTCGTGCTGGATTACGTGGGGTATGGAGGCTTAGCGACCCGAAGCTTCCCTTCAACGCTGGGCAGCTTCACCCAAGACTTTTGCGATACAATGCGCCGGCACTTCCCTGTTCCTTCAAGTGTTCGTTGAGTAGCTCCATGTTCTGCAGAACCCCTCTCAGTATGGCCGAGCCTTGATTTCTTCCTACGTTTCCACGTTTGCGACGTGTAGGACAGATTCGATTCTTGCTAGGGTCAGGCCATTCTAGAGCCAGCCGTCTTACCCGATCAACATCCAACCGAGCTGCCCACCTTTCGCACCTCTTGAGATCCTCTGAGATCCTCCAACATTACCAATTCACAGCAATACCAATAACGGCACTGCCCACGATGTCGATACGAATAGCGCTCGACAATGCGCCCGACTTCTTCACGAACCTCGACTTTGTTGCGGGTCGGGTCCTCTTGGGCCTCAACAGGCCAGAAAATGTGGGCAACATTGTGATCAAGCTAGAGGGGGAATCGAGGACTGCCCTTTCAGCGCCCGAGTTCGACTACGATCGCCGGCGTGCCTCTACGCCAGGCCCCGGATACGGAGATGTCGTTACGGAGAACCACAAGCTGCTCTACCTGGTGCAGCAGATATATCCCGACGAGAGAGCCATGGCTTCTTCCGTTGTGGGGGCGATGCCTGGCGTGCTACATCCTGGGCAACATGAATTCCCCTTCAAGTTGAAGCTGCCCTTGAATAATATATGCGGAGATCCCCAGGCTTTGGCAAGATTGAACGGTGTGGGAGGCGGCTCAACAAACCAGAGCCTGCTTGGCTTTGGTGGCTATCGGACCATGGATGGAACCAAGCAGATGATGCTCCAACACGTCAAATCTACCCTGCCCCCTTCGTTGACCGGCTTCCCCCGCGAGGCTGAGATACGCTACTATATAAAAGTTACCATTCAGCGCCCTGGCTTCTTCAAAGAGAACTGGCGGTACCAGACTGGCTTCAAGTTTCTCCCCATTGAGCCGCCGCGGCCCCCCAGGACCACCCAGGAGGCATTCGCGCGCCGCCCCTTCAGCTTCAAACCGCGATCGCCGGCGCCGTACAAGCAGAAACGCTCCTTCTTTGGATCCAACAAGCACTCAGCAGAGAACACGGACGAGGCACAGGAAACGCCTCCCACAATAGAAATGTCTGCGCGCCTACCGTTTCCGAGCATTCTCACTTGCAACCAGCCCGTCCCTCTGCGGTTGATTGCCAAGAAGCTCGAACCGTCCACGGCCCAAGTCTATGTGATTTCGTTGGAGGTCGCGCTCATAGGGTTCACCGGTGTGCGGGCGCACCACCTGCAAAACACCGAGGTGACTCGCTGGGTCGTGTGTTCGGAGTCCAACATGCAGATCCCCATCGGCAAACCGCAAGATCCTGTCGGCTCCGAGTTCGTCATTCCGGATGGCTTATGGGCGAACCTGGCCTTGCCCAACACGATCGCGCCGTCTTTCACGGCTTGCAACCTCCAACGACGATACGAGCTCGAAGTCAAGATTGGCCTCAGCTGGGGTCTACCCAATCCCAAAGGAAAGGGTGTTGTCTTTTACCCGCAGATGCTCTACCTGCCCCTGAAGCTATCGAAGGTGGAAGTCTTCTCGGGTATCTCACCCCCGGCACAGCTCCTCGACACCTCATCCTACAGACCTCAGCAGACAACGCCGCAGCCGCCGTCGCTACCGCCTCGTCAGTCGGTAGCTACATCCTCGCAGCAGCAGCAACCGCCTCCTCACGATGCGCTCTACCCGCCTCAATTGGGTTCAAATAATGCACCAGGTTACGATGATGCGCCCCCGAGTTACGATGAAGCTATGGCACAAAACCTCTCAGGTCCGGCCGAGCGGCCGGCGTACAGTGGCGTTACGGCAGAGAATGACCCGAGTAGCATGCCGTCAGAAAAGTCGGGTTTGCATTAATGAAAGATGGTATGGCAAGATTGGAGTGCAGAACGTTGATGTGGCGATTATACCCAGGATGGAGTTTGGCATGTAGTGTTGGAATAGCCGTATATATTAGTACCAATAGAATTAACCCAAACACTGACCGTTCACGTGGCCCAAGGCCGGACTACCCAATTCAGACGATACTTATTTATAGCCAACTAGTAGCGAATAACTGTTTCTTCCTGTGAGCTATGGACAATGTCCTTCCACAATTGACACCAGATTTACGAGCTATCCCTATTTCACTGTGGGGACGGGGAAGGGTGGACAAAAACATATACGAGCTACCCCTATTCCGTTGCGATGCTGGTATGCCGAAGCCAGCTTGCGAGAAAGGGATGTAGATTGACCGAGGAGACTATCGCAACGAGCACTCCGAGTCCTGGCACCGCCATCCGACTTGCCGCTTTACATATGAGACCTTGAGAACTCCTGTGCCTTTTATACGTGTCCGCCTACATGAGGTATTGGAGAGGTAACGACTGCCGCCAAACGCGGTAGCAAGCAGCACATAACAATCCCAACTAGTGACTGCTGGATGCGTCCCGGTAATGATTCTGTACAAGTTGGTCAAGGAAAAGCTAGATCTGTTGGCTGAAACGGCGGTAGCTCTTTTCGAAGCGGAGAGCGGAAAGTTGACGTAGAGATGCTAATGAGTGGTCCGATTTCGAGGACGAAAAAGGCCGTCCTAGATCATGTTGTCAGGACTGAGTCTAAGCCAGCTGCTGGTGCTAATCCTCGCCATTCTTGAATGTGAACAAGGCGCAGAGCAATACCCCGGCAGTAACTAAACCCCTACTTCAGCACCCTATTATTATTGATAGAAGATGGGCATTGATGTAGGACAATGGATACATCCATCAACTTAGAGGGCGGACGAGCTGGGTTCTCAGAGGAAAAGAGACCAAGCCAAGCTGCACCCTACTGGGTGCACATATCAAAATTACGGCATCGCAGACAGCCCTGAGCTCTGATATGCGTAGCTAATGCCATAGCAGACATAGCCAAGCGTCGATAAATCGGCGTAAAGTCACCCGTTAAAACTCCGAACCGTCAAAATGAATAGATACCTCTGTCGCTAATGGCTAGGGGTGAACCGTTTTGGCGATCGTGTATACTTATTAGGACGTGGCGAATACGGATCCGAAGATGGTTACGAATACGTTATATAATAAGGACGGGGGTCATACTCTTAGTTCATTGGCGAAATTAACGAGATATTCCGCGGGATAATTTGCGTGATTGGTCAACCGTATTGATAGGCGTGTTCGTATTCGGATCGTATAGTACAATCCAGCCAATCACGACTAAGGAATAGGTTCACGCTATACAACACAGATACGTATCTTGACGCTGGAAAGCCAATTAAATAACACAGGTATGTATATATAAACACTCACATAGTATATATGTCAAAGTGGCAATTTCTAGTGTACCCATCTCGCAAGTTACAATTTACATCGAACAATCACTCCATATCGAACCAACCACCTTCTGCACATCATGCCCAAGAGTAAACTGATCACGGCTGACATGGCCAAGATGTCGGCTTTCGACAACGCCCTGCATCGAAACTCGAACAAAACTCAAGGTGGCCTCCGGGCCATGATGAACAAGAATAGTGCGGCCCAGAACGTCGCTGTAGAGCAGTACTTTCAACATTGGGACGACAAGAAGGCCGAGGACGAGACAGAAGACATCCGGCAAGCCAGGACGGCCGATTACGCTATGATCAGCCGGCAGTAAGTTTTCTTCACTACCATTGCACGCCCACAAAGACCGCCCCTAAAATTAGACAAATACTGACTTTCATCAACCACAACGAGCAGATACTACAACCTGGCCACCGATCTGTACGAATACGGATGGTGCGAATCGTTCCACTTCTGCCGTTTCGCGTACGGCGAGGCCTTCTCGAAAGCCATGGCACGGCACGAACACTACCTGGCCCACAGCATCGGCCTGAAGAGCAACATGCGCGTCCTCGACGTCGGGTGCGGCGTGGGCGGACCGGCCCGCGAGATCGTCAAGTTCGCCGGCTGCCACGTCACGGGCCTGAACCTGAACGACTACCAGGTCCAGCGGGCGAGAAGCTATGCTGCGAAAGAGGGACTCTCGCACAAGCTCGACTTTGTGCAAGGTGACTTCATGGTAAGCTGATGCCAGTCTTTTCGTACATAAGTGAACTGTTTGAAACACGAGAAAGGGTACTGACGAGCGAGTTCTGTCATCTGACTTTTTAGCATATCCCATTCCCCGACAACTCCTTCGACGCCGTCTACGCCATCGAGGCCACGTGCCACGCCCCGTCTCTGGAAGGGGTATACAGCGAGATATTCCGCGTCCTCAAACCGGGCGGCACCTTCGGGGTCTACGAGTGGCTCATGACGGACGCGTACGACAACGAGGACCTAGCACACCGGCGGATCCGGCTCGACATCGAGCAGGGAGACGGCATCCCGCAGATGTTCAAGGTCGCCGAGGGGCTGGCGGCCATCCAGGCCGCGGGCTTCGAGCTCGAGCTCCACGAAGACCTGGCCGCGGCGGACGACGCGGACAACGACAACAAAGAAGCAGGATCGAAAGCAGCGGCGTCTCCGTGGTACTGGCCTCTCGGGAGCGACCTGCGGCACGCGCAGACGCTCGGGGACCTCCTCACGGTGCTGCGCATGAACAAATGGGGCCGCGTCGTTTCGCACAGCTTCCTCAGCATACTCGAGGCGGCCTGGATCGTGCCCGCGGGCACGAGGAGGACGGCCGAGAGCTTGGGCAAGGCGGCGGATGCGTTGGTCGAGGGCGGGAGAAAGAGGTTGTTTACGCCCATGTACCTGATGGTGGCGAAGAAGCCGACGACATGATGTTGATATGTTTGGATGTGCTAGAGTTCGAGAAGAGGGTGTATTATATGATAATTAAACCAGTATCCGGGACTCTGCGTGATGCGTACACTTCACCTGAGATTTGGAAGCAGTTTACCCAAGATGAACGCGGCCAGTTGTTTTGAAACCAATTATGGCGCGTAACAGGTTGGCTAGCTTGCTGGAATTCTCAAATCAAAGAAATTATGCTCACGTGAAAACAAGTAAACTAATACAGTGAATAGTCCACCCCCTGCACAGAAAGAGGAATCCTCCAGCATCCGCCATAGGTGGGTTGGGTTTGGCTGCGGGGCTGACTCAGGGGCTGAATCGTGACACTGTGATTCTCCCCAGTGGCGGCGCGGCCACGGCTGCCACCATCTATGGCCACAGTTACTATCAGTGAGCGTTCTTTATTCTTACAAGATACTGTCTTGACTACGAGAGGCTCGGGCATGATTGTGGCACAACTGTCTGTAATAATAACCCTGGGACAATCTTCGCTTCCAACACATGCCAAAGGCTGGCCTCAGAGAGATGATTGATCTACGTGCTTACGGAGCAGTTGACATGGGACACAAGTCGCTGCTATCCTAGGTATAAAGGTGTGGTGGTTGTCGTTGTACGAGTGCCTTCTCGGACCCGCCGATTGCCACATCGGAGCTGCTGAACGCGAGCCATCGGGGCGTCGGCCGAGACTCTGTAGGCCACCGAAGCCGTACTGCCCCTAGAAAGCCCCCTCGCAGTATGTTTTACATCAGAAGTGATGTGTCCAATTATCACAGGTGACTTGGTGGCACTAGGTTTCAGCTGTGATTGGTGGCTTTTGGAGCTCTGAAAGCATCGTGCTCACGATCGAGGCCGAGTATCTGATCGAGCTGATGGCATCGGAAAATGGATTGCGCTGTATATTCAGTACCCAGTCCGGTGTGACGATGGCGCATCCTACGGCCGTGACGGATCAACGAGGCTTTACAGAAAGCCGCAGTAACCAGATTGCTACATCTGCAGATGTAGGTCAAAGGCACATAGTCTTACTTATATAATGGCTCTGGGACCCGACTCGGTGTAATCCAATCAAGAAAGCAAGTCAAATCACCCAGACCTCCATTTCAACTCACATTCCCTGGCGCGAACAGAGAGCAGTCCCCCAAAACAGGCCTACGAACTAAACCGGCGAACTCAGAATGCCAATTCTGCCATTCATTGCCGTCCTAGCCTTCTCGGCTATCGCCTCTGCCACCAATGGTCCGGTGGATTGCAATGTCACGACGGACGTACGACTCCCCCATTGCTTTACTCGCTCGGAGCAAGTGTCTAATCTCGCACATTCCACAGTTCCAAGACCCGGCTCTCAAAGCCATGGGATTCACCGCCGAAGTGACGACTGACAACAAGCTACCGGTACACTATCGTGGACTGGACTGGACTGGCCCGAGACATTTGTTGTTTTCCAAAGCACCGCCATCGTGGACAACATCAACCTCCATCCCAACAAGTGGGTCTTCATGAGCAACGGCAACAGCCTGACGTTGGCGCCACGCATCCAGGCCGACACGGCCGGCGGCTTCTCCGAGCTCCAGATGGAGCAGTACTCGGTAGCCTGCATCGCCCGGACCGATAACGCCCTTGTCGCCTACCTGGTCGACTGCACCGTGGACATCTTGGACGAGGACGGCCCCGCCAAGCCGCCAATCGACACGTTTAGGTACCATAAGACGCAGAAGATCGACCTGAACGTGCTGAAGTTCGGCGCATTTGTCACCCGCAAGATCGAGAAACCCCAGCAGCTTTCGACGATCCTCCTCCAAGTCACGTTCCATCCCGACAGCCTCGCGCAGCTTATCGGCGGGACTTCATCCCTCACTGGCTATGGTGTCGCCTTGGACGACTTCAATTACGGACTCAAGAGAGCTCCTGGGAGCACGGCGCAGTGTCCTAGGAGCTTCGCTGTTTGATTCAAAGTGGTAATCAATCATAAGGCCATGGAGCCTTGCTTCGCGGGATTGCTTCCGATCATGATTTTTACCACCACACAACTGATTTGAAAGGAAGGATCGGACACTCATTGCAAGTCATGTTGAATACTTTCGTTTATAATGAAGATTGGTTTGGTTTCAAACCGAAGTTGAGAACAAAAACAACGTTCCCTGGGAAGTTGTTAACCAGTGGCACAAGCGTATATGCTACCACTGTGTCCACTGACTCTTTTCAGGCATTGGGTAAAAATATACTATCAGCCTCTATTCTATGGACACACTGTCACCCATGTCGTAAAACCAATGTTGGATTATGCCATCTGAAATGGTCTGTTTGCTGAGGATTTGGGTGTTGCTTGAATATCAAGAGCAATGAACCCCAATTGCTGACCTACTGCAACGAACCCCTGAGGAAAAGAGGCATATTTTATGGAGAACCCGTTAAATGCATATTGCATTAAGCCAGTTTCGAAGACCCATGCTGCCGGGACAAAACGTCATGGTGAAAAACTGTTCATCCGCTTCGGCGCCGAGTACGAAGAACGAATACGAAAACGCAACGACAACCGGTCCTATTCATTGACTGCGACAGGACTGAGGAGATCGGGCCTGATTTCTGCTTGTTACCCGAAACACCGGGGCAGGATTTCCGAAGAGTGCGGTGCCTAAGTAAAGCCAGCAGCAGCTCCCCCAAGCGCGTTCAAGCTTGGATCCACATTGAAGCCAATTCAATCCCATTGTACGAGTTTGGTCGCTATACTTGGCAACACGGACAGTGCAGGCATCGCAAGAAAAGAACCAATGGTATAACAAGTACCAATACTACAGCCATCCACCAAGGCGGGCCAGCCGAAACGGAGGATGACGATGATGCGCCGTCCCGTGGTCGCGATGAGCGGCGTGCTGTCATGCACCGCCGCCAAAGCTAGGCAGTCACCGTGGATAGCGACAACTTCACGCCAGTTGTGGTGGCACTGTTGCTATTCCCAGAGAGGATTTTCTACTACCAGCCGGACTCTCCAGCAGCAGAAGAAGCAGTCCGATGCCCTACGCATCCTGTTCTGCGGCTCCGACGAGTTCAGCAGCGCCTCGCTGAGAGCCCTGCACGAGGAAAAGGAGCGGAACCCCGGCCTGATCGAGTCTATTGATGTCGTGGTTCGGCCGGGGAAGCGGGTCGGTCGAGGATTGAAGTTGATGCAGCATCGTGAGTAATGTCATCTCTTCTCTGTCTTTCGTGCGAACCGCTAGCTGCTTTTCACTCTTGCTCCTATATGACCGCCCCTCGCCGAATGTGATATGGTCATGGTGCACATGGAGGCCATATAAGCTAACACTGTCGCCAGCACCAATTAGATCTGTAGCCGAGACGCTTGGGCTTCCCATCCATGAGCGAGATACCTTCACCAACTGGGAAGTGAGTCACCACCGCTACATACCGCCAACCTGATTTCGCTCATCGTCCATGGCACTTACCTCTCCGACCCCGCTGTCTTGGCGGCTGTGTCTGTAGATCAGAAGACTGATTCCTCCCTCCTAGATGCCCCCAGCGATCAACCTGATCATAGCCGTCTCGTTCGGCAAACTCGTACCCAATCGCCTCCTCCAAGCCGCCAAGTACGGCGGCCTGAACGTGCACCCGTCCTTGCTGCCGAACCTGCGCGGCCCGGCCCCGCTGCACCATGCCCTGCTGCGCCGGATGGACGCAACGGGCGTGTCGCTGCAGACCCTCAGCCCGCACGAGTTCGACAAGGGCCTCGTGCTCGTGCAGTCGTGGGACGACGACCTGATCCGGATCCCGCCGCGGTGCACGGTCCCGCAGCTCCTCGAGCTCGTCACGCCCGTCGGGGCCCAGATGCTGGTCCAGGGTCTGCGGGACGGCGTCCACGTCCCTCCGCTCGAGGAGCAGAGCGGCGTCGCGAAGAGCCAGGATCAGGACCAGGACCAGGCTGCTACCATATTCCATGCCCCCAAGATCGAACCCAAGGACCGGGCTCTCCACGAGAATTTCACCTTCTTCGATCAAGAACAGGCCGATAAGTATCCGCTCGAGTCGGCCGGCGACCTGCTCCCTTTCCCTGAGCGCCTGCGACAAGTAGGGCCCGTCGACTCTATCGCGCTCGCCCAGCGAGTGATAGGACCGCTCTGGTTCCTGGTCATGGACCAGAAAAGTGGTGCTATCAAGCGCATCATAATCGACAAAGCTGACGACGATATTGTCCTTAGAAAACTGCCCGCTCATCTCCCTAGTGACGTGCCAAGCAGCTCAGGGATATCATTTGAGGGCTCCATTATCTTTGCTTCAGAAACCCAACCCGACAACGGGCATTGGTCCAGTGCCAGCTTACTTTGGTATATCCTCGAGGAGGGTGACGACAGCATTTATCTCTTCGATGGGCCTGGCAGTAAGCCTGTACGGAAGCGTCAGTTCCGCTGCCTAAGGGTTCCCAGTTTGAAGGTCGACGGCCAGGCTGCAAAGCCTGCGAGGCAGGTTTTGGAGCACTTTGAGAGATTCTCTGGTTTGCCGAAAAGCGGGTAGCTCTATTAAAGCAAAGACTATCAATATCCCATCTCAGCTGTACGATTCAATACGGTCACTGGTGTGAGGACACTTGGGAAAATATTTTAGTACAAGGTCAATTGGTCATATCTCATTTGAGGAGCCAATGACTCCACGAATTGTGGCTAGTGTTACATTCATTGATGCCCCCCTGCTACCCTTGTAGACATCTCTTTAATCATCAATCCCTAACGCAAGGAGACTGTTCATGTCTCGTAATGATGCCATCTCAGACGCCATTGTCAATCCTAATGTGCCAACTTCCAGCAAAGATGTCGGGTGCTTATGTTGTTTCAAATGTGTGGGCGTGGGGCATATGTGTGTCCCTTCTGGGGAGCTTGAGAAATACTACATTTTACTTGTGGTCCTTCTCGTCCACAGAGCTGCCGGCGCTCGAGGAGCTCTCGGTCTTGGTGAGGGTGTCGTCATCCTCATGCTCAGGGCCATGGATGCTCTCCTCGAAGACGGGCTCGGGCTCATTGACCTCAAACTTCGTCTTGAAGTCGTGGAGGTGGTTCGAGTAGCCGCTGCTGTTGGAGCGGCGACGAGCGTTGGTGAAGGCGAACTCCTCGTCGACTACCTCGGTACCGAGACCACCCCTGGGAGATGGTGAGCTTCCAATCCCGGATGGCGGCGTTGAGATGAGAACAGGGTATGAAGGAGAACTTACCAGTTGCCACGGCCGCCGCCATTCTTCTTGGTCTTCTTGGGGTCAACACCGTCGAAGCCGTTCTTGGCGAAGAACTTGGGAAGGTTGTCCTGGGGGAGAACTGTACCCTCGGCCAGGCCGGCGTGGTCCTTCTCGTTGTACTTGTGAGATCGAGTCACTACGAGGGTGATGGCCCGTCAGCAACCAGTGTACTTGTTTACTCTAAGAGGGTAGGTAGCATGAATGGTGTCAGGCAGATGATTCCGTTGTGATCCCATTGCCGCCATGGCGACGTAGTGTTTGCAGATAATAGTAGGCCCATCTACAAGATGTAGACATCGAAGTCCGCCTAGCTGCTAGATGGGATATACCAAGGAGGGATTCATAGTGATAGGGAGAGGCAGGTGGTCAGACGAGCCAAAGGTCACGTCAGAGGGCAATCATGCGGGGTTTGGGGCCAGTCGAGAAGACAGTAATACAGCCAAAGAGTACTTACTGGTGAAGATTGGAGTGAAGTAGTGGTGATGGTGTGTTAGGTTGTTTCGATGAAGATTGCAATCCTGAAGACCTGATGACGGTTTGAAGATTGGGTTGGATGAAAGCTGGTGATGGATGTAAGACGGGTTGGAAGTTGGAGGGTGGTTGAAGATGGGAGAAGATAGAGTAGTGGTAGGTGGTTGCTTTGTTTGGGGTTGTTGACGGGGATGGAGCGGATGAAGTTGGAGCTGGAGCTGGAGGCGGGGGTGCCGGATGCCGTTTCCCTTGAAGCTTGGGTAGCTGGGAGTTGAGGGGTCAAGTTGGGATTGAGATGATAATTACTTCCAGTGGGTAGTATTATAATCAATCAATTGGGTCAATTGGGATTACAGGGCACAGGTAGTGTCTCCCTTTTTATGTTCTTACTGAAGATGCTTGTTTGGTGTTGGGGGAGATGGAGGATGGGAAGGAAAGTAAAGCGTGCTGCAATTGGGTTGAAGGAAGCTGCTCTTTTTATTCACTAGAAGAGGAAGTCAATCGCATTGGAAGACTGGACGAGAGATCCCGCTGCCGGCAGTCAGATGCTCAGTGCCCCCCCAACAAGTTGAGGTGATTTGACTTAGTGAAGATGTGACTCTCCTCTGTCGGAACATGGATGGCTCTGGAAGAACAGGTACGGCCCAGCTACAAAACCCAATGGGTGGTGGTGGTTTGCGATGGCTCAATTGGATGGAGCAGCAGCAGGCCAAGCATCGGGGTCCTGGTCGCGTGACCTCAGGCAACTCCCCACGCGATCATCAGATGATGGCTCTATTGCTCCTTACCTAGAGATTGCGTGCGACGACTGCTAAAGTAGCCGCGACATTTAACGGCGCCGCCTCCGTAATGACCACTCCGGAAAACCCCATTACCCCAGCCTGCTAGCGGGCTGCCAGTGAGTAATGTACGCGGCGGTAGCGGTACAACTGCCAACCGGAATGCCATGTTGTAAGTTTGTCTTGCCATGGCAGCAGAAAGCGGGCAAGCACCTAGAAGCTCGTACGTAAACCTTCTAACCTTGAAGCGCCTGCTACGTAAACGGAGCGCACAGGGAGGGATCTAGTTGTTACTGATGATCACGCACGCACGCACATTGCTGTCTCTGCCTCTGCCTCTGCCTCTACACAACATACATGCTGCAGCATAGACGTGGTATTCGCGATTTGCATACATGTAGGTAGGTAGTGGTGGTCTTACATCAATTGCTGATACGCTGCGGGCCTGTTTCCATCATACCTACCTGTAACCTACCTACCTGATCGACCTCCTTGAATGCAATGCTAACCTACATGTAGCCAATGGGTCCCTTGCAGTCCTGGTCGTGAGGTAAGTAGCAAATGCGCCAATTATTGTTTGTTTTTGCTGTATGGTACGATTCTTCCCAGCCGTGCAGTCATAAAGCACGAATGGCAAGAACGTTGGTGGGCGAAGAGAAGAAAAAGCAAAACAAATTGAACGTCAATACAGTCTGACAATCAATTGCGGCCGGCTGCACGTTTATGTCACAGGTCTCCATCCGCCTCCGCGAGCGGCCCCCTAACCTCTTTAGAATTAGGGGCCTGCACCCTTGATGCGGGGAAGAACCCACTTCTCCTGCTGGGAGCCTGGGACGCTACTCCCCTTTTTCCCTGCCTTTCCAATTGATGTTCCGGCCTGCAGACCTATTGGCAGACACAGTTGCTTCCCGTTGACGACTTGTTTCTCCAGTTTGTCGTCAATCTGGCCCGCAACCTGTATTCGATCAAGGGAATGACTCGTTGCACTCAGCTTGATTCGTCGGTCCTCTTGATCTGGTAACAAATCTGGAAATCTCTAGTAGTCTCTTTGAAGTGAAGAGCCAGCCAGACATTCCAATCCGGTTTCGTACGATTCTACATACCTACTACTACCAGCTACGCGAAGAAAAGGGTCCATCCCCGGCCTTTTTCAGCTGGACCTTGTTCCTCGCCGCGGCTGACAGATGCCTTGCTCCGCGGCGTGCTGAAGTCAGGGGTGCAGCCACTGTCCGACTGTCCAGGCAAAATGGTCTCCACTCTCGAGAGAGGTCTGGACTCTGGGCAAAGCATGCAAAGGCATGGAAATCGAGTCACTGTGCCGTGCCATGTGACCAACTACCTAAGGCTGTGACCACTTCTTCCGACTTCTTCTTGACTGGTGTTTCTTCTACATATGATCGATACTGACGGGGCAGATGAGCTGGCAAGGGCATGTACACTATTGATTGCGGTGATCTACAGCGTTGTCGCTAGAGGGGAGGACCAACCCGCCTAATAATCGACGGTTCCCATACTTCAGCGTGGAGGCCCGACGTCACCCAGCCTGCCACCCCACGGCCGCCGCTATCGGATCTGATAACGGCAGTGGAGGGCACCCCGGAGATGCTTTGCGACCTTATCGAAAATTTGTTCGCATCGCCGCCCGAAAGACGAGTGACTAATCCAGCATCTCCGCTTCTGAAATACTGCCCATAATCATTGAACGGGCATTTGTAAGCCGCCTGATGCCATATTACCAGCAAACTCAGAAACCATCCATCCGCTGCCTTACTCGTGCATGCCGTTTTGCGCATTGAATCCATCCCCATTTTGCAGTCAACTGATTTCCAACTTGTTTGTCGCTCGTACGACAACTTAAGAGCCTCGCATAAACCACCCCTCACTCACCTCATCAACCGCCCATTTCTGGCCCCACCCCTGCCGAATTATCTAGATCTTCAAGAGATCACGAGGACAAAAAACGAAACAACCCGCGGTAAATTCCCTCAACCGATTACGACGACGCCCTCGCGCACCACTGTACCATACGCCGACATGTCGCCCGCGGCGGTCACGATCGACAACACCGACGATTTCGTCACCCCCTCGGCGGCGGCGCAAGGAGGAGAAGCCTCCCCCGCCCGCACTCTGCTGCTCGCCCCGCCATCGATCGCGAGCCACGAAGAGAAGCTACGAGATGTCCTCGCTGCCCACGAGCGATCTACCACCGACCTGCAGATGCTTGACCGCCTCTCCGCAGGCCTTGTTTCCCTCCCGGATGACACCTACGACCTGATCCTGGTCTTGACAGACGCCGATGGCTTTCGGATCGAGTCTTCGCTTCTCCTCAACCGCGACGTCTTCAGCAAGATCGTACCGGCGTTGAAGGTGGGAGGCAAGGTCCAGGCACAAGACGGCTCTTTTGGTCCCGACAGCAAAGGTCCGGATTCGCGCGAAGCCGTCCTCGCTGGCCTCGTTGCGACCGACAATGGCTTCTTGAAGGCGGATGACGCCGAGGCGGCGGTACCGCTGAAGCTCGGGTTTGGAAAGAACAAGAAGAGGAGCTCAGCTGGTCCTGCCGTTGAGAGTGTCACAATACATCAAGCCAGGGGTGCCAATGAAACGCTGGACATGAAGCCGCCTGCAGCGAAGCCAGCCGGCGTGGGTTTCGTCGACCTCAGTGACGATTTCGACTTCCCGGAGGATGATGGCGACTTGATTGACGAGGATACATTGTTGACAGAAGAGGACCTCCAGAAGCCTCTTGAAATTCGTGAGTACATCGTCGTACAGGAACCGCGTGAACCTACTGACATCAGTGTAGCTACGGAGTGCGTACCCAAGGTGGGAAAGCGGCGCCGGGCGTGCAAGGACTGCACCTGCGGTCTTGCAGAGAGGCTGGCCCAAGAGGATGATAAGAAGCGAGCGGAAGCCGACTCCAAGCTCCAGTCCTTGAAGCTCGGAGCAGATGACCTGACCGAGGTGGATTTCACCGTCAAGGGCAAGGTCGGCTCTTGTGGCAACTGCTCCCTCGGCGATGCCTTCAGGTGCGACGGGTGTCCGTATATCGGCATGCCAGCCTTTAAGCCGGGAGAGGAAGTTCGACTGTTGAACAACGATGTTCAGCTATGATAGGAGGGATCAAGGCATCGATAGGCGTTAGGTACTAAAACAGGTCACGGTCATAGATTTGGATAGAGGCTCAGCTTTCCGGCCCTATCATTGCTGTGCACGCAGTCCAGTATAAACTGCAGTGTACATTGATATCCACAACAATACAATATCGAACATGGGTCTCAAAAGATTCAATTGCAGAACCCTCGCACCTTGGAAAATCACCTTCCCTCTTTTTTCCCACAGGTCACCATCGTCAATTGGGGCTGACCTCTTTCAGCTTGAGGACCAGGAGTTGGGGACTCCCATCACTGACCAACTGATGCCCGCCATGAGGACCCTCATGTATATGTCCATCCGCCTGACGGATGCCGAACAACGTGACAATACAGGCGAGCGTGAGACATTGGGCATATTTAGAGCGTTGGCTGAATGCCGATGTTTAGTGCTTCCATCACCACACCCCATCATGTTATACTGCGACCATGCAAATTTATTGCGGACGTTCAATGTGGACATAACGGTGTCTATATTCGTTTCTACTAACAAGAATATGAGAAGATGTAATTTCAAAACGGGCCAGTTTTGCCAAGAAAGAATCGAAACGTGATTTCAGGACGGGCAAGTTTGCCAAGAAAGAATCGAAATAGAATATCACTCTACTGCTTCATCTGGACCTTACGCTACGGACACGGTCCATCCTTAGAATCGAATGTGTTCTCAAGGCAAGCCGCGGGCCGTCCCCTTTGAACTGGAAGAGAGAAAACGATCGTTAGCCAGACTAATTGCCAGAAATAGGATGTCTGTGTTTGGATACACGGAAAAGACTTACAACAGAAGATAACCTTGTCGCTTTCGGTCCGGTCGAGGTACAGCGGGTAGTTCGCGCCGTACTTGGCGCTGGTGTACAGTATGTAGTTCCACGACCAGCCCATCCCGTTGTCCCCGCCGCAGGCGTAGTCGTCGACGCCGCTGCAGTCCTTGTCCCACAGCTTGCACTTGATCTCGGCGCGGCAGACTTCGACGCCGTCCTCCTCTACGGTGGCCGTCACCTCGGTCCCGGTAAGGGCGCCGGTTTTGGCGTAGATGTGGGCTTTCTGGTAATAGGGAGCAAAACGTTAGTGTATGTTTCAACAATCGTACGAACAGGACAATAGGGGGAGAAAGGAGAATAGGGTTAAGCCAAGGTATTTCTTACAAGGCAAGGGACTCTGTCGATCTTGGCGCATGCGCCCGGGGCGCAGAAGCGGATGTATTCGCATCGGCCATTGGCCACTCCACCACAATTCTCTTGTCGAGGGAAGAGCAGGCTGGTGCTATTGTGGTTGATGCTGCTCCTCTGGAGCTCCTGCCTCATGGCCGGCATCGCGGCCCAACTAGAACCCAGCTCAGATGCTGCTGCTGCTGCTGCTGCTGTTTGTTGTGAGGCTGGCGGCGGCGACGACGGCGGTGACAGCGGGCTCTCTGGCCCCGCGTCCGGCGCCGGCTCAGGCTCCGGGACTGGCAACGGGGATCGCACGGTGACGAAACCAGCGGTCGGGGTGGGCGTCGCCGGCGCGAACCCGTTCGGCAAGGCGACGGTGGGCGCGAGGCCGGCGGCCGTCACCTCGGGGCACCTGGTGCCGATGCTCGTGCTCAGGCAGATGGAGAACTCGCCGGTGCAGACGGGCGTGCCCGTGGCCGACCAGGTCGGGTTGCAGGGCGGCGTGGGCACGCAGAGGTCCTGGGTCACACAGGCGGACCGGCCCCCGAGCCGTTGCATACGGTCGAGCGGGTGTACGTCTTACACTCGCTCCCGGTGTAGGGCGATCCAGACGTGAGGGTCGGCATGTCGGTCCGGCCGGTCGTAGTGGCCGTTGGCCTGGACGTCGGCACATCTGTCCGGCCTGTCGTCGCCTGGTGGTTCGGGTCCTTGGGGTCGTAGTAGTCTGGCGGGAACCCCGTGGGGGTGGGTACGCAGTAGTACCCTCGGCAGAGCGTCCCGCAGCCGGACGTGCAGGTGGGCGATGGGGATCCCGGTCGGTACGTGATGGGGTCCCCTATCGTGTCGTCACCGCCGCCGCCGCCTCCACCAGGTAACCCACATGAGCCGCCATCATCACCACCGTCCTGGCGCTTCTTCAGTGGACAAGCCCCGCCCGGCTGCAGGTTCGAAAGACTCCCTGTTGGGCACGCTTTATTTTCGTCCGGGTTCACAAGGCAATCCTGTTGATTGTATTGGCCTGTCCAGATAAATGGCACCTTTTGTTTGGGCGGAAAGTCCCCTAGTCCGGCGCCGATTCCGACCTTTCTCATGTTGGCTCGCAAAGGCCTTTGCATAAACGCCAAGAGTTTCTTGACGTTCGCAGGATCTTCTAGCTCGCTTGCCCAATTACCCTTTTTGTTTGGGAGTCCACGCCAGTACGCGACGAGCGCGGAGACCATGGGAGCCGCTGGAAGCAATACCAGTCAGTTGTTTTCGACCAACGCACGACGGTTTCTTTCAAGCTTTATGTTAGGTCCGCACTTACCAAGTGAGTTTCCGTTGGCCTGCGCGATTCCACCATTCACTTCGGCGGCATACGTCTGCCATCCCGGCGCCATGATCAGCCAGCTTGCGTAGGGGCTGGCGGGCGAAACACGGCCCCACGCTTCGATGCCGCCCACGACGATGAGGTTGTCGATTCTCTCAGTGTTTTCGGGATCCGGATCTCCGAACCTGCTCGGCCAGCCATCCAGTCTGTCTCTTATGCCGGCGATCTGGTAGAAGTTATGCGCGGCACAGACTATAACCACGCCCCGGCTATCGAGCTCCTTGAGGATTTTGTCTGGGCAAGGGAGTGTCAGCCAGTTTCTCGACAGGTTAAAGACCACCAGTGGGTATTTTGGTTCGACCAGACAGACTTACAGAGCATAGCCCAGTGAGCTTCCCTCATGAACTTGGCGTGGGAGTTGATATCATTTACCCAACCAAAAGACATGTTGATGATAGACTTTCCTCTTCCGGCGGCGCCCTTCCTATCCACGTCTTCTAGGACTCTTATAAGGAGTTGTAGCGTCAGTGGTTGCTTTCCTACACGTTATATCATCTGGTATGACTTTACCTAACCAAACTCTGTAGGTATCTTTCTAGAATCAGGTTGTTCTTGTCTGGGGGATCGGCGTTCTCGTTGCCCACGACGATGATATTGGCCTTTTTCGCAAGACCGAGCTGCGTTTCAGGGGGAGGGAATATTAGCTGTCCGCTCGAAGCCCGGGTATGCGGCCGTACTAGGGCAACAACTTACCTGTGCGCCAAAGGCCAAGCTCACAACGTTGGTGCCGTGCGGTATCAGGGGTCTGCCTCTGTGAGCTGCCGATCCGTAATCGAATGGAGCAAACGTATCAGGCGGCGGCCGATTAAAACGCTTATCGTCCATGCCCACGGCGATCTGTGGAGCGAATTCCTGTCACCCAATATTATCAGCATAAACGCCTAGGAGAATGTTTACCTTATTGTAATGGTCGTTCTGTCTATTACAGATGGAGCCACTGGCGTAAACGGTGTAACCCAAGGAGCCTTGTCCATACTGCTGGGATTAGGCCATAGACTCACCGAGTGTCCGTCCTCAATCCCATCTTCGATGAAATAAATCGTCTGTCCAGTGCCGAACGAGTCATCTGCGCCGTAAAGGAACTCACCACCCCCGGCATAATCGTCCCAAAGTTCTCCAGGAGGCACGGAAATCTGAGAGAGCGCGTAGTAGTCGTCCAGCTGGACATCAATCGGGTCTCGTCGACCGAGCTTCGCGGGTTTCCGCGGCCGTGGCGTTTCATCGATGGTGACATTCCTCATAACAGTGCCACCGAGATTTGTAATAGCCCGCCGTTGCTATAGATAGTCAGTTCTGTCAGCTAATAGATAAGCCGCGACGAGATGTAGGAGGGCCAAGTCCCAAAGGGAATAAGGGGCTCACAGGATTTGAGTTGTCGCGTCCGTCGTAGCGGTCCACGTTCCACCTGTACTGTCCATATGCGTCGTTCACCAACCTGGTCCCGTCCGCGTGGCGCTCACGCGTAATTTGCTCGATATGGCATTCCTGCATGTTGGTGATGAAGAAGAAGGCGGTGAAACCGGCGGCCGTGATCTGCCTCGCTCTAGTCGCGTAGCCGAATCGCTGGAGGAACGCGACGATGCCGTCCACCCGACGGGGGTTAGCGGGATAGAGGATGGCATGGTCCAGGCCGTTGGCCGGAGGAGCCCTGCGCTGGATCTTCTCGTCCCGGCGGTCGGGGCCCTCCGTGGCCGTGGTGACGGGGGCGGTGGCGGCAGCCGTTCGTGGCGCCAAATCGATCGTGCATGCATCGACATTCGATGTGGTCGTGGCGCCCTCGTCGTCCTCGACGTTGCATCCCACAATGGTGGTGCATCTCTCGGGTGTGGCCGTGGCCGTGGTCTTGGACGTTCCGTCGGAGACGGTCACGCCAAAGCTTGTCGTAGTGCTGCAGAGCTCGGCTGTCTGCGTTTCGCAGTCGGTTGGCTGCTCCTTGGGGTATGTAACTTCACCATTGGAGCCAATCCTAGAGAGTAACTGTAGTCAGTACGAAGGAAATATACTATAAAACGAATTTCAGGTTCGCAAAAATCACGATAAAACAGATTTGATGTTTCGGGCACCAAATAAAAATATCGAAGAAACTATGACTCGATTTACCCCGTAGATAGGAAAAAGAGAATAGTATACGCACGTTACACGGGGCCAAGGACCAGGTAGTTTCCCTTTGATCAAAAACCCGCCTGGGACCTTGATGTTTGGAGGAGGACCCCTATACCTTATTAGCTTCACGATACTGACGGCATGGGGAACCGACAAGCGGCACTTACGGAGGAAGGATTCCCCTGGGGTATTTCCATCGCCAGCCTCCAATCTTCACATCGCCCCAGTTGATGCAAATCTGTGACGTAGTCAGCGCTGGGATCCTCCTCCACCCACTGAATGATATGTCGATAGAGTCGGCGGCAATGTGGTTACAGCGGCATTGAAAGGGGGAAATGCAGAGATCGCTTACCCAGAAGAACCACAGTTTACATGTGGTAGTAGTATCGTCGTCGTCATCTTCACCATCCTCCTCGACCCATTCAAGCTCCCCTTCCGGCCAACTCGTATACGTCGGCAGCGCCTCGGTGGTGGTGCCGGTCCAGCGCGTGCATCCCAGCTCGAAGTCGACCGTCGTGTCGGCATCAATGGTGACCGTCTTAGTCGCGGGACAGCCCCAGTCGAGCGTGGTCGGGCCGCTGCAGTCTTGGAGCGTGATGACGGCGTCTTGTTCGGGGATGTAGAAGGTGCTGGGAGGACACAAGAGGTAGTGAGGCGGCTTCGTGTAGGTTGATGCGGGAACGGAAATGGGTGGGCCCCCGGAGGTCGTCGTCCCCCCTGGAGGTCCCGTAGTCGGCCCAGTGGTTGGCCCGGTAGTCGGACCGCCGCTTGTACCGTCCGGCGGCCAGTCATTGATGGCCGGCCACGGTGGTAGCGTAAGGGTTCTAGTCAATGTTTGACCATCCTGGTCGGTGACGACAACGGTTTGTGGCGGGAGGATGACGCTGGGCTCAATGTTGAAGGTGCTGCCGCTCGTCGCGCTTCGGGTAACGTCCACGTTGGACACCGGGATGCGGTCCGTCGTGATGGGCGCCACCGTAATGGTGATGGTAGTGGTGGTTACCACGAACGAATCGCCCGAGCTGACGCCAACCTCGAGTGATGTGGTGTAGGGCTCTACCGTGATGGTAGTGGGCTCGCTCAGGGGCGTTGGCGCAATGACGAAAACACAGGGGGCCGACGGACACTGGGCAGTGTGGCCAGTATAGACCTCGGTACCGATGAAGACTACATCGCCACCGTCACTGTCAGGCTCGCCGTCGATCGGGAGCCACACGCTCACTTCGGTCGTATATCCCCGTTGGTTGTCGTCTGTCTGGTTGATGAAGTTCCCCTCCCCTGTTGCAATCTCCTCGACTGCCTTGGAGAAGATATTGAAAAGAGCCACGTCCTTGGATCCCTTGACTTCCATGACCTGTTGCTGACAGTCCTCTGGGCCCAGGCACTGTTGATCATAGTTGGAGAACCAGGAGTACAGTCCGACACTGTGCAAGAAGACACTCTCAGAGTCCAGGACGCGGAGGCCCCAGGCCTCCCTACACGAGTCGGTAGTACAATCAGCCCAGTCGGGGTCTCCAGGAAACAAGCCAAGGGAAGAGTTGAAGGGCGTTGGTGACACCGGTTCGGGTTGGAAGTAAGGCGATTCTGTCTGAATGTGACCAAGATAGACATTCTTGGCCTTGTACGTCTGATACTGGTAGAAGATGACATGCTCCGAGCCGGACCCGTAGATCCAGGTTGGCCCCTCGGACTCGATCAGTATGCCTCGGGCTGCGTAGAGACTGATCTGGGAAGCCGAAGAGTCGACCTCCCAGTACAGACTCATGTCGTTGTCGTGGTCGGCCACCCAGGTCCACATGTTCTCGAAGTAGCCCGATGCCTTCTTGGTTATATGGAGGAGCATGGTGGCGCAGATGCATGCCTCGTTGTATCCGAGCTTGGGGCAGTTGGCCACGTCCAGGTCGGTTCCAATACCTCCACCGACTCGGATGTGCGAGTCCCATAGGGCAGCTGACCCCTGAGACGACTCGTGGATGTTCCACTCCATCATGATAACGCCGGCCGTGCTGCCCTTGACGGTAAACATCATATCGACGATTTCCATGGTGCCGACGTCTCCCTCTTCGCCTACACGCACAGCTACCTTGGGATTCTCCATGTCTTGGAAGTAGCTGCCGGTGGCCTGGATTTGAGACCAACTGGTACCCTGCACCTTGGAGCCGTTCGGGATGGTGACGGTGCCTTGGATGGTGTAGATGCCGGCCGGGAAGTAAGCCACCAGGCCGGAAGAGGCGGCTTGCTGGAGGAACGAGTTGATAGCAGCCGTGTTGTCGCCACTGGCATCGTTGACACAGCCATGCTCGGTAGCAATCAGGAAGCTGGACGCGGGGAGGTTCTCATATTGTGGCCGGATCCGGGTGAAGAGCTTTCCGTCCCCATCTGTCATGACACTTGGCTTCGAGGGAGCACCCTGCACTGGGCCCGTTTCATACTTGCCATCGCCGCCTTCGTAGCGTCGACCATGAGCCCAGAGGTCCACCGTCGGACTGCCGCTCAGGAGAACCTCTCCGCTGTCGGTCTGGACGGCAGACCCCACGCCGCTGAACACGGTGTTATCGATGACAATGTTCGGGGCCGACGTCTCATTCCCGCTGGTCAAGATGCCGATGGGAACACCGCTGATGGTAGAATCAATGAGGGAGATGGACCCGATGCCCTGGCCATCAATACCTCCCCGCCCGCTGATGTTGAAGGCGATGCTGCCGCCGTCCACCTGGATCTTGTGCCAGTTGAACCCCCAGTCCCACACCATCTGCACCGCCGTAATGCAGTTGCTGAACTTGAGACTGGTGGCGGTATACTGCTGGGAGCCGACACGCCATCCGATGGCGCCGCCCTCAAACTCGAGGTCCGAGACGAAACCACCGGATCCGTTTTCGGTAAAGATGCCCACATGCGTAACATCGCCGCCGTCTGTAGAAGCGGTGGGCATCCGGAAAAGGAGGTTCTGTAGAGTACAGGCTTGGGACACTTGCCAGTGGATGCCCGTGGGAACTAGTTTCTGGTCGTGCTCATCCGTGGCCGATGGCATCTCCGTCAGGTCGAAGACGAAGTTTCGGATCTGACGGAAGAACTGGTTTTGATTGATGTACCTTGTTCAACCAATGATCAGTATCTTACGGAGTTGACCAACTTGGAGCCGAGCGTCACTTACCAGTTGACCCCTCTCCCATCGGGCTGGGCCATATTGGGAACGTATGGATCTACATCCATCAAAGCAATGCCCGTGAACTCATCACAGCCCTTGATAATTGGACGGTCGTTTGGGTCGCCGACAAACTGGGTGTAGTAGTACTGAATAATAGGGGTGCAGATCTTATAGGTTCCAGGCTATTGATGGGTTAGACTATGCGAACAGTACGACCACGATAAAGTCGTCGAGCTTACCGGGAAGTAGATGAGGGCTCCTTTGACGAAGGTGTTACCACACTCCTCACCACAGCGGTCCCCGTCGATTATGGCGGCGTTGATAGCCTCTTCCGTATTGGTCGCGCCGGTGTTGTCGGCGCCGTAGTCGGCGACAACATCCCGGTAGAACACATAACCATCGCCAGCATGAGGTGCCTAAGAAATGACGTGATCAGCTTTAAAGAATGGCTAGAATTGAACACCATCGAGTGAAGAGTATGAAATGAACAACATAAAATAAACACTATAAAATAAACAACATAAAATAAACAGTATAGAGTAAACAGCTACAAACCTTTCCCAGTGGCCCGAGTTGAGTCAACCAGAACCCTCCGCCCTGACGAGCTTGCAGCGTCGCGTTAGAGACTGACGAAGAGGAGTTTGGCATAATCCCAGCCGACTTCCTCCCCTTCAACTTCTCCATGTACTTCTCAAAGCTCCCAGACTGCTGCCATACAGGACCATTGTATTCGCCTAAGCGGTTAGCCTACGTATGATGAAAATAGGGGGGTGGGTATAATCTTTTTGATCTGTGGTACCATTTATAGGTGCAACGCCCCTTTTATTCCCCGTGTTGTCCACCATGTAAGAGGGACTTTCTGGGGGCGGTTTCTGGAATACTCGTGGAAACGACTCGATATCTGATGCCGCTTGGATCTTTGCCCATTGTGTTGAATCGACACAACCAGCCAAGGTTGGAAGCAGAGCTGCGAGCCATAATGGCTGCTGCAATATAGCTCTCATATTCGCAAAATAGTATAGCTCACGCAGCAATATAGATGCGAATAAATGGCCCTTGATAGAGTTTCAGTAAAATTGCGATTTTTATAACGCGTCTATCAGAAGACTATAAGACACTCCGTTGCCGCCAAGAGTCTCTACAGACTCGGGTTCAGCTGTTTCCAACTCGCGAGCCCGGCGAGACTGAATACTGGAGATGCTCCGTTCGGACTCGGAAGCGACGGCTCGCTCATAGAGTGAATTTGCACCATGGCATGACCCAACGCCATCGTTTGTCAAAGATGAGCGGCACAGCTTGCACGCGTGATGCTTCACACATACGTTCGGGGGAAGTCATCTCACTGCCAAGAAGAGAATAATATAAAATTTTGCAGTTGGTTCTAGGTTGGCATGCACGAAGCAATATTTCGGCGAAACTTGGTGGCCGAGACTGTGGTTCTATAAAAGATCGTGGGTTGATATTTTAGGCAGAAATCGAATCCATGTTCTCTGCAGCGGCGATGTTTGACAGACAAGGCAAAAGGGTTCCGCTGAGCTTCTGGCCGGTGCGCCTTGGCGGCCAGAAATCGGCTGTCCTGCTGCATCGGGAAGATGTCAGCTGACACAGGATCTACATCCCAGTCGAGCAGCTGGGCAGTTGGTTGTATGTTCTTAGCAAATAATCCACCGAGATGGCCTAGACAGGAGTCAACCTTTGGTTACAACGGCGGTGGACTGAGAATGCGACCACTGAAGTCGCATGCAGCAACGGGCAACGCAATGAGAGGCGTGGCATGTTGAACAGTGTATGTCCCACAGCGGGTGCGAAGATAAAAGGGATGATGCATCGGCCGTGTTGAGAAGGGAAGATATGGAAGAGCTCATCAGGACATTCACACACAAGCAAGCCTCCAGCGAAACGTACATCACATCACTACTTGGTCCCTCATCTCTGTTATACATCAGCATCCCGCCCTCTCTCAACGCCTCTCCAAAATGCATACCTCCCAAGCCATTCTCGCCACCCTGTCCCTCCTCAGCGGCACAGCCGTCGCCGGCGTCATGCGCCCCATGACGTGCTTCTTCCCCGAGCCCGCGGAGCGCATCTGCTACGACGAGGCCGACGGCGGCACGCCGCAGAACCTGAACTTGAAGGAGGTCGACTTCATCGCGCGGTACCTGCGCAGCTACCAGGATCAGGCCGTCAAGCAGGGGCAGTCGCCCTTCTTCAAGATGCCCGTCGCCGACGCCGACAACTGCGGCGAGTGGCAGGTCACCACCAAGGGCGGCACCTGGGCGCTGGCGAAGCTGGTCGGCGACGACAGCGCCGCCGTCACCTTCCGCGACATCGCCAACACCATCGACGGCGCCGCCGAGGGCAGCGCCGACGAGGCCCTGCTCGGTTGTGGCACCGCGGGCGGGCAGATGGGCGTCGCGGTCAACGCGACCGACCCGCTCTACGAGTCGGCCGAGTTCGTCGACGGGGGGTTCACGAACCAGGGCATTGTCATCAAGTTGGTGCACAGCCCTTGATAGGGGGATACGACGGGAGCGACCATCGAGAGCACTTCCCGGTGCGTTTGCTTACCGTAGGGAGGGCATGTTCAAAGATGCCGGGCCTCCACTGTCGTAACGTCAGTATTAGCTTAGGCACAATGTTGGCTTCCGTAGATCGATCTGAATTTGAGTCATTATTGAATCGCAAACGTATTGTGAAACTGGACTCCGAGCCTCATGGTAAAATTACCAGCTGCACTTGCTCAATCCCACACTTCTGCCACCCAGCCCGTATTGAACTGCCCCTCGCTTGCCTTGACAAGATCAAGGCGCCCCTCATCCCAGAAAACGAAGCCTAGCCATCGCCACCGAGCAACCTTTTCCATGACATCCATTCGCCTCCTTAAAGTTGCTGCGTCGGGCGCGCACCGCGGAAGGTCCTCGCCCCAGCGGCGGCAATCGAGGCCTTGCAGAGCATCGACCCAGCCAAAGGGCGGCTCACCGGCCGAAGTGCCAGCGACGAGGGGCGCCATCGCGTCTTCGCGCAGGTACAGCGCGTCCCTGACCTTGATGGCCTCTTCCTGCTTCTCCTGGCGAACCAGGAAGCTATGGGGCGCGTCGTCCCCCAGCGGCTCGAGGCGCTTCGTATTGGGAAAGTGCTCGCCTGCGGTGAGGACAGTGAACAAACACCGAGTCTTCCCCGGCTTGTCCGCTTCGCCTTGCAAGTACGTCCGCATCTTCTGCATCAATTCCGCGTCGATGGCGGCGGCCGACAGGATCTTGCGCCGGAGCAGGCCCATGTCGAGGACGTTGTAGAAATACTCGCCCTCGCCCTCGTACACGGGCACGGCTTTGTGGGTCAATAGTCTCCGCTCGGGCCGCGGCGTGCACGCGGCATAGGCGCGTTGGACGGAGAAGACGAAGGCGTGGGCCGTCGAGACCTGCTCCATCTCCCAGCTGGCGAAGAGGCCGAAGAAGCGGCTGTGTATCGACACGTCGGCGCAGTGGCGGCGGTCTGGTTCAGGGTGGATGCGCGCGAACACCTGGTAGCGGACCAAGGCCTGCGAGACGCGCTGGCGCTCGTCGTGGCTCAAGGGCGCTGCGATGGCGGCCGGTTGTTGTCCCCCGAGGGCTTCGAGGACAGGGAGCCGGGTCGCGGCATAGAAGTCCACGAAGAACTGGACTGTGCGCTGAAACTGGATGATGCCTATGACCTGGTCCTCGGTGATGCCCACGGTCGCCTTTCTGCCGGGCAGAAGGTCCTGGTACCGTTGGACTGCTTCGAGCGCCTCGTCGCAGTAAGATTCCGTGTACCAATTAAGCGGCGGCGTCAGGGACAAGGCAGCGTAATCCCGAATAACAGGACCCTCATGTCTGGAACATATTTCTAGCAGGATGGCGGTTTTGATTTCAGGAACACTCCATACAGCAAAGGTGAAGCCCGGATAAACGCATGGAGATCAGCCAAAGAGCCAGATGCAGAAAGAAGCGCTACCAGGATATCGACAGGCAAAGAGTGTAAATGGCTTGCGGCTGTGATGGAAGACATCGTATTGGCATCCAGTTGAACAATTGATTGTTACCGTTCAATGGGGTTTGATAGGCTAAGAGGTAGGAACACCAAACAGAGTAGTTTTTCTCATTATGTATTTTTGGAGGCGTGACTCACGCGTGGCGTGACGGTCAGCAACTGGGCGCATGTTGTTTAGGCCCCCAATGCCAACCTGGTTTCAACAACAGACCCCGCATCTCTTCTCTTGTAGATTCTGCAACCGGGATGGTCATTGAATCGTCACGTACTCTGCAGACATCGCAGAAGTTCCGAAGCCACCGGTGGTCGTCGTTGACGGAGGTAGTGCTACGGGGCTGCTCACGGAACCATGTTACGCCGTCACACAGCAATGGCAAGTATCGAGCGACGGGGTTTTGAAATTGCGTAACCAGATGGCAGCACCCAACCACGTCTGGCAAGGGTTTGGCCGGCCCCCAGGTCGGCTAGAGCGGCAATTACTCGACGAGTAACTATCGTCCGACGAAGGAGCGCCTGCAAGAACAGGTGAGCAGAAAATCCCTACGCTCGGATTCGCACGTTTGACTGTGCCACCTGACTGCATCAATGCAATGCTGTTGACTCGACTGTCGGGCACAGCAATAAAGGAATAGGAGTACATCGGTTGAGTAGGTAGGTATGTAGGATCTTGAACAGTCTCACGTCAGCTGGTCCCGGACTCGTGCATCCAGAAAAGAGCAGTGGTTCTCTATATCCAATATCAGGAGACTTGCTACATTGAGGCAGATCCAAGTCATTCTGGCAGTATAACCACTTTGGGAATCAACATTGTTGAACTGGTAGTGTACAAAGCTGAACCCTATACGCGAGAAACGGCCTAAATACTATCCAATCACGGCCTTTGGTTTGGTAGATCATCGTGCATAGTAGTCCCCCAAGGAAACCGCTTTCTAGAGCTCGTTGCCAGCAGCCCATCTTACATTCAAGACCTAGTGGCCCGCGATATTGGTTTCACTTTCCAGGGAGGGTTTATTTAACCCCTTCGCAAACTTCAACTGCCATACCTGAGTCCACCAGTGAGATAACAGAGAACTGACTACCATAGATTCTATATAAAAAGAGTCCTGTTATCTAAACAAAAGTAACCAAAAATTAAAAGAAAAAAGAAACTGAAACGGAACTACACAAGTCAGGCCGAAAAGGGGCAACACCGAATTACCTGCTAATTTGCATACGAAATTTCCACGCTCCTCGAACAATAATATCGTCACCCCGTGGCCCTTAATAATATATTCGCCACGGAGGCTTCTCCTCTAGACTTGGTCTTCCTTCGGATGTTGAAGCCTACTCGGATCAATGTTCGCCTTGACATTTCCAAGATTTCTATGCACTCCACCTCAACAGCCTAAAATCCATTCAAACTCATCTTGCATTCACGATACAAAATTTCCATATTGGCTTGTCACAACACGGGTTTGCAGGCCACTTCGCTGACACAACCACGTTCCAAGGCATCACCAAACTCTGAATATTAACTTGCTCACTCGGGAGCAAAGCATTTTTTTTCTTTTGTCTCCCATAGTTCATAACCCAATTTAACTTAAGTCTCCCTTGACCGGGCTGGTGTAGCCTAGTGGTAGTATTTTTGGTTATATGCTTAAAGGCAAGAGGGTTCGATTCCCTCTGCGGTCACTTTTCTTTTTTTGTTTCTTTATGGCCCCCTTTTTCCTTTTGACTTTTGCACCCCTTTGCGCCACCACTCTGACACACTGTACTCTTCACATATGGAATAGAACTATTTCTGACGGAATCACTCTTTTTTTTTTTTTTTTCTTTTGCATTGCCCCCTTGACTTTTTCCAGGACATTTCATCCTACAACGACAACACATTGGGCCTCCTTGATGCCTCCGAAGGACCACAACACAAGTATCTTCACAATCCACTTCTTGTAGTTTGAAATCTTAATTAGATTGAAGAGTACTATTAGAATCTAAGCCTCGTCGGAAGACACTTGGTCAAAGAAGACAAACGCCCGAATCTCTATACTCTGTCTCGGCTCCCCCTCGCCCTCCGCAAGCCCCGTGTCCTTGAATGCGCAGTGCGGCGTGCGGCGCGGCACGCCGGGCGCCGTGCACGAGTCGACCTGCTTGAACAGCAGGACGTCCTCGGGCGTCTGCCCGTCCATGAAGTACCAGCGGTGCTGCGTGTCGGCGCTAGAGGGCGGCCGGACCTCGACGGCCTCGGTCTTGTGGTCGGGGAACTGGACGGGCACGAAGACGAGGTCCGAGTCCGGCACCGACTGCGCGTCGCACACGGCCAGCGGGTCTCGCGTGATGGTCTGCACCGGCCGCCAGATGTTGATGATCATGTACCGCGGCTTCTGCAGCAGCTCCTCGGCCCGGTCCCCGAGCCAGCGCTGCGCCACGCCCTCGGCCGCCGAGAAGGACTGGTCCACGTGCACGCCGTAGAGAGGTCCGGCGGGGCCTTTGGGTGCCTCGCCCTCCACGGGGCTGTAGCGCTGGATATGTGTCATCATGTGGATGCTGGATGGCTTGGGCCTTTTTCATTACCTCTATAGTTAGCAGTGTCTCAAACCTCAAGTAAAGGAAAAGAAAGGGGGAAATGGCTCACAGTCCCTTCGTGTTTTCCAGAGCTTCTCGCAGCATCACTTCCAATTCCGGATAGTGCTCCCGCTTGACCAGCTCGGCGTCGTCGAAGCTCGTGAATTTGGACTTGTGCTTGACATACTGAAACCCTTGTTTGTCGAGGGTGAAGTCGCCCTCCCGCCCTCGGACATTTCTGATAGTCACTGGCGCTGCGATCTTTGGCTGACGCTTGGGTTTCTCCGGGCTATTGGTAAGATCAATATTCTGAGGACATGAGTTTCAGGAGAGGGGCCACCACATACCCTCCAATCACCATGGGGACCAAGGGCACACCGGGATCGTCAAAATAGTCGATCTTGGTGTGCACCGCCTCCCTTCGAGTCTGCTGTGGTACCGCCATTCTCGGATTTGGCGTTGGCGTCTGGACCGTATCGTGTATGAAAAGGACTAACAGCCAGCCTTTTCACATCTGCTATGTGTTGACTTTGACTTGTAGGTGGTATGATCAACACAATGGCACTATAGGGAACGGTGCTTACCCCAAGGTCCCGTATTAGAGTTAGCTTGGATCACTGAGATGTAGATCGTATTCTCGCCTGCTTTCTTTCTACTAGCTCATGTCCTCTAGCATTGATTCGATTATCAATGGAAACTCAATTACAAGGGATAACAGATGCGATTACCGGAGGATCGCTGGTATTGCCATGGCTTTGAGTTTATAATCGTGGGTCATACGGGGTTCTAGATGCACTCCATGACCGGAGTCTGGGGTCAATATGCACTCCACAAGGACAGGGGGCTATCTACCCCTGTCTTCGTTTTCGTTGTCACCTCGTCCGAGTCATGCATTGTGAGAGCCGCCAGAGATAACAGACCGACTCCCGAAGTATCAGGGGTCGCCTGGTACGAATCGTCCAAGTCCTTTTCTCGTCGATTGAGACAGAAAATCAATGTTCTGAAGTCTTTATCAGAGCAATCCATTTTTTGGACGATTCTCACTGTTTCGTATACCCTGACAAGGATTTCGATCAGTATCTCGTGGGTAGTAACAATTATTTACGCAAATTATGAAGGTTATGATGAAATATATATTATGCGGCTGTACTTGTACACTATCTATGCATTCTTTGGAGATACCACGCACCAATTCCCACAACCGCAGCGGCTGAGGTAGCTAGGATCAACATGGTCTTTTTGACTGCTGGGGCCAATACCATCTCGGCAGCCACATGGAACTCGGCCATTGAGTTCGACCGCGGATACGACTCTTCCGGGACCTCACAGTCTAGAAAATCACATATCTCGTCCCAGCCAAACCCCTCATCCAGATCCAGTACGAGGACACGCTCCCGCGGGACAAGTGATTGCACAGTTTTCATGCTGGATTTGATATGTTAGCAATCATAGAAGACAACGGGAGTGATTGGCTCGGTAATTGGCCACTTACTACTCGATGTAACTTTGTTCCAAAGCTCTTCGGAATCCGGGCTCGGACGGGTGCAGCCCATGGGACCACCGGAAGGTCATCAGGTGGAACATCCTCTCCAGCTCCCATACGAAGCCGTCACAGACCCGTGCCGCGGTCAGGGGCCACTCGTGGAGCTTTGCGTAGTAGCAGCCAAGCGAACCGGTCAGCGACTTGGCGAAGGATTCGGGGCTCCGTTGTGTGAGGATGAACTTGACGTTCGGGTCATCGACGTATGTCTGGATGCCACTTGTGCCCAGGTAGCACGGACTTTCGATCAAACACTTTTCAGAGCGGTCAGCTATCTCGTCCCAGGCGTGTCTTTTTGGTCCAACTTACATCGTAGTCTCCGAAGAGCTTGTCAAGTTCAGCCCTCGTGAAAGGACTGTCCGTGGAACTCGCCACCATCGCCTCCTCGAGCGCCTGCATCTGGCGGACGCCATGGGGAAGCAACTCGGAAATATGAAACGGCCGGTAGCCCAGAATCTTCAACGCGAGAAACACACCAAGTGTTCCGGTTCTTCAACATCAGTCAGCCCGGTGTGTCTTTGTGCATGTTGCGAGAGGGTGCATCATCACTCACCGGCTTGCACCCAGTCCCACAACCCGCATAGGGCGCAGCGGTGAGGGTTCTGGCAGTTTGTTCAGTGCAGTACGAGACATTTTCACAACCGATGCTCAACAATGTTCAATGGCTGGTCTTCCACATAGCAAGCAGCCTCTTCCTTTTGAGGAGGTGCAACCGACGACACTATACCGTGTTGAATATTGACATTATGTAACAATCTGTTGGACAGGCCAAATGCCCCTCAACGACCGCCGACCCCTGACCCTTGACCCCTGACTCGACCCCAGACCCGGCAAACGCACCCCTGGATTCCTGCTAGAGGACTCGCTCCGGCATATGCAGGGTATTATTAGTGGATCACATTCCGGAAAGAACCTTAAATCACCCTACTGTACATGTATCCAGTGATTGACACATTGTCTTGACTCATGTTTGGTGTCTCGTGGATGCTCTTTATCTGTCCTGGGAGACCTGGGTTATGATGGCGGTAAAGAATAGGTCAGGCAGGTCCAGACCGTTGCGACTGCCCTCGTTTATCGGCAATGCCCGTAGCAAGAGACGGTCACGCCGAGATGGGATGAACGCTGTGCAAGCGGCTCTCGGATGATGTTATCGCAGCCATATAGATGTGATGCTTAAAGGGGGGGTTTACAGAAGATATGCCCACGCTCCAAATACAGAGGAAGCATAGAGAAACCATGTCCACCCAATCTGATAATGCCATGTCGACAGGGGATAAGCCCAGGTGGAAATTCCTCTTGCACACATTCTACGCCACGGGTCATGTGCTGCCCATGCAAGCCGTGGCGCAGGCCCTCGTCCAACGGGGCCACGAGGTCGTGTGGCTAGCGAGCCCGGACCAGCAAGCCCGCGTCGAGGCCTCAGGGGCTCGGTTCGAGGCCACCGACGAGGTCGCCAAAGCCGACACGTTCCTCAAGACCACGGAGCCCACCACGCTGGAGGGGTGCGTCGAGGTGCTCTTCGGAGGAGGCCGCCTGGTCGCGCAGGTGGCGGATCTGCGCCGCGTCTTGCAGTCGTACTCGCCGGACTGCCTGCTCAACGATGCGCTCCCGCAGGGGGCCGCGGCGCTGTACGAGCTGGGCGAGGTCCCGTTCTTCGCGACGCTCGGCGTCGTGCCGCTTTACTTGCCCGGTGCTGGAGAGCACGCCCCGACTTCGGCTCTGGGGACCTTGATGAGCCAGCACAAGTGGACGTTGCCGGTGATCAACCCGCAGCGAGAAGTTCTGGGGCTGATGCCGCTCACCGAGCTAGACGTGGTGCAGTACAGTGCGCAGCTGCACATCCAAGCTTCATGTCCATCGCTTGAATACCACCAGCCCATGCCCCAAACGCACTACGTTGGGCCGCTGGTGAGCCAACAAACGCAAGCCCCTGATCTCCCAGAATGGTGGGACGACGTCCTGGCCGCCGCGTCCTCCGGCCGATGCATCATAGGCATCACGCAGGGCACCTTCGCCATGGACCCGACCTCCCTCCTGATCCCCGCCATCGAGGCGCTGCAAGACGACCCCTCCCTGCTTCTCGTCGTGCCCTCTCCGCATGAGACCGCGATCCGCGCCCAGCTCGGCAGCAGCCTGCAGGCGCAGGCTACTACGAACGTGCGCATCGCGCCCTGGGTGCCCTATGACCAGCTGCTGCCGCTCTGCAGCGCCCTGGTGACCAACGGCGGGTACGGCAGCGTGACGCAGGCGCTGGCGGCGGGAGTGCCGCTGGTGTGCGCGGGGACGTCGGAGGACAAGAAGGACACGGCGGCGCGCGTGCGGCACGTGGGCGCCGGCGTCGACCTGGGCACGGAGCGGCCCGGCGTCGAGAGCATGCGGGCCGCCGTGCGGGCGGTCCTGGAGGACGCGACGTACAAGGCGAACGCGGTGCGGATGCGGGACGAGCTGCGGGCGCAGGGTGGGGCGGGGAAGGCGTGTCATTTGTTGGAGGAAGCCATTGCTCGGGCTCGTGTGGAGAGGGGGTAGAATAGGGGTACATATGAGTACTTATGTATTGAGTTTTCTGTCGGTAGCGGACTAGTCACGAGAGGAACATATATGCGCGTCACTCAAACAAGATGCTTTCTTCAACTTTCATTTAAAACGACACTTTAGGCTAGTAGATTCGTTCAATGCTCATCAGAATCGGCGTAAATGATCAATGACCCCCAAATGCATGGTACCATTCCCCGTCGTCAATATGTACAAGTCTAAAACAAAATCTAGAACTCCATCATGCCTCGCCGAGCGGTGATCAGATCTCGCTCGCAGTCAAACGTCTGCGGGCTCAGATAGGTCACCACCCGCAACTTGTTCTTGTGAAGAGCGCAGCCAACGTAGTACTGGCTCCCACAGCGACCTGCAAGCGTCTGCGCGTCACTACATTTCGCGAGAGAAAAAAAAAGAGAGGATATGTCAGCCTGAACACTTCGACGTATCGATCGCAGAAATTGAAACGGGACAACTCGGAATGCTCGTTACTTACAAGATATCTTGCATCGCCTTCTCGTAGTTGTCCATCATGCTGTCGGAGCGGCGCGTGCTGAAGAACTTGCGTAGCCGGTCGAGCACATCGGCATCGCTCTTGCAGAAGTAGCCCGGCGAGATGTACACCTTGGGCGAGACCTCCTGGCCGCAGCCGACGGTGTAGTAGAAGCCCGGGGAGGCGCGGCCCGGCGCGTCGGGCGGCAGGACCGCGGGCGCGTCGGCGAGGAAGGCGTTCCAGAAGTCGCGGAGGTCGGCGACGGCCTCGTCGCTCTCGCGCAGCGGCAGCCGGCCGCCCAGCGTGAGCGCGTCCAGCATGTAGTCGACGGTCGTGTGCGGCGCGCGCACGTAGATCTTGATGCGCGCGCCCGCCGCGGGCCGCAGGCAGTCGATGCCCAGGATGCCCGTCTCGAACCCGTACCGGGCCGTGCCCTCGTCGAGGTACGCCAGCAGGGGCTCGACGCGCAGCGACGCGTACTGCGGCAGGCGCCGGATCGACTGCTGCACCAGCTGCAGGTTCGTGATGCCGAGCTCCTCCGCCTTGAGGCCCGGGTAGATGTACATCTTCATGACGGGGCCCGTCTTCTCGAGGTCCAGCGCCACGACGGTGCCGGCCTTGGGCGTCGTCTCCTCGACGAAGACGTCGGCCGTCTTGGTGCGGTCCATGTCCTCGTGCGGCAGGATCTGGCCGGTGAAGTGGTCGTACCACTCGAGGTCCAGGCCGGGCACCATGTTCTGCTCCCGCAGCTTGGCGATCCAGCGGTTCGTGGCGGTCCGGTTCAGGGGGTCCAGGGGCGTGCCGGCGTGGGCGCCGATGGGCTCGAAGGAGTAGCGGACGGTGGCGTGGTCCCCGGCGCCCCACTCCCAGCTGAAGTCGATGGGCGTCGAGTCGGGCGTGCCGGGACTCCGCCAGCCGCGGACGTTGCCGTTCTCGTCGGGCGCCAGACCCAACTCGGGTGCGACGAAGAGGGCGTAGAAGAGCAGCTCGCGGTACTGCTCCGCGGGCGTGTAGCCGGCTCTTTGCAGGAGTCGGGCGAACACGTGGCCCGTCCTTTCCCACCAGAACTGGGCATCGGTCGAGCGAAACTGGAGGACGTGGTTGAGTAGTGACCAAGGCTCATTGGCAACTGGTGTCTGGAGTGTTGAGGCATCTTCTTCCTTCCAGGGAGGAGTGGGACATGAAAGGTCGAAAGCAGCTTCTGACCCCCTCCTAGGAGTTGTTGTTGTATGAAGAACGGTCTGGGCTCCTGCGGCCATCTTTCATCACCTGGGTAAGTGGGTAGTTGGATTTGGAAATTGGAGAGATTACGATGAACAGGAGATTCAAAGGCGTAGAGTGGTCCTGGGGGGAATGTCTAGGTCTAAATGGAAACAAGCAAGAAAAGTGCAGGCTATGGGTGTCCGACGGAGCAGTCCTCGATGACGCCGGAAGAGCCTCTTATGCCCTCCTGGAGGTCAAGGCCGGTCGAATCGACTTGCTTCATATCACATCCCATCACACCCTCCCCAGAATCCACCTGTTGCGTTGCCACACATCCAGGCAGGGGGGGCAGACAGATACTTGAAATGTAACGCTCTGAAACAGATAGATATATGTTCATCTTACGTATCGTACGAATTACCGGCCATCTGGGACTATTCACACCCGGTGGCTCCGCCGCTGACATGTACTATCGATGTGGAGGATCCTGTTCGGAGCCCCTTCCTTCTTGGGAGTTGGTGGATTCTCCAGGCAAAAGTCCCCGTGGTATCGCCCGTATCTCCTACGGAGTGGACGAGGTTGTCATGGTGCCGGATCAGACACGGCGACAACTTCATTATCCATCTCTCGAATATCTTCCCTCTAAAGGCTAGCTGCTATACATGCATATACGCAACGTACAGGCAGGTAAGCAAGAAAGTCTCCGACAACGCAGTGCATATTGTTCAGGGTCCAATCATGTGCTTGTATATTAATAACACACACAAGACCTTGTCTATATCCCCATGCCGAGTCCTTATCGGTGTACTCGGGTCCCTTGCCTTGTCGCAAGCCAGGAAGGTTCCGTCAGTTTGTTTCGAGGCGGGATGGCCGCCTGTCTTGCGCAAGGGTCCCCCAGACCACCAGCGAGTCAGTCGACAATCTCAGCAGGGGTACTTAACAGGCCCTCTCGCCTGCCTCGACAGGGCCTGGACTGATCCTTTGTTCGTTTTCTTTGTTATTCACTCCGATTCACGGAATTAGTTGTTGCTATCGTGACAGACGCGATCGCCTCGTCTCCATTGGCTGCTACACCCTGACTCAACGTCGCTCTCGTGAGACCAAGAAATCCTTCCAGCATACCAAGGGCTCGGCATTACCCGGTATCCGCTTTTGATAGGTTCGATACGCGAACAGCGTATACCAATCTCATAACACCAGTCTGTCGTTGCTGGCAGTCACTACTGGAAAAGCCGAATCTCGATTGTTAGTCACCTTCTTGATATATTGGCTATATCGCGAGCTTGTCGAAAAGAGGCAGGTCGGTTTTATATGCCCGCACACCAGCTATGTGGATAGGTTGGTTGTGTTTACTGCAAAAATAATAAACAGTGGATAGTGAACTAATTTTTATTTATGAATTCTCAGACCAATCCCTCGGTCTTTCCCTTTACTCCGACTAGAGCTCTTGGGGCCTTGGAGAGAGCCTCGATACGAGTTCTGTACTTATCACTGATTGAACCGAGCTGCGGCCATACTTCACGTCAGGGAAACGCTTTGCCGTCCCAGCCGAGCTGACGGGCTCCAAACGGTTCTATTGCTCCCTCCATTATCAAGACGTTGTCATGTTATCGTTGACGATGGACGAGCTTCGTCAGACCTTTGGGCAAGTACGCATGCCAAAATCACTTCTGCTAGGCCTGGCTGTGCCGTTTGCCGTTCTGCTCTGGGCTGTCGGAAAGGCCGTATACAATGTATACTTCCACCCCTTGGCATCTTATCCCGGCCCCTTTCTGGCTCGAGCGACAAGGTTGTATCACGCCTACTACGACATCAAGGGCGTCAGTATCTGGAAAGTGAAGGATTGGCACGAGAAGTACGGGCCTGTCGTCCGCATAGCTCCTGATGAGCTATCGTATACCGACAGTCGGGCGTGGCCAGCAATCTATGGTAAGCGAGGGTACGGGGGAGGGAGGGCGCACTACAAAGCCTTGCTAAAGCGATGCGTTCTCTAGGCTTCCCAACTCGAGATGGCACAGGCAATTTCGAAAAGGACCCCCAGTGGTGGAACAAAGCCCCGTCCGGCATCCTCAGCATCGTCGACGCCGACGAGGCCGGCCACCGCCTCATGCGCCGGCTGCAGAACCCGGCCTTCTCGGAAAAGGCGCTGCGGTCCCAGGAGCGCGTCATCCGGGGCTACATCGACCTGCTCATCCAGAAGCTGCACGGGCTGGCGTCGGACCCGGACGCCGCCGCCGACGTGGACATGGTGTCGTGGTACAGCTTCACCACGTTCGACATCATAGGCGACCTGGCCTTCGGCGAGCCGTTCCACTGCCTCCGGGACGCCGTCTGGCACTGGTGGCTCGACGCCGTGTTTGATCTCTTCCAGGACGGCGTCTTCATGCGCGCCGCGAGACGGTTTTCTTGGCCCTTCCCTCGCCTGCTGGCTTGGTTGTTTGTTCCGAAGAAATTGGTCAAGAACAGGATGGACCAGTTCATGTTCACGGTGGAGCGTGTTAATCGACGGCTGCAGCTGAATACGGATCGTCCCGACTTTCGTAGGTTTGCCCTGCTCCCAGGAGATGATCAGTTTTGTATTTTGTTGTTTGGGCTTTTAATTTGCAAAAGCTAACCGGGTGCGTATAGTATCGTACATCCTGAATGCGGAGGGCGAGAAGGCCATGTCGATGGAGGAAACCTACGTCTGCACCCAGGTGCTCATCGTAGCCGGCAGCGAGACCACAGCCACGGCGCTGACGGGTGCGACCTACCTGCTCCTAGAGAACCCCGAGACTCTGGCGCGGCTCACTGCAGAAATCAAGAGCCGGTTCAAGACCGAAGACGAGATCACGATCCAGAGCACTGCCGAGCTTCCGTACTTGAACGCGGTGGTGCAGGAGTCGCTGAGGTTGTGTCCCCCAGGCCCTGCCGTGTTCCCTCGTGTCGTGCCCCCCGGGGGCAGGGGTCGTCTGCGGCCAGTTCGTCCCTGGCGGCTACACGGTGGGGGTGCACCAGCTCGCCGCCGATCGCTCGAGTCAGAACTTTGTCGATCCCGAGTCTTTTATCCCTGACAGGTGGCTCGGGGATCCGCGCTTCGAGAAGGACGACAAGGCCGCCTGCCAGCCTTTCTCGTATGGCCCGAGAAACTGCATTGGCAAGAAGTAAGTTGCTGCTCTCGAGAGAATTGTGTGTAGGTGGTTTACCGCCTTGCTAACATGGACTCACTAGCCTCGCAATGGCCGAAATCAAAACAATTTTGTCTCGGGTCATATGGAACTTTGACATGGAACTGCATCCAGCCAGCGGTGGGTGGCTGAAGAGGCAAAAAAGCTTATACCAGCTGGAAGAAAGAAGAGTTGAAGGTTTCTCTGGCCCCGAAGCCCAGAAAATAAATTCAGAGGATTCGTATAGGGGTCAGGGCAGTTCTCGTATTATCGGATTGTAAGCCAGCTGATTTCCCCAGTCAGTTTTTGTTGTTCAAGTCGTTAGAAAAAGATGGGGGTTCTCTTATTTGTGTCTATACATTGTCTTGGCAATCGGGCTATATAAGTAGCACTTTCTTCTTACCAGGCCATGTCTCAAGCTTTATTTTTATTAGAAGTATATTAGAACTTGACGCGCTTTTCCTTCTTCAAGATTGACAACGCTGTACGCCACCATGATTATAGAAAAGGCCGAGATGCTTGAGCCTATGCTATTAGTGTGCCACAGTTCGATGAGGATACCCCCAGTGTTATTATGCTTGCTGATCTCTCTTGGCTTCTCATCAACCACCCGGGGGTCCGGTAAAAGGTTTTGCCACACCCATTGGAGAGAGTATGGCCAGACCAGCGGCTGTGGAGGTTGGACATTCTCAATAGTCAGTCTTCAAAGCCCATCTACACCGCTGTATTCTTGGTGAGTGATCTCTTCGTATACAATGGTGTAGCCTTTTGGGACAAGACAAATAAATGGGAAGGGTTCAATTCGCCTTCCTCGAAAACAACAATCCACGCTCATTAATGAATCCCAATGCAAACAGTACTCGAGTTGTATACTTCACCCGTCAGCCATTGCCCTGCCCTGCGAAGCCGGAGGTCGCCCACCTTGTACAAATTCAATATCACTATTGAGAGATCGCCAGTCCAAGCTCCAAAAAGATAAAAATATCACACCCGGCTAGTACCGCTGGCCCATTTCCCCCTGGCCAACAACGGCGTGCCCAGTTTTCCAGATGCAATTCGTCTTTTATCGGTGCATATACGAAGAAAGCGGGCATCCCGAATGCCTTTTCTTTTCTTTCGATGCAGATCACAATGGCACTGAACACGTATTGAGCAAAACCCAATGCAGCCAGCCCCTTTCTTTCTGCTGAGGTCTCCTGCTCGTCCAAGCTCGAAGACAACATGCTGTAAGTCAGCCGTAACACCGGGTTCAAGGTCAACGATTGGTTTTGGCATGGGCCTCACGAAACATCAGACACTTGTGGTAGCAATGAACCATGTCTTCCTCAGACGAGAAGCCTGACTGGCCAATATACAGCACGTGCACCTTGCTTGAAAGATGCGCCCGGTGTGATGAAGGAGAGGACGGGGATGTTCCACATTACAGCCACTTTACATAGGAGCATCTCGTATTTAGTCAGCCCTTCCGGCATTTGCAAGTCTAGCATCTGGAATCCCACCCAACGATCCGGTAGCTGGTACGCAAATCAGTGTACGCCCCATCGCAGATGAGGCTATTCGGAATAAGCAAACAATTACAGACAGATAGTAACCTTCTCCACGCTGAAGTCAACAAACCTCCCAATACCATCATCATGAGCAGCATGCCATTCTGTTTTCACACAGGGTGAAGCGGCACGCTGGGACTTGGCCGTACGTCCATTGTACGTAAAGCACATATAGCCAGCAATAAGGCCGTGCTAGGGATTTGATACATATGCAGCACAAAGGGGACTCGACCGGTTTTGGTGCAAGTGTGGAATTCGGCCTTTAAGCCTTGTGCCGTCCCATGTCGGACCCAGACTTTGGCAGCTTGGCATTGGCTTTTTGGCAGTTCTCCTGCAACGCTATATGCGCCCCGTCGACAAGGGGGAGGGAGTGGATGGGAGGGGTCGGTCCCATCGTGGTGCATAGAGTCCCACCTGCTCGAAATGCGGGTTGGCGGCGGATCTCGCATGGCTTCGATCCGGGTCATCGAGTACTGCTACTGCCGATAAGCCCGGATAGTCGGATTTCGTAGGGGCTCCGAAGGGGGCCCTCTGTTCAGCACTCTGTTCTCGAAGGAAGAAGAAGAAGACCACAAGCAACCCCCTTCTCTACGGCGGGTCCGGGGATGTCGGATATACTGTCGTAGTCTCGTAGAACCGCTTGTTTCAGCGCCTCGTATTCAGCTCAAGATGATGTCAACGACCCGACAGGCTGCCCGTTGTGACCTTGTTGCGTGCAACGCAACGGTAGGGACGTTGCTTCGGCTCTGCGTCGCACGTAGGGCTCGTTAGCTTGACGCCTTTCTTACTTTGCCGATGTAGATCTTAACTATTTTGCGGTCGTGCAATGCATTTGCGACTAGACCCTTGCGAGGAATCATCTTAATCGCTCGTGTGGTTTTTTCGCCCATCTGATTGTGGTACGGAAGGCTGTAGTCCAATCCAGGGGGCACAGGACACGGGCAGCAAAAGCTCCTGAGTCCTGACCGACAAGGGTCCAGACAACAGGCTTTTCTTTGTTCCCCTTTGTGGGGGCGATAGTTCACATCAGAGGGTCCAGCTAACCCATCATTCGCATGATAGCAAGCAAGAAGCCAGGCGCGTCAAGTTCGGGTGTGGCGGCTCTCCAAGTCGTACATGCGGCGCAGTCAGTCAGTGCTGCACACTCTCGAGACACTCTATGGTCCTGTCCGAAAACCTGTTATCGAGTTTGGCAGCCAAGATGTTTAACTGATCAGTGTTGACTTCCAACTTGGCAGAGTGCCCATCGCGAATACCACGTCATAGCCGAAGTAGCGCCACCCTAGATCGTGATATTGTGGATGCGACGCTTCTAATTTTAGTTCTTCGCACCAACTATCATTTCGACAGTCCGCCCGTTGTCACTACGAGTCAACGACTCGATCAGCCTGCGTCGGTGCCCAGGGTGCTCAGGGCTCAGGGAGGGGCTTTCGAGGCTCTCGAGGCTGAGGAGGGTCGGTCTTACAGTGTGGAGGTGAAGGAGTTGGTGCGGTGCAGTGAAAGACCGGTGTAGCCTTGTCGGCGCTACTCGACTCTGCACGACTCTGCGCGACTCTGCTCGACTCGTGGCAGCATCACCACCAAGCTTCTTCGAATGCATGCAGCACTGCCAGCGCATTGCCGTGACGCTTTGATTGGGGCGGGTCGTGGTGGGCACGTTGTTATGGGGACGGACGCTGAGAAAAAGGGAAAAACCAGGGGCGCTCAGCACTTACCGTCGTCCCGCCGCCAAATACGAGGGCGGCTCCGCACTCAGGGCAGTAGTGCCGGCAGCCATGACGATCCATGACCCAAGAAAGACGTTGAAGATGCTGCTGCAATGGAGATGGCAACCGGCGAGACGGATTCGAGATGCGGCGTATAAAGAAGTTGCAATCGTTCCTCCAAATGACAACAAATCCTCTCTCCTCACCATCATCATCCTCATCATCAATCACTCAACTCAACACACTCACTCACTCACTCACTCACTCACTCGACCACCAACCAGACTAATAATCTCTAATCCCCACTCCTTCTTTAACGACCACCACCCTTCTTTTCCACCCCCTCCCCCACCGCCAAGATGCAGTTCACTCAGGCCATCGCCGTTGCCATCCTCAGCTACTGCGCTGTTGCCGCTCCCTCGACCTCCGACTGCAAGAACAAGGATGATGCCTGCCGCACCGCCCCTGATGCCAACATGAGCCTGTGCAATGCCAACCAGGCTGCCTGCAAGAGCGCCTGCACCGAGGCCTACGACTCCTGCCGCGTCACTGGCGATGCCAACATGAGCCTCTGCGCCTCCGACTACGCCAAGTGCCTGGGCACCAACCCCTTCATGAAGCGTGATGAGAAGAGCTGCCAGCTCAAGGACGACAAGTGCCGCTCTGCCCCCGGCGCCAACATGGCTCAGTGCTCCGCCGAGAAGGCCGACTGCCTCGGCTACAACCCCTACCAGAAGCGCGCCGAGGAGGACTGCAAGGCCAAGGATGACGCCTGCCGCACCGCCCCCGGCGCCAACATGGCCCAGTGCTCCGCTGAGCACGCCGACTGCCTCGGATACAACCCTTACACCAAGCGCGGCAACGAGGAGGACTGCAAGGCCAAGGACGACAAGTGCCGCACCGCTCCCGATGCCAACATGAGCTTCTGCTCTTCTGAGAACGCCAAGTGCCTGGGCTACAACCCTTACACCCGCCGCGCCGAGGACTGCAAGGCCAAGGACAGCGCTTGCCGCACCGCCCCTGGCGCCAACATGGCTCAGTGCTCTGCTGAGAACGCCGACTGCCTCGGCTACAACCCTTACGCCAAGCGCGCTGAGGACTGCAAGGCCAAGGACGATGCCTGCCGCACTGCTCCCGATGCCAACATGGCTCAGTGCTCGGCCGAGAACGCCAAGTGCCTGGGCTACAACCCCTACGCCAAGCGCGGCGAGGAGCCCCACTGGGAGACCGGCGATGCCGTCTACTTCCCCGCCCCCGACTCCAAGCGCGGCGAGGAGCCTCACTCGGAGACCGGTGACGCCGTCTACTTCCCCGCCCCCGGCTCCAAGCGCGCCGACAAGCCCCAGTCCTCCTCCGGCTCCGCTGTCCACCAGGGCAACTGCAAGGACGCCGAGGACAAGTGCCGCACCGCTCCCGACGCCAACATGTCGCTCTGCTCTGCTGATGCTGCCAAGTGCAAGTCCACCTGCGAGACCGAGAAGAGCGCCTGCCAGGGCGTCCCCGACGCCAACATGAGCGTGTGCTCGTCCGAGTACGCCCAGTGCCTCGGCACCAACCCCTACGCCAAGC
This sequence comes from Apiospora hydei, assembly GCF_038363865.1. Taxonomy (NCBI): domain Eukaryota; kingdom Fungi; phylum Ascomycota; class Sordariomycetes; order Amphisphaeriales; family Apiosporaceae; genus Apiospora; species Apiospora hydei. The sequence continues at coordinate 1,847,490 of NW_027117364.1, read as the reverse complement.
GCGCCGACAAGCCCCAGTCCTCTTCCGGCTCTGCCGTCCACCAGGGCAACTGCAAGGCCTCCGAGGACAAGTGCCGCACCGCCCCCGACGCCAACATGAGCCTGTGCTCCGCCGACGCCGCCAAGTGCAAGTCCACCTGCGAGACCGAGAAGAGCGCCTGCCAGGGCGTCCCCGACGCCAACATGAGCGTCTGCGCCTCCGAGTACGCTCAGTGCCTCGGCACCAACCCCTACCAGTAAATTTCTCCACCTCGGGGACTTTTGCCTGCCTACCAGTAACGACTAGGGGACATCGGATTGGGATAAAATCGTGATACGATCGATGAGAATGGGAATACGGAGATGAGATGATTGGAACGGCTGGACCTACCCTGGTTATCCGAAGGGAGGAATCATGAGTTGTTTATTGATGATGCACTGTACATAAAACAAGCCAGAGATGATTGGTCGATCTCATATAAAGAGCCGCAATCTTGTACATACTTTTAACTTTATATTGAACATATCCTTCTGGGCTCACACTTCATGGCTTTCCTCTTGCACCAGTGAACCTGACCTCCTTGAGTGACCCCAAATCTATGCCCCTGCTCTAAGTTTGGATGCTAAGATTGCCGATGTCTGGTCATTTGTTTGTCGAGTGGCTGATATGGGAGACTAAGCACATAGCCAGCTCACGATGTTGGACGGAGTATGACTCCTGTCCGAAGCTCGCCTCTCTCCCCAAGGAGCTTTCAGGAGGAAGGGTGCTCCACACGGGGATATGTCGAATATTGGGCGACTGATCCCAATTGGCCCGGGTTTCGCTAACAACTCTTTATGATAACTCTACCTGATCTACGTTCATGATTAGTTGATGGCGATGGCATCGTCCACTCAGTTCCCAGTCAGTGCTCCGGAGCCTCAACTCGGTCGACATGATGTTCAATTTGATGCCGCTCGGTCAGATAGGCTATTCTGATGATGTGTCGAATGCTCTCAAACGCAATGCCTTGAGTTACACCCAGTGGAACTGAAGATTGAAAAGGAGCCGGGATGGAAAGCTGTGGTATTGTACCACTCAATTCCATGCCACTAATGATGTTTGACCCTCGTAAGCCCTTGAGAACCATGATATCACTAAATCAACACCGTCGCTATGTGCTTGTATTCATCGTCAATCATCTCTCCGAGCCAGTTGCCCCCTAACTCACTCCCTTCGTGTCCACCACCACCCACTTCAAGACAAAATTGTGTACACCCCAGCCATCACCGTAAGCAAGCCCAGACTGAGCACGCTCGGCATCCTCAGCACAGGCACCGCCGCGCTCTTCCCAGTCTCACCCGCATTAGGACTCCCAGCAGTGGGCGACGGACCACTCGATGACGACGACGACGACAACGACGGCTTGCTGTCCCCATCCGTCTTATTCGCATTATTCGGGTACCGAACCCCAGTAGCGAGCCCATTCCCGTCGTCCGGCATATTCGCCTTGATGCACTCATTGAAGCGATCGATGTACTTGCCCTCGCGGGGCGGGTCGTACTTCGGGTTGGGCGGGAACCGGTCGCGCGGGAGCTCGCACCAGAGCACGCAGTCGTCCGGCTGCTTGGTGACGTTCCGGGGTTCTCGCAGCACGGGGCCAGCGCCTTCCACTCCATCGTGTCTTGGGGCCTGATCGCGTTGCCTTGGGCGTTCCGCGCCGGCCAGTACGCGATCTCGCCGACTGTGATGCCGTGGGGCACCGCCGCCTCGGCCCAGTGGCCGATGGTGCAGGAGAAATTGGCCATGGATCCTGGCGTGAGGTCGGACATGGCTTTGAGTGGTTCGCTTTGTGTATACGCCTTGTGTGTGTGTGTGTGTGTGTGTGTTCTTGCTGTCGTTTGCTGTTGAAAACTGAAGCAAATATGTCTTATATTATCTATGAGCCGAAACCGAGAGTCGTCTCTTCCACTTCTGCCCAGAACAGCGGACTGCCATAGGTATATGTATATATCACCTGACTGTTTGACCAAGTCCTGAACTAGCAAGCATAGCCGTTCCCAAAATAACACGACTAGCCTCTCTGCACATTCGGGTGGCCCGAGACGATGCTTACGCCCCGTGCACTTGTCCGCGCCCGTACCCATCTGGTCAGGCTTACTGTTCCGCGGCAATGGCGAATCCTACAGCCGCGATGGGAATGGGGTAGAGGACTTCGAGGAGATTCGAGGCACACAGGTCGTTATGCCGTTTCATCTAGTGCTGCTTGGTGTTTGTTAGTTCGCTACGGAAGGTAGTCTGGGACCCTCCTACGCCCCTTCAAGTGACTTCACATTTCATTCAACTACCCTCGCATCGTCTAGTCGTCTAGTAAAATAGCTTATCATTATCTTCGTTCGGGGACGGTATGTCTCCCTGCGCAGCTTCGTGTGGCTAATCTGAAACGTTGAGCATGTGGCGCATTGCCACATGCCGCCGCATAATCTACACCCAGCTGAAGTAGTAAATCATTGCAATGCAAAACCAGGCCAGCCTTTTTCTCGCTCACTTGAATGCTTTGCTGTCATCGTGCCGATCCCAACTCCGCCAGTCCTGCGGCAAATGTTGCAGTGTAGGACCTTCGTTTCCCAAAAACCCATAACGCCTTGCTTGCTCTCTCGCGATGGAAAAAGGGCTTCAAATAATTAAGCGCTCGTTGTCGAGCGTACTGCTGCTCGTAAAGGTTCGATCGCAGCTTTCTAGCAGAATGTTGAAATGGCATGCCCTCGTTTGAATTGCAGTCGCGCCATCCTAATCATCGTCCAGCGTAATGACCTCAACAGGCGCTCGCTGTAGCATCGGCTTGGAAATCGACCGAGATCGTGCTGATCGCGCTACAGCTGGTGTGGTGTCAACGTCACTATCGTCGTCGCCGTCTTCATCTTCCGATTCGACTACCGGCTTCCATGTACCATCGGCAGAAACGGCAATATCCTTGGTACCGAGCCGACCTTGCGCTGCCAATGCCGCTCTGACATCTGATAAGAAACCATCGATTCGAAGCGATTGTGGCCGAGCATCTTCGCCGCAAATGGGGCATTTCCATTTATCGGTAAAAGTCGGCTCTCGAGGACAAATCCGGCAGTTTGCTTCCCTGCTACCGCAAACGCATGACTTCTTGCTTGGACGAGTGTTGAGCCACGTCTCGAGATCGAAGCACTCTAGATGGTCACAGTTCGCACCTCGGACAGGTGTATTGAAGATGCACAAACTGAAAGGGTCAGCGACCCTGATCGTCAAATCACTGGCGATTATAGCAATGTCGTCGTCGTCTGTACCGCCAGATGGCCCTCCTAGACGCTTCCTGATGATGCCCACAGTCTGCTCGGCGGGTGTTGAAGAGTCAACGCTCAGATTGTGCAGAGCAAGGACAGAGCTATGGCTGAGAGTTTCCACAACCTCGACAGCTATGAAAGGCTTCTTGTTTGATGGCCACACCCTCTGTTGAGGAATATTCGGAGGAACAGAGATCTTGAGCTCGTTGAGGCCCGGACTGACGTAGCCGCCAATCTCGATCGGTTGATCCTGGGCGTAGTGTTGTTTGCGCCTAATGGTCAGGGTACGATTGTTCAGCTGCATGAAGATCTGATCTGGCCAAGCGCTTTCCTCCTTGACCCACTGCGCCTCCGACAATGATACTGTGTCTTTTTCTGCATGACGCACCGCAGCCGGAGACGAATTGATCCATTTGAGAACACATTGACTGGCAGAGTCTGAGGAATATCGCCCGGTCGGACCGTGTCTCTGGATATTCTGGCATACTCCTCGTTGGAAACGTTGAACAAGAAAGAATACAAGTGGTTGTGTGGCGGGATGGCCGAGGGGTCCAGCGCCAAGCTCTTGATATACTGGTAGTATCTCTCGTTGTTTGTAAACTTGAAAGCGCCACTCAGCATACGTTTGGGACTTCTGATATCAGCCTGATGTAATGCATTTGACACAGACTTTCTGTCATAAGGATCGTGCGGGTAGTCTTGTAAGTGAATGGGTGGAATGCGGACGTCCCGGGACGTTTGATTGCGTGGATTCACGCGAGAAGGGTCTCCTTGGAGTTGCGCGTTACCTCTCACACTCGGAGATCTGACAGGACCTTGCTGGCTTACAGCGTTGACCGCAACTGGCTGTGGTCCACCTTGTTGCTGTTGCTGTCTCAAATGCTGTTGCAGGGCCTGCGTTTGCATCTGCCGATGAACATGCATCTGCTGCTGCTGCAAGGAAAAATGGTGCTGCATATGTTGTTGAACATATTGTGGTAGCTGACCCTCGTTTCCAGATGGGTTGCTAGCGACGGCGGGAGCTATATTCCTCGGCATATTCCTGGTAGTTGGTTCCATCGGCACCGGCATAGCCATGTTCCTCTGCGGGGAGGGTACAGGAGCCTGCATGATATTTTGGAGGTTTGGTGATGTTTGGCCGCCAGATTGATTCGAGTGATTTTGACGATCCTGGCTCGCCATGACTTGGCCATTCATGGCAGAGAAATGGCTGTTCTGTGCCTGGGATGGCAAACAGGCGACGTTTTGAAGATGGGGAGACCTCCCGTTTGAAATTTGCCCATGATTATAAGACGAACGTCTCATCCCTAGGTTTTGCTGCTGGTACATTGGCATAGGCATAGGTTGTTGCTGGAAGCCTGGCAGCTGCTGTGGTTGGTTGAAGTGGCCTTGAGCTATGCTGGGAGAGTGATTGGCAGGAATATGTTGACCGTTACTTGGTACACTCTGCAGGGATTCCATCTGCGAGGGTAACTGGTAATGTGCTGGGATCGTTGTGAAAGAGGGCTGGTTTTGTTGCTCTGTGGGCGAAGCAGCGCCACCAGGCGTACCCGGTGAGCCAAGGTGTGCTGTTGCTATTACGGGCGATGGGCCAGCCGACGTAGAACTGGGAACCGTTGGTGGCCGGCTGAATGACCCGTGAGTTGTTTGAGGTCCTAACTGCAACGGCGACGAATTGTTCAGCCGCTGCTGCTGTTGGAATGCCTGTTGCCGCAGGTCGGGAGAGTTATTGTACGGCATGTATGCGGCATTATTGGACATCTGCATTCTGGCAGCAAGTGCTTGGTATTTCTGAATAATAATCTGATTGATAGGCTCTTTGTGGAAATCCCGGTCCGTCCTGACCATGAAAGAGCCGTTGGGCTGGCGGTGTTGAATTTGGTCCTCTTTGAACAACTTGTCCATTTGCGCGCCAACCGGCCCGTCAGTGATACCACATGTCCGCCTGGAAGCTCTGAAAACGATAGTTTGAAGAACTGTTGAATACAGTTGGAATGTGCTAAGCATCTCATCAACAAGTAGCGGGTATCCTAGTTTCCTGTGTTCGTTGTTGACAACCATCCAGAACTGCGTGAGGCGGACCAAGAAGTCCAACACGGCTCGGACAACGCGGCTGTACTCTGGAAAGGCATTACGCAATACGTCGAGAGGGCCCGGAAACTGCACAAGCCAGCTCAACTGTTCGGAACGGATTAGGGAATTGCTCTTAAGAATCGTGCTCATCTGTCCAAATGCACTGTCGATCAGGGCAGGATCGTGTATGCCCTGAATGTAGAGCTTGTGGGTTTCGCGTGGGCTGGATGACCAAAGACAGAATATCTGATGAAGAACGACGAAGAAAATGTCCCCATCTTCACACGCGTCCCTCAGGAGTTGGTATCGTGGCCTCTCAACACCCGGCTCCAGAGCTTCAACTCCGCCACTCTGTCGTATTTGCGCATCGAGAACCGGAAGAGCCTTAAGGGCTTGGAGCAGAGTCAACCTGTACACACATGTCAGCAAACTTGGGCCCTTGTGGAGAAGAGGCAGTGGATATACTCACCCGGAAACCATTCGACGCCGCTTTGCTGGCTGCTCTTGATCCCGACCTGGCTCGGAAGGGGCAGTCGCACGGTTGAACGTAGTTATACTTGGTGTCGGCGGGGTTTGGAGCGAGCTCCCTGCCGATGCTGGAGGAAGTGCCGGCGAAGTCGTCGAGGCCGACATAGGTCTGACTTCGCCGCTGGGCGGTGGGATCGACCCATTCGGCGGTGCGTTACCACTCGGCGGCTGTATAGCGTTCACCACTCCCGCACCGGCAGGAACTACCTCGAAGCGCGCTTCGGTGGTGGTCGGGAAAGGGTTCGCAGTCGTGCTATTCGAAGGGCTGGGCGCTTCATACGGCGTTGCTGACACAGCCGGGCTGGGCTCGTCACTTGGGGCCGGAGAGGGAAGCACGGCAGGGGCAGTCGGAATCCTAGAAAGAAACATCCTAGGTTAATTTATATCCAAAGGGGTGGTAGAAAAGGCGGAAGATGGAAAGCCGCAGAGGCTTGGGATGATGAGGCGGGTAGTCTTACGATGCGGAGCTTCGGGTCGGAGCAGACGGGGGAAGTGAAGGTAGAACTTGCGTCGACGGCGACTGTTTGGATGACGAAGAAACAGTTTGCTTGTCGCGTACTGTCGGTGGTGCTTGCTTTGTGACGGGATTGGCAGCGTGCGGTGGTTGAGTGAATGGTTTTGGAGCCTGGTAGTGAGAAGGGCGAGGTGTGGGCTTAGAGGCGGCGGCGTTGTGCATCCATGAAGGCTTACGGCCACCCAAGAACCTCTCGACCGTCGAGTTCGATGCGGCAATCTGCTGGTGATGATTTGGAGCAGAGCCCGAGGCCCTGCGCGGCGCAGACGATTGTTGCCCCCAGCAGGCGCCATGGATTCACGCATTCATCGCAGTCGGGGCCTGTCTTCCGATTCCAACCGTGTCAAGTGGCCAATTCGCCGCCTGCCACATGCGATAGGGTTATCGATCGGGATGTCGCGCGTACGATCTTACGTACTGTTACCGTCCAAGTTGCGGGTCTCGTGGCCGGCGCCGCCAGCGAGGTAACTAGGGTATTTGTTGTGGAAAAGAAGGGAAAGATATTCGCATGGGCGGCCCAAGGGCAACTTAGGGTATTTCGCGTGTCGATGGGCATATATGGCCAGGGCTTTTTATTTTTCTTCGCGAAGGTTTGCGGCCAGCAAGTTTCAGTGACTCAACGCCGTGGGATGGTCGAAGAAGGGCATCATTCAACGTTGGATTTTCACAGAGAGAGAGTGTGACGCATGCCAGCCCAATCCGAACGGTGCGTGTAGCTTTACATAGGACAGAGCAGGTAGTTCCTACATCGGATTGAAGGCAGGCACGCGTGGTTTACTTTTTAGTTGTTTGCGCCTGCTGTGGTCCGGTTAGGTTGAGGCTCCCTAACTCTCTGGCTCTCTCGCCCTCTCTCACCAGACTCTTCGGGCGGGCAGTCTCAACATCTATCCATCTCCCAACTCCTCCGGCGCTGCTGCGACCTCCCTGTAACAGGTTGGTGTGGTGCTGGTGGCTCGGCTGGGGCGGGCTGGCGGGCTGGCGGGCTGGCGGGCTGGCGGGCTGGCGGGCCTTTGCGCCCAGGTTCCTCACCTTGCATGCGCGCTTTGCCTCTTTCACTCATAGCCGCGTTCGGGTAGTTGGGATACAGGGTCCCTGTTTGACCGGTCGCCAAGTACGGATACATCTGGGATCTATCAGATGCACCCATGAGATTTACATACAGGTAGGTATGCATGCCTACTTATGGGCTTGTTTAGGTGCATACATCTGGACAGGGGATGGGACCCCGTCTAGTTCGACGTCGTTCTTTTGCCCTGACTCCGTGAAAAAAAGGGAACATTGTCCATTGGGCGATTCGGCGGGCCTTTCTAACGTGTGGTCGCAGAAGTGCCGCTATATGTATATATAAGCATGTATGTAGTGCCTGGCTTCAGGCACATGTAAATATAGCAACCTGCTCTTATTTAGCACATAGCTTTCGGCGATACTGCAAGTGGCAGGGTCACGTGAGCAGCGAGTGAATAAGGATGGTTGGTGTCCGCTGGATTGCTGGCATGTATCATGTATGTCCGCCGGTTGTTGGATCCGCCATGGAAGCCACATAATCTCTGGTTCACTCAATATCCCAAAACACACCCGTGTCTTGACAGCTGAGACATGCCTGCAAGCAAGATAGGGATTTCACGGCTGCCTGGCCAGAATCAAGATGAGTATGTTGTTTGCCTTCGGGTTACTATGTTACACAACATAACCTACCGAGACGTTGATGTTTTGGCTAGAATCACAGTTCCATGACGGCATTGCCGCCTTAGGTGCTGGGGGCGTTTGATTTTAGCAACACGGGGATCTTGTTATGTCTCGTATACGACCACATGGCAATGGCAGTGCCAATATCAACATCAGACCTCAGAGGGACATCACACCTACCTAGGTAGGTCATGGCAATGGTTGCTCCGGGACACTGAGTTGTGTTGTCTGCGGCCGCCGTCCAAGCGAAGTGCGCACTGCTCGTGAGCTGCATATGTTCCCTTTTCTGTGCATTTTTTTTTTTTATTTTTTTTAGAGACAAGAACGAGTCCGACCCTAAATATTGACCATCCTGCTTGGTAGCATGTAGTTGATGGTCTTTCTTTCCAGCACCGAGACCATGGCCAGGATCATCATGCTTTAGCCAATGGAACCAGCAAAAGTCTTGTCAAGCCAGGCTGATTGGTAGTCATTGTCCCTCAAAGAGGACACCTCATTCTTGCTGGGCACCCACATCTCGCATTATCATAGTTGGGGGCCCGCGTTCTGACCTGCAAATCACTCGGATATAGGGTAACTGGAGTGTCTGAGCAATAGGTAGAAACGGGTAGACGCAGGATGTAGGAAATGCAGTCTTGCATGGCCAGCGTTGGATCCGACACACACACACTTCTTGGTAGATGAAGAGAGCCCTTGTGTACCTGATCTGCCGGCGAGCTTATGAATGAACCCCGCCACAAAAGGCCGGCAATCCCTCTTAGATTGCGACTAACAGACATAGCACCCAAGCCATTTCTTCGACCATACCATCATGGCGGGCTGCGGGCTCTGGGCCTGCTGCATTGTCCTGCGTTATCCGTCCTGGCCTCTCTCTGCCCTGAGAGAAATGGCGGGTGCAGTCCTGTCCTCGTTCTGAATCTTTGGGTCTCGAGGTGTGCGCCTTATACCTACCTACATATCAAGTGCTACCTTTCGAAAACCTAATAACCGATATCAAAGTCTGCGACGTCCAATGAGAAGTCTTGGCGGCATACTCTAGATTCCGGACTCAACAGTGCCTGGGTGCCATCAAACGGAGAGGACCCCATAAGGGGAGGGTAGTCCGTCGAAGAAAGTAATAAGTGGAGAGAAACATTTGATTAAAGCATGGGCAGCCGAGCGCTATTGTCCTACATTGAATACTTGCCAGCACGCTTGCTACTTCGCATTCGGGGCCTTCCTGGGCAGAGGCACAGGTAGAGACAGGTAGAGATAGGTACAGGCCCAGGTACAGGCACACGTACGGGCCCAGGTACCCTGCCTGAATCACCCCACCAGTACAAGCAACCAACCTTAGCAGCCCAGGTCCAGCCCGGCCCCTCTCGACAACTCAAGTGCAGTCTTGTGTGCTGTTTTCTGGTTAGGTTAGCAGTTGGCGGCATTAGATTGATAGTACCTAAAGTAGGTAGGTAGAAGTAACTAAGCATGGGCATCCATCAGCTTGCCCTTTCTGTCGTTGCCGCCGCCCGCAACGCATGTGTGTCTGTCTGTCTCTGTCTGTCTGGCCTGGCCTGGCTGGCCGTCGCTCTCGTCAGCAATCCCGTTCTTCATCCCACCAAGGCCCATCTGCCCTGGCCTTTGACCTGGAGATCCCTCAACCTCACACTGCTGCACATTTGCGCGTAAGTTGCACCCGTCGCAGAGCCCCCCCGTCCCCCCTTGGGCCAAACAATGTGAATACAGCTGGTGGGCCAAACGGATATTTGTAGCGCCCAGTGTGACGTGACATTGACACTTGACGGTCGAAGCAGTTCCGCCTCTGCCCCCCGTCACCTCTCATCTCTCAATTGATTCCTCTGCTGTCCTTTTTTCGCAATCGAGGATCCCGCTCTCATTGCCATAATTCCTCACAGCGACATATATCGGGTCCCAACACACAACAACGGGGACTGAAACCCAATCCTGGCAAGCGCCGCGAGGAGAGAAAAGGAAAAGACTCGATCGAGCCCAACCGCCAAAAAAACGTGGCTCGACATCGACTGGCTGGACAAGACACAAACCTGCACGACTCCCACGTCCTCACAGCTCTCTCCCTCACTGTCGGCACCCACGGACGGCTGTGGCTGCGATCCCCAATGCCCTTTTCAATGCATTCAACCCGTCGATGAAACATTGAGCGAATCAGACGCCGAGCACCAAGACCATCCCCGACCGACACCATTCTTATTGCTTGTCATCTGCCCTGCAAGCTGAACTGCACCGGCTTTGCGACGGACAAGCACAGCACATTCGACGTCACCTTGGGTCACTCGCTCCTTCGGGCTCCGTCAAGCCAGCCTAATCTGGTGTTCAAGGGCATCCCGCCGACAAACCCCAAATCACCTTTACAACTTGGATGCCACTTTGGGGTGTCGCATCCGTTTAGTACACCATCGTCGCCCTGCGCCCCTTTTCGCCTTTTCTCTAAGGCGAACCTGGAAGTCTCAGAAACTCGCCATATTTGAAGGAAGGGAAAGATGGCGTCGCGGTCGGAATTCCAGACCAAACCTGAGGTCGGCGATATTCTTGTGGTCATTCGTAAGTGGCCGCCCTAGCCCGTTCTCCTGCTATTTCACCAATCCGATATTCTTGAATGCCCGGGAAATCCGGGTTCTCACAAGATTATACCCCCACAGACTGTATGCATGACTTTGCTGACCATCCTTTACGAAGACGACTTCCTGGCTAGGAGCTCTGACGAGTTGAGTTTGGCTAAGGGAGACCGCATTAAATTAATCGAGCGCGACGATGAGTTTGGTGATGGCTGGTTCTTGGGCAAGCATCTAAACAACGACAACAGTGGGCTCTTTCCAGAAGGTTCGTTCTTTGCCCGAAAGCGATTGCAGCCAATATGGCAGCCCTTGGTTTCATATGTTAACTTGGCCATCTGTTGCAGTTTATACGCGGCCTGCACCCAGAGGTATAACTTCTACAGCAGCAGCACCTAGGACTGCTCCAGGAGTCCAACCTGCGACCACAAATGGGGAGACGAGTTTGTCGGCCAAAGCTGCCGCCACAGCAAGCGATGTGCGCCCAGCTACATCCCACGGATCCACGACCAAACCCGACCCTGTTACCCTACCCTTGAACTCGGCAAAGTCAGAAAGCAAGCCTCTCGCGCATGCTAATTCAAATCCGTTAAGCAGCAGCCGGAGCGCATCAGGAAGTTCGGGGCTTGGAGTGGCAGCAGCAGCAGCTCGGTTAGCCGGCCACGGGCAAAGCCAGGATAGTCCTGTCCTACACGAGACTCTCACCGTCATCGATGAGCATATGAACGATTTGCATGGGAAACCAAATAACAGAGCCCCCACGCTGCCAACGATTCGAGTAGCGAGTATAGTGCTCCCTTGCATGACCGGCTTTCCTACATACAAGGCGAAGAAACGGACGAGGAGGAAGACGATGCACACACTCGAGCACAGGTCGAGTCCTGGAACGCTGACGATGTGGCCGAGTACTTGTTCACCATTGGTGTCGACAAGAAGCACTGTGAAGTCTTCCGCGACCAGGAAATAACCGGCGAGGTTCTGCTCAGCATGGATCAGTCGTCGCTGTTTCTCAAAGCCTTTGACCTTGGTTCTGTAGGCCGGAGACTGAAGACGTGGCAGAAAGTTAAGAACTTGCAAGATGAGGTCAATGGTATTCTGTTGGCCCGGAGGAACACTGCATCGCATGCAAGTGACGCTGGAAGCGAGGGTTCAGAATGCGCAGTCGGACCAATACTTTAACTAATGCGAGCAAGATGGGATCTATGGACCAAGGCAGACGCTTGTCTCAATCTACGCCCATGGGCGATCCCCTCAGTCCCATGACACCGATCTCTCCACATCTTTCGCAGGGCAGTCCGACACAAACATCACATCTAAGGAGGCCTTCGGCCGCCTCTGTACGAGACCTGCACCACTCGCGCCGTCATTCATCTACAGACTACCGTCTTACGGGGACTACGGTGACGGGCAGTCACGCCAAGCTCTCGTCAGCCGGCTCTTTGGCCCAGAAAGAGCTATCGACTCATAGAAAGCAGCCTTCATTCGATCGCAATTGGACCATGGGTGGGGCATCGACAACTGCTGCCTCGGCACGCCCTCTCTCGTCGACTGGGCTGCAAGATTTGAACATCTCGGCGGACAGCGTGACAGATGCCCCGGGTGGTTTGGACCTTGACCGGGGTTATTTCTCAGGGACTGAGGTGGATGGGCGCAATAAACGCAATACGCTCAAAAAACGGGGCGACAGTCTTGCAGGGCATTCCCAGAAGGGAAGCTATACGGAAGAACAGCGCGTTAGAAGCGCGACAGCTCTTTCTCGGCATTCCCGTTTCGGAAGTGTCGACTCGTCCAGGGACCCGCCGACCGCGGCTCAAATGTACTATGGCAGATCTGGGTCGCAATCGCAACGAAGGATGTCAACAGCGACCACTGATTCGTTCCGACCGGTACCGCCGATGAAGGACGGCCCTGCTCCTACCGTTACCAAGCTAAACAACGGAGAAGTCGAGGGAAGCCCACCACCTAATTCTTCTGCCAACCGGCAAGCCCTGCACAGCGACTGGCTTGCCAAGCCAGCCAAAATGTCCGGATTTAGTGGCCTGCGTGCTATATCAGACGCCGTGACTGGCACCGAGAGGGCCAAGCTTGCGTCGCCGAGCGATGGCTCTCTACGCGACTCCGCAAAGACGACCGGGTCGAGCACGCCATCCGGAGGGCCGAGCCTTGACTTGGAGTCACCTGGCCTCGCCAAGAGCCCACTCTCCGCCGCTGCCAATCAAAATCGCAAGGCTGCCAAGCAGAAGACAAAACAAGAAACGAGCGCTTACCAAAGAGGACTGCTCAAGATCTCGCCACGCGAAGCTGTTAAGGGTGCCGACTACAGCGGCTGGATGAAAAAGAAAAACAGCAATCTCATGACGACCTGGAAACCGAGACTCTTTGTCCTCAAAGGCCGGCGTCTGTCTTACTTCTATTCCGAGGACGACACAGAAGAGAAGGGTCTTATCGACATATCCTTCCATCGTGTACTTCCTGCTGATACTGATCGCTTGACGGGACTTCACGCCACCATCACGGGTGCTGGCAACACCCCTGTTGCGCCGGCTGACAGTGATCTCGCATCGGAAACATTGGAAAAGGGCGATGATGCCATGTTCATCTTCAAATTAATGCCACCTCGAGCCGGTTTATCACGAGCGGTCAACTTCACGAAACCAACAGTGCATTACTTTGCCTGTTCCAACTTGAAGCAAGGTCGCCTATGGATGGCTGCGTTAATGAAGGCGACTATTGATCGCGACGACACAAAGCCCATGACATCGACCTACCAGCAGAAGACAATATCACTCACCAAAGCCCGACAGATGCGTCATCGGCCACCCGCGCTGATGAACCTTGACGAAAGGGCTGAGGACCCTGCATCTCTGGAGGGCGACGATGAGAAGCAGAACGGCCTTGGCATTTCCTTTGGTGAAGTTGACAGTGCTGTCTCCGGGTTAGAAAAGCTTGGTCTGCAGCGTATGGAAAGTGCAAGCGCCCGCAAGCCTGCATTCGAGGAGAAAGGCGGAAATGTGTCTCTTCCAGTTTCGTCCCCGCAAAGCGCTTGATAGTCATTCGGAGCATATGGCCCTTGACCTTATCAGCACTCCTCTAAGCGACCCGGACGGGGCACTGTTGGTAAACTTCTTGATTGTTCTTATAAACGTAATCTTCTTGTGTCATATGACAGCAAAACGAGCGGGCATCCACGCATATTTCGGCAATAGTACCCATTCCTTCTTGCGGAAGCCTCTGAGAGAGCTCCTTTATGGAGTGCTTTTTTTCCTTTCATACTACGCTCATATATCGACATGACACACTGCAGTCGCAGCAATATCCCTTTTCCTTTGGTGTTTTTTTCTTCTTGTCAGTATTCCCCGGCCTCTAATTCTGCGGCAACAATCGACAAACCAGTACTCGAGGCGTACGCACGACGCAGATCGCATCGCAACCAGAGCTCACTTGAGATGTTGAGAAGATTGCTCTTAGAGTCGTTACCTGGTTTCTGGAATGTCTTATGAATTGGCGAAGAGTCGCAAGAAGAGCTTCGCCGAGAACTCGAAACGACCATGAGGTCTATGAAAGGGGAGAGGGGGACAGAGGAAATGAGGGGACCAGCAGCTGACTTGTGCATGTTCCTGGTCTCTTCAACAACTGGTGGAGTCGGCCATACGAAGGCACAAGAGACATACATCACTTCTGAACGTGCCTCCATGTCCCAAGAGGGGGCGGGGACGTTGTACATGCGTGTCTTTTCGGGCCCCTCCAGCTTGGGTGAACTTTGGACAAGGAGAAGAGACCGCGAATCGATGGCAAGCACCATCATCACACTATGTGTGTCGGCGGCTGCCCCAGACCTACCTACAGTTGACAAATAGATAAACCCTGAACATAAGTCTGAACAATGATCCTAGTTGCCCATTCTTCCTCGTTAATATGTGTTTGAGCGGTCGTCGACAGACCGTGGCCCGTGTTTCTTAACGTTAAATGATATTTTCCGGCAGGATACAGCATTCAAAAAACAAAACAAAAAATGAAAAGAAAAAACTGAAATAGCATAATAGAAGATAGTTCTACCCATAGCTGCTGCTGCTGCCCGCGCCACCCCCTTGGAGTGGCATTATCCTTGTCAAGGGCAGTAGACATCACATTAACTACGACCTCGGTATTCGGCTTGACCTAGTTCGTTGGGCCCCTTGGGCTTGGGCGGCGATCATTAGCAGAGTTGTCACAAGTGCGGGTTGAGCCCAAGTCACCAGATGGGAATGTCTCATGGGCGGCAGGTAGTGGCATCGTTCATATGTCACCATAGGGGGCTCCCGTGGAAGTTTCAGGGTTTGGTGTATACACGTTTCGTTATCGCTGGTAGTCAGTTGGGTGCCCTTCTTTTTCTTCTTCCTCTTCGTCTTGAGATCTGAGACAAGTGAATAGATAAGACGATCGCTTTCGTTCCCGCCTCTTAGCTGGTTGCGGCTTGTTTGTTCTTTCTTTCTTTTTTTTCTGCAGGCAGTAGTGGCCCTTCCTTGCATGACAGGACTAGCGGAGTAAGCCCGTTCGGGCGGCCTCGGTCTCGGGTGGCGGTTTGTTCGGGGATTGGAGCAAAATAACAAGGAGAGAAGAGAGGCTAGCTGTCGACGGGATAGCGGGCTAGTAAGCAAAGAAAGGGGGTCGAGTGACACTGCTGGACCTTTGTGCGGCTCCGAACGGGAGGGAGGGAAGTTCGGGTGCGAGGAGGAATTCACCTTGCCATGAAACCTCTTCCGTTAGATAGGACGGGACTTGGCCGTTCAGGAGGATATGACTGGCCAGGCAAGATCGGTGATCATATGCAAGATACTTTCGTGGATTATTAATTCTCCATTGAGACATGCACCTGCCGAGGACGGAGAGAATCTGATAGGCTCCCGAGCCGAACCTCGAGATCCGCAGCTGGGTGTCGGTGGTTGATCGCCCGAGTCGTACACATCAGAAGTCGAGTTGGAAATCGCGGTGTGTTCGATGTGTTTGTATATTGAAGACTACTGTAGGAAGACGGGCCGGGGATGATGGCTTCGGGAAGGGATCCTCAACCGTTGGGAATCACGCAACTAGATGGCAGCACCCATGCGAACACACCGAAATACTAATGCCTCAGCTGCAGCCAAGACCGCCTTTGTAGACATTCCGAGGCCCCAGCTATGGTAAAGTGGAGGACGGGATTCCTGTACTGGCTGATAATAGCTTTATAGCCTCCCCAAGCCCCCTTAAATGAGTCAGCAAGGAGCCGAGGGATCGGGTACGGGCCCTGGTAGGCGCAATTCCCATCTCGCCATCGGCCCGAGGCCAAGAAGACGATATCATCTCGAATGTGCGATCTTTCTTCTGGTCTACTGGATATGTTCGAATGGCAACAGGCCGCGACGCTGAACGGCGAATCTACGGTATTTTGGGAATAAATAAACAGATCATGATGAGAGAGACGGGGATCAGCAATTACGGGGTTTTCTGAGTTGGAGTAAAATGCGGTCATGCCGAAGTCGCAACACTCCCCGAGTTCTAGACGCGTCTGAAGCAGTCGGGGATGAGTTGGCATTGTCTTGGTAAGAAGTAGTATCATATGGTTTGTCAACGCAAATGCCTTTTACGCCGGCTTCCTAAATCGTATGTCCCAGCACGACTTGCTCCGATCATCAAGAAGTGATCGTCGGGGCCGTGGCGCCTTTGGGCGAGCGGCGCGAAGCACCTTCAGGTATGAAGGGAGGCAGGCTGGATGTGTCGACAGAGGCCTCATGAAATCTGATAGGCCTGAACCCGATGGACGACACAATAAGAAATATCTCTTGGAGACACGGAGGCGGTCAGTCATATCTCGCGTGTACGAAGAGGGAAGAAGATCTGCCGAGGATGCCGTGAGTTTTGCAAGGTTGGTGATGTTGTTTTATCTTCACGGCTTACGAGGCTTGACCGACACATCAGGGATGCAACTCACTCAACAGGGGGAGCTTGCTGACATGCCCGTGTCGTCTGTTTGCTGTCCAAGAAGCGCATGCTTATACTGTGGCGTTGGCTTCCGGATCCGCTCAGCCGCTCTCGCCTTGGCGAGATCACCCGGGGTTTTCTCATTGGTGTATCATAAATCAACTACCTGTGAGCGAGTGAGTCAAAGGGCGAAACAATGTGTGTGTATGACCCGATGCCTTTGAGCCTACCTTGAAGCCCTGCATACATAGTCAACCCGTGTACCTGCGGGTTGGTGATCTGTCGGCACAGAGATGCTTGCTCGCATCACGCATGGAGCGAGTCCTATTGGGCATCTATCTCACGCTCTTTTTCAATGCATCTGACAAGAGCTGGGCCGACCGCCCCAGTATATGTCTCGAAGATACTTCTGCTCCGAACATTCAGTGCTATACCGCAAGGCAGGACTGTATGTATACGGGATTTTCTATATTGGTCAATCACAGACAGGCACTGATTGGCCCTGGCTCTTCCAGTGGGATTCTAGCCTGCGAAATCGGGACGACGCCAAGGTGAGAAGAGACTAGCAGGCCACCATTGTAGCCCTTGATGCCGGGCGTAGGACAGTCGTTCCTTGAGCCGCAAACGATGGGGTTCTGATGGTTGCTTGAGGATGGTCCCCAGCTGCCAGCAGCGACAGTGCCTTGTACTTGGGCACTGCTTCCACCCAGTGGTAGTGGTTGCCTGCCCGCACTAAGTGCTGCAGCCAGGAGGTCGAGCTGACACCTCTTATATCAACCGCATGGTCGCAATCCCGTTGTAGCACACACACCACAGCAACGGTGCATTGTTGATCGTGTAGGGCTTTGTTTCAAATACAGATTCTGTGTAGGGATGGCCGTACGTCCGATGGCCAATGGGTGTTCATGATTGCAACTCATGAAATAAGCTTGTAGTCATCCGAGTTTCCACATCGTGGGGATGGGTGCACATTTCGAGTACTAGTAGGGGAGGAGACAGGGGGAGGCTTCTCTTACTATTTCCAGCCTACTGCACTGCACTGCAACAGTAAAGCAGGTCTGCTCGAAACCAGCTAGCCCCGGCTGATAGCCGTCCTAGTAAACGTGTCGATAGCACCGAGACGTCCGCGCCGCGGCTCGGTGGTGGGCTTGCTTTGGGGAAGGGTTGAACACGAAGATTGCAAGAGAGCCCGTAATCCTATTTGGGCAGATTGGATGTCTCTCGCCCGTTGTTTGTCTCGTCAATCTGAGGTGATGTAGGGGTCTAGACCGTTCGGTGGGGTGGGCCATGCATGCATGAAATGCGGACGTCTAGAAAAGTCAACCTCCACTACGGCACGCCCTATCACCCGTGTGAAGCCTACATACCAATGTAGCAGCCTAGGGTCCTCCCGGAGAGACCAGCCGACCTGTGGCCGTTCCCCCAACTCGACCGTGGAGCTGTGCCTTCCTGCTTGTTCTTTCGCTGGGCTGCCTGCCTTGTTAACGGGCTTCCAGAAGCGGGTAGCATCATTCTCAAATCCACAGCCGTGCTGAGAACAAGGAACCGAACCGAGGGGGTGGAGCGATTGCAGGCTAAGACGATTGTCGATCTTATGCATGGTCCCCTGATTTATAGAAGCGATCGCCTAGTTTTGCATCGGAAAGGAATAGGTGGTATGATTACTTGAGCGAGCTGCATTTGGTGGTTTCGGGCTCTTTAGTGTGTAGCAATATCAAGCCCGCTGCCGCCGGGCCAAGCTGTGCGAGTGGGTGTGTTAAGGTGTCGTCCACGCACGTCTAACCACGCACACCACAACTTTCTTGCCCCCTTGACCTCCGAATCTGCCGCAAGAACATCGAATCCGAGCCTGAGAATCGGGGGAAAACCCGCGCATCTTCGTAATAAATCAACATCACAGCGGCTGCAGTTGACTTCCTCTGAGACAAGTACACCCACCCACATCCGGACCATCGAAGTTGCGCGCGGCATCTTGTGGCTCTTGAGCAGGACCACCACGCCCCAGAAAGCCTAAACAACCGGCCTATGGTCACGCGCAGGAGGCGGCTCTTTCTTTTGCACGGCTAGACTCCAATGAGCAGCCCAGCATTAGCAAGGGACTCTGGCGCCGAGCAAGGGAAGGAAGAAACGCTGGCTGGGAATGATGGCGCCAACGTAGCGACCAAGTCAACCCGACAACATTCACAAACGCTTTCGATCTTGATTTTCAAGGGAAAACCTGAAGACACCCCTGCGGCACGAGTCACAGATCTCTATGTGGTGGCGAATGATGAAAACAACACGAACAGCACATTTCGACTTGATGGCCAAGCAGGGAGATACCGCGCAAGCGAGTTGTGGAACCTGGCAGCTCCCCGATTGAGGCCTGACTACCGCTCCCAAATTCATGTCGCGACCTTGCCCACCAGCTCAGCCGTGGAAACCACTTTGCACGACACAATCAAGGGTGTCGTGGTTAACAACGAGGATCCAAGCTGGGGCTGCCAACACTGGGTTGGTGATGTTGTGACGACCCTGCAGGAATTAGGCATGATCTCCGAGGATGAGGGGGATCGAGCAATCGATGCGATGATGAACATAATATTATCAGCGCCTCGGTGATAGGGGTGGACGATGGATGCTGGCGGTATGACGAGTTATGCCGGTAATGTCTAATACGGTCGCTGCATGGCGTCCTTGTCCGAGGATTTGGTGTTTGCCTTCAGCTTTTTGTCGCTCGCAAAGGCTCGCAAAGTCCAATAGGCGAATTGGGAGCGTACAAGCAAGCCAGAAACTTGTGTTTGTCTTCTGCTTGGTTGGTGACAGATGTATCTGCTAGGAAGTCAAGTGGTGTCGCCTGCCTGGAAGTGCCGCGAAGCCACTGGATTACCAGTTGTGAGACTAGGCACTTGCTCGGCAGACCTCCTTTGCAAGGAAACTACAAACAAGATACAGCACAATGGATTGCCACGGCCTTGGGAGATTCAAGTGAAGATGCGGAGTTGATACAACTGACCCGCCAGCAGTTGATGTGTGAATAGTCTGCCATGCTAGCCCTTCAAGCGGTCCCGACTTGGCACTTCGACACAGGCGAATTCTCTTCCCGGGGGCAGGCCTGTGGCTCCAAATTAGTACGTTTCTGGAATTGGGCATCATCGGTTTGCTCGAAAATATTGCGACTCTGGATGCGCGGTGGCACCGGGTTTTGCGCAGGAGAGCCAATCTTTGAGCTGTACTGAGAGAGCAATTATTCGGCCTCGGCTGACGGCCAGGATCATGATTCGCGTGCTCAGCTTTTGTTCAAGGCCACCATCAAGACCAACCGTGGCGCATTCTACCTACCATTCATTCAATGTTGTTGTTGTTTTTTGCATCGCAAAGTGCTGTGGGATCTCTCTTCCCCGTCCGTGGGAAGATGTTGGTTGATAAGTGTCATTGCCTGGTGGAGTTTGGATGTTTGATGAACAGCTTACAGCACCTTGAAACGTCCCGGAACTACAAACATCGTCGTCCGAAACGTTCAGGCTCAAGGCCCGGGCTGCACCAGAAGAAAAGAAGAAGAAAAAGCAGATGGACATTTGACCGACCACGTTGGCTGGCATCAATCAAAGACCAGGAGACAGGCAAGCAGCAAAAGGCAGGCGCAATGGAATCGGATGTGGGTCTGGTTTACTATGACATCTTTGTCCTCCGACCTCGTACCTTCCTCCTAGAATTGAATTGTATTACATTATGTCTTGCATCAGGAAAATTCTCGACTCACACAATCTTCTGCTAGGCTACGGTCTGCCTCAATTTGAGATGTTTTATGAAGAGAAATGTGAATACACATGTTGGCATATGCTTGCTGACATTGAAACAGGCAGCAAGCAGCCTGTTTATCCAACACTAGCACTCTTACAATGAATGATCTGCAGCGGACGAAGACAGCTGAAAGCTATCAATAGTCCGAATGATGTACGCAAATAGACCTAGACTTCACGGTTGACTGCCCGCCGCTCGAGTCCCACTTAGAGTGCTCCTCCCAGACTCCTCCCTACCCAGTGCACTGAGATCCATGGATGGCCTTGGTAGAGTGTGCATGTATCTGCAGGCTGCCCAGGCGGCGTGAACAGTACGCTTACCTCACTCTCCCTATCCTTTTCTATGAAGAGAGCCATATGTAATTCAACTGTACGCGGTATAATTCATAGGTGATATTCGCAGTCTCAATTTCGGCATCCGAATATTGCTCTTGCGAACTTAAAAAGTCCTTTTGCAGCTCAATAATCGCAGTAGCATTGGATCAGGTGTTTGATTGAACCTTGGAATATTCCAATGATCGAAAGGAGCGCGAGCCGGTACAGCGGATGGTGGCCCCTAAAACCGGACCCCTGTTCCCCCATACGCGTTCGTCAGCCACAGTGCATTGGGGCCGTGTTTGAGAGCCAACCGTCCCTTACCCTGGACTTGGCCATTCATCGCCATCCATCGGACGTATCGGGGCCGACACGAGTTCGAAAGGCCACTTCATCCTTCCTGCCTTCCAGTTTCAGCTCGTTGCTTAGTTTCGTCTTGCAGCTTCCTTTCATCTGGCGGCCATCTTTCAACCACTGCTTTGTTCAGCCATCTCTTTTGCCCTTTTCGAGGATTGAAGTCGCCCTACTCCGCCGTCGCTCTTACGCGACACTTAAGCAGACATGGCTTCAATTGCCTCCCCCATACGGCTGGCCGCCTACGGGCTGCTTGCCCTGACATCGCGCGCCCTGACGGCCACCGCAGAGAAGACGGCTGCCGATTACTTTGTCCACTCGTTGCCGGGCGCTCCCAAGGACACGTTGGTGAAGATGCATGCTGGGTAAGATCTTCCCATTTGGCACCTCCATCACCGTCGCAACGCGTATATTGACTCTTGCGACTCTAGTCACATCGAAGTCAACCCAGAACACAACGGAAACCTCTTCTTTTGGCATTTCGAGAACCAGCATATCGCCGACCGGCAACGGACCGTCATCTGGCTAAACGGCGGGCCTGGCTGTAGCTCCGAAGATGGCGCAATGATGGAGATTGGTCCCTTCAGGACGAAGGACAAGGAGACTCTGGTGCCCAACAACGGCTCCTGGCATGAATTCGCAAACCTCCTTTTCGTTGACAATCCCGTCGGCACCGGATACAGTTTCGTCGATACCAACAATTACCTTCATGAGCTGGACGAAATGGCCGACCAATTTGTCACGTTCCTAGAAAAATGGTTCAAGCTATTTCCACAATATGAACACGACGATGTAAGAGACCCAGGTATACCCATTTCCAACGATAGCTAACGGAGTAATGCAGTTGTATATTGCCGGAGAATCATTTGCTGGTCAGCACATCCCCTACATTGCTCGCGCTATCCTGAAGCGAAACAAAAGCCCCCAGATTGTCGGCAGCCCCAACAACCCTACCGATATGCATTCGTGGAACCTCAAGGGTATCTTGATCGGAAACGGATGGGTGTCGCCGCCTGAGCAGTACGAAGCTTATCTCACTTACGCCTACGAAAAGGGCCTCGTTAAGAAGGGCTCCGATATTTCCCAACAGCTCGAGAATTCTTACCGTATCTGCTCGAGGGAGATGTCGTCGAAGTACTTGCAAAGAGGTGGACAACCCGAATTGCGAGGGCGTTTTGCAGGACATCCTCCGCCTCACGCAGAAGAACGGAAGATGCGTCAACATGTACGACGTCCGCCTAGATGACACATACCCAAGCTGCGGCATGAACTGGCCTCCGGATTTGGAAAACGTCACGCCTTACCTCCGAAGGGACGACGTGACTGCTGCACTGCATATCGATAAGAAACTGAACACTGGATGGCAGGAGTGCAACGGCGCTGTCGGCGCGGCGTTCGGGGTGAAGAACTCGAAACCATCAGTTACATTCTTTCCGGATTTGCTGAAGGAAATCGAAATCCTTCTATTCTCTGGGGCCGAAGATCTCATCTGCAACCATCTTGGCACTGAGGCTTTCATTAGCAACATGGAATGGAACGGAGGAAAGGGGTTTGAAATCTCCCCCGGAAACTGGGCCCCACGACGCGACTGGACTTTCGAGGGCGAAAAGGCCGGCTTCTGGCAGGAGGCGCGAAACCTTACATATGTTTTGTTCTACAACTCCTCACACATGGTTCCTTTCGACTACGCTCGTCGCTCGCGCGACATGCTAGACCGTTTTATGGATGTGAACATTAGCAGCATCGGGGGAATTCCTTCGCAAAGCGCGTTGGATGGGGCGAAATTGCCAGACACTACTGTCGGTGGCGCAAGCAACAACACGGCCGACCAAGCCGCCAAAGACAAGGAGGTTGAAGACGCCAAGTGGACTGCCTACTACAAGTCCGGTGAACTCGTCTTGGTTATCGTTATCGTCGCTGCCGGTGCTTGGGGCTTCTTCGTCTGGCGGGGCCGCCGACGAACCCAAGGGTACGAGGGACTGTCCGGTCTTGCTCGTAGTACGGGCATAGAGAGCTTCCGTAGTAACGGCAACCAAAGATCACATCGCGATGTGGAAGCTGCCGATTTCGATGAAAGCGAGCTGGATGATCTCCATATTCAGACACCAACAGAGGCGGGGGCAAAGAAGGGACATTATGACATTGGTGATGACAGCGACGAAGAAGACGATGTCCCCCACGAGAAGCCGAAAACAGGCGGGTCATCTAGCCGCATTTAGGATTTTGTAGTCAAAAGCTGAACCAAGCAGTTGTAGGATTGGCATAGCAGCACAATACATATTGGTCGCAAATGCGGAATAACACAAATCATTATGTCGTCCATTCCTGTCAAGCAAAATGACAGTAACACGGATTAGTGCCCTCTACGTCTCGTTATGCTCGTTATGCAGATATCTTTGTCGAGGCTCGTATAGCATCACCTGTAGGAGTGCCCGGCGTTGAGTGTATATATGTACTTACGGAAGGCAGCATTACAGCCTTCAAGGGGCCAAGTAATCATCAGCCCGTGGATGACTGCGCATGG
Organism: Apiospora hydei; assembly: GCF_038363865.1. NCBI lineage: Eukaryota > Fungi > Ascomycota > Sordariomycetes > Amphisphaeriales > Apiosporaceae > Apiospora > Apiospora hydei. The sequence continues at coordinate 1,823,938 of NW_027117364.1, read as the reverse complement.
AACCCGAAGTCTTGGGAGGGATTTCCTTTGAGTTTGTCTTTTCGTAACCTGAAGCGCGCCACGGGAAACCTTGGGCCTTTGTCGGACACCGCTTTGGTCTGAAGTAGCCATGCGGTCTGTCTCAGGAACCCGGACGCCCCCACGGTATCAAGGCGCAATGTATTGAGTTTGAAGGAGTCGGGAGGCGAAGACGATGTCTTGGTGCACTCCTTTTCTCGTCGGTGCTGTTGTCCCCCGTCTGCCGTTTTCCACTGCGTCATTGTCCTTGAATTCCACACTGAAAAGAAAAGAAGATGGAAAGAAGAAGAAAAATCCTACCGAGATCATGTGCTGGAAGCGCATATCGTAGTGTTAGGTTTTCTTACAGATAATGACTTCTTGCGGTACTGCAACACCACCGGACAACAACATCAACAACAACAGTAGCAGCAAGATGACGTCCACACAACAGCAGCAGCCCAAGTTCCGCCTGGCCATCGCGGGAGGCGGCATCGCGGGCCTCGCCCTCGCCGCGGCGCTGGCCAAGTCCTGCGGCGAGCGGCTGGCCGTCGCCGTCTACGAGGCGGTGCCCGAGTACAAGGACGTCGGGGCGGGCCTCGCGCTGCACCTCAACGCCATCAAGGCCATGGCCCTGCTGGGCCCGGAGCTCCAGCGCGCCTACTTCGAGCGGGCCCTCACCATGGCCGCCGAGGAGGACACCGAGATGGCCACGACGGTGATCCTGGCCCAGGGGCCCCACGCCGGCACCACCGTCGCCGAGCTGGGCCGCGCCAAGGGCCGCAAGTCCATCGCGCGCGCGGATTTGGTCCAGGGGTTCTTGGAGCTCGTGCCCGAGGGGACGGTCCAGTTCGGGAAGCGGCTCGTGGAGGTCTCGGAAGAAGAGACCGACAATAGCGCCGTGGTGGTCAAACTGTCGTTCAAGGACGGCACGGCCGCCGAGGCGGACGCCCTGATCGGCGCCGACGGAATACACAGCGTCACGCGCCGCTATCTCCTAGGCGCCGAGCACCCAGCTACAGAGCCCAAGAACCACGACGGCTGGGTCGTGTATCGCACGCTCGTCTCGACGGAAGAGGCGCGGCAGAAGATCAACCCGAGGTGGACGACCAACGTGCCCATCATGATGGGCCCGCGCGGCCACATCAACTGCATCCCGCTGAGCAAGAACACCCGGCTCAGCGCCGGCGTCGCCGTCCGTGGCAACGTCCTCCGCGCCCTCACCTCGTCCGCAGCACCAGACGAAAACGACCCGCAGCAGTCCGAGAAGCCGAAGCTGGACCCGAGCCTGTACTCGGACTACACCGAGGAAGCCCAGCAAATCGTCCGCCTCGTCGCCGCCGACACCAGCGCGTCCTGGACCGCGGCCGACCACGACCACGCCCCGACCTACTTCCGCAGCCGCGTGTGCCTGCTAGGCGACGCCGCGCACGCCTCGCTGCCCTTCGCGGGTAACGGGGCCGCGCAGGCGCTCGAGGACGCGGCGGTGCTGCATGCCTTGTTCACCACCACATGCTCTTCATCCACCTCCTCCGTCCCTGCCACTATCACCACCACTACCGACCTTCATGACCGCGGTGCGGCCGCGATCGAGAAGATGTTCGAGGCCTACGACACCGTGCGCCGCCCGCGGTCCCAAGCCGTCGTGGACCTGGCGCGCCGCTTCGGCCGCGTCTACGCGTACGCCGAGGACGGCATGCACGAGGACCCAGTGCGGATGAAGGCCTTCTTCGCCGAGATGGCGGCGTTTACGAATCAGTTCGACGTGCGCGGGCAGAACGAGGAGGCGGTCCGCGTCTTCCAGGGCCTCATGATGGGGAGAAAATGCGTCCGCGACGATGGCGAAGGGAGAATTGAGCTGCCCAACTGAGAGACGCGGAACTTTGGGGTCTGCCATTCACAATGGGGCTGTATTATGTACCTACTTGCACATGCTTTGCTTTTGGTCAGGTAACACTGCCGAGCTTTGCTGTATTCAGAATGTTATTTTCAAATTTGTTTTACAGCTTGATGGGTGATAAAGTACATGCGAGTAGAGCATACAGTTCTTTCGACTCCCCCTCGTTTCCTTCGGTAACACCAGCAATTTGCACCTGCTAACCTCGAAGGAGATACAATGCAAGCCTGTGCACTGTACTACCGTGGTAGGGTGTCGATGCCGATCTTCAATCTCCAAGTATACATCCATATGTAGAATCGAGACCAAAATTTCTTCGGCAACAGACCGCTTCCTACAAGAACAGAGGAAGTCGAATCGAATATTACCCTTTTGAGTATGCGGAGTTGACAACTTACCTATTGAAGGAGCGGCATCGCTAAGTATCCAATTGTTCCAGACCACAGCAGGGCGAATTCCTACTACCCAGGCCGCTGGATTAAGAGCTGCTTCGGAAATACGCTCGTTGCACTTTTGGCCCCCTGCAATTTGTAACCCTCGGGAGAGTAGACAGGGAATAGTCGATGCCAGGCCATGCGAATGCGGCGCCATTGCCACCTCCTCCATCCAGTTTGTCGAAAAACGACGGCATGCATAGGTATTAGACGACTTTGGATGGAACCACTACTGCCCATTCAAAGCCCTTCTTTCGCGAGCATATCTGCGATGTCGAGATAGAACGCAATGGCATTGAAGCTGTAGACGTAGTGTCAATTAATTGATTTCGCTCAATCACCTTGGGTTCGTGTTAACTCACTTGGGATCCCTGCCTGCCCAAAGCTTGCGCATCATCCATCGGAGACGATTCGTCCAGTTGATAAGATCCAAATGGCTGACGCCGACCAAAGTGCCTTCGTATTGCCCCCATTGACTGGAGGTGACACTGACCAGTCCATCATTTGGGCCTTCGAGCCTATCCAGAATATCATGAGATAGGCGGAAGGGGCTCAGGAATGGCAGCCGCTCCACCATCGCGCCGTAGGAGAAGTAGCGCACGCTTGGGTCGTCGGGTGTCTTTGGGTTGAACTTGTCTCTCATGTACTTCTGCGTCAACTGTGAGAAGGCACCTGTCTCGAACCCTGCGCCCTCTACGAGTTTGTAGACACTAGGTAAACGCTCCTGGCCGATTTCATCAAACAGGTAGTCCGCAAAGGCACTGCCGTGGTGTGGGGAAGCAATGGTGACGAGCGACTTGACGTCGACGCCCTTGGGTTGTAGGTTCGAGATCATGTAGCGCGCGTCTAAGCCACCCATGGAGTGGGCAATGATGTTGACGCTCTTGCCCTTGGTCACCTCGGCAATGCCCTGGGCTAGCTTCTCGGCCCTCCGCTCGATGCTGCCAGAAGGTGGCACAGCGGAGGCGAAGACCTCGATGCCATTTGCCTTGAGAGCTTCCGATATGCCACGCCAGTACTGGACGGCCGGGAGCCAAGGCCCAGCTACTTTTAGCTCGGCAAAGCCCAACAGTCCATGAGCCAGAACAATGGGGTGCTTTGGGGTGGCTACGTCGTGGTTGGATCAGCAATGGCAATGATGAGCATGCATCCTGGGCTGGGGGCTCACCATAGTTTTCTCTGATATTGGCATAGTCGTCCTGTATGCGCCTGCCTAACTCTTTCATTCGAGGATCGCCATCATCAGAGGTAGAGTAACCGCGGTGCGGCGCAGGCGTGGGGCACCATTGACCAGCAGAGGGCCGAAGAGACCGGGTCGTGGTAGCAGCGATTCGAAGCGGGCGGCAGATGTGGTTAACAGAGCAAGCCGATAAGCATCTGCTCGCGCTCTGGGTCATTGCGACCCTTAGCACCACGGGATATACGCAGTTGGTTTCGCTAGTGGGAAGCGAGGTGTGCTCACCGCCAGAAACAGGAATAGAGCAAGCAGGCCGAAAGCAGAGAATGCACAGCCAGCCGCGTGTTCGTTTGGGCCGAGGTGTGCGAAAAGGGAACCGTGACAGACGTATGCAGTTTTTGGCATGGCGGCATCAATTGGAGGATTTGGCGCGCACCGTTACAAAAGAGGCAGATGATGTCACCTCACTAGCGCAAGGGCGGACGTCTTGTCTTGTCCCTTGAGACTCCCCTCCCCTTGAGTCCCTTCCAATTTTCGGCCTAGATCATCTGTTCTGGTCCTAGGCCCGGCTCCTTCCCTACGGCCCGCAGGTGTAGCATCCATCCATCGATCATTGTGGGGGTGATCATCATCGACCCCCAACCAGCAATCATCACAACATTGAAATGTCGCCGTTTCTAATATGTTCCTCACCTCGGTACTCCGTACACGCGTACTTATGCAGCATGCGACGATGGATGTAAATGTAAAGATGGACAGAACAACCTACCATGTTATCTACTTTACTACCGACTGTTTGCTCTCGGGCATAAGGGTGCAGACACGAAGGCGCAAGTGAGCAACGGGCGCAACCAATCCTGAGGCAGAGGAGCCCGATGCCAGATTGATGATACTCAGGGGTTTGGGTCGTTTCGTGGCTCGAGCTCCCTTTCCCGGTGCCCCAGAATTGAGGTTCAAGGTCACGGTTGGGGTTCGTCCATGCCCATCAATATCTGTGCCCAGCTCGTACGACTTGGCTTGGCCCCATTCGATGCCACAGCATCTAGGGTATCTAGATGAAGAAGCGTTCCCGCGTCTTGTTTCATTGCTTTCTCTCAATATTACCCGATATTTTGTAGAGATTTGGAGATCCTGGCCGTGAGTAAATTAATCTATCTCGCAACGTACGTACACACAGGCACAGTCATGCCGCACCTAAGCAGGCTAGGCTAGATAAAATTAACCGATGAACTGCAGTTTCGATATCTGGCAATACTCACATCAAATACCAAGTCAACGCTCGAGGGACGTCTAATCCACGTCGACATTGGAATCAACCTAGTTCATCGCTCTCTGTCATTGCCACACGTGAAGATACGCTTGTCGTCGTGGACCGCCCGCCGCTTTTTCGAATACAAACACGTATACTTGACCCTTGACCTAGTGGAGCCGGACCACCCATCATGGCCTTCTACCTATCGTGTTCGCTGCCGGACGGCTTCATAGTCACGGTGGGATTCGCAACGACCCCAGCCCTGTTGACATCCGGAACGGGCAGAGGGCACCGTTGATCGCGACACCCGGCTGCAGCCATGGTACGAGTGTGATTGGTGTCTGTCCAGCTTAAGGCCCCCAAGCCCCTCTACATGTCTACCAACAGAACCAACAGACCAACACAATGTCGCGATTCTCTCTGCACTTGAGCGGATTCCGCTAAGCGAATCCACACGACCGCTTTCGATAGCCGCGTTAATTTATAGCCAGGACTCTCATTGGCTGTTGCTGGCCAGGGATTCTATAGCAGACCCAAACTGCCGGAATTCGTCCTCTGTCCTTATGCTCAGTGCTATTGGAGTTGCGACGAAAAGATCGCCCATCCATCCCACGGCGGGACAACACCAAATATTCGTGTGCTATTACTGGTCTGGTGAGGAATGACTCTTGCTACGAGCATTGGGATCATCTGAAAGGTACATGGACCTACGAATGGTGGTTCCGGCAGTGTGATCCGAAGAGCACACCCATTTTCTGCCCAGGCTGCCAGGATGCCGTAAGGTAGGGGTGGACCACTGCCCTATCCAGGGGGGGCCAAAAATGGTTTGCAACTCCCAACACCGGTGACACCACATATGCAGGCATGGCAGGGAGCTCCATCATTGAACGACAATTCGCCTTCGATGAGGAGAGACAGGGTTGGGGACATCGGGTCATGCTTGGATGAACTCCACTCGGTCCGGTGCTTGCACAGCACCCCCTCGGCATCCCCTTTCACTTGTGAGGAAGCGACATGCATGGGGACCTGCTTGCCTTTCCCTTATCTCGGATCATAGGCATCTTCCCCAGCCTTGAGCCTTATATATCTATCTACCGAGTCTCGGCGCCACATGCAGACTTTCCCTTCGTCCTACCCAAGGGTCTCCTTTCTGTTGTTGGCCACGCTTCAGCCAAGACATGAAGAGACAGTAGACAAAATGGTGGTGACTACAGGAAACTGCAGCACGGCCGTCGGCTGCTCCGAGACCTTTCTTCACAAGCCCTCGCTGACTGGCTCTGTCGTTCTCCTGGCCATATTCGCGATCCTGATCCCCATCGCCTTTGCGCTGGGCGTTCGTTACCAGGCCTCCGTCTTCGCCACGATCATCATCACGGGGTTGGCACTGGAAGTGCTCGGGTATATCGGCCGACTACTTCTAGCGGTTGACGATGCTTCAACCAAGACGGACTTCATCTTGTCCCTGGTTGGGACGATTCTGGGTCCGACCATCATAGCCCTGGCCTTATTCCGACTCTTACCACCAATCGTAGCAACGTACGGAGACGGATTCCAAGCATGGAGGCCTCAGTGGCACAACTCAGTCTTCTATGCATTCACAGCCGTCTGTGTTGTTTTGCAGGTAGTCGGTGCCGTTATGGCCACCGTGCCGAGAGATGCGAATGCGGTATGTCCAAAATAGGACAAAACTGAAGAGCGAAAACTGATCAGTCATAGATTCATATTGGAATACGACTTCTCGTGGCCGGGCTTGCGATACACTTGTCGAGTATCCTTTTGTTTGCGCTCCTCGGTTTGCGCTTCGCTCTTGCTGTACACCAACGACAAGATATACTCTATGCGAACAAGTTGACGGTGCACAATACCCAAAGGTTCAAAACATTCTTGATCGGTAAGTCACTCCATCAAATGCAGTATGTTCACCCACTAATCAAGCCACCGAAGGTCTATCTCTTGCGGTACTGTTGCTCACAATCAGAGCGATCTATCGACTCGTCCCAATCTCGCAGGGCTTTGGTAGCCCCGTAGCCCGCGACGAAGTGCTCTTCCTGGTGCTGGACGGTGTGATGGTCCTCCTGGCCGTGATCGCGGCTCTTGCCTCCTTCCCCGGGCGACTCCTCGGTACGACACTGCCTTCGGCTACGATACAGGAACGCCGATTTGCGAGCAGGCCCGAGCGACCGTACCCTACTGCGCCTGTTCAACTACAGCCTTCGTACGCCCCTACATACTACCGCCAGAGTATAAAGTCCAGCAAGAGCTACTCGCCTCGTCATAATACTTCTCCTCGAAAATACAACTCCCCGCAACAAAACATGGTGGACAGCGAGGCTCTTTGGTGATTTCAACAACCATTGCAGCTCTCGCTTCGCTTGGAATTCACATTATCGCGCACATACAAGAAAGATACCCACTTGTTTCTTCTCACACTTCTCCGACGGATATCAGCTCCTGGCAATGGCGCTCTCCGGCGTCGTGCTGCCAGAGCTGGGGCAGGCCCAGGTACTGGTTCTCTTCATCAGATAGGTTTGGCATTGGTCGGGAATTTTGATTTCCTTGGAATGGTTATTGTACTTGTTGGGATGAATTGCTGTCTATATGGTCACTTTCGGCCTGTCGCTCATTGATACCAAAGTATGGAGTTTCGGATAGTCATATATACTCAAATTGAACTACTGCTCAGCTACTCTGGCCTAATTCAAGAGTCATCTTGAATATCAAGATAACCTCATTTTAAGGGTGCGTTTACGTATCTGAAGTCTCAGTGTTGGCTCAAGTTCCCGGATAACTGAAAATGGCATAACTCCTTAGCATTAGGATACGTGTAGTCGTCACCATTGGAATAGCTCGTTTAGACGTGACTTGTTTAGGGGCAAAACGTACAGTCCACACCGCCTTGTCCGGACCATCATCATTCTTCCTGTCTCCCTCTTCAATTTCGGGAGCCCAAACAGGCACTCACCAACAAGCATTCGCCTTACGCGTAAGCGCGCTGTGGAACAGCGAGTAAAGAAAACACTGACGACAGTCATGAAGCAAACATCGTGGGTCGGAAGGAACAATTGGCTCTCGACCACAGATACCCTGCCACTCCTCGCAAATATCGAAGGCTAATCGCGCGGTTCTGTATGCGTGTGGTGGGGAAGCAAGGGATGCGCTGCGCGGTAGGCGTAGAAGCCAGAAGCAGGCCAAGTCACAACGGGTTTCCCCCATCGTTCAATCACATGTTGATATTTGGCCGAGGGCCCTGCACCAAACGTGGACGATCTTTATATGTTTCAAGGTTAGTTTTTTCAGCACAGGCGAGACTCCTGGCGACACGTGGGTGGTAGACGCCGCACCCGGATGGTGAGTGTGTTGGGAAAAGGGGGTGTAGGGAATTCACTTTGTGCCGGGCTCGGCGGGCGATAGGGATTGGGAAGGGATGAAGTAGAACTTGCTTTAACGCAGTCAACTGCAGAGAAACACCTTGGGGAGAAACAAATTCGTTTTTTTATTGGTGGATTAGCCGCCATCCCGACGTATCTTTAGTCTTCTGACAAACCTAGGTAGCTACAACCGCAATACAAAGCAGCATCAGTCGTCACGACGACAACACGTGCAAAGCGGATCGAGACAGAGCATTGAGTCTCCAAAGAGAAGTTTCTCTTTCATCTTAATATTTATCTTATATGTACTTAATGTAGCTGGCCTCTAGTAAACAGAGACGTTCTGTCCTGCTTGGAGAAACCATTGAGTTTACTGTGCCTTCGGTGGGTACAGACCGCCCTTATCCGGGGTCTTGTTGCCGAGCTTCCCCCGTCAATGTACTTCTGCAGGTAGTCGATGACCCCGGGATCCTGAAGTCCGCGCTCCTTGATGTAGTGCTGCTCGATGTAGGAGACGGTGTCGAGCCCGACGAGGTCCATGCCCCCGGCGGGCGGGATCTCGCTCTTGACGAACATCTCGTGCCAGACGGCGTCGAGGTCCTCGGGCGTGGCGACGCCCTCGGACAGCACCATGAGGGACTCGCGCTTGACGGCGGCCCAGATGCGGTTGATGACGAAGCCCGTCGACTCCTTGCGGGCCTGCACGGGCACCATGGTGAGCGTCTTGAGGATGTCGAGGAGCCAGGGGAAGATGGCCTCGTGCGTGTCGCCGCACGTCATGAGCTCGACGACGCGGTTGCGCGGCGGGATCATGTAGTGCATGTTGAGGACGCGCGCGCGCGTCTCGGGCCGCAGGTGCCGCGACATCTCGCGCGACTTGTAGGACGACGAGTTGGTCGTCAGGACGGCGTCCTGGGGCGCCAGCCGCTCGAGCTCCGAGAAGGTCTCCTGCTTGATGGGCAGCTGTTCGGGCACGCACTCGGCGACGATGAAGGCGTTCTTGACGGCGGGCTCGAGCTCCTCAAAGAGCTCCACGCGGAGGTCGCTGCTCTTCACGTCCTCCTTGTAGTCGCGCGCGTGCTCCTGAATGTACTCGTGGGCTGCCGCTAGCTGCTTCGCGTCCGGGTCCCGCAAGTGCACCGTGTAGCCGCCCGCGGCCCAGGCGGCACCGATGCGGCGCCCGAGGACGCCGGCGCCCAGGATGGCGATGCTTCTGTTCTCGGTGGGCGGGTTGGTCCACGACATGATGACTGCTTGCAAAGAAAAAGGGCGGTTACTACAAACAGTATACGCAAAAACTCTGCCGGGTTTCCTGAGGTATTAAATCAGCCCGGGCCATTTTATACTTTGAAGATTCTCGTATGATACGCTGGCCCACTCTGGGGGGTTTACCGCCCCTACATAAACATCCACGTATCCTGGGGCATTGACAGGTTGGGTGGATATGGTTTATGGAGTGCGACAGCGTGAACCAGAACTGCCCGCTCGGCATTGCTGCATTTTGCAACTACTTAAGCAATCGGCCCTTTCCTATGAGCTCGAATGCCGAATGCCGGCCTCCATGTGCCGGCAGCTGCAGTAAAGCTTGTCATAGCATCTTCGGGGCATGATGGTCGCTGGCGTGGCCCTTGAAGAGCTAGCTAGCCTAGCGCCGTAGTCGGCGCCGCCGTAGATGTGGGCTGAAGTGGCACTTCCCGAGGTTCTCGGGGCATGACGCGCGGGATGTACGACGCCAGGAAGGATTCGCAAATTGACCGTCGGGTCCTGCTCACACCTTCGAGGGTGCCATAACGCGAGAGTCCGAATCTTGTAACGCAGAGCGGAAAGGTTGACTTGAAGCCCTGCAGCTGCAAGCTCCGGTTGCAGCAGTTGGCTAGGCCTGCGACACCATGGGGCACGATTCGGTGCATGTCTTCGCGATGAGAATGATCGATCCGATGCGGACTAGGCAGGCAAGACGCTGGTTGGAGTTCAAACGCTGTCGCCGCGCTGTTGTCTTGTGAGCGTCCGAGACTCGGCATCGGAGCGGAGCTTTCCGAATACTGACGAAGGCTGGAAGCTTATCTTATCTTGACAAGTAGGAGTGCCATCCAGATGGGATGTTGGCGACATTTCCTCCGGTAATGCAACGTATCATGTGGACGTCAATTGATACTTGCACCGTATACAATAGTTGTCAGTGTTGAAGATTTCGTCTTGTTTGGATTTTGTGTTTAGTCTGGGTCATCATGGCAGACAGGGTGCCTCGTATCGACATATCCCCGCCGCTGCTCAACTCCGCATGCCCGTGGGCCACAACCCGGGAAGACCTCGAGGCACTTTTCCGGTGTTCGTTCACAGGGGCAATCACCACCAGGACATCCCTACTCGGGGAGGGGTTTCGCCATGATCCTGATACCCACCAGTACACATTCTTCGACCCAGTGACGCATGCCACCAATGGCGAGACCGAGTCGTCGACTGCTACTATTCCCGAGACAGCAAGCCTCAATACACTGGGGTACAGCCCAGTCCCGCTCGAGACTTACCTCTCCTACATAAGTGATATATCCGGAGGTATTTCCAAGCTGACGAACAAATTGGTCATCGTTTCAGTAACCGGCACACCTGACGATGTTGCCAAATGCTATTGCTTCATTGCGAAGCATAGCCTCCAGGTGAACATGCCATTGGCTATGGAGGTCAACCTAAGTTGTCCGAACATACCCAATGCGCCGCCGCCAGCATACTCAGGCGAAGCTCTTTCGCGGTATTTGAACGTTCTGAGAGCTGCCATCAGCACAACGCCTGAACTCCCACGCATCCCCTTCGGGCTGAAGACGCCCCCTTACACCTACGCGGACCAGTTCAAGACGTTGGTATCTGCTCTTACGTCCGGAGGCTCGCCTTGTCCTGTCAGCTTTCTGACGGCAACGAACACTCTGGGCTCGTGCCTCGTATTGGCCAACGAGGACGGCGCTTCAGGGAAGCCTCGGCTCCCTGGATTGGGAGTAGGGGGGATGGCCGGAGCACCTTTGCATCCGCTAGCTTTGGGCAACGTGTTGACGCTTAGGAGGATGCTGGATGCAAGCGAGGCGACCAACCATGTGGATATCATTGGCGTAGGGGGCGTAGAAGATGGGTCTGGGTATGGAAGAATGAGAGGTGCTGGTGCCGCTGCGGTTGGCCTTGCGACTGCCCTGGGTAGGAAAGGTTTGAAGGTTTTTGAAGAGATCGGGCCGAACACGAACCATCCCCATTGACAGTCGGAGGCAAGGGCTGGGACCATTCCTCAAGTTATTCCGTACCTCTATACCAAACTGCTGTTCGATACCGCACCATACTGATTCCAGCTCGCGTAGCTCGCGGGCACCTCATGAAGCACCGGCGACCATACTGTTCTGCTCTATATGAAGCCAATACTAAACCTGAGGTTAGCAATAGGACATTGTTATGCCGAAGCTAGGTTGGCTCATGCCATACCGCCGCCATATTCAATGCCAATCTTCCGTAGGGATACAATCGAGATATCTTTCGCTTGCTTGCGGGATGCTACACACATACCAGTTTATGGATCGATAGTTCCAAACGCACCTCGAATGATGCAGGCGAGTTCCGGGCGACGAGCCTGTCCACCAATCGAATTATTCAGGGAGCCCAAGAAATTCTCCGCGGACAATGTTGAAACTCATCTGTAGAGAAGATGGGAACATCCAGGCTGCCAAGGTATACAGATTTGGGATATCGGGATCGCGAACCGTTGCTTTCTTCGTCAAACCCGGTCGACTCCGAGGCCATTGATTGGCGGAGAAAATATGCGCGGACGGTGAATCTTGGCCATCAGCACTGGCATGGCAGACCCCAAGTTTTGGAACCATGACAGCTCACGCTACTGTACTTAGGTCATGTAGGCTAGCAAGCAAACTAGGCAACCCCACTGAAGGAGAGACCAAAAGAGACCCCTCAGTCCCGACCATCCTCTGTCATTGGGCTCAGGAAATGTCCGATGCAGCAGCGGCACAGGACGCAACCTCAAGCTATTGTAAGAGATGTGTTTGATACATACAACAGACACAAATATAGAGAGACAGCCCATCAACACTTTGGTATCGTTTTATCGATTCAATGCCGCAGATACATGGACAGCGACAAGGAAAATATATTCTATTCTTAATATAGAAATCCATAGGGATCGAATGTTTGGATGCGTACATGCAGTGCACTGCCCGATATAAACGAACAATCACACTTGATGCATGACACGTTCACTCCAAAGCCTCGGCGCCCCCAAATTTCTATAATCGAAAGGCCCACAGGTCGTGCGTACCTCCATTCTGGGATAATGTTTAATGGGGCACATACCTAGCTGGGATGTAGGCATCGATGCGTATTTGAAGCTGGTAAGAGACATTGGTATGGAAGCATCGTGACTGGAGGAAAAGACTTATCAGGGGCGTTGGAAGTGTGACTCCAACCTGTGTTTCTCAAGCTGAAACCTTGGTAACGTATGTTGACAACCTGCCAACAATTTATCCGGCCACCAGACAGGTTGCGGTTATGTAACGTCTAATCAAGCGCAGACATAAGGGCACCATCCAAATGAAACATTTCAACCCAGAGCCGGACCATGGTTCAGCACGTAGCACGGGACTTTAAGAGACACCTAGGCGGCCGGGAAACGTGTACATCATGTATCAAGCAAGAGCGAACTCCAGGGCACTGTAGAAGCGGCATGATAGGACAGGTTGATACATTTGATGCACATACGAGCGAGCGGGTTTTGCCAACCCCACCATTTCCTGGGTAGGGGTTATCTGCGTCCTTGGATTTCCACGCTTGCTTTTATGGGATGGGCTCGATTTTTTCGGCACTATCCACCAGAATATTGATTGAATCGCATCACAGCCATTACTAAATGGGAACCATAACTCTCTTCCCTAAAATTCTGCATACCTACATGTATATATAAAGTATGTATGTACTGTAGATATATCGGACACCCGTCCTTAAGTCTCAAAGCGTGGTGTGAATTATCCCGACTCGAGCTTGGCATGCTGATAGTGGACCACGTTCCCCACGGGCTAGTCAGAAATCCCCCAGCATCCATCCATGGATCTCCACGAACTCTTTCAGATTTGCTTTAACAAGTGTCGCGCGATCGCAGGGGGGCCTAGAAACCGCATCGGGGTCCTTCACACGTTGAGGCGAAAGCAGTAGGCACCGTTCGGTTGCTTATATGCGCTCGCTGAGGTCGCCCTCGCCCATTCTTACCTGGCCTATTCAGCCTGCCTCAAGGCAATTAAGCTGGTCTCGGTATTACCCGACTTTATCCATCCAGTACGCGACCAAGAGATCTGGTCTCGAAACCGAAGGAAAACCTCTAATGTAAGCTCAGATCCATATCTCCGACTATCCGGCCTCGAAGGGAAACAAGAAACAACATCGAAGATCAACAAGAGAACCGTCTTTGTTTCAAGGTTTACTACCCCGGCACCCCCTCTCAGACGAGCATCTTGGACCCCGGCAGCCTGGCCTGACTGAGGTGGGCTGAGAGGTTCATCCCCAGTCGATCAACCCGATTGCGCCGGGACCGACAAGTCCTGGAGAATCCTGCGATTTGGTAGCTGGAAGAATTATAGCCACAGCTTCCTTGGGACAAGACACGGTAAGCCGTGGCCTCTCAGGTATATTATTCCGGCCATCTATCTTATCTCTCCTTCTATAGGTAGTATCGCTTGGTCAATTACCTGCGATACTGTTGTGTCCCCTCCACGGCTTGCGACGCTATACTTCACGTCAACACTACCTCAATTTGACAACCCAAGAGGTGCTCAGCGTCGAGGAAGATCACCATCCACTGAAGGTCATCACGCCCGATTTCACACCCCACCTTTTTGTGACAGGTGACGGCGTCGTGTCTGCAATTTATTACCACCAATAACCCTCGCTGGTATGTTCCCACCTGGCGATCTTCCTTGAACCCCAGATCCTTACTTATCTAGATACTAGACATCTGCACGTCACAAGTGTCGGCACTCTTCCCCAACATCTCCCGTAGCAAGCGTGGCCGTGTGTTTGGCCTAAGTCGCGACTCCGCATTGACTACTCAGTCATTTTTGTCATGCGAGGTTCGTCTCTGAGGCGATAAAACATACTTTCTGGGATACGTGATAGAGCCCCGAACCCCTTGAAGCTAGGACTCGTCGGTGGGCAACAATCCGTGGATGATTCATTTTCGGGTTGTACGCTTACTGTTCCTGGAATCGTGCTTGCGGATTTCGGTCGGATTTTCCGGGCTAGCTTGCGGTGTTACTAACAGAAACGCCTACGCCCTCCGTACGCAGGATGGCCGCGGTCCATCAGTTACAGGCAACGCCGTCACCGTCTACGCATCGTCCCCGGAGCATGGTTGAGGCAAATATGGCACCGACGCCTGGAATGGAGATTGACCATCGTTCCGAATCGCCAGCGACGAACGGGGTCAGGTTCGGGAGTGGACCGCAACAAGGCGACGCGAGGATTCCCGTCGTTGTTTATGGATCGGGCCAGGAGCAAATCGTCTCGGTATTTGCGGACGTTTTGGGAAAACCTTCCCGATTGACACAGGATTTTCGGAACGTCACGTCTGCAGATGTAGAATATGTTGTCGGTATTCCTGCGGAGAAAGCCAAAGAGGACATAGCCACTCGCGACAGGGCTCTAATGGTCGTCATCAATGCACATTGTGTGGCTCTTGGTATGCCGCCAGATACAGTGTTGTCATCACAATGCGACTATGAGTTTCTATACACGGAAACTCCTTTCTTCCGTCGGGACTTGGCACGCTTCACTTCTTTCGTCCTCGGCCAGATCAACCACCATGAAGAGCTTATGGCAAAGCCTCGGACCTATTTCATCTCGACCACCTTTCCAGATGTGCGCGCAGCCCTTCCGAACCTGGACATACTAACGGTCGGGGCTGATGCTGTAGAGATACGCGTTGACCTGCTCAAGGAGCCACTTGATGGCGGCAGCTTCTCGGCGGTGCCTAGTCTGAGCTATGTGGGTGAGCAGGTCATGCTGCTGCGGCAGAGGACAGAGTTACCTCTCATCTTTACAACTCGCTGTACTAGGGAAAACGGTCGCTTTCCCATGGAAAATCCGGGCTTGTACTATGACTACTTGTACCGGGCGATTCAGTGGGGCGTGGAATATATCGACGTGGAAGTCTGGCTTCCCGAATCTATCCGACAGAAGCTTCACGAGCAAAAGGGCAACAGTCATATCATGTCCGCATTTCATGACTTCTCGAGCACTTTCAAGTGGCCTTCGGCTCAGGCTCAATCGGTATTTCTCGAATCAAGGAAATACGCAGACATTGTCAAGATGATTGCTTTCATCAGCGAACACAACGAAAACTTTGAGCTCGAATACTTCCGCTCCAGGATACGAGCAGAATATCCAGATGCGCCACCCCTTTCCATGGTAAACATGGGGGAAACAGGGCAGCTATCGCGTACGCTCAACAAGGTGTTCACTCCCATAACCCATCCTTTGCTTCCGATCATCGCTGCCCCGGGTCAAATGAGTGCATCGGAAATCAACGCGGCGCTCTCACTGCTTGGCCAACTACCGAAAAGGAGTGTTTACGGCATTTGTACTCCCGCCGCACGCGTCGCCACCCCCCAAGCGCCATTCTATGAAAAGTGTTTCAATGAGTTGGGGTTGCCTCATGCATTCTCCGTTGTGGAAAGACATCCTAAAGCGGGTGGTATCGAAACATGGTGCGATCAGAGATCCTTTGGCGGTGCCTATTTGAGTCCAGCTGTTCCTTATCCTAGTTTACTGCGGAATAATCCCTTCTTTGCTCGGTTACGCGATGGTTCGGGTCCAGTACTTACTGAGGCTGCTCGGGTTATCGGCATGATTGATACCATTGTCGTACTCTCGGGAGCCAGCTCGACCCCTGTCTCGGCACCGGCGTCTATTCCCTCGAGTCCAAGTCGGCGTGGCGAATCGAATTTCTCTGGGCACCAGATTGCGAATTCCGGCTTACCCCCTAGCTCCACTATCATCTTGGATAATGCAAGCTGGCGTGGCATACTGAGTACACTTACACGGGATCTGGCCCCTTCGGCCTATTTTGGCCGTACCGCCTTGGTGCTGGGCTCGAGTTCCGATGATGCCGCATCTACGATATACGCACTCAAAGCCCTGAAGATAGGCAAAGTCTATACTGTGGGATTCAAGACACCATTTTCGCTTGCTCGCGGCATGGACATCGAACCATTCAACAGCCTCGAGAGCCTGCAACGTGCGCGTATGGTAGGCGATGAGGCCAGCCCTTTCGTCATAGTTTCTGCTCTAAGTCCCGACAAGAGCAACATTGTAGGTATGCTGCTCCGCGTATTCGGTGGATCCAGGGGATCACCACCCCCAAATACACATAAGGTGTTCCTGGACCTGGCCGATGGACCGCGAAAGGGGGACCCGGGAATCGTGGCAGAGCAGAGCGGCTTTGCGGCTTATGGTGTCGCGGACTCTTCGGCATTTACGACAGTCGAGACTCTGAGGCTTCTGGTAGGACAGAACGTGCCGTATAGTTTCGTCCGACTAGCCAGCGGACGGGGAATGTTTTAAGTTCTCCGCACGACCTCGCGCTGGTTGTCGTATCGCATTGGTTCTTCCTTGAAGTAGCCGCAGTGTGATCGATATACTAGAGCGCTACAGCCGTGCCTGGCGATTGACAGCATGTCCTCCCGATTGCCAGAGGTCGTTTGGTTTACGAGAGTCTTCACACGGATCCTCAAAAGCGAGCCATGCCCTGAGGTATATCAAACCACGGCCTCCCAAAGGGGAGGGGCATTATTATATTCCTGTCTGGTCGCAACGGATGAGCGACACGGTTTCTACCATGCAATATAGCATGCTGCAAGTCTGAAGTTGCACCAGTCTTGATGCCGGGCGCTGGAGGGAAAGATGACTGGCGTAGCATGTTCGCGGCGTTATAGCTTTGGGAGTTTGCTGTATGAAGTGGGAATAGGGGGCGTGAGCATTGATTCGACACTTTGAATATATCAACACAAGGGGGAGGGGGGTGACTTTTGGCTAGCCTACACGACTGGGAAATGGATAGATACCATGTTCTTCGCTATATCTCAATGCTGTATCGGTAAGAGGATGGTGAGTTGGATACCATAGATCTATAATATCACCTGTCTGATTTGATCCGTCGTAAAACAGTTCATCGATTATGTCGCATCAATGTTCGATCATGGTGTGTGCAATATATTTATCCACGGCGGAGTCTCTGATGATGACGTGGCCATCATCTATTCACCTTGGCGGCGTCTCGAAAACGCTCGGCTCGGCGACCCTGCGAAGCATCGTCAAGAGCCACCCCGACGTGGGCGAGCGGTGGTACCCGGGCATCTTGCAGGACATCCGGGAGCAGCAGGCTGAGGAGGCTAGGGGAGGAACGAGGGGGTTGACAGCTGTATGTACTGCCATTCTATCCCAACATGGCCTCTCTTATCAACTGGCTGAGTTTTCACCGTCTCGCGAGTGCGTCCTTCATTCCCAATGGCCGAGTACTGCTGGGGTGATATAGGTGCACAATATCTCGGCGTCTAACCAATGCTCTAACCAACTAAGCCAGCCCGTCCCCAACCGGGCAAAAGGACGACGTTGTCAAGTCAGCGTCTTGACCGTCTACTATATCTTATCACCAATCCTTACACGTACATAATGCCTTTATCTGACGACGGATAAACTCTCAAGATTGAACAAGTATCCTCGTTCTACGCATCGATAGATAGAAGCAGGATAACATAGGACGTCGAGCAAGTCCTATTTTCCCTTTCTCCCTTACCCCCTTCTCTCTATCTGCTTTTACCCCCTTTTCGCACAGCACTGCCCTCACGAATGCTAAATGTCCGCCAGACTCCACAAGACGGAGAAAAAAAGTAGACCCATACAAACGTCAACCACCGTAATCAATAGAGATTAAGGGGCGGCGGGTTCGCTCGCCATTGTGGCAACATTCTCACCCAGACCGTTTGTTATCGTGGGGGGCTTAGGGGTTGCTTGTGCTCTTGACTCTTGACATGGCCGTTTGGATGGAGATCGGGAGATTCAAGGTATGGATACACGATGGTGCACTTGTGAAGGTTTACTCCGTGGTGGGTTCGCGATCTAACTAACCAGTATTCCCGCGGCTGCGCCTCAGCAAACGGAGTGGGTGTCGTCGTTAAGAGGGGCACCGTTTTCTTTGGCCGATCTACATGGCGATCGTACATGTTTCTATTCTAGCATTCCTGGATGGTGGTGTATGTTCAGTGGCGAGATTGAAACGCTTACGCATTCCCCAAGGGTGCTCCAGACAAGTGGAAGAAAGAAGCCAACTTTTTTGTGACGTACGTGCCTCCCAAACCTCGATGTTGAGAGCACATTTGGTCCAATTCGTGTCGAATACCATGATACAGTTCTCCGTAAGCGTTCAAGGTCGTCATTTTGGGCTTGCCATTGCCCCTCTGCCTGTTGCTTCCATCCAGTCACTGCTGAGGGAGGCGAGTTTGATTGGGCACCAGGACGTTGCGTTCGCTAGACTGGATGGGGGCATGCCACCTACTTTCTTGAGGGTGTCACAAGGTATGGTTTCGGTCCGCTGAGCTCCATGGCCCCGAGAGAATAGTCGACGGAAAGGGTGATGCCACGGAAGGGGCTACGGAAGTCGCACCGGCTTTCCCTATATTTAGAATTCCCAGGAGGGTAGTCAGCGTATGTCTGAATCCGAAATGGTGCGGCAAGAGCCTTGAAAAGTAAATGGTTGGCAGCATGCGGATGACGTGAATGCTTTCAAAATAATTGTTTTTTTTCAAAAGAAGCAGACCTGAAGGGAATGAAGCCGAAAGAAGCCTGTGTATGTGTATGATTCGGGGCTCTCCCCCGTGGGGTATGTTGGCATGACAGCGAGGCAGACGAACAGCCGCGTCCGGCTCTCGCCTTATCTCTTTCTCTCTCTGTTTCTCTCTCGCTTCCTTCCCCTTGGTATAGCTGCTTGTAAACAGAAAGAGAGGAATAAGATTAGACATGAAACCGGTGGCGTCGGCCTTGTACGTCTCGGGAAACCAGCTCGTCAAGATGCATGCAGGAGCGTGGACCAGACGCAAGTCAGTTCACGGAGGCTTCGGTATTGAGGTTTTCCTGTGCTTAGGCGGCCATGTCATGCATAGTCGTTACGTCTGTCCGAGGTTGGACCGGGTTGGCACACACATACTTACATATGTATGTATGTGTCGAGCATCATGCGCACAAACAATACCTGGTCTGGGCGACTAACTTACATACAGACATCCATACAGGAGATCCAAAGGCGCATCTGTGGAGAAAAGAAGAGCCAGAGCCTCCGATAGTACGCATGTGTGTAAGCAAGTATGTAGGTTGTTAGGCATGTAGGCGCTGCTAGATACGGATATGTAAACTTCTCGCATGACAGACAACGCCCACGCCTCTCCTGTGCTTCTCGCACGACTCGGACTTACCTAGACGAGGCGAAGGTGCTTACCGTGGAGACTCGTATTGCGTATTAAAGGGAGAGAGAGAGAGAAAGAGTCCTCGCAGAAAAACATGGGGTACAGTTGGGCCCTTGGAAAGTACCTTGCGTGTCGTGTAAAGCCGGTAGCTGATGGATTCCTGCAATACGTTTGATCATCAGCACTTCCCTTGTTCGGGGCATCGAAGCGTGCCTATCGAACGTCTTGCCGCAACGCCGACATCCTGTCCGCGTGTGTAGACTGTATGAAGTCATTATGCTCCAGAGGTGTGGTAAGCCATCAAAGTGGTCAACCTCCGTCGATGGACGAGTGCGTATCATGCCGAGCCTAGAGAAAAGCCTTTGCCAGGTCAGGCATCTGCAGGCTCGGCGTACACCATGCCTTGCCTTTGGGGAGATTTGTAGGGACTTTGCAAGGTGCTGGTGCCCAACGGCACCGTGGAAGGAAGCTCCAGCGTGAGTGAGAAAGGCTCCCCCAATCGATAGGCGCGCGCAGCATTGATTCAGGTGCATCATCCATTGGCCCAACCCGGGTTTGCTGGCTCTAGAAATCCTACAGACGACGAGTGAAACAGAACGCTGTGGAGCATTCCGGGCCTGACCCATTATGCAGCCAGGTCCTCGGCGCCTTCGATCACCTGAAGATAGGGGGGAGAGAGGGGCAAAGGGAAGGTCTTGTCGTCGATTTCATCAATTTTCTTCAAGAACCGAGGTCTGAATAGCCGCTACCGGGGCATATGGATTTCGCCATCACGATGCTGGGGCAGATCAACAAAGTCCTTGCTCGGTGGTGAGCCGAGTGGAAGCTGACGACGGGGCCATCCCATAAAACACGGACTTCGTAGACGCACACACACACACATGCAGCCGAATACTACTGCAAAGAGCGAAGGATCCCGGCCGCCAGAAGAGGGCTGAAAAAAGTTCAGACGACAATGCCTGTTTCTGCTCCATCAGGATTGGACCGATCAGTGACTGACAGGCGCGAGTTGCGACGATCTGGTTTCGAAGTAGCAGTCAAGGAATGCCATCGTTCGCGACAACGTGGATAGGTAGCATTGATCCACTGCAGGGTAAGTACCCAGGCAATGTAAGTCATTGCCAAAGCCGGCGTTGTGTGCAGGCGTTGTCCTTGTCACGACCGCGGAAACCCGGTGAAGCGTGGTGCGGGACAATTGCTCCATGTGTGCTAGCCCTGCCAACTTGTGGGAGTTGAGCTAGTTGCGCCCTGGTGGTGCTCTGGAAATTTCGGGACACTGATTGCGCCCCAAACGTACTTACCGAAAAGACCCCTCTTGCTACCTAGGTAGTTGGTTTGGCATGGCATGGCAGCTTGCCGTTGACGCTGTTTTCGTCGTTGACGTTGCCGTCGTCGTCATTGCCCGAGGCGTTGTCGTCGTGTCTCTCTCCCAAGTCGTCGTGTTGGCTGGTTCAACGTCGTATGAGGGTGCCGAGTCTCCTACTTCATAAGGCGATTGGGCTGCTTGCCACATACGTTGGTTGGGTGGTAGTAGTGCCAGTCGGTGCCAGTAAGTGCCAGTGCCAGAGCACCGTAGCTTTTACTTTACCTGGTTGGGGGCCTGGAACCTTGGAACCTTGGAACCTGCTAGCCGTTTAGCTCCAAGTGCCCTGTTCGTCTGGTCTTTTCGGGGCTAACGGTCGCAACCGTCCCGTCTTTCCAGCGGGTGGGGTGCCCTGTAGGGGCCCTGTAGGGGTGGCCCTGCCTTCGTCTGCCTGCCCTCTCAACACCTCTCGACCCTGCAACCCTGCAACCCTGCCTGCTCGGTGGGCGCTGGTGCCAGTTGGCAGCCAACGGCCGCGCCGGCTTCCCCGCCGGTCCCCTGCCCGCCTGCCAGCAACGACTATAACACCGCTCTTATACCCGTTCTCCACGTTTTTTTCTGGCCTCATGTCTGTCTCAGTCCCGAACATCTGGGCTTTGTATAGCAGACGGCAGCTATAGTAGCGCCATCATGCGCCGGGATGAGCGAAGCTGAGATAGACGAGGCAGACGTAGCTCCATCTCGCCCGTCACGTCCAAGCTTTCCCGGCCTTCGCTTCTTGACGCCAAACATGCTGGCATCCATCTTCATGCTCATGCTCATGCTCATGTTCAATGCGTTCATACATAGATAGAGCAGATCTGGGTTCGGTTGCTAGATATGTGGCTTAGCCTTAGCATCCATCCATTCCATCCAGACTATTTCTCGGCCGGTACCGCACCTGGCCCAAGTCGGCAGGTCCATGTAAAATCGCAAGATTGTACGATTCGGGACCAGAGAAAGCCCGGCAGTGGCACAATCCTGCGATAAACGCGACTTTAGGGTTGTTCTGTTCCTCTTCCCCTATGTATGGCGTACGTACGCTGGTACCGACGGGACCCAGCCGAGAATGGACCGTGGTACTGTTGGAGGAGCACGCCCGCCCTGACACGATTTACACCGGGGGCCCTACAAGCTTGGGCACGGTTTGGCGGGCCCCCTTTCACGTCACAAGCAGCTGAGCTACCATCCATGCTGTCTGCACTCCTGAAATCTCCCTACTGCATCCCACTGATTCAGGTAGGTAGGAGCTGGGAGCTTTGGCGGTTTTTTCGGTTGTCGGTCAAGAGGCCTGCTAGTTTTCAATTAGTACGGTTACTTCACAGCCACGATGGCCATTGGTTACATCCTAGCTTAAAGTTCATCGAATGTTCTTCTGCTCTGGTACCGAGCACGTTGCAGCAATCCACATCCACAGGAACCGGGGGTGGGCGTGTGCTGCCTTGGGCATTTGCTGCATCTCTGCTACCTTCACGTAGTAGTAGTAGCAGTAGTAGTAGTTGGAGCAAGGCGTGTCAAATGTATGCGCATCTGTCTGGTCTTAGTACTAGCTGCCCGTTCCATCTCAACTCCAGCTGCAAGGCGGCCGAGTCGTCGCCAGATTGAAAGCAACCCCTTGGGTCGTGCCTTCATCTCGAGCAGCAGCCACAGATAAGCATAAGCGAGAAGCGAGAAAGACCAGATGAATCCTACCTAGCCAATCGAAACACGTTTGCCGATCATGCCACAGACGATGGACAACTGCCGCGTGGAGTCCTGTGCTTGGTAGGCTAGTTGGCATGCGAGAGGAGAGCCCGCATCCAGCACGGCTATAGAACGTACGTTATGTATAATACCCTATAATATAATATGGTGGTTGAGACAGAATTGTTTTCGCCTGCTTAAGCGACTGCCCGGCTCCAAACTTGTCGCGGGCTTGGGCGAAGCCAAAAGAAAGCAGGAGCAGGGCCGTCCCAGTATTGCAGCTCGTCACATGCCCCATCCGCTAAGCTGCGCGGGCTGGTTGGGAATCGCACATACATACATAGGGCCAAGCGGCGGGTGCTGAGATCTGTAGAAAGCCGGTTCCTAGATATTGATGAAAAGCCGATGCAGGTAATCTAATTCGCCTTGGTGATCAATGGGCCCTCTGCATCTACAACATCATCGCCTTCTCACGGTCTAAATTATTATTGCTATTATCAGGTAAGAATGCATGCATACTGATGCATCACCACACCTAGTAGAATGCGATCATTATTTACCCTTCCTTCTTCTTTTCAATTCTATTCTACAGGCCAGTTGGCTATGTATATTCATTCACCCGTCTCTCGCTTCCATATTAACCTCGTGGGTAAAGTAGGAAAGGATACAGTAGCATGCGGGGAAGCAGAGAGGGCAGCAACATGCCCAACTCCAATAGAGAAATGATCTGGCTGGCGTCGAACTGAGCGATCGAGTGTTTGAGCATTATATCATGCATAGGGCCGATATATTAATAGCCAATTAATTATATACGTACACGCCTGCAGTAAGACTGTCCGTTTTAGCAGCTAGCATCAGTGAATGCTCAATTATAGCCATCAATTACTACGTCAATGCATTCATTCGCCAACCTCCCGAATAGAATGTTGAGAGTGAGGATCTATCAAGACTCGTAAAATCACGGCATCTAGATGGAAGGAACCCTTGGACCGAGACCTGTAGCAAGGTTCAATGCTCTATCTTATCAAGTACCTAGGTACCTACGCGGCAAACCCCGCGCGCTAAGAGGATGTACCTTGGAAGGTTAGGTGGGCACATGCAAACATGCCAGACACACCTCACATCAAATTGATGGCTTCGAGGAAGAAACTACATGGACCGCCGGACGTGCCTGCTGCTCTCATCTTGACATGGCCCGCTTTCACGGCATGCGATTTAACCTATTTGCAGAAGGTCGACTTGGACTTCGCAGCCCCCGTTTTCTTTCTTGTCCGGTGCAAAACGACCGGCCATGGGAAGCAGGCGAAGAAGGAAACAATATTGAAGCTGCAGCCCCCGCAACAAGGTCTCCTCCGGTAGAATCGTGATCATACACATACAGTCGCAGCCATCCTCGGCTCTTCTTCCCCGTTCGGTGAGGCGCCATTGGACCTCGTCCTCCGAATGTCTCGCCCGTGCTGAGGAGCGGGCGAACCATGGTTCACGGCTGAGTGAATTCCAAGGCCAGCGTCACATCACTGCAGCATCTATTCCGCGGCCACACGCCATTCTGGAGCATCGCGAGCCTTAAAGCGGCTCGTGATAAGGCCCACGGTGAGCATTCGAACCCCATCCCAACGTTCAAAAGGGATGTGTGCGCTGGGCAAAAAGAAGCGGGTAAAATAAGCAACATGAAAAAGAGACGTCGGCACAAGGATCCATGTTCTCGATGTTATAGGCGCAGTACATTTACACAGGGCGGGCGAGAGACGGCGTCGTGGGTAGTAGTTGCTTCAACTTGCCCGATTGGGCCAAAAAACGGACGCCATGCTGCAAGTCGAGCCGTGGTCAGGTCCAGATGAAACCAGGTCACCCGCCGCTAGATGCGAACAGCTCAGTTTAGCCTTGGAAAGTCGGCGGGCAGGCGGGCAGGCAGGATGGGATCGAGGTCCAAAGTGGAAATTCTTACGAACTCTCGGATTTCTGGAATAGCATGAACAGCGATGAACCTTGATCGCAGATTTTCCGAGTTGCAACTTGCAAGGTCCTGCCCAGCAGCTCATTACCGACTCCCGGCTGATGTCATTACTCGCGCGCTGTCGATAGGCACACAAACTAATCCGTTTAATCCGGTAGAAGCTGCCCGGGCGTGCTGTGGCCACGATGTTCTCCAGTGGACCACAACGCCCGTGGCCATGATCCACGAAGAGCACTGACACACTGACCCAAGGTTGCTTCACCGATTGGCTGGCGTCCACCGGCTCCCGCCAGTTTCACTCGCTCTAGCGTCCACCGGCTCCCGTCAGTTTCACGCGCTCTAGTCGAACGTCTCGTCCGTCGCTGAAGGTTCTGGCGGGTTCCCATCGTTCCCTGGCAGCAACTTGTGTCGAAACCAGGAACGAAACACGCCTTGCTCGTGTCACTGCGCATCATACCAAAAAATACCACAAACCTACTTTTAATAATAGCTGACAGCAGATGCACCCCAGCTGCCTGCTGAACCTTCCGTGGGCAGATTGACATGGGTTGAAGTCGTACAATCACCCTCAGGTACGTGCAAGTGCGCATGCGATGCTTGATCCGGTGTTACACAGCCGGGTCCTCTCGCGGCAATGCAGAGAGAGAGACAGGCATCACCATCATGTGGCTACGAGTATGCAGACGGCACGCACGCATGCACACTAAGCAAGCATAGTCGAACGCTTACTGTGTAAGTCGTTGTAGAAGTTTGGCTACGCTCCTCTACGAATGCGAACAGAATATGCGCCCAGAGCCCATCCGTCATTGCAGATCCTGGGTCAGCCAGTAGTCAGCAGGCATGTTCCGTTACCATTGCGCCGTGCAGTAACCTAGACTGTCGCGCTACCTCGTTTCCCCCCATCCACGTCGACCAGGATTCATCCCCGTTCAAGACTGATCTTTGGAGTCGCCAGTCGCAACCACAGCCGCACGAATAGCAGTTCGCCATCATCAAATGAGATGGTGTGCACGCTGTGACTACCCCAAGCAACCTGGACCCTGAAATGGACCTGATCAATAATTCAGTGCATTACGCAACGAGTCTACATCTCAGCAGCGACACCAGGTTCAAGTGAGCACTCCAAACAGGCTATAGTATGACTATACATACTCTTTGCCGGCTCGCTGCTGGCTTCAAGTCAATGCCGAGGGAAGGAATCTAGCAAGGCGAGGAGCATCGTCTTGCATTACGACAGCTCTTGCCTTTTGACACGTTCTCTGCACCGTTTTGATTGCGTTCAAGTCAGGGTTCATGGCCAAGCGGATACCAACAGTCCACAATATCAGCTTTGGGCGCAGAAATCTGGAAGTCAGTCATTTCAGTGTATGGGGGTGTTCTTTTTTCCGCGGTCTCAGGCCGGCCTGGGATGTGGCGGTTCCAACTTACTTCCCTGCGATTTTTCTTCGTTTTTCTTCTGGTGCCTGCGACGGCGATTTGTTGCCAATGCAACGAAGAAGTCATCTCGAGAATGAGACAAGTCAATTCTGGTTTGCAATGCTCATTTTCACATTGGGAGGAAGACCAACGGCTATGCGTGAGGATTGCCAACAAGCTGCATCCTATGCTGCGCTGCTAGCCCGTCGGATATCTAGAATCCCATCTGCTCTTGGTCCGTTACGCCTTCTGGAAGAAGAAGAGGTGGAATAGAAGGGAGGTACGTGCACCTAGGGCAATCTCCCCCTTCCAAGGCCTCGGGTTTTTGCCTGATCGCAAGACAAACACACACTATTCTCGATCAAACCGAGGGAGCGGAAGCTGGGAGGCTTCTGTCGAGGAACCATGATCGTAGACAAATCCCAGTTGGGGTCTGTCCTTCATTCCCGAGCGACGAGGAGTCGATACACAGACAATTTAGAGATGTACATGCAAGGATCACGGTAGGTACGGTACAGTATGTACTGCATATATGGGGATATGCCTGTTTAGGGTGGGCGCTAATGATAACCTCGACAACCCCCCTGCAAGCAAGCCCCCAAGGAAGCAAGCATCTCGCAGCTTTTGGAGGGATGCCACCCTGGTTGACGTCTCCAGAGCTCTTGACGAGTCTCAACGGCATTCGGCCCCCTTTCGCGTTGGCCCCGGTCAAGCACTGGTCCTGCATGGTTGCTAGAGAGAGCACACTTGCCTTGCCTTGGTGCACTTGCATTTCTTTCAGTGCGAGCTTGCCCCAGACCAGGGCAGACCAGCAGAACAAATACTGTGCGCTTGGTACCTTCGGAGGATCAACCGATCCCGTACATCAGTCTGTCTGAGGGCGCGTCCATCCGGGCTGCTCTCCATTATGAATGCTTATGTACCCCATTCCCTACTCCCGCGAGACTAGAAAGCTGCCTACCCCGGTCATCATAAGCCGAACGGGACAGTCATGTTATAGGAGGAGAGCAGCGGGCCTACTGCCTCGATCCTAGTGATCCTCGACCTTTACTAGCCACCTCCACAAAGCGCGGTTCCAATCATTTCGACCTCCACTACTTTGGACCTTGGTGTACCACAAATAGAGGCTACCTGGGCCAACATCGTTCATCGTCTCATCTGGGTCTACATCTCCCTAGGGGATCCTTCGTTCGAGCGTGATTCCCTTTTTCTGCGGTACCACGAATCTTGTTTTATAAGCCCCTACCTACTTGTCCCGCTGTGTCAACTGGCCGCTTACACAATCCTGGACTTGTGGGCCGGCTCGGACCGTGGTATTAGTAGTATACGCCGCCGGATCAACGATGCACAGCTTCTAGACCATCAACCTCTACTTGTTCTACTTCTGAAGAGAACCGCTCCTCGAGTTCAAACTTAACCATCCAACAATCCCATTCTCGATCGTACATCAGGCCACCAGAGAACCCATTCGTGGAGGACATTGCACATAGATTATTCCCTTGGGGCATGAACAATCCGAAAGTCGACCAGATGAGCATGAGTGTAGCGCCTCTCCCTGGTGTCCATCCAGTGGCCATGTCACGGCCTCAGGTGGGCATCGAAAGACTTCCCACGCGCCGCATGAGCAACGAGCCACGAGAAGGTATTTTACCCGTCAAGGCAGGAAGCACCGAGAGGTTCTGAAGGTCTGTTTGCTGACTTCAATCACCGGCGGGTAGTAATGAACTGCAAATCATGTCGGAAACGAAAGGTTCGTATACCCATCCTACATACACTCTGCCTCTGTAGAGCCATTGCTCCGTTGGTGTCGCCCGTGCTAACTGAAATGCTCTCAGATCAAATGCAATAGGCTGCGGCCCGCCTGTGAGGCTTGTCAGGTCTTTCAGTGTCCTTGCATATATGGTACGTAAAATGGATGGAACGCTGGAGAAGGCCTTTGGCATTGCGGTAGGAGGTCGCAGACTGATTCATCGTACTTGAACTTGCAGATGCTGTTCCTAAGAAGAGAGGACCCAAGACCGATGTGTTAGAAGCCCTCCTGAAAAGGGTAGATGGGCTGGAGCAAAAGCTTAAAGACCAAAAGAACTCGGGGTCTTCACCTACAACCGAAGAGGCATCAGCACTAGCAGCGGCGGAAACAGTTTCGAATGCCGAATCAACGGAGTCCGCGGCATCGGCATCGGGAGCAGAACGGAGTCCGAAACGTCAGGAACTTGAGACCTCACAGGCTAAAGAGGCAACCGGAGAGTCGGCCGTATATTCACCCCCGGCCGAGAGTGAACCTTCACCCGGAGTGCAAACGGATGTGCTTCTCGATACATATTTCACCTGCTTTCACGCCAAACCATTCTATATACTTGACGAATCGAGCGTTCGACAAAGGCTACAGCTGAACCAGTTACCAGTATACCTCATCCATGCGATATACGCAGTCGCAGCACGGTCAGAGATGATAGCCATACGAAGCTGTTTGAGGAGCCAGTACTGACACATCAATAGTTATACACCACACCCGAGAGGCTATCAATCGGCTGTGAGGCTGGGAGAGGAATACGCGTTGCGTGCCAGGGGCGAAATCGGCGCCGATGAGCCTTCGGTCGACGCGCTGCAGGCCTTGCTCTTGCTAGTTATCGCTTTTACAGCGGCTGGCAAGGGCAAGAAGGCTTATATGTTAATGAGTAATTATCCGTCTTGAGAGCTACAGAGACATTGCATTGGACACTAACATGGCTTGTAGCTACCGCCGTAGGAATGGCCATGGCGCTCGAATTGCATCGCGAGGTGGACTTGACAGCTCGGATTACACCTGTGGAAAGAGAGACGAGGCGCCGCCTTTTCTGGACTTGTTACCTGCTCGACAGATTCATGGCCTGCGGCTCGAAGCGGCCGGGCATGATCGGGGACAAGTCCATCCTTCTTAGGCTACCCTATTGGTCACTGAATCCGAACGGCTTACCGATCGAAGGCGAATTCTTCCAACGGGGTTCAAATCACCAATACTTACAAGGCAGTGGGAAGAAGTGCCAGGGTAGCAGTGGAATGCTTATCGACATAACTCGCATTCTCGGCATTACGAACCAGTATCTGGCGGCCGGCGGTGTCAAAGGGGATTCTCATTTTCCGTGGCATTCGTTATCCAACCTATCCAAGATACGTCATGACCTGGACATCTGGGCATCTGGTACGGAAGATGTGTTCTGTAGTGTCGACAGTCTCTTTGGCCAGTCCGACTCGACCGTCCTGGTCCTCAGCAAACTGGTGTATCACCTGATCCACTGCCTCATCTACCGCCCCTTCATTCCAATCGACTTAGCCGAGCTGGCTGGGACAGGCCAACACCATTCGTGGCAGATCGAAGCAACCAACATGTGCTTTCTCCACGCGAACGCGATAGCCGAACTGGTTGAATTGGGCAAGCAGACTGCCACGATCGAATGGCCTTCCTTTGTGGGATACTGTATATGCACAGCGGGCACAGTACATATCCACGGCGCACACTACAACAAGATTGGGATGAACGAGATGGGTGCCTTCACGTCTTCGACCGATTTCCTGTCACGGGAAATGCAGCAGTTGAGCGAGCTGCGTTATGCATGGGCGAGTGTACAACACCAACGGGAGACACTGCAAGGGATCTACAACGCACACGCCGAGCTGGTAAAAAGCCTCGCCAATAACCCAATGCGCTATTCACCCGTCTTCCAGCTGGGAGACTTCTTTGACAGGTACTCGAATATTGGTGGACCCGGTGGGCAGAGCTTTACATTCGACACGGCGAACCTGAGTTTGTCCGATGTTGTGGTGGACTTCGCGACGGACACGTATACGGGCCACGATCTCTATGCGCCCCGGCATCACGCCGGCAATGTCGAGCCCGGTATGGAGAGGCCGAACTTGAAGAGGAAGAGCACGAGCGACTCGATCCGTAAGCGACCGGGCCCGAGGAACCTGGGACCAATCATACACACGAGTGAGGCGCCGCTGCATACACCGGGTCTTCCTACCCCGGGGGTCGCGGCAGGCATCAGTCGTTACATGTCCCACCCCAACCTTCTCCCGGCGCTCTTCAGAGTCCCGTTTCCCTGTCAGGCCGTATAGAGTCCATACCAGGACATGCCATGCCGCGCACACATCATGATTCCATCGAGGACGCATCAGCCAAGGCGGCGGCGGCGGCGGCGGCAGCGGCAGGTTTCCCCATGTCACCTGGCCCACACCCCCAGCAGGCTCCAGGATATGCAAACTCGTCCTACTCGCCCCATTACCACTTTACCAGCCTCCCGAGCAACGGAGGACCGGGCCACCATGGTTCTTCCAACACGGATGGAAATGTACACGTGGGCGGGTACGATCCCATGTTTGGGACCGTCTCAACGAATGCGTTTCCGTCGCCGGCGGCTTGGCACAGTGGCGGCGAGGAGGAGCGCAAGGCGGCGGTCGCTGCATCGCACATGGCGCCGAGCCCAGGCGCCAGGAGCCACAATGACGGCAGCGTGGGCACGGGACCGGGGGAAGAGAAGGATCCGTTCTTAAGTCTTCTGGAGCAGCTGGCCGAAAGCGAACATGCACAAGGCCAGGGAAACGATTTGGATATCTTCCTTTCGGGCACGCAAGGCTAGAAGAAACCCACCCAACCACGCCAGGCCAGATCCGTTGACGGCTTCGTCTTCTTTTTCTTTTATTCTTCTCGAGCCTCGACTTATATATTCTTCTTCTTCACATACCTTTTTACACTGTTTTTATCTTACGCGAATTGCGGGAGTTACGATCATAGACCTTCTTCTTCGACGTGTCACATCTCCACGCCTGGAGATGTGACACCCATTACTTTTAGGGGGTTTACATTTTGGGAGGGGCTTCGGAAAACAAGCGGAAGGGAAGCACCAGTGTTCGAATATATTTGATGGTGGGTGCTTACAGGGTTTGGGAAGCACAGGTGCGAACAAGACAATGGTACGGCTACTACATGGGAATGGACGCGAGCGTGTTTTTACTGGAGGCAGTGTGGTTTTATCACGCGCTTCGTTGATTGAGTTGCAGCATATAAGGGCGGGTTGATGGCCACTTGGGGTTGGGGAACGTGGACCAGGCGGCGAGTCGTCAAAAGCACGTGTATATCAAAAATAAAAAATCATCGACCGCACCTATATTTACAAACCCCGCGATGACCGAGAGACGCTTCGTGGACTTGTGAGTAGGATATTAGACTCAACGTTTATCAGAGTCAGTCCTGTATGGCAGCTGCAACGAGCACGCACACGCACGGGGCGACACCGTGATGGCACGAGCAACGGCTTTCCCCAGAATCCGCTTGGCTGGGTTCGCGCGTCGTTGGGGGACACTACAGGGGATAACCTGGAGAAAGTCCAGGGTAAGCTTGTTTTTGGTTACCTCGAGGGGCAAAATGATACCCATTAGGGTAGTAGTACTTTACTCCAACTCGAGTTCAAAAACGAAAAAGAAAAAACTTGGGGAAAGGTAGGTAGGAACCCGGTACCCTGAAAGGGGGGCGTTCGGCAGGACGGCCCGGCAAACTGGAACATGACTCGGTTAATTCTTGACTATTGATGCGAGTACCTCTTTCTCCTGTCGCTCGGACGGGCACAGCACAAGCGAGGAATGGGGGGGAATCCGGGGTGGGGTCGAACCAAGTAAGCTCGGATGCGTCTGCATGGATACTCGCACGCCTGAGCGCACCGGAAGGCGTCCCCTTCTTCCTGCGTGCCTAGGGCTGCCTAGGGCTATATAGTATGTCTCGGTCTGTTGCTGGTTTGTATCTGAGATGGAGGGGCGGATGGAAGAAGAGGAGGATGAGGATGACGATGATGATGATGGAGGGAGCCAAACAGGGGGAAGCATCTTTATCTCTTTGCATTATTGTGGCTTTTCTCAGCCCACGTACCTACCTGTAAATAGCAGAGGCACAGGACGCCTTGTGTTTCCTGTTTATTGCGTTCCTGCTTTTTTGGCCTGTACTAAGCATGCATACACGGACGTCGGGCAGCGGTGGCTTGGGTAGCACAAAGAACACCATCCATCCATCAATGAGCTGTCACTTCCGCCTCATCGGGTAGTGTTAATTGAAATCTCCTATAGCTGGGCAACTGTGGCTGTCATTGCCCCAGACATGCCTGCAGCTGCTGAATGTACGCACCGCTACGAGCGTGAAGCCACCGTCGTCCGTCACATCAGCGAAGAAGCAACACCCACAAGTGCATTTACGGGACCTCGGTCTTCGATCGCAGGTTGGAGGTGGGTTGACCAACGATGGGGATAGTCGGTTGGCAATGGGATTGCGCATTCGTAATGGGATGAGTAGCTAGTCATCTAATTGTAAGTGTAGAGAATGGCAACTGGCCGATCCCTCCAAGGTCCTGCCCCTTAGGCAGGTTCATGCCATATCTTGTTTCCGTTTCTAATCCTCATATGAAATCCCACCCAAAAGAGAAAGGTCCTTCCTGCCATGCTTGTTTCTCATGGCTTGTCCATCATCATGGACTCAATGTTTTGAAGATTATCTCTAGTCAACTCTCGTGATCGTCTTGCCACGAGCATCTATCACCATCCGAACTGCTCGCAGTGTAGTTCGACCGCGGGTCCGTCCACCGAGATGCACTCGGCCGTGGTGTTGCGCACGACCTTCATGAGCTTGTCGGGCCCGCACGCAGCGACGAGTACACGCTGGTCGCGGCCGACCGAGGCGATGGCGGCTCGCAGGAGGGCGGCAATGTCCGGGCGGCCCTGCTCGACGGGGACGTCGTGGACGGACACGTTGGTGCCGGTGCGGCAGACCACCGAACGGACTCTACCGACCTCGCTTGTTCTTCCCTTTTCGGGATCCGAGGAGTTGAGAGCTGGGGGTCTGCTGCTGTTGGTGCGGTTGCGGTTCAAGCCCAGCTCGGCTGAGTTCTTCTCGCCCGACCCATCAGACGTTACCGTCTCGGTTTTCCGGAGAGAAAGCTCCTCCACCGCCACGGCCGAGGTATCGGTACTACTCGACACCTCTCTGGTGGCGTGGATCTTGAGAGCCACTCTGGGGGCATGGGCGTGACTGCGGATGGAGTTCAGGTGTTCTGCGAACCAGGATAGGTTATCTGCGATAGGATCGACTCCAAGGTCAGCACGCTTCTTCCATACAACACTACTTTGGAACTTGTGAAGATGTTACGGATAACGCACCTCTGCTCCTGACAGCCCATATGAATTCAATCGACGACTTGGTGTTTTCGGTCATTTTCTGGAGCATATTGGAAGCCATCCCGAATGTGAAGGTAGCTCCCGACCCGCCGGCCACACAGATGACCTTGTCGAAAAGTATTGGGTCGGGGAAAGTACCATATGGCCCCTCGAGGGAGACCCTGAGGGTGGCGCCAGGGTTCTTGTTGGCGTACTTATGGAGGCTTCTGGTAAAGCCATTGTACGAGTTCACGATCAACTCGGTGGGCGAGGTCGCCACGATGGTAAAGGGATGGGTTTCGAACAGACGTACGCGGGGCAACCAGACAAAGCAGTGGGTTCCAGGCACGGAACGAGCCAGCGGTTTCTTGAGCAAGATCTGGGTGCCTCCTTGGGGGAGAGGGTGGATCGTCGCCTCGTTGTTGACGCTGTTGTACATTAGCCGGCTCATGCGGATGAGTCGGTCAGCACCCCACAGACCAGCAGCGATGCAGGTGATGATTGCTATCTTCTCCTTGTTGACTTCAGGCCGGTGAAGTCCTAGGGTGATGAGCATCACTGTGAAGAGAACAACATGGACGACATAGAAGAGCTCGTAGTTGAAGCGGCGTAGTACGAACGCTTCAACGACTGCAGTGAGCATGACAAACCCCAGAATTATCCCTGCCGTGACGAGTTCCTCATGCAGGATCTCCCATCTGGACTTTTGGATGAAATATCCGCTGAAGATGGCTGCGTGAAGGATCATGTAGACGCAGGTGCAATATCCAGCAACTTGGTGGAGCGGGTTCAATCTCTCATATGAGTAGGATGTCAGGATGGCCAGAGGCGTGTTCTTGAGAGCGAGGAAGACGACCAAGGCGAAGTTTGCAGATGCCATCCTTTGAGGGGACTTGACGTTAGCAAGGCCTGACGAAGCATATCTTTTGACGAAGGAGAGACTTACCAGCCGAACCTGGCTGCAAAGTTCGTGGGCATGCTCCGATCCAACCCAGCAAACGAGAGTATGATGTTGATGGTGAAAAAGACGGTTAATAGAATCGCATGGCCAACCGATGAGAAACCCGGAATCTTTCGAAGCAGCACCCGCCTGGATAACCTGGTCATCTGTGTGAGTTACATGAGAACAACAGGAGATGAGGTGTGTGAGAGAAGCTCTCACCTTGACAAGGCCACAAGGGGCGATAGGAGGGACGATGAAAGACGGTGCCTAGTGATCAGCCATCGTGTCCAGTGGCTGATGATGAAGACGCCAATGAGCCCCGAGAGTGCTGCCGCGTAATATTTCGTTGTCTGTTCGTTATCGTGCTGTCTCTCGGCAAACATGGCCTCTTTGTCGGGGCTGTATCGAGCCATCAAGCCCCAGCGTAGAGAATCCGTGACCGCGTGGGACTTCATGATTGCTGTTGGTGTGGTTGGTCTAGTCGAAGGGGGAAAAAGAAGGTAGGTGTGGTGGGCCTGATCCAGCGAGTGCTCGCAGAAGGAAGGCACGACTGGCTTATATCTAGGTCCGGTATTTCAAGGCCTCTTGCCCGTGATGGCCAAGGTCGGGATAACTCCGAGCTCCGTTCTGCAATATTTGAGCATAAGTCACGTTTCACCGTGACTGACTTTTTATCGTTGCTGACTGGGATTTGACGGAAGGCGTGGTCCAACCGTCACTCATTCCTCACGGCGTGCTTCGAGCCTCCAGATTAGTATTCAGTCTGACGAGATGACGTTGGTGTAAGTCGACTGAGCACTCCCTTTGGCTGCGGTTTCCGAAGAAGAAGGCTCGAAACCGGGGGCGTTGGCTTCTACATAAAGTGCCACGGCTTTCGTCAACACTGCAAGCCATCGGCGGCAGGTCTACAAGATGCTCACTCCCGAGACGCACTTCTATATTCTGGTGGCGCTTCCTTGGCGTATCTATATGAACTTCCGCCGCGTAGGTCGGCATATCAAATCACAAAGCGCAAACCCCTGCCCAGTCTCCAATCGAAGCCTGGGTATGGGGTCGGTATGCGAGGTCGAACGTACCTCTCGCATTCATTTGCTTGTATGCCAGTATCATGAAGAGTGCTATCAGCCACGTCGGTTCTTCGGAGGGATCCAGAACTTGTCTGGAGACCTGCGCAGATCACCCCCGGCACATGGGCGAAGCCAGGTCAAGGCTGACGAGGTCGAGGGTGACAGATAGCAACTCCCGTTCTCCATACGATATTCTCGAAATGGGATGGTCAGCCGGGTGGGCGGACAGCACATGCATGTACATAGGTGCCCATGGAGGATATATTGCCTGTGCATGTTGGGCCAGGGGTTCCCCGGAGTTTCCAGTGTCGGAGTTACTTTGTCATTGTTGACAAAGGAGCACTGCGACTCAAGTAGATTGTGACCCAGACAAGGGCAAGCTGTGGTACGACACGATGGCCAAACGCTGCGGTCGATGATACAAGAGCAGCCTGCATTAAAGATTGATCCGTGGCGGTTACGTGGGAGGGCGGACCCAAAACGGCCTTGACAGCGTTGCCATCAATCTGGATAAAACCTGGGTAATGTCTAGACGCACGATTAGCAGCCCTCCCCTGCCCGGTCCTGTGCATGGAGAGATTGCGGGGAGAGACGCAGAAAAACCTGAAGAAGCATGGCATTATGTCAAGTGACAGGCAGGATAGATTGCCTGCGCGTGGCCTTCTCGGCTCTGCTCAACGCAATGCAGCCAAGTCTTGCGACCTCCTGAGGCTATTCCTACCAACCTTATCGATACTGACTGGGACGGGACAGTCGAAGTGCGACGCGCCGTGTCGATAGACGAGAGCGTGTGCCGAAGGCTGCTGCTTCCAGGTCGTTCGTTGCCCGAACTTGGTTCCCAGAGAGTCAGTGGCTCTGAGTCCAGACCGGGACGCGGGCAGTGGGGTCTAACATGTGCGACGGATGGCATATTCACCTTCCTTTCTGGCTGCCGTGCTACATGCTTGGTGCTGGAAGACGTACCATGTGCCTCCGCGAGAGCCCAACAGGTACCTAGCTGTCTGATGGGCGAATCAGAACGGACTTTTACCTTTCTTGTCATTCTTTTCTTTTCGTATCTTATGGCGTGCGCTTGCCTTGATCCGATATCTTGGCAGTCTGCATTGCCATTGGGACGGGACGGAGATGGGAGGGAATGTGACTCTCTCTTTCTCTCGTCCCTGGCCAAAGGAAGTTGCCCGAAGCGAAGAGGTCAAGGCAGAACATCACGACGTAGAGCCAAACACACGATAGGTAGGTGGCAGTTGAAACGGATCATGACGAAAGCGTGATCCTGCAGGCGGTCGGGCCTTTCTTTTTTCGTCCTCGGTTGTATTCTCGAGTGTGGTGCTGTCAGCTGCATTTGGTCGCCAAGCTGGGGAGATGATTCAAAAGATGCTTAATGTGGAGGAATGGGGATTGCTCTGCTCCCCAGCTCCCCAGCCCCAGTGGCTCTTTAGCGCATGATAGGTGCCGGCTTAGGTCGTCGCTAGGCTTTCCTTTTGCGTGTCAGCGCTCCCGGCGCCTTGGGTCCAGCGCAGTCGGTCCGTCCGACTCCAGATCTACATACATCACGCTCCAGAAGACACCACATTCTTCAATTGCAGTAACTGTCGTGTTTCCCTACTCAATCAAGTACCCCGATACCATCTATACATGTGCCTCTTTCGTCATGCGCCAGAACAGCATTAAGCGAGCCTTTGGCTGGCTGGCTGGCGGCACAGCAAGGAATCGGTTTCAATGCGACGCTATACTTTTACCGTGCCGCAACATGCGTCGTCGCCTGCCTCAACCGGGATCTGCCATACCACCTTACAATCTCCTTGCCGTCGTCTATGCAGACATCGGCGAAGAGGCCACTGCAAGGATCCAGCCACATACCGGCGCGCGGCTTCTTATCAGATATGCCTTATGGATATAGGCATACTCGATCCCATCGAGATAATCAGAGACCCCTTTTGGGAAGTCCGCCCGCGCCTCCTGCTTAGTATAGCATTGGTCATCCGCCAGGGCCACCAATCAACAGAGAATCGAATAGCGCCCCGGGCGTTTCGGGGTGGTGGCACATATCCAGGAACATTCAGCTCCCTTCCCCTTTCTGTGCTACTCGGGTCCGTAGCAAGGCGGCGTCGGTGGCCCGCCCTGACCTTAGTCTCAACGCCGCCGGCAATATCTTTCTCTCTTCCGATTCGTGACGGCCAAGTAGTCGTCAAGCCCCTAAAGCGCCCTGCCACGACATGGTCTAAAACCACCTCAATCACGTATTCGCAGCCCAAGACGGGAGCACCATTGGTCTGGAAGACGTCTTGGATGGTCTGACTTCCAGTAGGACCGACTTCAGACGTTTCTCCTTGATCGGGATTATGATGCAATCAGCGATCTTCAATCGACTCCGACTGCAAGCCACAGCAGGAGCATATTCAGCGGTGAAGATCTTGGGCAAGAATCAGCCCCGAGATCTCTGGCAAAAATGGGATGTCGTGTCCTTGTGACCCCCTCGTATGTTTATCGTCCAGCTCACTGCCATCTTGGTGTCATACCGGACAGAACGTCGGCGAGACCGAGTCCTGTCAGGGCGACAAAATTCACTCATCCATCATCATATTGCGGAGTGGGCATACCCCATGATGCAAATCATCCTCTGCCCCAGTATATGTGTCTGTCGGGCCTATTCTTCTCCACAGATCTGCGGTACCATCGATCGAAACCCGCTCCGATCTCAGCGGGCGGAGTTCGGGGCGGAGAAATACCACTTCGAAGCATGATCTCACAGCTGTCTGGTGACTTCATCAAACAAACTCATGATGTGAAGAGCGACAAGTGCAGATAAGTCTGACTGCACAGCTCGCGCTCTGAATTGTTGTTATTCAACGGAAACCACCCATAACCCAGATGAAGCGCCCCAGACCATACTTTCATAAGAAATACAACGAACATGTATACCTGCCCTTCCATGAAGCTGCTTCAGGGAGTGGGTTGCGTAGGAACCGCCTGTTAATGACAAGGCATGGGATGGATGACCAGGAGGTTTCTGCAGTGCCACGCGGCCTGTTAGTCTTTCGGGGCATAGGGGGTGAAGGTTGGTAAGCCTGGATCACCCTCCTTACCTGCTAGGAGACACAACATGAGCAATACCAGGCTCATTACTTGGACTTCGACACTAGGAGGTGTAAAAAGGTCCTGCTACGTAGCTTAGTCACATGGGGAACGGGGCATCTTGATTGACTGGATATCGGTTGTTGTTTAGAAATCTATCTCTCTATAAAGGGACAGGAGACAATGAACATCAACACAATGAAACAAAACAAATAACTAAAAACAAGGAAACAGCTCAAAAAATGGGGTGGGGGTACCGCCCCCTATGGTCGGGGGCGGTCAGGTAAATGGGGACGGAGCCAAACCTCTTACCGTGTGGTCAAGAGACCCCTTACCTTGGCTTCGTCGTCAGTCGGAGCCAGCGCAGTCAGTTGCCGCTCCACTGCTGAGCGGGCCTTACCTACCTACTGCGGTCCTTGACGCTGTCCAGGCTGCTCTCCTTGCAGCCTCTGCACGGTCGCCTCCAGGTCCGATCTGTCCCGTCGGTTTCGAGAGACATCCTCATACAACTCGCGCTCCCACCCCTATGTCGGGGCGCCGCAGGCGCTCCAGCCGGCGCTGGTGCACCTCCTCGGCGAGCTGCCGCTCCACCCGCGTGAACTCCGTTCGGAGCCGGAGGACTTCGGCCTGCAGCGCGGGGGTGCCCTGGGGCATCTCCTCGGCCGTCGCTTCGCCTCCCAAGAAGGTGCCGGGTTGGAAGAGGGGAGGGCGGCGCCGGCCGGGAGGCGTGGTTGTCGTTGTCGTTGTCGTGGAGGTCTCGCCGTTTGCGGTAGTGCCTGTCCTGGAGGTGGAGGCTTCGGCAGTGCCCGTCTTCTCCGAATTGGAGGGGTCCGTAGTGCCCGTGGTCGTGCTCGATTGGGCCTGCTGTTCGGCGGCGGCCAGCCTTGTCGTCAAGTCGGTGATTTGC
The DNA here is from genome assembly GCF_038363865.1 of Apiospora hydei. NCBI lineage: Eukaryota > Fungi > Ascomycota > Sordariomycetes > Amphisphaeriales > Apiosporaceae > Apiospora > Apiospora hydei. The sequence goes on along the minus strand of NW_027117364.1, from coordinate 1,784,755 downwards.
GCGTCGCGGGCCGTGACCGTCTCGTTGAGGCGGTTGGTTCCCTCGTTCAGCCTACGGATCTCGTCTTGGCCTCGGTTGTCTGACTCCGTGACAGCGTTCAACGCGGCCTCCAGCGTGCGGGTCGCGTCCGACTGCTCTCTGTGGTTGTCGTTCGCTGTAGCCAGTTGGGCCTGCAGGTCTCGGATCCTTGCCTCGTTCGCCTCGAGTGCTTCCGTGTGCGACGCAGTAGCATTACTTGCTTCGCCTTCCAGAGCAGCGACCCTCGCCCTGCTTTCTTCGAGCGAAGTCCCCGCCTCGGCCAGTCTTCCTTCCAGCCCTTGGATCGTCGTTCCCCGTGTCGCGACTTCGCTTTCCAGGGCAGTGATCCTCTCATTGCTTCCTGCGAGCGTGGCATCTCGTTCCTTGAGCGACTCATTAGCAGTACGGGCTCTTGCCTCCAGCGCAGTGATCGAACTCTGAGCCGCGGCCAAATCGCTTTGCAGCCCCGTGATCGTCGTATCTCGTTCCTTGAGCGAAGCACCAGCAGTACGAACTTCCGCTTCCAGGGCAGTGATCGTCGCACCGTTGTCTGCGTGCGAACTCTGAGCCACGGCCAATTCGTCTCGCACCCCTGTGAGCGACTCATCAGCTTTAGCCGCTTGGTCTTCCAGCTCTTTGATCGTCGCATCCCGCTGCGATACCAAATCAGCAGCATCTATCACTTGGCCTTGCAGGATATGGACCACTTGGTCCTGGTCTTCAGACGACTGCTTGACCGCGTCCCGTTCTGCTTGCGCTTCAGTGAGACTACCTCTAGCTGCGGCCAATTGTCCCAGCAGGTCGTTGATCGTTGCGTCCTTCCCTCGACCGAACGCCGAGTCTCGGTCAGGCTTTTTTGCAGGCCCTGGACGCTTTTCTCGCTTTCCTCGGACAGGCGCCGAACATCAGTCAGTTGATTTTGCAGGGCCCTAATCGTTTGTCGCTGTGCGCCTTGACGGTTGTTAGCGGCCTCAACCGCTTCTTGATGTTGCTTGATCAAGGAAATTGCCGTCGGCCACACTTTTCTTCAGTTCATCGATGTGTTCTTCGTGACCTTTGGTGATCTTCTGAGCAACAGCCAGCTCCCCTCCAAGCGCTTGATTTCGGCCTTGTTTGCCACGTCACGCTCGTCTGCGGAGTCGACCGACTTCTTCAGAGCTTGGTTGTCCGAGTGCAATTTCTCGTTGGATTCGTGAAGAGTCTTGGTCTCGCGCTCCAGCCCGTTTGCCTTCTCGGTGGCGGCCTGCTGAGAGCGTTGCGCCTCCGACAGTTGGCGCTGCAGCTCGTCGATCTTCTTCTGTCGCTCCTTGTCTGACTTGTTGATCTCGGCGAGTTCCTGCTCCAGCTTGCGTCTCTCGCCCTGGCACTTCTCGCGCTCGGCTTTCAGCTGAGCCTCCAGCTCAGCCACCTTGGCCTCCAAGCGCGAGATCTGCTGGTCGCGATCCGCAAGACTCTTCTCGGAAGATTTATTGGTCTCTTCGAGCTCTTGTGCCAGCTTGCGTTTCTCGCCCTGGCATTTTTCACGCTCGGCTTCTAACTCATCCTTAGAATCGGTCAGTTTCTGCTTGAGATCCGTGACATCTTTATCGTGTTGGCGCACCGAAGCGCGCTCTGCTTCGAGCTCTTTTTAGTCTCCTCCAGCTCGGCAAGGGTGGCACTATTGTCAGTCTGGGATGCAGCAAGCTCTTCCTTCGTATCGTTGGCCTGCTGGAGCTGCTGCTGGAGCACCTCGTTCGTGTTTTGCAGTTCTTCGACGGTTCCCTCCAGCTCGGCAACCTTTTTCTTATCCGCATCGGGATCTGCCGTCGATTCTTCCGTTTCTGCCGCTTTTTCGGCGGCTCTCTTGAGCGCCGCTCTCGCTTCATTACATTCATCGACGTCTCCCTTGAGCCCATCTATCTCTTTGGCCTGGTCCGCGACTTTCTTCCTCAGCTGTTCTAGCTCCTTTTTGTCGTCGTCCTCCTCCTCGTCAGTCTCCTCTTCGCTGCTTACTTCAATTTCCTCTTGAAGTTTCTTGGCTTCCTGCACGAGTCTCGCAATCTCACGGTCCCGTTCGGCCACTCTCGCGCGAAGCTCGTAGACCTTGTTGCGAAACTCATTGCTATCCGGATCGTACTCGCCCTGCTGGCCTTCGGCCACGTGACCATCGCGGAGCTGCTTCACCTCGTCCTCGAGCAGCTTGATCTCCTTCACGCAGTCCGCCTCGTAGTTGGCCCGGTCCCGGGCCATCTCGAGCTGCGTCTGCTCGTAGTCGTAGGCCAGGCGGTTGAAGGCGGCGATGGGCACGGTCTCGGTCCCGGCGACCTCGGTCTTGTAGGACTCGAGCCAGCCGGCGTTTCTCCGAAGGATCCGCTCCATGGACTCCCTCTCGCTTTCGCTCACCTCCTGGCCGCCCCGCAGCTTGGCGAGCTCTTGGGCCTGGTATGCTACCTGCTCCTCGATCGAGGGGCCCTGCTGGCCTCGCATGTCCAGGACGTGCCGGTTGCCCTGCTGGAAGTTGTAGAAGTTCGTGACGGCGGAGTTGTCGTTTGGGTCGAACCCGGGATCGGGCCTGCTGAAGTTGAAAGGCAGCTTCGTGCCGTCTGCCGCCGTGAGGGGATTCTCCGCTCCACCCAACTCAGCGTAAGCCTCCACGTGGGAAGCTGCGGGATGCCCTGGGCTGGGGCCCGGAGCACCACCGCTGCCACCTGCTTGACTCGACGAGCCAGCCATATTGCTTCGCTGTTTACTGGTAAGAGTATTCTGGCTGATGTGGGTGAGTGGAAAGTCACCAATGGCAAATGTCTCTGTAGACGATGTACCTCTTCGGCTCTGGTTTAACAAACGGTTGGGACCATGGCTTTTGTATTCGAATCGACTGCCCGGGCCTCAAAGGGTCTTGTTGTAGTTGAACATATTTCCTTTTTCAGGTCACTTTATTCAAGTATCTTGTTCAATGGCACAATTCGTGGCTTTTCAAACAATCCCTTTGTCTCACTGGAGCGATTATTTTGGTGTCTTTGGGGAGTTCAAAGTACATCTTCGAAGAGCTACTGTCGCCATGCTCTTAGGTACGTGGTCTATGGAAGACCCAGTCGATGGCATACAGCAACCCGTTCATCAGGTATGCATGAACCAACGCATATGAGATTTTGAGGGCATCGCATGCCGCCAGCATGCAGACTCGATAGGGAGAAAAACATTCTTGCCGTCCCAAGACTGTATACTCTTAGCCCGCAAAGATACCAACCCTGGGTATGATGTTTCTCGCTGTGCATTGTTAGAAACGCTGTGTATTAGGAAGCAGGCCACTGCTGGTAATTCTTCGAATATACTCACCTACCTATATGTACTCGACATAGCATCCGAAGTGGGCATATCTGCTAATTCGGTTCCTGGGGCGGCTTGCTAGACGGCAGTACAGAACCAGAAGTAACAATTAGATTATAGCCTCCTTTTGCTTTCTTTGTTCGGCCATTATGCCCATTGTTGTCCTCGCCTCGATCGATGTGTGTGATTCAATAGAATACTGGCCTGAAGCCCAGCAAGTGACTGCTTGGTCCGCGCACGATTCAAGGTGAGCCCTCGGGCGCCTTACAGGGCGCAGGGCAACGCCACCATTCGCGTGAGTGAACACAAGTTGCGTTCGAAAATGCTTTTTCGAATTCAAACCTGCATTCCTCACTCGTTCATGTTCTCCAAGTCTACCATGGATTTCAACACCCCAGAAATCCTCCGCAGAGGGCTTGCGCAACGTCATGCGCTGGCTTCTATAAACACTTCCAATGAGCGTTTCTCAAGAATCTTCATCTCTGGATTTATCGGCATCAACACGCTTGTTTACGGAGGCTGGCTGTATACCAAGTTCAACCCCAGTTACCAGCCAGTACGTGGCCGTGGTGGTCCTGGCGGCCGTCGCCAGGGGTCCTCGTCGTCGTCGCCCTGGGCCTCGAGGGCGCTCCAACGACTGACAGGTTGGCTCACCACGGAGTTCATGCAAGACAATTTCCTGCTTGGGACCCGTAACCTGCGCGCGGGCCGCTGGTGGACGCTCTTGACCTACGCCGTCAGCCACCGGAGTCTCTCGCACCTGGCGAGCGACATGGCGACCTTCCACGTTTTTGCGGATGTCGCGGTGCGTCTCTACGACCCGCTTAGTGTTGCCGCCGTGCTGTGCCTGGGATCAGCTGCAGCAGGCGCCCTGGCGCAGCTCTCCGACTGGCGCCATCGGCGGCAGGACGGCGTGGTGCAGCGGCGGGGTGCTATGCAAATTCTCGTGCTCCATCATGCACAGGGGGCGAGCGCCATCACGAAGGGACTGGCCATGGCCGTGACGGTACTACGGCCGTGTATTCTCGTCCGGAGCCCACTACTCCCCTCCGTGTCCGTGCCACTGTGGGTGTGCAGCCTCGGCTGGTTCTTGTACGACGGTTACGAGCTCAGCGGCGTGATGGAAGATGGCCTGCAAGCAGGCCACCCGGGCCACTTGGGCGGAATGGCTTTCGGGGCTGCGTACGCCGGTCTGAGGTTGCTTGTACCCGCGCATCGGGACGCTTCTTTCATGAATGCCGTTGGGCGGCGAGGGGATTTAATGCAGGGCGTGTATTAAAGCGGTATGGCTGGGATCAGCATGAGCGAAAATCCCTCTTTCTGGACTTGGAAGAAAGGCAGATTAAGGAGCCCGCCGTGGTCCGCGTCATTATAAGGACGACATTCGCGCCAGCCCTCAAACAGACAGCTAGTGGTATCGAATAGTTGCTCGCAAGCGGTCAAAAAGCAGGCGTGCGTTGTCTTGGGCGGAATGGACTTCGATGAGCCGATATGATCCTATCTTGCTGCCGGCAACTCTGCAATACACCTACCTATTTACAAAGGAGTTCCCGCCATCAAGGCTGCTTCTTCGTACATTGACGTTGTGTTCAAGAGCCCAATAGGCTCATCATTCAGAAGCGAGATGGTCTATCGCTCGCGATCTTGTGTTGCAAGGACAGGGTTCAAAGCTGTCGTGGAACAGTGTTTAGTTCCCGACGTATTTCCGAAGAATGACGAACATGAGGCCCAAGCAACCCTCAAGGTACTTTTGTTGATGACGAGCCTATGATAGATGATAAGCTCAATCAAGCCACTTGGCAGAACCGTAGAGAAAACGAATTGCCAAAAACAGCTCATCGACGAGACCATGAGTGACCGTACGCCACTTCTAGGTGAGTTATTTGCTCATTACCTACTTACACTTGGTCATTCCGTCGCACCGGGAATGCCAAAAGCGGCGGCGGCTTCCGCGCTCACGCGCAATGATTCTGCACAAGGGGACGCTCTGGCAGCGACCGTAATGGCTAACCGACCCAGTCCGTTTTCCCGAGAGTGGAAGTCTTGTCAATGGGTTTACGTTCGAATGGAGGTCGACCTACCGTAAGGCGCGTCGCGAGGCCCGATGCTTCCTCTCGTCCAGAGCCAAGCATTGGGTCATCTTGGGTCTCGTAATCTTCGATGTCGCCGGTATCTTGAGCGACATTTTCATTGCTCTCATCGCATGTGAGCTCAAGATAGAGGACCGAGAATGGGTGCAGCCGACTCGGAGCGCGCTGACTACCCTCTCGCTTGTGATGAGCTGTTTGTTCCTACTTGAACTGCTCCTTTGTCTGTGGGCAGAAGGCATCCGGTAATAATCAGACGAGTCTTCCGGTCAGGGGGCGTTTTGTTGGGAAAGACGACGCTGACCGCAATTCTTTCTTCTTCCAGCTATCTCGCCAACTGGTTTCACTGCTTCGATGCATTCGTCATCGTCGGCAGCTTTGCCATCGACCTGCTCGAGCACGGCGTCGCGGAAGAAATCGCGTCGCTGATTGTCATTCTGCGCCTGTGGAGGTTTGTCAAGATTGTCAATGAACTCAGCGTCGAGGCTTCGGAGCAGATCGAGGAGGTCCAGCGGAGGCTCGAGGACCTCGAGAAGGAAAACGCAGGACTCCGGCGCCAGCTGGGCCTGGGCGGAGGACGCCAGCAAGACGAGGAAGCGGCACTGCATGCATCCTGACTCGAGAGTGCATGCCGGACCTGTGCTGTGCTCGACCCGAACTGAACTCCCTATTGTGCTGATTGATGTATGTATGTATGTTTATTCTCGAAGTTCAGTTGCATTCCGGTCTGGTGATTTCCATGGCCCGGTGATCAACAGCTCCCCTCCTAAAGTGGATGGGTGTGCATAATGGAAAACAGCTAAAGCGGTGCTATCGGACCATCTTCCTGCAGCGAATTGGTTGCCAACCATGGTTGATGATGATGCATGTCTAGTCGTTCGTGTTACCGAAAAGGGCTTGAAACTCAAGTTCTCGAGGCAAACGTACATATACGTGAACACGAGGTTTTTCGGGTCGAAAGGCATGTAGCCGACATGCAGCACTCGAGGCAACCATGCTGCCTTCGCAGCTTTACCTCGCACCTTGAGCTAAAACAGCTGCGAGTTGCAGCGCAAACTGCATACGCCTACAGGTAGATAGGACATGGATACGATACCTCTTCTCATACTCCGTACATGGGATAGCCATTTTTTGGATCTGGGCCAAACGTTGGAAGATCGCGTACACAATACACAAGAGCCCAGGACTTTCGAATCCTAAAATTGGTGGCTGGACTAGGTTCCTGGTCATGGTATTTACCTAATAAAGTGCAAGTCGAACGATACGATAGCGGCGCAAGGTAGAGAGCGAGGGTCGGATTCTTGTCCAACCCCAACATGCACTTTTTTTGTTGTTGCTGCAGGGGCCCGTAGGTGCCTGGTGCCTCCTAGACGCCCCCGGTAACTGCCCCATAGCGCCCTGTCTAGCTCTGATAGCTCTGAGGTTGGGGGCCTCTTGGCCGTGCCGCTGTGCTGGAAAGGGTATGGACGCCCCAGGTAGGCCAATCGCCGGAGAAGGGCCCCGTCGAAAAAGCAACCCCTAAAATTAACCCCGGTGCAACTCATCTCCAACATGGCAACATCAGTTCAACAACACATCCAGTCCCACAAACTATCGTGCCTTTTTTTCCTTTCCCCGTCACGCGGTCCAACGATAAGAAGCCGGCCTGCCGTACGCGGTCTGGCACGTCAACAACAAGATGCAAACACATCGGGTCTGAAAGAGCAGCAGGATGCAGTGACTGTCTTATGTAGGTGACATTACGACACGCCCGGTGGCAAGAGTCTCCAAAGGAATGCAGATGCGTCTATTTGATGGATGATGGTATGGATGGTGAAGCTTAAGGTTTGCCTTGGCTATGCCAATCGACCAGATCCCCCTGGGGGTGGTATTTTGCTCAACACGGTCCAGCCCACGAACATCGACGGTGCCTCAGTGTGGAAAACGGGTCGTGCGAGCCCCAGACGGGTCATAAGATCCTTCTAGGCGCCCTCTTATCTATCTACCTCGCTTCCCTCTTTCTTTCTTCTCTCGTGTCATCGCCATCTCGTCCTTGAGTGTAACAGATATTTATATACAGAGCCGATCTTCTTTCGTTATAGACATTCGCTGTATCTAATCCTCACCTACCTGTTCATACTTTACATAATATCTGTATATTTCATCAGCTTCTTCGCTCTTTTCCAATCCCCCACCAGTCAACAAGATGAAGTTCACCCTGCCCGCCGTCCTCATGGCTGTCGCCGTCTCGGCCCAGTCCAGCGACAGCGGCAGCAGCACCGCCTGTGCTGCCACCAACATCGTCGATGCCTGCCTTGAGACCACCACTGGGTACCTCGCCCAATGCAAGGACACTGGCGACTATCAGTGCCAGTGCGACAAGTACACTGCCATCATGACGTACGTTCTTCTTGCTTCTACTCCCGACTCACCGCCCACGAGGCGGTTTTACCAGCGTAGCAACAGGAAGATACAATATGGCTAACAAGTACCAGCTGCTTCAACAACTGCCCGAACGACTCGCGCTCTTCCAGCTACGCCAACTCCAAGCAGCTCTACTGGTGAGTTCCCCCTACCTACCGTCCTAAGGCATCGTGTGGTCTAGGCAATGACTAACCCAACCCTTCAATTTCTTTCCCACGCAATAGCATGAACGCCTCTCTCTACAACTCACAAACGACCACGGCCACAGCTACCGGCAGCGCGTCAGCCCCTAAATCTGCTGCTGTCGCCGCCACCACCACCCCTGCTTCTGCGGGCGGCGACAAGGTGGGCGCTGCCGCCACGGCTGCCTCGAGCTCCGACGGCGCCAAGTCGACGGATGCCGCCAAGAACGGCGCCGCCGAGGTGCTGGCCAACACGTCGGGGCTCATGCTCGCCGTGGCTGCCATAATCGCCGCCGTCTTGTAGAGAAATGGAGAAGAGAGAAAAAGAAAGCCAAACCAGCTAAACCAACTAATGATTCCTTGGATCGATGGTGTTGGTGGTGGTGGTCTGATGAGCGAACGCTTTATCTGTATATGAGCATATGCGTTACGGTGTTTATTGTATCAAACTGGTTTATGTCACATGTCACGTCGCTACGTGGCTTGCATCTACTGAGCGCGCCCTTTTTCTGTTTACGAAGCCCTTATTGAAATCGTTCGGCCAATGGGTCATATATATTATATATTATACAAGCTGGCCGGTAATGAATAATTTACAATCTCACTGTCAGACAAGCACTTGATCTAATGGAACTTCCCTTGAAGATTGCAGTAATACGTCCATCATACAACCTCGGCACTTTCGATGTTGGCTGGGCTGCAGGAAACCTGAGAGATAATGGTGAGTACTCGAAGTCGCAGGGGTTTCGGGACTGGGACCTCACAATGGCAATTGCCTATACTCTTTTAAACTAGGTATTCTCGCAAGTTTTCCCTGTCTTTCTGAGATTGCAAAAGACTTCTGCAATTGCTGCACGTTATAATCAAGATAACTCGCAAATTCATCCGGCCGGCCGGGTTCAGGGCTCCCAGGAACAAACGAGACGCCAACTTTAAACCATCGCATTTGTATCCGGAACAGGGAACCGATTCGCAATATCCTGTACTCGCTCTCTGAGGGAATGTTGAATGTTCTAATAATACCTCGCCGAAATAGGGTTCTTCCCTTCATCGTTAGGAACCCGAAGGAGTAGGTTGCCATGGGCCAAACTCTCTTTGAGGATGATGATTCGAAAGAGCCGACAACACTTATGACTTGGGATGAAGCCGAGTCACTCCGTATATGCATCGGCGGGAGAGAAGATGCTGTGCGGATTAACAGAGGTCATCACCGGCAAGTTCGCAGAACAGGCTGGGGTACTTTAAAATTTCTATCATTCTCGCTTGGTCACCCCCATGATAGCAGTCACATACCAAGCTAACCAATTGTCGGTTCTGGAAGGCCTAGCTTTCCGTAGACCCGTTCTGCGTCTCGTACTGAAAGATCACCACTTGCATGTGCACAGAAAACGACCTCGAGGCTTTCAACAGACTTTTACTGTACAATCCCCAATGCACGCGCGTACCGCTCCCCAAAGCTATGTACAATGTGGCCCCCAGAACAAAAGAGAGTAGTATGCGTAACGAGTCCTGTCGTACTCCGTTGATGTTGGCTAGAAAAAAAACACATATGCCCGCGCTTTACTTTCGGTACCACATCCGGGTGATCTTGGTCTGGCGCATCTTTCGCTGCAGCTGGAAGATGCCGTACATGAGGGCCTCGCTAGTGGGCGGGCAGCCGGGAACGTAGACATCGACGGGGACGACGCGATCGCAGCCGCGGACGACGCTGTAGCTGTAGTGGTAGTAGCCGCCGCCGTTGGCGCAGCTGCCCATGCTGACGACCCAACGGGGCTCGGGCATCTGATCGTAGACCTGGCGCAGGGCGGGGGCCATCTTGTTGGTCAGGGTACCGGCGACAATCATGACATCGGACTGACGGGGCGAGGCACGGAAAATGATTCCGAGACGATCTTGATCGTAGCGCGGCGTGGACAGGTGCATCATTTCGACGGCGCAGCAGGCCAGACCGAACGTCATGGGCCATAACGAAGACTGGCGGGCCCAGTTGGCGACTTGGTCGAGAGTGGTCCTGTTTTAATTCCCTTTGTCAACAATTGCGGTCTCCTGTACTTGAAAGGGTTGATTCGTACAGCGCATATTGAATGGCGCCCTTGGTGCCCTCCCTGGCTCGGCAATGGCACCTCCCTTCGCTCCTTGTTCACCAGGCCGGTCGAGCCATGGGCCGTCACGGCCGCGGCATTCTGGTTGTTAGAAGTCGAGAAGGCGGCAACGGATCGTAGGGGAAGTAGGTGGGTGGCGGGCTTCGCTGTATATTGAAAAGGGGGAAAAGGTCAGCTTCCTCGGGTTGTTTGGTTCCTTTGTGGTTATCGCGGGCGGGAAAAAGGGACGCAACGCACCTCGCAAAGCCAGCGAAGCTGCCCTTCTTGAAGACGCCAGCATCTTGTCTGGTCTGGTGTATTCCCTCAAGTAAGTGGTGGAAGACGGCGAGATCTCCAAGGAGAATTGGATTGAGTGGAGATGGTTCTGTAGGAAAGAGTGCTTTCTTGAAAGCTCGCCCGGGCAGCCCACGCGAATCGCCTCTCTGGATTCAATTGATTGACGTTGACGAAGAGCTGCTTTTTGCCGCTAATCGCTAAGCAGGAAATCCGGGCTTCCGATTGGCTCCAGCTGCCACCCGAACAGATTTTCCATTCCGAGCAACCAACGTACCGGACCAATTCCAATTCGCCTTGCTCGTTGGGCACGACCTGCACCCTCCAATGAATTTCATATCTGTTTTTGCCCCCATCATCATCACCCATAATAGGTGCACAGTACAACCACCTACCAATCAGTTAATTGAACTGTAAAGCATTGCATCATCTCCTCACTAACAGGTGGGTTTCATTGCAATAAACATTTTATCCCCCTACAGAATTATCAATAATAGAAGGTATTCCACTTTAATACGACTGGGTGTGTTTTTGAATATGTAGGTACTTACTTAGGTAACTTCTTATCTCGCGTACTGACCGTCGAGATGGAGGGAGTGGGGGAGAACAGAGTCATCATATACGAGGACTGTACTACGGCTTTCGGCGGCTCTACCCAATGGCACGGCTATCCAGAGTCTGCATGCGCATGCCACCGAGATGTGACAGCCAGCGAATCTAGAACCATATCATCGTTTCGGCGTTGAGGTGTTTGAGTAAAACAACGTGGACCATGAATCAAGCAGGGGCTCCATCTGTGTCTCTGTGGCCAATTTGGTGATAGTCGCAGTCAGCAGTCGCAACTCTCTTAAGTGGGATATGCTATTTTGAAGACGGCTCAAGACTCCATTGTCACCGCCTCGGGCGCTGTCCCGACTGTAGTATCGGCAGCTCTGACTTCCATCTTGCCAATTCATGCACGACTGTCCTGTCCAATCTGACAAGAGCCGCTCCAGATCTGCTACCCCACGATTATCCACGAGACGAGCATTTTCCGCCGTCAATTATTAACGAATGGCCCGTTGGGAAGTGGGATCCCCCACAGCAGTCAGCAGCAGCCACCGACCCACTATACAGAGTGTTGTACTGTACCCGGAGACCAACTGTCGGAACGGTTTGTTTGAAGGTGGTTACATGCATCAACGGGCTTGTATCTACACATACATAGCAGCGATGCATGTTTCGGATCATACGGGTCATCCGTATGTAGCAGTCTGTTTCGCTATTCTCCCTCTTCCTCTTCCTCTCCCTCTCTACTTCAGCTGTGGTCTCGGCAAACACAGGTACATTATGTGTGTAGGTATGGTTAGTGACCGTTACTCCTCCAGGAAAGGGTGCTTTATTGGCCATTAACGACTTCAAATGTTATTAGCGACATCCGTACCTACTGGTCCGGGGCGCCTCCAATTGATGGACATTAAAAGTCGGAAGTGGGCCGGCTTTAGCTGGTAGTACCTACTCTGACAATCACTACCGCATTTTCTGTACAAGTCACAGAACTACCACCTACCAATACAATTAGCACCTGGGCAGCTGGGCCAAGGAGCAAAGTCCTACACACATTCCCGGATTTAGACTTGTTTTTAATTCGACATAGCGCTGCATTCATCTCGGGACCATTGGACTTGATTCCTCACCGACCTACTCACTCGCCCGTCTGGGGTACTCGCACCCGCGCATCCGGATGAGGGGAAGGAGGTCGATATCTGATTCCGGGGCCAGCATTGATGTCGGTGCTTGACCGAGCTAGGTCAAAATTCCAGACCAAATCTGGGCTACGAAAGCAGATGAACCCCGGAGAAGTTCCCGTCAGCCTGGTCCTCATTTTCAGGATAGGTGGTTGACATCCGGGGAGGAAATAGCCTCTGGAGCCAAGATACCATGTCGTAATTTTGATTCGCACCCGACCCGACGCGTTATGTCATCGCTCACGCACAAGGGCCACCCTTGTAGCTCCCCAGCTCCCTCTCCCTCGATACTGGATCCAATGGTCGGGCGAGTCGTCGGTCAGCAGTATGGGGTAGATCGCCAGGATTGGCGATGGCACGTTGCGCAGCGCAGTGTCGCTGCGTATTCGGCCTCCGTCAGCCAGCGCCAGGGCTGTGTAGTCGCGTAGTACCTTCCCATTGCCCTCTGTACCACGCCCGCGATCGTCGGGTTTTCTCTCTTCTCTTCTCGTCTCAAGTTCAACCCATCCATTCCTTGCTGTAACCTGTTCGTCCAAGTTCAAACGGGCGGGGTAACATTGCTGTGCAAATCCTGTCTGCGCTTCTGGCGACACCTGTACCAGTACGATTCGGCTGGTTTTTTTTTATCTTCCAATTTTCTCTTGGCTCTATGGCTTAACTTGGCAACGCTTTGCGCAAGCTGCTGCTGAGTAACGGCCATTGCCATCCCAACATCCATTCCCGAGGGCAGTTTAGTAGATGAATCTCCTGCCTCCCTCTCTCTCCCTACTTTTCTTGTCCATTCTATTCCCTGGTCCTCTTCTAGCATCTAAGTCTATCTGAGACTACGGCTGTTATCCACATAATCGGATAGCCACTCGATACTCCTCCTCGATCTGTCCGTCTGGCCTTATCTAGTGCGCAAAAGGTGCCTATAGTCCGCGGCTGACTTGAGTCAAGGAACAACGCTGCACGCGAGCCCACGAGAACTAGACCGCTGCTTCCAAACGAAAGCGCCATCGTCCTGGCCCACACCACTCGCAGCTCCCAGGTCCGTTGTCAACCGCTTCCTCTAATAGTCGGTCTAGACGCCGATCTGGTTTGCGCCGGAGAACCTGCTGTGTTTCGCCATATATACAGACATCGATGCCAGGCCTGGGACCGGAGACCAAACTGCCAGCCTACAACATACCTATTTACAACAGGATCCGGGAAGGCATATCAACAACCGCTGCCCGTAATGGATATATCTGATCTCAAGATCGCTTAAGAGCTGCTTGGCCAATAGTCGGCGCCATGTCCAAGACGGGGCTATGGTCCGACATTGAGGATCGCGGACCTTCGGTCTTTGCAGTAACGACAGCCACTCTAGCCCTCGCCTCCGTCTTCGTCTTCGCACGACTATATACACGGTGTTTCATTGTACGGCACATCACCTGGGATGACTGGTTCGTGGTTTTGGCCTGGTTGTTTGCATTCGCCATAGGCTTCACCATCGACTACGGGGCATACAAAGGCCTCGGGAAACGGGACAGTTATATCGCGGAGGGTAACTGGGACAGTTTACGACGCTGTGAATATGTCTTCTCTGTCCTATATGTAAGAGTCTTGCCACTGTCTGCCCAATGCCTACTGACCTAGTCGCAGAACCCTGCTCTCATGGCGACGAAGACGTCAATCTTGGTCTTTTATCTGCGCTTGTCTAGGAATACAGAACAAGTGCTCCGCCTGGCTTCATGGGGAGTACTGGGCATCGTCAATGTCGCTGGTACCGTCTTGACTCTGCTGAACATATTTCAGTGCCGTCCGGTGGAGGCTGCGTTCAACTATTACGCAACTACAGCGCAGTGTATTCCATTATTGACGGAGTTTATATGTTCGGCGCCAGTCAACATTATCACAGACCTTGCCATCTTGGCGTTGCCTTTGCCAGTTCTTACTGGTATGCGACTTCCGCCACGTCAAAAGATCATCCTGGTCGTGACCTTCACTTTGGGCATCTTTGTTACCGTGGTCGACGTAGTGAGGATCTACTACCTCCAGCAGGCCATCACCGATATATCGCCAGACTTGTCCTCAGATCCCACGTCGTCATTCGGCGGACAGACTAACTTCGCGTTCAATGCATCATTATCACTGATGTGGTCGTCCGTCGAGGTCAACATTGGGATCGCATGCGCCTGCGTTCCCACCCTGAAGCCTTTCATTATCCGAATCCTGCCGAGCATGCTGGTCGATCCTGATGGCACACTTAGAACTAGCGACACCTCGACGAAGCAAACATCGGAAGCCTCAAGACAGCTCAGCGATGACTTGGCCGCTGCGAGCTTCAACCGCAGCCCGCGTGGCGAAGGCAATCTATCCATGCCCGGAGTTGCCCGTATTGCTGAGAGCCCAAGCGCTCAAGTTTCGGCCATGGAGTTCCTCACAACTCCGGATATGATGGAGTTTGGAAGATCGGGCTCATCAAACAACCTCGGACGTACGCCTACTGGGCGAACAAATGCAACGGTTACAACGATGGGGGAGAACTCGGTCTACTTCGGCTTTGTGAATATCAGGAGACCAAAGAGTTTGATGAGAACCTCGGTGTCCGAGTCTTTTAAATACTGCACCGTGGTGGGCATTCTGTTTGTGCTATGGGGCTTTTCCTATGGTCTCCTGAACACCTTGAACAACGTCATCGCCCAGGTAGCAGGGATGACTGTAGCACAAACCCTTGGACTCACCAGTATGTACTTTGGGGCTGGCTACTTCTTCGGCCCGCTCATGGTCGGCGAATGGATTCTGCGACACGACGAACACCGACGGACGCGCAAGATGCGCCATGAGGTGCCTTCCGTCGGCGGCTTCAAAGCCACTTTCATGATAGGCCTCTGTATCTACGGTATAGGTACCATCATGTTTTGGCCCAGCGCCGTGCTTCTGTCATTCGGCGGGTTCATGTTCTGCAGCTTTGTAGTTGGTTTCGGGTTAGGAGTGCTGGAGACGGCGGCCAACCCATTCCTCATCCTTTGCGGCCCTATGGACTACGCCGAGATGCGCCTCCTCGCAGCTCAGGGCGTTCAAGCAGTAGCCACGGTACTGGCGCAACTACTCGCTCAAAGGGTCTTTTTCACGAGCGTCGAGACGGCTGATCGAAACAGCTCTGTCAATCTACTTGACGTGCAGTGGACTTACTTGGCCATAACACTGTTCTGTGTGGCATTGGCCCTGTTCTTCTACTATATGCCGCTGCCCGAGGTGAACGATGCCGAGTTGGAAAACTCGACGCTTTATCTCCCGGTGGATCCTACGAAGCGCAGCATTGGCGGCTTGGAGCTACGAACATGGACACTGATCCTCGCCGTGGCGGCCCAATGGACGTACATGGCCGGGCAGGAGAGCATGAGCATATTCTTCCAAAGCATCATAACGCCTGATCTGAATTCTGGGGCCGACTCCAACCCCGATTCAACGACGGAAGCCGATCACAACGGAGACGTTGATCAACCAACGGGCCTGGCACTGACCGTGTCCGACTACCTCCTCATTGCACACACGGCATTTGCGGTGTCCCGTTTCCTCGCCGCGTACCTGGCATATCTATCTCCAACACACCCCAGAGTCCCACAGCCTCGAACCATCTTGAATATTTGCGTAGGGCTTGGCATTTTGTTTGGAATTTTGATTGCTGCTATCAAACCCACGAATCCCAATTTGGTGGTTATTCCCGTGGTGCTCTTCTTCTTCGCCGAAGGCCCAATGTGGCCTTTAATCTACACCCTTGGGCTCCGGGGCCAGGGCAAGCGAACCAAACGAGCTGCCGCTTACATCACCATGGGAGGCTCGGGGGCCGCCTTCTGGCCCTTCGTCCTCTACGCCATCAACAAGACCGGGGTCAGTTACCGGATCGCTTTCATCGTGATACCATCTCTTTTCGTGATAACGGTCATGTTCCCCCTGTTCTTGGATCTCAAGAGAGATGCGAGAGCGTTGGTGGATGCGCGGGTGGGCAAGATGCGCCAGTCGCGCATCCAGGCGCACAGCAACCTGGACTTGGACCTCGATGCCATTATATCATCCCGGGGGCGTCGGGATAGTATCGTGAGTGCGCGCGAGGGCAACTTGGTCAGACGACTATCTGACGTGCTGATGAAAACCTTGGGCCGGGCGAGGTCCTCGTCCACTGTGGCGCCCACGGTGGAACATCAGGAAAACAAGAGGAGCGGCTCTGCTTGATTGAGCGATGTGTATTTTATTTTATATATTCTTCATATACCCAAGCTTTTCATTTTTTAAACAATAATATATGAAAATCAAACTCTCTATATTAAAATGGCTACCTTTTCATGCAGGTTGTCACGCTCATACAGAGCAGAGTATTGAAGTTCGTAGCCGAACGGAGAGAGTCCATTGCCAAGTATACCTTTTCAAGTAAGCACATTGCAGTGCATGCATGTTTGCTTCAGGGTAGTATGCGAGATAACGTGCATAGAGATATAAGTGCACTGGCAAAAACACTCCGGGCCATCCGATGGCTCCAAGTGATTGACCATGATGTCGCCCTTTGACGGTGTTGCCGGCTCCGGTCACAGGATTCCGACCCCCTGTCAGACTCGGACACGGTTCAATTGTTTGGAAGCTGGTCGGCTTACCAATCAAACGCATTCGCATTTAGGATGGCGATAAGACGGAACGGAAATGGAATTGCCCCCAAACCCCTGAATTACTCAACAACTTCCGAGTAAGTGACCATTGTTTACAGCCCTCTCATTTCATCTAGTTGTCTCAATGGATGGGACTGTGTGGTGTCGCGTATAAGTCTGGCATTATCTACTTTATCCTTAGAGGGCCAACCATTCCCTATCCCTACATGCCTGATCCTATGACGTTAGCACCATCATAGCTTGGGGCCAATTCGAAGAAAGCTCCTCTACAACAACCATATTCCATTGGCTACGGTCGAGCCAGGATCATGACGGAACAGCATCATCTTGGTGCAGATGATGCAAGGGAGGATACCGCGACCACGGTGTCGGAAGCCACTCCGCTGCTGCAGTCCGACGCGGGCTCCCGACGGGCCTCGGCGTCAACCTCTTCAAGCTCGGCAATCCTGCGCGATGTCGACGACGGTCCTGAGCATGATGGGCCACAACAGCAACAACAACGCAAGAAACCCGCTGTGGACGATGATGGTGAGGCGAATTACAAGGTCAGCCGCGGGCGCGGGCTGGCCATCATGATAAGCGTTTATATACTCATCTTTTTGCAATGCAAGTTCCCGCTGTTCTTTGTCATGCACAACCCTGAGCTAGTTAGGCTAACGCGAAGACGAATACCGCAGCATGCAACATGTCCGGCATGACCATGGCGCAGTCGACCATCGCGGCCGATCTCGACGCCTACGAGGATGCCATGTGGTTCACGAGCGCCTACCTGATCGCGCTGTCGTCGCTGGCGCCTCTCACCGGCCGCCTCGCCTCCATCTTCTCGCCGCGCCTCATGGTGCTCGTGGCCTCGCTCTTCTTCGCTGCGGGCGGGCTCGTCACCGCCGTCGCGGGCTCCTTCGGCGTCTTCATCCTCGGCCGCGTCCTGTCCGGAATGGGTGGCTCCGCCATCATGGTCCTCGCCTTCATTCTCGTCCTCGAGCTGACGAGCCGCCGCCGGCGCGGCCTGTTTGTCGGCATGGTCAACGCCGGGTTCACCACGGGCATCTCGCTCGGCGCTGTCGTTTTCGGGGTCCTGATCCCCACGGCTGGCTGGAGGGCCCTGTTTGCGATCCAGGTCCCTGCGGGTCTCATTGCTGGCCTGGGCGTCTATTTCGCCATCCCCAAGTCCTTTTCCTCCGGCCAGAACGGAAAGGAGGCATCGGTCAAGGAGAAGCTCAAGAAGATTGACTATTTGGGTGCTGTCGTCTTGGTTAGTAAACTCTTCAAGCCCCAAAGACGTATCCGCAAATCAATACTAACCTATCGCGTATAGACGAGCACAATAGTCCTATTCTTATACAGCTTATCGGCCCAGATCCAGATCGTTCCGCTGGCTATCTCGGCTGGAACGCTGGTACTCTTCGTGCTGATTGAGTACTTTGTGGCGTCCGACCCCATCATCCCGATCTCCGTGCTCCAGAACCGGGGCGCTCTGCTCTCCTGCCTGTCGCAGCTGGGCTTCATGACGGCGCGCTGGACGATCCTCTTCTACGCGCCCATTACGGCGCTCGCCGTGTTCGGCCTCTCGCCCGGGGCCAGCGGCAGCATGCTGATTCCCACGAACCTCGGCTTCGGGCTCGGCGGCATCCTGATCGGCTGGGTCCACATCCGGCGCGCGGGAAGCTTCTACGTCGCATGTCTAGTCTGTGTCGCGTTCTTTGCGGTGACCATGTTCGCGCTCTCGCTGAGCTCGAACCCGGCCATACCCGGCGGGCTGTACGTGGCACTCTTGTTTGTGAACGGCGTCTTCACGGGCGCCACCGTCAACTACACCCTCGCCCATCTTCTGCATCTGACCAGCCCCGACACCCACTACGTCGCCACCAGCCTGCTGGGCACGTTCCGCGGGTTCGCGGGCAGTTTTGGAAGTGCCATCGGTGGCGGCATCTTCATCCGCACCCTGCGCGCCGGCCTCGAAAAAGGGTACCGCGCCGTCGATGGCGGGTCGCCCTTGACGCCCGAGCGCGCACAGCTGGTGAAGCGGCTCGTCGGCAGCCCGGCCCTGGTCTATGGCGGCGGGCTGGGCGAGGTCGATCGCCGGGTCGCTGTGCAGGGCTACGTCGACGCGCTCAAGGTGCTGTTCCAGGCCGCTGCGGTGCTGAGCCTCGTGGTGCTGCTCGTGCAGGCGGCGACGGGCTGGAGGGGTCCTAGTGATGCCGCGAAGGACACCGAAGAAGCTGCCGGTAACGGACGGTCTGCTGGGATCGTGCCGCGGGAGTGGGAGGAGTTGGATGATTGAGACGGTGTTGAACAATCCCGGGTGCTCTACAGAGAGGAGTGCTAGGGGATGCACATATATACACGCACATATACAGCTACACCAGTGTATAGCATTAGAGGCTATAGCAGTGTCTACTATTAGAGCAAATACACACTTACTTAGTGTTGCAGGCAGGAATCAGTCGTCCCTTTCATGCTGCTTTGTGGTTTGTATATCGCCCCTTTTCCTTTGCACACAAACAGACCCCGATATTGCCTGTCCTGAAAGGGGTATGCCTAAACCACTTGAGGCTCCCAGGCACTTGTTGTTCTATTTTATTTGTTCTATTTTACATCAGCTTGCCTTGGCCCACGCAAATAAGCCAATCTAAATGGACCAGTATTATCCATCATAGCATATTTCAATTCATGTGCAGTACCAGATCCCTTATGGGATATATCAGCGTATAATCTGACCAGTAATTGGTTTAAATCGTGCAGATGCAGACAGTCATCCCCGTCACTCCCACTACAGCACATTAATACATGCACAGCTCAAATCTCAACGCAGGGAGTTCGTTTCACTCCTGACAGGTTCCGCCCTGCCGCCTGACCTGGGGTTATATTTATACTTGACTGAAACTCCGATCTGTTATGCGTATTTTTGCTTCTTTTGTTGGCCACTAGGAAAGGATCCTACCTAGGCAGATCAAGCTGACTGGTTCGTGAGCCACACCCACACGTTGTAAGCGCTAACCTGAGAGGTTTATTGAAGGCTTTCAGCCATGACAAAGGGCAGATGGCCACTTGGAAACGAGGTATCTGCTTTCGGACTGCCAAGAGTGCTGAAACAATGAGGCATGACATACGCAGTTGTGCTTTTCTGGCACCTAACACAGCCTCTACTGTGGCGTCCAACGAGTTGAGTGGCGCGTGCCTCTTCTTTGTTCATGTATCTAGGTACCTGTCTTGAAGGATGTAACATTAAATGGCGCTTGGGCTAGGATATCGGCTCTCAGGAGTATACTTGCTCCGGCCGCCGAGCCAACCAATTCCCCAGTGAACCATCAGCCAATCCTAGCGCCGTTCGTCATTGCACTTGCACTTGCTGGTCCAGTCGCAACCAGAAAGCTTCCGGCAGCTCCAATTCCTGGACGCGACGTGGAATTCTTTGCGACAGGTACTTGCTCTGAGCCTCTTTATTTCGTGCCACCCATCGCTCAAGACCGCCTGTATACCTCGTCGGAACAAAGGCCGCAATCATCGACTGAAAGGGCAATCATTCTCGTTTTCTTTCGGCGCACAATCAGCTGTCCCCAACTTGTTTCGTACCATTTCCCTCGCCTTCAGATCTTCGAGATCTGCCCCAAAATTCCCAGCTAGTGGGGTCAGGACTTATCCCATCAATCATCATCGAGCCTTTCCGAAAGGTGACAACTGCTTCTGTCCAACCATTGGCCTTGCTCCCAAAGTCCCCATTATCACATTATCGAACTTGCCCAGGCACATCGCAGCTTGGTCTCGCACGAGTATGCCGACCGATCGACCTGGCGCGAACGCGAACGCGAACATGCCGACCGAAATCAAGCACGAGGAGGCAGACTCGGCCGTGGAGGAGCCGCAGGTCAACAACGAAGAGAATAATGATGAGGTGCGCATTTCAACTGACCAGTCTTGGAATACTTACCAGTAGCCATCTAGTCGCTACTGGGCCTGATCTGCGCCAGCCAACTGGGCCCCATATCAGAACGTATAAGAAACTATGCAATGGCTAACCTACGTTACACCGACTATAGGAAGAGATCGCCGCCATGAAGCGACGAGTTGCTGAGATGGAAGACGAAGCAGCCAAGCTCAGAGAGATGCAGGCCAGTCTTGAACAGCAAGGCCAAGACCTAAGCGAAGACCGCTCAGATGTCGACAGCCGCAGCATCTTCGTCGGCAACGTCGACTATTCTGCTTCTCCCGAGGACATCCAGGCTCACTTCCAGGAGTGCGGTTCGATTAATCGCGTTACCATCCTCCTGGATAAGTACACCGGCCAGCCCAAGGGGTAAGTCGCTGTCTCTCCAATCCGAATACTGCACTCGGTATGAATACTGACATCCGTGAAATAATAGCTACGCCTACGTCGAGTTCACGGAGCCCAGCCTGGTTGCCCAAGCCCTGGTCCTCAACGACAGCGTCTTGAAGGGCCGCAACATCAAGGTCACACCCAAGAGAACCAACATTCCTGGCATGAGCCGCGGTCGGGGCCGTGGCCGTGGTGGCTTTGGTCGAGGTGGATTCGGTAGAGGAGGATTCGTCCCTCGTGGCGGTTACCGTGGAGGTTACCGCGGCCGTGGACGGGGTGGCTTCAACCCGTACTAGGAGGACGCCTAGCAAGCACCCGCCCCGTTGTTCGATCACGACGACCAATCTTCCCTTTACGACGAACAAAACCTCGACCTCCTCTTGAAAGAAGAGCTTCCCGATATCAAGCTTGAAGACCACGATATTCAGCTTGAAGACCACGATATTAAGCTTGAAGACAACGATATCAAGCTTGAAGACAACGAATCGGATGCTGTCGTTCTCACCCAAGGTTCTTTCACAGAGGATGTGGAACCGGATTGCCCTACCGGTGGACGTGAGCACCTTCTTGAGCAGATGGATGGCCAGGAGCATACGGAAATTGTCCTGCTTACTCCGAAGATCGAGCCTGATTTCTGATTGGCATGGGTCGGCGAGCATATCGTCTTGGACATAGACGGTTCCACCAATTCGCTTTCTTGTCATCCATCGAGGGCCAACACCAAATCGAAACGCTCTTACGATTTTTCTACGACGATGGGCCTTTGTACGATATGCGGTAATATGCGGATTGCACCGCAGCTGATCAAAAAGGGGGCGTTTTGACGCAGTTGATGCCTGTCTCATCACTGCTGCACCTTTCTTTTGGGGTATTGCTCAGTTTTTCTCGCGCGAGATCTTGGCGTAGCAATGGGATCTCTAGATAATGATACTTCTACACTATGTGGATGGATCTTCTCACCTCTAGCGAGGAAGCATGGCATGGCGTCCGCGACTGGAGCTTAATTGATAGAAAAAAGAACAAAGTTGGCAAAGACACATGATGGGTTCTTACCATCTATGAGATTCTAAGATAATGAAGTGCGAGTTGCGAGTAGTCTGTAAGTGATGGAGCACCCTGGGCCTCTGTCAATGGAGCAGACGGAGTCTTGGAACGAAACTCGGTGGAAATGCCGTAGCTGTCATTGGGCGGTATGCGCAATATGGATGGTGTTGCCGGCTATGACGGCTAGAAGTCGTGCCGGTAGCCGTCTTTGTTGGAATGGAAGAAACCCTTTGAAAATGGGCCAAAGGAGACGATGGGCCAGGCAGGCAGGGCTGGAGAACGCTGAAACGGCGAAACCAGACGAAGGAATTCCCGCGCGCAAGAGAGCAGCCGCAAAGACCGTGTGGCTTGCGATGATCTGGCTGTCTGGGTATACCTCTCCCACAACACGCGAGCTTTGGTAAGTGAAAAATACTGGGTCGCTACATGTATATAGGAGCGTGGGAGTGGGAGTATTGCAGTCGCATTGCATGGTCGCATCTCGACCAATACGTCACTTGTGTGGCTTCAGCCTCGGGTGTCCGCGCGTCGCCATGCGCTAAGCGACGATGCCGAACTGGGCTCATGTCCAGGATAACATCATAGCACGTCGAATCTAATCTCCTATACTCCAGGTGTTACTGTCCTGGTCCCGGTATTGACGGAGCAGACTCGTTATGTTACTTGGTTGGCTACGATCCATCCACTGGAGGGAACTTTTTTCCCTCTATGAGGTAAGGTCAGGTAATTATTTCACTCAAGAACCGTGCCCTGCCAGCCTGCCCTCGATAAGGATTGACAGGGTTACGGACTACCCCTAAAGCTGCTGAGGTAGCATCGCATCTCACAGAAGAAGCGAGAGGAAAGGGAAGAAAGAAAAGACCCTTAGATAGGTAGTATCATGGCAGTGCAGACCGGGATCGACGACATCTACATGACATTACGGCAAACCACGTACAGAAGATCGGCCGTGTGGTTATTACGCTGCTTACCTAAGCTGCTAACGTACAGATGGGATGGATGGGCCTGGCCTCCATGGCCAGACATGCGGCAAGATTGGTAGCTCGATGCAGATGCAAGAGACAGGAGTAGCAGCAGCAGCAGTGCGAACAGCAGCAGCAAGCAAAGTCCCCCTGGACGTATCAAAAGAAGCGCTGGAGCGCACATACTGCGCATATCACAGGTGACGGACAGCCGGATACGGGATTGGCCAGAAGGGCCCGTTTGTTCATGCCGTATTGGGATGGATGGATAACATGACGGACTGACTGGTTGACTGAAAGGCGAGATCTATCAATGTACATGTAGCCTACAAAGACCTAGACCTCGTACGTACATGGCGATGTGATAGGGGCAGTGAGTAAGTAATACAGACACCAACACCACAGACGGACAGACAGTGGAAGAGGCGGGGGTGGATTCGCCATTTCTCGCTGGCGGGCAGGCGGGCGGGCGAGCAGGCGGGCACAGGCACAGGCACTTTTTTTCTTGCACAGCCTCCCTTCAGCGTGCAAGCAACTGCCCACCATGGCCATCCCCCAACCCACCTCCCACTCTCGAGTGAGTGGCCCAGTCCAGTCTTTTATTTTTTTTGAGGGGGGACTGTCGCAGGCAGGGCAGGTCCCGGATCCCGCCTGGCTGTAGGGTGTTTCCAAGGCCTGCTGGTTTTTCTCGGTTGATGGGCACGCCGTGTAGGCCCTGGTACGGATTGGATTGGACAGCCAAGACAGGTCGGAAGTGCGTGCTGTAAGTTCAGCTAACATGTTAACCCAGGTCATTGTTGGTAAGTGAGAGTACTGTACTGTATGCATGTACACACACAGCACAGGAGGCAACCATTCGGTCGATGTAGACCAGATACATACCTACCTGAGTCCAGGTCAAACATGCACTGCTGCTGCTGCTGCTGCTGCTGCTGCTGCTACTACTGCTAGGCATGCTAGATGTAGGCAAGTACCTACATGTCATTAGGTAGGCTATGCTGCGATCAGAATCCATCGATCATTCATTCATTCAATCATCGTGCTGCTGGGCTGTTCCATCCATGCCTCAATCAGTGTCCAAAGTCAGTGCAGGTCCGTCGCTTTGATCTGATGAATTGAAGCTTGGTTAGAGCGACATTTGATGTACCTACATGTAGGCTGGTGGATTTAATTGCTCGCCTGCTCAGTCGCCCTCTCTCTCTTTACCCTCTTCAGTCTACCAGCCCGACTCGTCCTCTAAACCTACATACTACATACACTACTGTACTGCTACCACCCTATCCAAACAAACTACTTGCATGGAGGACTAAACTTAGACAGTTGGAGCCGAGCTGTCTTATCCTGGTCTTCTTGTAATCATCTCCAATCAATTCTATTGTTATCCGTCATCTCCCCTCGCAACTTTCTTCCCATCAACACGCTCGTGACTCGGAATCCTGCGACGTCCCTTGTTTCCGCTTTGCACCTTCTCGCCCCTCCAACCAACCGGCGCTTGCGAGAGCCTTAGGTACAGTCCCCCGGCCAGAGCACCAAAAAAGTGCACTCTTGCACTACAAGGCAAGGCACCAACTCTCTGCTAAAAAAAGAAGCGCGGCCTGGCAGAACAGAACAACGCCGCACTACCACCACCACCGACACTTCAACACCGACACCACATCATCATAGAGGGGCCCGAATACCACAACGCAAGCGACCTGGACGCTCGTCCTCCATCGCCCGTTTTCTTTCCGCTTTCCCATCGTCTACTCGTCCCTGGCGGGTCCTGACCGACGGCCATCATGAGCTCTACTCGCTCCGAATCCGGACTGCCGTCGTGCGTATACCCGTCCTCTACCTCCTCCGTACATCGAATCTGCCTTCCTTGTTACTAACTGCAATGACGTATAGTCAGGCCAATCTACGAGTTACCAGTGCGTTGCTCCGTCACCCCCATCCGTCTCGCTCATCGTCGTGCCCACCAAGCCATCCATTCGATCGCTTGCTTGCCGCTCTTGCCATCGCGAGCATGAGGGGACACTAGGCTAACGTAGTACCATCGCAGTCATCGCCGCCGACGGGCTCTATAAACGAGATGTCTTTCGTATGTCGACATGCGCCCCCCTCCGCGGACATGCATTCCGCTGAAGAGGATAAATGAGCCCATACTGACGTTACCTCTTCCCCGCATCTAGGCTTCCCTGATCCGTTCGCCGTCGCTACCATCAATGGCGAGCAGACCAAGACGACGACCGTCTCCAAACGCACCTTAAACCCCTACTGGAACGAGAGCTTCGACTTCCGAGCAAACGAGGATGGCATACTAGCCGTGCAGGTCTTTGACCAGAAGAAGTTCAAGAAGAAGGACCAGGGCTTCCTGGGTGTCATCAACATCCGCATCGGCGATGTCATCGAACTCGCCAATGGCGCTGATGGTTCGTTTTCCTGCTCGGATTCTGCCGGTATTGATCCTGAGGCCGCCTTTGACTAACGCTGACAATTCGCCATGTTTAGACCAGATGCTTACACGAGACCTCAAAAAGTCTACTGATAATCTAGTGGTCCACGGTAAGCTCATCATCAACCTGTCGACCAACCTAACGGCCCCGGCCGCCGGACAACATACGCCATCAAACTCCAGTCGGCCATCTTTGCCGACTCCGCAAGCGTCGACTTTGACCGCGGACACGACGTCGAACCGACCGACCTCCTCGGCTTCTGGTGCGAATGGCTCGCAGGCATTAACAGTCCGCCCTAATCCTAGTAATCCTAATGGTCCAGCACCGCCAATCAATGGGGCCAGCGGTCATCAATCACGAGGGTCGACCCAGATGAGCCCCTTCGAGGATGCCCAGGGTCGCCTGCCTGCTGGATGGGAGAGACGCGAAGACAATCTCGGACGGACCTATTATGTCGACCACAATACCCGAACCACGAGCTGGAATCGTCCGACTGGGAGTGGTGGTGGTAACTCTTCAGCCGATCGCGAGGCTTCCACCCAGGTCGAGCGCCAACGTCATCAAAACCGAACCCTGCCTGAAGATCGCACTGGAGCCAACTCTCCGTCGCGAGACCAGCAGCAACAGCAAAATGCCGCGCAGAGCGCTAATGCTGCCACGATGATGCACACTGGAGCTACAAGCCCCGGCACAGGTGAACTGCCTCCTGGCTGGGAGCAGAGGTGGACTCCAGAAGGTCGCCCGTACTTCGTTGACCACAATACGCGGACCACTACCTGGGTTGATCCTCGCCGGCAACAGTACATTAGAATGTACGGCGGGCAGAACAACGCCAATGGTACCATTCAGCAGCAGCCCGTCTCTCAACTTGGGCCTCTGCCCAGTGGGTGGGAGATGCGACTTACGAACACGGCCCGCGTCTACTTCGTCGACCATAACACCAAAACAACTACCTGGGATGACCCGCGCCTGCCTTCATCCTTGGATCAAAATGTACCACAGTACAAGCGTGACTTCAGGAGGAAGCTGATCTACTTCCGATCCCAGCCGGCCATGCGCATCCTTTCGGGGCAATGCCACATCAAGGTGCGGCGATCGCATATCTTCGAAGACTCTTTTGCCGAGATTTCGCGGCAGTCTGCCACCGATCTCAAGAAGCGTCTAATGATCAAATTCGATGGCGAGGACGGTCTGGACTACGGTGGTTTGTCCCGAGAGTTCTTCTTCCTTTTATCTCACGAGATGTTCAATCCGTTTTACTGTTTGTTCGAATACTCGGCCCATGACAACTACACACTTCAGATTAACCCCCATTCGGGGATTAACCCGGAGCATCTGAACTACTTCAAGTTCATTGGCCGTGTGGTCGGTTTGGCCATTTTCCACCGTCGCTTCCTGGATGCTTTCTTCATTGGCGCCTTATACAAGATGATGCTGGGCAAGGCGGTGCAGCTGGCTGATATGGAGGGTGTCGACGCGGACTTCCATCGCAGTCTGCAGTGGATGTTGGACAACGACATTTCGGGCGGTATCCTGGAGCAGACCTTCTCTACCGAAGATGAGCGTTTCGGCGTCATACATGTCGAGGACCTGATCCCCGGTGGTCGCGACATTGACGTCACCAACGATAACAAGAAGGAGTATGTTGACTTGATGGTCAAGTGGAGAATCGAGAAGCGTATCGAGGAGCAGTTCCAGGCCTTCAAGGAAGGATTCCACGAGCTGATCCCGCAAGACCTGATCAACGTCTTTGACGAGCGTGAACTAGAGTTGCTGATAGGAGGTATCGCGGAGATTGACGTCGATGACTGGAAGAAGCATACCGACTACCGTGGATACACGGAAAGCGATGAGGTGATCCAGTTCTTCTGGCAGACGGTGCGCAGCTGGGATGGAGAGCAGAAGAGCAGACTGTTGCAGTTCACGACGGGCACATCCCGTATTCCGGTCAATGGCTTTAAAGATTTGCAAGGCAGCGATGGTCCTAGGCGATTCACGATTGAGAAGGCGGGAGAGCTGGGTAATTTGCCAAAGGCACACACTTGGTAAGTTTTGCTCCTTTTCGAACCCAACATCAAAAGCCCCCTTGTATCATGATCCGAATCGTATGCTAACCATTTTCTTCTCTTCTACAGTTTCAACCGTTTAGATTTGCCACCATACAAGTCGCTCGAGGCACTGCAGCAGAAGCTGACCATTGCCGTGGAGGAGACTATGGGTTTCGGCCAGGAGTAAAGGGAAGGAGGGGCAACAGCAGCCATGATTTTATTCCGGTAGAATAAGTTGGTGATTAAGAGAAAGGTGGTACTTATAGTAGCAGTGGAACGGTTCGGGCGGTCTATTATTAGCTCGTGTAGTAACAGCAAGTACTGATTTCTGTCTATGTTATTGCCTACGAGACCGACGACCACCAGTCCGAGTAGACGAAGCATGCTGAGGGTTTAAACTACAATAGTAATTGAGGATGGAAAAAGATAACAGGCATCCTGGACGACAACTTTGGTCTCGTGGATATCGCGGTTTACTTTGTACCTCATGTGGAAGAATGTAAGCAGAAGATCTCCAACTGCGGCATGGATAATGAAAACTCATGATTGTTCACTGCATAGAAGAGTACATATTGGTAAGGCGGGCTCGACATTGTGTTTCCACCTTATCTTTGACTATTGGCTTTTTCTTTATACAGGGAAGTCTTGGTAGTTTGTGTACATATATACAGAAAAGGGGGGACTTTGATGAGTACAGATGCTCCGTGAGAAAGCAGCCGGGAAAACAAAGACACGCCTCGCATTCCTAATCATCTCATCATGCATGCCCAGTTTGCTTTCTGGGTTATGAACAGGTTCCCCCTTTCTTCTCCCTTTGGTGAAGAAAAAAGCCTTGGAATAAAAGTTCCTCATCCATCCATCCATCCATCCGTACATCCGTACATTCCATTCCCTTCCCAATTCCCCTTCAAAATTCTACCACAGAGAAAAGAGGGGGGCGTAAATTTGAAAAAGTAAATAAATAAAATGCATTCGCTAATCCCCTTTCTGCCTTCCAACGCCGCTGTGTGCTTGTTTCTCATCGTTCCGTTGGCAGACATCAGCCAGCGACAGCGTATCTGTCGATCCGTGTCGACCAGCGCTGCTCAGCCGCGCGGCATGTATATAGATAGTCGTGTCTCAAAAAAATTAATCGCTACTAAAAGTGTGTATTTGCAAAAAGGTCTCTTCCAAGAATCCGGTATAATCCAACAAGAGGGGCGAGAAATGTCATGAGGTCTTGCCCATGACTGTTTTGGTTTGGTTGGCGCCAGACAGTGTCGCCAACACTGAGCAGGCAGCATATTTGCGCAGTTATGTTCCCTTGACTGGCCGACCGCGTTTCTTGGGACCGCCGTCATTCTTGACAGGGCTCACAATGGTCACGTGCTTGTTGTCCTCCTTGCGAAGTCGCACCGCCGTGTGTCCGGCTGTCGACCCGCGATGGTGACGAATGCCGCGGGGCCCGACGTGATCATCATCAAACCCAATCTCCGCGACGTCCGACATGGACTCGGCATCGAGACTATCGTTGGCCACTGACTCATCCGAGGAGCCGTCAACAGAGTCGTCATATTCACCATCGTCGCTAACGAGGGATGGCGCGTTGTTGCTGATGGCTGTGTTGGGGCTGAGTTCCAGTTCCATCTCATCATCAATGCGCGGCAAATCTGGTTCTTGCTCGGGAGCCGCCCGTGCAGCCGGTGTGGGCACAGGCGTAGCATATGCTCCGACGGGGACTCCGACAGGAGGCCGGCCTTTGCTGCTAACAGGGCGAGTTGTCGAAGGCATAGGGATAGGTGATTTGGTTGTCCGCGCAGGTATACGGGGCATTCGCATTACCGCACCCTGGTCGCCGTCGTTGGGCAGCAAGGACGGTGGCTCAACTTCCTCGGAATCTTCATCCTCGGGCGACATGACTTCGTCAAGGTTGATTTTGGTCTTCGCGTCACGGACCAGCTCGCTCAGATCCATGGACTTACCACGGCTCTGAAGGAGGCGAGACAGATGAGGCGAGTCAGCAGACGCCGCGAACTTGGCTGGCGCATGATTAGATGGCTTCGCCGAGACAGGCGTACTGGGTACGCCAGGTATGGACTTGACGTTCGGAAGCTGACCCTTCTTGAACATGTCCATAGATTCCTTGATCCGAGCAAGAACCGAGAAATAAGGCTCAGATTCAGCGAGCCCGTTCTGGCGGGCGAAAGGATGCACGAGTCCAGTGGCCACCGCCGGGGTGGCAGAGACAGCAGCAGCAGAGTTGGTGTTGCTGACGCTGACAGCCGCCGGCTTCTCCTCCTGGGCGTCGCCACGGGCCTCTTCCACTTCAATGGGATGACCGCAGGCAACGGCCGCCTCTTCGTGGCTCTTAAAATCGCGCTTGTGAGCAATGCGACAGTGGTTAATGAAGCCTTGCGTGCTGGAGAAGTTTTCCCTATTACAGTCGAGGCAGACCAGCTTCACAGTCTTGCCGTCGGAGCGCTTTAGCACACATGGACCGGCCTTATCCTTGGGCTGAGGATAACCGTTTGACAGGGCATGCAGCTTCTGGCCAGCTGAACCACGGGGAGGTCGCCCTTTGGTCGGCATAACTCCTACCTCGCCAAAGCTGTTCCTCATCGACCTGCTCTCGACGCCATTCCTGAACCTAGTGGACTCAGCATGCACCGACGACTCCGGCACGATACCATCAAATTTGGGGTCTGGAATGAGCCACTTGGCGTAGTGACGCGCATATGGCCCATCAGTGACACCAAACGGAGGCGCCCACTGAGGCACCTTGTCACCGGCTTTCGCCTTCAGCGCAGGTCCCATTCCACTGCTAATCTGCAGCATCTGATCGGGCGTCGGGGTGTTGACGGGGTACGGGATCAAGTGACACCGGCGCAACTGTTCCAAAGCGACCTGGCATTTGGCCAGTTCTTGCTGTATCAAACGAAGCTCGTTGTGCTTGAGTAAAATATCGTGACTAAACTGGTGTTGGATGATTTCCTTTGCGTGTTCCAACTCGGCTGACCCGCGGCGCGACTGTGACAGCGTTTGCGACTGCGGCGTCGGCGGCGCTTGAGATCGCACAGCTTCATCCTCCGCCCCCTGGGCCGCCAGCGCTACCTTCTTCTTCGGTCTACTCTCATCTTGGTCATCCTCATCTACCCTTAACCGCTTCACTGCGAGAGCAGCGGCAGCGGGGTGCGACGCTATCGCGGCGTTGCTCTGCCTCCGGCGCTTCGGAGGACGTGACGGCGACGTCACTTTGCACGGCTCTGACACTAACGACTGCACGGGTTTCGCAAAATCAAGCATAGGTTGATGGAGTACCTGCTCAGGCTTGTCGCTACCCCTTGAATCTGAGCCCCAGAATCGGAACATGAGCATACCCTACTCACAAATAAAAAGATGAGAAGTTGGGGTGATTCGCTTTGGGGCGTTGAAAGACCTTATTTCTCAGAATGGGGCTTTTTGTTTTGCAGCGTTGAAAGTGGTTTGCGACGCGCAAGGTTGGCAGTAAGCAAGGTTGCCAAAGGTTGAGGGAGCCCTGGCCGATGCAAAGGGGGAAAGCGAAATCGAGGCGAGGTGCGGACGATTTGGGGGAAGGCAAGGCTGACGTAACACTGGCCTGCACCTTCTGGGGGGGTTCTTGCAGGGAAGAAAAGGGGAGCGAAGGCAGCGATCGGAGGATCGGGGCCAAAAAG
Source organism: Apiospora hydei (assembly GCF_038363865.1). Lineage (NCBI taxonomy): Eukaryota > Fungi > Ascomycota > Sordariomycetes > Amphisphaeriales > Apiosporaceae > Apiospora > Apiospora hydei. The sequence goes on along the minus strand of NW_027117364.1, from coordinate 1,753,551 downwards.
GACAGAGAGACGAGACAGGCCCCGTCAGCTCGAATGGAGCCGGAGAGGGAGAAAAGGGAGGGAGGGAGGAGGGGGGAAATTGATTGGCACCAGCTTGGCGCTATTAGCCCAGCACCCCCGAAAAAGTAATTGCGCGGATTACTTGGGGGCCTCCCGCTTTAATTCGCTGCTGGTTACTGCACCCCAAGAAGGCCCGACAGGCAGGCAAACAGCAGAGAAACAGCCAAGGTTTAGCGAGGCAGAACTGGACAGCGCAGGCAGTGACAGTGAATGAAGCCTTTTCGGAGAGAGAAAAGGGTTGCTTGCCGACTGTCGCGCGAGAGAGTTCGGTGGTGAAGATTAAGCACCGCCAGGTTGGTTTGCGGCCGCTTAATGAGGTAAAAAGGGCTCCGCTAGGCGTGCTCTCCTCTTTTTTTTTTAGACGGGACGATGATGTGGCCACCGTCAAACCCAACGAAACTCAGTCTGAGTCAGTCAGGGAATGAGGGAGGAGCGACGGGCAACAACAGCAGAAAAGAGTGGCGCCTTTGGAATTCGAAGGAATGCGAGAGGGACACCCTTTTTCGCTAAAATATATATGTACAAGGGGAGGGCGAAAGGGGGCTGCGCAATGCGAAAACGATGCAACCCGACTTCTGTTGGAGGCAGCAGTAGCACAGGGCCACTCAGAGGCGTCCGAGGCGATTGCGCAAAACAAGTCGTGGAAGGGAGGGCGGCAGCAGCAGCAGAAGGGCGCAGGCAGCTTCCGTTCACCGAAACCGACGAAAATGGGCCCAAGATGCGATCGCGCAATTAAAAGGTTCCTTCTCAAATAAATGAGAGGTGCGTATGAGTGTTTTGCTTCCGTGTCAAGTCAATGCGACCGGCGAGACTTTGGCTGGTTGCTGGTGGGCAAAGCGATTAAAAAAGGTTGGTTGTCAATTGACGGGTATTAGAAAGGTCGCTGTAATGATTGCGGGTGGGCGTGTTGACGGGCACGTCAGAAGTTATTTGATTGATGCGACACTTTGGGGGAAAATGAGGACACCAAAAAAGGAATGCGCGAAATGAACGAAGAACGGGGAACGGAAAAGGCGATATGCGCAACGTTGGTGGACTTGGAGGTCTGTTGCGAGGGCTGCTGGTTGTTGTTGTGTGTGTGTTTTTGGTCGCGCGCGTCTTGTTGCAGTTTTGGCGAGATGCAGAGGTGTTGCGGAAGGTAAAAACCGATGGGCGTGCAGCCGGTGATTGCTCGATTGTTTTGTCGTGTCGTAATCTGGAGAGAAGAGGCCGCGCGACTTTTTGGGTAGTATTGCTTCTGGATTTTGCGCTGCTTCGCTGCTGCTTCTTTCTGCGCCGCCAAGAGGAGGATATGGGGTGGGTGGATGGAGCAGCAATGGAGCTGTCGTTCCAGTTCCAGATCCAAATTCGTTCCAAGCAATGTGCAGCCCGCGTTCCAAGTCCGCTATCTCCTGGGGGTGGAAACCAACTTGTTTCTTGGGAGGACAGGCTCGCAGGCTAGCGACAGGCAACAGGGGGTCGGGGCAGAGAAGCAGAGAGGCCGGGCAGTAGGCGGGGGCCAGAAGGGGACCCTGTTTGCCTTGCTAGTGGCTGTCCACCTTCGTCCACCCTGTTCGATGGCGACGAATGGGGTTGGTCTATTGCAGACAACCCCCCATACGGGTGTGTGTGTTGGTGTGCGAGTTTAACAATCACTTGGTCCCCGGCATACCAGTCAGCAGCCCGTCCTATAAGAACGGCAACAGGGAGACCGGAACCCTCTCTGCACGATCTATCTTTGGGCAAGTAAGGGAGGCATGCAACGTACCTGGTTTTGCCGCAGTACAGTTGCTGGTTTGTTTGCCCGACCCCTTGTGCTCGTCCCTTTGTTTTTCTGGTCTCGTCGGTAGGACTCCGTACGTACATTTATGGACAACACAAATATATCCGGCGAGGGGTTGCAAGTCAGCGCCTAGATAAGCCCCAGGCAGCCGGAGGTGGGAGGGATTCCAAATCGTGCTGGGCTGCAGGGTTGCTACCTATCTTCCTCCCACCGACGAAAATAGTAAGCAATAGGCTAGGAACGTGTAAGTAGGTCGGTATGCACGAGGTTGGATCACAATGCCCAACAACTGCCTATCCTCCTGTATCTCGGACGGAGAAGATGCAACCAAGACCCAGCGATGGAGTCCATCCATCGGTGTTGTCATATGGAGTCACCAAGGTGGCGGTCAACATGCCTCGCTACAGAACTCGGTTCGACTGTAAAGTGACAAGTGACAACCCTCGAAAAGAGGCTACATGCCATCATCGTCATCATCACCATCATCATCATGAACCGAGGGTTCACAAGTCAAGCCAAGCAGTCATGGCATTCGGGCCCATATACTACCTGTATCTTGGCCATATAGCACGACTATTAGTACATACTGTAGGCGTGTAAGTCCTGGGGCTAGGATCAGTAGTGCCCACAAGCGGCGTTGGAGTCTATGCAAGGCAGTTAGTTGCCTGGCAAACAGTTCAATCGTACTGGGCCGTCGTTGCCTCTGCAACTTTGCATTCATTCTTTTGTGTTTATATTAATGCAGAGCCCCAAGCTGAAGCGGAGAACTCCAAGCATGACATGATAGGCTCCAAGGCTCGAGATAATGAATCTTGCAATAGTAGCTTGCATGAAGGGTCTGTGTAATACGACACGTCAACCGACTAAACAAGCAAAAGAGACAGTTTCAGACAACCTGCCCTGCTAGCGCCTCCAGCTATAAAACCGCGCAAAGCGATAGAATATAGCGCATTCGTCTAATCGAAGCTGTTCAGACATGCCTCTCGATCGAGTCTTAGCCTCGAGTTTCCCTGATTCCGTGGCGTTGCCTTGGGGAGGACACTAAAACAACATCCGGGGCATGGCGTCGAGTGCTGCATGTGTGGTGGTGCGCTCGCATTGTCAAGCTCGTTGATGCCATCCGGATACATGTTTCACAATTTGCCCCGTCCGCCAGCCAGGCCGAGCTATGGGATGGTGGAATGCATGCATGCATGATATCTAGTATCCGGTAGAGCGATGTGGACGGACGGTCCAGTCGTCACGCTCGCATGCATTCAAGCCGTTGGCCATCTTCCGGGGCGCTCAGAGAGCATGCGTGTCTTGGAAGTCGCACGAAGGGTCACGGGGAACGAACCGGAAGCTTGTGCCTGGCTAAGCTGAACCCTTGAACAAACAGTAGCTATCGCGAATATTGTATGGGCAGAGCGTTCTTGATGCACCTGAGTTAGGTGGGCTTGAGGGGGGCGGGCAGGGTTCATGGGTCTCGAGTAAAGCTTGGCGCGAGCCCGATCAATGATGGCTGCATGAGACTAGCATGGGGGTCGAGAATGGAGATCAACCAACCATGATCAGACCATCAGAGGAGCTGTTCTTGTTGTTCGCAAAAAGTGACTTGCCCTTTGCGTACAGGAACGATGAAGATGGTGGGCTTGAAATAGTATGACACCGGAACACTCTGTGACATAGGACAAAAGTCATTGGCGGGGAAAGGCCGATGTTGGACTCAATATCATCAGGAATGCCTTGCCGAAGAACATCACAACGCACCTGAAACCGTATGACGCATCCCGTAGTTGTGTAAAGTGCTATCGTCGCCTCTGTAGGCATTCAGGGCGGTTTCCTGGGCAGCGATTGTTACATAATGAGAGAAGACTTTACATATATTCGTAAGATTCTCATCTACGGGGAGGTGTAATAAAAGGTCTAATTTGCAGGAGGGAAAAGCCATGGATGGCGGATAGCTCCTCCAAAGCACACATGCGAATCGCAGATAGAATATGCATATGAAGTCGCGTGTAGGCAAGCTTCGAGCTCCGACGACTTATCGATAAGGTGCCGCACTGCTTAGTAACCTTGAATTTTTGAAGATGAATGATCCCGCTCCCCCTCACGAACGCAAACAACGGATTCCCAACCCAAATCAAGCTGTCCGGCAAAGCAATTGATACCTCCAAACAACGAAAGCCGGGGCGAAAAGACAAAATATTGGATGAGCAGCTGAGACGTTAGACCGGAGAAACAGAGAGACAGAGGGAATGGCGACGACACAGGGAGCCCTTGCGCAACAAGGCCGCCTCGGTGGCGGCGACATCACCACATCCACAAAGCGCAAGCGCAGCGAGCCGCCGACGCCAGCCGGCAACCCTGCAACAACCGATGCGACGGCGACGACGTCCAGCAAAAGACCGCGACTGGCCTCAACGCTGAACATCACCGCATCAAGCGATGCCAAGATCCTCGCCGCGGTCGAGTCCAAGTACGACGTCCAGACGCACTCAGTGATCTCCTCGTCCAAGATCCAGAAGAAGGTGACATCCGTCCTCCGCCATCTCCAGCCAGTCCCGAAAGAGAGGACACGGGTTTCGGTCTTGCGCGCCCGCGCTTCGGATGCCGGGAAGTTGATCAGCATCGCCGAGATTGCGAAGCGGGAGATGCTAAAGAGCGGCGGCCATCAGGACGAAACGAAGAGGTGGTACCAGTACATCGCGCTAGGCGCGGAGACCAAGGACGTGGAACGCGAGAAGGGAAGAAGCTCCAATGGCCGAGGGGAGGGAAAGACCGTGATCGACGAAACGATACTCGCCCAACGCCAAGCCCCGGGCGAGAAGGAGATGACCGATGATGAGCAACAGCAGGGGCGGGAGAAGGAGCGAGATGAGAACAAGGACGAAGATGATGACGACTTTGAGCAAATGAAGACTCCCTTCGAACGCGCCATTGAAGGCACGCCAAAGATTCGCGCGGTGCCAGTCATGAGCCTGTTCTTGTCACTCACACCCATCGATGAGCTGCGGAGGCGATACGGGGAGCAAACGAATGATGACCCGGCCGACAGTTGAATTTGGATCCCCTACGTGAACCGGCTCTATGCAGTACCAAACTACAGCATCAATGATTGCAACACATGGCATCATGAATAGGATGGGCCATGTAAACTATATGCATGAAGATCCTCGACAACCTATGGCGGTCATCTCTCTTGGGGGCGGGAATAAACAGGGCAAGGGAACGCCTAGCAGCCACCTTGAGATTGTTGTTCGGATCGTCTTCGTGCAAGAAAAGCGCTTTTGCGCATGACTCATGAGGTACGAGGACATCATGTCCCAGAGCATCACGGAAACGAGGAGGTACCGCTGTGAACATGTTTCCAAGGTCTGGGGCTTGGTCGGATGTTTACTTGGCTTCCTTTGGCATAATATACGAAACGGAACTCGGACTTCGAATGCTCACAGATTGGGCATCGCGGCCGTATCCTATATCGCTTTGGCCCGTATTTTAAGATACCCAGAACTTCTATACAATGCTTGATACCCACTGATAAATACTATACTATGTACAATGCATTGCTGCAATCCCTCAAGATACACCGAGTTCATTCCATTATGTACCAAACTTCAATCTTTTTCCCGTTGTGCGCCGGACAACACAACACAGCACTATATCAATCTTTCTTCTCTCACAAAGCTATTTGCACCAGCATGTAACAGGCTTCTCCATGGCTCGTCAAGTCGCCCGTTCATCATGCGCTCGTCGGTTTCTTCGTAGTCGGCGGCTGATACTGACATATCACTTCATACCGGGCCTGGTCCCGGTTTCGCAGGTTGTATATACAATGGACTCGACTTGCTCTTAGACGCGCTTCTCGCGGTAGGCGATGCGGAGAACGAAGTTGACAATGACGGCCAGCAGCAGAACGATGGCCAGGAGAGTCGGGCCGTAGCGATCGTCAAAGCCGGCCTGCCCCCTTCTTCGTATAGAGCTCGCTCGCCAGTGGTAGGTTACGAGGGCGTAGATCATGGTGAGCATGGCCACGCCGGTGAAGAGGAAGGCCGAGATGAAGGCGGGCCGGTCACCAAAGTTCAGCATGCCGATGGCCAGGGCGCCGAGGACCACGGTGAAGTTGAGCCATGACAGGAAGGTTCGCTCGTTGGCGAAGAAGACCTTAGGTTCGACACGGGTGGGCAGGGCTATGCGCTTGCCTGTTGGCAGAGGGAGAAACCATCGCGGTCAGTCGGACGTGGACGGGTTCGGACTAAGCATCATGGGATGGAATTCCTTATTTACCTGGGGCAGTCTGGAGCAGAGGCTGGCTCGACATGTTTATTTGGCGGGATACGAGACGGAGCGCGTCCCGTTTGGTCGGTGGTGATTGATGGTACAAAGAGTTTGTTGAAGGTTGTACGACAGCGAGACGGGACTGGGTAACGACTGGAAGACACGGAATCTCGTTAGTTCATCTGGAAGTTGGAGATACAGCGAGATGGAGAGGTGGACGCCGAGGTAGCAACGCAACGCAACACTGAAACAACAATTCTGCACCTACAGATTCGGGCAAATCAACGACACTTTTTCAGGATCTCCAAGCGGCACAACAAAAGACTTATGAAGAGTCCAAGTCTCCCGAGCGATTTGACTTGACCGGGCTGAAGTAGAAGAACAGTCGTAGAAAGGCAGTCGAGTATCAGTGTATGCAGGTGTAAGTAAAAGAAAATGACGAAGGGCGTGTCGAATCAGAAGCTTCAATTTGCTTTGATCGCAACAGCTACTGCTGACAGGCGACAGCAGCCACCGAGAGATGCCCGCTTTTGTGCATGATCGGGGCCCAGGCTGCTCTCTGACTGGCTGAGGAGAAGAACGGAGCGGGCTATTTACTTCATCTTTTCGGTTGTTTTGAGGGTACTTTGGTACTTTGGTACCGCAGCAAATCGAGAGCCCCCCACTCTGCCCGTTGGAGGGAGAGCCGGACAGGCACGTGGGCACATTCCTTTTCCTGACTGGCCGCCGTCTTGCAGGGGAGACGGTAGACCGTAGACGGGTTACACAAAGAAATCCCGCGGTCCTATTTGGTAGGTACCTAGGTATGGTATCCTATTCTTCAGTAACAAGTCTCACGATAGTACTGTACTGCAAAATCAGAGCCTGGGGAGTCGCAGGTGGCTCGCCTCGCTCGGCCATTGGGAGCGTATCGACGGGGCCCCATGGAGCCTTTTTTCTTGTTTGGCCCAATACCTAAACTAAAGCCTTGCATTATGTCATTATGGATATGTTGTCACGGGAATCGTTGCTACGGCAAGGCGCTTGGGGACGTCAGCAAAGAGGATTCAACCCGGTTGTTTATGATAGATATAGATGGATAATCTGTAAACACGGTGCCACTCCGTCATATATGCTCGAGATATAAATACCTGCACGTACATGCCGACTCAGACTCCTAAAGATGAAGGAACAAGAGCCGATAGTCTTATCAGATTACACCAAAGAAGTGTCGCACTGCATTCAACCATGTACAACCCAGATTTCGCGAGTCCTGCCTTTTCGAGTATGCTGAGGCTTACACAGTCGTCAACTGCCGGGCAGTAGAGTTGAAGTGATACATGCCTCGTGTAAGAGCGTACCACACCTAACATGACAAGCTTTCCACTCTCACGTGCCCTTGCTGCTTTGAGCCTCCAGTACTCTCTACCCCGCGATCCGGGGCAGAGACAGAGCCAGAGATAGATTGAGCTCAGCTGAAGAAGCTTTCCGTTCCGAGCTCCCTCCTTGGCCATCCCCCTCACGCTTCACTCCGTCTGAGTCTGTGAGTCTGTGAGTCTCTGAGTCTGTGACCCTTTGGCTTAGATGGTCCGAGCGTTCTGGAGGGAAAAGGGAAAATGGGCGGGCCACACTGCATATGCACATCTTTGCCAGTCCTGCCCTCCAAGCTCGCCCGAAAAAAAGAGCTGGGCAAATGAAAGAAAGAAAGGGAAAAAGCGGAGGCGGGCGCCGGCCGGAGCTGCTGCTAATCTAACCTACCCGAACGAACAGCCTGCTCTGCCTGCCCCCCTACATACAACCCAACAGACAGACCTCATTCAATTACTACCTAACTGCATTGCGCGCGTGCCGTAACCATTACAGAATCGACCATTACTTCATTGACACCGCAAGGCTGTTGCTCCTAGCCGGTTCCATCCGATCCAGTAGCGCTTGTAGCAGCATTTACCGCCATCCAAAAACCCCCGTCTTGCCCGAATAATTGTCGTCCCTCCATATCAACTCGCGCGCCAGCTCCGATACACGTAGATATTCTGCCTCGGCCGCAAATTCATCAAATACAACAACAATGGCTGCACCTACCAACATCGTATGCGAGCCCTGCCATCGACCTTCACGCGCGACTGTCCGCTAACTCCAATGTCTCCTGTAGCCCGTCGGCGCAACCCGTTTGCGGCAGATTGCCACCGATGTATGTTCGCCCACCGACCCAATCGCACCAACATTACAAAGACCATGATGACTGAACGGGTTCAACTATGAGTTAGGCTTGCCAGAGCGCCATCGGCGGTGCCGAATACTACGAACATGCCAAGGTTGAGCATTGGAACTCGTCCATTATCGTACGTGCTGTCCTCCCTCGTCCACCACCACGTTGTCGCAATTCCGATAACGGCGATTTTCTCGGACATCTCCTCGATACTGATACCTCGGCACACCCCATTTCTAGAACTCCATCCTAAAGGCTCTCATTTCCGAGGCCACCCCCTCAGGCTCTCAAGGGCCTGCGCATAAGTTCGTCGTCAACAGCACGATCGTTCAGCATCTCGTCCCTACCTCGTCTCTGAACAGGCCTAAGGGCGGCAGCGACAGCAAGGGGGAGGAGCCGCGCATCAGCACCAGCGATGGCGGTGGTGCTACCGCCACCGACGGCAAGCCGCACGTTGGACGCCGCGGCATGCACTCCGCTACCCAAGCCTTCTGGAACGAGAAGACCGACGGCATGTGGAGCTTCAAGTACGACGGCGGCGAGAGCAAGGGCATGGACGTTGTGATCAGCGTCATCTGGATCGCAGTGTAAGGATTTGCTCTTTTTGGGTTTGACACGGCCTGCGAAACGGAAAAAAAGGGGAGACAACACAAAGGCGTACCATCTCCTGAGACCAGCGACAAAAGTCGAGCAGCGAATGCCGCGAAGAGCGACCCAGGAGTCGGGGACATGGGAGCGTACTGTCTGAGTCGAGACAAAGAACGCAACACGTACTTCCGAGGGTGTATAGCACGCGAGTTAGCTAGGCGGGATCAGAACGACCTTTGTGAGTTATTGTACATATAGTCGTAAGGGATAGCAAACCCGCCATCCAACGTAATGACAATAATTTTAACAAACTCTGTCTGTACATGACCTCGCCGTCGCCGCCCACGATATAGATGCCGCACCTTGACGGCTTTTCATATAGTTGCAGCTCATGTATAATACTGCAGCGACTATCAAGAATGGCAACTAGCACTTGAACAAGTCATCGAAAGGCGCGGCTATTATACAACTGTCAACGGGCACTGCTTGGCCAGGACTAACAAATGGCACCATCGAGATACCTAGATAACAAATGCCAAACGATGCTAATGCAGGCTCGCAGGTAAGTGGATATGCTTGTGGCAGTAGTCAAATACCCCAAGTGTATACTACTACACACGGCACATCACTAAAGGCGCATCCAAGGTCCCAATATCACCACTATGCCATGGAAGACGGAAGCAGGCAACAGGGGAGTTGGCCCTCTACCATGCGACCCATCATGACTCGAATGAACGACTATGCATCTCTTCTGTTAGATGCAACCGCAACGCCAAGTCCCAACAGAGAGATATCTCCGTATGTACAAACAGGTCATGGAAGACTTGCAAAGCCTCTGGATTGAATGACATGTCGCGTAACCGGGTTAAGGCCCGTGGGTGTTGGTCCCCGATACCTGACCATAATAACTACCCGCCCGGGCAAACTGGAAGGGAGTAAGATTTCAACGGCCTGCCCGATTTCGGAAGATGTTCGAGAGCGTGATTTCAAAGGATTCAGTGCTCTCTCTCTCTCTCTTAAGCCTTCCGGAAGGATGTCGTTTTTACTTAAAGGGGTAGAAAATACCGTTCAAGTCCCACTGTTTCTACCATTTTGTCGACAGAATCCGGCCGGGCCGTCACAGCGAGTAATGCCTGTCCATTGGCCCAGCCGGCCATAAGTGCATGTACTGCAGGCATGTCTCGGCAACCAGAGACATGACATGACAACACCTTCTTCAGCGACAGACCAACGAAGGGGGGAGGGGGGTCAAAGAATTACCGCTTCAAGCAGTCGTAGCCGCCGATCAAAAGACCCTGAAAAGGGACCACCACATATTCCAACGTAACAAAAGAAAAGATGGTTGACAGGTAATATAGAGCATCGCTTTCAAAAAAGGCACGAGGGGGAACGGAACGCCCTACACAACGTGACAGTTGGCCGAAGCGAACGAACGGGAATTGTTCCTGCATCGCCTGACATCGGGTCACACAAAAGGAGGGTGTAAAAGGGAAGGATACATGTAATGTAGCAGTGGGAGGTAGGTGACACAGCAGAAGCAGCGACGGAGGGATCGCCCGGGAGGAAGCTAGAAACCCGGAATGCGCCTTCATCCAGACGTTAGTAGCCAAAGCCTCGCCGACTTGCGACGTAGCCCAGCTTCAGCCAATGCCCGGTCCTGGCCAATCGCTGTCCCTGCTCAGCTTGTCGCCTGTCACTGTCACATTTTCGCCTATGTACATATGTACCTATCTATGCACATGTGGCTGTTTCCGGTAGCAATATGTTTCGAGCCGTTACTTTTCTGATGTCGTTTGCTGGCTTTGCTGACATTCCGCCAAGTTTCTTGTTTGCCACCGCAATGCGCGGGGCTTGTTAGGGAAATGGAAAGAGAGCGATACGTCAAGACGTTTGGTCGCTCTTTCTCCGTCCAGAACTGCGTCCACTGCTCCCTATGACGACTTTCTCAAGAAGTGCGACTCTGGCGCATCCAAGCTCGACGCTGGCTTGAGCACGTACAAAATCATAGGCAGGCACAGTACGGATCAATGGCGGTCTAAAGTTCAGCAGTCCCAAACCGAGCCGGCGGGCGGCGGCATGAATGAGTTGGTGTTTGCTTTGCCTTCTTCTCGACAATGATCATCGACGGACAGACCCAAGCGGAATACAGCCGGTTCCGACCGCTTACATGTATCCAGTTTTATCCTGACTGGTCCCGCCCAAACGACGTCAGTCAGTTCAGAAAGGGCGGCTTCTGATGGATGGAGGGGCTATGGATCGGAGGAGGGTACAAGTATGGAGGGGTTCTTCCTTTTGATGTACGGTTGACAGCAGGGCTTGGTTGCAAAAAGCGAGGCCCCAATCCCATCCTTCCATTGGCTTATCTGCGGCCTCACGATACCCCACGACACACATCATCACAAGCGATCCCCCCAGACCAAGCCGGCTAATTCGCACCGGAGCCCGGCGGCTAGGCTGCTCCCTACTGTATGTACATTCGCTCACAGTGCTAGCCTTTTGCCTAGATTCTGGGGGTGGGGGTTACGATTTTATGCATTCTTTTGCGACATCCGTTCCGGGGAGAGAGCAGAAGAGCCTCCTCCACGGGGCGCGCTTTTCGTAGACCACGAGAAACCCTATGTTTCCGCATGGCTGCTATACTAATGGCCAGCTAACTCTAATCTTGCCTCCAGCCTCGATTTCAGGCCAAGCCGTTGAAGACGGGGGAAGTGGGCATCAAATGCCAAAGGGGCGCCATCTCTTCTTGGTACGAACCTTCTTCTCTGCCTGCTGTTTCAAAGGAGACACTCAGGCGAGGCTTGCACCGTTAGATCTGAACTCTGTATGTGGTTATGACCCGAGGTGATGGTAACTATTCACTCACTCAGCCTCTGTCACGAGTCCGTCATTTCACTGGGGAATCCCCCGTATTAGCCCAAACAGGCTGGGGAATAATTCGGATGGAATGTGTGTGATCAACTGTCGTCCCGATTCAGTCTACTGTTACGTATGTAGGCCACGTATCTTTCTGGCCGTCTGGCTCTGGTCTGCCTTCGTTCTCTCTCTCTCTGACCATCGACGTAACGATGCAGGGAAGAGGACTCCTGAAGAAAAGCCCAGAACATATGCGCACTGTTCCCGATGTGCTAGCCGGTGGGTCACTCGGCCTCGCCTTGGGCACAAGGAAGAAAAGAATTGGGTCGAGAAGGACCCTATTAGTAGGTATCGTGAAGGCGCCAAGCCATCAATGCCCACCTCACCCCTGACAGTCTGCTTGGTGGAAGAGGGAGGGGGCCTGGCCTGGCCTGGGGGGGCTTGCCCGCCGCTCACCGTTTTTCACGGGGTACTGTAAGCTAGCAAGACGAACATCCGGATCAACTTTCAATAAAGTTATCTGTCGTCGTACAGTAGTAGCATCTGGGGAAGGCCCGGAAGGGCTGTTGCAAAGCCTTGTTCCGGGATTACGAGGGAGAGAGAGAGAGTCAGAAGGCCTTTTCGACGTGTCGGCCTCGGCCGCTCTGTTGGTTTTGGGGGCGTCGGCTGTGTGTGTCTGTCTGGCTGAATAGAGGAAAATGTAAGCAAGCAGGTTGCAGCCGACGGTGCAGGTCACACCACCATCTCCCGATCGTCCGCTATCAAACGTCGAGCACAGCGGAAACCCCTGCCCAATACAATACTGCCTGCGAGCATTCTCCTCGTAACCTCTGCGGAGGGATCTGGGAATGGCAGACAAAGAAGTGGGTAGACCGTCCCCACCATGTCGTCGCTCGTAGATTTGCCGCTTTTAGGAGTGCCCCGGCCAGTCTGCCCAGTGTGCATGGGCTGGGGGGGAGGAGGGGGAGAGAGAGGAGAGATCTTTGTTGCGTTGCGTCGTGTGTCCATATAATAAACAATGCTAGGCCCCTCCTATTCCTAGGACTGACGTCTATGCTATACCACCTACCATTTCCCAAGCCCCAACAGCCGAAACGACATCATTGCTATATACATCATACACATTTTCCTAAACCTAGGAAACATCGTGACTACATACTACTTGCCATCACCTGCTCAGCCCCAAGCCAGCCCTGAATCGTTCCCAAGAACAACGCCGCTGGTGCCATCCATTACCCGCTTATAAGATTTGCTAGCCTCTGGATCCATCGTGAGTCGCTAGTGTCGGGACCAGAATCTACACCGATCTCACGGAGCTCTCTCGGCACAAACTGTGATTTTGCCTCTTATAAGCTACTGCCTCCCCCGTACTGGCCAGCTATCTGCAAACTCCAGATTCGGCTCATCAGCTCTTTCGACAAAACGTTACACACACCATACAACACACACGCACGAGTGCCCCAGCCATAACAGCGGCAACACGACCACTCAGACCAGACCGGACTGCAATCGACAGACTACTTTTGGAGTGGTTGTCTACTCAAACGTCAAACTTGAAATCCGCAAGACCTCCCCTGCGTCCAGAAGCCAATCCGTCGCAATGGTTGAGGTTTTGCGCTCGCCCTCGGAGGCGATGGGCATCGGGGGCCGCATCGCCGAGTTAAAGCTGGCTTCGATTGACGAAACAGCCGTGTTGGAACAAGACACCCCCAATGAGAAGGACCCCGGCTTCAAGAAGGTGACGACACAGCAGAGGCAACCGCGTCGCGCCTTCACATCCACCAGCGACTACCGCATGCCCGGCGCGCCTTCCACGCCCCGGGGCCACCTTGAGAAGGGTCTTTCTCCGTCGTCGAAGCCGTCGGACCAAGACTCCTACTTCCAAATCCCTACCACTTCGCGCACGCCTACATCGCGATCACCTATGACGCTGCAGCAGCACCGAGACCAGCACTCGGCCTCCATCTCTCACTATCCTCAGCAGCCCACCCCCGTGGTTACCTCGGTACTCCCGGGACGTGGTGCTGGCGCCGCGCCCTTGGTGGTGCGCCCCGCGTTGCCGTCGCCGCAGCGGTCATACTCGGTGATGGACTACGAGCCGATCCCCTTCATCCAGCTGCCCGGCGAGAAGCTCCAGATCATGCACCTGCCGGCCGAGATCCACTTCGCCATCTTCGACTGGCTCGACCCCATCGACAGCACCTGCCTGGGCCTGGCATCGCGACACTTCTACGCCATCCACCGCCGCATGCACGGCACCGTCCCGCTGTCGGCACGACGCCAGGGCCCCAACGACATGGAGTGGGCGTGGCGGCTGGCGGGCCCGCTCCTGGACCTCGAGAAGAACAAGGCGCAGGGGATCACGACCTCGAAAGCCCAAGACCAGGCGCAGGCCGACGCGGTCCACGCCATGGCGCTCAGGTTCCAACAGCAGCAGCACGACCGCGAGGTCAGCCAGGGGTCGGCGGCGACGTCGTCGTCCTCGCTGGCGGCGCTGCTCCCCGCGCGGCCAGGTCTACTGCCGGAAGTGCGGCATCTCACGCTGCGAGCTCCATAAGCACATCCAGGAGTGGGTGCCGGCCGGCATGGAGTACTGCGAGGTGTCGCAGAAGTTTGGGCGCAAGGCCCCGGACAACGCGCGCAAGACGTGCTACCGCAGCTCGCCGCGGCACCCGCACCGCTGCGGCCGGCACACTCGACAGCAGCGCGCCGTGAGGCTGGTCTAGGATACCAGTGTCCAGTGGCTCAGTCGTCGACTCAGCAGCGTAGCGAGATGAGAACCGAGCTTTTCGAAAAAAATCGAGGAAACAGAAGAATGAATGAAACGACATGATATGATACCTATTTCTCTACAGGCCTTACCCCACCTACCTTCACTCTAGGGATGGAAAAAGAGGGAGGGGAAATGTGTAATGGAATTGCTGCTTATTGGCTGACCTGTTTTAGGCGGCTGGATACTTACTTACATACCGGGCGTTGGACTGCGACGGACGGGAGGAGAGACACGGTATTGTTTTTGCTTCAGGGAACTACGGAGTAACGATACCATCACGGGTGTGGATGCCCTCTTATTAGCATTGCTTGGTACGGTTATATCGACTTGCCTCATTCAGTAGTACTTCAAAATCAAGATTTTACTGCCATGCAACTGAGTTGGCTTCGCACAAGTGAGGGAATCAACACGCAATGTCTCACCCAACATGACTTGAAACCTACCTATCAATTGATCTCACCACTCACCACACTGGACTGCTCGTCGTACTTGCACACCCAGGTTGGTGATGGCCTTATCGATAGCATCATGCAAGATGGAGAAAATGGGCGCACAAGCACGCGACGACTGGCGACCCTGGCACCTGGTGGCCTTTGATGGCCTGAATCTGTCCAGTCCGTGTAATGTCTATCGGTTGCCTATCGGTATGTCGGCCCCCAAGCTTCTGTGGGATGGCGCCACAATTCTCCCATGGCACCTTCGTCATCGTTGTACCTCCCTAGCTCCCTTGCCAAGTTGGGCGATGGGCAAAAAAGCGGCCTTCCAACTTTTTTCCCCTGGGGTTTGTTTGTGCCAGTCTGCAAAGGAAAAGAAGAACTGGAGCAAAGATCCCTAAATGAAACAGGACGGCTTGCTTGGCTGCTAAGCGATGAGGCGATGATGGGGGAATTGCACAGAAGGCACTGGACTGGACTGGACTGGACAGACTGGACAGGCTGGACGTTGATGGACTCGAACCGGCCCAGGGTGTGGGAAGGTTCACGGTGCAGAGATTGCTCCATGTAATTTTAAATCAATAATGTCCCCCTTCGCGCGCTGGGTTGGCCCGCCCCTTTCTTTCCCGGGGCATGGAGCATTAGGAACATACGATAAGCGGGAGGAAGAGACTGATTGCTTGTTGATGCATATCCTACTAGAGAAAAGAGAGAGTGTATACATACTGTACAAGCGATATTTGCCTGGTGGACTGTGTACACACTGTAGCGACGATTTGTGTAAGAGCGGTGGACAGTGTTCAATGTTCCTTATCATTGATCTGTCCTGATCGAAGGTGGTGTTTCAAGGACCTAGGTAGTAAGTACTTTTTAACATTGGCATGCCTGCGAGGAAGCGTGCCGCTAATGTTGTCAAGGTACATGTATTCAGGTGCTTCGGTCTTCAGTGCTATCAAGTCTATCTGTCTACATTGTCTACATATATCCAACCAACAACATCTGCATACACAAACATACAATAGCATACTAGTCTCGTTCTCGTTTCCGCCCCAAATCTTCATCCCGTATCGTTACCTAGGCATCCGATTGAAAGTGGTAGCTGTTTCGGAAGAGGCCGCCGAATCACAAAACAGAGCAGAAAAGAGTCTAGAGAACGAGGTGTGGATTGCTTGATTGGCCCGATTAGCAGCAAAAGGCAGTGCTCACAAACCAACACGTCATTATTCGAGCGCAGAGCTCGCGAGTCCAGCGGAAAACGACCAGGCCAGAGAAAACAAAAATCGACGATTCCGCAGCAAGCCAGCAAGCAAACAACCAGGCCGTCCAGTGGCCAGTGTGTGCGTGTTACCTGGCAGTTAATCTGGACCAGACAGACGAGAGGACGAGTCGTCCTTCAAGTTCTTGCAGGTCTAAAGTAGTCGTCCCGCTGCGGCGCCTTCTACGCGTGTCCCACTTTCCTGCTTGCTCAAAGTTTCCACTCCACGAACTTTGAGAGAGCGACCCCGATCCGTCCTGGTTGGTTCTTCTGGTTAAGTAAGAGTTGGACCTGCCTGTCCGTCCTCAACGTACATACACAACCACCACCGAAACCTTTCCGTGTCATACCTCCCCATCGGCCCTGCAGCACCCTCTTACGTTGCACGATAAGCAGGAAAGCATCGAGCCCAGGGATCCATCCATCAGGTATAATTGCCGGCTTGCAACTTTCCAAACAAGACCCATTGGACACTTTCCAAACCCTCGACCCAACCCGCCACTTGCAAGCTATCGCCTGCCGTTCCTGTTTTATTCTGCAAACGAAACCACCCGGGATTGGCGACACGTATCGACCGACCGACCGACCGCAGCTTCGTCAAACAGCCTCTCCTTATCTGCCGTTCCTTCTTCCTCTTGGACAAATCAAGGAACCCGGAGGCGCACGTGGGTTAGGACACTGCGTCACTTCCACGCGAAAACGCCAACATTAACATTGGCCTGGACTGGTATTCGATAAATATCCACCCTCTGCCCCCCTCCCCATACCTTCACATTCCCATCATGTCTTCTCCGTCTACTTCATCGCATGGAGGCAAGCGTAAGCGCCCAACAACCGCTGCCACGACCGCCATGATGGATGAAAACCCGCTTCTGCAGCCCTCGTCCCGGGATGCCTCGGGCGAGGATGGTGACACTACTGCCCCGGAATCCGGTCGGTTGACCCACCGCAAAACCGATTCGGCCTCCAACGGCGCAAACCCACCCAGCAAGCGACAGCGCGCCAATTCGGATCGAAACTCGGGCCCCCAATCATCTACGACCTCGATCAACCCCGACCACGCCCCAGTCGACCCCGGTGAGCCCAGTGACACCACCGAGGCCAGCACCGACATTGCCGATCGTGTTACCCGGAAGAGCAAGAAGCCCACGGCACTTAAGGAGACGCATCTGAACGGCGACGACGAGAATGGCGATGACACCATGGCACCGCCTCCGATTGGCAAATTGACACACCCCGTCGGCTACAAGACAAACGACCCACCCTCAGGCCGGCCCGTCCGAGTCTATGCCGATGGTGTGTTCGATCTTTTCCATCTTGGCCACATGCGCCAGCTGGAGCAGGCCAAAAGGCGTTCCCCGACGTATACCTGCTCGTGGGCGTCACCGGTGACGAGGAGACCCATAAGCGCAAGGGCCTGACAGTGCTTTCGGGTATGGAGCGCGCCGAGACGGTCCGCCACTGCAAGTGGGTGGACGAGGTGGTTGAGAACTGCCCCTGGATTGTAACTCCCGACTTTCTCGAAAAGCACCAGATTGATTACGTCGCGCACGACGATCTTCCTTACGGCGCGGACGAGGGTGATGACATTTACAAGCCCATCAAGGAGCAAGGAAAGTTCTTGGTTACCCAGCGTACCGAGGGTGTGAGCACAACAGGCATCATCACAAAGTAAGTGGCTCCAAAGCCCCCTTTTGCCATTTGCGTCCTTCTGTCTTTATCAGCAGCTGACAAAATACCAACCTAAACAGGATTGTGCGTGATTACGAAAAGTACATTGCCCGTCAATTCAAGCGCGGTACCTCGCGTCAAGAGCTCAACGTCAGTTGGCTCAAGAAGAATGAGCTGGATGTCAAACGGCATGTCCAGGACCTCCGCGATAGCATCCGGACCAACTGGACAACTACCGGCCAAGAGCTCAGCAAGGAATTGCGCCAGTTCTGGCCGGCTAGCCGACCCCAAAGCCCGGCCCCGCGCAACCGAGCCCCCACCACTCCGGGCGCCCCTGCTGGCGACATGACGCTGCGAGAAGTGGCTACCATGACAAATGCCGCTAGATCCCCCACTACCCCTGGAGCGGAGCGAGGAAACTCGAACGAGTTCATCAGCGGGTACACGTTGGGCCTGATTGGTGGAGTCCGATCTTGGGTAAGCTTTCTCGTATATTCTACATATGACTCGCGATGGTTTTGCTAACGTAACCCTGCTTTAGATGACCAAGAACCGCCGCAACGTGGGGGACAACAGCCGACCACCAAGCCGGTCGCCGAGTGACGATGAATCGGAGGAGAGCGATAGCAAGCCGAATAACCGTGGTCGGCAACAAGCGTCGCAGCCCTCGCAAGCATCGTAGTGGGTGATATATGCCTGGGTTGCTGGGTTTATACTAGGCGTCATGTGTATGGTTTATGGGCCCGGGTTTGTGGTCACGTTCGTCTGTCTGTTTATGATGATTGCCTAACGGTGCTGGTTGGTGTCCCTTAAGGATTAACCAATGTAATGACGGCTACAATATACAAGTATTACACCTGCCGCTTATTTGAATGTTATGTTCATGCGTTTATTTGGTTGCTGTACGAGTGTTGGTGTTATGATTCGTACGAAGACGGCAGGTGCTGTTCGAGTATCGAGTAGCATTCGAGTACATTCCTCGAGAGTACAAAATCGTTCGAAAGATTCTTTCCATATTATGTTCCAGCTTTCACCAATTCGAAATTAACTCTTGTAAATTGAGCCATATATTGAGATAGAATCTGAGGGGTATGCACTTTATCTTGCGGAGCGCGAGCTCGTTACCTATTGCGCCTCTTAAGTTATGTCTCATGCGCGCATCTCATACGACAAGTGCGGCGATCATCCTCTCCTATCCCCCGAGTGGTTGCATACCGGTTCCGTGATGTTAAAAGGCGCGAAAAGAAAGGGGCTCGCTTCTCCTCTCTAGCTTTTTCGTCTCCCTGGCTTTCTCGTCCAGCAGCAATCATGGCCTTCGATGGGGATAGCACACTGGAAAGGAGTGCAGGCAGGATGGCAGGTATTGCGAAATCAGGAGGCCGGATCCAGTACCACTCTCTGGCTCTTTGCTTTGTGGTTGCTGATGAATTGGCTTTGAAGAGAAATGACGGTTTTCCTTGCTAGGGCTTGATACTTTGCTTTGCCGTTCGGCATCTTTTGAACTTGATGACTGCTCTATAAATCAAAAGGCATAGGTAGTTATCGTGATGGATATTTGGAGAAGGGCGGGAAGTCATCGACGTGAACCCAGTGGACAATGTGAGGCACCATCCATAGGAACGCGGAAAGATTCGTTTCTGTATCTATTGGAGCTGACATTGACAGTGAGGTCTTGCCACACCCATTTGGCAACTGGGCCCGCGTTCTCAGATGCGCAGCCAAAGGCCGGGGAAGACATGACACGACAAGTCGTAACTCTAGAGGATTCCTTGCCCTGGTAGGCGCCCAATTACGGAAGGGTTATGCTGGCTTACTTCGGCTCCTGGCCATGAGCCAGGAGGGAACCGATCAGGAGCAGCTACCCAGACCTTTTGAGCATAGACATAGGGAGGGGGGCTGAAGTATACGTGGCCGGTTACCTGACACATTCCTATTCTCTCAGAGTTCAATCTCGGGCCGGAAGATGGGTGAGCGATGTATCTACCGACACTCAGGGGTAACAGTGAGAGGGGAGGGTACATGTTACACATGAGCCAACACGCGTTGTTGTGACCGCCATGCTGCCCACGAATGTCCGTCAGCAGGATATCTGAGATCTCGGCCCCCGTTGATCTATCTCGAGGAGGAAGGGGGAGGGGGAATCTCACCGTTGTAAGAAGGTTAATACTCCCATGGGGTTGGCCGACATGCGGGTTTCCTCCCCCGAATCACTGGTTGGTATGGCAAGTCACTCCCTAGGGTTTATTAACTATATGAGAGCTCGTCATCATTGGAGGGTATTAAAGGGGGGAACTTTGGAAGAGTGTCAATGAGGAGAGAAGGGCATATCGTCTACATCGTCGCCTTTGAAAAATTACTATGCCCTGGTGGATACCATATTCATACTCTACATTTTGTACCTACTTTGAATCATAATCATGTCAAAAGCCCAGTCCGAAATACATGGAATATCCAGTCTGATACGGCCCAGCCGGTAATTGGCGATGCCATATCTGGTAAGAAGAGACGTATAAACACTCGTGTTCAAAGGACCATGGTAGATGACCATGGATATCTCTACGATCCCAAGACGGGAGAACGTACACTGCCATCATCAGCGAAAGTGGACCAAATGAACATGTTGGCGTCTCAGTCAGAAGCAAAATACCTGTTAGCAGATACACATCTAGCGCATAGGCAAGGCCCAATAACTTGACCAAGCGGCTAGGAGGGGTGAGGCAGCAGCCGGAAGGACTTCCTGGGGACGATCCGCTTGTTCAGAAGTTGTGCCGCGGCAGATCCTCCTGCGATATCCAACATATTTTGGGTCTTCGGGCGGGTCATACAGTGGATTATGTAGTTCTCAGCAAGAGGGAAAACAGTCCTTCTCGAACTACGACTTCCGTCCAGTGCTAGCAAAACGCATGATGGTTCATGACGGCCAGCGTGCGTCGAGTAGAGCAATTCGAGGATTTGCTTCACTGCTCTTCCTGGTTTTCAGAGTGCTATATACCCCGTGGTATTATATGAGGACAGCCATTCCGTAGGGCCTAGAGAACAGGGATTGTAGGGAAGTTCGCTCTACTGCATGGTGAGTGGAAAGGGAAGTGTAAGGGATGCTGTTAGTTGCTGGGCTGGGCCAATGATTAGGTCACTAGCATGACACTTAACATGTACGCCTCGTGTGCAAGCAAGTTTTACTCCTCGTTCAGGGATTCGAAACCGGCTTACCATACACGATCTCAACGAAGGGAAAGCCACCGAAAAGTGACAGGTGACAGAGAGATCCAGTAATCCAACTCCCGTAAACCCCCTCTCCCCTCTCCTCACCCTGTGATCCCACTGTTAAAAGGTATTCTCAGTGGCGTCCGTGCGGAACGTAGAAATATAGCATACGGCATTCTGCATAGTACGGGTGCTTCCCGCTTATTAAAGCCACCGTACTCAACTATCCATCCGGAACGTGCTAGGGCGTACTCGACCTGTCTCCTGGGCAGTGAGACGATCCTCACAGGATGCAGAGATCCGCTTCCTGTCCCGAAGCATGGAGACCGCACCTTACACCACTTGATTATACAACGTATGACAATATGCTGGTGTGACAGTCCATCCCGACCTTGAAAGCTATTCTCACCGAAATGTATTATACTCCCCTGTAGGTAGGCCTTCGGGTCAGATCAAGCGTGTTCCTCTCCACGCAAATATCAGTAGACGGCGGCTACTTTCTTAAACAGGAAGGTCCGGGGAAACAACTGCTTGGCTTTCAATCAGTAGGAGCAGGCCATGCATATTGTCCAGGGACGAAAGCGAAACTCAGGCGACAACGCGTGAAAGAGGGCGAAATGCGAATATCGTAATCGTCGTCTGTGGCGGCAATCTAGTTGATACATGCAACGTGGGACTACCCCATGAAGCAGATAAGACGTTAATCTTCCACTTGGCTAAGCCTGTCCAATAACATTGCCTTAGGCAGAAAAACCTACCCTTGCTGCTTGTGGGATCATGCAAAATGCATCCTTCAGGGTCACACAAGCGTGTGGCCCAGTGTGGCCCTACTTGCGAACCCCGAAGCTGCGCTGAATGCGGGATAGACCACCACCTTGTAACAATCTTGTACATATACGCAGTTGATGACAACTTTTCGGGAGCCATCCAGCTCAGGATAACGGGCACCTCAGGTGACATGGCAGCGCGGCAAGGTCGGTAGGGTGCAAAAAAGCTGATGATGGCTTGGATCAACATCTAGTCGTATAGTATCGGAAATGAATCATACCGTGATTGGTATATTGTGCTCCGAATATGCTCCATCCCTGAAGCTATGATCAGGACGGTATATTCTGGTTCGACAGGTACGTCAAACAAGCAGGCCACTGCGGTCTCGTTGGTCGGAGGCCGATGTGTAAGGAGCTCACCACCTACCGCTCCTGCAGAAACGGCGTTTCAGGCTCAACGATCTCACCCAATTGAGTAATAAGATTCGGTGCCACGCTCCTTTGGCTGACCACCCAGCCGCCCTACTTGTGGAGAAGGTGTAGCATGCCTCTGTTGTTGCATCTTGCATCCATGCTGTCAAGGCGACATTGGTCAGCCTGTGAGCGTATCAGAATCCAGTCACTCGCCTGGGTCTGCTAGTGGCTCGTGGGAGACCCTATAACCACGTGGCAGATAGGGTCTTCCCGTCGCAAGGACTGCCATTGCCTTGCTATCGATGGAGGATGATGATATCTTCGGCCTCGTCAGCTCGGCCAACGTCCCGTTGGAGCACCGATACGGCAAAGTCAAAGGAAGCACCCCTGCCACCTGAAGGGTGTCTTGGTCTAGGCCACGAACAGCTGATTCCAGATACCGGAAAGCATTGGCCCCTGGCCCGGGACGAGAGCTCGCAGCCGGCACGCTGGGACCTCTTGTTGGCGCCATTACCGACATGCGATGTTTGGGGAAAGACGCAGAGCATCACTGTTAGTCGTAGAGGACCCCATGAGTAAGGCTCCGCCACGAAGCCTTCTTTTGACCAAGACCCTCGCTTGCAGTACCGCAAATAGCGCGATCGTTGCAGCATGAAGAACAAACACTCGAGGAGCCTCGAGATGCATGTAAAGCCGGCATCTTCAGCGACATCAGCATAGCCAGCTTTGATCCCCGATGGCAGCGCACATTCTATAATGGGGATATTTCACACACATGGCTATCGGACCGAATGAAAGCCACGATATGCTGAAGCAAAGTGCTTTTACCTGAGGGAGGGGTGCTAAGCCAGGACAGGGCCGGCATGTGGCACTCAAAGATGCAGGCACATAAGGCAGGCAGTCAGCACAAGAGCCAACAGTTCATCGCCTGTCCCCACAGCCTGGCTCATGCGAGGGATGCTGCCGCACTGGGGAACAGGACGGGAAGCCTGCCCTACAGTAGTACGAACAGGCCAAGCTCGTGATGGAGACCTGGGGCGGAAACCCCCAACAGGAGATGGGCAGTACACGATGTCTTGATGGGGCGAAGACCGCTACACAGAGCGCAGAGCCGTCGAGACAGCTGGAGACACCCACGCCTCGAGGCCATGGGTATGACGCTAGCCGGCGGCGCCCGCAGAACGGATGGAGTAGGTAGACAGACGGGTGACGGGATGGTCAGAGCCGCCTGGCAGGCCACATGGCTTCATGGATCAACGGGTAGGTGGATGGGTGGATGGATGGATGGCATGCGAGGGATAGACGAAAAAGAAATGGAGTATGTAAGATCAAAGGGAAGGGAAGGGAAAGCAGCAGAAAAGGTTGCGGCTTAGCAAGTCGTTGAGCCATCCATGTACCTCAAGTAGCCTTGATTACTTGCACAGCAGAGGTACTTCACATCAATCAAATTCGCTGTTGGTCTTGGTGTGTGAGACAACGGGCGCCTAATCTGGTGCCACACGCACCTCCAGTGCTTCGAATACGGACTGCCGCGCTTGCTATGGAGGCAGGCTTATGTTTGCTTGTACCTCCACCTCCACCTCCAGAATAGACTATCGAGGAGCGATGTCTTTCAACGCGGAAGCAAACGCCTGTCAGCATAGAGCGAGGCAGGTAAGACATTCACTTCATGACTGCAGGACGCTGCGAGATGTTTGTTTCCAAGCCTCAGTTGGAAGAGGGCACTTGAGAGAAACGAGCATCTGGGTGAGTGGCAGTTGACTGAATGTAGTGCTGCATCGCTCGATGGCAGGCACTGAGCGTTGATGCCGTGGAGACTATTAATAAAAGCCTAAGCGCTGAGGTTGTGGCGGGGCAAATTGAGATCAAGGCTTCCAAATGCAGGAAAACGATAGTGCTGTATGCAAGTGCGCCTGCCCTGCCTGCCCTGCCTGTCGGCCAATTCGGAGCTACCCAACATAATAAAAAATGTGACGCAACATAGCGACGAGGGAAAAACCCGCCCTCACCTATCAATTATAGATGGATTCATTTATGAAGATAGATGGTTGGTGTTTCATTGGGACTGTATTGGGCCTTTCTCTCGTTGGATCTGCCCTGGACGAGATTCCATCATCGAGCTATAGAACAGGAGCTGACAGTTGCCGGGCGGCCATGGGCTCTGGAAGCTGGGGGAGCAAGGTACGCTTGAACCGATACTTGCCTCCTGACTGTCCAATGATGGCGGTTCCTGGACGAGGGGGAGAGGGAAGGGGGAACGGGGAAGGGGTAAGAGGCAAGAGGTAAGCGCGTCGACCTCCAGTTGTGCCGTACACCAGACGGTAGGTACTCGGCATCCTTCCATTTGTTCTGCGCAGCGAGCCAGGTGGTTGTTGCATGCCTTGGCTGCTGTCATCCAGTTGATGACTTGCTTTCAGTTGTACAACGACGACGTCGGATGCCCTCGAGAGTATTCGCCGTTTCCACCCTCCTCTTCCACATCCGGCCGGCCCCCGTTTCCCATTTTAGCCCCCAATGAAAGGCTGTCAACGACTGCATCGCATAGGCAGTAGGTAGGTAGGTATGTAAGTACTTAAGGTAACACCCGATCAAGTAGGTATGCATGTATATGCTATGTGATGTACCTACATAGGTATGTAATCTCCAATACTCCAACGTTGAAACTGCCGAATCGGATCATTTTTTATGTCCATACCATCTACATGTACCTACCTAGGTTACCTACCTGGTATGGAAGGATACCTCAGTGCTGGTTTCTTTTTGGATAGCTTACAGAGGTTCTATCCAACGTCCCATCTCCCATGTCCCATCTCCCATGGCCAATCCGCCCCCAACGGACAAGAGGCTCGGAACCGCGGCTAATAGCGCCTAACTGCCGCGATCGGCTTCTTCCTTTGAATCCTGGCCGTTTTCCTTGCGGGAAGCTTGGGCTTTCTAGGGCAACTCTATTTCCTTCCTTACGTCGGCCGTCGATATCGACATCCATCTGATCTGTCTCCGATGCCATGAAAGCTTCCGACGGGCTCAAATCTTGCTTGCTGAATGTTCGGTCAATGGCGGCAGGGCGAGGGCTGCTGCAGCGCCTCCCATGTCCTCACAGCTTGTGTGTACCACAATAATCTCACTTTCTTGCTGCCTTCCCAATTGGATGTGTATATAAAAATAGCTGTTTGGTCGCAGTCGGGTGTCCAATGACATTGGGCGAACTGTCTAAGCCCCTCCACGCCCAGAACCACCCTCCACCCTCCACCCTCCCTCCTACCCACACCCACCACACCGGGATACACACGCACACGCACACGCACACACACAACCGTTCTCCAACAACACCCTCCCGTTTGGCCGTCTCCAGAGAAAGAACCCCTGGCCTGGCCATCTTCAAGGTCACCCCTTGTCGCCCGTATACTGTACCAACACTGCGGGCCGTACTTGGCAGTTGGGTCGAACCACGTCCCGCCTTCTTCGACAAGAAAGTCACGGCCTCGAAGCGATAGACGCACACGGTGACGGGAAGAAGCGTCCCTTGGCCCCTAGCCGCCTGCCCGCAATACCTTCGCTTGTCTGTGTCTGCCCTACAAGGTCGGCACTGCGGCGGGGCTTCTGGGACGGGTCGAATCAGCTCAATTTCCCTTGCGCGCCCTCATCCCCAATGAGAGTTGGGCCTGGCCACGCGATGCAATCTCCATGCTGACGGTCTCCGCTCTTTTCAAGACAACGCAGACTTCTCAAAACGGCACAGTCTTGTGTCATCGAGAATCGCTCGACGGCCTGATTTGCCCGGAATCGCTGCCTGTAATCTCACCCGACTTTTCGGCCAAGCACACCTGCCTTCCATTCTCTTGGATTGCCCACAACACAGGAGCTCATCTTCTCATATGTGTTCTGTCTTGTATTTGCGCCCGCCATCTCTAGGCAACTACTGCGAAAGGGCTTTTACGTTGATCGCGGCAAGCACACATGGCGGCCACTACCGGCATCTTTCCTTTTTCTACCCTCGTCTCGGATCGGGCTGCGGGAGATCTCGCCAGAAGTATGCAGCTCATAGCAGCCGAAAGACCAAAGGATCACCAACCTACCCAGGTGTTCGTTGCCCTGCAACCAATCTGTCTTGCTGGCTGTGCAAACCGGCAATAAGCAACCCGTTCTTTTGGGTGGTCCAGCGACTCCCCGACTGGACTGACAAGGGGGTTGGATACTTGCCCAGGCGCTAGCTGCGCCTTCTGCTGTCTGTAAGACGACCTGCAGCGTGGCCGATTTTCTATTTCGCATACGGATACTCTGTCGTCGATCAGACCACGGGGCTCCAGGCAACCAAGTCTCCAGGCATGAGGGTACATTTCGGGACCGCGAACCTTACGGGTTTCCCTCTTCCTCACCCTTTCCTCCTATGTGGTTACATACATGGACTCGGTCTCTCGTCCTGCTACCAGGGCGTCGTTGCGCCTCAGTCTTCCAAGCTATTTACCCATTTGGGCTAGTGCCTCTGCTACACAATAGGTATTCTTCTAATTATGGTACCAAGCCCAGTCCACTGGGTTGGACGTTTCGTTCTGTCCAACCTCGAGCGGGCTGCTCCCTGTCACTGCTGTGGAGAAGTCTCCCTTGTGCACAAAAGTACTCGACAGTTGAACCCGAACTACAGAGCAAACCAGGTAGTCAGCAAGGTTTGTAGGTACAGGCCTCTGGTACAGGTTGCCCAAAAGGGGACGACGAGGCCACCATGTACTCGTACCCCGTAAATAGCATCTACGACATAAGCCACGCTGTACCTGGATTGTGAAGGATTACTTGCAGTATGCGCGAGTACCTTCGCACCACCCATGCTTCCAGCTGGCAGGGGTACTGCTATTCAGGACGTCCTCCATGGACATGTGGGTGATAACATCTAGTCGAGGATGACACTTTTCCTGCTTCTACCTCTTTGTATCTTACTCAACTTTCTTTCCCCGTTACCCGCGCCTACTTGGCCTTTTGACGCGTCTCAATATAGTAATTTCGGCGGCTTAGCCCTCCCAAAACTGTCCCATTCAGGTACATCTCAACTCAACGCAGACTTGCCCGCACCCCATACTTACAACATACCGTTGTTACCATCCGACTAGAAGGCTGAGATATACTCGAAGTCTCCTGTACCCGACAGTACCCTTGTAACCTCAGTCTTACTGACAACGGTTATTTCCATCTCGTCACTCTTAATTTATCGAAGGGTAGAGGGCTGTGTCAGCTCGATTACTAACTTTGTCACAACCTGTTTCCCATACCAGCGATAAATCTACCACCATGACTAGACGGGAGAGAGCTAGCCTTAAGTTTATAATGGATGTAGAAGACGATGAGCTCCCCATTATTAAACCAAAGGACTCCCCGTCCTCTGGTGTAAGTCGGAATCGAGATATATCATCGGCCTCAGCCTACATCAACCCCAAGGAGCAGGATCAACGTCAACTTCCAGACCCGACTAGGAAACAATCAACTTCAAGCCTTTATCATCAGTCTACCACCGCGGCATCTTCTTCATCGTCATCACCAGCTTTTACCTCACGGCCTATTTCGACTGCCGAAGCCAGCAGCTCCGGCGTGGAGGAGATGAACCAAATGCGTGGATACGGTGGCCCGGGTTCTGGCGCAGCTGGGGGATCGGGTCAACCGAACCGTCCCATGTCGACCCAACCAGAGCCACCGGTCAAGTTGACACCGATCACTGGCCGTGTAAGCAGGGCAAAGAAGGGAGTGCCAGTCCATGTCTGCGAGATTTGCAAGCCCCCAAAGGTGAGCACCACTGTTCGTCTTGTATACTGGACGATTCAAACTGACAATACCAGACATTCACACGAGCCGAACACCTTCGGTGGGTTGATTTGACCTATACTCTAATAACGCTGGTTTTGCTAAATTTCATCTGATAGACGCCATCAATTGAGCCACCAAACGCCAGGGCATCCGTGCCAGTACCCTGGTTGTGACCGGGCTTTCCACAGAGCTGATTTGCTTGCTCGCCACCAAACCAGACAGTAGGTTGAGACAATCAATACATTGCCCGAGACGGTATCAACTAATGCCATGTTCAGTGATCAAGAAGGCGACAGAGCCTCGTCAAGCACAGGAGGCAGAGGGAGAGGGGACAGCCGGCCACCATCTGTCAACTCACCAGATGGTGGTTTCTCGACGAGTCACGGCAGTTCCAGTATGCCGCCCAGCGATTATACAACATCTTATACGCATAGTCACCAAAGTTCCGGTGGTGATCGCGGAAGCTATCCATCACCCTCCGGTGGATCGCAAGGACAGGGTGAACGGTCCTCCTATGTTCTCGATAACTCTGGCGGCCACATGTCTTCCGGCTCACCATACACTGAATTCGCTACCCCGCGCACGCCTATCTACATCGTCACGGAGGGGCTTCCATCAACGTCACAACACCCGGGTTTTGATATGCCACCAGGCCTACAATTCGACTCCTCCCCTTGGTCTGGTAGCGGGATATCCACCCCGTCTGACGGCCATGCCCGCAATTATCGCAGCTATTCGCCAAACCCGGACTTGCCCATGGGGAGCAGTGGCTTCGGCTACACACCAGTCTCTCCCGGGGATACGTTCGACATGTCGTCTGTCACGCCTCAATTTGGCTCTTGGCTCCCTTCACCCCACAACCATGCATATACCCAAGTGATCGACCCGAGTCTCTCGTTCCCTGAAGAGAGTCTCTACGACCACACGACCCACCCCCAGGCTTTCACTTCAGTTCGTAGTCCGACCCCACCGAACGTGTCGTCACCCGTACATTCGGCTGAATCTTTAGTCACCCTTGCTCCAGCAATACCAGACGCGCAGGCAATGGTAAGTCGCCACAAGGACTTGGCACTCTCGGGGACCATCTTTGACCCGGCCTTCCTGACGGCCTTCACCTTGCCCCGTCCGACCCTGAACGCCATCCCCGCGTTCCTCGACATATACTGGAAGCGCTTCGACGTTCTTTTCCCTCTTGTGCACCGACAGAGCTTTGAAGCCGCACCGAATGATGTGCTGCGGTGTGCCATGGCCGCCATGGCCACGCAGTTTCTTGACGGCAGGGAGGATCGCGCCCATGGCTATGTATTGCATGATATTGCGTCTCAAGAAGTCAAACGTGTAAGTGCTGTCCCACCTTGTCGTCCCAATACGTCGGCGCCGAATCCTAAACAGCTCTCCCAGGCGCCCCATTGGAACGTTCAGATCATGCAAGCGATCCTCCTGTGTGAATTCTTTGCTCGGTTCAGAGGTAGGAAAGGGGCGGTTCGCCCTTCGGAGCGCTTCCAGAATTTGTACTCTAGAGTGAGTTCCCTGACTTCTCCTATATCTGTCTTTGGTTCCGTTACATACTCTCTTTTTCAGGATCATCTTTTCAGTCTTGTTCTTTCTTCTCCCGTCTCGCAATGGCACCCATACTCAACGTCTCCCTTGCAGGTCGCCAGTCCTCAAGTCCCAGACCCCGCCTTTGCGTCGCCTACTCCCGCAACCACCCTCGAGGGTCGCTGGGGTGAGTGGATCGAAGCGGAAGCTCGCCGTCGGATGCTTGCCGCATGCTTTGTTCTGGACGTCCATACCACTATGTACCATCAGCTGCCTCTTGTACACCGTTTCAACACGCCTTGTCCTCCAATACCTTTGACCGCTGCTAGCAAAG
This sequence comes from Apiospora hydei, assembly GCF_038363865.1. Taxonomy (NCBI): domain Eukaryota; kingdom Fungi; phylum Ascomycota; class Sordariomycetes; order Amphisphaeriales; family Apiosporaceae; genus Apiospora; species Apiospora hydei. The sequence continues at coordinate 1,723,662 of NW_027117364.1, read as the reverse complement.
ATCTCTGGGCTGCCATATCTGCCGAGGATTGGGAAGCCGTTCGCACTGCTGGCTGGCCAAATAACAAACCCTCTGTTCTCTCGGATCATACTGTGACCATCGAGAACATAGCCTCTGCTCCGCCAATGGACAACGCCGTCTACCTCGCTTCGGAGGCCCTGCGTCTCCCTAGATCTGACAATTCTACAAGCCTCGATCTTTCAACAACAATCGATCTTTCAATGACTGGACGCATTTCTAATCTTTTTGGCGGGTCCGCTATTGCCAATACCTACCTAGCCCTTCACTATACTCCGTTACACGACCTACTCGCTGTTTCTGGCGAATCCTGGCTGTTTGCTCGGAAGATTACCGGCCCTCGAGAATGGGTACAACATCAGAACATGCTCAAGGCCTGGAGCGGCAGCATACAATCCGCTGCTGCAGCCAAGTTTTCCGCAAAGGCACTTGTTGCCTTTCTGGATAATGGTAATGACTATGACGACAATGATAATTACAAACACAACGACACCAATACCACATCATACACATCCAACCCTTCTTCAGCCAAATCCCCCCACACGGCAACGCGTTCGTACTTGAGATGGAATAAGAACGACATCTCGGATCAATGGGCGCTCTATGTCAATGCCCTCATATGCTGGGCCTTTGGCAACCCGCATAGCCGTGCTACCAGCAAGACCGCCCTGGCAGCCCCCGAAACGACAAACAGCCCGAAAAACCCAGTTTCTGAGAGCGCAAACAATCCCTCGAAGGAAATTCGAAGGAGTGAACTAGCAGCGTTGAACTGGCTACGTACGATCGCAGATCTTAATCAAGCAGAAGATGTGCTCGTCTTGCGTGGTCAGCGACACGAGGCGCTCGCCGTTGTGGCCATGGTTCGGCGCAGACTGCAAGCAGAGGCAGCAATCGGCGAGAGAAGCAAATTGCTTGTCGACAGCTACACTGTTCTGAGCAGACTTGAAGAGACTGCCTCACGGAACTGATCACCTCGCCGCCGCCGCTGCCACGGCCATTCGCTTTCGAATTCTGGACACGCATTTTTCTTCTGATACCATCATACTTTCGCGGCCGATTTGTCTACCGTGTTCTCTCATTTTTGGAGTTCCTGAGGTGGTCTGTTCCAATATTTCCTGTTCGATTTCTATCTTCTTATGTCCTCTTTTGCGGTCGGTGTGCACGCACAAAACCGAAAACCCTCCCTTACTTGCATTATACCTTGGGTGGTTAGATATAGATGCATGGTGCCAAGATGCGTGGCATTTCTCTTTTGGACGAAAACGGTGCATGGAAGTGAGCGAGAGGTTTTCTTTTGATATTTTCCCCCTTTCCTGGTTTTCTTATCATGCCTTCTTTATTCTTTGGGCGGGAGAGATGGTTATACATAACGGCCTGTACGATCTATGATATGTTTTCCTTTCATCATGTCTTTCCTTTACATTATACTGCTTTATTCTATATTGGGCGTGGGATGGCGAAGACCGGGAGGCATCAGACAGCGGCGGCGTGTATGGTTGCTTTGTTTTATATACATGTGGGAGGCTTTACATCAACAAGCATGGGATCCGGCGAGGTTCCTGGCCATGGCGTTTTTATTGGGCGGGTTTTCCTCTTCCTCTTCCTTTTCTTTTCTTTTCTTATTCACATCCAGGGGGCATTTTAGTTTTCATCCTCATTCTCGAGTTTGGATCCTCGCTCATTTATTTTTCCTCTTTTTCTTCTCATCGCCTGCTTGTTTCGCATTACGAAACGAAGCTGTCCTCGTGGAAAAGAGATTACGATCACGAACTGGACGTCTGCATACATGATGGTGTGTTCTGATAATAGAGATTCTTGATTTCTCTTGATTTCTCTTGATTTCTCTCCTTAAAACAATTAAAGGAAATAAAAGGAGTCCTCCTCTTTGGACATCATCATCATCATCAACTGTTGCTATCGTCTAAACTTCCACTCCACTTGAGCACCGAAAAGTGAAACCCACACAGCAACTCTGGCTGACGCATCCAGAGTTGGCGGGACGTTGAGCCAGCCACGTGGGCGAGGGCTGAGGTTGACTCTAAAGTTGACGTCCTGACTTTGACATGACGTTTGATAGAAACCTTATTAGTAACATTGGATCACACTTTGGGGCTCCTTTCTGGGGTAAATGGACACCAGACGAGACTGTGCGACTTGCTGCCAGCGGCTGACCTCGGCCGGTACGATCTGATAAGTCAGGTATGTCGTCGAAAGTTTATGTTGGTACATCGTCTGCTGTCTGAGACGGAATGATCTGCATTCTCACTCGCCTAGCGAAGGACCGGGGAGGCATGATGCTGAAACCGCGGCTCAGCTGGACGCGGGGCCCGATGTGACTTGATGATAGATGCGGTGTAAGGAGCAAGAACGACTCCCATGTCGTCGTGCGGATAATCACCTACTATTACGGCCATGGTGGGATAAACCATGTATGTATATACTAATCGATCAGATAGGCAATGGTAAGCCGATAGAAAGATAGATAGCACATGTCAAAGAATGGGATCGATTGGGAGGAGACATCTAAGACGTCCATCGGATCAATGATTGGTGGGTTCCACTACTAGAAATGCATGCATGCATGTCTCTCTACATTACTCCGTAGCCACCTTATCTTGAGTTATTTCTGTCGCTCTCGATCACAATCAAATTGAATCGGCTGTTGGGTTACGAGTCTGGCCTTCAGCAACGAATGACATATGACGTACATGCCTTGGCGTCATGTCCGCCCCGCAGTCCCAACTGAACATTGGATGCCCGAATCCCCCAATCTCCAGCTAGCCCGTTAGTAGGTATGCTCTCGTTGTTAGTCAGACGCAAATGGACAGTTTGAAAACTCGACGTTGAGATGGCTAGATGTTGGCATTGCCTAATTGGCAAGGTGGCTTGCTGCCACTGCCCTAATAGGCATGAGTTTTTTTTCTGTCCACCGTTAGCGAGCACAGCTGGCGCCGCCAGGCTGGCCAACCACCCCTACTGAAGGTGCTAGCATCGTAGGCCGTAAATCGTAAGTGCTAGATCCCTGGTGCTTTGGCCCAGGTCGCTTCAGGTGGTTGGGTCGCTATCAGGTCTGGCTCACCGACTCGCCGACAACATGCCAGAAGGTACGTGTGTATATCCACCAGCATGCACCTCTAACGACCTGGATGGATGGTGCTTCACCGGCGATTAGGGCTGCCTCTAACCTGCATCGGTGCCCTATAAGACGACATTTTCCTACAGAGCATCTCCAAGGAAGATGTGTGTGTGTGTGCGTGCGTGCGTGCGTGTGTGTGCCATCTATATGGTCTCTTTGTGCAATGCTCTGCCGGTCTTGCCGGACATCCAGGCCCGCGCGGAGGAAAAAACGAGATGAGGGTGTAGATTGGAAACCAGAGTACCTATGGAATGCATGTGGTCAGTAAAATTGTGCCTACCAGGTACGTTACGGCGCCGGGGTGCCTGACTGAAGGCAATGCGACCAGATACATCCCGGTCGCTCAATGTCCCAGCAGACTGCAGACTACAGCAGGTCGAGAGGCTAGCTGCTAGGCCCGCAGCAGCCGCCAAGTGAGCCGAGAGAGAGCTTAGGTTAGGTACAGTAGCCCAGCATTTTGATTATTTTATTACAGCAGACAGCTCGCTAGCAGGAGGTTAGTAGAAAGGGAGCGCAGAGTCGTAGTGGTCGACAGAGACCGAGCTTCCCCAAATTTGAAGCTCCCCCAGCTCCAGCTTTCTTCTCCCCAATCGCCCCTTCAATCAAGAAATCTGACCCAGTCCTACAATCTACCTACATACTTACACCACATCCTCCAAGGAGTGCGACGACGACGAGAACAAGGAATACATCGCAAACATTGGCTTCATCCTTTGTCCATTGCCAGCCTCGAGTCAACTAAATTACCGCCGACATGGGCAGCTTTGTTTTCAAGTGGTGAGTCCACATGCACGCATCCATCTTTTCCCCTTCCAATCTGCCTGCCCATCTCGCTCGCCCTCCCCGCCCGCGAGAGCTTGGACTTGGAGCGCCATGATAAGGCGAAAGGCGAAAATCTACAATCGGCCATGGAAATGCGCGCGCGCACTCACGATGGTCCACCATCTGTCAAAGTGCCCCGTCCGAGGCGCCGTGACTGAAGAAGGCATATGCGCCTCCTGGCCGTTAGGCTTCTCTCCAAAGGCCCTAGCCTACACCAGGTCGCGAGAGTTTTAGTTGGCCTCCTTCAGGCACGCGCATCTCGACATCGCAACGCTCAAGCCCTCTGCTTCTGAACGCCATTCCTCGTGGGGGTTTCGGACACCAGGCTGACAAGACCGTTTCCTTTCTTTAGGGAGCATCCTGCGTCCGAAGTCTACGTGACCGGCACCTTCGATGGTTGGAAGAAGACGGAGAAGCTCGACCGAGTCGGCAACCACTTTGAGAAGCTGGTCAAGCTCGAAGATGTTTCGCAGAAGATCGACTACAAGGTTCGTTGCCAACCGCCATATCCTCAATACTCAACCTCGCGCGTGCGCCTGTCTGCGCCTGTCCCGTCGCGACCCCAACCAATACCACATCGGACACCCTCCCCGCACACTTCGGCCTCTGTGCCTGCGTTGCGCGAAGTTACCGGAAGTCAGAGTTGCGCGCTTGGCATTTACTCAGCAGCTCGGATGTTCCTGTAGGACGTGGTCAGCCCTGTCAGTGATGGATGCTGAACCAACAAGTCCCCGAGTGCCGAAGCTGACGCGGTTGGGTTGGATGATGTGCGCTGTGTGCTGCGTATCAGATGCCTTCACAAGGATGCTCTCTTTCGCATTCTCTTCTGCTTTGTTCTACGCCTATCCGCGGCTTCTCGCCCAGATTGCGCCCTCAGTAGGCTGCATCTACTTTTTTTTTTTTTTTTTTCTTTGTATGATTCCATTTACTAGCGGGCGGATACCTAGCTCGTGCTACATGACGTTAGGCCGATTGTGCAACATTCTTATGGATCGCATGCCAATTTTGGACCATCTTGCCAGCTTGGAGATTTGCAGCGGTGCGGCGGATCTGCTGATAGGTCAATGGGAGGGTGGTAGCCCAGAAACTCGAACAAGGATTCGAGGATCAGGTGCGAAACAGGGCAGGATCAATAATCAATCGACGGGCTGGGAGGCTAGTCCGGCGATAGGTTACAAGGAACCTTGGTCCTTTCGTGAGCGCACGGCTTGGGGAGAGGCACGGCACACCCTACCCAGGATGACGGAAATACCGTCATAGCTTGACAATTTCGCGGCCCTGATAGACCTGGCATTGCTATAGGGCATTGAAACACTGGAACACGAGGGGCAGCTGCTGCAAATGACGCAGTCCTGTCCTCTGTGCACATCCATGTCAACCCCCAAGCACCAAACATCAAGCGCCGTTTGCCTTCTCGTACCCCCAGTCACTCCATATCATCGCCTAGCTGCGGAGTGTTTGTTGTGATTACTTACCCTATTGCCAACTAGAGTGGGCAGTTGGTAGTTTCATTTCCCTTGCGCAGTCATTTCCGGGCGTTGCCTTCTTTTCTTTGTCCATTCCTCCAAACAAACCTCACTTTGCCTCAAACACCACTGCTTCGTTCCAGTACTGCACAAAAAATTTTTTTCTTCCTAATCAATATTCGAATTGACACCGCCGAGTGTCTTACTGCTATATATTTTCCCAATACGAGCAAAACTCAGAACGGGTTCGACGTAGACTAACCACCATCACGCTTCCAAACAGTTCGTTGTTGACGGCGACTGGGTTACCGACCACACTGCGCCTAGAGAAAAGGACTCGAGCGGAAACGAGAACAACGTACTCACCACAGACCGCATCATCAAGGAAGCGCCAGCAACCACCGCCATCATGAGCTCAGCTGCCCCCGAATCAACAACCGCAGCTCTCGCCGGGACTGCTCCGCTTGAGAAGAAGCAAGGTAGCTCCGAGTCCATCCCGGGTACCTTCCCTGAGACACCCGCTGTCGATTCTGGCAACCAAGAGTTCAAAGTTAACCCCATGCCTGCCGTGCCTGGTGCCGTTAACCCCGTGCAGCTTGCACCGGGCGAGAAGATCCCTGACCACCTGGCCAGCGGAAGCACCGCCACAAACAACGTGGATTTGGACCCCAAGTCCTACATGACGCCTGACGAAGGTGAGATTCCAAAGATACGAAACCATCCGCCATGCACGGTGCTAACGATTTATAGTCGCGGCGGCTGCCTTCTTGTCATCTGCTGCCCCAGCTTCCACCACTGCTGCCTTGGCTGCGGAGGCTCCTTTGGAGAACCCCTTGGAGGTGAACAAGGTGCCTGCGGTTGTAAAGGAAAGCCAAGCGAAAGCTCACGTCGCGCCCGAGGCAAGCGCAAACCCGGAAGAGGTGAAGGAGAAGGCCCATGTCGAGGAAGAGCTGTTGGAAAAGGTCCGGGAGGCGCCATCGACTGCCGAGGGCACTGCTGGCGAGGGCACTGACAAGACGGAGAACACTGTCAGCGCTGAGGAAGCCGCTGCATCCGTTGCCGCAGCTGCGACAGCCCTCGGCGGTGCTGCTTTGGCGGGAGCCATTGCCGCCAAAGATATCGCGACTGAGAAGGCCTCTACCGCCGCGACCACTGCGCAGGCGAGCGCCACCGAGGCTGCCACTGGGCTGCCCGACTCGGTAAAAGAGATGCTGCCCGAGTCCGCCCAGTCTGCTATCGCCACGGCCTCTGAGGAACAGGCCATCCCTAAGGAGCAGACAATCCAGGAAGTTTCCCCTTCGGTACCTGTCGAGGTGAAGCACTCGATTGCCGAGTCCGGCGAGAGCCCCGAGGCCGCCGCCAGCACCCTCGCCGTCGCGGAGAAGAAGGTCATGGAGGCCGAACTCTTGAAGGAGGTGGAGCCCACAGAGAAGGCCGCTGAGACATCGACAGAAACGCCTGCTGAGTCATCTAAGCTGCCCCAGACGGATGTGTCCGACAAGGCTGTTATCGTACCGGTCATTGAGGAACCTAAGGAGACTGTGAAGCCCGAGACAGCACTGGATGTTGGCGGGCTCGAACCCAAGGAAACCGTCAAGCCCGAGACTGCGCTGGAGGTTGGTGGGCTCGAGAGCGCTGCTGCTGCCCCCGCTGCATCAACCTCGACGGAAGAGGGTGCTGCTACTACGAACGGAGCACCAACAGCTGCCACTATCGAACCTACTACCGAGGCCAAGCCTGCAACTGAGGCCAGCGCCACTGATGCCGCTACCACCGAGGCCAAGTCCGCGACCGAGGCCTCTACTGAGGCTAAGCCTTCTACTGAGGCCCCGGCCGCAAGCTTATCTGCCAAGACTGCCGAGAGCAACGGGTCTGACGACAAGCCGAAGAAGAAGAACCGGCTAAGCAGCTTCTTCCAGAAGCTCAAGCCTGGCAAGAAGTCGACCTAAATTTGGTCTGTTGGTCCGCGTCGGGTGCTTTTTGTTGAACCAAGCGTCAGCAAAAGCGCCGTGGGCTTGGTTTCCTGCTTGGTCTTTCGATAGTTGTTGATAGTTTATGATTCCCCCTCGTGCCCGTACAGGCAGAGCAATTGAAGTTTGTTCAGGTTTCGTTCGTACAGGTTTCATGTATCATAATACCGGTTCCTTTAGTGATCTCTTTATCCGTTTTGTTGGGCTAAGATAACGTGAATACAGCGGGCATCTAGCGTAATGGTCCAGCTGCACTGATGAGTAACATGTGGCTTCTACAATCGGTGTTTCGTAATGATAATGATACAAGTATACTAATAAGTGATACATCTGAGCTGCATAGTCGGTGATTGTTCTATACAGTATCTGCTGTACATGACAGCAGCGGGATATCCTGGATGGATATGCTGGTGTGCCAACTTGAGTTAGGGGATTGCAGCTTGCGACTGATTCTTACATGTACGATGAATGTTGCTGGCGGAGTGGTCGCCGCCACCCTCGTTGGGTAGAATATCCAGTCTGATCGAAACTGGCGCTTGTCCCACTCTCGGGCTATTTGGACGACTTATCACTCGTATAATTCGGTGCCTCCGCCGAGAGGAGAAAAAAAAAGAAAGGAAATTGGGACAATTACACAAATTGCACAGAGCAGTTGGGTCCGCAATAGCAGTTGGGTCCGCAATAGCAGTTGCGTCCATGAGATTGGAATCCTGGGGAGTGATAGATACGAGTCTAAAAAGGAAAAGAAACAAAAAAAACAAAAATTCAGGTCAATGCGAGAATCGAACTCGCGTCTCGGGAAGAATTGATTTTGATGTTGTCAAAATCCCACGTGCTAACCCCTACACTAATCGACCTGTGAGACTAGTTGGATCAAGCAGTCGCCTGCTGATCTTCGGAGACAAATGCTTTCTAACGCAGTATATGTTGCACAACTTGCATACCACCATCCACCGTGCCCGCCAACAACGATGACGCCTGCATTTTATGCAACACTGCAACACTCGTGAAGTTATCCAAGAAGCTGAGGTCAACATGGTGCGCCTTTTGCACCAGGTTGGTACTGGATTCGTGGCGGGTTTCAGGGCTACCTCTTCAAATCCATTTCATGCGTTGTTTGTAGATCGCTCCAATCCACAGGCGTTTACACACATTCGTTTGGACTGCAGCATCTCATCACCCTACACAATTTCTTCACGGCTCACCTACAGCTACTTTCGTTTCCGCCTGATCGCCCTTCTACAGGTCGGACCTGTCAACCTGGCGGTGATGTTGGTTCATTTCCTCGCCCAAGCGGCAAGTGCTGGACCAATTCGACCCAGCCAGCCAGCAGTCGTAAGCCCAACACCGCCGGTCAAGTGTACATAATGCTACATATCCTACGGAGTAAACTGCTTGCGATCTGTGGAGATCTGCGCTTGAGCCGCTCGAAACCAAGCTTTCTCGATATGGCGATCATAGATTGGCACCCTTGGCATCAAACTTCGATGGCGGGTCGACACTGTAACTGTTCTTCCGACGGTCCACGCAACCGCATGCAGATCTAGAAGCCGCTGAGTGATATACTGGCCTGGCGCCTGGTGCATGAAGAAGAAGAGGCAACCGGCAAAACGGCTACTGTTCTACTTGCCTGCGCATGGCAGATAGCCATGCAACTGGCAGTCACCCTGCACGCCTGCATGCACTCACTCGATAGACCGACGGACATTCTTCGGTATTTAGTCGTCAGGACCTCATGCCGAACTACTTTTTCGAGGGAGGCGATGGCAAACTACGGCAATCAATGGAAAACGGATTTCGGGAGGATGAACACGAATCAGTGTGTTGTTACATACATACGATTACGCATCTGGAACATCCGAAGAGGGATTGGTTCGGTATTTCCGTCGCAGACTGAGGGACTGTGGGACGATGTTTTATTACCGGAGGAGACCTTGGAGGGGCGAGGAAGAGACTCCGCTCAACAACAACGAACGACGGCTGACGAATGGCTGGTCTCGTTCGTATGCGTCCTTATCATCCGCTCGGCCTCTCTTCGTCGGCGAACCACTCCTCCAACACGCCATTGAACCAGTCGGCCCTCTCCTGTATCGGCGCATGCCCCATCCCCTCGACGACGATCGCCCTGGCCGGCCGCAGTTCTGCCATCAGGATCCGCCCAAGATCTACCGGCATCAGGCCGTCCGCGTCGCCATGCAGAACCAGGATGCGCTCCCGGCCCACCTCGTCGCCTAGCGACCGCAGCTGTTCCGCGCTCAGGGAGTGTCGGGCCGCTGCGAACACCTGCATCCAGTGCCCTGTCCGCGTGATGTGGCCCCGGCGGTGCTTCGCGATCTCGCCCGCGGCCCAGCGCTCGTAGTTGGTGTCGAACCTCGGCAGGGGCATGGGCATGGGCCGCCGGGCCTTATGGTCCGCACCCTCTTCTTCTTCCACATCTTCATCTACGATGTCGTCGTCCGCCGCCGGCGCAGCGAGCCATGACGCCGGGAAGCAGCCCCGGGCGATGCCCTCGACGTCCGCCTCCAACGACTTGGGCGCCACCATGCCCCAGATGCGAGACAGGTGCTCCGACCACGAGCCGCTCGTCGTCCGCTCGTAGCGGGCCGTCGTGGACCAGAGCGCCAGCTTCGCGATGCGGCCCGGGGCTTGGCGCGCGACCTCTTGGGCGATCATGCCGCCCAGGCTGCCGCCGCCGACGTGGAGCGATCGCGGCGCGGTCCAGCCCACGTGGTCCGCGACCTCGAGCAGGTCCCGCGCCAGCCCGGACGTGGTGTAGCCGCCCTTCATGGCGTGGAGCGGCTTGTCGGACGCGCCGACGCCGAGGTTGTCTACTAGCAGAACCGAGTAGCGGTCCCCGTGCAGGTGGCCGAAGTGGTAGGTCTGGCGCTGCCAGTCGGCCCTGGTTACACCCAGGCCCCCTATGAGCTAGATTCAGGGGGAGTGTCACACATGGTTCTTAGTCAAACTGCTTCTTCCATACCACCTGATAATGGATTGATTCTTTCCTTGTATTATGACTGGGTACTCGATGGAGACCGACAGACCCGACCACGCTACCCAGAACAGAAGCCTTGTGGTGGTGACACTATAAAACGAGATTCAGGGGATGTCGTTCGCGAGAGATGAAGAAAAGGGACGGGGGCGAGAACGTACCATCATCTTGGTCGGACCGTTACCGTGGATCTCCCAACTGATGTTGTAGGGGCCGCCTCTGGTAGCGCCCACCGGCAGGAGCCCGCTCTGGTGCGGCCTGAGCTTCCAGACTGCCGTCTCGAAAGCCGGGTGGCGTGTGATCTGGGCGATTGTCGGGAAACGCATCATCGTTCGTTGCCCATACGCTATTTTTTCTTCTTCTTCTTCAATACGACCTCTTGGAACGGGTGTAGCAACCCGAATGTAGAAGTAGCGCAGTGCGGAATTTGCGAACTGCAGCTTTACTCACGTACGTCAGAATAATCTACATCGTACGACTGCGTGTCGTCAAATATTGGGGTTTTTTGTCTGCCAAGCGGCTCAAGGTAGTAAGCTTGACCGGCGACGGACCACCTTGCTGACCAGTCGGTCGAATTGCCCCGAACTCGCCATTGAAGCCGGAGATAGAGTCAGTCACGAGGATAATGTTATTATTCTCTTGTTTTTCGCCCTTTACATGGTGCAGGCTACTAAAGGTCTCGCTAATTGGGGGATCGAGATTGGGAACCGGAATATATGGCCATCAGATATACGACCGACTACCTACGGACATTCAAAACAAAGGGTTGAATTAAGTCTCAATCTTGGAATCTATCTCGGGGGCATCTGAAATGTACGAAATGTTGATTACATGAGTCATATTGAGTGTCTGGTGTTTGATCAATTGCACTGATCCAACTTACAGAAAAGAAAGTGGTCGAGTCTCATCCGCATGGAGTTAGGAAATATCAAGTAAATTGCTAGCTGCTCCGTCAATTGCTAGCAGGCAGCAAGCAGTCCCGACGGATAATAAAAAGGATGGATGCAATTGTCGTATCAAAGTCAAGACGAACTACAAAAATGGAAGTATCGAAAAGCAAAAACAAATCGACGCGAGCAGGATTCGAACCTGCGCTCCCGAAGGAAATAGATACCTAGAATCAAGGATTCAATTCTAGTCTATCGCATTAGACCACTCTGCCATCGCGCCTTGTGGTGGTGTTGATGTACACTGAGCCGTTATCGGATGCTGAGTATTCCGTAGCGACCCAGCTAAGCAGTTGCGCGCACTGCACTCTACCCAGGCGCTACGGAGAGAAAATTGCTTGGTGCTACTAGAAGATGGGGGAGGCTGGTTGGTGCGTGTTTGGCGGCAGGCCGGCCCCTCTCTGATCTGACTGAAGCTTGGCCATTGCGCTCACAGAAAATTTCCTCGAGGCACGCACGGTCGAAGCAGCCTCTAATCCAACCCATCTTTTCCCACCCTCCCACTTTTCGGACTTTCGGCATCAGGCTGGCTGCATGCAGTTGTAGTTGCATCCTCCCCTCCGGAAGCGGCAGTTGCATGACCATTGGATGCTCTTCCGGTGCTCTTCTCCAGTTTCTGCCAGTCTGGATCTGACGGTCAATCAACGCATGAATTCGCTAGCATACGCGCCCGTTCAACTCTCGGACTCTTGCCCACTATTGCCATCTCGTGAAACTCGGTCTCCAGGGCCTCCTGCTCCTGGCCTCCTGAGGTTGGGCATACGACCGACCCAGGTTCGAGGGTGTGTGTGAGAGCGAGCGAGCGAGCGAGCGAGTGAGTGATTTGGATTCTAATCCCCTCTCACCGTCCTCACACCGCTCTGCGCTCTGTAAATCCGAACGAACATCCTTTTGCTAGGGGTGCAACATACATGACCGTTAAGGTTCAGAGGCAACGGGCGCTGGAAACATTCCAGGTGAGATGTTGAAACAAAACTGGCCAGGACTTACAGATCATCCTACGTCTCTGTGTTGGAGTATCGACCCTGTATGTAACCTGTTTGCATGCCTTTCCCATGTCGCCAAGCTGCCAAGGAGCCTGGGGAACGCCCCAATGCTTCTATATCTTACGTCAGCCGCCTCTGATTTGCAGGCAATCTCTGGCCGAACGTGGTACTGGGGTCCTACAGAATTGCAAACTTTACTAATAATATCCAAAATGTGACCCCAAAGGGCAAACCCCGTATGGGAAGAACGTTTACCCTCGCGGTTCATCTTACCTACTACTTACCTTACCCTAGTAGATGCAGTAGTGTGTAGTATCAAAAGTATGTAGAGCGCGGCGGCGCGGATGACCATCCTACTCTCCAGGGAGATCATCAACCTTTCTTCCTCTGACACTAGCTGCTCTTGGAGACCATTCCATGTAACCAGCTGGCCAGGCTGGTAGTATCAGCAGTGTTTACGTGCACATTTAGATGAAAGCGCGTGTTTCGTACGCAGGCGGTTGACTCGAGACCAGAACGACCTCGAGGCTGGGAGGGAGACCACGCAGATGGGTCATTCGTCGTGTGCCGTTTCCCATAACTGGGCCAGCCAAAGGGATGTGATTTGTAAAACAGTGATAATTCGAATGACAATTGGAGTCTGACAATTGCTCAGATCTTGCGCTACTGCACCTGCTAATCTAGCGGATGCTCCTCTAAACATCCAAACCCGTAATGTACGACTGGGTAGGGGGTAAGTGAGGAAGCAGGGGCAGGGGATGTACAGTATGTGCTCCTGAGGAATTCGAGACCATCAGCAACACACACACACACACACATTGGAAAACATGGCAAGTGATGGCTAGTCTTCGGAGGAAAGCCGACGACCCCTATACAATAGTTGATCAACAAGCTCGCATGGGCGTACGTAGCAGATGTGCACTGCAGCATGCATGCACGCATGGCCCAGTAAGCAGTAGAGATACGTGCCAGCCATTAGCCGATCCCTACTGCAACTGCAAGTGCTCGCTGCCAAAGCAGGGCACGGCGCCGACAATCAGACCAGGCATGACCAAGCATCGGATGGCGTGTTCGGTTCATGTCGAGGCGGGCGGGCAGGCGGGCAAGTCTCGCAAGTCGACAGTCTGGTGCAGGTACCCAGAACGGACTGGAGCCTAGCCGTGCGGTAGCAGGTTCGAATTGTCATCCCCTTATCCATCTGGACGGATCTCCGGCAAAGCAGCGTTTTGTTGCGCCATTAGGCCCGAAAAGTTGGAAGGGGAGAAAAGCCACCTCGCTTCATGGCCAAAACAGCGAGACGGGGGACGGGCACAAGTGCGGTTTGCAGTGGAGCCCAGGCCAGCCGGATATTGCGCCGGTTATAGCATTACGCAGTTTGAACTTGCTTCATCTTGAGGTGATGTTAAAAGTAATGAAGGTAGGTACTTTGGTGGCCATGTAGAGAGATAGACGCCCAGGGTACCAATGTAGTTGTTGATGGAAACCATTCCATTCAGTTCAAACCAACCGGGATGCAAAAGCCCGACTTCTTCTACCCCACGTTTCCAAGGCGTGGGGGAATCAAGGGCCCTCGCGCAAGCCAAGACAATTGCAAGCGCGCGAGTCAGAAACTTCCATTGTGTACATGATTTTCTGCTGCAAGAAATGCTTAGCATTCGCTTGGGGTGAGGCTCCCGCCAAGAAACCGTTCGCGGGGAGGCGTGGCAGAATGAGCGGTTCCCTGGGCTGGGCATGCTGGGCACTGGTCACGCTGGGACGTACGCTGGGACACGCTGGGACGCTGGGACGCTCACTGCTGGGCTGGGTATGTGACATCGAAGCTTCTGTGGACTGCGACAGGTGACCAGAAGGTGACGGGCTCGAACTGGCTGCAAGCCTGCACATCCTACGTAGGTAATCAATCCTTCGGCCAACTTCCGCCCTCCGTCCAACACAACCAACATCAGATGGCAAGTGTGTGACGTCTATATGCCAGTCTGTCAGTCAGACTATTCTATCCTGCTACGTCGGCTGGCGTCTGGCGTCTGGCGTTCTGCATTCTGGCCTGACTTTTGATTGATGGAGGCGTGCATCGCCCTGCCGTCCCGTCCGTTGGAATATTTGGCCGCCGCTGCTGCCCAGTGTTGGTTGTCGGGCGTACCTGCTGGAATTGGTCATCTTGCAACATGGGATCCCAAGATCCGAGGCAAAAACTGGATGCCCACTCTGTGACTCTTCCACTCTTCGACTCTTCAGCGTTCTGCACAGAAGGTCGCGGAGTCGCCCCGCAATCGCGCGAGTCGGCGGTGGATCGGGCTCCAGCCGCTACCAGCGGACTCGCCGAGAAAGCACCGCTCTGTGGGAAACATTTACATTGACACAAGTACCTCCACCAACGGCTTTGTACCCTACGACACGAGACTACCACGAACAGCCTAGTGCCCGAGCCGGCCTTCGCTTCGGGCATAGGAGTACGAGCGACATGGGCAAATGGCCGCTTCACTGCCAGACTGCTCACTGCTTTTGCCTGGCCTGGCCTGCCTGCCGTCCATGCTACCACCAAGGACCACCAGCGACCACCACCAGCACTACGAAACATAACGTACCATTCATCTGGACTGGCCCCGCCCCATCTCGTCATGGTCCGGCCTGTCTCCCTCTGCTGCTGAACGAACCAGGCAAGGATCTTGCTCAACATTCCTGTCTCTGTCTGCTCTGCCTCTGTCCTCCATACTGCTTCTGTGGAGAGCGATGATGTTCACCGACTCGCTACCAGTCCCGTGGGGTTCCAGCCGCCTGTCCGTCTCTCGAAACTGTTGCAGGGTCCAATCTCAATCTGATGGAGGGGCAGCCGCGATCGAGGAGGCGGCGCGGCCCATCTCCTGAGCCCCCGAGGGACTGGATATTAGAAGGCCTCGTCCCCTCCTGAGTCCTTCCTTCCCGTCCTCTTGCTCCTGCTTCATCCCATCCTCCCCAAGCCCCTACCAATACGCCGTGCAAGATGCCTTTCGGACTTACCGGCCGCGCGTTGGCGCGAATGCAGACGGCCCTCATTGTCGCCCCCGCCTTCATCCTCTTTGGCTACAACCAGGCCGGCCTCGGTGGTCTCCTCACAGAAGATGACTGGGTGAAGACCTTCCCCGAGATCGACACCGTCCATGCTAAGGGCGCCGAGAAGTCCCAGAAGTCCACCATCCAAGGATTGGTCGTCGCCGTCTTCGTCATAGGCGCCCTCTTCGGCTCGCTGTCTTGCTCCTGGTCCGGCAATGCCTTCGGCCGCCGCAACGTCATCTTCTTCGCTGCCATCTGCACCCTGATCGGTGAGATCCTGGAAGCTTCGTCCTTCAGCCTCGCCCAGTTCATCGTTGGTCGTATCATTATCGGTGCCGGTGTTGGCCAGCTGAGCTCCATCGTGCCGGTATGGCTTAGCGAAACCTCGGGCGCCAAGAACCGAGGCCAGACTGTCGTCGTGTCCGGCTTGTTCATCTGCCTCGGTTACGTCCTCGAGTCCTGGATCGACCTCGGTTTCTTCGAGTTCAAGGAGGGCCCAGTTACGTGGCGGCCCCCGATTGCCATTGCCATCTTCTTCTCCCTCGTCCTCATGGCCTCCATCTACATGTTCCCCGAGTCTCCTCGTTGGCTCGTCATGAAGGGCCGCGTGGAAGAGGCACGACCGCTTGTGGCCATGCTGCGAGGCCACGCCGTGGACTCTCTCGAAGTGTCGTCCGAGATCGCCGGCATTGAGTACTCCCTCGAGGAGACCAGCAACACCGCGGTCAAGCTCACCGACATGCTGAAGATGGGCGAAGACAAGCTGGCATACCGATTCGGACTCTGCATCCTGCTGCAGTTCTACCAGCAGATGTCGGGCAGCAACCTGATCAGCGTGTACGCGACCATTCTGTTCCAGAACAACCTCCACCTGGGCAGTGAGCTCGCCCGCGTGCTTTCCGGCGGTGCTCTGACCTGGAAGTTCCTCGCCTCCTTCATCGCCTTCTTCACCATCGACCGCTTCGGCCGTCGCGCCTTGTTCATCATTTCGGGCGCCGGCATGGCCTGCTGCATGGTCTCGCTCGCGATCACCACCAGCTTCCCCGAGGACAACCGAGGCGCCATGATTGCTGCCGGGTGCTTCATCTACCTCTACAACACCTTCGTCCCCATCGGCTTCCTGGGCGCCAACTTCCTTTACTGCACCGAGGTCGCGCCTCTTCGACTCCGTATGGCCATGTCGTCCATCTCTACCGCCAACCACTGGCTTTGGTATGTGCTCCCCGAGGAATTGTTTTGTGACGGCTCCAATGCTAACATATCGCAGGAACTTCGTCGTTGCCATGGTCACGCCTGTCGCCGTCAACACGATCGGCTGGCAATACTACATTGTGTTCGCCGTCATCTCGGCGTGCATTCCCGTCACGGTGTACTTCCTGTTCCCCGAGACGATGGGCCGCAACCTGGAGGAGATCGACATGATGTTCAAGGAAGCCCCGTCCGTCTGGGCTGCCGTCAAGTTCGCTAAGACCCGGCCGATCGCGATGCCGCAGGAGTACTCGTCGTCCAAGGATGAGAAGGCGGACCACGTCGAATCGGGCTCGAACGCCTAGGTCGGGCCGGCGGCGGAGACGTTTCTTTCATTCGTCGGATGGAAAGAAATAGACATGAAAATAGCGAGGCGCATTTGTTTTTCTCATGATTCCAGGATATGTTGATAGCTGCAGCGGTTGTATATATTGAACTGTTTTGGAGGCTGCATTCAATAACGAAATTTACGATTTCAGACGATCATTTTCTCAAGTTCGAGCTCAGGGGCTATGTCGTGATTTGTTCGGTATGCACAGGCGGCTTGGCAAGAACTACCCCACTTGGTGGGATGAGGTCCTTCTTACTTCACACCTTGGCGCAGTCGTCATGGCGCATAACAACTCTATTGTTTTGCAAGCTGAATGGATGATTCTCCGTGGTTTAGGCAACCATCTTTGCGAGGATGTGAGCGCTCTTAGGGTTTGCAGGCGACGACGCTACGCTTATGAAAAACCGCGTCGCCCGTCGCACGAGCACACATCACATCTACTCAACTCCTACGGTTTCATCCATCCATCCAGCGCCATATCCGCCACTTCTTCTCGCGAACGATACCATGGCAAACGCAGCAACAGCAGCAGCAGTACCATCCAAGATCCCTCTCCCCCTCGAGCTCCCGGCCCGCCAGGCCAAGGTCGTGCAGGCCGCCATCGAGCACTGGGCCGGCGACGAGAGCGGGCTCCTGTCGCCCCAGCTGGCGGCGCAGCTCCGCGCCTCGGTCGCGGTCCGCGGTTTTCCCTGGGACGCGTTCGCCAAGTACGCCCTGCGGCTCGCGGTGCTGTGTCTGGTCGTCGCCGTGTTCAGCGCCTTGGTCGAGGACGCGTTCGCGCGGTTCTGGCGGCGGGTCCGCGAGGTGCCGGCGGGGTGGCGGAGTTTGGGGACGGCGGGGGTGGGGGCCGGTGTGCATTATTGGGCGTTTTATTGCCGGCAGCGGCAGCAGGAGCAGAGGGTATTTGCGAATGAGGCGGTTCATGCGGTTGGGGCTTTGTTGTTTGCGCTGGCGGCGCTGCAGCTCTTGGATGCGTTGGATCAGGTCTTGAAAGCGCACAAGAAAAAGAAGGACCGCCGCAGCACTACCGCTGCGGCCGATTCTGCTCCCTGGGAGAAGAGGGAGGAGAAGAGCCGTGGCAGCAAAAATGACGACCGGCCGCCGCCGCATGACGAAGAGACACGCAAGGCCAGGGAGACTGAACTCAAAGCACGGATACAGCTCAGGGACCGGGTTTATCGTGCGGTCATCCTGCTCTTGGCTTCCATCTACGGCCTCGTGGCGCTGTTGGCCGGGTCCAACTTCATCTGGTCGTGCGCCATGATCGCCTTGTCCTACTGGTTCGGGGCCATGACTTGCTACTTGTACGTACAATAGTACTCTAAATAACCCCAGCCCCAACCCCAACCATACCCGGCACGTTTGCATATATGCTGCTAACTTGGGGACACTATTATCTAGTTGGAACACGTACGCGATCTTCATAGAGTCGCCGGTCCGCTTCGTCGGCCTGGGCGCCGCCCTCATCGGCACCTCCTATTTGATGCGGGACGGCCCCCGGCCACCGTCGCGCTGTGGTCCACGACGCGGATCTGGGGCCTGCTGTTCCTGTTCGTCGCGCTCTGGATCCAGTCGCTGTACCGCGTCTTTTCGCCAACCAGCCGGGACTGGCTGCGGCACTTCCTGCACTTCTGCGCCTTCTTCGCCGCCGCGGGCGCGAGCGTCGGCCACGGCCTCCGCTACGACGACTCCACGACCAAGGGGTTCGGCCTCGCGTTCCTGGGCATCAACCTCTACACCAAGTTCTGGGAGTTCTGCTGGGGCTGGTACAAGCCCCTCTTCTTCGCCTTGCTCGCGGGCACGTTCGCCATGGTCGGCCGGTTCGCCGAGGAGCTGTGGCATATGCGGGCTCTTGCTAGGCTGGCGAGTTAGTACGGAAAGGGCGATGGATGGGTTGGCAGCCTGTTTGGCGTTTTGTGGCGTTTTGGGGCGTGTGGATGTGCGTGTATGTTTCATATTAAGAGTACACTGGATGAATGTGAATGTAGGCCCCCATTTGGCTCGTCTCTGTTGAGGGGGGCAGGGGTTTCCCCGCGGCGTGGTTGCCTGCCGGCTAAGCGTCCAGGGATGGTTGCAAGTTACCGAGCTGTTGGGTATGTGGCATGTAGGCAATGTTGCATTATATGTATGTGATTGCAACCCATACAGGATTGGTTCGCAAAGTCATACGATTTCTCACTGGACAACATCAATTCCCCCCTCCCAATCTCCATTGTCCGGTCCCCCTCTCTTCATTCGTTTCACCTCGTCGCGCCGCGCCGCGTGGGACAGACATCGACCAAGCCCAGCACCGACAACCCATAGGGCTGACGATGACTCGGCCACCTTCGCTGCCACGACACGCCCTGGGCAGGGTTCTGCGGCTGGTCGATGATGCAGTGGTTTCCCCCTTGAGTTTGGGGATTTCTATCCTCAGCCTGGGTCGTTATGGAGTCTGGCGCGGCGATGGAACCAGCATGTCACCGACTTATAATCCCGAGAACAGCTTGACGGGTCGTTTCTATTACATCGGAAAAAGCGTTGCGCCGTCCGAGCTCAGAAGGGGGATGTTTATTTCATTCAGGTATGGCGGGAACCCCTCACCTCACTCTGTCGTTCCCCTTCCTGACGAATACTCTTGTTTTTGCCTCAGGAGCACCATCCTCAATAATTTTCCGCTGGGCAAGCGACTGACCGGCCTGGAGGGTGACATCGTCCGCACCAGACGCGATTGTACCGAATGCCGTCATGTCCGAGTGCCCCCGGGAACGACATGGGCCGAGGGAGACGCCGGCGCCTACCTGAGCGAGGACAGCAACGATTTCGGACCCATTCCGCTACGAAACGTAGTGGGAGTGGTCACATTCATCCTCTACCCGTTCAAGTACTGGGGCAGGGTGCGGTGGTGGGAGTATCAGGATATCATCATGAAGGCGAGGCTCGTGACCGATCCCAAAGAGGTGAAGGCGCTGGAGGAGAAGGGGGCGAAGCTCGACTTTGTCATGAGTCGAGCGTCTGAGCAAGACTTCATACAAAGGCGGCTCAAGGAGCAAGAGGAGTCGGGCGAGATCGACTACCAAGCCGAGGCCGTCCGGGGGATGGCGGCCCAGTTCCTGCAGGAGGCGAGCGTGCGGTGTCTGCAAGTGCGGGCGGCCAACAGAGCGAAGAAAGCAAACGCCAAAGTAGGAGACACCGCCGCAAGCAAACCGCAGAAGAGCCGGGCCGCGGCTCGAAAAGGACAAGCCGCCGGGACGGAGGATACCGTGTTGGGACGCTGGATGGCGCACGGCGCGAGGTCGCAGTTGGTGGAGAAGGACGTGGTGCTGCTCACGTTGCCGAGCGCGATTAGCGAGGAAGACCAGAGGGTCTTGCGGAAGAAGGCGGAGCTTACGAAAGAGAAGACGGGTTGGACTTATCAGTTTAGGTTTGTCGGCTGAAACCCAACAGTCAGTGGTTGAATTCCACTGCCATAGGGGCCAGCAAAAGGTACACATTTAGTCGGTCAGTCAACATAGTAGAACACAAGGTAATAACTAAAACACCCGGCCGTGGCTTTACAAATATACGATATAATTATCCAACAGTGGTAAACTCTACGTGATGGAACAAAGAAAAGGTCAGCCTATGCTACGTTCCTCTAGCTGGCTCATACACATCGTCAGCAAACCAAACACCCCTAGCAGCCCTCAGCACCCGCAGGATCCGGTCCACACGCGGCGGTGTTATCCACGTACCCGTGGTCCCAGGCGTACGAACAGAGGCCGAGGTAGCTGCAGTGGTCCTTCACGCCGACGGCCGGGTAGCCCTTCTGGCCCGTCACAGGCGGCGGGTTGACGGCGTTGGTGGCGTGGCGCGTGCACTGGCACACTTCGGGGGACAGTAGTTGTACCCGCAAGCGTACGAGCAGAGGCCGCTGTAGTTGCCCTCTCCCGTACCCGCGACGCAGGGTCTGTCGTCGGATGGGGGAGGAGGAGTAGCCGTCGTAGTCGATGGCGGCGGCGGCGCGGCGGTAGTAGTGGTGGGAGGAGGCGTAGACCCGGAACCGGAGCCGACAACCGGATCGCTGCCGACCCAGGCATTCCAGTTCTCGGGGCGGCCATTGCAAGCGTCAGTAATGGAGCCGCCCTTGACCTGGGCCACCTGCTGGCCGTTGCGCGAGATGGTAACGACGACGGGGCCGCGGTGCCCATTGTAGGGCACGCTGGCGTGGTAGATGCCGGAGCCGCCGCCGGGCGTGTTGCGCCACTTTTGTTGGGGAAGCTCGATGTTAGTGCCGTTAACCGAGACGGTGTAGTCGGCGTCCGAGTTCAGCAGCGCCGAGAAGAAGATGTTGTCCTGCACGACGTCGTAGGGCTCAATTTGGGGCTCGTAGTTGGCGTTGCCGGCGGTACCACCCGTATCGCAGGCCTTGCGAGGCTGAGTGCGGTACCAGGCCATGAGTCCTTCCTTGTCGATGGAGGCAGAGCCCGTCTTGTACTGCTTGATGAGGTAGGGCAGGAAGAGGCGCCAGCCATCGTGGGACAGGCCCTCGACGTAATTATAGGGGGCGTTGCCGCCCTGGAAGGCGCCGTACTGACGCGAGTCCAGCGGGCCGATGTAGTGCGACTCGCCAAAGTCGTTCCAGGTGATGATCTCGACGTAGTCGGGCTTGACCTCCATAACCTGCTGCCACCGGTCGTACCAGAGGTCGTCGCCGCGCCAGAGGCGGTTCTTGTCGTAGTTGGGCAGGTTGGTGAAGAACCACGGCGAGACGGGCATCATGTAGGGCTTGCCTTTAAGCTGGCTGACGTAGTAGTTGTCGACTTCGTCGCTCTTGTCGCTGGCGCCTTTGGGCCAGGCGTCCCAGCTGAAGAGCCCGTCGACGCCGGGGGCAGCAGCGGCCACCTCGGCCCCTAGAGAGGAGTAGTCGGGCATGAAGAAGGCCTGGGTGTCGGCCTTGATCTGAGTCCAGTCATTGCGGTTGTCGACGCCTTCAAAGGTGGACACGAGCGGTCGGTTGTCGCGCTTGAAGTAGGCCGGCGAGCCCTTCCAGTTGTTGGTGTACTTGGTGACGTCGGCCGCGGCCCAGGGGATGCCCCCGCCGAGGTAGTCGAAGGAGAAGAAGAGCTTGAAGTTCTTGGCCTCGGCCGCCTTGAACGCCTTCTCGGCCGACGGCCAGTTGGTGGCAAGGGCGTCGGCGGCCATATTGAGCGCGAAGCCGTCGATGCCGCTGTCTTGCGCGAGCTGGATGTCCTTCTCCCAGTCGGCCTGCGAGAAGCTCGCGACGTTGCCGAGCATGTAGTGGGCAAAGACCTCTTTGGCCTCGGCCAGTGAGGCGCCCATAAGGGCAGCCAGCACTGGGAGTACCTGATGAAGTCTCATATTGAGATCCGGGAGGAATTCCGAGGGATGTTTGGTGATTGGGTTGCGACTGTGGAGTGAGGAGAAAGAAGAAGCATTTGGTACTGCAGGCGAGTCTGACTTATATACTTGTCGGGTGCTGCAGCACTCGTACTCCCCTGGCTCTTCGTCTCTCCGCAACTGGTGATGAAGATGGCGATGGTGCGTTCTCCTATCAGATGTCAACGTGACATGGAGATCCCAGACCGAAACTCGATGAACAGAGTCTATCCACCCAGCTGAGCTTCAGGGGGGCGCGCAGGTCGACAGGCCGGACCCAGTCTGCCGGTGTAACAAGCCCTACAGCACCCCAGCAGGGGATGAGTGTGGTCCTTTTGGTCACCACCACCCCCGATTCTGTTACTACCTTAGTAAGGCTCCAGGCTGCTTTGCTGGACTTGATGGTTCGTATCCCCCGCAGGCAATAGATGATAGGTTATTAGTGGCTCCAAATCAACATCAACATTGACCCACGAACGGAAGAGCGGCAAGGGTCTTTTCCAACGATATGCACTCAGCGCTATTCAGGTGAAAATGGATGACAATACTGACTGAGACCAGAAGATCGAGGCAACAGCTGAGCTTGGATCAGTCAGCAACCCCTTCTTGTGCAGGAAATAATTAATCTCTGGGGTGACGGTGAGATTATTGATGTGCGTCAGCTCCGCCCAAAGCAGGGGTGGACGGCCGGGGCAGCCTCCTCAATCCAGTTTAGCTGCGTGTGGTTGCATGAACAAGAATAGCAACAGCACCAGAAGATGGGGAGATCGGGGCCTAGTGTAACGGCGATGCCAATACCCAGGTTCAAAGCCTCAAAGCCTCGTTCACTCGGAGACTCGGAGGAACTCTATCTGCCCCGAAGGATTCATACCACTGGAGGAGCAGGTCCTTTTCCTTTTCCATCCTGAGAGAGATGCTTTTTATTCGCGGGATGGACCGTTGTTACATGAAGAATGTCTGGCTAGGCTCCACTGCCACTGGCGAATACCACCCATCCGTCATCGCCAATGATACGAGACGCGAGGGACTCGGCTTGAGAGCCTCAATCAGCCGACCAGATTGTCCTCGAAAAGGCAGGCTATGAGAGACATAGAAGCTGCCTTGCCCTCAGTAAGCAGATGTGACAACAATCGATTTCGGCAGTTGTCAAGGTGCGTGAGACTCGTCATGGCCCAGTTCGGTTGGCGTTATTGACCACAGTCGTGTGGGGAGGACGCGAGGTGGAAGTGAAGTGGCATGGAACTATTGACTGCAGTCTTTGGCCAAGGTAAGACAGGCGGCAGGTCAAGCAGGGTTCCGAAGAAAAGAACCGCTGACAAACGTCCCGCTGCAGCCGGCTGGAGCTCTCAGTCATTCATTATACACAAGGCTCGATGGTAATTCAAGATGCTGCTCTAATAATAGAACTGCACATTGCTTCTTGAAATCAAGGGTGCATCCGTTGCCAGTGTAGGTAGGCAAGCAAGTAGGCTGAGCACGCTACCAGATGCGGTTTGTCTCTGTGTGTGACCACCACCACTTGCCCCTCAGTGACGGCGGGGCCTAAAAAGAGAAACCCAAATGTGTTGGTTGACCACATGTAATGCTGGAGTCCATAGTAGTGAAATACCGATAAACCGAATCTACCAGGCCATTTGAGAAAAGTGCAAAAAAAGAAAGTGCTGCTCAGTATGAGGCTTGAACTCATGGCCTTCGCATTACTTAAGTATTCCGGTGAGAGAATATTAGTACGACGCTCTAACCAACTGAGCTAACCGAGCTGCTTTGGGATCCGATCCTTGAGACGACCAGTCGGTTGTTTGTTGTTGAAGAAACAGCTGCTTATGGGCGTACATATCGGAAAGGTTGTCTGTTTTCCAAGTACATTGGTGGGATTTCACTTGTCGCCTACCGAACCTATCAGCTGCTCTGTGGTGTGTGGTGTGTGGTGGGGTTGAGTGATCCGGAGTGTGCTCCGTTGCAACGATGTGCAATTTCCAGACAGAAATAGCGCTGGTGGGCATGGCTGTTTGGCCGTCTTAGCTTCAACGCTGCACTGCAGATAGAATCGAAGTATCAACCTGAAAATGGACATATTGCGGATGTTGCATTTTACAATCCTTAGGCTTCAAGCTGAAAAAATAGCGGCTTTCGATTTTTAGACGAGTGCAATACCCCTTCTCTAAGGAAACTGCCCAAAGAAGCGAGAAACCCTGCCTTCTTGTATTCCAACGGAGCATGTTCTTTAAATGGTTGCTAAAACAGTCGTGAACTCAAGATACCTAGGTATTT
Organism: Apiospora hydei; assembly: GCF_038363865.1. NCBI lineage: Eukaryota > Fungi > Ascomycota > Sordariomycetes > Amphisphaeriales > Apiosporaceae > Apiospora > Apiospora hydei. Next base: position 1,699,087 of record NW_027117364.1, on the reverse strand, counting down.
GAAGCAGCAAGTACATATCTACACAGGAGCAAAATAAATTAGAGTCTCGGACGTTGCACACACTGCATGTTACCTACCTACATCACTGGTGATTACCGGCGAGTTCCGAGAGGACATTGGTTCAATACCAACCAGACGAGACGTGAGGAAAAGAAAAATATAGAAGACCGGATATACCATCGAGCCGGACTGTTATACATCATCAGAGAATCAAAAGCCAAAAAGTTAATGCGACGCGAGCAGGATTCGAACCTGCGCTCCCGAAGGAAATTGATGTCGGTAGTTCGAGTCAATCACGTTAACCACTCCGTCATCGCGCCTAATCGCTTATTATTGCTTGAAAATTTTGCAGCTATCCACAACTCTATAGTGTAGACGCTAGGCTGCGGGGTAAACCATCGGAGGTTCAAGTGGACTATGGATGCGGATACCTTGGCCAAAGGCCGGCAGATAAGCCGCGAAACAAGTGAGTAAAAGTGTTGTGACCATTTGTTATTTGGCTCTCGGCATACACTTGAATTGTGTAGCTTTGAGATGTGCGTAGTCGAAAGGTGGGAGTAGGTTGATCTATCGCGTCTACTTAAGGTGGTGTGTTAGCAAATGGGTCTGTTAGAGGATTCACATTGCACTCAACCGGAGACCCAGCCAACATCTAACAAGCTGGGTCTTCGACATTGGACCATTGGATAGCATGGGGTACATGTATAAGAATCTTCAGGAAGTTGCTGTCAAAACTTTACAGCCTTGCCGCGCTCTATGTGCTCGTGGCGCTTTCCGTGCGATGCTCTAAGGAGAGATCAGACTGACGGAGCTCAAGACAGAAGGGTAGGTTTACCCTGTCAAGTATCGCTAAGTTGAACAGCACAGCTCGGAAATCCAATGTTTGATTTCTTTCGTGTTTTGTGATATCCATTGCCCAAGTCCGCTAAAGATGCATTTACCCAAGTCTGGGTCCTACCTGATTGGGTAATTTACAAGTAGGTTGCAAGAATATCGGGGTGAATAAAATTGATGAGTAGGATGTCATCCGGCATGAATGAATAAGTATGCAAGAGATTGATGAACTCCTACCACCCCCGCACTTGTCCGCTCATTCATGACGCGGAGTAGCAGGTCTAATGACTTGGCAGAGTAAAGGGAACAACCCCCTTATCTAGAAGTGATATCGTCTTGCATGGCATTAGCCGGCTAAGGGAACAAGCCCACGACTCATATAAGAAGATTTTCGCAGCATTTGGGTTCGCAGAGACGAGGCTCAGTTGGATGAGCTTTTGACCTGTCGTTGTTCTCCCTGGCTGATATAGATCAAACGAAGCCAGTCAAGATGCCTTCAGTAACTACAACAGTAGTCCAACTCCTAGCCGCAGGAGCATTAGCATCGGCCGCGAGCTTCAACAACCCCATATTCAGCGGTTTCCACCCCGATCCCAGCTGCGCCTTCGTGCCGGAACGGAACAACACCTTCTTCTGCGCCACGTCGAGCTTCCTCACGTTCCCGGGCCTGCCCATCTACGCGAGCCAGGACCTGGTACACTGGCGCCACATCTCCAACGCGCTGAGCCGACCGGGGCAGCTGCCCGCGCTGGCGTTCCTGGCCCGCGGCGCCACGAGCGGCATCTACGCGCCCACGCTGCGCTACCGCGACGGCCAGTTCTACATCCTGACCACACTCGCGGACCAGGCGCTGCCGGGCCAGAACTCCACGCGCTGGGACAACTTCGTCCTGACCGCCCAAAACCCCTTCGACCCGGCCTCCTGGTCCGACCCCGTCCCCTTCGACTTCCCCGGCATCGACCCCTCGCCCTTCTGGGACGACTCGACCGGCACCGCCTGGTTCACGGGCTCCGTCGACGGCGCCCAGGACTACCACGTCCCCATCGACCTGTCCACCGGCGAGACGGGCCCCGCGCGAACGCACCAGCGCGTCTGGAACGGCACCGGCCTGCCCTCGCCCGAGGCGCCGCACCTCTACCGCCAAGCCGACGGCCGCTGGCTGTACCTCGTCCTGGCCGAGGGCGGGACGCGCGAGCGGCACCGCGCCGTCGTGGCGCGCACGCGCGACGTCGCGGGGCCCTGGGAGCCGTGCCCGCACAACCCTGTCCTGACGGCGCACGGGGACGCGTCGTCGTACTTCCAGGCCGTCGGGCACGCGGATCTGTTCCAGGACGCGGCGGGCCAGTGGTGGGCCGTGGCGCTGGCGAACCGCGCGGGCGGGCGCTACGCGGAGGATCCGTACAATGCCAACTTCCCCATGGGGCGGGAGACGGTGCTGACGCCGGTGAAGTGGGAGGAGGGCGGATGGCCTGAGTTCGCTCCGATCTCCGGGACCATGAAGGGGAATTTCTCACTTCCCGAAGTCGCTTCCGATGATGCATTCACGCACCTCACTCCCGACAAACGCGCCCCTCTGCGCGTCGGCTCGAACGACGCGATCGACTTCGCGCCCGGCAGCACGCTACCGCCGCACCTCTTCCACTGGCGCCTCCCCGTCGCGAGAAACTACGCCTTGTCGCCGTCCGAGCGCCCCGGGACGCTGCGGCTGAGCTCGTCGCGGCTCAACCTGACGGGGTTCGACGGCGACTCGACGCGGGGCTGGGGCCAGACGTTCCTGGCGCGCAAGCAAGCGCACACGCGGTTCCGGTTCAGCGTGGACGTGGAGTGGTGGGGGAATTACGACGACGACGGCGACGACGAACGGAGAAAGATGGCGCGCGAGGATCAGGAGGTGGGCGTCACCGCGCTGCAGGACCAGTCGCAGCATTTCGATCTGGGGATCGTCATGCTCAAGACCGACCACGGCAGCGGTGGCGGTGCTGGCGCGGATGTCGCGCCGCACATGCGGTTCAGGGGTATCAGCACGACACCGTTCCGACTGCCCGAGAGGATGAAGTGGGTGGATGAGCGGTACCCCCTGCCCAAGGAGTGGTGGAGTCCAGATGGCGGCGCTGGCGGCGGACGCATTCGACTGCAGGTCGAAGCTCTGAACACGACGCACTATGCATTCTCGGCCGGCCTCGTTCCGAATGGTGCAGACGAAAGCGACATCGAAATCACCGTCTTTGGGCACTGTAGGGGAAACCAGTTGGTTCCATATTACTCAGGCGTTGTAGTAGGCGTCTACGCCACCAGCAACGGAAAATACGGCGAACGCTCGTTTGATACGTATATCCGGCGATGGCGATATGTAGGGTTGGAACAGGTCACTGCACAACCCGCCGTGGAGGCGCCGCTGACCTGGGACTAATCAGCCAGTGTGAGATATCCCGCAGATGACCTGTAGTGTACTCATAACTATTCATATACAGAGTAACTGTTTCAATACATACAAGTATCAATTCCAACCGACGTTTCCCTACACCAAAAGTGCTGGATGTGAAACCGAAACTCAAGCAAAACTCGCGAATGCAGATATGTTATAAGTGCTACTTGAGAAGGAGTTGCCTAGGAGAATGTGCCGCTGACCCAGGTTCTAGTGCAAGGTAAAACTATAACGACGCCGTCATAGGCTTCCCAAGCACCTCGTCAGCCATGGCGCGTCCAGCCACCCGGCCCGTGAAGATGCAACCGCCAACAAAGGTCCCCTCGAGCGAGCTGTACCCATGCACGCCGCCGCCGCCGAAGCCCGCGACCTCGCCCGCGGCGTAGAGGCCGGGGAAGGGCTCGCCGTTGTCGCGCATGACGTTGCTGCGCAGGTTGGTCTCGAGGCCGCCGAGCGTCTTGCGCGTCAGCAGGTTCATGCGCACCGCGATAAGCGGGCCATACTTGGGGTCCAGTAGCCGGTGCGGCGGCGCCACCCGGCTGATCTTGTCGGGGAAGTAGAGGCGCGCGTTGCGGATCATCATGACCTGGGCGTCCTTGCAGTACGCGTTGTCGATCTGGCCGTCGCGCGCCGCCACCACCTCGCGGATCTGCTCGTACTCCAGAGGCGGCCCGCCGGACTGCTTGGCCAGCTCGTTCATGCCGGCCACCAGGTCCTCCAGGTTGTCGCGCACCACGAAGTCCTCGCCGTGCTTCTGGAAGTCTTGCACGTGGACGGTTCCCTTCTTTCCGAATACGCGTGTGAGAAGTTTCCAGATGCTCTTGTTGGTGATATCCGAGTTCTGCTCCGAGCCAGACAAGGCGAATTCGCGAGCTATGATGCTTTGGTTTAACACGAACCATGTATAGTCGTAGCCAGTACTGCATATGTGCTTCAGTGTCCCTAGTGTGTCCGAGCCCGGGTAGAGGAACGGCGGCAGCCGTTTTCCTGTTGCGTCTAGCCAAAGCGAAGACGGAGCCGGTAAGACTCGGATACCGTGACCGGGCCAAATGGGGTTCCAGTTCGTCAACCCTTCGGTGTAATGCCACATCCTGTCTCGATTGACAACGTTTCCACCGACCTTTTCGGTGATACCGATCATGCGGCCATCGACATGCGCGGGCACTCCAATGACGAACTTCTCGGGAACGCGGGGCCCAAGGCGGTCCTTTGGCCAGGCTGCCTTGACCGCCTCGACATTGCCGCCGATGCCACCAGATGAGACAAGGATGGCCGAACCGTATATCTCGAATTGGTCTACAACCGTTCTGGAGGTCTTGACACCCCTCATTGCATCATCGGGCTCCAGAATGCTCCCTCTGACGCCAATGGCTCTGCCCGCGTCGTCGACGATCAGCTCGTCCACCTGGTGCCGGAACTTGAACTCAATGATGCCCTTCTTGGCCGCCTCCTTGACGGGCTCGGCAAAGACGCGCACCACTTCGGGACCCGTGCCCCAGCTGATGTGGAAGCGGGGCACGGAGTTACCGTGAGACTCGGCGGTGCCGGCGCCGCGTTCGGCCCAGGCGACGTTGGTCACGAACCCGAGCCCGCGGGCCTTGACGTAGGACTCGAACTCGTCGGTGGCGAAGTTGACAAAGGCCTCGGCCCACTGGCGCGGCCAGAAGTCTTCCCTGTCGCGGTCGAAGCGGGCGGAGCCGAGCCAGTCGCGCATGGCGAGCTCGCGGCTGTCTTTGATGCCCATGCGGCGCTGCTCGGTCGAGTCCACGATGAAGAGGCCGCCCAGCGACCAGAAGGCCTGCCCGCCCAGGTTGCCCTCGTTCTCCTGGTCAAGGATCAGGGTGGGCACCTTGCGCTCGGCCAGCTCGAAGGCGGCGACCAGCCCGGCCAGGCCGCCGCCGACGATGATGACTGGCTTCTGCTGCCTAGTCTGATCATTCGAAGAAGCCATCTTGGGTTGTTGAGATTAGTGCGTATTCTGTCTGTGATTATTGAAGCATGTTGCAGGATGGAGGGAATTCAACGACCGAGCTTCCGGGTGAGCAATGCGGGGAGCCGCTGCTTCCCGGTACAGTCATCATCCCATATCCACGTAACTTTCTTAAGCCCCCGACTTCTAAACTGCGATTCTGGTTGGGTTGTACAGAAGGCAGGGATACGACTGGAATGGATACCGCGGTCACCTCGGGACTTAGGGTGGCATTCATGTGACAGTCGAACGATTCGATACGACCCTACAACTACCCAGGTATGTATGTAGCTGACTGCCGCACTTAGCGCTGAGAAGGCCTAAACGGCCTACAAAGATGACAAGAAACATTTCTGAAACTGCTTGCAGGTGAGCAATCTAGATGCAGTCCGGGATCTGGACAGATCCAATAAGGATTAGGTAGGGTTGTCAGGTGCGTTTGATTAACGAGGTACATGTATGTTGAGGCAACATGGATGTCGGACGATAACTGTTGAATGGGTTAGGTGCTCGAGTAAAGATCGCGGGGCCCCGGAATTGGCCCAACAACCCCACCAGGCCACTCGCTTGGCGCTGATGTTGCATCTCACAGCGCAAGAGGTTGCCCGATTTGGGGGTTGTCGTTCCGCACTCCAATAAACCATCACGACACTCACCTCCCAAGTACGTCCATTGACACAGAACAGTTTGACACCCCCGTTCTCTTCTTCCAAGCACTGCAAGATACCGATTGAACTTGCTGTCATTGACTAGTTTAGCATGAGCAGGTATAAAGTGATTCCAAGTCATGACGCTATAATGAGGTCATCATTCGAGCGCAGCGGCTGTTGGCTGTTCATTGTAGAGGTACATTAAGGAGAGCTGACTGATCGCCTTACTTGGAGACATCGGTTCAGCTCTAATACACATCATACATTCAAACGACAAACACAAACACTTTCTTGTTGTCGACTTGTTTCATATCACCAACCTACAGTAATTGGATCTCCCACGGATCATTACAATGTTCTCCGTTCGCCACACCCTGCGGGCTTCTACCCGGGTCACCATTCCTAACGCCGACGCCCTTCAACGAACGCCCGGACCCGCACTCCGTGTCCCCTTCCGCCTGGCATCCACCACAACCGGTGGCACCAGTACAGATCTGAGATCCGAGAAGTCGAACCCTGCCCAGAATCAGAAGCCAGACGACAAGCGACAGGCCAGTGAGCCGAGCCAGACATCCAAAGGGTCAAATCAAGGGAACGGAGACAATGCCGGAAAAGGCAAGGGAAAACATTGAGAAGGTGCTTGCCCCGTATAGGACCAATTGCGGAACACCTGCTATAGAAGGATTCCTTAGAAATATATAATGATACACCCCTTATATCCCCAACAACTCCGAATTCCCAAGGGGTATTGCTGATGCTTTTGACAACACCTGTCATGGCAGTGTGAACTGACATCTCGCATTCTGCGAAGTGGGCTCTCACTGGCCTAATAGTCACGACGGCGGTGTGAAAAAGAACCCGGTACCAAATCAATGTCGACCACACCGTCGTTTTCCGCCCGTTCCGACATCTCAATTCACCCACGCGGGATCCACTTTTGATGGCTTCCGGACTCCTACCTACATGCTTCTTCCATTGGGAAATGTACAGCGAGAGATCGCATCCGGAAGGAAGATAAGCTCCCGCCAGCACCAACACTCAGGTTAGTGTTCGACCATAGCAGTTCAGAGTTGACTCAATGGAATTAGGCATGGCTTTCCGTGATGTGATCGGGTACGTCTCTGGAAGGTATTTGGAGTCAGCAGCCTCCCTCATGCATTTGAACGACAGACCTGCCATGTACCGATAATGGCTCTATCTCAATGGTGATGTACGCCCGGGGTTTGGGTAACCTCAAGCCATGGGGCCGCCTTCGGATATGTCGACATGATCAAGGGCGCGGCCCCGCATCTTCGGACCCCGCAATGGATGACTTATACAACTCCACGGCACATAACCGAAGCTCTTTCACCATCACTAACCTCGGTACAAGTTATTGCCCTGTCAATCTACCTACTGTGCTCCATCATACCACATCAACCAAGATCTCATCACGATGGACGCATTCGAATCGTTCACCATCACCACGCAGACGGAGCCCAGAGTCGACATCTTCGGCCTCAAAAGCGGCGATGCCTCCTCGTCCCAGAAGCCGCCCCTGCTCCTCCTGCACGGCTTCCCGCAGACCCACCACATCTGGCACCGTGTCGCGCCCCAGCTGACCGAGGCCTACACCGTGATCCTCATAGACCTGCGCGGCTACGGCCAGTCCTCGAAGCCGGACGGCGTCGCCTCCTACGCCAAGAGCGCCATGGCGCGGGACTGCGCCGCCGTGATGACGCAGCTCGGCTACCACGACGACGAAACGCCGTTCTTCGTGTGCGCGCACGACCGCGGCGCCCGCGTCGCCCACAAGCTGTGCGTGGACTACCACACCCGGGTCCGCGCCGCGATCTTGCTCGACATCTGCCCGACCCTGGCCATGTACGAGGCGACCTCGTTCGAGTTCGCGCGCGCCTACTTCCACTGGTTCCTGCTGATCCAGCCCGCGCCCCTGCCGGAGACGATGCTGCTCGCGAACCCGCGCAAGGTCGCCGAGGCCTTCATGGGCGGGCGCCCGGGCGGCGCGGGGCTCCGCATCTTCGCGCCCGAGTGCTGGGAGCGGTACGTCGCGGGCCTCGGCGACGAGGCGACGGTGCACGCCATGTGCGACGACTACCGGGCCGCGGCGACGGTGGACCTGGACGAGGCGCGGGCGGATATCAAGGAGGGCCGCCTGATCAAGTGTCCGCTCAAGGTGCTGTGGGGCCAGCACGGCGTCATCGAGAAGTGTTTCGATGCGGTCAAGGAGTGGAAGCAGGTTTCGTCCAAGGATGTGGCCGTCGAGGGCCACAGCGTTGACTCGGGGCACTACATTCCCGAACAGGTTCCCGATGTGGTCGTCTCCGAAATTAAACAATTTTTCGCTGTTTGACGGAACAAGCTTTTCGAAAAGCTTGGTCGCAGTGGCAGTGTCGACCATGTACGAGTCGTCACGAGTACACAAACCTTTGTTGAACATAGCAGGTACAAGTTGGGCGCTCCCCGCTCATGCATGACGGGCATTGCGTACATATGTATGCAACTACCCAGACTTCGAGTGAAGATTATATATCAATTTAAGAAGAGTGGGCTGGCATAGTACATGATATCTTACACTGTATTCGTGGACCCCAAGATTCGTACAACAACATCCACAACTGGATTACAGTCTTTCTCGGAACTAGCTCAAACACCGTACCTGAACTCCTGGACCTTGCGGACATAGTAGTAACTGGCCAACAGACCGGCTGATCCTAGGGCCAGGGGAACTGGCCCGCGGCCCCCTGTCTTGATAATACGGGGGATGGCGGACGCGGTCAGGAGGGCAGAGTTGCCGAGGGCCAGCTCAGTACCGTAGTCCCGGTTCTGCTTGATGAGGTAACCTGAATACCAATTGAGATGAGCAGCCGTGATACCACAACAAAAGAGGGGGCCATTAAGAGGAATTACATACCAGCATATGCGTAGGAGACACCGAGACCAATACCGGCGACCAGAGACGGGGTCGATCGGGTTCGGACATAGCCCATGGTTCCGCCAACAGCCACTGTACGAGTCAGTTCAAGGAGCCCAAAACAGAGGGGACGCACACTCTACGGGGCATGCCAACTTACAAAGGCCGGCGAGGGTGAATGAAGGATGCTCCGCCATGGTTCGAGTGACTAGATGTGTGATTTAAAGAGGCGTTTTTGGTCTTTGGTGAGTTATTACTGTCGTTGTCATCGGAAAAGGATGAGCTGGTTGGTCATCACTGGAAGGTTTTTGCCCCCACAGGCCCGCAGGTGGGGTTTATCGCAGGCCCCCGGCCACTGCTTACTTGATCTTCTACTGGACATGGACAGACACAGCTTCAACCAAATCCCTCCAGCTACTACTACATGCTCCAAGATAACAGATCCGGTTACCGGCGAACATATACATCATGAAAATAGATTTAATTCTTCATTCTACTGCGAACTTACCTGGTCCGACAAACCCCACACTCTAAGGAAAATACTGCTACGACCCGTGGCTGGCAACGGACCGCACTGACCACTTAACACCTCGTCACCATGCTGGCCTAATACCAGGTCCGTCACCCGGACTCTACATCAGATCATACATGCACTGGCATTCGGACGAAGCCGCGCTCCAGCCTCCCTTACTCCAAAAGCTTAAATGAACCTGTCGTAGAAGAACTCGTACTCAGGCTCATACTCATCGAACGCTGGGAGAGGGAAGAACTGGACAACAATGCCTTGCGACGCAAGCCTCATCACGTCCTCGTCAATCTTCTGCAGGTCAGCCTCCACACGGGGGTCTAGCTGGCCCTGGCCAATGGCGTTGCGATCGAAGTCCAGCCAAGTGTTGACAGCCTCCATTCTTGACAATATCAAGAGCCGGAATTGCGTACACTGCCATATGAACTCGTACGAATTGGTGATGACCTCTTTCGCCACCAGGACCTTTCGCTGGTCCATAACCTTTAGCGAAAGACGCAAGGCGCGGCGAAGGGCCGAGATCTGGATCGTCTGCTGGTGCTCCAGGTCGTACGTGCTGGTAGACAACGCGTTGAGTGGCGACTTGGGCCCGAAGAAAACCGACGAGTCGCCAACGAGCGTGCCGTGCTCGTCTTCGCTGACCCCAGCATCAACATAGACGCAGATGGTCTTGTCCCCCATGTCGGTGGCGCAATGGGACGGATGATCGGCGGCGAAGTTCTTACCTGCTTTTCCGACGAGATACGTGACGCCACAGCTGGAGCAGTATGCGAACCACTTCCTATTGGGAGTCGTGAAGCGGGCGGGCACTGGTCCTGGGGCGGTAGATTCCGCATTGATCTTGGACCGGAGCTGCAGGTCCTTTGCCGGGTCGAACTGCGCCGCATCGCCGAGACAGGGACGTACTTCGATGACAGGAGGCTCGTCGACCTTGAAGGCCGTGTCAATCTTCTTCCCGTCCTTCGATACCTTTCCGCCAAGATCGAGATGAGTCATGCAGAACAGGCAATAATGGTGGCCATGTCCAGGGCATCCCTCGATATTCTTTGCGTTCGGATAGAGTACTCTTCGAGCGGCTCTCCCGATGCTGCTCAGGGCGTTGTCCACTGTGGTGCCTTTGAAGCGCTCACTGCGCGACGAGCTCCGGGGCCTCTTCGACGACTTGGCCGACTCTTTGCGAGCAACGGGTGGTCGCGAGTTCGACTGGGACCGACGCGGGGGTGGATACCCCTTGTCCCGTTCATTGACAGAGATGGGTGTCGATGGCCTGCTCTCTTGTTGCTGATAGTCTTGAGCAAGGCTCTGAGAAGTGCGCCGAGTACGGCCACGGGAAACCTCCCGAGAGAGAGATCGAGAACTATCCATGATTGAAAAGTGTGGATGTGGAGTCTGATAATAAGCAAGAATCTGTCAAGGACGGTAAGTTGACTCTTTTCGATGGATTGATCGTGAGAGGCAGCTTGGTTGCGAGATGTCATCTTGAGTTATGTTCCCGCCACTGCGGTGCCTGGCCGTGTTTATATATAGAAATCTCTATAATGTACGTCGGCATCAAAGTGAACAAAGCCTTTGCCAATTTTCCATGTCGAGCGAATAAGCGTTGTTGCTGTTTCTTCGAAGCAGATACGATGTTCCGGGGCTTTCAGCATCCGGGGTGGAACAAAGCTTTCTTTTGGAATCAAAGGGATTGTTTCTCGCGATCTTGAGAAACAAGGACCTTCGAACCCCACATGTGGATTGGCTGTATGCATGGCGATGCTTTTGATTTCGAAAAATGACTATGTTTTATGTCGAAGTGGCTTTCACTTGCCAAGTTTGATTCTAGGCCGGTGGCCGGTGTTGGTGAACAATCGTAATCGGGTCTCGGACTTTCCCCCGTAGAGAAAGCATGAGCTGATACTCGAGCCTTCGTTTTGATGCGCCAATAGGCCCAATTCTCAGCCCTACCGAGCTGGGGTAAAGACAAGCGATCGCATCTACTCGGAGTTACCTCCCTTACTGCATAATCTGTCCTGCCTCGGCTCACGACGAAGAGAATTGAGAGGGACTACTGCGGGGAACCTTCAGTCGTCACGGGGGAGGTAACTTGATTTTCGCTCGGCACGACCTTTGCCATCTTTCATACCACCATTGTACCATGCCAGTGCATCGGCAATCATACACAAGTGCCACATGAGAGAGGGGAAGTCATCTGCATCAAGCCTTTGAAGTCTGGTCCGCGCAGATCGATCTTGATGGAACTCGGCCGTCGGCCGAGGGATCCGGTCAGCTGGGTACAATGGAATGGGGCCTCCCCAAAAGCCCACACCAAAAGGCCAGATGCTTTTTGCCCCGCAATCGCGCCCCGGCCGACCCCCTATTATTTTCTTTAGTTAGGGGCTGGGCTCCGCAAAGGATTCGCAAAAATCACCGGGTAGATCCTTGGAATCGTCATAAGGTCCCGTTAGCAGCAGCCACAGTTAATTTATTTTTCTGGTTTCGGATATCTGTTTACTTCAATTGGCATACATAGCCTTTGCTGCAGATGCCATTTGGTTTGTTTTCTGACTTTGTCTGCCACTTCGACCTTCGCTATTCCCTTCCCTTCTGGACGACCTGAGAAGCAGTGCCTTTCTTGAATCTTGCCATGCCTAACTCCCAGAAGGTCGTCGGCGCCATGGATCTACTCGAGGGACGGGTCGGGAACCTCACTCCGCAGCAGGAGTCGAAATTGGCCGAGATGTGGGCCGCGATGTTGAGGAAATGCGGCACCCACGACGAAAGCAGCCCGGCCGCTGCTGCTGTGGATGTGCCCCCAACCAGTGCAGACGCGGAGATGAGCCCGGACGAGACCAGGTCCGCGCTCTGGAGCATGGTGCAGGTCGAGCACCCCGACGCCCTGCTGCTGCGGTTCCTGCGTGCGCGCAAGTGGGACGTCGAGAAGGCCGTGGCCATGCTCCTCGCGACCCTGCACTGGCGGGCCAAGGTGGTGCACGTCGAGCAGATCCTGCGCGAGGGCGAGGCGCTGGCGCACGAGCAAGAGACGAGCGCCATGGACGATGCGGTCCAGAAGAGCGGCAAGGAGTTCATGTTCCAGATGCGCGCGGGCAAGTGCGTCGTCCGCGGCGTCGACAAGGACGGCCGCCCCGTCTGCATCGTGCGGGTCCGGCAGCACTTCAGCCGCGACCAGTCGGAGGAGGTGCTCAAGCGCTGGATCGTGTACATTATTGAGACGGCGCGGCTGGCGTATACGCCGCCTTGCGATACTGCTGTATGCATATCACCCAGACTCGAGCCCCCTGACTTGGAAAAGCGCTAATCGCGGCATCTAGGCCGTTATCTTTGACCTTACAGGATTTGGAATGGGGAACTTAGTATGCACTACTATGCTTTAAGATCTGCTTCGCCTGATAACTAACTTTGACATAGGACTACGTGCCGGTGAAGTTCATCATCCAGTGCTTCGAGGCGAACTACCCCGAAATGCTGGGCAAAGTCATCGTCCACAAGGCCCCGTGGTTCTTCCCAGGTATCTGGAAGCTTGTAAGCACGTGGATCGCCGATCCCGTCATCGCCAGCAAGATCTGTTTCAGCACCAACGCCAAAGACCTCGGCCAGTACATGGACCCGGAGCGGCTGCCCAAGGAGCTGGGCGGCAAGGACCCCTGGGAGTACACGTACCTCGAGCCCGAGGCGGGCGAGAACGCGAAGATGCGCGAGACCGCAGAGAGGGACCAGCTCCTGGTGATGCGAGAATCCCTCGCCAAGGAGTTTGAGGAGGCGACGCGTCAGTGGCTCAAGATCCCGAAGGACGAAGCCATTAAGCAGCGGAGGAACGAGCTGGCTGTCCAAATCAACAAGGAGAATTATTGGCTGCTGGACCCCTATATCAGGGCACGAACGCTGTGGGATAGACTGGGCATCCGGGCCCCTGACGGGCGCATCGACTACTTTGCTAACGGGAAAGACCATTAGATCGGCTTTGCATAGCTCTTGGTGATTTGAGAACGGAGGTCATATTTGTCTTTATGACTTGATCTTCCAGCATATATTTTTGTAATTGGTAATAGAGTCACTTTATTTGTTCTAATCCGAAATGGGATGAAACCAGCAAGAAACTAAGCAACTTATGGGACTGTGACATGGTCGTGGCTAGAAAGCATGGCAAGGACCCGGGTTCGACCTGATGATGCGGAATGCTACCACCAGGCCATCGAAATGGATCACCGCCGCGGCGATAATGAAGATATGAAACAACTGGTGACTTGCGCCGCAAAGATCAAACCGATAGGGGGCCCACCTCTCCGGAACCTAGATTAAATCAAAGTGTCAGTTACGTTCGCCCTTCAAGTATAAGTTCATATCAGATGCATCAGGTATTCTTACCCTTGTAGCATAGATGGCCGCGCCTACAAGGTTCGACGTTGCCATCCAGCCCATCCACACCAAGGACATCCGTGAGCGCTGCAACTCCCAGCCGTGGAGGACGAGACCGTGGACGACAAAGATGATGGAGCTCAGTCCGAACCCGGCGTAGAAGCACGCACGCCAGTGCCTGAATTTGGGTGAGCTGAAGTGTGGGTTCAAAGTGAAGATTCCACATGCCAGTGCAGTCCCACTGGTCTATAACCACAAACAATAGTTGATTAGCTCGATGGGCCCACACGATATAGGGGGAAACGGGCAAGACTATACCGATGCCCAATACAGCCAACGCAAACCCTCATTGCAGTAGAAGCCATAGTAAATGGTGGGAATTCCTGCACCCCACATGAGGACCAAGATACCAAGGTAGTCGAGCTTTGTTACAGAGGGCAGTGAGCTCCTTTGAGTTATTCCAATTCACATGGAATCTGAAGGTTTGTTAGTACACCTCGTTTCAGGGGTAAGCATAGACTTGTACCAGGAAATGAACAATGTACGTAGTAGAGAACATGAAGCAGATGGCGACCCCGATGCAATAGGTAGAAACCACAACCAGGTCTATCGCTTCGGCATGGAGTTGATGCTTGTAGACATACTCGTAGAAGTAGTATGGTAGACTGACAAAAATCAAAGCACCAATCAGATGGGAGTATGCGTTGATAGTTTGGTTGTGCAAGTACGAAAGGCTTGCCACAGAGAGCCAGGTAGATTCTGACGTTGGCCTATATCGAAGTTTAGAAGTTGTTCCAAACGCAGGGACTGGAACTGTAGACAAACCTATACCCGCCCAGGATATACTCGTTATCATGCTGCCATTGGGGTATCTGGTGAGAATACAGCAACCTAGGTGCCCTGAACCAGTCCCCACGATCTGCGGTTTCTTCTCTCGAATGGGACAACATCGCCGCGTGCTTATCACTGGTGTAGTCGTCACCCTGGGTGGACGGTGAGTCCAAACCTGTCCGACGCTGAGACATGCCGACACGTGAGTATTGCCAGTGCTTGGTTGTGAAGAAGAAGAAGAAGAATAACCAGATGTATTTAGATAGAATTTTTTTTTCATCTCCTACGAAGAAAAGGGTTGCTGGGCGCTTGGAACGCCAAGTAACGACGTGACCCAACTGCCAACAGCATCCCCCCTTTTCCTTGGCAAACCAATCCCTCGGGCCGCACTTCGGCAAGCCGTCGTATCCTTGAGCCGCATGGTCTATCCTACACGTTCCTGCCGCCGAATCTTTGAATTTGCTACATATGAGGCTTTCATGGCGTGTATAGAGGCTAAACAGACCAATCCCGTTGTCTAAAACCAAACAACCATTCTGCCTAGTTGAACAACCACCTTGTAACTTGAACATTGTACTCGCATTTAATTAGGTGATAAGGTATTTGGAATGACCTCGAACGTCCTATTTCTTCTTGATGCCCCGGTATTGTAAGTGATTGCTGTCGTAGGAGATATTAGCGGATGAATACAATGTTAAATGACTCGAGGGCAGCGGGCAGGCTCCTGCAGTGCATATATATCACCAGTATAATTAGAGCCCAACGGCTGTATTAGTTTCATTTCTCATGCATTGTAGCTTGAGCAAGTATTTCTTTGATCTCTGTCAAACCTCAAAACATGGGTGACCGGGGCTTGAGAAAAAGCCCGTCCAATCTTCAAGAGGCTTGTTGATTACCAAGCCGACCCAATTACAAAATACCACATACCACAGGGCGAGACGCAGCATGGGGGATTTACAGCGGTGCGTTTTCTTATTCGTCCAAGAATCAGCCCACTGCATCAGCTGTAGGGGGCAACAGTACTTAATACAATCTTGATTGGATTGTGGTGGTTGCATCTTGGTTGGCCCCTTTCAGCTGGAGCGGCGACAGGATTTCGAAACTTGGGGGCCAAAAACACCCCCTGCTCAGCCTTACCACAGATGGATGCCAGTCATATGCTTAGTATAAGTGACTTTATTTACCTTTTCTGTGGTCATCTTCTTTCCTCCATCTTCTTTCGCAATCCCCAGCCGTATTGGCATTGTTGTTATTGTGCAAATTTACTCGCCAGTACAAAGGATGCATGACTCTGTGTTCTCTTACAACCTCACGCGGCCATATCCGTTCAAGTGGTTCACTCCGGTCACTATTGTGGGAGGCGTCATCATAGCGGCTCTGGTCTCGTTCTTCAACTTCGCATCGACGGGCTATGAACTGGTCCCTCAGCCGTCCAGCGATCCTAACGAGACGATCCATGACCCTGGTCAGTATGGGGGCATTCGATGGCCTTCGTACTTCACGGCCAACTCGCGGGCGACGTGCGCGTCCACCGCCTTGCCGCTTCGTGCCCTGATCTTTACTCACAACAACGCCATTCCGTACACGTTGACGCGAGTTTGGCGGGCGAAAGACGATGGAAGCAGGCTCGACCTGGGATCTCTCGTGTACCACAACAACGAGTTGCAGGACTGCAATGTCACAAGAATTTCGATAGACGTTCTGGGTAAATACACAATGAACCAGCAAGTCAGAGCAGCTTCGCCTGTGGGGCTGTCGGTTAATGCCTTCGCCACCTGCTCGGTCGTCATCGACACCCCCGAGAAGGTCCAGCGGCCAACTTATTTCGAAATGACAGGCAACTACAAGCTGATCGGCCCGGACGTCACGGCCTTCCTATCGCGGAACAAGACGAATGCCACTAGCCTGTGGTGGGGCGAGTCGATGCTCCAAATGTACTGGTTGGTGACGGCCCGGGCCTATATCGACGGCGCTCAAGACACCGACGTGGGTAAAGACCAAACATACAACGCCGCCATCACGCTCCAACGCCGGGAGTCGACAGACCAAGGCACAGCAGAAGAGACTATGAGCGATGACTTCTTCGCCACTGGTTGCTTTGTCGAAGCGAGCTATTGCGGAACCAACGTCACGAGCGAGCTGGCGGATCCCAGCAAGGCGAAGGAAGACTGGCACCCCTATCCGAAGCTCTGGCGCCGTGCCAACCTGCTGGGCAAAGCCATGTATTTCACGGTCCTGGCGGATCTGGGGCGCCAGGACGCGCCGGTGCCCAACATGCTCACCCGCCCGAACCTGTTGGCCAATCTGACGGCAAACCTGACCAGCGAGGTCCAGTGGTGGAAGTCGGCATCGAAAAAGGAGGGGTTCGCTCCCCATTGGCAGCCGGATCCCGGTCTCTCGCAAGACAAGTTCGACCCCGGCCAAACGCCACCGCCGAGTTTGGGAGCCGCTCCTGCCTTCTTGTCGACGAACTACATTTGCCAGGTCCCACGCGTTAAAGCCGGAGGTACTTTGTTCTTTTCCATCTTGGTCGCGGATCTCGTAATTCTCCAGAGCGTCTGGATTTCGTTTCGATTCGTTGTGGACACCTTATCACAGCGCAAAGACCCGAAATTGAGATGTTGCGCAGGATGTATGGAAAGGAACACTTATACAGAAAGCACGGAACTTATTAGTCGAGGGAGGTCAAACTCCATTGTATCGTAGTACGGTAGCCCAAGCCTGTAGTTCTCATGAATACGGGCCCATGAATGTCTTTTCAGGTGAGTCCAGATCCGGGCGATGTCGACATGGGACGGCTGGTGTCGGGATAGATGGTAGGCAAATATTCACTAGGTAATTAGCTAGACGGAGCCGCTGAATGGGACAAATCAAGTCAAGGGTGGAAGGTCTCACTCTGACAAATCAGAACAGAAAAGAAACTCATGCCTACTGTAGCGATGAAATATGATGTGGGGGAACGAAAAGAGTATGGGGAAATCTTGAAGCAAACCATCTGTCTCCCAACCACACAGTGGATATCATCTAGATGGAGAAGACAAGGTTAACCACATGGTGTCCGCTTAAACGACACACGTATACCCCTGGGCTTGCCAGCCAAGCCCCAGAGACCGGCTATCGCTTCAGGCAGTCCGAGTCGTCTTAGAACGCGGACGTAAAGAATATAAAAGCCATACAAGCGGCTTGAATGTCCTGTTTAGAACAGCCTTTGGATTATACCATTTATCCGGAGAACAACTTGAAGATGGAGCTCAGCCACGTTATCGCCTCTTGGCCTTTGGTGGGTGCCGCCGCAGCGTCAGATGTTGAGCCGGCATTCTCATCATACCTGAAAGAGTCAGTTCCTTATGTCTACAAACAACCCTCACCCGTTTATTTTTTAATTCTTTTTGGTCTTCTGTCTTTTGATGCTGACAAGTAGCCATCGGCCTATTTCCAGACTCTACGCCTCCGCCGAAGATACCAGCGCCACGGAAACCTTCACCGACTTCTTCACCCCGACGGGCCAGCTCCTCGTGCTCGGCCACGTCGCCACAGGCGCCGACGCCATCGTCGCGCTCAAGCAGCAGCTCCTGCCCGCCGCCGGCGCCAAGCACTGGAACCACCTGCCCAACG
The DNA here is from genome assembly GCF_038363865.1 of Apiospora hydei. Lineage (NCBI taxonomy): Eukaryota > Fungi > Ascomycota > Sordariomycetes > Amphisphaeriales > Apiosporaceae > Apiospora > Apiospora hydei. Next base: position 1,680,967 of record NW_027117364.1, on the reverse strand, counting down.
CAACGACGGTGGACTCGGAAACCGCGGGCCAGAAGACGTACCAGGTGCTCGGCGTCATCGAAACCCGGTTTGACGGCGGGAACTGTTCTCAGGCGTAGTGAGTTGCGCTCCTTTCCGTGCTAGCTGATATCTAGTGGTAATTTGAGGGCAACTGACCGAAGCTCTGTACATAGTTACTCCTCTCGCTTCACGGTAACCAGGGACGCCGCCGGTGCTGCACAGCTGGCCCCCCACACGGGCAGCCTGGTCGCTTACGACGACTTCGTCGTTGACCCCCCCGAGTCTCCCACGCATATCCCCTGCGGCACGCTTTGAGTGGCAGGGAAACGGGAGAAACGACTAAATGCAAACAGGAGGGTCTTCCATTTCCATCTTAGCTGAACCAAGCAAAATCATTCTTTGGATGGCAGATGCAGAAACAAAAATACGAGGAAAGCGCGCGAGTCATGTATGTGTTCAGGGGTATAGGGGTTGTGACTCGCGAGACTCCACGCGGCCCGCGGTCCGTCTGTCCAGTCAGATCCCTGCCCAGCATGGCATGGGGCTTTTGTCCACAATTTGCGATTTTGCTTACATACATTATAAGATGAACTTCTACCTGTATTAGGCATGCATGTCCAGGGGCTTGGGTCACTGGGGAACTGACAAACAGGGGGCAGGGGGCGGACTTATTGCGGAAAGGGAAACACGCTCGCTCAAGTTCTAGAAAGAAGTTGAAAACTGCTTATTCATAGCGACAGGCGAAACTTTTGTTTGCTAGCAACATTGCATGGCTATTTCGTCCACGTGCTTGAGAAACAAGGTGCAGTAAGCGCAGTATGCTTCTGCGCCGTCATCAGCCCTCCCAACCCTCTTTCCTCCTCATGTCTTGACCCTTAGCCACCAGACCTTCCTTGTGCAACATTTTGCCAATGCTCTCAACTGCCGAGCCTCGTAAGGAGTCTAGTGTGTGGGAAGTTGTGGTGGTCAGTAGCGTTATCGTCTCATCAGCAAAGGGAAAAAAGCCAGATAGGACCACTGGAAAGTGAGTAGTTGATAAGCTTTACCTTTCCGGAACTCCGAAGTCTTGTTGCCGGTCCCGGTGCCATGGGTCGTTGCGGGCCCGAACGCGGCCTCATCCGCACCGCTAGGCGTGATGGCATCGGTGATGCTTCGCCGCTTAGACGTGGCCGTGGGTGACTAAAGCCAAGCTGCGTTAGTCAATATTCTCCGCATATTATTGCCTTCTGGGCACGTGTTGCGACTGCCGTGGAAGAACCGCATACGTCTGCCATGGTTGTAAATCTGGGATGCTCAGTTGGTATATTTTTATTGTCAGTTGTGTGTGCTTGTGAGGAGTACGCTGATGGGCGACAGACAAAAAGGGGGTCCAGGCAAGGTTATCTATGAAAGCAATTGCATGATCAAGCATCATGTTGCTGAGCCTCTGTAGTGATAAGATAACGCACAAATGAATCAACCCAATCATCGGTTTCGTCTTCATACATACGTCAATTGTCTCCTCGCCAGCCATTGAGGCTGGCTGTTTTATGGGAAGCGGCGGGCGTGGCATGCGGTCCTCGCTATCTCTGGCCTATGAGAAACCTTGAGCGAAGCTTATCCCGCGCCTCTTGGCAGACTATACATGCCTCTGATCGTTACATTGACTGTGGCTAAAGAGGAACCGGTCGATCTAGCGGCGATAAGCTTCGATCAGCCCTATTGCGTCATAGGGATGGATTGAAAGGGGAGCCAGCCATGCATACATGCATGCGACCGATATGCAGATTCATCCTTGGCAAAATGCTTAGCTGAGGAGCAGTGCCAGTGGCTCGTGGTTAACGGGAATAACTGAAGGCGATGGCGTAGCTGAAGATAAACAAAAACGAATGAAGTACGCGTGCAGAAGAGCAGTTGAGTAGGATCTAGTAATACAATAAATATCTAGTATTGATATACAGGTTGCTTGTAGCTAACATAAAGTTTCTATGCAAACCATTTGTTACATTATTGCTCACATTATTGCTCAATGCTGATCTTCTTGGCCATAGCATGGCCATCGGAAGGCGCCTCAACGTCGACCGACTGCCCCCTTACCACACCAACGCCCCCCTCCGCAAGGCCGGACTGCAGAATCGGAGGCCCTGAGAAGTGTTTCCTTCCCCAGACGAAGTACCATAGAAGACTGATGCTGGCAAAGGCGGCGAACACGACGCTGGCGTAGTTCATGGTTTCTGGGTTGAGGCCGGCCAGGTTTGTCGGCATGCAGAACAGGAAGATCGCCAACACGATCCACAGGAGCGTGGCGATGTTGATAACAAATCCAAATTTCCCAAGCGAGAAGGTGGCGTGCGCGATGTTTTTCCGTCCGCGGCAAACGGAGACCAGAATGGGCAATCCATAGGATGTGGACAAGCAAATGGTGGCGACTCCAGTGAAGGAGCTGAATGCCGCAGTACTGCCAAAGTATATGAGCCCCAGGAGGCAGTCCACGACAGCAGACAAGGTCAGAGCCCACAACGGGATACCAAACTTTGTGTTCACCTTCTTCCAAAGACCGGAGCCGGGAATAGCCCCGTCACGGGCAAAGGCATACGTGCAACGACTGGCAGCCGTCAAAGAACCCACTCCGGCGAAGAGCCAGATTCCCAAGATGAGGAAGAGTAACCCAAAACCGCCGCCGGCGCTTCCAGTGGCGTTCTTGAAAATATAGCCGATCGGCTGTCCGTTGGCGATATCAAGAAGGATGGAAACGTCAGGCAGCACGAACAACACAGGTATCAAAAAGACCAAACCAGTGAGGCCGGCGGCCACAACGGAAAGTACGATGGCCTTGGGCACTTCGCGCTCTGGCGACTGGACTTCCTCGCACATGGAGGCGACCATCCCGTAGCCGGTCAGGACATACGCTGGCTGAAGTAATCCAACGAAAAACGACCAGCCTGAAGGCCACCCCGAAATGGAGGGATCATAGTGGGCGAAGACAAACTCACCACTGCGCTTTTCGGGGGCCATGGCCAGCAGCACGATGAGTATGATGACGATGGATGATCCGGTCCAGTAGATGCACACCGTGTTGATAAGGTCGAGGTGTTTGGCGCCGAAGACATTGATGGTATAACACAGCAGCGTGACTGCCCAGAACATGAGGACGGTCTGCCATGGGGTGGCGACATAGTCTTCATCCCACAGCGATATGGCGCTGAGGATCAGTTGGGCACCACCAAAATTGATGGACAGTGTGACCGTCCAGTTTCCTACAAGGGTGAGCCAGCCCGTGACCCAGCTGGCGATAGGGGCCCATTTGGGCGAGGCGAGCAGGGCGGCCCAGTAGTAGACACCTGTCGACCCTCAGAGTAAGTATTGATCTTGCAGGAGATGAGATATATGTTTCAGGAGGGAATAGGGGCAACTCTGGAGGGACCTGTGGATTCAGTCCTCCTGAGACACCGGAATAACGAGAAATGAGAAATGACTGAAAAAGTACCTCCAGCTGTAGGGTAGACTGAGCAGATCTCGGCAAGGGAGGCGGCGATGGCGGTAGAGAGGAGCGACAGCAACACCCAACCCCAAATGACGGTGACGGACTGCCCGTTGGCCAAGCTGATATAGAAGGTCGTGCTGAGCCCGTAGGGCACGGCCATGATGGCGAAGGACAGGCCGAGCACCGACAGCATGCTCAGGCTTCGGGGGAGCTCCGACTTTGGTTCATGGTTGTCAACTTGGAGTTCAATGTTTCAATGCCAAGCCGGGCGAGAGTTGTTGTTTACACACCTTGTACCCCATCTTGGCGAGCGCATCGTTGGCCACGGCATCATTGGCTGCATGCGCTTCGTGGGAGCGGTGGCGCTGCTGGCCGCTGCCACTGGAGACGGAGGCTTTCCTGTCCATTGTGCATGAATTGGGGTAAGGTACCGTAGGTTGGGATTTGGAGAAAAGAGTCGGGATCGGCGAGTCGCGATAGGCCTCGGCTTCTCTCTTTTATCAGAAGAGGAAGGAACGAGAGAAACTGCAAAGCGAGGTCTCGACTTGGAAGCGAGAGCAAAGAGAGCCAACTTCGTTGGGGCAGTTTCAAGCTTATCGTGCAGGCGGCGGCGTCCAACGCGGTCGCAACAAAAGGACCCGGCGAAGCTCTGATACGATCCCTGCCTCTTCCTGCGTCCTATCGCTACGTCAGCTGCTCATCCAGGTCTCAATGCGTCTCTAGCCCCGGAGTTATCGCGGAGCGATAGATAAGACTTGGTGAAATTGTATGCAGCAGCAGCAGTAGCAGCAGCAAATGAGATGGAATGGAGGAGATAAAGAGGAATAGATAAGATAATACCTAGGTAAGAGAATCGAGAGAGAAAAAAAAGGATAAAAATCGGCATATACCAAGCCCTCCCTCCTCTCCCGCTTGCTTGCCTGCCCGCGTGCGCCGAAGCTGTTGATGACTTGAGGTGCAGACGAGCGAGTCAGGTTGCGAGGTTGCCAGGTCGCCCTTGCCGCCTGCGCTGCGTTCCTGCCTTGTTTCTTCCCCAGCTCTCTCTTATCTGTTTGCTCCAGTTAGCCAAGCCGCTGGACCCATCCAGCTCCATCGCCAACCTTGGGGTTAGATAGCCAGAACGCGGGGTAGGCTGTTAGTCATGACTCAAGATAAGGTAGCACTGCGACCTGACGTATTGAGCATCGCATTTCATGCACATTACTACGGTACGTGGAGCAAATGTACCGTCCGTAGCTACCGTCAGCTACAATAGCCAAGGTGATCTGGTCTGTCCATAAATAGCACACACACCTGCCTGCCTACGCACCTTTGGAGTCCCGAATAAGCCATTACACTTCCGGATGCATTGCCTGATGTTCGGACGACAACATTAAGGCAACGAATAAACTTGTCGAATTGAAAAACACACGCGGGCGGGTGATGTTTAGCGACCGTACCTGCCTGCTTAAGTATCGCTGTCGGAATGTTTAGCGCTGTGCACGGGCTTGCTGATTGGCTCAAAATAGCCCCTATTCTTATCAGTGACAGCATGATCCTTATGGGGCCTTCATATCTCCCGTGGACACGATCAATCGATACAATAAAACATGGGACCCGACGCCCAGGCAAGTGTTCGGGGAGTTTTCCCTGTTGATGAATTATCATTATTATTCACATATGGAATGGTGAAACATTGCTGCGCATGACTCCAGAGACCTAAACCGGCTGCGAAGACCAGGTATCGCATTCGCCTGTGTTCGCTCGCGTCTTTCCCGCCTGAACGTCTCGTCATACATCCATTTCGTCCCCTACCGTATGCCGCTTCGCCGATACGCTATAATTATGGCTCGGGGCCACCGAGCTGGTCGGGGATTCGACGTCGACTTTCACAGTTTTCTCCAGCTTGATGCCTCCGAATCCACCGATGTCTTCTCCCAGTATGTCGTCTGTACTGCCCTGCCGCGCGAACCCGGTCCGGTGCGACCGCAGCTGGTCCGACAGCGAGTGCCGGACCGGGCGCGGGCCCTGCAGTTCCTGGAACAGCAGCGACCGCCGGGTAAACGCATATAGGATCGAGTCCACCCAGCCCGATGAGGTGAAGAGGCTGCCGGCGAAGAAGAAGTAGCTGTCTGGGAGTGTTCGACCCGACATGCTGGCCATTCGTCCGGCACTGTTTTCGATTGAGCGGTTAGCGACATGTTTCCCGCATCAACGGGAGAAGAGGGCCTGAACTCACGCTAGAGGTAGCGTCAGCAAGGTGTAGGCTATAGCGTAGGCAAGCATCGCCCTGCTGGCTTTGTTCAAGCTCTCGAGGCTGGCGTCGCTTCTGAAAGTCGAGCCGGGCTTTTTCGCTTGGTAGAGGAACCAAAATCCGACAGTGTACACGGCAATCGAGCCGAATTCGATGATGAAGATCCAAATGTAGTGCAGGAGGAGTCGTAGATCCTCGTGATTCGACTTGATCCAACACTGGAGGAAACGGTAAGCTTATCGACATGGAGGTTCTGAGCGTGGAAGTCGCTTACCCAAACACCCGCGCGCTGGAAGATAAAACGCCCGCCAATAATGGGCGCAAGGGAAGTTAGGAGGAGAGCAAGTCCCCAAACAGAAGAGATAGCCGTGAGGAAAACTTGGTGGGATACACGTTTCGAGAAGACGACCTGGTAAACCGTATGGACTGCGATGGCCAGGACGAAGAAGGCGCTCGCCACGTCGCCCATCTGGATCAGCCAGCCCTGGACGAAGCACGCATCGCTGGGTCCGATGATTTGGCGCTGCGTCGCCCAGTAAAACGAGATGAGAAACCCGAGAGATTGGAGGAAGTCGGCCAGTAGGAGTTGGTAGATGAGGACGATCGATTGGTTGTATCCGATGGAACTACTGTAGAACCTTTTCCAGGAGACCATTCGCCAGCTGATGAAGCCCAAGAGGCCCGAGGTGAGCATGCAGGATACCGTCGCTAGGCAGCCGATAGCCAGTAGTCCGTTGAAGGTCGCATTGTCCATATGCAGGAGGCTGTCCTCTGGCGCTGTCTCGTGCGACGACATGGTGACCGGAAAATTAAGCGCTTCAAGGAGCTGAAATGGTTCGATATCGAAACTGAATCTGGCATCGAAAGCCAGATCCGAAAACCTTATACTCTAGATAGGGCCATGGGGGAATGGGGGATGGGCACGCCAGAAGGGACGTCCCTGGCGCTAGAGCAGGGGAACTGAGGTAGCCTACATTGCGGAGACAGCATAACTCGCCATCATATAGGGCTTCTGAGGTGGACTTGGGACCGGCGCGTGTATAGTTCATCCAAGTTGCGCATAGCGCTTGTCGATCAAATTGGGCGTGGGCAGGGCAGTCGACGAAACCAACGCCTTGCCTATTGCTAACGAGAGCTCGGTGCATGTCGGGTCGCCTTGATAATACCTAACTGTGTCCAATACCCTGGGGTTTCTGCGAAACAACAACAACAACCCACGATCGAATATTTGCCCGCATGGCGCGCCCTCCGCTTGTGCGAGCATCAGGCCATCCCCCATGATCTGCACCCCGTGTCAATCAAACACTTCCGAGTCTGGGACAGCAGGTCAATGCCGTGGGGGAGGGGGAGCCAGAACCCATCCGACCGGGTGGGGAAACGAGATCACCGACGCAATGGATGATGAACTTCAGCTAGTTTTGACTAGCGTGGCATCGCGCCCACTTACAGGCCATGGCCTACGTGGTTGTCTTCAGCTCGTTACGACACGAGCTGCCCGCACCGGTCACGGCGACATTTCCCATTCGCTGTTGTCGCGCTGTGTTAGTATGGGCTCTGGGCTCTGGGACCTCAGGCTGTCAGGAGAGTCAGGTCCTCCCTTTAGCCCAGCTCCGCAAGGCATAGCCATTTTCACTTTTTTTTTCGGTCCGGTATGTCCAGTAAGCCAATCATAGCCTAGCTAGCAGCGAAGAGCCAAATGAGAACATCGAAATCTCGGTACTAAGACGGTAAGCAATTCCAAGCATTGGGCGGACGGGAAAGGCGCAGCTAATTACATGTAACTTACCTAAGAGAGCAAGCCAGGCCTAGGCCATTGAATTCCCGCCAGAGCTCTTCTCTTCCAAAGTAGCATAGCCAAACGTGCCACAGAAGCTGTCAGAAGAAGAAATCTTCAAATTGGACGCTAAATCCGGTTCCTAGCTTTACTATTGGGCAACCTATCAAAAACGGTCCCTAGAAGGACCGAATGTCCATGCTCACTAGAGGCAACGGTGCTGGGCACAGCTGACTCTTGAAGTCTTTACTGTCTGCATGCCAAGTGTGCTTTCTCAAGTGTGTAAAAAGGGAGAATGCTGCATTGGGAGCTTGGTCTAGGTGGCGGGCCGTGAGTTGCGCATCAAGACCCTGTTTTCTCCAGACAATCTGACTCTTGAATGCAGTAGATCACGCAAATCGCACAGGAATATCTCTCTTGGCGGACGTGTCGGATCCAAGGCCGGCCCTCGTATGCGTTGGTCACATCAATCTTATTCCCGTTCAGGTGGTTTGGGGGAAGCGCAATATTTCCGCACTCACTAAGGCCCTCTAGCCGGGTCCGACTACCTGAACGTATCCCTGTAAGGCAGGTCTGCCCTCGTGGCATCTAATCCAATCGTTCCTACTTAAGTATCCAGGTCAAGCTAAGCTGGGCTGCGTGGACATCCATCCTCTAATGCCACCATCGATAATGCAGGGGCAGTAAATCAGCGATGCTTCGATGAGTTCAGCACATGATCTTGGGATAATCATAATACTTGCCCGCTGTGGCCTTTCGCTGACAATCGTTCCCTTTCCGCTTCTCTGGAGCAGCATGTCCGGCAGATATTGTATGTCGTATTAGCGTCTCGACTCCTGCTAGTCCGAATAGCTCAAGTAGGACGAAGTTCGACATGGTTCCCACGTGACACTCCACCGGTACTTCATCCATGCCTGGGTGCTGATCATGTGGTCCCGGAGTAAATTAAGACGCCTCCGCTTACCTCATGGCACCTGGGGCGATGCCTATCAACCACATCTAAATAAGGAAAGGTTCTTCGTTGCCGGTTGGGAGCATATGTTCCGTCTTGAAGATCCAAGTATAACGGGACAGTATGGAATCATACCAGATCAGCACTACATCTCAATAAAGATTCGATGAGCATCAGTGCCACGAATGCACGAATGTACAACTTTCTGCCCATTGCATGAGCTGGAATCGAAAGGTCTAGGGGAGTATAGCTTGCCCATGGCCTCTGTTCCTTTACATGAACAAATCCAACCTGGTTGATGCACGATGATAACAAGCTAGCCTCCTCTCTTTATCCGCCACTGGAACGAACCTCGACTTCTTTTGCAACCGTGCGTTTTATTACATGGAGAGAAACAGGACTGGAAACGTCAAGTGGAAGACGGCGCTGAGCTCACTGGTCACGAGGTCAGCGCCGAGATCGAGGAACATGGGCGCACATCGACCGGAGGATGGTATTAGCCGATGTCGCGATCGCGGAGCGAAGTATTAGCAACCTGCTGATCCCATACCGTCACCAGGTTCCGTGTAATCAGAGCCAGTCCGCTAACAGAGTGTCCCCTTTCCGTGCTTTGGCATGCCCATGCTGTCCCTCCACACCATGTGGCATTTCCCCCTGTCTCTCTCCTCGGCACTTATCTCCGCTGGCTCGGCTCCTTTTAGGTAACGACCCTTAGGCCTCATGACCCCAGGGAGAGGACTGCCTAGCATCGCTGTGATAATATCCCCCGCAGAACGAGCAGGCGTGCTGAACATGCCGTCAGGCCTGAGCCACGACAGAAGGGCAGCTACCCAGGGCATTATAGTTCTGATAAAAAAAATATTGGGGGCGTTGTTGACGTGCGATGCCCGCCGCCATCCAGCCTGGATCGCAACCCAGCAGACAAATATTGTTAAGCGACGGATCCTCGCCAAGACGTTCTTGCAGCTCACCACTATATTGTGTGTAGTAAAACGTTAGCGTAAGAGTTTCCTGGTGGTTTCCTAATTTGACTCAAGATCGACGCACACCATCATAGCTAGGCATAGCATGGAAGCGCTACAATGACGGACTCCGCTACACCATGAAGGGCCATGCTGGATTGAGCTCCACGCTCCTTGGGCAATGGGCTTAGTACCGTCATTCAGTATGTTCTTCCATTTTGGTTCATCGAAATACCCGCCTTGGCCATCGTTCAGTTCGTTGTATGGGCTGGACGGCCTTTGTGAATCTTCCACAACCGCTTTGACTTACCTTACTCATGACTGTAGCTAGTTGACCACCCAAGCCGAATCAAATTCCCCCTCTACCCATGTTTGCCGCTGGAATTCTCGATAGTCCGGATTGGGAAGGGGGGCGCCTCCTTCCCCGAAACCTAATCGTTTATGTTGGTCGCTCATTCACGCACGCTGTCAAGATGCTCCAAGTTCAGCGTTATGACCTCGTACCGGTGTGATTTGTTTTGTTGCAGAGCCCACATAAGATTTGGTGCTGATGCCGAATCCAAGCCCCGGACCAATGATGATCTGTTTCGACGTGCCCGCCGTTGTTGGCGTTGCCATGACTGTCGATATTGCCACCGGCCGTCTTGGCTCTCTTGGCCTTGCTGGGAATCGATAAATCGGGCTTGTGCTTACGTCCAAGCTGCCCATATGGCGAATCTTCCGAGAGGATGCCCATCTTGTAGCTGCGACCCGATCTTTCACGTTCCTTTGGGCCTGGTGAGTCTCGGGTGCTGTCCCAGGAGTGCTCGAATACTTCTTTCGGCGTAGTAGGTGACGATGTCGTGCGTAAATTTGACGAGAGGGTTTCATTGTGTATCCAAGGCCTGTAAGCACCGATAGAAAGTGCATCGTCGCGACAAACCTCGCTGAGACCAGCATCACCGTCCCCGGTTTCGTCTACGTTATCGACACGGACATATGCAAGGAGATGGTGTACAATCCCAGGGCCCGCCTGCACCATCTCCAGCCGGCACCCATCTCTCGGTCAGCTGCTGACCAACGGGCCGGCCAGGGCCGTCGAGCCACAGACGGCATCTGTATCTGCCTGTACACAAAAGAGGCTTACGAAGGATCATGCCTTTCTACACGACGCCCAAGATTATGAGCACCGAGTTAACGAGCCACCACTACGAATTATGAAAGCAGGATTCACGGATATCCTAAGGGTCGGCATGCTCGACAAATTTGCCCCAGAGGCACTACTCCGTGTTCTTCACGAGCTTATTAGCTTATAAGTAAACTATTAGATCACATTTCTTAATATCACTATTTATTATTTTATTACTTTCTCGTTCACATCGTTATTTTTTCCTTTTCTTTTCTATCAATATAAAAATATAGTTTTTCTAATTTCTTTTACTCTTATTATTTTAAACAGTAAAAGAAGAAAAACAAAAGAGAGACAAAAGGATAGGAAAGAAAGAGGGGGAAAAGTTATTTCGACCGGTACCGGCAAATAAGTAAAAGAAAATGACTCAAAATGTCTCTAGATATGGACTTCAGCTAAACGTTACCTTGCAGGGGCATGCTCAACGACCGAATCTTGACGGCCGAAGGCATAGACACTGCAGGCTTTCCCGGAAGCCCCATTTGGTATAATGCCATCCTGGAGGCTGGAAAGTCGGGCTGCCGTAGTAAGATGTTCTCTATGGCTGCCATTGCTGCGTCGCAGAATTCAGTGTTCTTGATACCGAAAGGTATAATGCTACAAGCCCATAAAGCCTCGTGGGATGTTCGCTTATACCAAGTCCGACCATATTACCCACCTAAACGCGTTCTACGCGTACGCCTAAAAGGTCGCGACCGAAGATATCAACATGGAGCCCTGGTGCATAGAACATATCCTGAAACACACTACCCTCAGCCAGATCAGATCCATCTGGTCCTATCTGTTCAACGGCTGGAAGGCTATGTATCACCGGGATGACCTCAGCCAGTCATACTCATTGGCCAAGCCAGACTACACCGACAAGCTTAGGCAGGCTCTGGCGCGCGGTCTGTTTATGAACATCGCATACCACCGCAGCCAGGATGCATATGTCACCATTCACGGCAATTTCGAGGGAATCCCAGCCCACGATCGTTAAACCGCCATAGATATAGCCACACCTGCTCGCAAGATAGCAAGGCCTCTTAATCTCGTCCTACGCCGTTGCTTCTCCGGTCCATCACCACATTAATATAATCTTCTCCCACCAAACTAAACTCAACTTCCCAGATTAGTACGCATTACATACACCGCGCATCCTCCCACCTACTTTCTACCTTGTGGTATGTCATCTAATCATTTTCGCCATGTGGTCGACAGCAAGCGGGACGGACCAAATGATGGCCGTCGCCACCGCAAGCGCTCTTGACATCGCACCGACAACCGCTCTTGTCATAGTTACCATGGTGGTAAGCTTCCCCCTCCCCCTTTTCCTCCCCTTTTCCTCCCCTTTTCCTTCCTTTGTCCTCCCTCTACTCTACTTAAATAAACGAGAAACATCTCGCGCTTAAAGAATTCTCATCTAACAAAATTCAACAGCGCTTCTCCGTTACGAATTTCATTAGAAAGTTCATAAACTATGCCTCGACTACTATCAAATCCGACCATTTCGACGTCGAGGCTATGCTGAGGATCGAGCAGCATTACCTCGTCTCGAAGCAAGAAAAAGAAACCTTTGCGCTTGCCGAAGACCGCGGCGTCTTCATCATCAACTTTGCCCTCAACAAGACCGGCTTCGACATGGAGCGGCTCCTCAAGTCCTGTGTGGCTTCGCCCCCTGCCGCATCTACTGGCCCACGGCGGTCGAGCTGCTGAGCGGGCTCCGGGTTGGTGACCGCCAGATGTTCGTCGACCAATACGACATAACGGCCAACAGTTTCAAGCAACAGCCTCCACTGATCTATTACCATGAGACCGATGACAGCGACTCCTCGGAAGCAAGCTACGATAGCTATTGGCCGCGCTAGATGATGATGATACAAGCAAAAGAGCTAATCGACCGGAAACGACCGTTGGAGCTACAATTGCGATTCTGTACTGTGTAAGCTGTGCGAAGCTCAACTTGAACGCCATTGCTGCATCATCATGCTTAGACGGGGCCGAAATGGTCATGAAACTGAAGAACTCTCGGTCTTTTGGTCAGTAGCCAGATATGCATCCTTGTCACCGCCAATAAATTGGCTTATCAACAAGATGATTCTAGACTCTTTTTGGTAATCTACGACTTCTTCTTCTGACTGCTCCATGACTCCTTTCAGCTGGGTTAGGTAACGTTGTGACTGGACCGATCGAATACAAGGAAGCTTAAATACCGGGGCTCTGCAGGACTTATCAGTCTTTGGTGTTCTCTGTGGACTCCTTGGCCATTATGCAGGTGCCTTTTGACATGCTGTGAAGTATAATTGGGAGATAAGCAGTATAGGACTACCAATGCATGTAGTCTATACAAGTTTGCGGAATTACGGATATAGCGACCCTGGCAGATATTATTCCGCCTGAAGAATATCCCGAACGGCATACCCACTCTGATGCGGCCGGGTCCTCCCCGTAAACCTTGATTTTTGACGTGACCTAGTTCAAGATAAGGCGGCCCCTCAGTCCCTGATCCGATGATAACGTATATAAGCCATGACTCGTGTATCAACGCAGACAACGACATGCCTTTGTTCGTCTGATTGGCCCCCTGCACCCGTTTTATCCTCTCGGCTGCATCCAAGACCCCCCTGTCTACCTACGCCACCGAGATGGATGTGACTACCGCCGCTCCGACCACCGGCACATCGTACTTTGTGCGTCCATAGGCGGCGTAGTACACGATTCCAAAGAGGAGCCACCCCGCCAGCACCACGATCGAGTAGTTCATATTCTGCGGGGTTGTGGGCATAGCCGTTGGGAACGTGCTGAAGATGATCGCCACCGTCATCCACACGAGACTGACGACGTTGAGCACCCGGCCGAGACCGCGGCTCAGCTGGAAGGGCCCCAGGATGTGGGAGTCCAAGCGCTCGCGCCCGCCGAACAGCATGTACGCGATGGGGAGCATGTACGAGAGGTACATGGAGATGATGGACATGGACAGGATGGCGTTGAAGGCCGTCGTGTTGCCGAGATAAATGAAGCCCAGAAGCATCTGGAAGGCCGTGATGACGAGGATACAACGCACCGGTACGTGGTTCGCGTCGCTGACCACGCTGAAGAAGCGGTCGAAGGGGATGGCGCGGTCGCGCGAGAACGCCCACATGGTGCGGGAGGTTGATGTGGCGCCGCTCATGTTGGCGACCTATTCCGGCGTTAGTATTATTACTTTTCTAGGAAGTGGACTGATATTTCTCAAGAGAAAATAAGGAATAGACAGTGGGATAAACCGCAGATTACTTACCATGGCGAGGACGGCGACAACGAGTGACATGAACGTTGCACCAATGGGCGATCTTGTGACGTCGAGGAATAGCTGCATATAGGGAAAGCCCGTCGAGGTCGACAGGAGCGAGTCGAGGTTAGAGATGGAGAATAGAAAGACGATGCAATACACCAGTCCCATCACGCCGTTAACGACAACGCTGCCGACCATTGCCAGGGGAACGTTTCTGGCCGCGTCGGGGATTTCCTCGGAAAGATGGCATGCTGCGTCGTAACTGGAAACTCATTGTCAGTAACAGCTCCTCTGGAAAGTAAGTGGGCAACAAGAATAGGAGGGGGCTCAACATACCCGAGGAAAGGATAAATGGCGGATATCAAGCCGACCAACCATGAGACCCCATCGCTTTGCCAGCCGCTGCTGTTGGTGACTTCGACAAAGACAAAGGTGGCCGGTGCTTTGGTTGACATGACGCCAAGGATCACGACGATGGCGGCGAACCCGGCAATGTGGACGACCCCTGACGCCAGGTTGAGGTGCGGGAGGAGCTTGGGCCCCCAGATGTTGATGGCCGCCGAGTAGGCCAGGACCGCCCAGACGAGCAGCATGGCGTGCCACCGCTCCGGCACGTAACTCGGGTTATTCATGATGATCAGGGCCTGGAGTTGCAGACCGGCGGCGAAGCAGGCCGACGTGGTAAAAATGATCTGGGCCCCGAGAGATATCCATCCTGTTGAGTATGACGCAATCCTCCGGCTCGAGACAGGGGCCAAGGCGGCAACCCAGTAGTATTGACCACCCTTTTTTTAAAGACAAACGATGAGTTAGCAAGGCTTTTCTTAATAATACGAGTCCAGGCGGAGAAAGGGGGTTCCAAAGGCCAATACTTACTGCTGTGGGGTATATGGATGCTATTTCTCCAAGCGAAGAAGCTATCGCTATGGCGCAGAGAAAGAGAGCACACTTTGATCATCAGTATCTAAAGTCATACATATATGCAATACTCGATGAATGAAGGAATTCATGATAAACTTACCAGTTATAGAAAAGACAAGGTGCACCACCACTCGTCAGGGCTGCGCCGACTACCCCGGACAATGCCTCCCAAGTTGCCATCAAACAGAGGGACAAGGCGATAAGGGACGGCAGCGAGAACGTACGATCCAGCTCCTGGGTGTAACCAGCCTGTGCCAATCTGGCCTCATCCCCGTTTGAGGGACTCGGAGAGTCTTTTAATAAGCTGGAAGGCGCATCCGAAGTCTTTTCAACTCCTTTTTTCGAGGAATCATCTTTCTCACTGGAGTACGCCATGGTTGCCGAGGCCAGAAGAGTTACAACAAGATGATTTATGGTGTTTTCTTCTTTGTGAGGGACCGAGCCGGTCGATCGGTTGGGCGCGGTTTTTGTCGTGTTGTGCCACTCGGGTCAATTGATTGAAACTGCCGAGACTCCTGACGGGAACTGTCTCACCAACAACCAACTGCACGGCGGCGCTGTTCTATATCTACTCTGCACACATCTCTTCTTTCTTTGCATCCTGCGAGTACACCACTAGCTGACCGCAACCGCCTTATCAGCTTGGTGTATGCAGGGCACCAATGCCGCCACACTTGGTTTTCCGCCAGCCGCAGAGCTGGAAACAAAGTGCGCAACCGGATTTACGACCCTGCCTACCAAAGGACCCTGTAACGAGAGATAAGCACCGTTATATAGGGGGCGATCTTCCTCCCCAGCCATATACTCAGCACTCAATCTACCACAAGTAGGAACAGAAAGCTGGGGTGAGCTGACGCGGGCTTATCTATGGCCAAAGTCCCGAGAATCCCGTCAGCCCGGGGTGGAGCCCGTGCAGGCACCCCCGGTCAGAATGGGCGTTCATGCTGATAAGGGATGACATCTCCGACGGCCTGGCTTGGCAGCATCGGGCAGGGAAACATGATCACCCAACGCGGCGGCGCCCTGCATGTCGTTCTTGACGGATAAGGAAATCGTGCATACTGGAATGGGGAACCATGTAGGCCATGCTGCATATTGCCCTAAAGGGGTTTAGCCGATATTCTGACAGCTATAAGCTTCGATGCTCAATTCCGATATGATTATCACGATTCTGTCAGGCCATGAAGTAATGAGCAACGAGGAATGAGGAGATCTCATGAGACTCGACTATTTGAGGGCGGCTCTCTGCCCATTATATCGGGACCTGAGGCCTGAGAGATCTGCCAAAGCATCCATTCCCTTTTCTCACACTCTTCAGTGCTTTCCAAGCTCTTCAATATGGCACCCCATCCCCTATCTGCACTCAGTCTTGACGAGACGAACCTCGCAAGAGACATCGTCAAGGACAGCTATTCCGACGTAGTCATCCAGTTCCGTCAGATCTTATTACACGAACCCCCCAAGTCACAAGTGACCGCCTTCCTCGACCTCGAGCATGCGGGCAAGGTCACAGCCGAGACCCCGAGGCCGCCGCGTCTGGCGCTGGCCACCTACGACGTCATCGGCGGGACCAAGTTCCCCGAGTACCACGAGTCCATCGTCGACCTGCGGGAGAAGAAGCGCGTGGGCCACGATGTGGTGAGCTCCGACACGCACCACGGCAGCCTGGCGATCCACGAGTTCGAGACGCTGGTGCAGGTGGTGCAGGCCTCGCCCCTCTTCCAGGCCAAGATCGCGGCGCTCGACCTGCCCGAGGGTTTCGAGGTCGTCGTCGAGCCCTGGCCGTACGGCGCGCCCGACGCCGCCGACGGCCGCATGCGCCTCTTCCAGGCCCTCATCTTCGCCCGCGACACCCGCAGCGGCAACCCGGACTCCAACTTCTACGCCTACCCGCTGCCCCTGATCCCGGTCATGGACGCCCACACCAAGGAGATCATCCGGATCGACGAGCTCGCCACGGGCGGCAAGGGTGATCCCCTGGCGGGCAAGACGCACGCTGCCCGCATCCTGGACCACAACGCCGCGGCCGAGTACGTGCCCGAGCTGCTGCCCGATGGCACGCGGCAGGACCTCAAGCCGCTGGGCGTCGTGCAGCCGGATGGCCCCAGCTTTTCCGTCACAGATGGAAACCTTATCCAGTGGCAGAAATGGAGCATGCGTGCGACCTTCAACTCGAGGGAGGGCGCCGTCTTGCACGATATCCGATACGATGGACGCAGTATTCTTTACCGGTTGAGCATGAGCGATATGGTTAGTAGTTACCAAGCCCCCCTTTCACACCCCCTTTTACACCCCCTTTTCCCTCTCCCAGCCCAACCCAACTCCCTCCTCTTCACGATAGAGACCCATGCGACCGTTAAGGCTAACTTCCTATTTAGACTGTACCCTATGCCGACGCTCGCGCTCCGTTCCACAGGAAGCAGGCGTTTGATTTTGGCGATGGCGGCCTGGGTCATTGCGTCAACAATCTGGCCCTTGGGTGCGATTGTTTAGGGGTCATCAAGGTATGTATCTGCAACACCAGCAGTTGGCCCACTTCCAATTGGCTAACCTGAGCCTGAAAACACAGTACTTTGACGGCGTGTTAGTCGGATCTGATGGCACTGCCACCGAGACCAAGAACGTCATCTGCCTGCACGAGCAGGACAACGGTAAGCAGTCCTCGGAATATTGTTTAATGTGTGAATCCCCGAAAGATTGGAATGCTGACGTCTCGAGTCGGTAGGTATCGGCTGGAAGCACACCAACTGGCGGACAGGCCGGGCCGTGGTGACGCGGCGGCGCGAGCTGGTGGTGCAGTTTATCATCACGCTGGCCAACTACGAGTACGCGTTCAACTTCATCTTCGACCAGGCCGCGGGCATCACGGTCGAGAGCCGCGCCACCGGCATCGTGTCCGTCGTGCACATCGACGAGGGCAAGACGAGCGACTACGGCAACGTCGTCAGCCCGGGCGTCCTGGCCCAGAACCACCAGCACGTCTTCTGCGTGAGAATCGACCCGGCCATCGATGGGCCAAAGAACACCTTGGTCCAGGAGGAGAGCCTGCCCGTCCGCTTGGATAAGCGGACCAACCCCAACGGCAACTTCTACGAGATCCGCAAGACAGAAATCGCTACGTCCGTGGGACTTGAGTCAGTCGCACCCCCTCCCGAAACGCTTCCGTTCCCTTCCCTACGCACCATCCCAATGACCTCTTACATCTTCCCGAACACCCATCACGATATCAAACGAATCCGTCCGACTAACAGTGTAAACAGCGCCGCGCCCCACAACAACCGCGTCTTCAAGATCCAGAACCACAGCAAGCTCAACCCCATCAGCGGGCGGCCCGTGGGCTACAAGCTGACGCCGCCGCCGACGCAGCTGCTGCTGGCGGATCCCAACTGCACGCAGTCGAAGCGGGCGCTGTTCGCGCGGCACCACCTGTGGGTCACCAAGTACAAGGACCACGAGCTGTACGCGGGCGGCAAGTATACCCTGCAGAGCTCGCTGGAGGTCGGCGGCGTGCACGACGCGGCTGCCCGCAACGACGACGTGCTCGATGAGGACGTGGTGCTGTGGTCCGTGTTCGGACTGACCCATAACCCCAGGGTCGAGGATTGGCCTGTCATGTAAGTATTTCTCACCTTTCCTTATCCCCTTTATCAATTGCCCTTTGAACGTTGAACAAACGGATGGCTGACATCATCTAGGCCCGTCGAGATCATGCAGCTCCACCTTACGCCCTCGGACTTCTTCACTCGCAACCCGGCAATTGATGTTCCTTCGAATAAGGATCTCACCTCGAAGCAGGTGGGAGAGGTAACAGAAGCAGTTGCTTGCTGTAAGTTGTGAAGAGAGGAGGGCTTTGGGCAATTGACGATGATCTAGAAGCTGCATTGGAACTGGGTAAGCGCGGATTTGATTTGATTTGGGTTGGCTGCGTTGTTTAGCATTTATTGTCCTTTTTATTGTAAATACTTCTTAATTGAACAATGTTCATCTGCAATTAGGATCTTTAAGGGCAGTGATGCTGGCTGGTAACGATTATAAGGATAGATGGTAGTTCATTCCGTCCATCCACTGGTCAGGCTTAGTGGTCCATCCCATGCCTACTTTTCGTAAGAGGAACAGCATAACTATGAAACATGCCGCTTCTTCGCACGCTTCATGGCGATATGTTCACGGTCGCTTGGGCAGGAGACTTCTGCTACTGGAACTTCAGAGACGCACAGGTGGAAACTACGCCATGAGACGAAGGTACTCAAAATTTGGTAGAAACCGGAACCGAATTGGACAATAATTCTATCTCTAGTAGTCTAAGAGCTTCTTGATACCTTCGTACACTCCTTTCGCAATGGTTAGCACTCGCAAGTATTTTATATTTGAGAAGCAAGAGGAGGAGGAAATGCTTACTTGAAACATCCGGAATGTTGAACTTCTCATACAACAGCGGCGTGTGTATGCTCCACCCCGCGACTCTCGAAACAGGAGCCTCGAGCCGGTTGAAAGTCTCCGGGTTCTCCTGGATCACCGCCGCAACTTCTGCTCCGATCCCGGCGTTGACCATGGCCTCGTGGACGACCATACACCGCCCCGTCTTCTTCACGCTGTTAAAGACCGTCTCCTTGTCCCAGGGGTACAGCGTCCTCAGATCGATGAGCTCGATGGAAACGCCCAGATCCTCCTCCGCCCGCTGTATCGCCGCATTGCAGGTGTACAACGGCTGGCCGTAGGATATGATCGTGACGTCGCTCCCCTCCTTGAGGACCTCGGCCTTGGACAACGGCAGCTCGTAGGCGCCCGAGGGGACCTGTTCCACTGCCGCGCGGTACAGGATCTTGGGCTCCATGAAGACGACGGGGTCATTGCTCCGGATCGCGGCGAGGAGCAAGCCCTTGGCCTGCAGGGGGCTCCGCGGCATGACGACCCGCAGTCCCGGGATGTGCGTGAACAAGCTCTCGGGGCTCTGGCTGTGGTACATGGCGCCGTGCCCCACGCCCCCACAGGGCATGCGCACCGTCAGCCCGCCCACGCTGCGCCCGCACGCGCCGTCGCGGTACCGGAACTTGGCCGCCTCGTTGACCATCTGGTCAAAGGCTGGGTAGACGTAGTCGGCGAACTGGATCTCGGCGACGGGGCGCATGCCCTCGGCCGCGGCGCCGATGGCGAAGCCCATGATGCCCTGCTCGGTCAGCGGGGTGTTGAAGACGCGGTCCCCGCCGAAGGACTCGGCCAGCTTCATGGTGCAGCGGAAGACGCCGCCGAAGGCGACGTCCTCGCCGAACACCAGCACGTTCTCGTCTTCGGTCAGGGCGGTGGCCAGGGCGTCGTTGATGGCCTGGAACAGGTTCATCCGCTTCGTCGTGCCATTGCGCACCTCGGGGGCCAGCTCCGTGCTCGCGAGGGCGGCTTGGGAACTGTGGGCGAGCAGGGGAGTGGTGGCATAGTCGGTAGGGAGGTTGAGACGGGCGTTGGGCGGGTGTGTTGAGTATCGACGGCGGTTTCGTTGCTGCACGCTGATTACGGCTGGGGTTGACGCAACGGCATTGCGCCCGGCAATCGTTGTCGCTGATGCTTTGGTCAGAAGCCGGAGCGATCTACTTGGTTTCATCTTGTTCATGTGCTTCCGAGTCTATCTCGGCAACGAAGCATGTCCCGAATGTATTGAAAAGAACCCCAATGGACGACGGATGGTAGTAGAGGCTAATCATGGCCGTCGTCGAAAGGGAGGAAACCGAGGCCACCGCAATCTTGGGGTCGCTGGACGCCATGTCACTCGGCTACCCTCGGTGTCGGTATGCGACGGCGGTCGGGTTAGCTGTCAGGGTCAGGTACACCTTTACCCCACGATCCGGCTTAACGCTTACGGTTAGCTAGGGGGAATGGGGGAAAGCCCGGAAAGGTGGTAGCGTGGTAGCGCTGTTATGCTGCTAGGGTACTTATCGATAGCGAGGATAATGCAGCATAACGGAGCGCGCCAGTGCGTTGCTGGCGGGCTGATCGCTGATCGGCAACCCAGTCCAGTCCAGTCCAATCCATGCTGGGGTCGGGTCAATTGATGATCAGATCTTCTGTCTTCTACGAATGCTTCCGCTGTCTATCGAACGAATCGGCGATGGAAATAGCATCCCGTTTTGATGGAAGTGACTTGGCATGCATTGAAACCAATTCACCGCCGTCTTTGGTTTGCCATGCCCAGTTATGCCCAGTTTATGTGTCCAGTTTACCGCCGAGTGATACCAAGGGACGCCGGGACCAATCGTGATGTCGTGATGCTCGTCATAGGCCAATCGTTGCTGGGCCAACGTGGGCCAGCGTCGTCTTGCAGGCTGTGCCAAGGAAATATCCAAAAAGCTGTCCCGCTCCCTGCACGCGCATAATCAATCCCATTCCCCCAGCACGCTGATGATTATTTCCGTAAAAGGCCTACACACCAATTCTGGCCTTCTCATTCTTTGAGACACCACATAATTAGCCATTGTTTTGAGGGAAATTGTTCGCCTAATCGTTGTGCGTTTTGGCATTCCACGGAGTGACGCCCGCCCATGGCGCCACGAGAAGGTAGCACAAGCCGTCATCGCGAGTCTGGCACCCACGATGAAAGGCGCAACGCCCACCGCAAAAGAAGTCGCGGGACCACGGCTCACGACGGCCGGAGTCAGGCGCGGAAGATTCCGGTCCTAGGCCTGCTAAGGGGCCGCTGTCTCTGGATGCTCTGGCGCAACTAAACGATTACAACGCCCACCACCCAGCTCCATCCGAGGAACCCAGGGACCCCAACAAGAGGAGGAAGAAGCGAAGGCCAAAACCACCCCCAGAGGAGGACTACATCGTAGTGGAGGAAGATGCCCCTCTGTGAGGAAGGAACGCCGAAGAAGACATGAGAGCGGGGACGAGGACCGAGAGGCGAGGAGGGCCAGACGGCGCAGAGAAGCGCAAACCGACGACGAAAGGGGAGAGAGCTCACGGAGGAAAGAAAGAAGGCGCTACGAAGCCGTCACGGACCATGAGACGGACCACGAAGCACCCAGGAAGCCGCGGAAACGAAGAGAGGCATATACGGACGATGAGGCGGACCACTATAGGTACGACCCTCCGAGGAAATCGAGGCGACCTCAACGGGCAATGGATTCCGAAGTCGATGAGCGGTCATCATATGAGCAACGACACGTGAGCAAGGACCGGCGGAAGAAGGGCAGAATCGTCAGTGGTGCTATCGTCGAGGAAGGCCGTGCGATGCCAGGTATGCGAGGCGGCGCAGGGAGCAATCACAACAGCTACGACAGCTACGACAGTATTCTCAACGAAAAGGAGGGCTTTCTCAAACCGCGCCCTCCGACGAACAAAAAGAAGAAGAGATGTAAGTGCCCTATTCTCATCCAACGTCTCGGCTATAACTAACTGTGATACAGGGATCGTGGCTGCTGTTGCTCTTGTTGTGCTCATCATCATCATTGTGGTGGCAGTTGTGGTCAGCAAGAAGAATTCCGGACTAGATGACCACAAGAAGTCGAACCTCAACGACATCCCTAAAGACAGCATCCCGCCCGCTTCTCGCGGCACATACCTGGATCCATTCACCTGGGCCGACACTTCCGACTTCAACCTGACATTCACCAAGGAGACAGTCGGTGACTTGCCAATAATGGGTCTCTTCACAGAATGGGACGATTCGGCCTCGGCGAACGACAAGGTGCCTGCGCTCGACAAGCCCTGGGGCGACTATACGAAGAAGCCCGCGCGCGGCGTCAACCTCGGCGGCTGGCTCAGCCTGGAGCCCTTCATCACGCCATCCCTGTTCAACTACGACTCGCGGCTGAACATCGTCGACGAAGGCTCCCTCTGCTCGCACCTGGGTCCCAAGACCTGCGCCGCAACGCTCGAGAAGCACTACGCCAACTTCGTGACGGAGCAGACCATCAAGGACATCGTCGACGCCGGTCTCGACCACGTCCGCATCCCCTACAGTTACTGGGCCGTCATCACCTACGACGACGACCCCTACGTGTTCCGGACGTCGTGGCGATACCTGCTGCGCGCCATCGAGTGGTGCCGCAAGTACGGCCTGCGCGTCAAGCTGGACCTGCACGCCCTGCCCGGCTCGCAGAACGGTTGGAACCACAGCGGCCGGCTCGGCGACATCCGCTGGCTCAACGGCACCGACGGCACCATGAACCGGCAGCGCAGTCTCGACGTGCACGACCGCCTCAGCAAGTTCTTCGCGCAGGACCGGTACAAGAACGTCATCGCCTTCTACGGTCTCGCCAACGAGCCGCGCATGGTGAACCTGCCCGCCGACGCCGTCGTGTCCTGGACCAGCGACGCGTACCGCGTGGTGCGGGGCAACGGCTTCCCGAACCAGATCGTCTTCGGCGACGGCTTCATGGGCCTGGCCAACTGGCAGGGCAAGCTGCAGGGGCTCGACGGCCTCGTGCTCGACGTGCACCAGTACGTCATCTTCAACCGGGACCAGATCGTCTACACGCACCAGAAGAAGGTCCAGTACGCCTGCGACGGCTGGACCGAGCAGACGCAGCTGTCCATGAACCGCGCCACGGGCTTCGGCCCCACCATGTTCGGCGAGTGGTCCCAGGCCGACACGGACTGCGCCAAGCACGTCACCAACGTCGGCTGGGGCAACCGCTGGACGGGCACGTACGACTCGGGCAACGCGACCCTCGACGCCCTGACCCCCGCTGCCCGACCATGGACAAGAGCTGCTCCTGCGACCAGGCCAACGCCGACCCGTCACGCTACTCGGACACGTACAAGAAGTTCCTCAAGATGTTCGCCGAGGCCCAGATGGTCTCGTTCGAAAAGGGGCTCGGCTGGTGGTACTGGACCTGGGACACCGAGGACGCGCCCCTCTGGAGCTACAAGAAGGGCCTCGCGGCCGGTATTCTGCCCGCCAAGGCCTACGACAAGGAGTTCAAGTGCGATACCGACGTTCCCGACTTCGCGGGTCTTCCTGAGACGTACTAAGTTCGTGCGACGGTTGGATAGGGGCTCGGGGGAAAGGTTGGTTGGGAAAGGCGGTGGGCCCAGAGCAAGAACAAGGGTCGATACGAGAATACGTTTGAGAGAAACCAGCAACGTAATGGGCGGCGGCTATTGCATCATGTGCATACGGGGATGAAAGGAGTTTTACGGTCGTCTGTTTGATGAGTACTTAACCGAATGTTAGACGAATGAATTCATGTAGGTAGCATTTCCCCCACGATAATCAAGATTCAGGGTGTAATAATATGCGGAAAACTTTGATATTGAGTCTCGAGTGACCAAACGCAAAATGAGACTACTGAGTAGTGGACTGTCTCGCAAAGACACATTGCTTACCTAGTGTACTGTCGTGTCCCTTCGAAAGGTTTTCGTGTATCTATCTAATCTGCCAAAGTTCTCTCCTTTTCAGTTCAGCATAATGTCGCTACATCTACCGCGTACAGTCAACCAGCACCCTTAGAGCTCGCCCACGATAAGGAGTTTCGTATCGATGATATAAGTACTATATTTGGATTTGGAGCGCAGGAACATCATCAACAATCACAAGGCATGCCCTCCGGACGGTCTTGTTGCGACTTACGGTGAAAGTGACCCTTGCTTTTGCAGTTGGAAGCCAATGTAAAATCCTCGCAACTGAAGGGGTAGCAGTGCTGGGTGCTTAGCGACCTGCGTTAGACTCGTAGTGTTGTAGCATCGTAAACGTAGGACGGACAGCGAAAGCTGTAAGGCTCCATTTAGCCGCATTCGCATGAAGCTCGTAAAAGGGGACCGGCCAATCCTTCTTAACCGGAATTACTCCGTGGTGTGCGATGGTCAAGCACCGCCATGTGGTCAGCCATGCCTACATACCCAACCTCTGTTGATCGAGGGGTACTCTCTCAGAGGGCGAGGCACCGATCCTGGTCCCCTTATCCTTCCTTAGGACCAGCTGACTTGCCGGGGATCATCGTTCCCGGCAACCAACTCGCACTCCAACAATGTTGCGTATGTCAAGGCCCCCCCCCGCCCCACCCCCGGTTTTCCTCTTTCCCAAACTCCCCACCGGTGTGGTTCTTCGCGATCTCGGCTCGCCCCGATGGATTCACATATCTTGCATCTAATATTGCTGATGCAAAGGCGATCTTTGCAAGAAATGAATTGACAACCCCACTGGAAACCCCACGAGCTAACTCGGTGAGGGGAGGGAGGGAGGAAGTTAGGCACTTCTTACCCACCCCTTCATTTGGGCTTTCGTCTAGGTCCATGGCAGGAAGAGCCTGATTTGGCCGTTTGAATAATACGACCCTTCGGCTTTCGG
Organism: Apiospora hydei; assembly: GCF_038363865.1. Taxonomy (NCBI): domain Eukaryota; kingdom Fungi; phylum Ascomycota; class Sordariomycetes; order Amphisphaeriales; family Apiosporaceae; genus Apiospora; species Apiospora hydei. The sequence goes on along the minus strand of NW_027117364.1, from coordinate 1,655,959 downwards.
ATATGGGTTCCAGCAGGATCGATGCGATCTGCAATGCGCGGCGACCAACTTACAGTGTCGCCAATGCATTGGAGGTGGGCAGGCAGGTAATCATCTAGAATCACCTGAAGAGATATCTGCAGATGCAAGCCACAGATGGCGTTTCGACGTCGAACTGGTTCCAGGGAACAGCGCGCCCACACATAACTCCCCGGAGAGTTCAGCCGTGTGCCGTGGCAGACCCCCACGCTACGAGTCGGCATCCCCTGGCCACCGGTGTCCTATGGATCCCCTACAGAGAAGGTGGAAGATAACGAAGTCCCACGATAAGTATGCGCAGCTGCGTGAAACAATAGAAAGATGCGTGGTTTTTGGCCACCTGACCGCGACCCAGACGAATAGAAGTGGCGTCTCGTGCAGGTATGCATACAAGATGGCGTCCGGTGTGAGAAGAAGATCCTAAAGCCCAGAGTGTCAGCGCGCCAAGATAGAGAGCATAATGCGGTAAAGGGAAAATGGCTGAGAGACGTCTTGCCCACGTCAATATCTCAAAATAGCTGTCAAAGAAATACGAGCTGAAAGGCATCAGAATAGGCTAGAATTCTCAGCTGCTCAGCTCCCTAGGCAATGCGACGCTGGATAATAATGGGTTGAGGTACCCTGCATAGCTGCTAAGAAGGTTGTATTTCCTGAGATTCGTCGAATATGACCACAGCTTCGTAGGTGACCTGTAAAAGTGCCAAGGATGCAATGGCAATTCTTGGACAAGAACTGTCATTGGATGCTACGGTATTTGTTGGGGGTATCCGCATCCTATGAGCAACCACAGATGGCTAACCTCCTTCGTTAGCCACAGCCTGTGCGGTCTCTGCCGTTTAGAAGCTGATGGGCCGACTCGAAATCGGCTGTCAGTTGTACAAGAATCTCAGCGCTCCAAGGCTTAGTCATGGCTTGCTAAGCTGTAATCATGGGTATCTTACAAGCCAACTTGCCCGCTTCTATCGGAAACGTTGACATCATCGGTGGAACATCGAGGGAGCCTGCGCTTCTAGGTGATGTTGTCGATGTATGTTGTGCAGCACAAAGTACTGCGGTATTGACCTTGGCTAGAGCTTTCGTAGCCGGATCCAAAGCTACCCGGTAACACAGAGGCCCGTAGCCGTCCAGGTGGCCACGCCAAGCAACTGTTCCTGGATGTAGAATGCATGCGAGGATAAGGGTCAAAGTTCCCCAGACGGAGCGTTGGCATGCCAGCACAAGAGCCGACGCCATGTCTCGTATAGAGCCCTCGTCACACAACTCATCGTAGCCATCAAGGAGCTTGATGCATCATGTTCCTGGAGTAAGGCTACGTGCAAGACGTTGCGCAAAAGCCGTGGGCATGGTTATTAGTTCAGCCCAAGAATCGGTACCTGGTCCTGTCGTCGCGGATACATTTGTGACCGGTCATAAAACATCGCTCGATGAGGCTCCCAGCTCCCTTCACGCTGGGCAGGCAGTGGCCGCCTATGGTGTTGTCTGCATGGAGCTGTGGCAGCATATGAGTGGCGCCGAAAACTGCAGCTGAGTGGGCGACCTGGCGAGATGGATGGAGCCTGCTGCTGTGATGCATGTTTGTACACAGTACCAGTGCCTTCAATAGATGAACTCGAGCAGATCTCTCGAAGAGCCATGCAAGTGCCTGGGTCGTGGGGTCTGGCATATCTGGGAGGGCAAGACATGCATCTGTGGCGATCTTCATTGCAGACATTGACTGAAGACTGAAGTGGTCGGCGACTTGAGTAACATGTACACACTCCAGAGCCAGATACGTCGAGGTCGGCAGGCAAAACTGGTACAAAGGCAGTCGCATTGAGGTGCAAGTGCTGAATGGGCGGCGATAAACCAGACTGCAGCTCAATCCATGGCAGGTGTGGGCTGGCTGGCTGGCTGGCTGGCTGGTCTTGGGCTGGATGGACGTCATCTTGCACCCCCAAACAGAAGAACCCGAGGGTATTGCGGGAAGGAGTTGCGGGAAGTAAAAGCCGTTACCGTTACCTATCCACGTGGCCCGGAAACACTAATGGCTTCTTCCTAGTAACGCAACGAACATTGATGGCGGGCATTAGTAACGGTATTAAGAGATCCCCAGTATTGACGGGCGGTGGTCGATCTCATTTGTCGTCGGAGCCGTTGCCGTCGGGTATCAGGTCGTCGATGAACTCGGGTCAGATGCTTGGGTCAAGTGAGCTCTCCCCCAAAGCCGCCTCGGCTAGTCTACATACCAGCACAGGCAGGCCTGACGATCTGATGTGGGCGCTAAAGTGAAGGTGGTGTTGTCACAGCACACACCACACATCGGCATGAGGTTGGATGAGAAATCAAAAATGCGCCGAGGCCTGTGACAGAAGCCATCAATACCATGTACATCGACCGCCCGGTGTAAGCTGGCTGGGCCTCGTCGCTGGCAAGGTACATGCTCATGCTGCAGTGTGGATGTGGTGGTGCTGACTGCTGGGCAATAGAATCTCTAGTTGTACAACAGACTTACCTAACAAAGCAGGGGGTGCATTGGATGCGCTGGAGAGCGATTAGGTATTGATTAGATAACGACCCAGGTCTAATATGTCGAATTTCTTCAACAATCTGAGTCATTTCTGCCATTGGGCGGATACTGATGGCAAAGGCGGCGGAAAGAAAAAGAAAACATGGTAATATATTTCCTGGCTCGAAAAAGGTGCTGTGCTGGTAAAAGTTGATGGTAGAGGTAGGTACGTCCAGATCGTGAACTGGGTCAAACTCGGCTTTGTACCGAACACAAGCACGATCGCTGTACCCCAAAGTCCATCCATCCACCTGCTGCGCGCGACTATACAATCGAGTACAAGCCTTAGCCTAGCCTTACCTCAGGGGGTCGTGATGTTCCATCAATAGATGCAAGCGCACGCGAAGCTAGAGCAACCTGGCAGGCGATCAGTGACCTTGGGTATTGATTGCGTAGCTGGGCTGGCTGGCTGAGCGCCGAGTATGGTGTGCTTGGCAGCAGAGCAGGCGCATGTAGGCAGGTAGCGACATGGAACCCTCTCCAAGGCGAGGAAAAAACCAGACCCCGCACCTCCACAGTCCCTGTCGACTCGAACTTGAGGAGCTCCATTCCTTGGAAGGTTGGAAGGTTCCACCATCGACAGTGCCCCAATTCATTGACCTGGGTTCGCCCACCGCACCACGAGACTCTCTACATTGGGACTCAATACTGGGACTGCGTACTGAGCCTACGTCAGTGCAATCAACATGTAGGCACCTGTGCATCGTGATTTGGGCGCCATTTGAAGCATTGGGCCCTTCTGGCGACATCTCGAACTGTTGCAGCCGTCCGCACACTTCGGAAAGCCAGCCAGCCAGCATGAACTGAGGGGCAGGGAAGAGGAAGCATTGATGGAAGAGTGCATGCATGTACATCATCAGACAGTAATACTTTTACTCATACCAAACAGCCGCTGCCCTCGACAATTGGCGGATGGGGCAGGTCCAAGTCCAGACAGTGAAAATCCATGCTTGCGCAGCCAATCACGCCTGCACTTTGTTTTTTCCTAACCTTGTCACTTGCACCTGGCTGGGCTGGGCTTGGTTTTTTGGCCGGGTCTATTGATCTCATCTGAACTACTACCTACCAGACCTACTGCTACTTACGACTATTACTACTCCCACCACCTAGCCTAGGTAATCGCTCCCAAATACCGACTCCCTTCGACCGTAGTTACACGAGACTGCAGATCCCCTCAACTCATCGTTGCTGCGACTGCCTATCTACAGTTTACTGCCTGTACTGGACTTTCTCAAACCCAATTCGCTTTTTCTCCACAGAGGAAGAGAGAGGCATTTGCGATGCAGACGTGATTGCGACAAACCCACACCGCGCGCGCCGAGAACCCTGCTGCGAGAGCGAGAAAAAAAAAGATTACCCATCCCGACTCTTACAACCATTTGCCTTGATTCAGCAGCTCCCCCACCTCCGCCGATTCCCTCCTCGCTCGATTCTGCGTCTACAGACCCCCGATGCGAACAGGTCTAGAAGTCGCGGGTAGCTGCAGAAGCATCGACCATCCCGCCTACCACCCCAGTCAGACCCCCCAGTGCCTTATCCGTCGACGCGTGACCCCTTGAACGGACGGGAAAGAGTTGGGAAGAACTGCCATCGAATAATCATAATCAATATATTGTACCGGGTACTTCAGCCTGCACCTACCGACGGCGGAGCGGATACAACCGTCCCATTTCTCCTCCCACGAGCAGCCCGCCACCCAGTAGGGGCCCAGACGCAGGTCGCACAGCGAACGCCACCGTATGCGCGGGTAGGAAACCCATTGGCGATATACATCTGCTTGGCTATGAATACGAGAGAGTGCGTCGTTGTTGCGTAGTGGTTGTGCAATACTCTGGAACACGCAGATTATCGCGACCGACCGCGCTTGATCTCGAGGGCAACAAGGCTCAGGAGGGCCGTGGCACCGCGGGACCATACAGCAGTTAGTACGCCAAGTCCCTGCCTTCTGCCTCTGCTGTAGCTCTGTTTCTATTTTGCGCCGCTGGATACCTGCCTCTGGGTACACAAGATACAAGCAGCCCGCTGTGCGCCAACCTTATTGGCTTGCATACGTCCAAGGAGCTTTTGCTCACTGGTCCACGCACGTTATCCACTACAGCCCAGCTTGCGCTTCCCAAGCTGCATCCAGAGGCGGTGGGGGATACGTACAGAGACCGGGGGACATTGGCCAGGGCATCTCGGGGCGCCGCTGTGGCCTTGATTGGGATTTCCAGAGAGCCCCCAAGTACGAGCAGCTTGCAGTTGGAAGCGTGATCCCTGAACCTGACGGTGACACTCCTGCAGCAGCTCGCAAGCTTCTTCTATCGAAGAAGGTGTGGTTGCGCCACGCGTGTTCGAGCTGGGGTCTGCGCTGCAGCGCTGATCGCAAAGCTCTCTTGAGGCTGGATCCGGGTATATATAAAACTAAGACACGATGCCGGGCGACGTTGAGACGAACGGGGCAGAAGTCTCAGATGCCATGTCTGAGAACGAGTACGACGACCTTGACCAAAGGTTGAAAGACGAAAACGACAGAATGGCCGAGCAGACCACGTCTCCTGAGCCAGGCACCGAAGGATCCGGGGAAGTCAAGAAGAAATATGACCCCAAAGATCCTCATCGTCCTCGTCGGAAGAAAGCCAGGCGCGCTTGTTATGCTTGCCAAAGAGCACATTTAACTTGTGGTAAGAAGATCCCCATTTTATAGCACTCGTATGATGGTCGTATGACTCGGCGTCGATTGAAATCGCACTCCGTTTTGGCGTGCTCAATCCATTGCATTGAGATGCCTCCGACGAATTTCGCCGTGGCAGCCCCTCACTTGAAGCTAGTCTATTCTTACTGACTCCATGCAGGAGATGAACGGCCCTGTCAGCGATGCATCAAGCGCGGCCTCGCGGACGCATGCCAGGATGGCGTTCGCAAAAAGGCCAAATACCTACACGACGCCCCTCCAGAGGCTCTAAGGCCCGTCCTCGGCCCTACATACAATCCCAGCGTCGTGAGCAAAAGTTCCAATGGCAGACATGGCTCAACCTCGACGCCGGATTCTTCCTCCTACTTCTCTCCGACCACAACCTCCCAGACCTACCCTATCTTTACTGGTGGCCAACATCCGGTTTCGTCGTTGCAAGACAACATGACATTCAGCAACCAGCAATCACCTGTTTCGTCTTCGTTCCAGCAAAGCAGCTCGCGGCCGACTCAAATGGGCGGCATTCAAGTCCCTACGCCAACGAGCGAGATGAACAGCTTTTTCGCAGGCGTTATTCGACCCGAGCAATCCTGCCCTCTTCAATTTCGACTTGGAGGGCTTGAACTTCGGTAGTCACTATGGTGCCATGGAGTTTGGCATCCTCGGCCAAATGGCTTCGGGTAATGCAGAGACACCTCCTCGAGACTCATCTATATCTGGGCCTCCAGGGGCTGATATAAACTACGGGGGAGGCAACCACCTGTACGCAAACGGCATCAACCACTTCAACCAATTGTACGACAACAATATGGTGGACAGTTTCATGAACGCAGATCAGAATGGCAACGGCATGTATAATCAGGGCAACCTACAGCATGGATTGCCACATGCATATGCTATCGCCGCAGCTGGCCCAACGCCGACCAGTCTTGCAAGTCCTGGGACGGATAATACAGCGAGTCCGCAGCCAACCAACTTCGGGTTTGAGTCTCCTACCACTGCCAATTATACTCTTAGCAACTCACAACATTCGTCGAGGCCGCCTAAAACCAAGACAGCTTCTAATGTGGCTAAGTTTGGTACGCAGTCCATACTTGGAAAGAGACAGCGCGACCCCTCGGCCATATACGAGTCGGTAAAGGAGCCCTATCCGTACCTGACGGGGTTCCATAACCTGATCGCATTTGTCAAGCGGCGATTTTCCCCCAACAAGACGTTACGAATTGCGAAGTCGTTGGCCAGTATTCGACCGTCCTTCATTGCCTGCACTCGGCACTTGAACCGACAGGATTTGATCTTCATGGAGAAGTGCCTGCAAAGAACCTTGTTCGAATACGAGGACTTCATGGGGCACTGTCCAGCTCCGACAATCGTCTGCCGCCGCACCGGTGAAGTTGCCGCTGTGAACAAGGAGTTTATCGCACTTACTGGCTGGACCAAGGAAGTGGTGCTTGGCAAGAAACCTAACCTGAATGTCAATACTGGGGGTCGCCAGCCCCAGGTTCTGCCAAGGGCGAGTTGACGCCTCAGCTGCAAGCCCTGCAGCCCGAACCCCAGAAGACTACCGATGGCAACCCTCAACCTGTCTTCATCGCAGAGTTGATGGACGAGGACAGCGTCATTCAATTTTACGAAGACTTCGCGCAACTGGCATTCGGCGACAGCCGTGGTCACGTCACACGCAAATGCCGCGTTTTGAAATACCGCACTCAGGAGACAACCGAAAATCTGGGTTCGGATGAGGCGCCTCGTAAGGACCCGCGCAGCAGCATTCTAAGTAATCGGGTGACTCGGATCGATGGCGAACACGGCATCTCCAAGATCGAGAAAGACGGAAAGATGGACTGCACTTATTCGTGGACCATCAAGCGCGACGTATTCGACATTCCGATGCTGATCGTGATGAATGTAAGTCCCCCTCCCAGTATCCCGTATTCTTGCATCATTGCCTGAAGACCTTTTATCTGACTTGTGGTGACACAGTTCTTGCCATGTTACTACCGAAACCAAGACCAACTGGCCATCTAATGAAGGAGAAAAAAACTATTTGGCCGACATACGCGACTCAGGCGACATAGATTCATACATATCCCCCCTGGTTTCTTGATGATTGGGACGAGATACACATGCATGGGCGGCGGCGTTCTTTTGGAATAGAGCTCGAGGATTTAAAGAGCTCTTCTCTCACATCCGGGAGCTGGTCAATTGCGCGCTTAACTATTTGTTTTACCATGCCGGTTCATAAAGTAACGATCAGAGCATGGCCTATACCCGGTGCGTTGCCTGTTCTAGTAGTAGTAAATGTCCAAAATGTGCATTGGATTTTGACCGGGAAGAACTGAACTTGTTTGCCACTCCCAATATGTTGTTGTCGCGTGACCACGCTGCTTGAGACAGACCGTGTCTGATCTCCGCTTTCATCAGCTAACCCACAAGTGACCTAACGCCTTCAAGTTACTTACCTGCTTGTTTAGAGAAGACCAGCCTCTGAGGCTAATCGACCGCCGTCCATTAGATATCCTCGCTAACGCCCATTATGGAAATAAGGCGGACGACCCCTGACCTCCACAGTGGGAAATTTTGACAGTCGTCCAGGGAAGGCAAACGGTGGCTGCATATATAGTATGCGAACCGAGACACACGTTCATGTTCGGAAGCCAGTCCACAATCACAGACGCTTAGGGGCGGCTCGGATAGTCCCCTGTCAACACTTGCTTTTTCTCCTTCCTTTTTCTTGGATGTGCTCTGTCAGAAGAACGGTTATTTGCCAATCAAAGACCTCGTTCAAGCAGAGTAAGTTGATCAGCCAAGATGATCGGGAACTTTGTGGCGAACCGCTATTATTCGTTCCTTGGGTGCATGCATGAGACTCCCGGCTCCCTCATGTCGAAAGGGGGTCTGAACATGTGGCTACCGAAACCACAAGGCTCCTTAAAGGATTCGGTCAAGATACTATGCGACTTGGGTTCGCATGATCAAGTTTTCGGCAAAGCACCAAACTCGGTCCGGATAATGTCCGCCAACTTCCACGCAGCCATTCGCCGGCCGTCGTCGTCATCGGCATGCTGACATAGCAGGTTCCAAGGCACAATGTTCAGGAAGGGACCGGCGTCTGGCTCCGCCATGGCCCGGAACACACTGTCCATGCCGTCGTGTTTCTTGAGGCTGTCGCGGAGACGGAGCAGGACTTGGTTCGTCGTGTTGTCGCACGGGTCACGTTGCCCGGCGAATTCGAGCACCAGAGCGGCTATGCCGGCCGCCATCGGCGTCGCGACGGATGTGCCTGTCATGGCCTTGGTGGAAGGAACGTCTAATCCCCTATTATCGTGCCCCTCTACCGCCGTGATCCAGGCCGAAACCACGTCGACGCCGAGGATGGTGAGGTTCTTTCCGCGCTTGGCCGGGGGTTGGTCCCTTGCGCGGAGCCGTTGTGGTCGGCGGCGTGCATGCTGATCACGTTAGCCATCCTGGCCGGGAACGACATCCGACGCCTGGTTCCGAAGTTGTTCGTCGCGGCGAGGACCAGGATCGGCTTGTTGATTGCTTTCTGGATCGCATCCTCCAGGTCTCTTTCGTGGACCTCAAAGCCGAATGACAAGCTGATGATGTCTACATTCCATACTTCGCAAGCGTGCTCAAGTGCCTGTTCGCGAACGAAAATTAGTCGCCTGGCTTCACGCCTTTCGGGAGGGTGGTTCATAGTATACAAGTATGCACCTACCTTGATAATTGCTGGGACGTTCGGACCTTCCCGCTCATCTTTGGCCACCCTTGCGACATAGACGTCGGCCTCGGGCGCGACCTTCCGGATGACCCCGACGCAGTGCGTCCCATGCCCGTCAAGGTCCATGCATTTATTAGTGCGGTCGGGATCGAGGAAGTCCTTCCTGCTCTTGATGCGGGGGTTTTTCCCGTCGACGATGTCGGCCCGGTTCTTATCCCAGTGGTTGATCTGTCCCATGTGTATCCCGGTGTCGAGCACGGCCACCTTGACCCTCTTGCGCGCGCCCGTCCGCAACGGGGCCAGCAGTGCCTGGGTTTTGGCCTCCAGGTCGCGAAACCACGAGTCCACCCCATAGGATGACGAACTTCCTTCTTTCGAATCGTATAGTGCTCCTGCCGTCCCCACGAACTGCGGCTGTTTGAACCTCCCGGGGAGAGAATTGCGTCTCGGTCGGGACGCCGGTGGATTAGAGGGGTTATCGGAGGCGTTCACTGGCGCAGGTGGTTCGGGTGTTTTTGCACGCTGCTTGCCTGACTCCAAACGGTCTTGCTTTTCATCTGTCGGCTTTCTGGATGCGTTTAGCAATTCCGGAGGCTGTTTCGTCTTCGTGATGGTAGGAGAAGACGCCTGGCTCTTGGATCCATGCGTGCCAGCCTCCCGAAGATGCTCCTTTCGGCTAGGGCTCCTCTTGATGCTGTGGCCATCCCCCTTGTCTGCCTGGCCTGCGTTGTGGTCAACTTGAGTGGCACTAGTAGAGCGGCTCTCTCTGTGACGGGGCACATGTAGATGTTCGCCTGTGCTCTGCAATACGTTGCCGTCTGGTGGTGATTTGGAGCTTGCTCGCTTCTCTTGGATAACAAGGGGCTTCACTAGCTCAGGAGCAGAGGAATGGGGTGGCCTATTGCGCGCTGGCGACGTGCCCCGAACGCCAGTATGTGACATCCTTCTGGTCCTTTGTCCACCCGCAGTTGCAGCCACCTCTTCCACTCGTATCTCTGGGTTTCGAGGCATGGAAGAGGTGCTGGAGTTTCTGATATGCGACTTTTGGTTCGCTTCCCTTATTCTCCCCAAATTAGCGTGGGTATTGGGACTGAGGCGTGGTTTTTGGCCATCTTTTATAAACTCGTTGGCCGCTTTCGACTTTTTCTCCATTTTGGTACAATGTTGAAGTAGTGACTCAACCTCGAGAAGATGTTGATCAATGCTGTTCCCATTGTAAGTTCCCTTCCCTGCCCCGTCTTTCCCAGGCCCCGCAGACTTCAGTGATGTCAAGGACGATTTGCCGTCGCTGAACAGTTCTTGAGCCTTGGCATACTCTTTGAGCCGGTAACAATCATCTCCCAAGGCTACACGGGTCCGAGCAATATCTAACGGTTCGACTCCCCTTCCCACGAAGTTGCCTCTGCAAAACATCTTCGTGGAGCTCTTTGGCCTTGGCCCGGAGGTGGTTGTCCTTCTTCCTATCTCCTAGCGAGAACCAGCAGGTGGCCAGCTCATACCCCGTCCGCAACGTGCAGGCATGGTTTTTGCCGAACGAGGCGGCGTCGCTCAGCTGAGATGCATACACTCGCTCGAAATGCGACGCGGCCTCTTCCATCTTACCCTTGTGCGTGAGGTCACGAGCCAGGTTGAGCTGCGCCGTGTGGCGGCTCGGAGACGTATCTCGGGCTTCCTTCCGAGCTTGCCAAGCGGCAAAGTTGACCTTGATGGCCTCGTCGAACTTGTTTACCTGCGCAAGGAGGATAGCGAGGTCTTCTTGATACGAGACTGTCATCTTGTGGGCAGCACCGAGGCTCTGGTTGCTCCATTCGACAGCCTCGCGCAGGAGGTTCTCGGCCTCTTCCATCTTGCCTTGGCCAAGCAGTTCGTCGGCTCTGGAGTGTTTGTTGAGCGCGACATTGCACTCCTTTTTCAGCTTATCGGGGATCGCAAAGTCCAGAGAAGGCATTGTCGTCAAATCAGCGGTTTTGGAGTTAACTTGTTCGCTCCTGCCATTTGAATGGATGATTTGCCCGAGATCAGTGATGACTGGCCAAGCCAAGACTCTGCCTTCGCTGCCTGCTTACAGGGCCCTCACCCCCTGCCCTGCGCCCCATGTCAGCTGCAACTTGCTAGGCCCGCATCGGAAGCAACCCATGAAAGAAGCAAAAAGCAATCTACACATTTACATACGGAGGGCGGGGATCTTTCGTGAGAGCGCCATGGGAAGTTCCAAGGAAACCTGTGTTGTAGAGATGGCAATGGTCTATACAATTCGACCTATTCTCCCTAAAATACATATAAACCATGCCGTTATATTTTGCCATTCTATTTTAACATATTGGTGGCTTTTGTGGCAACAATGTTGCATCTTGAAACCAAGTGAAAACCTTTTCATTGTGATCCGTCGCTGCTGTCAACCATCGTCGGTCGGCGTATAGGCGGCTGCCGCAAGTTCTTCATCTTCATCCGGGTGAACATGAGGGTCTTTTCTCCTGTGCGCTTATTTTCCGTGACCCTGAGTTTCTCGGTCGCCCCCAACGTCACCCTCACTGCCAGCCCAGGTTTGTAATCATTTGGAGCACTAATGAGATGTGATTCGATATCAGCTCTGTTTCGCTCGCTGGGGACGAGGCCAAACTCACAATTCCTGTTCAAAAACGGACGATGAGTCCGACGACGACGAAGAAGTTACCGACATGCTGGTTCTGGCAAGATGCACCAGGCGATAGATGCCGTAACTGGTGAGGATGACGAATACGAAGAGGACGAATATCGGCGTGATGATGTCGCGAAACGACGCCTGGTGAGGCGCCTCATTGTCTGCTCGTTTGCGAAGAAATTGACCGACTTGGTACCGGAACTCAAAAGTCGCGCTCAAGCCAGGAGGGTTTTGTTCGCCTATATGTCGATCTGGCGATATAATCATGACGACGGATAGACATCGGCATGATCGTGAAGTCAATTAGCGACAGTACAAGGTTGATAAGTCTACTGGTCCAACAACGATGCTACGAATAAACACAGCAGGCAATGAATATACCCAGCGCCATACAGTCTGCGACTCCAGGTCAGTTGCTGCAGCAATGGATGCCACACCGTCCGAGTCTGGCCGATATGACCCATGACAGAATGCTGACATGCATGAGGCCGAATGGGGACCACACACACCGCAGCCAAGCCAAGCCCGGCAAGGATGAATTGCAAAGCAGCCGAGATCCCGACTGAAAACTGCTTCACCGGATCCTCGAGTTGAACATACCTGCCAACCAATAGTTGACTGATTTGGACTGATGGGTTGCAAGGTCTACTATCTGGCGCCGACACGGCATGTGCCCCTGATGGGCCCATTGCCCTGGGGAACATCATAAGCGACCCGAGAAGCCCGGAGATTGCGATCAATTTCTCGACCCCGGCGACGACATCAGCCCTTGGAAATCTGGTCGTACACGAGGCGGTCGAGCTTGACCAGACGCGCACGCTGGACAATAGCAACAACGTCCAGCCTTCCGTCTGGGCCAAGTTCCTCAGCGGCCTGGTGCCAGGCCTCGGCGACATCGGCGGCGAGGCCGGCGTCCGCGCCGCCTCCGGGAGCACGTCCTCGTACTCCTTCGAGAAGATCGTGACCCGGGAGATCTTCCCCGACCTCGAGACCGTGCGGACCGCCTTCGGCGACGAGCAAGTGCAGCAAAGTATCAAGAAGCGGCACTGGCAACTGAGCGTCTTCATGATCACGGGCGTGCAGATCGCCTACGGCGCCGAGGTCTTGTTGAACCGGGCCCGCGAGCGGGGCGTCTACTTCCAAACGGGCGTGGACCTGACGGCCGCCACCGGCGGCGTCGCGCCCGTGTCGGTGGGCGCCGGGCTCGACACTTCCTCGACGAGCTCGCAGAGTCTCTCGACCAAGTACCAGAGCCCTTTGTCTTCGCGTACCGGCTGCGGCAGATCATGTACCGGAGGAAGAAGGTGGAGAAGCAGCGGGATGATACCAGGGGGAACCTCCTCGGGCTTCGAGACGAGGATGGGGATCCGCGTCCTAGCACCCACGATGGCGGGGTCTACGAGGTCCAATTCAGCGGTCTGGATCAAGAGGACGAAGATGTTCCGGAGATATTCGATCTTCGCACGGAGGATATTGCAGCTCCGGAGGGGGATATTGGCGAATCGCATTTCCGCAGTCAGAGGATGCTGACAGTGATGATGAGTAAATCCCCCGTCTGTCCCGAGGCACTACACTGGTCAAGTGTTGCTCGACATCGACATATGTCGATCATCGCGCTTCACTGCCAAGCTTTCTCGAGACTCAGAATGAACCTTTCAAACAGAATATTGGAATACAATGCTTCTTGGCTGAGAACCCCTTACAATATAGCATATGCGCTGTAAAAGGAGTCTAGGATAAGAGGCTGTGAGTTTCATGGGCCAAATCATAGGGGAGGACCGAAACGGAGTGATTCTATCTTGAAAACACTGATCTAAAACGCTATGTATGGCAAATCAGTAAACATTCCGCCTGTCAACTCTTCTAATTCCATGAGAACTTATGATTCGAATTTGAATATATTTCGCTTCTGCTGCTTCTGCTGCTTCTGCTGCTTCTGCTGCTGCTGCTTTTGCCTTTTCTTTCCTCCGCTATACTTTTTTTTTCTTACGCATTGTCCTCCCGGACCAGCCAGCTCCCGTCCAGCGAGCCGGTGCCCTTCCCGACGACGCCCTCGCGCGGCGTCCAGGCCGGGCGGTCGAGGCTGCGGCGCGCGACCTCGCAGTCGATGTTGATGTCCTCGATGAGGGCCTCGACGCCCGCGTAGTTCTTCTCCTCGCGCACGAAGCCCAGCAGCAGCAACCGCATGGGCGCGCCGTAGAAGTCCTGCGCGAACTTGTGCAGGATGTGCACCTCGGCCGACCGCTTGCTATTGTTGTAGAACGGGTTGTAGCCTATCGACATGACCATGGGGAAGATGTGGTATTTTGTGGAAGAAGAGTCGCCGTTGCTGCTTGAGGCAGCGGGAATGTCCGGGTGGTTGGCGGGGAGTCGGAGCGCGGCGTAGCCGAAGTAAACTCCCGAGGTTATGTTGGCGATCCATGATATTTGCGACTCGTCGACGGGCAGGTTGGCGGTAGGGATGCCGAGCTGTGGTTGTCAGGCGAAAGCGCTGTTAGTTTTGCTGCTGGTCCTTGTCTTTGCCTGTGGCAGCTGGGGGCGCATCAGGGCGCACACACCTCTTTGGAGCCGCGACCGAAGCCCGAGATCACTTCGCCCTCCATCTGAAGCGGGTACGGAGCCTCGGGGCCATTGTCGGAGCAGACTATGCGAGGCCGCTCTGATGCTGCTGGTGTTTCCGCCATGACGACTGACCGGTCTGCAGACAAGCTTGCTTGCGACGTGAAGGTGTAGATGTAGTGATCGGTGGCGGTCTGGTCCTATACTAGCACGTGTTTGCGCAAGGCAGGCGCATATAAGGCTCTGTTTAGTGAACGTGAAAAGAAACTGTTGACTAGTATAAGACAAAAAGAAATCTATATGATTGAAAAAGATGACTCTGGCTGGCTTGACTTGGTAAGCGTCTATCATATCACCAATCGTTTCCGAGGCGCATAGCGTAGTGGGGGTTTCTAGAATGACAACATTGAATTGAGGGGCAACGCTTATCTTCCCCCTGGAGGGTCTTGCTTGCGACCATACGACCATACGCTGCATCTGCTACCCGCTGTGGGCCGGTGGTCTCGCTATCACTTCTTGCTCCTAAGTCGTGCTATGAGATTCAGGGCAAACTCTACTGTTCCAACTCCTTCATGATACTTACTTGACCTTGGTGCTGGTTATGCGAAGTTGCAATGTCTTCTGGTGCCTCCCTCGACCGGTCGCCATGGAAGTCAATTGCTGGAAGCGCCCCACGTTCCCCTGAATATGCACGTACTTTATACAACGCCTGGTAACTATCCCCCAATTATATATTTAAACACCGTAATTCCAGGGACATAGTCACGTAAGAGCTCCTCAGCAAATCGGTACAAATCGAGTTGAGTACAGAAATATAGACATCGACTGATATGTTCAACAATTGTACCCAGATTTGTCCCGAGGTCGCGCGCAAAATCGCCTCCCTTTTGTCTATCCTGATATGCACAAAATGCTAGCCATGTGGCGGTTCTCTCTTTGAAATAGGGAAAAACATGACAGGAGACGTCCCATATGGGATTGTCTACTCCAACAAGCTATCGTAACTTTGGAGTACTTTGCTCCAAACTATAGCCAAAGTTCTGCCAGCCTATGAGCTGCCATTCACCTCATATTTGCCCTCAGTCTTCTCAATGTGATTTACCAGGTCCTCAATCGTACAGACCTTCAGGCCCCAAGTCCTTGCGAACTTGATGCAACCCTCTGCCCTCATCATACCCGGCGCCTGCCGTATCGCCTTTCCGGGCACCTCCTCCCCATCCTCGACCATTTCACAGATTGCCGCAACCTCACCGACGCCAGCAAGCCTGCAGAAATCCACTGCCGCCTCTGTATGACCCCTCCGCACGCGGACGCCGCCGTCGCGGGCTCTCAATGGCAGCACATGGCCGGGCCTTCGGAAACTCGCAGGGGTGGCCTTCGCGTCCGCCAGCGTGCGGCACGTCAGAGCGCGATCGTGGGCGCTGATTCCCGTGGTTATGCTCTCGTCCGCTCCGTCAACGGTCAGGGTGTAAGCGGTGCCCTTCAGGTCTTGGTTGTTGGTCACCATCTGGGGAGTTCGAGGGCGTCGCATAGCTTGCCCGGCATCGGCGCGCAAACATAGCCCGAGGAGTAGCGGATCATGAATGCCATTTGTTCTGTCGTAACGGATTGCGCGGATATGATGAGGTCGCCTTCGTTTTCGCGCGACGGGTCGTCGAGGACTACTATGAATTCGCCATCGCCTGCGTCGGATCAGCACTTAGCCAGGGATCCTGGAGGAAGAGGACGGGAAGCTGGGGACATACGGAAAGCGGCAATCGCGTCAGGTATAGAGTCGAACTGACTCTTTTCGATCTCTGCGGAAGGCATATTTGAAGATAATTGCCGTTGTTGAACACAATGGGCGGTTTTCTCTAGAAGTGAGTTTAAAGAATACTCCGGCCAAAGGCGGGTTTGGATAACTAAAATACTAGACGGAGGGGTAGCCGAAGTCAGATGTCGATTGCGACAGACGATGTCCAGTGACTGCGGCAACTCCGGCGCAGGCGTACTTTGGATATCCAAAAACCTCCAATTTAGAACCAGATGAAACCTGGCGTCTCGTAGATCTTCTTGATTGTTCTTCAGCAATGACTCAGCATCTGAGCCGGCCTATTTCAGGAGACTATCGGGACAGAATTGAGTTCTAGAACTTTTCTTGTATTCCCCAAGTCTAACAGCCAAGTAAAGAAAGTCCAAATGCATTGGCGGGGTGCTACTGCTGGAAATTGGACCCCTTACAGCTGGCTAATGCGCCAAAACATTGCTTATGCTTTCACTGGGGCCACATGACACATGCTGACTTTGGCTGACATGCAACTGCTTAGCGGGCTGACTAAACACTGAGGCATCCCGTCTCGGAGCCTACGGGCGGCTCTGCCATCGCCGATACACCGAGCACCTCAATTGGAACGCCGAGCACGACCTCATATTCGTTCTACGAGATCCCGAGCCGTTCGGACCGCCACAACGATACCTATCGTCCGAGCCTAGAGGCTAGAGAATAGGCTGTGGGGTAGGATAGAGGATACAGAAGGATTTTCTCTTCAGTATACACAATGGTGGCGCGTCCGTCAACCGCCGTTCTGCTTCGGCGACTTCGCGGTCAGACACCTGCTTTTCGGCGGCGGACTGAAAGTTTTGTCACCACCCGGTATACGACCCCCTACCTGGCCACCCGACACTGCTGCAGACCCTTCTCCTCGACGGGCTCCGGCTCACCAGCCGACAATGCCCACCCGTCGTCGTCGTCCGATCCGAACTTCACCACCGTGTCGCCCGATGAAGTCTCCCACTTCAACGCCCTCGCCTCCTCGTGGTGGGACCCCCACGGGCCCTCGCGCATCCTCCACCTCATGAACCCCCTGCGGCACGACTTCATCCGCATGTGTCGCAACTCAATCCTCGACAACCCTGCCACGACCGGGCTCACCTACCTCGACATCGGTTGCGGCGGCGGCATCTTCGCCGAGTCCGCGGCGCGGCTGCCCGGCACCAAGTCCGTAACGGCTATCGACCCGTCGCCCGAGGTGCTGAACATAGCGCGGGGCCACGCGCGCCGCGACCCGTCCCTGCGCAACAAGCTGCAGTATCTCAACACGCCGATTGAGCAGCTCACCGCGACGCTGAACGGCCAACAGCAGCAGCAGCCGCCGCCCCAACAAACGCAGTACGACGTGGTCTCGGTGTTCGAGGTGCTCGAGCACGTGTCGAACCCGGCGCAGTTCCTGGACCGGTGCGCGCCCTTCGTCAAGCCCGGCGGCTGGCTCGTCATGAGCACCATCGCGCGCACGTGGCTCAGCTGGTTCACGACGAACCTGATGGCCGAGGACGTGCTGCGGATCGTGCCGCGCGGGACACACGACTGGCAGAAGTACGTCAACGAGGCGGAGCTCCGGGGCCACTTCATGGCCGGGCGGTCCGGCCAGTGGGCCGAGCCGCGGTGCATGGGCGTCATCTACATACCCGGCGTGGGATGGCGGGAGGTGCAGGGGAGCGAGAAGGTGGGCAACTACTTCTTTGCCGTCCGGAAGACGGCGGAGGAGTAGGTGGGTGGCGGTTCAAACCAGAGGAGGGAATGGAATTTGGCATATCACTTGTATTATACAGTGTACTATATAGTCTGGCTATTAGACTAGATATGGTGCTTCGCGCGCCATTGTTATGCAATATACCCTTTGCGCCTGGATATTTGACCATCTGGGGGTTGATGCTCGACTGCGCGAGTGTTTGCTGTTGAGATGGACGCTATATTCGTCTTGGTGTTGGGTCACACAATTTCCATGTCAGATTGAACCCATACCATAATGAAATGCAGACGGAAGACAGTACTAGAATCACGGAAAAAAGTAACATGGTAGGTATGAGATGATCTGTATTATTACTAAGCAATGAATGTATGAAGTAGATTGGTGTATGATATCGATGTGTCCGTGATGGCTTGGCTGCCGGGCGCTAAGGCGCGGCGCAATTTCCTCATTCGATATGTTTTGGTAGAGAAGATCGTGTCCGTCCAGTGACGCCTTCTAAAGCGCATATCGGTTCTATATCATCGCGAATTGTGCGTTCATTTCCCGGCCAACTATTAGAGATGGGGAGCAATACTACTCGGCGGGCCTGGCCGCCCATAATCGCCATGCTGCAAGCAACTATCCTCCTCGCCATCTTCTCGGCAGCTCGCCCGGCCGCCGCCTGGACGATCCCGGCGTACGTCGAGCTGGGCTGGCCGCAGCCGCAGCGCGAGGACTATCTGCGCAAGGCGGGCGTCGCGCAGGCCGGCTACACCAACAGCCTGGGCTCGTGCCTGAACTACCCGGTGCCGGGCAACATCACGCGCATCCCGTTCCCCGTGCGCGGCGGCCGGCTGCAGTTCGACATGGTGAACTCGACGGGGCAGTTCTCGGACCATTACATGTCCGTCTTCTTCTACCTCGGCCATCTCTGGGCCGACGGCGGCTTCCGCAAGAAGCACAACTTTGAGCGCTTCCGCATGCAGAACTTTCGGACGGGGCCGAACTGTACGGAGCCCATCGACATGGTGGAGAGGGTCATGTATGAGGACGAGCGCAACGTCACGAGCGAGGCGGAGATTGTTGGGTTGAATGTCACGTTTGCGTTGCTATTTGATGATATTACGGGCAGATTTTCTGAGTATGAGAGTGTTCATCAGGTAAGTCATGTGTTGCTTGCTACTTCTGCAGGGCTACGATGACACCCCTCGCTGGGTGTTCTGGGTGTTCTGTGATGCGCACCCCCCATCATCTGGTATACTGATCAGTGAATGCAGTGTGCGTACGTGACGCTGGTGAACAGCTCGAACTACAATTTCACGGCCGCTGGTGTCTGTGGTCAGTCCAGCGCGGCCAGTTTGACAGAGGGCAGGTTGGCTGGAGCACTATCGTGGATGATGGCGGTATCAGTGGTATCTAGCATAGCTCTGTTGGTATAGAGTAGTATGAAACCCGTGAATATGATGAAACGAGTAAAGCAAATATTCCTCCTCGATAGCAGCAGACCCTGCACCAGTCCAAATTTTGTCCCTAATCTTACGTGTAAGCAGGTACGGAACAGGCTTTATATTAGCATATGGAGATTTTGGGGGTTCCTTTGCCAATCAAAATGAGTGACTGAGAGGGTAGAAGATAGAAATCTACGTTTTTGAGGTTGTTGGTATCACGTATCCTGGGTAAAGTGAATATAAGTCATGTGAGCCTTAGGATCTCAGTATTCGCTTATCTTGAGTCTTTGTTTGCCAAATATCAATGTGACAAACATGCCCCTGAAACTCCAGTGGTTGAGGGAGTGGACTTGGGGCAATCACGGGCAGGCAGGCAGGCGGTTAGGCGGCCAGTGACAATTGGGCGAAGGGCCCAAGCGTTTCAATAGCACCTCCCCAAGAGCCAGGATCAAGCAGGTACCTCTGCAGCCAATTTCCCAGCAAAGGTACTTGCTTGCTGTTGACTCGACGGTCGGGAAATAACACTTACCTGGGCAACCGCAACTTCCTTTCGACTGGGGTCCAACTTGGGAAGGAGAGCCTCCTGTCAATCTACCTGTTGTCGCAAACTTCATGATCGCATAGGACGAGACACCATCTCTGCTTCAATTGATCACTGAGACCTCTGGTGCTTCCCGCGGGCTCTTCCACGACGACTTCAATCAGCAGCAGTGACATCTACCAGTTCTGCATCCGCCGTTCATGCAATCCACTTCGCGACCTCGCGTTGATTGAACCGGTACACCTTTACACAGTCACCAATCCAGCTTCACCATCGCGTCGCCCGACGAAAGCTCGTCTCCAGCCGCCAAATTGTCAGACCTGCAGGAACATAACAACGGGCAGGCCGTGTCCACCGGGATCATAGCTGTCCATCCCCCAGCCGGGAACAGGGATTGCGCCAACAGACAAGAACTCGAAGACACCGACGATATTCAAGACCTCGACCCGAACCGTGGACGATCGCCTCCTCCACGCTACCCGTATCCAGCGTCAGAAGCCTCCGGCTCGACTTCGCTCTCTATCCCGCATACACGGCCCGCTCCACCGCCGTTCTTCGATCTTTACGAGTACGCATCGGCCGAAGATCTCGCCGACGAACATTTCGAGTCGCTTCCGCCGACCGAGAAGTCTCCTGCCCTTCAACTGCCCATCCGGCTTCCGCTGCGGCACCCGCATACGCTCCTCGCGCTACCAGTTCTTCTGAACCCCCGCGCGCCCTTGCACCCGCTGCTCAAGCTTCAACCGCCTACCAAGACGTAGTTGCCGAGACTAAACGGTCGCTTCCGCAAGACAATAAAGCAGAGTCGTCGGGCCAGAAGAGCGACGATCCTAACGAGCCGCCGCCCGCTTATACAGAAGGCTATAGCCCGCTACTCTCATTCACATACCTAATGGCTGCCGCCGGTGGTGCGTCGAGTATTATTACTCAAGTCCAGCAGGGCGGTCCGCCGATCAACACTATCGGAGGTATGGCAGTTTTGAATTGGTTGTGTGGAGGTCCCTGCTAATGCTAGGTACAGATGTCGGCGCCGATGAGACAATCACTATGGACTTGCGGTTAGTATCTCCTTTGATCTGGCTGCGATTCAGTTGACTGACATGAGAAACTAGGGGCACCCGCTTTGTCCTGTCAAGGGATGAACTGCTAACGCTCCCCGAGTTTGTCCTTCTGTCTCTCTTCCCTAACGGTCTCTTCCCGGAAGGACACATGGGAGGGTTCGCCGAAGGTGACGCCGTCCAAGTCGATGTTAGTACCCAGAACGATGTTCCTATCACTCAAGCAACTGCCAAACTCACCCCATGTACTTCCCCCTCCCGCTTGGTCACCAGTCCGACCAATGCGAGTCTGCCTCGCTCATCTACAACGCGCAATCTTCTATCAAATATCGACGTACATTTCACTAACCTCCCATCTCAGTATGACCCTGCATCCCTCCAATATATGCTAGACTTCTTCCGCAATGTTGCTCAATCAATCCCGAATGAATCATCTCCCAGTGCTTCACCTGATGGCGGTGCCATCCCTATTGATTCCCTTGGGGGTCAAGAGACGACGGAAGCAAGCGTGCTGGTATTATAGTGTTGCGCGAGGACCTCGACTTCTACGCCATCCCTCCCCGGGCCGACATTAACCAGGCGGAAATGATTGAAGTCAAGAGAGCTGCCGCGCGAGCCTTGCTGAGGCAAGATGGTATTTTCTCTGGCCTCAAGCGAAGTGACGAGCCCGGTACCACAGAGGCGCATCTTATTGAGATGCTTACTGCTGGGTGAGTGAATTGCTGATTCTGATAGTCTTATCCTCAATTCCTTTGGTCATGAACTAACAGTTTACAGTGGCTTTAACCACGACGATCGATGGGGTCACCGTGCGGGAGAACCCAACAAGGCGGTTGTATGCAGTCTCGCTCTTGCCAGATTACGTAGCGACATCCGCGGCAACGATATGGGCAACAACGCCGTCGGCATGGCGCAAAAGCTCCTTCTCTTCTGGCGCAAGCCTGCGAGGCGGTGTTGGTGGGAAGGCGTTGACCTGGAGAATGTCGAGGGTGTCGATGGAACTCTGAAGGTGTGGATTCGACGAGTGTGGACCCTCGAGATGAGTGTCATTGGCCTGCGCTGATGTCCCCCGGCATCATAAAAACCTGGCTACGGTGTAGCGGCTATTTCCTTTTTTGTTCAGCGGCATATCTGTTTTGCAAGCCAGCAGCAAGAAGAGGCTGCAATGTTTAGGATTCCCTGTCGTTAATATTTCGTTTCATTAGGTACTATAGGAATACATACTGGGGACGAGGCATCAAGTCTCCATATTCAATTGTAATTGAGGTATTTCAACGCTCTGACACTGTATGTGCTGGAACAAATGTGCAAATCGCTATCATCAGCAAACAGTGCCCTGCTCGTGGTGAATTTCTTATATATCGTAGCCAACCCTTCACCCGTGGAGTTCTCAACGCCGTGCCAATCCTCTTACGCACTTCTCTCACTTCACTGGTTTGGAACTCTTATATACCCTTTCGCGCTCGCCATTCCATCCCATCAGCGGGAATGTCTCACAAAGCTGCAGCTTCGATCTGCTTTTTCTGGGCCAATGCACCCAGCTTTTTGACCGCATCTTCCAAAACGGGCAAATTTGCGCCCTGGATGTAGGCGTTGCCGTTCACGGCGACCTGACGGCCTTCCTTAAAAAACATGAACGTCGGCATGGCACTGATACGATATGATGCTGCGACATCCCTGGCGTGATCCACGTTCACTTTCGCAACCGCGAAGAACCCGGGTAGGTTGTGTCTTGAGGCCAATAGCTCGAGGCGGGGCGCGATTTGTTTGCAGGGGCCGCACCAGTCCGCGTAGAAGTCCACGACAACGTAGGTGGTGTTCTTGAAGAGCTCATTGAGCTCCTCCATCGAACCGATGGCGACAGGTTTCCCGTCGCTCATTCTGAGAGTGGGTGAGACGGTATGGCTGCTGTAGTTTTCCGGGTTTTGCGCTTTACTGAGCAGACTGATCAGA
Organism: Apiospora hydei; assembly: GCF_038363865.1. Lineage (NCBI taxonomy): Eukaryota > Fungi > Ascomycota > Sordariomycetes > Amphisphaeriales > Apiosporaceae > Apiospora > Apiospora hydei. Next base: position 1,633,310 of record NW_027117364.1, on the reverse strand, counting down.
TTGTTGAGAAGATATAGGGGATTGTGCGCGCAGAGTATAGAGTCCCAATCGCGTCTGCTCTTAAGGCGATATACCGACGCTCGGCCTCAATGATATTGTTTCCAGAGCTGTCGACAGGATTCTATTTGAATATCGAGCGGGTCAGCTGGTCTGGCATGCCTAGATGTCGAACCAGTAAAAAACTGCCAAGGTTTGGTCGTGCGGGTTCGATGCTAAGTTTAGTGTCAGCTAGGATGGAGGCAGTAAACCTTCAAAGAGAGGAGTGGGTATCTTGCTTTTTCCAACTGCAATGCTTACTCACCTCGGGTTGACGACCCGTCGCATTCAGATAATGGTGAACTCGACGACGTTTCTCGATGTTGCCGGAAACGTCAGTAGTCCACCTAAGAAGGTCTGCAGGGTCCCTGACCACGAACCATCTTTGTACATCGTCAACAACCCAATCCTGAGGAACTGCGTTTCCCTGTCTGGGACAGGTCTTAACAGCAAAGCCTCATATGTTCCTTCACCTCCTTGTCCGTAATGTAATACTGGAAATGCCACTAGGTCTTCAGTAAACATATCGGGTATCATGCCGCCACGCGGGAGGCCTGAACCGTCATGTTCTATATCAAACCTGACATCGCAGGTTTTTGCTGATATGGTAGTACTGTTGACTGGCACCAACGTTCCTTTTACCCTAAGGTGGCCCGTATCTGGTACGAAGGGCGTTTGAACGGGCCCAATCTGCAATATCTCGAAGCAGCCAGTCTTTTTCTCGACACTCGTGACGTAGAAGCAAGGCCTGCAAGAAATGGGTCCATCCCACGAGGCCCATGACCAGCTCGGGCCTTGTGGGCATTTCAGTTTTCGCCTCTTGAGCTCAAAGCCTGGCATCGACCAAAGGAGGCCGTCCGCGAAGTCTTCCTTCCAAAGCCCGGCGACGTTGGTGAAGCCTGTGATCTCCGAAACTCTTTCCACCACTCCAGCCAAGGCCAGGAGCTTGTCCTGTTCCATTGTCAGGGAACGGTGGGTATAGGCCTCCACAATGTGGTACCATGAGTGCAAGACAGCCTTTGGGTCTTCTGAATACTGGCCGCTACTTGTCTTTCCCCCAAGCCAGGGCATTCGGTTAATGAGGAGATCTCCCGGTACCCGATTATCTTCTGACCAGTCCCCGCCCCAGCATTCGATGAAGATCAGGCTTTTCGTGAAATGGATGAGCCGTCGCGAGAGGATTCTCTCCTGAAACGTCCACCCCCGAGTATTCCATACCGCCCCTTCCAAGTCCATGGTTGGCTCATGATATATACTGGAAGAGTATTTGGTCCGCATATAACAGAAGCCCGCCTCGACTAACCCTTCGCTTGGTATGCAGTAGGGAACCTTGGCTGGCGGGGTATCTGGCCCAGGTCTGCTTAGAAAGCCGTCGTGTGCTGAAGTTGCACTAGTTGCAACGATAGTGACGTAGGCATTGGAATAGATGTTGGCCATCCGGGGAGCCTCGTGCAACCAATCTTCTTGGCTATCCTGGACGATACAAAGTGAATCAATCCAGACATAGCGGAGGTCCAGCGCACGTGTAACCTCCACAGCATCGCGGAATGTCTGGGGAAGAGAATCGTACTGGATTATTTCCATCATCGTTGGTATATTCTTCCAAGTCGTGACTAAGAAGGGTGGCGTGCTTCGAGAATTTCCCCAAACGTGGCTGAGCGTTGCATAGGATGTCCCGGCTGGTAAATCGTCTGTCTCGACTAACTTCACCCCTTGACATCCTGTGTCAACGTCGATTAGTCTGCTGGGAAGCTCCTTGTTTTTGGTCGCCCGGCATGTGACGTGGTTTCTAGAGCAATTTTCCAAATAGGCTTTCATTGCCATCTTGTTCGCAGGACTCAAGCTCCTGAGACTGGGGACTCGTCCTCTGATCCGCTTCGAGACTACGTGGCTATCTAAAGACCGATTAGTCTGGCATGGTGAAAAGGGGGTCTGAGAATGCTTACCGTGACTGCCACATATATAAAAGGGAACTCTCAAGAAACAGCAGTGATTCTCCCCATAACAAATGATGAGATGAAGTCGACTGGGTCCATCCTCGTGTGCCGATAGTCGGAAATTGACCTGAGTGTCCATCTGGATTGTTACTACCTCGAGGAGAACATCGCCCCTCCAGTTTGTTATATCGGGCACCAAGCTGGGGTTTGGCTTTTCACGTGGTAAATGCCATTGTATACCATGAGCGAACATCTCGCAAGCAGGACAGCCGGAGTCCAAGAGCTCCGGGAGCTCAGGGTATTGCACTCGACGGTTCCATGGCACATTGTACCTGATTGGGGTACACCTGAAGGCAAATGTGCAAGTGCAATACCGACAGAGGCCACTGAGGAGCCTGGGCTCCCGCCCATCCCATAGGGTAATCGCTGTATCGGACATGGTATAGATGGCATTATGATTGGGAAAAGGTGGTTAAATGCTTTGTAGCATTACAATAATTACTCATATTGGGTGACATTTGGAAACAACGCTCGCCTGTGTGGCCCCCTGTCTATGTTATTTTGGCGCCGCTATGAAGAGGGTAGTCGAAAGAGGGGCTGGCTGGACTGGCGGGATAGCCGCGCACGATGTGATGGCCGTGATAGGCAACCACATTCGGCGGGTTGCATATCCGGCTCCACAAACCGTGCAACAACATTATGTGTGATTACCAATCCAACCGAAATATCCATCTTGCCGATTAGCTGAGATGTTGGATGGTGATTTTGAAGATCTTGAGGTATGGTCTCATCCGTTTTCAAATTGGGTTAACTGCCCCCCTGGTGAAGATTCGGGTATTATTAATCCCTGTATAAGAAACCTAGGCATGTATATAATAAACGCGAATTCGAAACATATAAAGGAATATATTTACTTATAAATCGAGGTTTTATATATATTTTATTATCTTTTTATTATAAATATATATTACGTAAAAAGGGGGAAAGAAGAGGTTATATTATTTAAAAATTATTTATAATTATTTTATTAACGTGGTTTATTACTACGCGACGTATATTATTTAGCGACGTATTTTTTCTATTTTTTAACTTTTTTATATAAATTAATTTAATTATAACGTTTAAAATTAATTAAAACTATTCGCTATTTAATTCCTCGCTTAATTTTATATTTTTTTACATATTCGCGCATTGTAACCTATTTCGCCGTAGATACTATAACGCCTGCCGCCCGTCGCGCGCCTCTTTAATAAACCACTATTTTTACCTTTATCGGGCGCTAAACGCTTCTCTTTTACCTTTTTATTTTATAATTACTAAGATTCCTTAATAATAAAAGCTCCTTTAAGCTAGACTCGCGATTTTTTAGCTCTCCGGCGCTTAAAAAAGTATTAAATTAGCCTCCTTTAGCATATATATTTTATCGCGCATAAAGGTTATTTTATCGGCTATTTTAATTATACTTTTCGCTATTTAATTTACCGCATTTAAAATTAACGTTAAAAAGCTTTTTTAATAAGTAAATATCCTTTTTTAATATAAATAAAGTGCTTAATTATTTATTAAGGGTTAAATAGCGTTTAAAAATTATAAGTATTAGCCGTCCTCGGACGGGATAAGTTAAGTGTAAACGTTCAGAGACGTATATTTAATTTATTAATTACTTTATCGGGATTATAAAAGATTAAATTAAAAACGTTAAATTTAAATTTAATATTATTTTTCGTAAAAATAGCGAAATACGCGGTTTTAAAAGCGATAAAAAACTCGAGCTTCGTAATATAATTTATTAAGGCCTTAATAAATAACTCGATTTCCTTTAAATAAATACGCTTTAAAGCCGAATAAAATACTATATCGAGTGGTTAAAATAAATAAAATAAATAAAAAAGTAACGTGGTTTACTACTACGCAACGTATATTACTTAGCGACGTATTTTTTTTACTTCTCGACCCTTTTATATAAATTAATTTAATTATAACGTTTAAAATTAATTAAAACTATTCGTTATCCGATTCTTCGCTTAATTTTATATTTTTTTATATATTCGCGTATTGTAACCTATTTCGCCGTAAACACTACAGCGTTTTTTACCGGTCGCCCTCCGCTTTAACGAACCTCTATTTTTATTTTTATCGGGCGCTAAACGTTTCCCTTTTACCTTCTCGTTCTGTAGCTGCTGAGATTCCTTAATAATAAGGGCTTCTCTAAGTTAAACTCGCGACTTTTTAACTTTCCAGCGCTTAAAAAGTATTAAATTAACTTTCTTTAATATATATATCCTATCGCGTATAAGGGTTATTTTATAAGTTATTTTAATTATACTTTTCGCTATTTAGTTTACCGTATTTAAAATCGGTATCGAAGAACTTTCTTAATAAATATATAACGTGGTTTACTAGTAAGCGGGATATATTATATACCGGGACACTTTTTTAACCGACTATATTTTTTAAACTTTAATACGTTTTAATTCTATAATTATAATGCTTAATTCTTTATTAAAAAACGGATCGATTTAGCGATTTAAGCGACGCGAAACCCCGTAAAGTATATTAGCTAAAGAGCTGCTGCGAAAGCCTTTAATGTCCCACGAATTTTTTTAAACTACCGACTCTACGGCCGACTTTTACAACGCGAAATCGGACACTTTCGACGAAAATTAAATCCGATTAAAAGGAGGTGCTTCGTAATTATATAATTAATTTAAATATTTAAGGGATGCCTCTTAATATAACTAGTGTAGAAAATATAGCTAATCTTTTACCGCGTCGCGGCGGCGAACGCGTCGGTAAGCACTGGGTTAGGCGATTTATTAACCGTAACCTAAACCTTAAGACTAGAATAAATTATCGATACGATTATTAAAGGGCCCTTTACGAGGATCCGAACGTTATTTCCGGTTAGTTTAGGCTAGTCGCGAATATTAAAGCTAAATACGGCATCGTTAATAAGAATATATATAATTTCGATAAAACCGGCTTTATAATAAATATAATCGGGTTAACCCTCGTCGTAATACGCGCCGATCGGCGTGGGAAAGCGAAATCGGTCCAGCCTGGCAATCGGGGAATAGTCGACGGCGATTAAATGCATTAATTCGTAAAGCTGGTGCATTCCGCCGTTTTTAATCGTTCAGGGCTAATATTACCTAGCGAACTAAGCTACCGAATACGACTTACCGGGTAATTAAGTAATTAAACTAACTTCGAATAGCTAAATAAATAATAAAATAGGCTTAAACTAAATTAAGTATTTCGATAAATATACTAAGTCGCGAACGAAGGGTTTATATCGCCTCTTAATTCTCGACGGCCACGAGAGCTATATTTCGGCCGAATTCGAGGTATACTATAAAAACAACGGCATTATTACGCTCAGTATGCCTCTTTATTTTTTTTATTTACTTTAGTTATTAGATGTGGCACTTTATTCGCCTTTAAAGCGCGCGTATTCGAAGGAAATCGAGCTATTTATTAAAACCTCGATTAATTATATTACGAAGCTCGAGTTTTTTATCGCGTTTAAGGCCGCGTATTTTACTATTTTTACGGAAATTAATATTAAATTTAAATTTAACGTATTTAATTTAATACCTTATAACCTTAACGAGGTAATTAATAAGCTAAATGTGCGTCTCCGGATATTTATACTTAGCTCGTCGCGTTCGGGGACGGTTAGCACCTACGACTTTTAAACGCCGTTTAACCTTTAATAAATAACTAAGCACTCTTCTTTTATTAAAAAAGGGTGTTTACCTATTAAGGAAGCTTCTCAACGCTAATTTTAAAAACGGTAAACTAAATAACGAAAAGTATACATATAGTTATATATAAAATAACCCTTATAAAGGATTAAATACGCATATTATAAGAGGTTAATTTAGCTTTTTCGAAGCGCCGGAAAATTAAAAAGTCACGAGTTTAGCTTAAAGAAGCCCTTACGATTAAAGAATCTCGAAGGCTGCAGGACGAGAAAGTAAAAGGGAAGCGGCTAGCGACTAATGAAGGCGAAAATAGTAGTTTATCGAAAAGGCGCGCGACGGGCCGCAGGCGTTGTGGGATCTGCGGCGAAACAGGCCATAATGCGCGAACATGTAAAAAAAAATATAAAATCGAGTAACGAATCGGATAGCGAGTGAATTTAATTAATAAAGCGTGTTGTAATTAAATAAACTTATATAAAAGTGTTAAAAAGTGGAAAAAATGTCCCGGTATGTGATATATCCCGCTTACTAGTAAACCACGTTACCTTTTTTTAATATAAATAAAGTATTTAATTATCTATTAAAAATTAAACGACGTTTAAGGGTTATAAGTATTAACCGTCCTCGGACGGGATAAATTAAATATAAACGTTTAAAAACGTATATTTAACTTATTAATTACCTCGTTAAGATTATAAAGGATTAAATTAAAAGCATTAAATCCGGATTTAATGTTATTTTCTATAAAAATAGCGAAATACGCGGCTTTAAAAGCGATAAAAAACTCGAGTTTCGTGATATAATTTATCGAGGCCTTAATAAATAGCTCGATTTCTTTTAAATAAGCACGCTTTAAAGCCGAATAAAGTGCTATATTAAATAACTAAAGTAAATAAAATAAATAAGAAGGCATATCGAGTGTAATAATATTATTATTTTAATAATATACCTCGAATTTAGTCGAAATATAGCTCTTATAGCTATCGATAATTAAAAGGCGGTGGGAACCTTTCGTTTACGCTTTAATATATTTATCGAAGTGTTTAATCTAATTTAAGCCTGTCTCGTTATTAGTCTAACTATTAGAAGTCGGCTTAATCACCTAGTCGCCCGGTAAATCGGTTTCGCGGGACTAGTTCGCGAGGTAATATTAGCTTTAAATGATTAAAAACGGCGGAATATATTAGCTTTACGAATTAATATATTTAATCGCCGTTGCTTATTCCCGATTATTAAGCTGGACTGATTTCGCTTTTCTACGCCGCTCGGCGCGTATTACGACGAGTATTAACCCGATTATACCTATTATAAAACCGGTCTCGTCGAAATTTTAAATATTTTCGTTAACGATCCCGTATTTCGCCTTTATATTCGCGACTAGCGTAAACTAGCCGGAAATAACTTTAAAATTTTTATAAAAAACCCTTTAATAATCGTACCGACGATTTATTTTAATCTTTAAGTCCGGGTTATAATCGATAAAGCGCCTAACCCAGTGCTTACCGACGCGGTCGCCGCCGCGCGACGCGGTAAAGAGATTAGTTATATCTTCTACACTAGCGAAATTAAAAGGTATTCCTCGGATATTTAAATTAATTATATATTTATAAAATACTTCCTTTTTAATTAAATTTAATTTACGTCGTTTCGGTCGGATTTCGCGTTTTAAAGTTCGGCCGTAGATTCGATAACGTAAAATTAATTTAGGTATATTATAACGTAGTTTACCATTAAGTCGAATATATTATTAAGTTAAATACTTTTTTTATATTTCGATATTTCTATATAAATTTATTTAATTATAACGCTTTAAATTAATTAAAATTACTCGCTATCCGATTCGCTACTTAATTCTATATCCTTTTTACACGTTCGCGCATTGTGACCGGTTTCGCCGCAGTTGCCATAGTGTTTACCGCCCGTCGCGCGTCGTTTCGACGAGCTACTATTTTCGCCTTCGCCGGTCGGTAAACGTTTCTTTTTTGCCTTTTCGTTTTATAGCGCTTAAAATTCCTTAATGGTAAAGGCTCCTCTAAGCTGGATTCGTAATTTTTTAGCTTTCCGGCGCTTCGAAAAGGCTAAATTAGCATTTTAAAGGGTGCGGACCTGATTTTTTAATATAGTTACTTTGTAAGCTATTCGGGTTATACTTTTCGCTATTTAGTTTACCGTATTTAAAATTAGCGTTAAAAAATTTCTTTAATAAGTAAACACTCTTTTTTAATATAAATAGAGTGCCTAGTCGTTTATTACGGGTTAGACGGCGTTTAAGGGTTATACGTGCTTAGAGTCCCGGGTCGCGACTGCTCCGGTGTAGGCGTTTAAAGTTGTATATTTAGTTTATTTATCACTTTATTCGAATAGTGAGGTACTAAGCCGGATGCGTTAAATTTAAATTTAATATTAATTTCCGTAAAAACAGTAAAATATACGGCTTTAAACGCGATAAAGAACTTAAGCTTCGTAATATAGTTTATCGAAGCTTTAATAAATAGCTCGATTTCTTTCGAATAAGCACGTTTTAAGGGCGAATAAAGTGTTATATCGAGAGGTTAAAATAAGTGCGATAAATAAAGAGGTATATTAATAGTAATAATATTATTATTTTAGTAGTATGCTTCGAATTCGGCCGAAATATAGCTCTCGTGGCCGTCGAGAATTAAGAGGCGGTAACGATTTTTTATTTACGATTTAATATGTTTATCGAAGTGCTTAATTTAATTTAAACCTGTTTTGTTATTAGTTTATTTATTAAAAATCGGTTTAATTACCTAATCGCCCGGTAAGCTATTTTCGCGCGACTAGTTCGCGAGGTAATATTAGCTTTAAACGATTAAGAAAAACGGAATGCACTAGCTTTACGAATTAATGCATTTAATGGCCGTTAATTATTCCCGATTATTAAGCTAGACCGATTTCGCTTTCCTACGCCGATTAACGCGTATTACGACGAGTATTAACCCGATCATGCTTATTATAAAGCCGGTCTCGTCGAAATTCCATATGTCCTTATTAATAATACCGTATTTAGCCTTAATATTAATAACTAGGCTAAACTAGCCGGAAATAACCTTCGGATTTTTATAAAGAGCCCTTTAATAGTCGTACCGACGGTTTATTCTGGTCTTAAAGTCCGGGTTACGGTCGATAAAGCGCTTAGCCCAGTGCTTACCGACGCGGTCGCCGCCGCGCGACGCGATAAAGAGATTAGCCATATTTTTTATATTAATTATCTTTAAAGGCATCCCTCGAGTATTTAAATTAATTATATACTTACGAAGCACCTTTTTTTAATCGTATTTAATTTATATTTTAAATATCGGATTTCGCGTCGTGCGGTTCGGCCGTAAAGTCGGTCGCTAAGGGTGAATAATGAGACGACGTAGTGTTTCGCCGTAGCTCTTTAATTAATTTAGGTTAAACCGTTTCGTAACGCTTAAATTACTAAGGTTATCCGCTCTTTTAAAATAAATAAAGCATTATAATTATAAAGTTATTACGCGTTAAAATTTAATTAAATAGGTTAATAATAAAAGTGTTCGATTTAATAATATATTTAACTTAATAATAAACCACGTTAAGCTTTTATTATTATTCTTTAATTTATTTAATTCGGTCCGTTTCGTATCGCTTAAATTATTAAAACTATCCGATCTTTTTAAAATTAATTAAGCATTATAATTATAAAAGTATTACGCGTTAAAATTTAATTATATTAAAATTAAATTTAAGTGCGTCGCTAAATAATATACGTCGCGTAGTAGTAAACCATGTTATACTAAGTGTAATAATATTATTATTTTAGTAATATATCTCGAATTCGGCCGATATATAACTCTCGTGGCTATCGAGAATTAAAAGGCGGTAGCGACTTTTTATTTATAATTTAGTATATTTATCGAAGTGTTTAATCTAGTTTAAACCTGTCTCGTTATCGGTTTATTTATTAAAAATCGGTTTAATTATTTAATCGCCCGGTAAACTATTTTCGCGCGACTAGTTCGCGAAGTAATATTAGCCCTAAACGATTAAAAAGGGCGGAATACACTAGCTTTACGAATTAATATATTTAATAGCCGTTAACTATTCCCGATTACTAAGCTGGACCGACTTTACCTTCCCACGCCGATCAGCGCGTATTACGACGAATATTAACCCGATTATGCCTATTATAAAGCCGGTCTCGTTAAAATTCTATATATTCTCGTCGACGATGCCGTATTTAGCCTTAATATTAATAATTAGGCTAAACTAACCGGAAATAATTTTCGAATTTTTATAGAGAGCCCTTTAGTAATTATACCGACGGTTTATTCTAGTTTTAAAGTCCGGGTTATAGTCGATAAAGCGCCTAGCCTAGTGCTTACCGACGCGGTCGCCGCCGCGCGACGCGATAAGGAAATTGGCTATATTTTCCACACTAGCTATTTTTAAAGGCATCCCTCGGGTATTTAAATTAATTATATACTTATAAAACACCTTTTTTTTAATCGTATTTAATTTATATTTTAAGTATCGGATTTCGCGTCGTGCGGTTCGGCCGTAAAGTCGGTCGCTAAGGGTAAATAATAAAACGACGTAGTGTTTCGCCGTAGCTCTTTAACTAATTCGAGTTAAACCGTTTCGTAACGCTTAAATTATTAAGGTTATCCGCTTTTTTTAAAATAAATAAAATATTATAGTTATAAAGTTATTACGCGTTAAAGTTTAATTAAATAAGTCGATAATAAAAATGTCCGACTTAATAATATATTCGACTTAATAGTAAACCACGTTAACTACTTTTTAAATAAATTTTAACGTAGAATTCTTCGAGTTTTACGCGAAATTTATTAAGTTAATTAATTTAATTAAAATCCCTCACTTCGAGTAAAAATATAAACTAAACCGAAAGTATATTAACCGGCTACGAACTTTTATTTTATATTATTATATAAATTAATTCCTCGACTTTTAAAGGTTTTATATAAAATATTTTAAGGCGTATTAATAGTTAAAAGAAATAGCTAAAAAGCATTTATCTCGTTTTATTAAGCTTTTTAAAATAAAGGCTAAAATAATATCCTCGTTCTTTTTTAATTTTATTATATTTAATTTAAGTATTCCGATTATTACGTTAATTAATCGACCTATTAACTTAGCCTTAACCGTTTTAACGAAAGCTCCCGCATACGCTCCTTGGGCGACCACGCCCGCTACACGCGGCTTTTTAGCCCTTAAAACTACCCCGAACCTTTTTAAATCCGCTTATTATAATTATAAAAAAGCTGGGCATTTTACTAGTTAATATTCGGAAGACGACGCAGTCGTTAATGCGATTACCGAGTAGATTAAATTTTATAGCTCGTTAGAAAAGTCGGGAAAAGAGAAAGCTTAAATAAAGTTTCCCGCCTAGGTTTTATATTTAATATTAATTAATTAACGGTAAAAATAATCGAACTTTTTCCTTTTAATAATTTAATCGGAGGTAACGTATTTATTATTAATATAATAATTAAAAGAGACGAGATCGCTATTTTTTTACGCGTATTAATTAATATCGAAATATAAATATAATTATTAATTAATAAAGCGTTTTACGTCCGCCTCGTATAAGTTTAATCTTTTTTTTAAACCGTTTATAATAAACCGGTTACCGTAAAAGAATTCGAAAACATAATTATTTAATCGATTTAAAGTTTTATTACGATTAATTTTTAAATATACGGTCGCACTTTTTACGATAACGTGGTTTACCACTAAGTCGATTATATTACTTCGCCGATTACTAGCTTAATTAATATTTTTTATTAAACTTTAATACGTTTTATTTTTATAATTATAATGCTTAATTCTTTATTAATAAATAAGCTCGAATTAATAATTTAAGCGATGCGAGATCTTATAAAACCTATTAGTTAAAAGGCTATTACGAAGGCTTTCGACGTTTTATAATCGACGATTAGCGACCGATTAAACGGCCGAATCCTACGACGCGAAATTTAATATCCACAGCGAAAATTAACGTTAACTAAAAAAAAGGTACTTCGAAATTATATAATTAACCTAAATATTTAAAAAATACTTCCTAATATTATTAATATAAAAAATATAGCTAATTTTTTTACCGCGTCGCGCGACGGCGAGCGCGTTAATAAGTACTAGGTTAAGCGCTTTATCGACCGTAACCCGGACTTTAAGACCCGAATAAACCGTCGATATAATTATTAAAAAGCTTTTTACGAAAATACGAAGGTTATTTCCGCTTAATTTACGTTAATTATAAATATAAAAGCTAAATACGGTATTTTTTAATAAAGACTTTTAAAATTTTAACGAGACCGGCTTTATAATAAATATAATCGGGTTAATACTCGTCGTAATACGCGCCGAGCGGCGTGAAAAGGCGAAGTCGGTTTAGCTTAATAATCGAGAATAAATAATAGCGATTAAATATATTAATTCGTAAGGCTAGTATATTCCGCCCTTTTTAATCGTTTAAGGTTAATATTACTTCGTGAACTAGTTTTACGAAACCGATTTACCGGGCGACTAAGTAATTAAGGCGATTTTTAATAATTAAATTAATAACGAAATAAGCTTAAACTAAATTAAGTATTTCGATAAATATATTAAAATATATAAAAAAAGTCCCTATCGCTTTTTAATTCTCGATAACTATAAAAGCTATATTTCGGCCGATTTCGAGATATAACGTAATCTACGGTTTAATTAAACACACGGTTTAATTAAACACTTTCTTTTAATTTCGTATAACTTATATTCTATGCTTTATATTTTTACTACCTACGATAATAAATTAATAAAAAAAGAACGATATATAATTAGCGTTTTAAGCGCTTTAAAAAAACCTTAAATTATATGTATAAGCCGCAGCGCGAATATATAATATTTTTTATATAACCTTACGTTACCGGCGTCGCGGTAGTATTTTACGACGAAATACGTAATCGTTAACGTAAAAGTTTACGAATTTCGAAAAATAATTAATCGTAGAATATATAATTAATTTAAATTCGTAATCGTTTCCGCTTCGAATAAATAATATTAAAAATATAGCGAATCGATTATTTAATCTACGCGACGCGGGGACGCGTCGGCGTTAATTAAGCTATTAACTTTATACGACGATAATTAGATCTCTAAACGCGTTTTAACTGAAAAATCGATTATTAAAGAGTTTTTTACGAAAATCCCGACGCGTATCGCGCGTAGTTTATTTTTATATAAAATATAATTAATAAATATAAAATTTAAAAAATATATATATATAATTTTAACGAAACCGGGTTTTTTTATAAATTAAATCTCGTTCGAAATAGTTATAACCACCTCCGATTAACGCGGAAGGCCTAGGGTAGTATAACAAAGGAACCGGGAATGGGTTATAGTGATTCAGGGCGTCGGATTACACGGTTACGCCATCCCTCCGTATATTATTTTTACCGGGAAAACGCACCTTTTTCCTGGTACGAAAACAGCTCGTTACCGAAAAACTAGGTAATCGTAGTTATTAAAAATAGCTAGACCACGAATAAAAGAGGCGAGGATTAAATTTAATACTTCGATAAATACACGAAATCTTATACGAAGGGTGCTTACCGCCTATTAATCCTTAACGGCTATAAAAGTTACCACTCGATAGCTTTCGAGCTTTATTATAAAAAAAAACTCGATTATTATACTTTACATGCTTTTTTATTTATCGTATAAATTTTAACCTTTTAATATCGGTTATTTTCGTGCGTTAAAAAGGGCGTACGAGAAAAAAATTAAAGGTTTTATACGGGCGTATATTATTTATATTTTAAAAGAGGACTTCTTACTAGCGTTTTTAAAAGCGTTCCAGGCGATTTTTACCGTTTCGAATATATAAAGAGGCTTTTAAAGGATAAGACTCGTCTCGTATAATCCGAAATATATTATTTTATAGTTAAATATAAAGCTACGTATTTTAACACCTCCGGGGATATTTTTCGGCCTACTTATTCCTTAAGAATTAAAGATTTTAAATAACCCGATTAAAGCTTAATTTTAAACCGAATACGTTCGAAACCGTATCGTACGGCATTAAAATAACTCTCTAACGTCGATTTTAATTAAACTTAATTAAATTACGAAAAGTATAACGCAGGTAATATATTAGCTCGCTTTTTTAAAAAATAAAGTAACCGTACTATAAAAAGTAAATAAAATACTTAACCGGCGCCGCTATACAAAAAAAGCGGCTATAAAATAAAGAATTACTTCGTATATAAGTTAAAAAAACCTATAGTTTTAAAGGGACATTAATAAACAGTTACAGGATAAATCGCGCCGGAGTAATAGTCGTACGAGAAGGCTTAAAACGCGCCCGCGACGCTATAAAATCTGCGGAGAGCCCGGGCATTATACGCGCACCTATTAAAATAATATAAAAATATTTAAAGAAAAGGATTCCAATTAATTTTAATATATTAAATACGTTATAATAAAATTAATTTATATTTCGTTATACGAGGCCTTAAAAAGTGTTTAATTAAACCGTGTGTTTAATTAAACCGTGAACTACGTTATACGCGATAAAATATATATATTAAAAAAGGTTAATTTAATACCTTTTAAGCGCCGGAGAATTAAAAAATCGTAAATCCAGCTTAAAAAAACCTTTACTATTAAAAAATCTCAGTAATTATAAAACGAAAAGGTAAAAAGGAAGCGTTTAGCGCCCGATAAAAATAAAAATAGGGGTTCGTCGAAACGGAGGGCAACCGGTGGAAGGCGCTGTGGTGTTTACGGCGAAACAGGTCACAATACGCGAACATATAAAAAAATATAAAATTAAGCGAGAAATCGAATAGCGAATAGTTTTAATTAATTTTAAGTATTATAATTAAATTAATTTATATAAAAAAATCGAAAAATAAAAAAGTATATCGCTAAGTAATATACGTCGCGTAATAATAAACTACGTTAAGCACTTTATTTATATTAAAAAAAAATTTACTTATTAAAAAAGCTTTTCGACGCTAATTTTAAATACGGTAAATTAAATAGCGAAGGGTATAATTAAAATAGTTTATAAAATAACCTTTATATATAATCGGATACGTACTTTAAAAAAGGCTAATTTAATTTTTTCGAAGCGCCGAAGAGTTAAAAAGTCGCGAGTCTAGCTTAGAAAAGCCCTTACGATTAAGGAATCTCGAAGGCTGCAAGACGAGAAGGCAAAAGGGAAACGGCCAGCGATTAATAAAAGCGAAAATAATAATTTATCGAAGAGGCGCGTAACGGGCGACAGGCGTTATAATATCTACGGCGAAACAGGTTATAATGCGCGAACATATATAAAAGATGTAAAATCGAGTAACGAATCGAATAGCGAATAATTTTAATTAATTTAAAGCGTTATAGTTAAATTAATTTATATAAAAGTATTAAAATATAAAAAAAATAATACGAGAGGTAATATAATTCGCTTAGTAGTAAACCACGTTATATAGAGTTTATTTTATATAATATAACCTCGTAACGTTTAATATATATTTAATACGCACGCCGGTTTTATATTACTACCTATAGTTTACTATTAAAGTATATAACTCGCCCTTTTTTACTCGGGTTTACATTTGCCCGCCTGCCGGTATGTGTTAAGCCCCACCACTAGCGCACCTACACCTTACTCCACTATCCACCATCCAGCTAGTGGGGGACCTCTCTCTTCCTCCTTCATCACACTTTCTGAGATAACACACAACGATCGTCACGCTTTGCTGAGCTAGGAAACAGGCCTTTCAGAGCTTATTCGTCTAGACCTTGCAATTGTGACGTGCTACAGTATGAGTCAAAAAGCAAAAAGAACCAAAAAGCAATATAAACCACCCGCTCCTTCATCTGCTTCACTTCTACCATTTCATTCTTACTTTCATTCATCACTCTCTCCCTTCGATTGAAAACCAATCCAGACGACAGGATGGCCAACGAGTGCAACACATGCAAGAAGACAGGCATTGACCTCAAGAAATGCAGCAAATGCCAAACTACTCTCTACTGCTCGAGAGACTGCCAAAAAGCCGACTGGAAATCCCACAAGAAGGTCTGCAGCTCAAACGCCCAGAACCGCTTGCCCGATAAGATTGGATGCTTCGATGTCACTCATAACGACGGCCTCAAAGTCTCCCCCTCGTGGCCTTGACGGACCCATCTACAAACCTTACACCCATCTCCATGAACGCAAGTGGCTCCACGACCGCCCGGAGAAGGACGTGTACCGCCTCCTCATCGACTGTTACCGCATGCGCATGGCGGACTATGTCAAATTCGACGGCCTGGCCGAAGCCGGCTCCGTACAAGGCGGCGCCGCCGACCCGGAGCCCAGCTTCCGCTGCTTCCTCCAAGCAGTGGAGGCCAAGCCCGAGCTCCTGCCGCCCTGGTGGGACGACGTGAAAAAGGAGGCGTGCGTGCAGCTGGGAAGATCCGGGGACGACTGGTCCCGTCTGAGATGCGCCGTGGAGAAGGACGAGGTCGTCGAGCACTACGGCGACACGTCGTTCGCTATGCAGCTGCGCCTCTTTGGCGAGCAGGTTTTTGGGAATACCCCTGGGACCTTTGGTAATGGGGCCCAGGTCATAGAGGGCATGATGCGTATGGAGGCGCCGAGTGACTTGGTGTGGTCGAGGGCTCATCTTGGGTTCTAGTGGTTCTCGACCCTATTTCCTACCTAAGGCAGGGCTGTGCCAGTAACACACAGTTTGCATGGACCAGGAATGGGGAATCACGAATCATCAAGACAACATGAAAAATCCAAAAGCACCAATTGGAGGAGGGGTCGCGGGTTGCTTGCAGTTTTGATATGCCCGTTTTCGGAAATTTAAAACGACGCGGAAAAGCACTTCACACTTGTTCATATCCCATGTGACAAAACAAAACCATCATAAGCTTATCATCTCATCATCGCGTGTAATACCAACAAAATAATGATTCAGCTGTTATTTAAGACGTCTGTAATTATATAACCCCTGGAGCCTTGTAGTATGAAGTAGATTCCTCACGCCCAGACATACAAGATATTGGCGACTATAGCGATGAGCCCCTGGAGTCCCAGCTGTCCCCCTTGCCGAGAGGCTGAGTTTTTAAAAGGGTCGCGGAGCGGATCAGGCGGCGGAAGAGCTTCATCTGTGGCAACACTCTGGCCATTTGTCGTGGTGGTTCGCTTCCGGGTCGAGGTGACCGAATGCACGATGACACTAGTCGGATCCACGACAACCACTGCTGTCGTGGTTTGCGGAACTTTGACGGCGAATATTAGATTACAACAGGTGAAAGGGAGAGAGAGAGAGAGAGAGAGGTATATACTCACAAGCGAACCTATTACGGTACCACGTCTCCAACTGCGAATAGGCGCCGGATTTACACATGATGTAAGTGTTTCTATCGGGGCTGCCTCTCGACTGAAGGACCACCGCGTCCTGGCAAGTCCAACCAGCGGAACTGTTATAGGCATATCAGGATGAGGTTCAACTCTATGATGGGGGGGGAGTATAAAAGCATGCCAAGAAAACTTACCAGGCACCGTTCATGCCGTTCGGCCCAACGACGTTCTGGCCCGCACAACCCGTGGGAAACTGGCAGTCGGCGGCAGTGGGATGGCAACACGCGCCGTAGCCGCCTCTCACTGCGAAAGTTGCGCCGCTTTGGCAGGTTGCCGTTTCCCCTATAAACCTTGATGATTAGTTGCTATTCCTCCCTCCTGCCTACGAATCTTCTGAAAGCACACTGAGAAGGAGAGACCTACAATTTGGGCCCGTAGATGGATTGGGCCACGGAAACTGGCCGATGTAGCTCGTCATCCCGACTTCGGTCAGGTAGCTCACATCCACTTGGCGTTTCCTCCGGAGCCCCCTCGTCGTCTGGGTGGGCGGTATAGACCTGCAGTTCCGGGACGGATGGCGGCGCGGTTATACCGGGCATCGGCGGGACATCTTTATCTTGCGTCAGCGGTAGCTCACCGCCAAGGTCCGACTGTGGTGGTTTCGTTGGTGTAGGGAGGCTTAAGCAATCGGCATGAACCGATGCGTAGAGCACAGCGACGGAGAATAACAGTAGCTCCATCTTCATCGTGGCCCAGTTGTATAAAACCATACCACCAGTATGTGAGTATGTGACCAAAGTGAAATAGAAACAAAACTTAACGTTCCAGCGTCCATGGAAGTCGGGCTGAATATCTTGGATCTATGTATGGTTTTGGGTTGAAAGCTGGGTGGGTACGATAACCGACAGCTGAACCGGTGGCGTTGGGTAGCGCAAGCCAACATCAACGCTAGATCCGTATACAGTCGTAGTGGCCAGACATTCTATTCTAGAGCCGACGTCTGATTGGTGTTCGTGGTGTGCCCAACTCCCTTAATTATCTTTGTGCAGCAAGAGCTGCTTGGCAGTGGCTGGCGCCCGACCAGAAACATATAAGGACTGCACAAATTAGCAGGGGTACGATGGCCAACGTGGCTGTATATATCTTGGGTACTCAGCAAGTATGGTATTGGTTTAATACAAGCTTACGTAACCCAGTTGGCATCGAGTAATTATAGCTTGAGTAATTGGTTGCTTTATAGCTAACTGGGTTATTGTTTCGACGAATATAACGTTCTATACAGGAAACAAGATCCGCTACAGACATAAGATCCCGCAAATGTGCAACCGATAGAGACAGATTCTGAACAGTATTGGGTAGAGTTTGGATCGCAGTCGAAACAGTCTTGGCTACCTTCCCAGCTTCCGCTTCCCGAAAAAGGACCTGCCAGCACTACATACACACATCCGGTTCTATTAGTGTCTATTGCCCATGTTGGGAAGAGGGAAAGAATACAAGAAATTAGATATTCAAAGACAGCAAGGAGTCCTGCGATTTACAGGATGGCCACGGTGAAAGGGGTTCCCATCCTCCTACAATTAAGTTGACCATGGCCATACAAACAGAACATAACTTTCAACAGCCTTAAATTTTATATCCATTTCAAAACTAGATTACATAATCATATAGAACCTGAAGAAACAGACTCAAGTGTGAGGCATGGCTTGAAGCCGGGATCCAATGGACTTGATAGATTTACAGGTGACGCGTCTTGGGATAAAAGTCAGTAGCAGACACTACTTGATGTTCTTATAGAATCTAGAACCGCTTGGAGAAGCCCGGTTTTCAGCCTACTTTCGTCAACAAGCCGGAACATCAGAGATCGACAAATCCCACACAATTGGGTCTCGCCAAGTGAGATGGTGATATAAGCGTAGGGCGCCGCTGAAACGCCCTGATATCGGGTCATATCATTCAGTAGAGGCTACTGGGAAAGAAATTCCCGCAGAGACTCGAGTAAAAACGAAGAACGAGAGACTTGATGGTAACATCCATGTAGATTTCGCTCGTCACTCGCTGGCCCGATGCTGCTCAGTGCCAGGCGGGAGGAACCTCCTCGGGTGGACTTGTCCGTAGTATCCCGAATGTTACCAATGGCATCTGAAGTTCACGTATGTTTGCCTTCAGATCCCAGCAGACCATGGCTTCCAAAGCGCAAACCGGCTGTCCTACACAATCACTGGACTGGGGAGATACGATATGCCTGTGGTCCGAATTAGCATTAGACTCGTCGGTCAGCTAACCTTATTCACTTATCGCCCATACCGCCGGCCCCACCATGCACATGATAACCCGGTAGATGCATGCGGGGTAGTGGACTGGCAACTAGAACTGTGACTGGAACTGGAACTGGAGGGGCGTCAGGTGTCAGGCTGTTCGTCGCTCGAAACAAGACTCACGAGTTGGTAAGATGGCAAGAGCGATGTTGGACATCAGGCGGTCACGAGTATATCGATCTGCCCGGGAGAGTTTGCGGCAGGGCTGGATATCTTGAGTAACACATGGAGACGATGGCTTGGCCCCCTGTCGCAATGCCGAGACCGGCTGATAGTCCAAGAACTGGCCCGCAGCCCTGCAGGCAAACCGTTGATCAGGAGATGATATCATGTTAAATCCCGCCCTGGCCGAACAGCAAATCCGATAAATAGTACCTAGCTGCATCCATACGCTCTGAACAGATTACTAAATAAGGAGACTTTATCAGGCCATTTCCTCCATTCCTTGACCGACAGACTGACTGACGGGTCCAAGGTTAAGCCAGCAGCAGCAGCTTAAATCGTCTCCCACCATGTCGCTGACTGTGCTCTCCGATGACGACATCCGTAACATCCTCGAGTCTCTGACGAGCTCCGAGACCGAGGCGCTTGTCGGCCAAATGAGAAGCGCCTTGCGCGACTACTCGACCGGCACCCAGAACATTGACGCCGGACTGATCCACCAGCCGGAGCGGACGGTGGTGCAGTCCAATGCGACCAATGCGACAACCTTGTTCATGCCCAGCATCAATGCAGACGGCCATGCAGTCAAAGGCAAGTCGAACAATACGTTTCACCGTTGTCCTGCCGGCGCGGGCAACTGTGTACCTAGCTACAAAACGCGCTTATCCGCAACAGACCACTAACACTCGCCCAGTCGTCACGCTATCGGGCGGCAACACCGCGCCCGACCAGCCCGCCCTGAAACCCACGGGCTCTGTGACCGTCTTCTCGCCGCAGGGCGTCCCGACGGGCTTCCTGCACGCCAAGACCCTGACCGCCTTCCGGACCGCGCTGGCCTCGTCCTGCCTGCTGACGAAGCGACAGCACGTCCGGACCCTGACCGTCTTCGGCTCCGGCCTGCAGGCGTACTGGCACGTGCGCCTGGCGCTGATGCTGCGCGGCGACAAGGTGAAGCAGGTCTACGTCATCAACCGGCAGTTCAGCGATAGCGCGCGCGCGATCCTCAAGAAGTTCTACGCCGTGCCGCTCGAGACGCGCGAGCGCGAGGGCTGGGACACGGTCAAGTTCTCCGTCCTGACGCCCTCGTACGGCGAGTACGAGCGGCTGACGAAGGAGTACGTCCGCGCCGCCGACGTCATCTACTGCTGCACCCCCTCCCACGAGCCGCTGTTCGACCCGAGCATCCTGACCAACACCAACGGCCGCCGCAAGGGCCGGCTCGTCGTCGCCATCGGCAGCTACAAGCCCGAGATGCGCGAGATCCCCCGCGAGCTGCTCGAGCAGGCCGTCCGCGGCACGCACGGCTCCGCCGGCGTCCATTTCCACAAGCACGCGACCGAGGGCGGCGTCGTCGTCGTGGACACGCTGGACGGGGCGATGAAGGAGGCGGGCGAGATCATCGAGGCGGGCATCCAGCCCAACCAGCTAGTCGAGTAAGTATAACTAACGAATCCTCACTCTCATCCCTGGCACGGGATAAGAGAAACAAACGACAAACAACTAACTCGAGAAAAACTAGACTCGGTGAACTGGTCATGATCCGTCAAGCCGCCGAGGAAGAGGACTCGATCGCGTCGCCATCGACCCCAGTCTCCACCCTCTCCTCAGCCGACATCTCCTCCGACCTGGAAAAGCTCGAACTCAACTCCGGCAGCTCCGCCATGTCGAGCATCTACGGCCGCAACTCGACCGAGACCTCCAACGCGGAAGGGGGCGGCTCGAGCGGCGTAGGCGCGGGCGAGGGCGGCCGGGCGAGTCCCAAGCGGTCCGGCAGCTACACCAGCCTCTTCAGCAAGGTGCACAAGCGGCGGTCCTCTAGTCAGGGATCCGACCGCAGCAAGCAGCAGAACCAGCCGGACCACCTGGCGCGGTGGCTGACGTCGGGCAACGTCATCTACAAGAGCGTCGGGCTCGGGCTCATGGACCTCGTCGTCGGCACCGAGATCATCCGCCTCGCCCAGGAAAAGGGCATCGGCCATCATATCGAGAACTTCTCGTAGAGCGAGTGGGACGGCCTTATGTTGGAACCTTTCCTGTTCTGAAACGTCGTTGGTGTCGTCGTCGTCGTCGTCATTGTCACGTTAATTTGCGGTGTCAAGATTTAAATAAAAACCAAACGGGCGGGAGAGAGATCTGGGAAGGTAGGAGTCGGGTGTCATGTCAAAGTCTTTTCTCGTTCTTCGTACAGACTACGTAGTAGAAGTAATAACAAAGCCTAAGTGAGCTAGTGGGTGCTGTTAACCAATACCAGCCGATACCATATCAATGCAAACAAACGTAATAACGCTTATTTCGAAACGACCGCAACCAACCATGATGCTTCATAACAAATTTCCCTGGGGAATAGACCCTGGGGAATAGACCCTTTTCGAATCTACTCGGCGACCCAGACGGCAGCCATACCCATGCCGGTACCGATACACATACTCGTCACACCGACCTTCTCGCCGCGCCGCCTCAGCTCGTAGAGCAGCGTGCTGACCTGGCGGGCGCCGGTGCAGCCAAGCGGGTGGCCGAAGGCGATGGCGCCGCCCTTGGGGTTGATCTTCTCCATGGGCAGGCCGAGCTGGTTGGCGCAGTAGACGCACTGGCTGGCGAAGGCCTCGTTGATCTCAAAGATGTCGACGTCCTCCTTGGTGATGCCCGTGAGCTCAAACACCTTGGGGATGGCGCGCCAGGGGCCCAGGCCCATGAGCAGCGGCTTCACGCCCACGATGGAGGCCGCCACGTACTTGCCCAGGATCGTCTGGCCCAGCTTCTCGGCCGTCGACCGCTTCATCATCAGCACGGCGGCCGCGCCGTCCGAGATCTGCGACGCGTTGCCCGCGTGGATGGACCCGCCCTGCGCGAAGGCGCCCTTCATCTTGCCCAGCGACTCGGCCGTGGTGCCGGGGCGCACGCCGTCGTCCTTGGCGACCGTGATGGTCTTGGTCTCGCCCGACTTGGGGTCCTCCCACTTGACCGTCAGCGGGTGGATCTCCTCGTCGAAGAGGCCGGCCTTTTGCGCCTTCTCGGCCTTCTGGTACGACGACGCGGCGAAGGCGTCCTGCTCGGCGCGCGCGATCTTGAGGTCGTTGGCCATGTTCTCGGACAGGACGCCCATGGGCACCTTGCAGTTGGCGGCTTCGGGGACGGACTCGAGCAGTTCGGAGAATTCGGACACGGCGGCGGGGCTGTATTGGTCATCTGTTAGCAATGATTTCTTGGGCATGTATGCAGTGCATTAAATGTGTGACGTACCCGTAGTGCAAGCTCATGCTTTCAACACCAGCACCAATGCCGACCTCGATCATGCCCGCACGGATCTGGTTGGCGACGTCGGCGCACGCCTGGAGGCCAGACGAGCACTGGCGGTTGAGGGTGCGGACGGCGGTGGTCTCGGGGAAGCCGGCGACGAGGGCCGCGGCGCGCATCTCGGTGGCGCCGCCACCGGGGGCCAGGACCTCGCCGACGCAGACGTCCTCGACGAGCGAGGGGTCGATCTTGGAGCGCTCAATGATGCCCTTGAGGGCGCCGGCCATCAGGTCGGACGCGTGGGTGTCCTTGAAGCCGCCCTTGCCGCCCTTTGTGAATGCTGTGCGGAGACATGCTGTTACAACGATCTGTTTTGGAAGAGGTCGGGAGAGTTAGCCTTTCTGGTGAAGCGAAGCTGGCCGGCGCGGGAGCTGAGGGTGGTTGCATGGGCGCTGGAGGCAAGACAGGGAGAGCTTACATCGTCGGGGCTCTTGATCAGGAGTCGTTCCTTTGCGGATTTCGCGCCGGAGATCTGGCCAGAGATCTGTTGCAGGCGGTCGAGAGCTGTAGATCGCACGGAATTTGTCAGTTGGGCTTTATTTGTGATCGGCAATGCAGATAGCCTGTGTTTACTTACCACCCATCTTGACTATTGGTATTGCGGTGTGGGGGTTAGATCAGGGGTGGCGATGATGGGAAAACACGCTGCAGGAAGCGAGTTTCTTAGGGAATAGAGGAAAAAGGATAGATTCAGATGCGCAAAAGGTGAGAACGAGGTTGAAAGTTGATGTATTTTGTTTTCTCGACCCGGTCGCTTTGTATTTGGTTTCGGTATTGAATGTACGACTTGTCGTATGAATGAACCTCGGAACTGCAGATCGAAGCGGGTCACAGCTGTTTAGTAACCGTCCGGCACCCCCATCACCCCTGTCAGTGCGGCAAGCAAGCGCAGGCTGATGTCAGAAATGCACCTCTGAGGCTTGCCAGCCCAGCCAGTTCGGCCTTTCAATTGGGGGATCCTGCTGGGGTTCCTTCTGGGGGCACATGTCAGGCGCAGGCTCCAAGCTCGTAGCGTGGTAGTCCTGTGAGACCGCCAAATTTCTAGCTGTCTTGTCTACTGCTACCTGTCTCCAAGTGGGCCGGGCTTTTGGCAGCAGCGCAGGTGCTGGCTGTAAGCTGTAAAGGTTGCTAAGGGTTTCCGGGGGCTAGACTTTCACATGCCAGAACAGCGCGGATCAGACACCAAGCCAAACATTGCTTACTCACGCATACCGACGAAGCCACGAAACAGGTGCAAATCGCAACATGCCCTCGTGACCTTAGACGGCGCTCTTTCAACGTGGTCATTTGATGTTCCAAGTGTGGAAGCCACGGGACAAATGCATATAGTAAGCAAGATCAGGAGCAAGACCATCTTTCAATATATACCTAGGGATTTCACAAGTCTCTGTCTGTTTGTCTGTCGTTGTTGCTCGGTCTAGGTCCGGACACAAATGTGGGACACCACGGGCTTTTGCCGAGCTCAGGTGCTACGCGCTGACTCGCTGACTCGCTGGGTTTCTGGTCTGGGGAAGATGCAATCCACTCCAATACACAAGCAAGCCGATTGGAAAAGATTGATAGGCCTCGTTTCCCCAGGTCCCCAGATAATGTCTCGCTTAGTCCAGGGTCCGAAAGTGGCTGCTTCACTTCACCAGCTCAGCCCTCTCAAAGCGCAGCCAGAGCTGACCGCTGGTGGGGTGAGACGTGTAGCCGTCCGTGGGCTCAATGCCCTCGTCGTCGACAATGTGGCTCGTGTAGTTAGTGTAGATCGCTGCAACAAGCAACTTCATTTCTGCAACCCGGCAGCTTGTGTCAGTTCATGCGAGCTCGCTCATTGGTGCGCTAGGCCAATATGCGTCAATGATCATCCTCAATCCCCTACGTACCGTGCATTGCGAAGTTCGAGCCCAGACACATACGTCCGCCGCTGGAGAACCCCCAGAATTGCCGATTCATCTCTTTTTGTCTCTCCTCGTCCATATCATCAGTGTGAAGCCATCTTGTGTGGTCCCAAATCTCCGCATGCGGGAAGTGTCTCTCATCTCGGTGCAAGTTGTATGCCGAAGCAGAAATGCGCACACCACCAGGGATTTCATATGACCCTATCCGACACGATGGATGGGGTGTTACTCGCGGCTCCGGGCCGCCTGCTGGCGCGTATAGTCTGACAGTCTCGACAATGACGGCGTGTAATAATGGCAGGCGGTCTAGCTGCCCAGAATTCGGTATGCTGACTTTGCCACTCTCCATGCGCATGTTTGGTGTCAGGCAGAGTAGCTCCGCTCGTAACCGATTCTGGAGGTCCTGCGACTGGGATAGATGCCATGATAGATAAGTCAAAGCTACCCCGGTGGTCTCCTGTCCAGCTAATATATGATCGAATAGCTCCGAGGAAATGGTGAGGTTTCTCTGGGAGATTGCGGTACTGAATATGGGAGATTCTTTGCCTCGGACTCTTTCCTCTTTATCCAGACCGTGTAGCAAAGCGCGTAATACGACAGGCTGGTCTGCTGAAGTCTGCGACTTGACACCCTTCATCGCAAGGGGAGGAGAGAGTGGCGGCGCACAGGTTCCCGCACCACTCCTCCAATTCTCTGTTTGCTGCGTCCATTCTGGCTGTTAAATGGAGACCTATAGGACTCAAGAGCTTGGATAGCAGTGGAAGCTCCTGACTGAAGAAGCTGTATCCTTTACGAGAACGATACAGTCCCTGCCAATGGTCGCGGTAGGCCTTCTGCTGGATGAAGTTGGAACTATTCTGAAGACCAAAAGTGTACGCCGTGATGAAGTCCATAGCTACGGCTGCAAAAAAGGAGTGCACATCGATTCCTTGGTGCGCTTGTCCCTCGTGAGAGGATGTGTCGAGTGTAGGCAATACCCGCGTATTGAGAATGTCGTCGGCTTGGGCAGCAAGTGAGACCGATGAGTGAAGATACGACTTGGAGTAGACATGGGATACCATGCGTTTCCTGAGAGAATGATCCTTCGCATAGATCGAACAGAACACGTTCGGCACGCTGGAAGTTTCTCAGGTCTGCTCAGTGGCTTGCATGAAGTGCTTGTGTACTCACCCATAGTTGTTGAACACCGAATACCATTGGTGCTTGTCGAAACCGCCTTGGTACACAGTTTTCACACTTTCCATATCGTTGATGCTGACCTCATCAGGAGCCAAGCGGACGATGGATCCATACCTTCTATGAGCTTCACCAATGGTTCTGTTTTCCTTATTGGTATACCTGGCCCAGAGGATCCAGGCTGGGGAGACGCCACATGACCAATGAGCTTTTGGGACCTGGGCCAGGGGCGACAAGAGGACTGGATATAGAACAAACCGGATCAGAGACAGAGCTGCCAACAAAATAAATGCAGGAAACGCCAAATCATGATAGATCACCTCAAATGCCATTGCGGATGAGCTCAAGTAACCCCCACTATCACACACGGAAGCTCAACAGGTAGAAGGAGGGACAGACTTCAGTAAGGATCGAACCCGCACAACAAGACGTAGTTATTATCTGAACATATGAACATATACTGTGTAGATGAAATAGCTTCTATGAAACCGGGATGAAGCGATTACGGAGACCAGGAGTCACTTGACGCGGCGGGCACTGGAACTTGGTGATGATCTCGAACGCATTGGCTATAAATAAACTGAGAGAGCGTAATCGACAATGAGGGGGCAATGCAGCTTTTGAATGTTTCCCGTCGAAGATTGGGGAGAGATAAGACCTTGAAGTTGTTGCAGGATTCGGTAATTTGCATATACGAATGCGAATCGTGCATAAACTCTCTTAGTGTATTAACCGGTAAACGGGTTACTGTCCGACCAGTCAATCAGTTGTTCAGGCGTTTTGCCTTCAATGCCCATTTCCAAGTCACTTCCTGGGACAAATTATCATTTGTTACACGCTGAATTGACATGCTCAATCTTAGTGGACATAGAATCGACTGTATCTGCCTTTGAAACAAGAACCTAGGATGTTGCGCGAAACCAGTCATTCCAGAATCAGGCTACCAAAGGACCCTTATTTCGCCCGAGGCATTGTCCAGTCGCGGCCATGATGTCAATTCTTCGATCCACCTTGGATGACTCGAATTTCAGCAATCCTTTCACATTCACAGTCGTATGATGACTCAACCTGGAGCGTGTATCAACGCGGGTTTCGTATAGCAACGGATACCCATATAATTCATTTCTACAAGAACGGGCCAGGAGCGTGGCCTACCGCAATTCCCAAAACGCGCTTCTCACCAGCAACCAACACATAAAGTCGCCGCATGCTTCTACGTATTTCATACCAACGACGCCCTGTCCGGAATGGAATTTTTGACTCTCAACGAGTCCACACGACTCGACGGCCTGCCTTTAGATATCATTCTAATCATCCTCTCCCATGTTAATACGGCGAGAAGTGTTGCCCGTCTCGGCACCACCTGTCGAAGACTGCGTGAAGCGGTCAGAGTCGACGGCTGGCGCAACTTCGTGAGAAGCCGCTTCGGCACTCTTCGTCTCCCCAAAACGTCTCGGATGATGAATGGCAGGCGTTGGCGAAGAGCTTGACATGGCAATCGCGGGCTTGGGAAAGGCGCGCGTTGACTGTCGACTCCCTCATTCCGCACAAAGAGCAGCATAGGGGCGCCCGAGATGGGGCAGACCGAAGGAACCACAGGCCAGCCCAGCGCACCCAGACTTTTCCATGTCAGATCATAGTGGATGCAGCCTCCCGCAAGGAAGGCAAATCTGTCCAAGAGACGGTGGTCTGGGGTGCTGGAGAGGATATCTTCGCCCGGTATCGAAACACCCCAGTGTCTGCATCGCACCCTGATGTTTGGCATTCTCTGCCGGGCTCCGAAAATGGATTCAACCCCGGAAAGGATGACGTGACCTCGATTTCGATATTGGACCAGGAAACTGAGCCCAATGTGGTGGTCGGCAGAGCCAGCGGCGACCTCCGCCTCCTTTCTCTTGACCCTTCTCAATTTGGACGAACACGCATGACTTTCCAGCCTTCTGCCACCGAAAGCGCGCAAAGCCATTACACTCAGAATGAGATCCAGGCGATCGATTTTCATCAGACATCGCGTACTCTAGCTGCGAGTACGAAGAGCAATGTTCTCTTGTACGCCGCGGACTCTTGCGAAGGTGACAAAGTGGACACTGAAGATGGCGAGGGAGCATCCACGAGTGTCAAGCCGAAAGATGCGTTCAACGTCCACATGCTTGAAAGTTCAGAGCCTTTCAAGACTATACGTTGTATGCGCTTCACAGAGGATGGGGCCATTGTCCTAGGATTGACTAGCAGCTCGCAGCCCCTGCGATGCCTGACTCTATCACCCACTGGCCCGCGGCTGGATGCGGCATCAAAGATGTTACCTTCAGCTCGTGCCACAGACTCCTATGCGCTGAAGGGCTGGACCAACGCAACCGTTCGAGGGCTGCTCCCCGTCAATACTGCTTCCATCGCTGGTGGGAAAGGCAATGTCATCTTGAGTTCGTACGAGGATGGCACCATCCGTCTCCAGGACATGCGCTCGCCATCGCCTGTCGATACTATTTTCCAAGACAATTTTGAGGTCATGACGCCTAGTGGCGCTCTTCTGGCATACGGAACCGAGCGGTTCATCGCGGGCAACGCTCGATCGAACACCATCAAAATCTTCGATTTCCGATGGAACAAGTCATACCAGCATACTGCCTCTCTGCCATGCAGTAGCGAGACCCCGTATCCTTCGCCGCGGCCCCCTACCTTGGTCAATCCTCCCTCCTATCCCGAGCGCGGATGCTGTGACCACCTGACGGGGAAGGAATGCAAATGGCACGCACTTTCCAAGGCCAACTACTATCGACCTAATTCGACGGTATACCTGCCCCTGATCAATGCCAGGTCGTCCCCCGTGTACTCCCTCGCGAAGTCATCCGACACTTCTCCCACTCTATACGCCGGGTTGGCGGGTGAGTTGGTCGAGATGAACCTGAGGGAAGATGTTGGCGATCTCCGTAAGCGGCCCCGTGCGCCGGCTTCGAAACCGCTGTACGCATGTCGCAGGGGAATCGCCAGCATCCTCGAGACTGGCGACGGTTTTTCTCTGCCCGATATCAGCAAGAGTCAGAGGGTGCCGGAGATGCGCACGCAGTCGAACAAGGTGCAGGTGGATCATGTGCCTAAACCTGCTCGGAATCGCCACCGGCTCGACGAGCACTTGCAATCCGCGAGCGACTTCCCTAGCAAATCAGACTAGCTGATTGCTGGTCGCATCGGCTCGCGAACAAGTTACCTCGTAGACTTGACGCTCTCAACCACCCGTTTACTTCGGTGATGGCGGGAGGTCTCTAACTTGAATCCAATTACCTCGGAAAACAGTTGTTTATTTCTCCCAGGCTATTCCGAAGTCAAAATCAGGCAAGAGTTCAAAAGTGCCCCCAAGCCCGTCAATCGAGGAGTCGAGCACCTGAGAAAGTATATCGTCGTGCAACATTGAATCAGTACCAGCGTGCATGCGAAAAGGTAGTATGTCGCTCCAGTTGTGACTATCTGGTTCGTGGCTGGTTTGGTGGGATTCCTGTTGAAGAAAAGAATGTTCTTCGTGCCTGTTTATGATAGTTGGAACCTGTAGAACCGCTTTGGTCGATGGAACAACCCTCGGTATTTCTGTTTTCAATGCTGCCACCGCTGGAAAACCACCATTGTGACTACTGTCTTGTTCTTGGGGCTCAGGGGATGAAGGCTTGCCAGGCATGTCTTGGAGAGCCACGCCCGAGTCGTGTGACTGAGAAGCTGCTGGGGTGCCTGGCTCTGCGTCGCATGTTTCCTCGATGGTATTGGCACTGGTCCAGTGGTCCCATATGTGCAGAAGACCATCTCCAAGAATGCCTTCTTGGAAAGTGGACAGGTCACGCTCCTCTTGCGGGAGGTTCCATGTCACCGTTCCAGTGGATTCCAAGAACTCCAATAGCAGTTCCGGCCCCTTACTGGTATAAAAATCGTGGAACACCGACATCTGCTCGGATAGATCCCTATCTATGTATGGCGACCGAGGCTGAGGATGAAGTGGAAATAATATGTTGAACACGGTGAACCACTGCTGCTCCTCTGGCATCTTTGGGGATACTCTCTGTCCCAATTCCTTCTTCTGTTGTTCCGAAATACCTTCAATCTCGACCTCTGGACGCCGGGGACACTTGCCCAGCCGTACATGGTCATCTCGGAGCTTCTCGTCCTCGAATGTCTTCCAGCAGATCGGGCAGTAGAAGGGTTTGCGATGGCATCTAGTAAGATGCTGTTTGACGTCCCGGATTCGCCCTAGGTAATAGCGATAGCAGTTCCGGTAACGAACGGGATCCTTCTTGGCAAACGGACAAGCGAGCCAAAGCCGTCGATTGGGTGTGCGGCGCTTGTTGGTGGCTTTCGTGCCAGACTGCTTCTCCGCACTCTCCAGGGTGGAAGAGCCGCCATCTGACGAACGAATGCGTTTCCTCAGCGGCTCATCTGCATTGCTGTTCTCGTATTCCAGGGGCCCCATCGGACCCTTCCCGCCTCCCGCCCCGTCGTCGGGGTTTATGTCATCATGGTCGTGGGCAGCGCGCTTGTGTGCTGCCATGACCACGTGCAGGAATTGGGTCCTGACCGTGTACAGGGGGTGTTCTTCTTCGAGATCTTCCGTGGCTTCGGTGCAGATCGATACAGGTGTGTCGATAGCGTAGCCAAAACTAGTCATTCCGCTTATGTCGTATCCAGAGCGGCCCATGTCTCCCAGGTCTCAGCATGGTCAGTATCGATGTTGTGTTCAGATTAGTCACTCCTCCGACCCTGATCCATGCATCCCGAGTGTGTCGTTTTTTGTTTAGAGAGAGTATTGGTATAATTTGGTATACCATGTATCAGTTTCATTGACACACGTACAAGTGTATAGAACAGAACTGGAATTCGGTTCGACACTAAACGATGTTGCGCGGGTTGTGGTAAAATGAGACCGCAACTGTTCGGCAGCACGTTAGACTCAATGGTCACAGAAACTGGGTTTACATTTGGAGTTGCGGCCCTCGTCCTCGACCGCGCGGTTTGAAGAGCCGCATTTCAATTACACGTCACTACTTATTGAAACCAAGCCACGACCCCGCGTAGATCGGCGTGAGCACTATTGTGCTCTCGATAGCCTGATGTGCAAGTGGGACGAGTTCGTCTGTCTGCTTTTGGCACGTTGGAGGTTGCACTGCATGGTGTTCATTGGTTGCCTGGAATACCCAAGGCCTCCCCATAGGCCGACGACCGGATCGGTCGTGCTATGGAGCGACCTCCGTACTGTCTTTGGCTGCAATTCCGCGGAGCCAAGAACCTCCCATCACTGCACCAGCTGTGTCGGGGCCGGCGATGATTGGCCCAGATTGGAGGGCAGTGACGACGGAGTAGGGGTGGGTGCCTGAGAGCTTGCGAACGGTATTGGCGAATCAGAAACATTGCAGGCGCTGGTTATGGGAGGTGATGCTGTTGGCCCAATATGGAAGACCAGATTGCTGGCAGGAGGACCACGCGACAATGGCGTTCCCAGCAATAGCTTCAAGCGGCTCAAGTATCTCCCTTCTTGTCCCTCCAGAGGCTAGCAAGCGTCTAGAGCGGTCCGCTCCGACGCAACCCAAGATCGGAAACCCGCCATAGACAGACATCCTGTCGCCTAACTGTTCGTGAGTAGCTCTACTATATAAGAAGCCATGGGTGGACGGACAGTACCGAGTATTCAAGCCTTCCTTTTCTTGCCCTTCAAGTGTTCGTACACGATCCAATCTCTCCGACTCCCGGCATTAGAGTATATCCCGAGCTTTGAAACGTCATACACATCACGACCTCGCCATCGCCATCATGCCTCAGGCAGTGAACGGGACTTCGAGCGACACAAGGTAAAGTATTCACAGTTTCCTAGTTCCAAGTCACACCATCTGCCATTACGCCCACTCGAGTACTTATAGGAGCCTCCGCTGACGATGATACTCAAGGACGTCGTCCTCAACGTCCCCAAGTCCCCACACCTCAACGTCGAGGTCATCGTATTCAGTGGACAGATACCTTCAGACACGGCCAGACTCGATGTCTGAGAGGCAAGCAGCGGGGTTGATTGGGTCACGAGACCAGTCGGAACGCAGGATGGCCTCGTACGTCACGGGTTGGGAGTCAAGCTGGGAACAGGGCAAGGACAGCAACAGGAAGTGAGCTTGGCTCGGTTCGCCGACGACGGGTCCCAGTAAAGCACAGGATGGGAACGTGTGGCTGAGAAAGACGATGAGGATATGCCGGATGTCGACGACTTCGGCCCCCGGTCTGATAAGGCTGCCCTACCGCACGACGAGCACTTGACCGTTGCATTATGTGTCTGTCTGTTGTACCTACAGCAAGACCACGTATCTTACCTTACATTGGTGCAAAGCACCATTGATCTCTCATAGGTCGAAGCGTTGAGTGATTTAGTCAAGAGTGGCCCTAATCCAGAGCGAGCCGCAGTTGACTTTCATCATTATGAAAGATCATTTGCTGGAACATTCCTATCGTAACTCTGAGTTGCGGTTGCCCATGAGCGTGCACAGAATACCCGAGCTCATTGGCTGGCTTCCGGCAATGGCTTATGAGACCAACCTCGAAACTCTAATACCCTATAGAGCGCTCCAGAATATGGTAACGATTTTACGTGTACCTGTATTCTAGAATTGCCGGTCCGCGCTGTCAGATGTGTAAGTGGAAAACGGCACTGGTGTTGGTTGGGGATTGGGGAACCCCTGCGTCCAGTCTGCCAGTGGTCGCAGCTGCGTTGAGCGTGCAGCTTTGAGAAGGAGGAACCGGTCGGTTCCTGCCTTATGTCGGTCGGAAATAATATACGTAGGTAGGTAGAGTAACACAGAGGGAAGCTCTTGTCGCCGGCGAGGCCTTGTTACTTCGGAGGCGCGGCTGCTATCTACACCAAACCAATACAATCACCTTCCCAACGGCTTATTTTCTTTTCTTCCTTTTTTCGAACGAATTTATTCTGATTTGACGCTCGAACGTAAAGTTTTCTTTTTGATTTAGTGATGTCAAAAATCGTATTATTTCCCACATAGCTATGTACCTACAGTTACTGATATCTGGTCATAGTCCCATGCACCTGATCATTCTCTCTTGCCGATCGTGTCAGATTTGGTATTGCATCACGCCTCCTAGGATACTTTATATTGACTTTTTTTTCTACTGTATTCGCTTAACTGCCTGCCCTGACATCACCTTCGTTGCCCGTCTGCCGTACGCGGCATGACCACAGGCTTCCACTGTATAAAAACAACAACCCCGATTCGCTGCGGGGGCCATCAGCTGCGGTTGTGGCTGCTTATCACTTATGCACCTCGCCTGCGCGCTGTCCTATGTTAACCGTGTCGAAGCTGATTCGTTGCCGGGGACCTACTGTGGATGAGGCTGTAGCTGATTAGTTCACCGGGGCAAATGAGTAGGTAAGCAAGAGATAGTTGCCTCGCAGGCGGTTTATAATGGGGAGCGTACAGCTGATAGGACGAATGTAAGTGGTCGGCTGCTCAGCAAGAGCATATATATATCGGTAGTAGATGGAAGTCGATGGACAGCATCATTATATTGTTCTCCACTTCGCTGGATGTTTTGGGTGTTCAATGAAGAACTGCCTTGACCCATAACGAAGAGCTTTCACGGTGATCGAAGACCTATACAGATCTTTACTATTGCTGCAATCATGGCCGATCAGGTAGCCAGCACCTCCGTTGATAAAAGGTTGGCATATATTGTCTTTGTGTCTCTTCCGAACTTCCTGTTTTCTGGGATGTGTAAGAATCCAAGTCGAGAAGGCAATAGGAGTCTGCTAACGAGTGTTCGCTGTCAAAGGGCGTCGACGAGTTCCTCTGCCTCGACCTCGAACCAATATCTACTCGACCAATACCTCCAAGGCCAGCCAAATACGACTACCGAAAAGCAAGGAGCTGGGCTGGTTGGGACACGGGACCAATCGGGTCTGGAGATGGCGTTGCACATCAAGGGCTGGGAGAGAAGATGGGAACTGGCCAAGATCAGTGGCAGCGACAAGAGCTGAGTTTGGGCTTGACCAAGGACTCGTCGCTGAGCGAGACGTATGAATTAGATGGAAGATTTGAGTTACGTATGTGGTTGGGAGTAGTCGAAGTGGGAACTTAGGTAGTCACTCCCATCATCATGAAGGAGGGAACCCTTACAGTCGTACCCCTGAATTCCGATCGGCCTGGAGCTTATTCAATATTGCTAACTGCTTTGTCACTAACCATTTGTCAATGGTTTACACAAAAAGACAATACCGTAGAAATTGATGAATTGGTAGCCATAGTCATCTTGTGATTTATTGCCGGACCACGGTGTCAGCCGTGTAAGTGGCAATCTGCTTCTGCTTGGTTTGGGGGTTTGGAGGTTTGGGAACCCCTGTTTCTAAGCCCCGTCGCCGTTGGCGTAAATGTGGGGGTGCTCTTTCCAGTACTCGGCGGCAAAGACAGAATTGACATGAACGCGGTACCTGCATACCTTCATTGATGTGACGTGAACGGAAAGGAAACACGCGGTAGAGAGTTCGTAATCTTCCAATAGTACTGTAAAAGTTCAAATGTAGGATGTGTATGCCTGTCCAACATGGCACAGGATTGCTACTTGAGTCATTCATGTCTGGTCTTGTCTTTTTGATCTCGAAATGTCCATTGGGAAAGAACCACTGCTCGGTTTTGCCTGATGGTCCCGGCCTAAGTAGGGAAGCTTCCAGGAAGCTTCCAAAGTGAACAAGTTGGTACCCAAGGTTCCCTATTGCCACCCGTCCGGTGTGACCTGCTACATCTACGGACAGCAACTCGGCTGCTATCTTCATCAACCCGATACAGCCTCCTGCCAACCGCTCTTTCCAATCAAGTGCATCTCCGACCAACTTTCACTTGGCAGTGCCTTTCACGGGGTATTTATATATTCCCGTCTTCAACACCCTCACTCCATACAAAGAAAGCCAATCGCCAAGACATTAATGTTGAGCGATTCATAAAGTGGCGATGGAAATAAACGTGGAAACTGGAGTGCTGTGGCCGTACGCCCATGTATTTGCTCTATCTCTGCTCACCATAGCCCTCTGGACGTACCTACGACCTGCGCATTCTTCACAAGAGCCGCCCAAAGTCACACCCACCATTCCATATGTCGGCCATCTTCTAGGCATGCTTTTCTATGGCGGCCGATACCTCAAGCAACTCGGCCTGCGCCAGAAACACACCCATATCTTCACCCTACCAATGCCCGGCTCACGCATGTACGTAGTGACGGACCCGCTCCTCGCAGCTGCGGTCCAGCGCTCCAAGACCCTCTCCTTCAGCCCCATCATCCCCGAAGTGACGAAGAGGGTGTTGGGCCTCGATAATGCTACGGTCGCCATTGCGAGGATGCGTCTCGATCCGGGCCCAGGGGAGGCGAGAGGCTTCCTCGCCGACATTCAGGACCTGGTAGCCAGGAAGATGAAACCGGGCGAGGACCTGAATATCCTCAGCCGCAACGCCGTTTCTGCTCTGAAAGTTCATCTCGACAAGGAGCAGAGCTACTTGATGCAGCACCGGCCCTACAAGGAGGTAGACCTGCTAGAATGGGTCCGTCACATCGTAACCTTGGCCACCGCCTCACACTTCTACGGCACCCGGAATCCAGTTTCGCAGGACCCAGAGCTGGAGCGCGCATTCTGGGATTTCGACCATGGAGTGGGCATGCTGCTCGTCAACGTCTGGCCCTCTCTCACCGCTCCCAGGGCATACAGGGGGCGGGAGAAGCTGGTCGCCGCTCTGGCTAACTACCTAGAGGAGGGCTACTGGAGGGATGGAGCATCGACCATCGTCCAAGAGCGCATCAAGACTGCCCTGTACCACGGCTGGAAGCTGCGGGAAGTCGCGCGTTCTGAGCTGAGCTTCCTCTTCGCCGGTATCGTCAACGTGACCACAACGACTTTCTGGATCCTGCTGCAGATCTACGCCGACGCGGATCTCTTGTCTCGAGTGCGCGCGGAGATCGAAAGCATCATGATCCTGAAGTGGTGTGATCGTGAAAGGATAAAGACAGGCAGGAAATCGTCTATCTCGGCCGTGGAGATCGCGCGGTCCAGTTCTGGGTTCGAGTGCCCGACACTGTCGGCCGTGTACCAGGAGTGCCTGCGCCTCGGCTCCGACAACAACAGCATCCGAATCGTCAAAGAAGACACCTTGCTTGCTGACAGGTGGTTCCTGACCAAGGGCTCCGTCGTCCAGATCGCCGGCGGCGTCATGCACGCGGATGCCTCGCTGTGGGGCGACAACGTTACCGGCTTCCACCCCGAGCGGTTCCTTCAGACCAGCGGCAGCGGCAGCAACAGCAGCGAGACCACAGCGAAACAAAACGGGTTCCGCGCATTTGGCGGAGGCAAGACGCTGTGTCCCGGCAGGTACTTTGCCATGAACCAGATCCAGGCCTTTGCCATCATGGTTCTCCTCCAGTTCGATCTGAAACCCCTCGACGGCGATCGGATCCGAGTCCCCAAGAAGAACGATGGGGTTCTTCCGGTACACATTCTGGAGCCTAAAGAGCCGGTCCGGGCCCGTTTACAGCTGAGGAGTGGTTGGGACAGTACCTTGGACGTGAGGGTAGTGTTTGGCGGGCAGTAACAAGGGGGTTGGGGGACAATAATACGCAGAGGGAACTTGAGGAAGTTGTACATCTTCCCAAAAGAAAAGAAACCATGACGGAACACTGAAGAAGCATGTCGTCCAGAGAGATGATGATTATTCCTTAATTGTAGCTTTACTATACAACCTAATCTATTTCTCGTGAGTGTCGTTGGGGTTTTCATCATCATCAAACACCATGCTAAGCAGTCAAAGCAGTCAAAAAACATGTGCTTGTCTTGCCAGGTGGGGAAAAAAAAGAAAAGAGTCTGCCCGCCTGCCTTAACGTATGTTGTGTGGAGGAAAGGGGGTATGGTAGAAGTAATGCAATCATACTGTTACCACCTTTCCCTAGGCGCATCGGCCACCATCATCATTCTCAAGCAGCAAAGGCAATGCAACAACAGACTGACAGACCCTGAAATCCAAATGACCTCCAGTCAACGATCCTGCCATCGTCTAATCGAGTTTGCCTTCCCTTCTCTTCTTCTTCTTCGTCTTAACTCAGGTCGAATCCAGCTCCGGACTGGATGGCATATAGCAGCTTCTTCTTCAGCGTCTTCGCGTCCTTGTAGCGAGGCAGCTTGAGCAGGTTGACGCAAGTGCTGGTACTCGGCAGACGGGTCTCGTCATCGCCGCCGTCGCGGATGCTGAAGCGGGGACTAAGCTGGGAGAAGCCCAGGAGAGGTGCGCGGGGCGTCGAGGTGACGTATTTCAGGAGGGCGCGGCGCTCCGTGTCGGCCAGCTCCTTCATGACGTCCCAGAACATCTTGACTGTCTCGTGTTCCTCGCCGTCGTCGCCAATAGAGTAGACGCCAGAGTACTGGGTGTTGTTGCGCAGGTCGACAATGTCGATCTCGGTGCTGTCGCCGCCCACGAGGCGCTGCAGCTCCGACTGGTTAAACATGGAGAGCCAGGACGGGTTGATGATGGTGCTGAGACCGCGGAGGAAGGCCTTCGTCTGGCGCAGTGACTGTGCCACGAGGCGGTGGTGTGCTACGTACGATATATACAGCACCCGGTCCGTATTGGTGACAATGGTCTTGTCGCCGTCCTTGCGGAGGAGCCGCACGATGTTCCTCGACTGGCCCGTGCGGGGGTTTGTGACCTGGTCGGTGATGGTGAAATCCAAAGAGAGGTCAGATACGTCGCCGGAGTAGTTCTTCAGACTCATCAGGCCCTTGTACAGATCCGGGTCGAGATCTCTGAGATCGTTGAGACTCGAACGGAAGTCCGAGGTGCTCTGGCCCGCAGTGGGCCATCGAAGCAGGAAGAATGGTGCAAAGGCAATGTCAACCAGGATGCCTTCGTACATACACTTGCCAACGATGCGCCCTAGGAATTCGTACTGTTGCGTCAGCTCCGTTATTCTCGGACCCCAGTCCGACTTGGGCACGCCTGCAGAGGTGAGGTCCTCAAACAACTCGTCGAAGGCTGCGGGGTTAGGATGTAACAAGTTCTGACTGTTCGTGACGAACAACCGTGGGCCCTCGTCGCCAGGAGTAAAAGCTTCGGAAGAAACACTGGTCAGGAATTCCTTGGTGACACCACCACCATCAATACCAGCTTCTGGTTGATCGAATTGGTCAACAAATGTGATCTGAATGGGCTCTTTTAAGCCGTCTCCCAGGGCATAGAACTGGTCATAAGCGTCCGAAAAGAGCTGGCCACGCTTGATGCGAGCCGTGTGGCGCCCAAGCACGTCTCGCCCAGTTTGGTGTGGTCCGCCAAAAGATCCATTAAGGAGGCCTAGGCGCCACTGATCTGGATCAACAAGTCCGTTTCTTCGCTTGATCTTGTCAATGTCGACAAACTGTCGGAAGATCTTTACCCGGACGTCGAAGGGAATAGCAAATGGCATATTCCGTAGAATCTCGAGTTTCGGTCCAAGCTGAGATAATAGTTGCTCTTTGTGAACCCGTTGCAGTTGGCGTTGTCTTTCAATCTGAGCGGCACGGGAGAGTCTTTGGCCTGCTGAGGTATGATTATCCACTGGGTTGATATCTGAATCACTCATGTCTTCGTCATCTTCGGCATTCTGGGATTGCTGTTCCTCTAGTACAACAGCAGAGATAAAGCCTTCCATGTCAAATTTGGAGGTCATGAGCCAAAAGCCGGATGGCAAGAAGGACCGCCGGGAATCACGCTCGTATAGCGACTGCATTGTTGTCGTCGCGCAACCTCTCAGGGACAAGGGGTCGAGCCCTAGTATGCCTGCAAAGGAAGGTGCGTCGGCCTGTTCGGGGATATT
The DNA here is from genome assembly GCF_038363865.1 of Apiospora hydei. Lineage (NCBI taxonomy): Eukaryota > Fungi > Ascomycota > Sordariomycetes > Amphisphaeriales > Apiosporaceae > Apiospora > Apiospora hydei. Next base: position 1,594,601 of record NW_027117364.1, on the reverse strand, counting down.
CCGAGTGGATGTGGCAGGACTGACACCCAACAGAGCGCCTAGTGCCGGACGAGAACGGTCGCGCGGCATTACGTCCTTGAGGTTGTGGTATAGAGTGAATGAAAGGTTCTTGAGGAAAGTGACGAGTAGCTCCAGTTCAGAAATACTAAGACCACTGGCCCTTATCCTCTTCACAGCCGGGCTTTGGTTCACAATGACGTTACGCTCATCCACGAGAAAATCATCGTCGTCGGTAACCCGTAGAAGAAAGTTGTAAAGCTCAAGGAATAGAAGAACGATTCTCCATTCTTGGTCTCGAGCGGGGTCCGACCGTAGCAGAGATACAATGGTTGATGACAGTATTTTGATCTTGGGTTGCGATATCGTCGTGAAGACTTCTGTCTTAGATACAGCAAGCCACAAGAACTTGACGGAGGGGAGGTACACAGAGCCTTCGGGTCCCTGAGTTCGTATGTCGCCCTGGAAGAGACGCATCCGCATATCATCTCTTTGGGCTGGAAAACATCGTAGCAGAAGCAGAGTGTATCCAGCTAGAATGCTCGCGTCTTCTGACAAGCGGACCGATGAAGAAGCAGTGCTGTCTTTGTCAGTAATGATACGGACCTCAGAATGAAAGAGCAAGTACGTACGATGTGAATCTGTTGAGAAGCTCGCTAATGCCATTCTCATTGACCAGGAATTCCAGTTGGTGCAGCACATATGCAGGCAAGGGGTTAGCTTTCCTAATGGCAGACTCGTCCTCGTCATCAGAACTATCAGCTTCGTCCTCTACAGGCTGCGGTGCTGATCGTATCCGGATGTCGTCGATAAGGGGGCAAAGCTGCTGATACAGCGCCTCAAGATACACGGAGCCTTGAGCAGTCGACAGGGCCCGATTAAGTGCTATGAAATGTGCCAGTAGCCACAGCAATTGCTCTTTGGAACGCTGCCCGGAAACCTCGGCTCGAGAACCACTGATAATGGTCCGTGACAGTGTTTCGAGGTCCAGTCGTCGAGCAATAGCCTCGGGTTTCTTTTGAAGGAACGTAATATTTGAGCATGTGAGGAAGCTGTAGGCGAACGTCGTGTATGCCTCCGGATATTTTGTCTTTCGATGATCCAGCGGAGCGGTAACGGCCTCTGCTAGGAGCTCCTGACCACTGTGATCTATATCATTGGCCGCGCTCTCGCAGTATGAAGCCAGTAGCTTGTAGTATCGATCTTCAATTGCAGCAATTGATCTGGGTTCTTCCACCACCAGGCGGACCAATAGAGCAAATGGGCGTTGGGAGAAGTTCAACGGTCGCCTGGATAAGAAAGTTAGCAATGATCGCCGATCAGGGGGTATAAGCAGTCGTACTTTTCCAAAGCTGTTACCAGAAGAGATGCAAGCCTCTTGTACTGATGACTTTGCGGTTTCCAAGCCTCGCTCGACGCATCAAGCAGAAATTGGTCAAGTCTTCGTTGATCGTGGGAGAGCGATGGTTCGAAGAGGGACAACAACAACGGGAGAGCCTCACGAGCACGCTCAGGGTCTGCCACGGCATCGCCATCGCTCATAGGGACGTCGACACTCTCGGTGTTGTGATATAACTGATCCCACTGGCGCCGGTGTTCATTCTTAGTAGACCGGCGGGCGTGGTGTCCTCTCCAGACTCGCTGAAGCTTCCTGCTTGCAGCCAACTCATCGCGCTCTCTCTGCCTCTTTTCTCGTTCGGCTTGGGCTTGTGCCACTGTCTTGGAGGCACCGGTGGATGAGCCCCATGCTGAACCCGGAGTTGCCCAGGGATTGTTGCGTTGGCCGCTCAGGTTCACGTTCCGAGGACGTTTCGACTGGCCCGTGAAGTTAGAGAACATGGCGGGGATTGTGCTCGACGTGCAGTGTTGCACTTAGGTCGAGACTCTTGACTTCGATATCGACAATGTGGGAGGGAACGTCGGAGACTAGTATAAGGAGACGCCGGTGCGGTTATATGCGTTGGAGTTTGGGCGAGTACGGGGTTCGATGTCGGCGAGGGTGTCTCGTGGTATGTCTCGATAGCTGGACGAGTTGTGTCGGCGAGCTCGATTGGGCACGGTCTGCCTGGTTGATTAGGTATGTATGTAGGCGCACGCGGTCGCTTCGGCGTGATCGGGATGTGAAGGAACCGGGTCTACCGCCTCTTTTACTCTCTAAAGAATTACAATGCTCGAAAAATGCATCTATGCCTGATCGCGGCCAAAAACGTCCAAGGCTGAGTGAAGTAGCACTTTGAGTTCAAGATGGGAAATTGATGAGATGGGCGGGCGGGCTCAAAAGTATGTAGACAAACTGATGGGAAGACGGACAAGTGACGACGGGGACAGTAAGCCGCTGTGAAGCTCCAGGCTTCATGTCAGAATCTCGACATTCATTCACTGGAGGGGTTTGCGCAACTTCGTCTTTGCGCATTGGTGACAAGGCAACAACAGGCGTGGTGTGGTGCTCGTGGAATCGGTAAGCCTCTTTGGGGTTCTAGTATGCTCTTCCCTTGCGAAACTCGGTCATCGGTGTTGGTTGGCCCCTCGATGCAACGAGCAACAAGCAAACAAGCGCACTTGTTCTGGCGGCTGTGGACTGGACTGGACCTGGATGGACCCTCTCGACTGCGGTACTTCCTCTCGAGGGTGGGTAGGACAAGGGTCTCGGGGCTATTTTGGAGCCCAGGCTGCCTATTGATGGCCAGTGAGCCACTATGAGCTGGAAAGAGCAGAGCATGGGCTGAGTGCATGGGGGGTAGCTCCCCCACCATCGACGATAACGATAGAGAACTCGCTTAAATGCATATCTGAGTGACTATGCTTATAATTATGTACATAACATACATGTAGATAACGCTTCAAGAAGAGGGACATTACAAGACCAATTCCTATTTCCTGCAGGTAATCTCCCAACAACTTCCTGGCGCTGAGTTAATAAGATTTGGAAGGCAACCGGTATCCTCCTATACTCTTCAGATATTGCCCGACCTGTGACAACATCTCGGCCAGATCAGCCCCCAGCCATTCATCCAGCAGCGACTTCTGAGTCTCTTCCAGCTCACGAAGATACCTACCGGCCACCTGCAACGAACATTCCACCTAAGTTAGCGACCGTCGCTTGATATATTTCAAGGCGAGAATACTTACAAGACATGCCGTCCCGCGCCGCGTCTCGTCCACCGTTGCGTGCGCTATAGCCCTCCCAACTTGGTCCGGCGTGTTAATCTCCAATCCCGATTCCAGCAAGCTGCTCTGGTCGAACCCCGACGTTATCTGCGTTGGTGTCATGAACGGAGCGACAGCGTTCACTCTAATACCGAATGCCATCGCCTTCTGCTGGGACGCCCGGAGAAGGCCGATCACTCCGTGCTTGGAGGCAACATAGGCCGCATTCCCAGTCATGCCGAAGTAGCCAGATGTCGACGCAACCAGGGTGATGGAGCCTCGATGGCCTTCGCCGTCCTCGGAAGACATGGGGTTCTTGCCGATATAATGCAAGCCAAGTCTCAAGGCTATCAGAATCGCCAAGTAAGTGACAATGTATCAAAGGGTAAGAACGACGCACGACCTGAAGCCAGGCTCATATCATCAACTCACTGTTCAGGGCTCCTTTCAGATTCACATCAAGCACGTCTAAAGCTTCTTTCGATTCCAGCGGTGCCCCGTTCTCATCGAGTTGCATGTCAAAGATCGGCACATTCTCCATGATACCGGCGTTGGCCACCACCATGTCCACTCTGCCAAACTTGCTGCTGGTACAGTCAAATAGCTCTACCATTTCTCGCCATTTTGTGACATTGGTTGCCACGAAAGTGGCCCTCTCCGGGTGATCAAGCGACCTTATGAGAGTCTCGGCCGTGTCTTGGAGTTGCGGCAGGTCTGCGATGGCCACATTTGCTCCATGCTTGTTGAAGATGGTGGCGGCGGCAGCTCCAATACCCCGAGCTGCACCTGTGATTATGATGGTCTGCCCCGATAGCCCTGTCAAAATATCTGGAGATTGCTCTAGTTGATGCATGCTCGCAACTTCCTACCAAGGCTGAGCAAGTATAAGTATCGTATCCTGCGATGATAGTTTAGGGAGGCTTGCATCCAATTGATCCAATGAAGCATTGAACCCCCAGATGACCCATAATCCAGCCAGGACGACACCTTAAAGAGGCAATATGAACACTCAATGAAGGTGTGACTTACAGCTATGGTCCTAGTTGACTTATTAGCGGTAATCAATCGATGGTTATTGCGCCAGACGGCGGCGGCGTCTGTGATATCGCAAACGCAGGATATCAGCCAACGAGTGCTAGTCACGCTTGAACCGAAACAATGGTACAAGATATCTCGATATAACTGACTTGTTAGTGGAGTACTATTCTGTGCCGCAAGGGGTGAAGTTGCTTTCATCTGATTGAGTAGTAGTCGGAGCATCATTCAATGTTTTTATGCGGGGGCCTAGCCAGACTTCCTCCGAAACTCGGTTCCCCGCGCCTCTCTTCCAACTCAGGCCCCTATTCGACAGGTCACAACAAAATCAATTCAGTTCGACGGTAGGGGCATATGTCTGGGCGAGGAGTAATACCTCGCTTGTCAACTACGGGCAAAACTTGTTTCACAAGGGCAAGCGTTCGTTCAATAGCAAGACCTGCGTTTGTCTCTGGGATTGATTCGCACAAGCATCGGCACTTGGTATGTTTATGAGATCCTCCATTTCACAGCCACATGTTTTCCGTTCGTACGCTTACATTGTGAAGCCAAGAGTTCAAAATAACGCCACTGCATTTCGTTCATTTGCGAACATGGCTACATCTACGGAGGCAAACGCCTCTTCTGCTCCAAAGGTCCATGACCTCTTCAGCGCCATCGAAGCAGACTGTGCGCGTTCGGGCCTGGGCCCCAACCGGTGGTATCTCCTCACCATCGCCGCCCTCGCCGGCGGCAACGACCCGGAGCTCAGCGACCAGCTGTACCTGTACCTGACGTCCAAGCCCGAGTTCTCGACGCCGGCGCAGCGGCACGTGCTGATCCGCGAGCTGCGCGAGGCCCTCATCAAGAGCGTGCCGCTCGTGGGCGTGTGCAAGCCGCTCGAGGCCATCATGGCGATCAACGCGCAGGAGAGGCCCGAGGACAAGGACCCGAGCCCCGCCACGCGCGAGGGCTGGCAGTGCGACGAGGCCAACTACGAGCGCGGCCTCGCCTGGATGCGCAAGATCTACACGGGCGACACCAACAGCACCATCGCCCTCTTCGACGACCACAAGGAGTTCTCCTGGATCAGCCAGCACATCACCTACGGGCTCTACCTGAGCGACCGCCAGGTCCTCGACGACCTCGGCACCGAGGTCATCGTGCTTTCGGCCATCATGATCCAGAACCTGCCCAAGGAGACGCGCTGGCACATCCGCGGCATTCGGCGACTAGGCGTGTCGGTGGAGGACGTCAAGGTGGTGTGGAATTCAGTTCAAGCAATTGCTCAGTTCTTGGGCATCAAGCTCCACCGTGTTCCGACCGTGGAAGACGTCGAGAAGGAGGTTTGACACCGTTAATGAGTTGAAAGGGATCACGGCAGAACTCATCAGCAAGAGTTATGCTGGCGTGTAGATAGAGACTGCCAGCATGTATCGTTCATAGACTTCTGAAACATGCTTCTCTCTACACATAGAACCTGCAACAGCTATACACAAACTATAAAATCTTTAGGGGGCCGGTTCCTCCTGGACCTTCCTACGCCTATACACGAGGCGCTGAACTACGTATCGTATGCCATTGTCAAAAGTTTCGGAGCTTGTCGGGCCCGTCCAGGCAGTGTGTTCAGGCTTGTCTTTGCCAACGGCCTTTGTACCACGCCGGTCCATCCACGGACACCTGATGTACTGATTCATTGGCCCTTTCCAGATATACGGCAACTCTTCTTCGCGGTCCCAACGCATTTCATACCCGGCTTCCTGTGGGAACTTCCACAGCTTGCCGCACTCGACCACGGTGGCCAGCTGCGGTGCTTTCTTCTCATGCGCTTCAAGCTCCAGCTCGAACCTCTCGAGGTCCGGGAAAATGTCACAGAGGGCATTGCCCCAGCAGTGAGACTTACCATGGGCGCAGAGCCCAAAATCGGGCTCTTCGCCGTTCTTCCGCGCCAAGTACCCTTGAAGCATCGCCCCGGCGTCGTCGACATCTCCGGTCCCGGTATGCATGGGCTCGATTCGCAGGCACTGATCCAGCCGCAGGGAGTGGCCGTCGGCCGGCGCATCTGTCCAGGACCACCAATCGCTCATGCCCAGGCGAATGGTCAGCTGTGTGATCTTTTGGCCGACGCAATGTGCCTTCATGAGGTTTTTCTCCAGCGCGGGAGCTCCCTCGGGCCAGGGCACTTCGTCGAACTTTTCGCCCCAGACCACCGGCAATTGGCGCCAGTGGGGATTCAGCTTGACTCCCACAAGTCGCGACTCGTGGCGCTCGTTTGCGCCCATCATCCTGCCTATTCTCCTAAGATGGCCTTTTGGAATGTCAGATCAGTCGCCAAACCCCGGTCTACTCTCTCCGCATGGTCTGAGGGAGGGGCATTGTCCGTATCGGAAAAAGACAGACTTACTGCTGTCCTCTAACTGGTTCTGTTGAAAACGGATCGACACTTTGGTCAGGTTCGCAAACTGCCAGGACCGCATCCTGCTCATCGGTTCATAGTAAGGCGGTGCAAAGTGGGCCCAGCGGAGTGGTTCCTCCTCGGTCGGGACATCCTGTTCATCCCCTGCGTAGATCTCTACCGTGTTCTCCCGGAAGGGCATGAGGTAGGATTCGAGGTAGATGGCGCGGCAGGTCAGCAGCAAGGCCAAGTTGATGCGCAGCCTCGCCGCCTGGCCGGGTCGGACGTGCACCTTGTTGAGAGGATACGGACTGTTGAAGTCTTGGTAGACTTGGAACGCCAGCTGCCATATTTGGTCCCGAACTTCCCGCGGGAGTTTAGAGACCAGCTGCGAGTTTACTTGCGCATCGACGGGCGCCCCGGACCTGATGAGTCGGACGGCCACAGGCTCGTCTATGCGTGTTGATTCGCTAATTGTCGCCATTGTCGCCAGAAATGATGGGAAAGAGTGTTGTTCGCGCCAATGGACTTGGTGCCTGGTCTCATCAGGTAAGCGACTTCAAACAAGATAGTGGGGCGAGGCAACTACCAACACATGCAAGATCTTCTTACACCTGCATACATGTAGGTAGATTCTGCATACATCTGTATGATAGTTACGTTACAATACCACGCTTGACCCAGTATTTCCTCACAAACTTAAAGTCAATTGTTCAATTTCCCGAAACCGCCTCATTCCAGTACCCAGGTTAACATTTGCGACAACGCGATTCCATCCATGTGCAGCTCTCCCGTCCTGACACTTCCCGCTAGTGCACTGTTCGTTATCGAAGTTAGCGGGTCGGGCCGAGCAATTCGGTGCCAAGTCCCCCTTACTTCAGCGCACCTCCTGCATCCCAGCATGTGCACCCGTCGCCAGCAGTCTAGAAATCATTGTATCTGGCGCAGTAGATGCTCCATACAAGATTCCCGCTGATAGTATACTTAATTGCCTCAAGGTACGTCCTTGTGTCTTTGCCAAGATGTGCGGGTTCGCTCTGAACCTCCTCAACAATCTCGCAGTACTCCTGGACATACTTTCTAATCTCTTCACAGCAAATGTTCTTCGCCTCTTTCTCGCTGACACTACGCTCCTTCATGATGACCCAAATCGCATTGAAAACATAGTCTTGGTCCGTCTCTTCCGCTGCCTTGCGCTCTTTGTCCCACGAGTAGAGGTCATTGGTCAATGCCAGCGCGGCATAAGCCGGCCTGGCTAGCTCCATGCACTCCTGGAGGTCCTCTTCAGGAATAGTGAGGGCCATGGCAAATGTCAAAGTGCCGAACCAGATACTGTATCATAGATCATGTTAGTCAAGCCTGGGATCGTGCTGGAGCTCGGCTGCCGGGACAGGGCGGCATCACTTACAGTTCGCCAACGTCAACGACTCGTGATGGTACGTACTCTGTCATCGTGCCAAACGGACGGGCTCTTGTTTCTGATGCGAGTCGAACGAACCTGCCCCATACCTCCATTGTCGTGATGGCCCGGATGGGATCGATGCTCATCATCTCAGCCAGGATTTGAGCTTGGAGACGCTTTTCGGGCTGCGCAGCTACCTTGGGGGTCACATCGAGAACCGTCTCAGCGCCAAAGGTCTCCAAGAACGGGATCGTTACAGCGTCTCCGTCCAAATTGTCTTTGAGATCAATTTCTTCCATGGCATCTTGTATGAAACGGCACAAATTAGCACCTGAGAGTGATGTAACATGTATGGCTTGAATAAGTAAGGGTGAGAAGGACTTACCATCGTACAAAAAGGCAAACTCATTGGCATATGATATTATTTCCAACCTCTCGGGTAAGCATTCTGGGATCGTAACGCGGATCAAACTGAATCGATCACCGAGACCACCATTGTACCCCTGAATAGGGAATACGAACTTGCCCCAATCTCTTTGAGCTCTTAGAGCTCCAGCTCTTTCTTTAACTGAGTCATCGTGTTGACGAAGAGGGATGCCGTTTGCGAGACCATGAGTCTGGTAGTGACGAGGATCAACGAGACTTGAGTAGCGGAATTCCATTTTAAAGAAATAGAGACTCGTAAAGAGATGATATTTTAGGTAGTGTAGTATATATAAATGCGTAGAATATTCCAGCGGAAAGAATACCTCAACGTTGTGTCTTTCAAGCACAGGTTCATTGTGAGCCCGAGAAAGCAAACCTCTTTCCTTTTCCATCTCGATATTTAAATGTCTTATGTATCCAACTCGGGAAGCGACCTAGCAAGCAACAAGCACAGCACACACGTAAGAGTTCCTTTGGACACTACGCTGACATGTTCACCATATAACAGAGTGCCAACGGTACCCCGAGTAGCTAGTGTGTTATCGCTGTGCCGGCACCAGTACTACGTGCCACTTCCGGCTACTTGCTCATTATATCGTCGGCGCTTCAAGGACAGTCAGTCTCTTTGTGTTCACCATACTGCCTATTCGATTTCTAACATACTATACGTAATCTCATTTGACACTATCGAGCCGTATAACAAACAAGCCCTGACCGATTTTGACGAAGAGAGACACTCGATGCATACAAGTTTAATGTCAATTTTATCATGGGTTTGACTTTGTACGGAAAAGTACCGTGAAATATATATCATATGATATAGCCCGCTACCTATTGGGTTGCAGAGGATGCGGCAGTGTCGCCCAGAAGCGCCGCGGAGGATTACACTAACAGGGAACTTGTCAGCCCTATTGGAGGATGAGGCGTTGCTGACTTCTCTTGGCGTCAGATGTTTGCGTAGCTGTGCAAACCAACAACCTGTCAGCTGCGAATGGGCCGGCATTGCATGATGCAGCTCGGAGGCACGCCGAATGGACGGCATCAAATCAAAGATGAAGGTTGGCAAACGTACCTAGATACGGGCATGATGATCCTCGGCAAATTGAAGCAGTAAGTAGAATAGCCACCCCTCACTTACCCCATAGATTCTATCTTTCTTGCCTTCTGTCACCCTTTCTGGTAGTAGACCCCCCCCCCATCCAAGCTGGCCAGTTCTATTTTTACCCCTGATATTTCGATCCATATTAGCTGAGGCAGGGGTTAGCCATAAGCCAAGCAGGATAACAGTTTGGTTATCAACCGCCATTACGGTCATTTCGATGGCCGCAACTAGTCTTCGCAGCATATGGCTCGTGGGTCGCCGGCTATACCTCTCACCCTTTTCCAAAATTTCCTGTCCGCGCTTCCTGTCACCTCTACCACAGCAGCAATCCTGACCCGACGACTAGAGCAGCTGCCCCGTTCCACACAGCCAGTCCCATCGGCGCGCTATTCAGCGCCGGAGTTGGCGACGCGCCGGCACTTGCGTGACTTCCCGCAGGTGCCGCTCCCGATGAACTCGTAGCAGCTGTCACCTTCGGGGCCGCCGACGTGGACTGCGAGCCACTGGCTGTAGTGGAGGTAGCGGCACTCAACGACATAACAGCGGAAGAAGAAGCAGCCAGCTTGATACCGCAAGCTGCTTCGGCATCGAAAGTGAATGGCATATTCCTGGCTCCACACTCCGAATTCTGACGATCGATGGAGTCTAGGAGGTATTTGTGTGATCAGTGTCAAAGGCCTCCATCTTTGGGAGAACGCAGGACAAGTTGTCACTTACCAGGGAGGACTGAAGGGGCACATTTCTGTGCCATACAACAGAAATATTTCTCGCGGTACTTCTGCTGGGTGCACATGCATGCGGCGTCGTTCGTACATGAGCCGCCGGGGAAGCTGCCGAAGAAGCAGCCGTTCTAGTCAGGGAATGATGGTAAGCGTCGGTCTCCGTCAAACTACCCCTAAGACCTTCTTCTCGAGGAAGGAGAAGCAAAAAGGAAATAGGTTTGTTACTCACATCACAGTCGGAATTGCGGTTACTCTCTTCTTGGTTGAAGGGCTCAGGCGTCGCGGTGACCAAAGTGGTGCACGCGATGCCGAAGAGCACCAAAGCAGCTGTAAGGCGCGCCATGGTAAGTGAAGGTATTCAGAAACGAGTGACTGAGTGAGGAAGACGGCGATGTACGTTTCCCTCCACAAGTCGGGGATGAAGAAGAACTAGGGCGGAAGCCAGCTCTTTTAGTACAAAAACAGTCACCGTGGCTAACTCGATAATCTATCTAGTCACGTCGCGTAAACCGACATCATGTCATCTGCCTTAAGCGAAATGAGATGCAGACGGCCCTAACTCATTTTGGCCAGGTTAGTCCGTGTTCAAAACCAAGTAGTTGGCAGGGGTCTATATTAGTTGAAATGAGGCAAATCGATGAACTAGTTTCAGCTGATACTGCAGGGTCTTACACCCGGCCAACATTTCAACGGTTGCATAAAAGCATTTTCAGTAATGGGCTGAGGATGTTGAAGGTTAGCTTTACAGACCGAGCCTGAAAGTCAGGGGTTGGGCCCACTCCGGGTACAGTCCTCCACATCAAAGGCCCCCCTTTTCGGCAGATCCAAAGTCACTAAGTATGTAGGTAGGTACAATTTTGTTGAGAGTGAGCGACCCGGTAGCGGTTCTCATATAGTATGCTTCGATATCAGCCATGACTTCATATCATTTTCCATAACCTCCGTGTAGACCCACTACAGTTGGGACAGTTGAGACCGAACCTCAGAGTCTTCTTCCCACGGTACGTACTTCTGGATCAGGTATAGCATGTCGTTGAACACACTAGATACATGTGAGTATGTAGATATGCCTGTATTTTGGCCGTGGCGACTTACACTTTTCGGGAAGGCGCTCCTCCCGGAAAACAAACGGAGAACATGAAGTTGGTCTTGGCGCTGTATAGGAGGATGCGATCTTCCCACTCATCTTCAGGCTCACTGGCTTCGTAGTGTCGAAGGTACTCCCGTCTATAGATCTTCGCCTTCAGTTGGTGTCTCTCTGCACGCCAGATGCCGAGCTCCATTTCGTTGTGGGCATAGTACGTTGCGCAGTCGAAGATCCACGGATCCCCCGTCTCTGCATCGTTGCATATGTTGCCGTCCCAGAGGTCTCCATGGATGAGGACTGGCGTGACACATCTCCCGTCTCCCTCCAATGCGCCAATCAGCCGCGGGATAAGGTGGGATTGTACTCGGTTGTAAACAACATCCAGTTCAGGCCAGAGACCATTGGCCTGGACGTCTTGACGATAGGCCTCCGCCAGCAGATTTGAGAAGAACGGAGTCCATTTATCCTGCTGCGTCACATCCTGAATACGTGCACCATCGTAAGTCTGGAGATGGAAGCCAAACTTGGCATCCGGGCTCTCAGTATTCTGGTGCATTGCAGCCAGTCTCGACCCGAGCTTGACAGGGTTTGGAAGCCCAGGAGCAAACTCCTTGAACTCTACCAGAATGAAGAAGGTAGCCGGAGCAGCAGTCTTCAGCTGGCCCCATGCGATGGGCTTGGGGACCAGATTCGGCGCAGCTCTGTGCAATTCGGTCATTCCGGTGAATTCCCCCTTGAGCTGCGCACCTCCTAGGTCTCTAGCAACATACTATAATCATAGTATTAATCATCAACCCTATCAAAGGGGGCCATCGATATACCGAAATGGATACCTAGCTTACTTTCATGAAGAACTCGATTGGGCGATCTTCTGCGTCGAGCCCACTGACCTTGGCTGTGAAGGACCACGCAGAAACACCATAGCTGTGAGCCGAAACGGATTTCGTTCCCCTCGGTAGTGCTTGACACATTCTCAGTATAACAACTCGCCTCAAAGGAACACCATGGAACCGTTACCATCAAGAACCGCCTCGTCGACTGGCAGATCTCCACCAAGAGCATCCGTGAGGCTCGCGAGCCTTTCCTTGAGTTCGTGTTGAAGCTGAATGGAAACGGCCATGATCGAGGCTACGATGTCAGTCACTAGCGCAGAACCAGTCCCCGTAAATGGAGGTAGGAATGGAGAAGTTGGAAGTTGGTGCGGAGACATTCCAACTGAATTGAGGGGAAACGAGAACGACTGGGCTTGTGTTGCCAGGTTCGGCCGTCACACCATGTTATTGGTTATTTTGGTAACATCGGGCGCTTATGTTGCATCTTAGGAGCCGTAGGCTACCAATCACACACCCAACCGGCCCGGGAATGAGGACCCCGGGATGACACAACGTAACGCCTCCATGCAGGTTTCCCATTCATCATTGAGCCGTAGACCATCATCTTCCTAGCCTGCTTCCAGAGATGGGAGTATTTCGGCGTTCGCCAGTCTCTGGATATACAGATTTCGTGATAGCTGTCCACACCCTATCCCGCTAATATCTTGGAACAATTAGCATTACACCTATATCCTTTCTCTGCAGGGTCAGGGCTGTAATTTCCGTCGGTATCACTCCCTTCCAAGAACATATGCAGTCGCTAATACGGGAATAAATGTAGTATCAAGCAAGAAACCGATCACCGACAGCATGGGCGGAGATGAAGAATCCCGCATAGACCCTCGGTCTCAAGCACTGGGTGAACCAGACCATGACGAACCCTACTCTACATTCTCAGTCCAGCAGAAGCGCTGGATATTATTTCTTGCTGCATTCTCCGCCATGTTCTCGCCAATGAGCAGTTTCATCTTCTACCCTGCAATCACATCGATAGCCCAAAGCTTGGATACCACTGTTGGCATGATAGATCTCGCTGTCACAACGTATATGGTTGTCTCAGGCGTGATCCCAGCAATCCTTGGCGGTGCCGCTGATAACATGGGCCGTCGACCAGTGTATATTGTTGCCTTGTTGGTCTATTTGGCTGCCAATATTGGCCTAGCTCTTCAGAGTAACTTCGTTTCACTCCTCATTCTTCGCATGGTTCAGAGTGCAGGGAGCTCAGGTAAAGTTATGACTCTACTGCAAAATTCCAAGTAAGCTAATATTGGGATGAATAAGGAACAATTTCACTTGGTTATGGTGTAATCAGTGATATCGCAAGCCCGTCAGAGAGAGGACTTTATGTTGGAATATTTACAATGGGGTCAGTATGAACCCATATCAAGGCAATTAGCACCTGTCTGCTGAAATATTGTCTCAGTCCCAACGTGGCCCCGCCGTTTGGGCCCGTTCTTGGAGGAATCGTTACCTCTCAACTGAATTGGCAATGGGTGTTCTGGGTTCTTGCAATCCTTGGAGGTTCATGCCTTCTGCTTGTGGTGGTGTCCCTGCCAGAAACCGCAAGGAGGATTGTAGGCAACGGCAGTATTCCTACCATTGGTATCTATCGACCGCTCATACAGCTGGGGACCCCAAAGATGACCGAGTCTACCGCTGCCAGAAAACCCCAGTTTGTTACCCCTAACCCCGTTGCGTGTCTCAAGCTCCTCTTCTTCAAGGATATATTTATCGTACTGCTATGTAACGGACTATACTATGCCATTTACTGCTGTGTGCAGGCAACACTGGCATCGTTATTCATAGACACTTACGGGTATCATGAACTACAAGCTGGACTCATCTACATTCCTTTCGGATGTGGGTGCCTTGTTTCAACTTATACATGGGGTAAGTGTCCGGAAGATCCACTAATATGAGCCTTATTTGTTCGTCTTACCAGTATAATAGGGAAGCTATTAAATTACGATTATGCACGCATTGGCAATCGCCATGGCCTTGGAACTGGCTCCGCGGGCGAGGATTTCTCTATAGAAGAGGCACGCCTGACTAGTTGCTTTTATCTCGTTGCTGGTGCCACCGCCTCCATCATAGGTTATGGCTGGGTGGTAGGGCTCAGAGTGGTAAGAACTGGAGCACTATGGCTAGATCATCAGCTGACCTATCCTAGCACGTTACCGTGCCGTTGGTACTTCAGACAGTCATTGGGTATACCACTACTGGAGTGTTTGTCGTACGTATCTGCTAGTATTCGTTGGCTACCATATCACTGATCGCAGATACAGGCGCTTGGGACGTTATTGACAGACTTGAATCCCTCACAGTCGTCGACTGCAGCTGCGTCAGCCAACATTGTGAGATGCAGTCTTTCAGCTGCAAGTCTGGCCGTAATCCAAATTGTGATTGATAAGATCGGGATAGGCTGGTGCTTCACGATCTTGGGACTGCTTTCAGGGGCATGTGGGCCGCTTCTGTTCTTGGAGATGCGAAAGGGGCAGAAGTGGAGGAGTCATAGAAAACCGCACACTTCAGTTTAAGGACTTCGTATAAACAACATTTACTAGAGTCTATCTACCATTCGGACACTGCAAATGTCTCGATCGCTGAAATCGACCCGTTACGTGGACAGAGGATTGTTCCATCCACGTCTACTGCCAGCAGATGGAGGCTGTCTTGCATGATCCAGTCCCTTGGGATGAAGAAGTGTCGCTTGACATCTGCAACACCCCTCGCAGACTTCATACTCCAAGTGCAAATACCGAAGGATCGATCCAAGTAAATGATGTGGCCGTTCTTGAGTACGTTAAGAGCGACCTCGATTTGGTCTGAAATTTCAGGAGGGATCCAATTGGGTGTTACTTTCCCAGTGCTGCTTGGTGTGGATATGTCCAATCCAGCATCAAGTATTGCGAAGCGAGACTGGCGAAGCCCTCTCTTCACACCTTCCTTGGATATCGTCAACAGCAGGTGGCCTTTGAAATGTGTCGGCTGCACGCGCTCCAAGTATTCATCCGGTTCCCCAAAAGCCAATGTGTTCCTGTTCGACTGTTGGTGGCTTCCCGGGGTTTCTGCTGCATAAGGAGTCATGCGTTGAGTTTGCGCGACGTCAAATTGCTGGACAATTGCGCCATTGTCTCGATTGACTATCCTGCAGTGACGGGCAGTAACGGACAGAAGATGATCGACAGATGTCGAGTGAACCGCCCAGCGAGATGAAGGAAGCGCCACCCCAGTCGTATCCATAAACTTTATCTCGGCTTTCGGATATAAGGACCAAATCTGTACAGTGTGTTCCGTGGAGATAAGAAGATAATCAGAGTTGGACGCAAGAAGAAGCTGCTTGATCCCACCAGCTTGTACCTTAGGTTTGAAACGAGCGACGCGTTGATGTGACCACCTGTCTGCAGTTGGTTGGAGACGCAAGACAGTTAACCGACCACTGACTTCTGCGTAAACCAGGTGACGATCTTCGTTACAGGACAGATGCTCTATGGCCATACCACTGGCAGTCTGATCTAGTGACGATCTTTCTCCAGTCGCGTAATCCAAGAGAACAAGTAAGCCGTCGTCATCTCCAAAGCACACCACCGATTCAGACGGCATAGGTGCAACAACCACAACAGGCACCGGATTGTCGGCGAATGACTCCGAGGCAAAGTTTGACTGTTCGATGCTCTCCTCGGGAGCCTGGCTGCTCGCTGGGTTATCTTCGGCAGCATCAAGTCTCACGAGGGCGTTCGGTTCCCATATGTTGCAGGAGCTGCCGCGAATGTCATACAGCCTTCTTCCGTCTTGACTAAAACATAAATCCGTCACCAAAGCTTCCGAGGTGAGTTGGTAGATCAGAACCGATGTCTGGTAGTCGTAAAGTCTGATAGTTCCGTGAACCCCACAGATGGCGTACGTTAGACCATCAGAACTCACCCGGATGGCGGCGGGGAATTGACCCTCTGGTGGCTGCTCGCTGTAGGTATTCTCGATGAGGTTGATTCGGAAGGTATAGCCATCCAGAAATACACCGACAAATTCTTCACTGTTTGGATGCCACGAGATTCCTTGGACGAAGGGAAGAAGGGAAGTGGAGCGACCGGGTTTGTAATCTCGATTGATACGCTGTAAGACACGCGCAGATGATAGATCCCAGACAGCCGCAGGGAAACGGCGGTATGCAGCAACAACCTTCGTGTGGTCTGGACTCAGTCATTACTGTCGGTGCGTTCAGATAGGTGCCTTCCACCGATTCAACGTCGCTCAATGAGATGGCCTCCTCCCATGCTGTCTGTGTAGAGCCGACAGTGATTGGAACTTTCAGCACACACCTTCGCTCCGTGCCAATTAGAAGATACGAATCGCTATCGGTAAAGACCAATGTCAGAGCGCGCATGTCGGGCGGATTGTCGACAGACATGAGGAGATCGCCACTGCTAAGGTCCCAGACTTTGGTCCTGCGAAGCCCGTAAGTCGCAATCTGTCTCCCACTGGTATGGAATGACATCGCGGAAATAGCAGCACCATGCTCAAGTTGTCTCAAGTGATGAAAAGTTGTAGAATCCCAGATGGAAACGGAACCTTCGGTATCTGCCACAGCCAAATACCTCGAACAAGTTCTGATGAATGCGCCCTGTCGATCGTTGCCAATCGAGAACCTCGCAAGACAGTCGTCCCAGTCTTCAGGCAGCCCTCGAACCTTCGGCTTCTGTGAAGCATTGCTGAATGTTTCATATATCGCTGAGCCAGTAGGGCAGAATGGAGCAACGGAAGTCTGGATAGCGCTTGGATCTTGGAGTAATATCCTGCCAAACTTTCCCGGTAGCTTCAACAAGTCCCGTGCCCAAATCTCAATCAGCTCGAGGTCCTCGAAGCGTCGCATAGATGGGTCACGGGCAGAGTCCTCTTTCCTCTTGCGCTTCACGAACGACAACAAGACATGAGAGGTCTCCACTAATGTTCTTAACTGGCGGAATGATGCTAGAGTCTGGATCCAACTCAGTACGCTCGGTTCTCGAAAGAACTTAGTCAGAATATCAAGGTGCCTGTCCGATTCAATCGCTGGGGAACGGGAACTAGCTTTAGCAGCTCGCAGAAGATGGTGCATCCATGATGTTGCCTGATACACCAGAGGTAGTGTTTCAATGTTTCGTAATCTTGATCGGAGTCCCTTGTCCATGAAAGATGCGACACACATCTCGAAGATCTCGATGTGGCAGGTTCCCTCGTCCAACGAGAATGGAAGCTGCGCTGTGGACATTAAATACTCCCGAGCAGTTTTGTGGAGGATCCCAAGTCGATTCTGACCTTCAATGACAATAAAGTGGCCGCAAAGTCGATTGACTGATGTAGGTAGATCTAGGATTTGACCGAATTCGGGGGTCAGAATCTCAATCATTTCGTCCATCGCAATAGGGCGGTGGGTGTGTATCGTCCACATCAGAAGTTGCCGAGCCAGGTTCTTATCTGAAGGCCTTCTGATTTTATTGATGGAGTCCTCCATTCGCCGAAAGAGCGATTCCATACCAGGAGGAAGCTCCGACAGGGCATACCGAACGTCTTCTTCGGTGTTGCACTCCCTTATTTCTTCCATTATCAAGCGAATCCAGAGGAAATTATCGTTTGCCTGGCTTAGCACCTTCTCCATAACCTCAGCCTTGACATTGGAGTCCCAGCTCAGGTATTGTAGCTCTTCTTCAACGAATCTGCGCATATCGCCTGTATCATTGTCAAGAGAGAAGGTCAACATGTTGACCTTGGAGGATACCCTGTTAAACGATGATGCGAGTAATGGCGTCCATCTGCTGGCGAGCAGTACCCGTATTGGTGTAACCGAACTTCTTATTTCGCCCATCAACTCGATAACCTGTTGAGCAGCAGAAGTTTCATCCAGTCCATCAATGATCCAGTATATCGGCAGGGATGACAGTGATTTGTTGAATATTGGTGTGAATAGCTGCTTCCACATTGACCTCCAGTCTGCGTCTTTTAGCCTGTAGCCACTGTTGGCAAGGCTTACCAGAGCACGACGAAATTCTGGTACCCGAGGGGAAAGCTGAAAAGCCAACGATCTCAGAAGAGAACCGACAGATCGCTTGGTCTCGTCGCCGTCTCGAAAGAAGAAATGCTGTACGGTTTTGCCAGTTTCTCTCAGATGGTTGACCAAGAAAGAGCAAAACACAGACTTGCCCCTGGCAGGCCGACTTTGTAGCCAAAGAAGCTGAGATGAAGGCTCAGATGAGAGCCATGTTGAGAGTTGGTGTTCTTGTAATGCACCAATACATGTGCCTTCTAACCGGCGACAGTCAAACACGCTCAAATCGTGATCTTGGATGTCGGGCACAGCTAAAAAGACGCGGATTTTCTCAAGATCTTCTTCCGCAGATCCAATCTGTGCTACTTCCCGTCAGCTTCCAAATCAGAGGACTATGTCGAAGAAGCTTACACTCTGTGAATGAGTTTACGATGGCTTTCATCGCACCCAGCACAGCACGGTAGTTTGCATCGTCAGGGTTCGAGAACTTGCAAACATCGTGATGGTTGGCGTTGAGTGATCGCGATACTTCCCCTGGGTAGCCCAGCTTTGATGCATCTTCGGCAACAATCAACTAAATATGCGTCAGACATCGCATCTTCTAGCAAGACAGGGTTTTAATCGTGCTTCTTACTGCGGAGCCAAGGCCAAGGGAGGTCTGCATTGTTTCGTAGAACGAGAATATCTGAAGGTGCTTTGCAGTATGCCGAAACTGATCATTGACGGTCCTGAGGAAATTCCCATGTTTGCCGAGCTCGGCAACATACTGTTTCGGCGAGTTTCTGAAACTAACTGAAAGTAGTCGATTCAGCGTTTCCGACAAATCTGCGCCTCGGTGTGGAGTGGCTAGAAAGACAACAGCCTTGATTGCCTTTGCAATCTTTGCATACCGGTCATCCAGCTGGGCTTCCAGGTACATCTATACTTGGGTAGTTAGAACTGAATTCACTATAGAGCTCAATCTCTCACCTTCTTGAACACAAGGCCACCCATCGAATGGGCCACAAACACCACTGGCCTCTAAAGCGATAGTATGAGTATCGACATCCTTCTAGGTGGCTAGACTACTCACCTCCCCAATTGCAAGACTTGCGCCTTCCTTATCGGTCGCATACGCCATATCATACAGCAAGTTCTTGGCGAAGTCGGCGATGCCCATTGTAGGACTCTGAGAAGATGATCGAAAGTCCGCATTGTAACCGAATGTGAAGATCCTCGCGTTTCGCAAGTCTGGGTCTTTTGGTAGCCACTGCATTGGCCAAAACAGGGCTAGATCATGATGCTTGCACCACGAAAGCCTGCTGGAGCCTCCTAGACCATGAACGAAGATGATACCGATCGCATGTGGCAGGTCTGGGATGTGTATCTGGGTCAAGTCAAGCGGATCGTCTGCTCTAGTGGCTGGGACGGACTTGGTCCGAGTGGGCAAACTCGATATCGATGCAGACACGGACGGTTCGGAACGACGATGTTCGTAATTGATGTAGCTACTTTGACTTCCTGGGGTATATTCATCCCGGCTACCTGTGAGCGTAGCGTCGCTTTCGAGACTTTGACTCCGCTCCGATCGAAGTATCGATGATGTAGGCGGCTCTGGTGTTTTCACTTCATTGGCCCGTCGACCTTTGGAAGTCGAGAAAAACTTTCGGTGGAACTGTGAAGGTGGTATGTATTTGATCAGCTTGAATGTCCTCTTTGCTGTGTTGCGGTGCATGATAGTAAGCAACCAACCATCTTGTAATCCCTTCTATTCGGATACCATTAGCTGATCGCGGGAATCCGGCTTCTTCAATCAAAATCCCGATTTCCAAACTGCATGAAGTCACTCTGTGTCGTCAACGCGAGGTGCTGGGTTGGCCCGTACCTACTCCATGTGGTAGGCCCAGGGACCGCTGGCGGCTTCCTATGTGCTGGTCTAAAACTCAGCTTGACGCGCGGTATTTCAGACACAATTTGAGCGGTTCAGCGACATGAAGTAAGTAAAATATCATAGGTGATTACTTTGTGTTCCTACTAAATGTAGATGGGCGGAAGACGAAAATCACCACTGGTAACTGAAAGAGACCCTATTCTAGCACCTCGCACTTATCCAACAGCATGAGCGATAGTGGTCCATTTCGATCGAAAGGATATTTAGCTGAGCCAGCACGTCCTGATATAGCGGTCGCTGGCGAGTATGAGGTTTGCATCCTAACTTGCAGTTTACCCAATTATATTCTAACAGGCCAATGCCACGCCTCCGAATGGATGCAGATAGATTTCAACCTGTGAAGCGGAATATAGGGCATCATGTATTTACTTAGCTTACCAGATCCCATAAGTGTTGAGGTTTATGACTTCAACTATACGGATGGCCGACTTTCAGGTCATTCACGAACGCGCTTTCTTTGCAACTTCCTACTTTGCAACTCGTCCAAAGTTTACAGAATAATGGTTGCCGAAAAACTTTGGAGACCCATGAACCGTATTTTAATCATTCACTTCACTGAATGCTGTTTCTCCGAAGTATCGTGTTTGGAAGATTTATTTTGTATAAATCTTGACATTTCTCCCAGTTGTCGTATTGTCCTGAACATAAACCTTTGCTAGCACAACCGACATTTAATATCATACAACAATCAGAAATTATATCGCTGTCACCGCACACCATGCTCTACTCGCTTCCTCGACTCCAGAAATGGGACCTCTGGGAAGGTCTCCAGCCTCACATGGTCGACCTCATCTACAGTTCCAACTACATTGAGCAGGCAGGCTCTACCCAGGCCATTACCGCCAAGATATGCGAGAAGATCTTTGCCGGGCAGGCCGTTTCGGCGACCGTCTCTGGGGAGGAGTACACGAGATCAGAGGAGGCCCTCAAGTCTCTTGGCCGCCCTGCCTCGGCGGAGGATGTGAAGAAAAGCCGCCAGGAAGTCATCAATCACACTAACGCCCTCCTCTACGCCTTTGATCAATTCGTTCTGTCCGAGAAAGGTTTCAAAGCTCAGGGTTTCGAAGACCTCATCAAGCAGATCCACGTCCTCCTCTGCGGCGAAGGTGTCTTGGAATCGGACGAAGCAGGGTCACCCGGCCAGTACCGAACTTGGCTCACGGGCGCACGCAGCGGAAACCAAAAGAAGCCAGCCCTGTTCTTCCGTCCAGCCGCCATACCTGAGTACATGCAGAAACTGGTCAAGGACATGAAGCTCTATCTGTGTATGCCCCTCTTGGACGAGGAGCTCCCTGCTGTCGAAATAGCTGCCATGTATTGCCATCGCTTCGTCTGCATTCACCCATTCGGCGACGGAAATGGTAGGACATGCAGAATCATCCTCAACATGATTCTGCTCAAGACCGCTGGCCTGCTGAGCATCTTCGGCGGCAACGAGGCGGAAAGAGAGGAGTATCTCCAGATCGCGTTTCGAGGGAACAAGAAGTTCCATGAGGAAGACGGAGATGTGCCGGAGCGGAAGGAGTCTGGCCACCTCGAATTGCAAGGATTTGTGGAGAAGCATATCGTGATCGTCAAGTACGCCCATGAATCTGCAAAGGAAATCAAGATCTATCACGTTGACGAGCCAAGGAAAGGCCAGACTCGAGTCGAAATCGTCAATTCCGTGACGCAAGCCTTTGTTTGAGTCTAAATATCTTGTTAGGATATCAAGCCCTGCTCAGGATGTGTCTCTGGTTCAGGGGCAGAGTGACAGGGGTGGGTTCCGGAACGGTGCTGTTTGAACACATTCTGTGACGGGCCTGGAGGAGCTGTGGCGAAGCAATCAATTAAGCAACAGGCGATTGTGTTGAAGTGACCGAAATTGCAATTTATATATACACCTATATCCTAATACAACCCTCGTTAAATAAGATCGCTGCTTGTGGGCCAAGATGCTTACCTGTGACCAAATCAATTAGACTAGTAATGGCGCTTTCATGTTCATATTACGCAACACTCCTTTTCCAGGTCTTGATGGCAACGTGAAAAGTCCTGTCGACCCATGGGTTATGATGGCTTCCCGTGGGGCTCAGAACCGGCGTCGAGTCGTCCTTGTTCCTGACGAAGCCATCATAGGTCGAATGTGCTACCGCGCCCGACTGCCTCAGCACCCCATCGCCATCAGACATTGGAAAGATCCAGTGTCGTGCTCTTTCCAAAACAGCATCGAGCTGGGACTTCTTCCGCTCGTCAATCTCAAATTCCATTTCCAGTGTCTGGAGGTTCTGAACCCGACAGACCTGCCAGCCCCAGGTTCCGGGGCGCATGAGCTCACGCATCGCTTCGGGGGTATGTTCCAGGGGCAGCGAAAGCATCTTCTGATGCGAAGTCCGCCCGCGTTCCCAGGGGCATATCCCCAGCCTGTCTGAAGAGGCCGGGGGCGATTCCCAGGACCACCAGTCGGTATGGCGCAACGTGATGCGGAGCGTCCTGGCTGCGAAGGTGAGCGACTCGAGGCCGTTGTTGCTCTG
The DNA here is from genome assembly GCF_038363865.1 of Apiospora hydei. Classification (NCBI taxonomy): domain Eukaryota; kingdom Fungi; phylum Ascomycota; class Sordariomycetes; order Amphisphaeriales; family Apiosporaceae; genus Apiospora; species Apiospora hydei. The sequence continues at coordinate 1,571,972 of NW_027117364.1, read as the reverse complement.
AGTGCCCAAGCTCTCCAGGAACGTCTGCTGCGCGAAGATCTGGACGCAGTCGACGGCCGCCCTCTGCTCCTCGCTCATGGAGTCCTGCCACGCGGAAAAGCGCGTCATGCCTTTCAGGCCCGTCTTCATGCACCGCCAAGGCCCGCCGAATAGCCAGAAGGTGTGCGTCGCCAACGCTACGGGTAGCACACGGGCCTCCTGGAAGACGCGTTTGCATGTTTGGAGAAGCGATATGTCCGTCTTGGGGTGGTAGAGCTGGCCAGGGCGGCAGTACATGCGGTCCTTGGCATACGGCTTCGCGAGATTGTCGTGAGGAGCGAGGGCGTACTCGAATATGAGGGTCCGGATCTCCGAAGGGATGGAGCAGAACAACACGCACTGTGACTGCTCGTCCATCCCATTGAAGTCAATCTTAGCGGGCTCTGACACGGAGAAGTCTTCAGCATTGTAACGGAATCCGCCTCCCAAGTCTCGGGATCGGATCCTTCTACCATGGAAAAGTGCCATGCTGATTTGAGTGTTGGTGCTGGATGTCCCGTCCCAGAGAAGGGTCAATTGAAGAACAAGATGGTTTTATTTGCAAAATAGATATCTATGGAGGGCAAGTAACTAAGTATGTATGTTGCAGAGTATCTGCGATCACACCGGAGTCTGAAAGAAGTAGTGATATCCTGCTGCCTGAAGCAAGGCGGGGTAGTCGAGCAATGGTTGAACGATGCAGCCACAACTGCTGTACCGACCGTCTTGTGTAGATTGAACCTACCTATGAGGAGCCAAAATACATGTAGCTAGCTGCCTATGAAAACCTACCTAGATTAGGCATTCACTTCAAGGCTGGAAAGCGACATTTGAAGATCGAGCTGGAAGACTGCAGGTAAAGCTTGGGTGCCTCTGATGTGAGCCCTTTGTCCAATAATTTGAAGTGAGCAGCAGGCACCTGAGCATGCAGCTGAGGGTGGGAGGTAACCGTCGTCATGGCTTCTGACCAATTTTCGCCAATGCCCTCAAAAACCACCACTCGCAAACTGTGAAGAACTACTTCATACTTGTGAGAGAATAATTCAATGTTATGAGCATCAGTGAATTGAGAAGATTCGGACCATGATGTGCGGCCCCGGGTTACCAAGAATCGATTCGCATTCAATCCAGGCCTCTCTTTGAAAATGCCATGCAGAGTGAAAAAGAGCCTGAGGCCATGTGCCACTGGTTGCTGGCTGGGTACTGGAGAAAGACCTCAGGCAGGAAGGTACCACTGTTTGCATGTTCATCTCGAGCTCTGCTGTACAAATTCAATGCCAGGCAGGAGCTAAGCAGGGTACTTGCAGTCTTGCACTGGTTGACTTAGATAATCAGCCGATTGGATCACTGGAGAGAGCAGATACCTCAGATAGCGCAGATAGCGATAGTGGGCGGCGGGCGGCGGGCGTGGGCAGGCAGTTGGGGAGGAGGGGTGAGTGACGATTTTAACGGTCGCACCTTCTGATTGGACCCTAACAGCGGGTGGGGCCCTTTCTTTCTTGGTAGAATTTTCGGAAAACACAAAAAATCTGAAGGCGCCAAAGGGAGCAAGACGAACTCGTTTTTTTCGTGGGCTTCTCTTTCCCCTTCTCTCAACGACTTGACAACCTTCATCCGGCAAATCGTCCCCCCAAAAATACCCAAAAAGAGGATTCAGTTGCAGAGTACGATTCTTCCGTGTCGTGCTTCACCTCTGATTCTCGCCAAAATCATCGCCAGAAAAACCACAAAAAAACTTGGAAAACCCCCGAAAAATCCATACCCTTTACTCCAAACACCAAACGCCTCGTCTCTTCCTCTTCCCATCCTCGAGACCTCTCCTCCTCCCAAGACCCCGCGATATTCTCCTGGTCTTGCTATCCCATCTCCCTCGCAAGAGACGTGTTTGTTTGTTTGAATAGGTGCTGTAGTGTCAACCACACCATCTATTCACTTACCTCCCCCACCTGCTCGTCAGAAATCCGAGTCATCTTTGCGATACTCCATTTTTGACACTTGTCGACCAGTTCTTTGAAGTCAGCGACAGTTCTTTGTCACTCGACTTTATTCACTTCGACTACTTATCAAGGTCTCCGAACCGATAAGGTCAAAATCTGCTCTGTGTTGTTGGTATGTAAACCCTCTCCCCACCAACCTACACTTTTGTGCCCTTTGTGCGCTTCCAACCACGCGATCGCCCACTCGATACGACAACCATTGTCTCTTGCTACAACTATCTAATGTATGCCTTTGTCGCGCTAGATTCAATCACAAGTACCTTCCATTTCTTCAGCAATGGCTTCCACTACTTCTGGCGCTGTTGATCAGCTCGCCGCCGATCTTGGCAACACCTCCCTCAATGGCGGTGAGGCCAACAAGGCTCCTGCTATCAACACCAACGTCGCTGGCGATGCCCAGGGCGAAGATGCCGACACCGCCGGTGCCACGCCCAGCTCCGCTCAGACCCCCCCACCCCCAGGCGTCGGCATCCCTCTACGTCGGCGAGCTCGACCCCTCCGTTACGGAGGCTATGCTCTTCGAGCTGTTCTCTTCCATTGGATCGGTCGCCTCGATCCGTGTCTGCCGCGATGCCGTTACCCGTCGCTCTCTCGGCTACGCCTACGTCAACTACAACACCACCTCTGATGGTGAGCGCGCTCTCGAGGAGCTCAACTACACCCAGATCAAGGGCCGCCCTTGCCGCATCATGTGGTCCCAGCGTGACCCCGCGCTGCGCAAGACCGGCTCCGGCAACATCTTCATCAAGAACCTCGATGCCGCCATTGACAACAAGGCTCTCCACGACACCTTTGCTGCTTTCGGTAACATTCTGAGCTGCAAAGTTGCCCAGGACGAGACTGGTGCCTCCAAGGGTTACGGTTTCGTGCACTACGAGACTGACGAGGCTGCCGCTGCCGCCATCAAGCACGTCAACGGCATGCTTCTCAACGAGAAGAAGGTCTACGTCGGCCACCACATCCCCAAGAAGGACCGCCAAAGCAAGTTCGAGGAGATGAAGGCTAACTTCACCAACGTCTACGTCAAGAACATCGCCACTGATGCTACTGATGACCAGTTCCGTGACCTCTTCACCCAGTACGGTGATGTCACTTCCTCGTCGTTGGCTCGTGACTCTGAGGGCAAGTCCCGAGGCTTCGGCTTTGTTAACTTCACCACTCACGAGGCTGCTGCTAAGGCTGTTGATGAGCTCAACAACAAGGACTTCATGGGTCAAGAGCTGTACGTCGGCCGGGCCCAGAAGAAGCACGAACGTGAGGAGGAGTTGCGCAAGTCCTACGAGGCCGCCCGCCAGGAGAAGGCCAACAAGTACCAGGGCGTCAACCTGTACATCAAGAACCTGAACGATGATGTTGACGACGATAAGCTGCGACAGATGTTCTCCGAGTTTGGCCCCATCACTTCGGCCAAGGTTATGCGCGATACCATTAGCGAATCTGGCGAGGAGGAAGGTGAGGGGTAAGGACAAGGAGAACAAGAAGGAGGGGGAGGAGGAGGAGGAGCCCAAGGAGGAGGAGGAGGGCGATAAAAAGGAGAAGAAGGGCGACCGAAAGCTCGGCAAGAGCAAGGGCTTCGGATTCGTCTGCTTCTCCAACCCTGACGACGCCACCAAGGCTGTTGCCGAGATGAACCAGCGCATGATCGAGAGCAAGCCCCTCTACGTCGCTCTTGCCCAGCGAAAGGACGTGCGAAAGAGCCAGCTTGAGGCTAGCATCCAAGCTCGCAACCAGCTCCGCATGCAGCAGGCCGCCGCTGCTGCCGGTATGCCCCAGCAGTACATGCAGCCCCCGGTCTTCTACGGACCTGGCCAGCAGCCTGTCTTCCCCGCTGGCCGTGGTGGCATGCCCTTCCCTCAGCCTGGCATGGGTATGCCCGGTGTCCAGGGTGGCCGACCTGGTCAGTTCAACAACTACCCTCCTCAGGGCGGCCGTGGCGGTCCCCAAGGCATGCCCCCTCAGATGTTTATGCCTGGACAATTCCCTCCTGGTGCTCCTTACGGCCAGCCTGGAAACCCTCAGTTCATGGCTGCCATGGCTCAGGTCCAGCAGACTATTGGCGGAGGTCGTGGAGGTGGCCCCGGTGGTCGCGGTGGGCACATGCAGGGCATGCAGGGTATGCCCAACATGGCCGGCATGCCTGGCCCCGGTATGCCTGGATATCCCCCAATGCCCGACAGGGTGGTGGTAACGCCGGCCGTGGCGGCATGAACGCACGCAATGGCCAGATGGGTCAGTTCCCGCAAGGCGGCCGTGGAATGCCCGCTCAACAGATGGGTGCTCCCAGCCCAGCTGCTCAAGACTTGACCCCTGCTTCCCTCCTTCAGTCGCAGCTTCAAGCTCATGCCAACAACCCTGGCCAGCAGAAGCAGATGCTCGGTGAGATGCTCTTCCCCAAGATTGCAGCCATTCAGCCCGACCTCGCAGGCAAAATTACGGGTATGCTCTTGGAAATGGATAACGCTGAGCTTGTCAACTTGTGAGTCCCCCCTGTTCATGGGATATGATATGCTTTGACCAAATTACTAACAGGATTACAGGATCGAAGATGAGTCTGCCCTCCGTGCCAAGGTTGATGAGGCCATGTCTGTGTATAACGACTACGTCAAGACACAAGGCGATGGCGAGGCTGAGCCGGCCAAGAAGGAGGAGAAGGCTGAAGAGAAGGCATAAGCAAGCATCTGCTTGTGCCAGAGCAGACGGTTGTGGCAAACCATGGCTGTTTGCGCTAGTGCTGCCAATTTGGCAAGCATTGTTACGATCTCTTCATTGTTTTATCCACCTGCTGGGACGGTGGATTTTCTCAACGGTTATGGAAAAGTTCATGATGATACCGTGGTTCAGCCAGCAATGGGTGGTGATGCCATATCGTTCTTTGCATTTTTTCTCCCCGCGAGCACCATCTTTAGTCGTTGATGTTTGGCGAATATTTGGCATCCAGTATCGGATCTTGCTGAACGTCAAGGGCCTCTACAACACCTACTGGCATGTATCGATAGACTATTGCTTCTTTCGCTGGAGATGGCGGTGGGCTGCCAGCTTTGCACGGCGTTTACGGTCAGTGAAGGAGGGCGAAGCGGTCTTTGCTTGGCACCGGACGGATTTTGGCGGCACCCATGATTCTGAACCTCACTCAATACCCCCCAGGTCCGTCAACTGGGACACAAAACCCCAAAGGACTAGAGGCCAATCCACAGATATGGAGTCTCTGGTAACGTAATAAAGAAAAGTTCATTATACCTGTTTGCACCTTAAATGTCTTGTGAACATGGATTGCGATTGTGATTGTGGGCAACCTCGTGACCCTGTATAAGATTGAATGAAGCTTGCCTTTGCGACATGGATACGCCAAGGTCGGACACCTGGGCCGCGGGCTTCGGTCACCACGCGGTGCGATGCAATTATCTCGCCAAAGAACCAGTAATGTTGCGTCTGAAAGTACATGGTTCAGTCCGGGATCAAGGTGAGTGGAAGGTGGACATTGCAACGCAGAGCATCGTGGGAATTTACATGTAGGTATATTCCTACATGCATACATACATATATTTCCAGTACGGCTGCTTCCCATGCACAGTCAATTTGGGCGATAAGGAAACCTGCCCGGCGTTGAATCGGGAGAAATCCCCAGGCACCTCTGGTGCAACGGTCTAGACAAAAATCATGCCACCCGGCACAAGGTCAGTTGGTGGATCTTCTCCATACTGTTTCGTTCTCCGCAGCGGGAGTTGAGAGGGGTTTGAGGAGCATCCGGACAGAAATCTGGAGTAGGTACGTAAAGGCGGGAAGATTTGGACGAACCTGTCCGACTTGGGCAAGTGTGTCACTCTATTCGGTCCTAATTACAACGACGGCGTTTCTGCTGCCCTGCTGTACCATGTATGCTGGGCTACCAAGCTACGCTGCAAAAGAGAAGCATGCCCAGCCTCTTTGCGCATCGCCATATGTATACGAGGGACCCCACGGCATGTCTGGGCCTTTAGGTTTTGGCTACTCTACTCGTACCTGAAGGGTAGTCACGAATGTGACTCTGAGAACCATTGTAGGGTTTCGCTACGTGGGAGAAGGGCACGCGATCGCTTCCAGACTCCATTCCCCATACAATAGGATATATGGCGATTTACATCTATCTCTGTCTCTCTCCTTGTGGCTCACATTCTCCCTTGTCAGTTGCTACTTATCTGCCCCTTCTTCCTGCCTGTATCCCCCACCTGCCCGCCCTCCTGGTAGTTGGTCGGGGTACAATACAGGTAGCTACCTACCCAAAACGGTCGAGATTTCGGCGGTGACAAGGGGGACATAGCTAGCGGACAGCTACAGCAAACGGTACGGTACGTCCATCTAAGGTGAGAGACATGGACAGCCAATTACCAACCCCATCTGCGTGGATAAAGCGTGGTTATTGGAACGCCTGTCAGTCCGTGGGGAATACCTGTGTGATAAGCAGAAGCATGGGGCGCTAGACGAACGTTGCTTGTTCGAAAACCAGATCTGCAACGCGAAATTCGAGTTGGACGCTGGCTCACATGGGAAAAGAAAGGGAAAAACGGCAGTTTCTGTTGCGCGGGCCCGGCAAGAGCTGGCTGGCGAATGGCCTGGGTTGAGAGTGGCTGCGCTATGTGAGTCAATCCCTACTGGGCTTCTGTGCTTGCCTAATGGGCTCATGGAGACTTCCAATGGTTCCAGTGCACTAGGTATGGACGTCTTCTACCTTCCCCCAAAGTAAGGTTGGCTCGCAGGCGTAGAAATAAACATGAATATAGAGCATGTATGTAGTCAACCACAATGGCCACCAGATTTATGCCACCTTTTTTGAACAGTTACATCTTGATAATTCCAAAGTCCTTTGGAAGAAAAAGAAAAAAGGAATAATCAGCTACCTCTTTGTCCCCCTCTATTCCCAACGGATAAATCGGCGAAATAGTTACTCTGTTCATTCGTACGACTGCGAATCTGAAGTTGGGCCTGTCTGTTACAACTGTACGCTGAAGCCACTGCCGGTTGGTACAAGGACCGTCACAACTTCCCGGTCTATCATATTGCACCTACCTGGGCACGCTCAATTTAAACCAACCGTCATTCGGCAGCGGAATACCGCACACTACCTGCATCCATCTCCAGCTAACCCCAGTCCATCACCACACCTTTGTTTTTTGGACGCCGCTAGGCTACAGCAGCACTACTACTACTACCACTACTTCTGTCGAGTTCCTGCTGGTATTTGCTTGCAGTGTATGCTTTTTTTTGATCAATAATCCTACGAGGGCTAGAAGAACTTCTCCGACAAACCCAGGTCCCAGGTTGGTGAAACCTCGTCGATCTCTGTCTGTCTGCTATACTTTTCACAGCCGACGACCAAAGCCAAGAATCGGGCTACATACATCTGACTCCACCCCGTTGCGAACGAATCCATCCAGGCCCAAGACCTGTGGAAAGCCAATCCCCCGCTCTATCACAAGGTCACTAATCCTACCACGTCTTTTCCTCTAATGGTCTTGGCAAGTCGAGGCCTCCTGTCATTGTTCTTCGAATAAATTCGCTCTCAGGCGGTCATTTCCCTCTCTCTCACCCACCCTGCGTGCCATTGAGTCGGCTCTCGGCAACCAACAATCAGCACCCTGCCATCGATTGTACTGCCGCCTGCCCTCTCCCCTCCCTTCTCTCTGGAGGTTGAGCCATGAGCTAAACTCGAGCGACGCCACGATCGCAGTCAGTGAAGGGAATTACGAAGAACGCAATATGCTGCTGGCTCGTTTGCATCGACGACGTCCGACCATAATCCCACGATAACGCCCTTCTTCGCCCCTGCCTCGGCGCCGATTCTCAACTCGAACCTGTCCGTCAGGCCCGTCCGAATACGTACAAAAAGAAAAAGACAAAAAAAACCTTATTTGCTTCCTGTGCAACGAGGCTCCCCCAGCTGGCCACCAGGAATCAAACAACCCTCGATATACCGACCGGCTCAGCCTAGTCCACAATCGACAACCGACAACGCCCTCTAATTCCCACACGTCAACATCATTCCTCTTCAGTATGGCTGGACGAATGACCATGTCGCTGGAGGCGGCACTTGAGGAAGAGCGTCAAGAAATAGAAAACCTGATCATGCAACAAGCTCGCGGCCCGCCTGCGGGGGCCCGATCTCCCTCGCCCTACGTGAGTCCACGATCGCCGGGTCGGAGCATGCTTGACGTTGTTTCCGAAGGCGTGCCAACTTCTGGCAATGCAAGTACCAGAAGCCCGCCACAGCCTGCGTTTCGCAGCATGTTGGATGTGGGTGCGCCAGCAGCGGTGCCCGTACGAAGTATGCTGGATATCGGAACCCCACCGCCAGGTGCATCAAGATCCCCGTACCATCTAGTGCCCAAACCTCGCCAACACTCTCAAGTCACAGGGCTCCGCTCGCAAGCAGCGGCGTCCACCACAGAAGCGCCTCCGACGCAGCGAGCAGACCAGTAGCTGATTTCGGCCCACGGTCTCCTGCACTGTCGAGAACGAATGACATCACCGCTGCATACCAATTTTCCGATATCTACGCAACAAATGTTGGTCAAAGCCAGCCGATCAGGCGGACAGGAGCAGGACCTTCTATCCCGCGTTCTAGCTCCATTGGAGAAGCCCTGCGGGGTGCGGATCTGTCAAACCTCGTACTTCCTGGCGAGGGAAGGAAGCCTTTCTCACTCAAGGGAAAGAGCAAATCAAAGTCCCCCTCCAATCGCTTTGCTATGCGATCTAATTCACCTGGTGGGAGTTTGCTCGGCGGAAATTCGGGAGGTAATCGCCAGTCACAAGGAAACATCGTGTTGGACAAAGATGGCCAAGCCATTGATATGAGCTTAGCCTACCGTAGGCTCTCTGACGCCAACCTTGCCTATGGAGGGTCAAATCTATCGTCCTATGCCCGTAAGAAGACGGAAGCCGAGAGCCATGGCCGCCTTGCGAAGACCAACATGAGTCCTTATGGGGAGATTCTGACCGACGACGATAGCGACGACGACGGTCTAAACTCTAGTGACGAAGAGGACGAGCGTGGCCGCAAACTGACGACGAGAGCCGATAGGAATGGCAAAGGTGAAGGCAAGAGCGCCAAAAGTCTTTTGGCGGCGGCCGAAGATGAACGTAAGAGCCCCAACCGACCCATGATGGCCCCGGATACATTTATACTGACTGGAGCTGTAGGGAAGGAGGTTGCTGCGCAGCCGCAGTATCGATCGCTGTTCGAGCCCGCCATTACGGTCACCGGCCCGGGTGGAGGCAAGCCGACGAAGCCCAGCAAGCAAGGTATCCATCCTGCTACGAGCTTCGACCAGGAGCCTGTTTCGGGGCAGCAGACGCCAAATCAAGATCAGGAGGATGAGGATGTCACTCGGATAAAGTCGGCACAGAGCATGCAATTGTCTTTGACGCCCGTCATTTCCAACCCCGAAGCACACAGGTCTATCCGCATTATTTATCGCGGTGATTACGTTCGTATTCAACGGGATGCTGATGACGATCACCGGCGTCTTCGAAAGTATCTCGTGGCGACAGATCTCAGCGACGAATCCACCCACGCCCTTGAATGGGCAGTTGGGACCGTCCTGAGGGATGGAGACACGCTTATAGCCATCTACTGCATGGACGAGGAGGCGACTGGAAATGCGGACAACGGGACCAATCAAGTCCCAGACGATCCAAAATCGATGAGGGAGCAAGCGGCGGCGATCAACGCCATGGCAAAGAGCCCCAAGATGCCGTCTTCGCAGGTGCCTAGCCCAAGCCCCTTCGGATTCCAACGCAGCTCGTACATAAGGTCCCCGAATGCTAGTGCCAACCCGTCGCCGGCCCCTTCATGGCGTGGGAAGTCGAAGATGGAAGAGGACAGGGAACGGGCCGCTCTGGATATCACTAACCGGGTTTCCAAGCTGCTTCGTAAGACTCAGCTACAAGTCCGAGTCATTGTGGAGTGTATTCATTGCAAGAGCCCCAAGCACCTCATTACGGAAGTGATCGACTTGGTCAACCCCACACTCGTCATTCTAGGAAGCCGTGGACGCAGCGCGCTCAAAGGGTAAGTGATATTGCAGTCTATTGTGTGCCATCAAGCTTTACTGACGTTGTCGCAGCACTCTTCTGGGATCGTTTTCGAACTACTTGGTTACCAAGAGCTCCGTGCCCGTCATGGTGGCTCGCAAACGCTTGCGCAAGAAAAGCAAGTACCAGCCACCGCCAACCAAACAAATCAACAACCTGTCCAACCCTTCTGCTAGAAGTCTCCAGATGGCCAGAGTCGATTAGAAGGACCATTCTCGCCAGGGTCAGGGTTCGTCACGTGCAACCGGGTCCCGGATCGGTTCCCGGGGAAGAAAATTGTTGTTCTGATTTGCGGATAAAGGACTATCATTAGGCCCCCCCATGACTTTTCCTAGCGATTATGACTTTTGGGCCGCGGAGTTGTTCCGGCAGCATTATAGGGTTAGGAACATGTTATCAGGTGGTGGATAAGGAAGAGGGTAGCGGAAGGGGAACGCAGGTTGGGCTGGCGTTGTATTGTTAAACTTGCTTACATGTGTGTACCTTACGATACCTCACGACGATTCAATTGGTGAAGTAGCAGCGGATTTGATGAATTGCCTGAGCTTGAGAAGTGGTCGTGTAAACAACTGTCCCTGCTTGCCACGCTTGATTGGACGACTCGGTCGATGCTGTTCCCATGCTCATTGCGCTAGGTCATGTCAACCAATGATGGACTGCTGGATGACGGAGAGAGTGGAGCGAAAGCGCGACGTTGCAGCATGACCGACGGCGGGCAAGGCGGGGTAGTTGGCAGTTTCCCAATGACTCGACGTGGTTTTCGACCCTCTTGTTGATGCCGTATCGTGGCCGGTCAGGATAAAGAGCTTGCATGAAGCCGGTACTGTCAGTCGACCAGAGCGAAAGACTGGCAGCAGCGGTGTGATGGTAATAGAGGGCAAGCAGAGCGCGCGGGGTGGAGGGACGAGATGAGGCATTGATCTGGTGGTAACTTAGACCATGGTAGTCCGCCGACCTATTTGACTAGTATTCATGCGTGCCCGTCTGACCGTATGGCCTGGGGTGTCTGTGTCTGTTGAGACTTGACAGCCCTATCCCAAGCTCTGGCATACTTACTACTTACTACAGATCCCACTTTGTTCTTGTTGAGTGCAAGTTGAGGGAGAAATCCCGTTTTGTAGTGTGTCGCAGTGTCGTAGTGTCGTCGAAGAGGCTCCTCCTCTACATCTGTGTCGACGTATTATTAGTCGGGCGGCATTCCCATTCCATCACAGGGCTGGTAGCTTGCCCCCTTCGCGGGCCTGCTTTGCCGGCTTTGCCTGCTCTGCCCATCCAGGGCGAGTGAAACGGACGGGCACGCTACAGGGGAGGCCCTTACATTGGCTGGGGATGTGTCTGGGATGGTTACTTGTTCGGTGCCAGACGATTGGCTGGAGGCGGCCTGGCTAAGACCAGCACCACACCACCATCCCGCTGCCCGCATCCCGCACCTGTCCTTGTCTGCTCGTCTTGTCTTGCTTGTCTTGCGTTGACCAACCTCTTCGATTTCATCTGGCCTGCATCGACCTTTCCTACATCTTTCCATGCCGACTGCTACTGCTATCCTCTCCGTTCTAACTCGACTTGATTTGTGCTTATCGCTGCCCAATAGACGAGGTTGCGAGAGTCTTTGCTGCTGAACCTGAACCCTCCGATCGTCCAGTTCGGCTCCCTCCCCCCACTATCAATCGCATCGCCATCTTACATACTTATCAATCGTGCCTGCTTGCCTGCTTGCTTGCTAAGTTGCTTGCTAACCACGAGTTTCAATTGCTATCGACCTCGTTTCGTCCTGTGACCCTGTGACCCCGTCACCCCCGCCATCCCCATCTCCAATGCGATTTCCCGACCTGTCGGCCGTCTTATCGGATTGACTATACAAGCGCAGCCACGGGTCGCAAGTCACCACCAGCCGCTCTGCGCATTTCTGGTCCCCAGGTTCAATGTCGCTGATCTCTGTCCACAATCACGTGCATCTCACACTATTGAATGTGTCGATCGCGCCCAGCACCTTCATCACCTCCCTAGTGCTGGCCTTCGTCTTCCTAGTTTTCTATCTAATCATTGGCGGCGGCCTTCCCATCCCCTCGTTGCGCTTGCCCAGTATCCTGCCGATTCCCCGCTTCCGCTTGTTTGCGCCTCGAGCTCACGCCCAAACACCGACACCAACACCGCCCTTGTTGCATGACCGGCCGCGCTCCAGCAGGAGACAAAAGGCGCTCCCGGCCCTGCCGCAGCAAGAACACCCTCTTCTTCAACTAACCGACTTTGCGCACAACGATCGCGCGCAAGAGCCCTTCACCACCCCCAAGCGCAACGGCCTGAAACGCTTCTTCTCGGGCCCCACGACACCCTCGCCCACACGGCGCAGCTCCAGCAAATCCACCACCAAGAAAACCCACTCCGAGTTCCGCTCCAGAGAAATCACGGGCGATGACGACATACGATCCCCATCAGGTAGACGCTTCTCTCGACGACTTTCACGCGCTTCCCACTCCGCCCCCGACCCTGCCGCCGTCCTTCGTCCGGTACCCGTCGCATCACTCGGGCTTCGCCCGGTCGTCGATGCACACCGACGACCTCGATCAAGAGAGCGTGACCAGCGATCTCATGGACGCGGCGTCGTCTCTCTCTGGCGGCGGCTACAGTCCCCCGGCCTGGCGGCGGATGGGAAACGGTGATCGCGACTTCGGCAGCTGGCGCAGGTCCGACGGCCTCGGCCTCGGCTTCGGCCGCCCGGACTGGCAGCAAGACTATTGCGATGACATCGACGATGAGGACGTCGCCGAAAACGACGATGTGCTGCGGCGCGCCATCCGCACGCGCCTGCCCACAGGCTCACTAAGCCCCGAGAAGGGCCGGACGCCAGAGCGCGACACCGACGAGGAAGAAACTCTGATGAAGCTGAAGTCGCTAGGCAGCTCGCCTATGAAAAGCATCAAACCCGATGCGCCCCGTGAGAGTGTCTTGGCCTCAATGTCGCCAGAAGTTGCTAAAGACAACTGTAAGTTCTTGAACCGTTGCGATACATGCATGGCATGATGGAGTATGAGGCTCATACGAGTTCAGATATACGCTTCGCTGTGCGCGCAGACATCCAGCAGCGCACCGAACCCATCGAGACAGCGATCGCATTCGTGCGCAACAAGTTCGGGTTCATTACTAGCTCTTGGGCAAATCTCATTCTGGCGACGCTTGTCGCATCGCTATCAATAGCAGCTATGCGCAACCTGTTTGCGCCTGCACACCAGCGCCCGGTTCCTGACCTGGTCAAGGTCGCCGGCCTTGCGCGCTCTTTTGAACCACTTATCTACTACTCTGAAAACGGAGTGTCGCAAGTAGGCGACCTGCAAGCGACCGGCGTGGCGGTCTGGGACCTCGGCGAGAGTGTGCGCAGTTCTAATATGACGAGCGCCCCTACTATCGTGAGATCCCTCGATGAGCTCAGCGATTCTCTCAAGACGCTGGCCATCGAACTTACCAAATTCTTTGCCAACGTCGACGGTGACGTCGATGGCATCCTACTTGTCATGGATTGGGCTCGTCGCGAATTGAGCCAGCTCCAATCGATTCCTAGTCCTCCTCTGGCCACCGCCTTTACCAATATTCACAACTTACTCTGCAATGCGGGAGTATTAGAAGACGCTAGCGGCACGCCCACGAGGCTGGGCCATGCCGTCAGCTCGGTGTTTGGCATGAGCACACCCCAGCGCACGCGCGCCACGCTCCAGCGCACATTCACCGAGTTCCTCAGCGTCCTCGAGGATGCAATCAACAACGAGCTGCAGCACAGCCTCGCACTCTTCGGCCTGTTTGAGGCAATCGACCGCCAATTCCTGAACCTCGGGCGCACGGTGGTGCGCGAGTCGTCGATACAGGACGACAAGCACGCCGACCTGCTGTCATCGTTGTGGACGCGGCTGCTGGGCCCGAACGCGGGCGAGATCCGCAAGTACGAGCAGAACCGGCAGCTGCTGCAGAACGTGCGCGAGAAGACGGTGCGGAACAAGGGCATTCTCGTGGAGCACAACGGCAAGCTGCTGACGCTCAAGGCCAACCTCGAGAGCCTCCGGCGCAAGCTCGTCAGCCCGCTGGTGAGGAGTGTCAACTCGAGCACCCTCACGATCGAGGACCAGATCAAGGGCCTCGAGGACGTGGGCGGGTACCTCGATGGCGTGCGGGCGCGGCAGAAGGGCAAGCTGATGGAGATGCTGTACGGGTCTGCGAGTAGACAGGCTGTCGGCGGTGGGGGCAGCAACAACGAACGGCTCATTTCGGATAACCGGTGGCGCTCTTAGGCAGGCCATGCCCCCCTAGGGCGTTATAACAATCGGGGCGTATATTGGCTGGAGGGAGGAGTCACTGGTCTCACAACAACGGAACTGTTCCCCGTTTATGGTACATTGGGGGTTCTGCATATACACTGCCGGGCTATGTTTGATTGCACATGCATTCGATTTGAACTTACTACTGTATGAAGAGACCGAAAGGACATGGCGTTGGTACGGGGATGGAAATCATAGGCGGCGAGCTTTTCTCTCATAGAGTTATGGGAAAGGGGTGGTGGTTTGTCTGTAACTAACCCCAAAATGGCGTTCAGGGTGTTGGCTGGTTGTGCTTTTTCCCCTTTTGATATTTGGATGGATTCTGGTTTGTCATTGGTTATCATACATATAGCATGTAACGGTGGTGAGCTTTTTGCGCGAAGCCACCGAGGAGAGAGGAGAGAGGGGAGGAGAGAAGATAGGAGAAGTACTTGTAATGCATAGCCTCGAACTTTTACCCTTTACTGGACTTGGACGTACGTAATCTTGTGTGTGTGTGTGTGTTGCAGCGGCCTGGAGCTTGCTGTGTTTTCACCTTGTGCCTGTAAGACCTTCTTCGTTCGTTCGGCGCTGCTGCAAACCCCACCTGTCACTTCGCCCTCGCCCTGAGTCATTGCTAAGCTCTTCTCCAAATAGCCCATGCATGTCAGATGCGAACCAGGGCGGACCAAGGAGAGAACCCTCCCCCTTACCGCAGCCGCCTATCAAGGCCTACAGTTTCCCCGCCCGTTCGCAACTCAGCCCGACCCAGCCCAAGCGAGCTCAGCTATGTGCGTACGTGAAACGAACGGGGGTGGGCGACAGGTAAACGTACCTTCACCGCCCTTCTTCCCTGATGCCGAACTCTCGAGCCTGCCAAGCCGGCTTTCTCTTGTATTACCTCAGCCCTGTTCGGCTGTGACAAAAGAGAGAAAGAGGGAGAGCAACCTGGCAGCCTGATGAGAGAGGGGGAAAAGATAGCCCCCACACTACCTCCCGTCAGCCCCCAACACCGGTTCTCGCAATGGTCTGGTAAACCACGCGATATGAAGCGGCCAAGTCATTGGTGAACCCGTACCTTCATCCCATTGTTCACCGGTGTGGTGTGTGGTGTGTGGTGTGGTGTGTGTGGTTTCTCGAAGCTGACTCAGCTCGAGAGGCTGCTACTACTGCTACACACACGCAAACATACACACACAACACGAAGATGGAGATGATGATGATGGAACACCACCACCCCTCATCGGTCGTTCCTATTCGCTGATGCTGGTGTTGCACTCACCTTCGTGCCTTACCGACTGCCTTGTTTCTCTCTCTCCCTCTCGGCCGGTTGCCTGACTGCCAGAAGGGGTAGGTTTGAATCACATAAGCGGCCCGGGGGCTTGGGGGCCGCGAGCCATGTGGGATAGCATGATGATCATGATGACTGTCTGAATGATAGGTTAGAAAGAGAGATGGGTTAATATATATACACGTGCGTTTCGTTGTCTCTTAGCGTTGTGTTATTTGCAGACTCCAAAGCAAAGCCCGCACTCCTCTGATACCACTGGAAGCTGTTCAACTTCACCATAACACTTAACTTCTGCAACTACGTTTGAATCCCAAGTCTCTCTATCTACGAACAAAGAGAGACAGATCATAAGTCTCTTCAAAGCTTCGTCTCGTGCCTCTTGACTTTGATAACAACAAAGTCGTCCATACTTCGCGGCGACGATCGATCGATCAACCAATCACCAATCAAACTGTTGCTGCTTCTCCCATCACTATGCCCCAGAGCCACAGCACCCAGGCTTCGGCCACCGCCACGTCCTCGTCGTCGTCAAGCGCCATGACGTCCGGCCGCCGCGAGGCCTGCTCGGGCTGGCTCACCGCGACCCGAGGCGACGAGGGCGGCCAGGCTCAGGGTCGTCCTCGAATGGCAGCAGCGGCACGGGTGGGAAGAAGGTGTATCACCACTCCCACCACTGAGCCGTGACGGCTTGAAGGGGACCAGTTGGGTGACTTGGGAGAGCGGATATGGCCTGCGTGGTCTTCCGGTGTCGCTCTTGGTCCAATGGCATCCATCATGCACGCGGTCTACAGAGTGCGCATGGCAGATTGCACACGAGGGGATTGCTCGCGACGGTACATCTATGAAGAAGGCGTGGTTAATGTGGAAGGAAAGCGTTCGTCCGAAAAGTTCAGTCTGGAGTTTGGTTTGGGGCCTAGAAAGATTATTATTATTAGACAGCTCGGGCTGGTTGGCGCGAACCGCGTTTTCACCTGTTTCCTTCTTCTATTTACTCTAGTTACTGTATTGAGTTGTATAATGATAGTCAATCCGATTGATTGATATGGGGAATACTAAGTAAAGTCGTAATTCATTGAACCATTATGGACCTTAAAGACCCCGAACGATGCCTATTGTGTTGCTGGATGGTTCCTATTGCAGGTGTCCGCGGCACGCTCGTGAAGTGAGTCTGCTGGTCTTCTAGGCCGCCATGACATTTAACACTGGACGCTGTGAAACCCGAAATTCATTTCAAGACGCCCAAATATCGCACTGTGTTTTATTGGGAAGCCTAAGCATGAACTGCATTCGGAGTTATATGCAAGGTCCTTTGGGTGCCGGATTGCAGGGCTTTCCCACCGCTAGCCCTGCAAGCCATGTTACGGCGTATCAGCAGTGCGACTCGGTCGCCCTCATCAATGTCGTCCATGACGAAGCGCCATACGTTGTCGTTTGGGAAAATCACAAATCGGCAAGCGCCCCCTCTACATCTATGCTCTGGACCTCGAGGGCGATGCGGCAGCCAAGATGATGGTAGAGTTCTGTGGCTGGTCAAATGGCCAGCTGACTGCAGAATGCGCGCGGCTGGAATACGTGAACTCTCCCTTGATACCCTTTCATCAGACTGACTCGACTGTTGCGGTATTCTTTCTCTCGATGCATTGAGTTTCGTTTCAGCATAAGTCTCGAGATGGGATTCCGGTGTAAAAGTCCAGGCTCCAACACGGTTTCGCAGACGATGGTACCAATTCATACCATCACCGTATGGTCAGGTTGGACGACGGCTTAACGTGGGTGTCTCGGGTTTGTTTTATTGGTTATCTGGATGTGACTGGTAGAAATAACGTAACGGTTTCCGTGGTTTCGGTTTCTACCAAGGGACCACGCCGCCCTGATAACGGTCACCAGGTCCGTCTTCGAAGCCCTCCAGGCGGATGTTGACCATCCTTCCCACCTCCTCTTTTCCGGCCGCGTCAATCACCTTCATGGCGGCCTCGGCGCCCTGCTCGGGTTCCAGGTTGGCGCCTTCGCCGCCCATATCCGTCTTACACCACTACCAACAGCGACTTGGTCAGCTATCATATCGCCCGATCTCTACTTCTCAACGCTAGAGCTCCAGGTGTTGCATGGAGGAAAGGGGGACGAGTGCTCTAGCGTGCGTGTGGGGCGAACGGGACAGGTTGGAAAAAGTAAAGAGAGAGGCACTTACACCCGGAGAGACGCCGAAGATGGTGAAGCCCTTGTCGCGGTACTCCATGCCCCACTGCAGCGTGAGCATGTTGAGCGCGGCTTTGGTGATCTTGTACGCCGGCGCAGGCAGCCTGACGAAGACGTCCTGATAGGCAAAGGAGCTGACGGTCGTCGACATGTTGACGACCTTCTTCCGCTCGCCCTTTTCGAGCAGGGGCAGGAACGCGGTGGTTACGTTCTGCACGCTCATCACGTTGACGTTGAAGACGTCTGCGAGATTATCCCTGTTTGGAAGATGGTCATAGTCAGTATACTCTTGTGTCAAGACTGTCTTTTTTTTCCCCCCGCTCAGGACTGATGCGTACATGTTTTTGATCCCGTTGGCGAAGGGCCCCGTACCCACGTTGTTGATGAGGACATCGAGGCCCGCGTCGCCAAGACGCTTTTCCACCACCGGCAGAGCGGCTCTGAGACTTTCAAGATCGGTAGGATCGACGATGATATTGACGACACGGCCGGAAGACTCGTCAATGGCTTTTTGCAGGGCAGGTGTAGGAGCACTGCGCGTGGTGGCGAAGATGAGGCCGACACTGCTCGCGGGACGCTTCAGGAGCTCCTTAACCAAACAGAGGCCCAGGCCCTTGGAGGTCCCGGTGATCAGGTAGTTCGACATGTCGATTGGTGGTATATCAATTGCTACCTCGATTGTACCGAGTAGTGATGTAAAAGAGTATTGGTCTTACATGGCTTTGAATTGCCTACACATACGTACTCTACACTATTTTATATGTAGGCGTCATTCACTTCGTCTTAAGCGCCGCCATGCCTGTGAACTCACTGGCCTCGCAGCGACTCGCGGGGATAACATCTGTAAACCCGTAATTACGAAACACTCATGTTGATATGATCTAGGAAAAGGTTTGTTTTATTTTCCGAAGAAGTAAAGTAAGGCAAGTCCAAGTGAGGTTTGAAGGCTTCGGAGAAGTGCTGCGGTGGCCTAAGCGTTTTCGGGGATAACCCGTCCATCGTCGTGAAATCACCCTCTCTCTTGAGACAACTTCCTGATTACCAATACGGACAGAAGTAGTGAGATGTTTGGTGGGTTTGATAAGCGAATCCAAGTTGTTGCAGTCAGCGGATTGACTTCGCCAGGAATCTATCTCTTTTGGTACCTCTCTGGTGCTAACTTGGGCTGGTAACCTTGTTTCCCTCCCGCATCGCCTGTTGCATTCTCGGCCCCGTCCCAATCGCCAGGGCCAAGGGCTCCATCAGCTAACTCGACGGCGTCGCGTCTTTCATCCGAATTCCGGATGACTTTGGGTTGTTGCCCGGGACCGCATCACGAAACCTCAGTCGGACCATGCGGGAGAGGCCGGGTGCATCACTCGGGACCCGCGACTCTTGGGATGTCCTCACCAATCACCACAAGAAGCGAATCGCTCTCCCGCGCGGATGTCGCGATACAGCAGGCACCGCCAGGATCGATTGGTGCCAGTCGCCATTTACATCTACAGTCGGTCCTGCTTTGGAGCGATGAGCGAAGGAGTCGTCCGAGGCTAAGGGGATCTCACCCCGCATTGGCGTGTTGTTGATGCAATGTGAGAGGCTGTCGAGTCGTAAAGCCGGCGTCATAACCCCTTAGGGAAAATGGGCCACGCGCTTCGCAGCTGAATTATGCGACCCCCGATTTCCCCAGACTAGATCGGATCTCGTGCAGCTTGAACCGCCGACTGCATCCTGTTTGACCTAGTTGATGCACAACTTGCTGCCAGCGGCTTCGTGTAGATCGAGGCTCGCGGCCGCTGAAATTCAATCGATGGAGTGTAGGTTCAGTAGGCAAACGCGCCGTGAAGGACGTGTATAAGTAGGACTGACCTAAGCAGCGTCATCTTCTTGGTTGGTTCGTATGCAAGATGTGATAACTCATCACCAAGGTTTCCGACACCTTATACACGCTGGATACTATTGTTATTAACTTACTACTATGGCCCAGACTACTACTACTGATGTCCTGATCATCGGCAGCGGGCCCACGGGCACCACCATGGCCCTCGAGCTGGCCGCGCAGGGCATCTCCTTCCGCATCGTGGAGAGGAACGCCCGCCAGTCCGACAAGTCCAAGGCCCTCGCCGTGCAGCCGCGTAGCCTCGAGTTGATGAGCCGCCACGGCCCCGTCGAGCGCCTCAGTGATCGCGGCACCCTCGGCCTGGGCGGCGCCGTCTTCGTCAACGGCAAGAAGACGGTCGACCTCGACCTCGGCGATATCCGCGCCACCCGCGACTCGGCCTTCCCGCATACGGTCCTCGTGCCCCAGAGCGAGACGGAGCACTTCCTCGCTGATTGTCTCTTCACCCGTTACGGCTTCTCTATTGAATTCGGCACCGAGGCGACCTCGATCAAGCAAGACGCGGACGGCGTGACGGTAACCTTGAGGAAGGTGTCTTCGCCGCCGTCGTCTTCAGCATCTTCGACACAGCACGGCGTCGTTGGCAATGACGAAGCACAGGACGTCGAGACGGTCCGCGCCAAATACGTCGTGGGCGGGGACGGCGCCCACAGCGTCGTCCGGCACGCCGCCGCCGTCGCCTACGAGGGCGACGCCTACCCGCACGACTTCATCCTGTGCGACGCCCACATCCGCAACTCGAGCATGCCGCGCGACCGCTTCCGCATCTGCATGCGCTACGGCCTGATGCTCGTCTTCCCGCTCGGCGGCGACGTCGTGCGCCTCGTGGCGTCGCGCCCGGGCGAGCCCGCCACGGACCAGCAGCCCGTCCTCCGCGACTTCCAGGACTGGCTCGAGTACATGGTCCCCGGCGGCCAAGCGGGGAGCTCTTCGACCCCATCTGGCTGTCGCGCTTCAAGCTGCATCACCGCGTCGCGACCAATTACCGCGATGGGCGCTTGTTGCTGGCGGGGGATGCGGCGCATATTCATTCGCCGGCTGGTGGTCAGGGGATGAACACTGGGAGTAAGTTTCTTCTATCGTTTTCCCCCTCTTTACTTCACTCTCCTCCCCCGCCTATTACTGTGGTAGTTACATTGCTAACACGATGACCAGTCCAAGACTCCGTCAACCTGGGCTGGAAGCTCGCCCGCGTCCTCCGGGGCGAGCAGCCGGACGCCTTCCTCGACAGCTACAACGAGGAGCGCCGGCCCGTCGGCCTGCGGATCCTGGCGACGTCGGACTGGCTGTTCGGCTTCGCGGCCTCGCAGAGCTGGCTCTGGCTCTTCTTCCGGAACCTCCTGCTCCCCTGGGTCCTGCCCTACCTCCTCGGCGAAGAGACGCGACGCAACAACGCGTTCCGTTTCGTGTCCCAGCTCGGCATACGGTACCGCCGCAGCTCCATCGTCGGGACGGCTGAGGGGTTCTCGGGGCCAGTCTTGGGTGGGGACAGGGCCCCAGATGGACCGGTTGTTGAGTGTAAGGAGGAGGGGAGGAGGAACAGAAGAAGCAGCAGAAACGACTTCACCAGCTCTTGGTGCCGAACAAGCACCACCTAGTCCTATTCTCCGGGGTCACTCCGTCTGGGGAAGCGTCGAGGGACGACTTGGAGCATGCGGCAGAAACGTTCCAGGACGAGAACTCAGGTGCTGCCGCCTTGGTACATACCATGACCGCCAGTCCATTATCGGGCGGAACCAAGTCGTCATCGTCGAGCGGCAGCTTTTACCTGGACGTGGATGGCGTCCTGCACCAGCGATATGGTTTCGAAGACGGGGCTGGCTACGTCTACGTCAGGCCGGATGGGCATGTGGCGCACATCGGGCCGTTGAGTGCTCTACCCTTGTTTATGAAGTGGTTGATGTAACTTGGAATTCATTACACGAGATTGCAGACTATATAATCAAATGATTGTGAACTCCAGTTTCGGACCCCATTCTCTCGTGTCTTCTGTAGTTCCAACCTCTCGGGACCCTGTGGAGTACTCGCGGCATAGAGCTTGGAACTCTTTTGTCTGGTGAACGGTCCAAAACCAACCAACTCGTATAAATTCAGTTCCGGGGTCTGGGGAAGTCGCCCGACAAACCAGCCCTTCCAATTCATGAACCGTCGTTTTGTCGCCAGAAAAGATCTCTACCAGCCTGGTTTCGTATCGTATTGGAAGGTAGTGCAATTCGGTATGTGATACAGTGGTTCCCTCTTGGGTATAGCTATCAACCCTCGCTATCCCGACGTCCTTGTTGTCCACGATTAGGCTGAAATGACCCTGGTGTCGTGGCCTCTCCTGAAGGCGGACTCCTGTTCTAGCCAGGTAGCCCCTGACCCGGAGGTATCCACTTCGTACTCTCCCAAAGGGGATCTCATCGCTAACGAGTTGAGTCTGAGCGTCTTGAATTTCCAGGACAATGTCGTGGTTGCCGATGTGCCGCACGACGTGACCGCTCTTGATTTGACCGTGTCTGGAGGCCCAAGACCAGCTCGGCGCGGTATAAACCGCAGGACGTTCTTGGGGAATGGCCAAGATGTCTTCTTCACCGGTCCAGAGCAGTTGGTGGGCCAGATCCTTTCGCCACAGCCCGGCGAGGTAGTCGGATTGGATGTGCTTCTGCATCCTCGATGCCAACCCGGAGATTGCAACGAGCTTGTCCTCCGGAAAGGTGAGGTCTCCCTTGGAATATTGGTGGACTATGCCACCCCACAGAGCAAAGGCGTCGAGCTCTGGCACATCTGGTAGGCCGTCCTGTCGCCGGAGAGCGGCGCCGCCAAGACGTGGATCGAGAGACTTGACCATCCTCTCCACACCGGGCGGCAGCCCTGCGGGGAACGTCTCGCTCGCCGAGCAGGCACAGCATTCCCAGTAAAGCTGCGTCTCGCCGAAGGACAGGTTTCTGGGCGCCAGGTACCGCTCTTGACACACCCAGGCCCGCTCGTTCAGGGGCGCGCTCATCACCCGGTCCTTCCAGTAAGATTCCTGGACGCCGCAATAGACGCCCGGGTTCGGCCCCAATTTCACCTCGACCTGCAACGGTCGGACGAGCCGAGGATCCCGCTCGGCAAAGCATCCGCAGGTCCCGTCGGCGGCATGGGCCGCGGCGATGTTGCAGTGCGAATTCGAGTAGACGTCGGCCATCAGAGCCGACTCCTTCTCCCAGTCTTCTGGCGAGTCCTGGATGATGCAGAGGCTATCGATCCAGATATAGCTTAGGCCTAGCCATTCCAAGACCTGGATAGCGTCTTGGAAGGACCGAGATAGCTGGTCGGCTGGTATCCCGGACTGGAAGTCGGCAATGTTGCTCGACAACAGCCGCAGGGGCATCTGAGTGCCCCAGCAGTGACTCATTGTAGCATACAAGAAAGTGGGAGTGTCGCCCTGGACCACCAGAAGCCTTGGCGTTGCTGTGGTGCAGTCAATGACGCGGGATGGACGAGACGCCACCTCGTTAACCAGCTGATTGCATTCTGGGTGTGTCTTGACACACTGATCCAACCAATCTCTCACGATGGCCCTGCTCGGGTCCGAGTTTGTGCTGCCATGGACTTCCCCCGATTTGCGAATGGTGCTGTTACTGCAAATTCCGTTAGGAACTAGCATCCTCGAAACCTCTGCTCTTCGGGCCTCAATTACCAGTCTGGGGGAACAGTTGGATGCAACCCTCGTCCTTGCTAATCCCGAACCTCGACCGGGAACCCTCGCTCTCCGGCCTGACACGGAGGGAAATCTGCGGCGGCTCCTTGTTCGTGGAAATGCATTGCTCATAGTCGACATCAGAAGCTAATTCGTCTTCTGTCGTTGGCATCATTGCCGTGGCGCGCCCCTCTGCAATACTATACCCAATGATTGTAGTAAATGAAGAAAGAGATTGCATCCGTTCGAAGCCGTAATCTGCAGATCACCTCTCAGCTTGCGCCGGAAGGTCCTCGTGTGCGCCGAGTCCATCCAGGCATATCTGTTCAGGAGGACATGGCACTTCTCGCAAAGGCCGGGATCGTCCGGAACGAAGGCAGACTTTGGGTTGAGCATTGTAGCATCCATCCATCCGTGCCTTTGGAGTTGCCTTCTACTTGTACTGCCCTTCGAGCAGACTGGGAAGAAGATGATCTTCACCCCGCTGTCATACAGCCAAGCTTCGGCTTAAGATAGTTCCGTGCTCCAATTACTAATCGCACGGTATGGTCCTATATTCTATGCCCCTATTATGGTCTTGAATCATTGTATAGCGCATCCCATTGCATAATCAAGTGTATTGCACCAAGATACAAAATATCTGATCTGAGAAACAGACTTCACACAAATTTATATAACCATGATACATACCCCTTTGTTTTCTTTTGGACAGCGTTCTCCCTTCTCACATTTTCCTATCCACTCCAACCTATTGCGTTCCATCTGCTCGCCTCAAACCTAGACTGTCGGTCTTATCCGATCAATTAACGTGTTGGGCACGCACGCCTTCGCGCCTTAGCAGGTCCAAAAGATGTTGTTGGGCACGCACGCCTTCGCTCCTTAGCAGGTCCGCCATGGAAGTCAGATTTCCCTCTATGGCTGCCATTCTAGCAGCGTCTCCCGTCCGAATTGTGTCAAGCCTCGCCCCGCGCTCGCGCAAGAGGCGAAAGATGTCCGGCCTCTCCATGATCACCGCATGGACAATTGGCGCCAGGTCCCCCGCATTCGGGTCGGCGCCGTGGTCGAGCAGTAGCCGCACCATAGAGATCCTGCCTCTGCATACGGCTTCGGTAAGCAGTGGCACATGGTCCGAGTCCGTCCTGTTCGGATCAACCCCGCCGCATTCCAGCACAACCCTGGCGGCTGGTTCGTCCCGACTATGCACTGCCGAGTTCAAAATAAACTGCACATCTTCTTGTCCGGACTCGGATCTGTCTAACCTGCCATCTTCTGCCTTGCTGAGGAAATAGGTATACATTTCGGCAGAATTGCGGTTACGGTATGCTGCTTCCCACGCCCATTTAAGGGTAACCCTTTCCGAGCGCCCGGTGTGGCGTTCCACGATGGCTTCCGCTCGCTCGAACAGGTCCGGCCACGGTATGGAGAACCGCATGATCTCGATGGGCTCGTAGCAAGGGGGGTATGCTTCGTTTTCGAGAAGGAACTCGAACACCTCCCGACGACGATGTTTCAGAGCATCATTGGTGATCTTCCATTAAGTTACCCTTGCGTAACTCTCGTCTTCATCATTTCCCTGTGGCTTCTTCAAGGCGCCCAGGATGATCTTGATCATCTCGACGTTCCCTCGGATTGCTGCCGCATGGATTGGGGGATCGAAGATAGTTCCGCTTTTGGCCATATACCCTTGCTCCTCATCAAAACTATATTCGTCTTTCAGCTGGAAGAACCGAACGCCCTCCGCCACAAGTCGCTTGAGGTAGGCAGTTTTCCCCAGCCACACAGCAGCGATGTGGATGTCTGCCTGTAGCCCCTCATCGCTGACAGGTTCCCGGCTGACCTTTAGCAGATCCGTAGCTTGCGCCGCCGCCAGCGGGACCAAGTCTTCGACACAGCGTCTGAGCGCGTCATCGTCGGTTGCGCCGCCGTCAAGCTCGCAAATGGCCTGGGCGGCGCGGCGAACGCGACCGAGGGTCCACTGCGGGGACTGTTCTCGCAGCGCATGGGCGGAAAGATAGCGATAGAGATGGTCCAATCCTGCTGAACGAGCCCCTCACCGGAGGTAGCAAGAGGGACTCGGTAAAGACCCGAAGCCACATCTTCGGAAGCGTTATCTGCGTAATCATGGAGAAGGCGCAGACGAATGATGGCTTCGTTAATAAAGCTCCTGAACTGATCTGCAAGGGTAGGTTGGTTAGTTGGGAGCTTCAAGGAGACAGGGAACAAGAGAGCTTGGTAAACGTGAGTGCTTACGATTGACCAGGCGCAACCGCATTGCCCGCTTCAAAATTCTGAATGCGATGAAGTACTCGAATAGGAGCTGCACCAGCTCGACAGGCAGATGGAATAACCCCATGTCTTGCAGGTGGTGGTTCAGTTGGCTAGTACTAGCAGCGCAGAAGGAAGAGTGTTTGAAAATCGTAGAAATGATCTGAAACCCATACGCGGGGTGCGCCTCTCGCACCAATTGGCCGGGTCACATGATGTCTGAACCCCTCCCCTGCAGGCTGCCAGGGCTTCTCTCACACTATTTTGCCTCGTGGGACTGAAGGGATGCACGTCGCCGAAGAGCGGGTAGAAAAGTATGCACTAGAAGGAAGCGTGTTGGGTACAATTCTTTCGCCTGATGCCTTAGTTTCATCTCCGGCAGGAGGAGAGGGAATAGTTTCCGTTGCAGCAAGGGCGTGCTGTTCTAGAGAAGCAGGAGGTTGCGCATGTCCAGGCGGGCGAGGATGGCCTCGAGTAAATCCCACGCGGAAAACACGGTCCGAGCCGGCGACTGACAATTTGGCAACACGGGTTTCCCCGGAAAGTTGGCTGTGCTCAGGCCTACAGCACCTCTTTGTCTGAATCGCGGCGCGACATGGGAAACCGTCTTGTCACGAGGTCCCCCGGCAATTCCCTGCGGCTCAGCTTCATGGTCTCGAACCTTGTGACTTGGCGGCGGAAGTGTTGTGCCTGGGAATGCCGAAGACCAGGGCTTACATACCTACCGGAAAAGGATGATGGTAGCCACGGCGTAAAATCCGACACCCTTCATGCAGGTAATCTAATCAAGTCAAAAAAGGAAGTTGTCATGGGGGAAGTCATCAAAAGTGGGGTCCCGCTTGAACGGCTGCTATTAATAGGCAGCAGCAGCCAACCCTGGCCCTGAGAGATCTCCAGTAGGGGTATAAACTGACAACATCTTGACCATTCTCAAGCCTTCGTAGTGCAATACTATCCTTTGAGGGGTTGTAACAAAGAATGCCCAGACGGGCTGATCTTGGCTACTTGACAGTCCTCTGACATCCTCTGCCTATTTGTAGCTACTCTTATAAACGGAAGTAGATATATCCCCTCGTCCGTATATAGCCATGCGAGTGGCTCGCAGCATTCAGTCACTCCTTAAAGACATAATGACAGTGACTAAATAGTTTGTTATTACCTCCTAGTACTGCGTACCTCCAGCATATTTACCAACTCCTCCCGTCTCCAGTGTCTACTTTTTCCTGCTTCTCTTCCAACCCCATCCCCCTGGGAAACGCCACCAACCATCCACGGCAAAATCAAAGTTTAATATTCACTCAATCACTTGCCATCTGTAGCCTACACGTCAAAGAGTCTGCCAATAAATACCCAAAAAGACCCTTCCTCCCTTGACCGGGCCGGGGTAGCCTAGCGGTAGTAGTATTATTCCTATACTTAGAGGCAAGAGGCTTCAACTCCCTCTGCGGTCACTATTTTCTTTTTCTTCCATACTCCCTCCGCCCCCCACATGTTTCTTTTTCAACCAACGCGACTTATCTTCTTCCACCCATACGGCCAGTAGCTGAGAAGTGCAGTAATGAGCTTTAATACTCGTTTTGAATACACTGAGCTTTGTGATTCCAGTCTGTTTTGTCGCGAATCACAGAACAGAGATTGATATGCGTACATTACGAACACAATAACGATGACACAAACACCTCTTCCAAATCACTATAAGTATAAAGCTTGCAAATATGTACAGCTCTCAGTTAAGTCAAGGAGTTGAAGATCAGGACTAGATACGAACCATGCGGCTATCAATACGGATTTACTTTACTAAGGACCAGAGCACGTCAAGAAACAAAAATGGCCCGTGAATCATGAGCAGGCTTTGAGTTGGGGGAACGCGAAGTTCTCAGTTTTCATTACTAATGTTGGTTTATCTATAAATAGTAGTAGTCTTTATGTCATGAATTTCGTAAAATAGCTTATCGGACGAAGTGGCCGCCACCGCTGGCGCCCACCTGGTTGCCCGTCATCCAGCCGCTCTCGGGCAGGCAGCAGATGCCGACGACGCCGGCGACCTCCTCGAGGTAGCCGGGGCGGCCGCCGATGCTCTTGGCGAGGTCGAGCATCTCCTGGCTGTCGACGCCGGGGCGGGGCGTGGCGAGCGGGGTGAGGGCGTTC
The DNA here is from genome assembly GCF_038363865.1 of Apiospora hydei. Taxonomy (NCBI): domain Eukaryota; kingdom Fungi; phylum Ascomycota; class Sordariomycetes; order Amphisphaeriales; family Apiosporaceae; genus Apiospora; species Apiospora hydei. Next base: position 1,544,164 of record NW_027117364.1, on the reverse strand, counting down.
TGGGGCTTGAGGGTCTCCTTGATCTCCTCGGGCAGGCCCGAGTAGAGGCCGGTGTCCATGGGGCCGGGGCTCACGGTGTTGACGGTGGCGCGCTCGGCGAGCTCGCGGGCCCAGACGCGCGTCATGGCCTCGAGGGCGCCCTTGGTGCCGGCGTACGAGGTCTGGCCGAAGACGCCCCAGGTCGTCGTCGCGCTCGAGATGCTGACGATGCGGCCGGAGCGGTCCGTGGGCAGGTAGGGGAAGGCGGCCTTGATCAGCAGCGCGGGGCGCGGCAGTTGGTGTCGAACGTCTTCTGGAACAGGTCCAGGTCCAGCTCGTCGAGGCGCTGGCCGTTGACGGTGGCGGCGTTGTTGACGATGATGTCGATCTGGAACTTGCCGTCGGCGCCGGCGAAGTGGCCCTTGGCGGCGTCGACGATCTGCTGGGGACCCTCGACGGTGCTGAGGTCGGCCTTGACGGTCAGGGCCTTGACGCCGTACTTGGACTCGAAGTCCTTGGCCAGGGCCTGGGCCTTGGCGGTCGAGCCCTCGGTGGCGTAGTTGATGACCACATTGGCACCCCGGCTGGCGAAGTGTTCAGCGCAGGCGGCGCCGAAGCCTGTTGGAAAAGCTAGCGTCAGCGGATGGATGGATCACGATGCAGGCAAGAGCGACAATCTCGCACGAGACCAGGGTAGGGTGTTGGGTTGCATTCTGCACGTACTGCGAGAGGCGCCGGTGACAATGGCAAGCTTGCCTTCGAAAACTCTAAAAGGAGGAGCCATTATTTCGGTTGATAAGGGTAGTACCGAGAAGTGGTTTGAAAATACGAGGAAGGAGCAGAGCAGTTTGCGGCGTGGTATGGTATGTTAATGTTAATATCCCTCCCCTCCACGTGATGCTGAGTGTCGCGCCTCTTTTATACATATGCAGCATTGTTCCATCCTGAGCCCACCGCCCCTATTACTACCAGGAGAACCGGATGCCGCCCATCAAGAGTGGATGCTGGCGGGCGGGGACTGGCACTGGGTTGAAGGTGCAAGGGTCCTTCGTGGACAGGGATCCAGGGAGTATATCCTGCTAATGTCGCCTAGCCGACTAGCCTCGCCTGTACCCGCAGACACGTCAACTGGCCTGCCACCGCACCACACACACACACACACAAAAAAAAAAGTACTGTTGATCTCAATCTAGAACGGGTTTAATCTTGAAACGGCCGCGGTGTAGCACGATTCACGATCCGGATCAGCGCTTGGCCTGGGCCATCGCTACCAGACGGCACTATATCCTGGGCTAGCAGGTTAGGATGCGGAGGAACATTTCGGCCTGTCTCCTGTTTCAGTTACTTCTGCGCGCGAGCTGGTTGGCTCCTCCCGCCTTGTGCATGAAATTGGCATTTGTTCCGTCGGATGGGGGGAGGGGAGGTCCTAGGGAGGGCAAATCTACGGGACTATTATAGTATAGGCTCGTATTGTCATAGGTCGAGCCAAGTCGCCCTACAGTGGGTATAGGCCGGCCGGCTAAGTCAGAAGCAGTCTGGCTCGCTGGTTGAGACGGCCGGCACTCCGCTAGTCAGCTCCCCGATCCCTGAAGGACGTCTTCCCTCTGCTCAGAATGAGTGTAGGCCCGATTAAATTGGATTGAAAGATCTTATGTTTCGGGGTGGGATCATAACCCTTGGCGACTGCCGCCTGCATAATGCGCGGCTGTGGCACAACCCAGACTTCTTCGCGACGGGCCCCAGAATTGTGACTTTTGGCCGCATCTGGTTCGACGCTGGACTCTCCCCACCTGGGTAGCAGCGAGAGGCGCGACGGCGCCATCTGTATGGACGACGGCGTTGCATCGGGACTCGACAAGGCCGCCTTTGATTGCGGGACGGGGCTCGCTACTGGCAGCAAGAATGGGGAAAGTGTAGGGATTTCCGGTCGAAATTACACGGACTGGGATTGATCTGGCCAAGGTCCTTTTGGCCTGTTGCCTCCCGGCTGCCATCATGATCGTACAGTAGCATCATATCATTCAAGGCCCTGCAAGGCCCTGCAAGGCCCTGCACCTTGGACTTTTCCCCAGAGCCCTACAGACCATACATATTCCCTAGACATCCGTATCAGCCTGGTGTTGTTTGCTATGTGCATCTATTAGTCTTTCGTTGCTTCTTACGTTCCTTTTCTTCCCACTTCCCCAGCCAGCCAGCCAGCAGCAAGCCAAGCCCACCGTCGAGCATCGAAAACGAAGCCAGCCCGTCCTTTTAGTCATAACTGCAGACTGGCAACCCCGAACAAGATGGTCGCGGCAACGTCGAAAGATATGGCCTTAGCGGTCTTGGTACCGCTGCCATTGAACATCCTCACCATTGTCGCCCGATTCTGGATTCGGACGCAGCGAAAGGCCTGGGGCCCCGATGATTGGGCCATGGTGGCCACTATCGTGAGTTTTACTGGGTTCTCAGCGACCGCTACTTTGCCGGCCGGGACGAACAACACGAGAGAGAGCCTCCTTTTTTTTTTTTTTTACTAACACCACGAAAGCCCGTTTGGGTGGTTTCCCAGGTCGGAATGATCGGCATGGCCTGGAGCGGAGTCGGACAGCTTGATTCTACTTTGACAGCTCAGCAAAAGGCGAATTCCAACTTTGTAAGATCCAAGTATCATCTGCGCGGCGTTGGATCCCTCGACTGACAGAAGACGCACTTAGTGGTTTTACGTGTTCCAGGAGTTTTGGTGCTTCACGCTCGTGGCGCTGAAGTGGTCCCTGGGCTTCACGCTCCTCCGTATCGGCGACGGCAAGAAATGGGTGCAGGGCATCATCTACGCCTGTTTGGCTCTGGTGACCATCTGCACCGGCGGCACCGGCATGTACTTGTTCTTCCAATGCACGCCCGTCGAGTAAGTGTTGCCTGTTAACCGGCGAGCCCCCGATCAATGACCAAGGGAGTACTGACTGTGGCCAAAGGAAAAACTGGCTCCCCGAAACAGAGGGCACTTGCCAACCGCGTGAGATTCAAACTGCCTTGTCGTTCTTGGTCGCCGCCGTCTCCATCACGACAGACTGGATCTTTGCGATGCTGCCGTTTGCCCTGATTTGGAAGCTCCAGATGGGCGCGCGCGTCAAGGCTTCTGTGATTGGTCTGCTGGGATTGGGTATCTTGTGAGTTTCCTCTGCTCTTCTCCTCTCGGCCGTCTGTCATGACGAACTAACATGTTAAACTACCCAGTGCATCGATTGCGCCCATTGTGCGACTCAAGTACCTCCTCCTGATGAACGACGCCAGCAAGTTCTTGCAGGGTCTCGGCATCATCCTTGCCTGGGCGCAGGCCGAGGTGGGCATCGGTCTGCTGGTAGCGAACCTGCCCGCGTGCCGCCCGCTGCTCGAGAGTGCCATCGCCGCCTTTACGTCCACGATCAGCTCCAAGGACAAGTCCAAGACGGGGGCGACATCGGCGGCCGCGAAGAACAGCTACCTGGAACTCGGCGAGCGGGACCCGACCAAGAAGGGCAACAGCATGGCCAGCCGCGGGGGCGTGGAGACCAAAGTGTACGGGACCTACATCGGCGACGGCAGCAGCGAAAGCCTGCCGCAGCCCGCCGACAGCCGGGAGCGCATCGTGCACAAGCAGAGCCAGAACCAGATCCACGTGCAGACCGAGTTCGGCATGGAGTTCGAGAACAAGCAGCGCGGCAACAGCCACCACGGGCACGGGGCCTACTGAGCGGGCGAGCCGGAGCCGAGTGAGCGAGCGAGCGCGGGCCCATGCACAAAGCAATCTACGAGACTTCCTCTTCTTCCATGCTTTTTTTATTACCTTCTCTATCCCATTGAGCGCGGGATACATACAGACACGCACACAGATGCCTAACATACTACAACAACATAATCAAAAAGAATTGGAACCGTGGAAATGACGCAAACCACTCAATCAATCAATCCATCTATCAATCAGCGTGACTGAACTTTTCGGGGTGGCTTGGCCCGTAAGGCGCTGGCGGACGTGCACAGTTTGGTATTACGGTTTGTGCTAGCGTTTCACGCAATTGGATCTCCCAGCGTCTGATTGGATAAAAATAGTTGGTTCACCCCGTTGCACACTATATTCGGTGCACCTTTAGAACGCCCCTCCTAGCCATAGGGGGTTTAGCGTCCAGCTTAGTGCCCTACAGCCCTGGAGCCCTGCCCGTCAGCCCCTTAATAAGGCGGATCTGGAAATTTCCAGACTCTGGATCTCGACCAGGGCCCGGCCCCGTTGTTTCTCGTCTCATTCCGGCTTCCAACTCATGCCGTTACCTAATCTTCTCCAGAAGGATCAGCAGCCAGGCTCTGACCTGAGAACTCGAGATACACCGGCCGGCCCAGGGACAATCTCATCCTTTGCCTATTTTTATCGACTCCCGCAGCCTCTTGACTTGTAAAAATAGTAAAAATCAAGCACCATATGAGAAGGTTGCTACGATTTGTAGCAGCACTTTTTTTCTTCTTCAAATTTTTGTGTTTGGTTGTTATCCTGTTTGGGCTGTTCAGACTGGATGTGTGGTATGTTAGCAAGGTACGCTTCGGTACGGTGTATTCTGAGATCCGCCTACCGTAAAAGCTAGACTGATGTCGGAGAAAAGGCGGTTCGGGTCGGGTGTTGCTCGATGTGGAGATGTCTGCCCTGTCAGGGTGGTCCTTTCCTAGTGCTGGGCCGCTGGGGGGCGGAAAAGGGGTCATCTTCGTTCGATTCCCACCTCACCTCTTGACCGCTTACTGTTGGCTTCTGGATACGGTTCGTCACGGGGGCTTCAAGTCGCTACTTAGTATGCACTCAGTATGCACTCGATTTGCCCGATTTGGAATGGCCAGCCGGTAGCTATTTGCTTAGCCGTATATCAAAAGGTCTTTAGTCCCCGTGTGGTTATTTCGGTGTCCTGACGGCGCCCCTTTTAGCCTTGCAAATGTTACCGAGGGAAACGGGTGCGGCACGGCACCAAACAGGAGCAGCGCCGCCGGAGGTGGGCGTCGGCGCCCGCGGGTTAGTGCATGCAATTCACGCTGGAGCCGCCATACGCGCAGATCTCGTCCATCCCTCCCCCCCTCTCTTGCTTTCCTTCCTTCACTGAACGTACGGACGAGATGCGCCCGCCGCATAAGATTCCGGCCGGCATTCCTTACTCGCATTGTTTCGCGGCTTCACCACCGGTTCTGGTAATAAAGGTCGCCTATCTTCTTTCCCACCGTCTCCCAAACGTGTGTACGTACGCTCGTTCGGCAACTTTGGCTTGGCGTGATGCGTAGCGAGTCAGTTTACCTCAGGCATGACTCGCTCTCATAGTAGTAGCCGGCTGCCCGGACCAAAGACCGGGATGCGGTCGTTTTGGTGGGAACGACAGGGGGATACATAAAACCAGCCTGATATTTCTTGGCCCTCGCCATATCAGAAACTTGACTCCAAGCATAAAATCTCGCTGTCATTATGCAAAGAATATACCGTTGGGTTCCTAGTTATAACTTTTGCCAGTCCGTTTGTTCGACTATAAACGTACGTTTACTCGAATCATGCAAGTGAATGACGGCAATCTGCTCTTTGTGCGTCTTTCGTTTTTGTTGGGATTATTTGCTGTTGAATCGGAGTTGATAGACCAAAATAAAAAGATGATGGATGGATGTTGTTATGCCGGTAGTCGTTTAGTAAGCCACGCTGGGATGGAATTGACACCCTCTCAATACCCCTGAAGCGCTCACTTGCGCAGTGAACAAAACATGGCATTTGGTTCTTCTATCTGCCCCTTTAGCATCGAAATCAGGATCTGCCTCGGCCGCCTAAAGGCATGAGATTACCCGTGTAGTCTACCGACTTCCCCCTTGGGGCTGACAATCAAACGAAAGAATGATATCCTTGAGATCATCCAATGCAGGAGCCAGAGGTAGATCACTGTCGCCACGGGCTGCTCCGACTGGCTCGCTAACCCTCCCGAAGATGTTGTGCTTGCTGTGGCGGAAAGGAGGGAGGCTGGGGTTAGCCAGTAATTGCCTGCATATCTGTATTTGCAACCCCGAGACTACCACTTTTTGCCACAGCTTGGGTCAACATCTGGGTCCCTTTTCATCCTGAACTGCCCGACTCGCTCATAAATTCCCGCCTCTTGGAGCTCGGGCGTACGAGACCAAGCCCTCCGCGCTGCTCGCGCTGGGGGTGATCTGACGCTGCGTGCAAAATTGTAACAACAGGGCGCTTGCAGGGAGCAGGAAGATTCGCAACAGGACCAGCTCCAGACCTGTGCACCCATCCTACACGTCGGTAAAAGGGAGAGAGTCAGAAAGCGGCGGCCCAGTACCACAGTATGGTGTATTCGCCGTCGAAACCCAGCCTGGTTCCTGCAGAAGTCGGTTCGCCCGAAGTTACACTGCAGGTCCCAAGATGCCTGCACAAGACAGCCGTGAAGCTGCAGCGTCGCAATCTGGGTGGATAGTCGGCGCACAGATAATGAATGGGCTGGGTCGAACCAAGCAAGTCCACCCCGACGTGACCATTGTCGATCAGCTCGACATAACACAGCCCGAGGGGGCGGCGCGACGCAGGGGTTGGGAGTCTCGCCTCGCCTTCCTTCCTTCCTGCCCGGCCAGAGGAGGTCGGCGGAAAAGAAGACCCTGGAGCAGGCCAGGGCCCGGCAAGGTAGCAAGTGATGTCGCCGCATCTCCGACATCATCTCTGCTACCCCGACGAGGGCAAAGGAATGAGCCGGTCTTCTGCCGCGGGTAAGAGCGGCAGCGGAGTATGTGTAAAGTACGGTTTGCCGTCATCTTTCGGCCGAGTTTCGTTTTTGCCCCATGATGCGCCAGGTGCGAGGTCACCATGGTCGAGCTGAAAGAGGAAGTAAGTGTCTCGCGCGCAGTCGAAATCCCGAATGCGAGTAACCTAGACGGTAAAACGCGCTCCTGGTTTGTCCATGCGCGACGCGCCAGGTCTGAAAAGTCGATGTCGTGCAGCATTAGCCGCATATACACGTGGAAGTGCTATTTAGGTATATAACGGGAGCCCTCCCTTGGGCTGTTTTTGACAGCTGGCGGCACAATGGTGTTTGGGTTTCGGTCGACAAACAGGTCCAGCTTCGACGGTGATGTAACCGCATTGCTGTACGTACAACAAACAGCTTTGTCTTTTGGGCCTCCCTCCGCAGATCCTAGATCGATCCTGCTGGATGCTGCGAGAGTCTAGCGAAGAAATAGTTGTACTTGAGCCAGCGGCATACCTTGACGTCGTCACGGGGCGTCCATGGGAGACGCGAGATGGGGATCAGCTCTCAAGGCTTGGCAGCTCGGCCAGTATTGGCTTCAAGAGTCTTATGACCTTTTCCCCAACAGCGGCACAGCGCAACGCACGGAGAGTCCGCAGGCACGGCACTCTTATGCACAAGCCTTACGAAATCTGGGCTACCGCTTGGGCGGGATGCCTTCCTTCTATTGCAGAACCAGAGTAAGGAGCCAGCCGCGAGACTGCCAATGACAAGAACATACTATTGAAGCACGTCCCCAAAGATAACCTTTTGAAGCAACCCGGTCGTTTCTATTTCAGTCATTCCTCAACATAGCTCGAGTTGATGCGGATGCATCTACGTAATATAATAACTAGTCCTCTTAGCAATACCCTCTCAAGTAACGACCGTGGCTCGTGTCTCTCGAGCTGGAAATCACAATAAGACCTAAGCCCAGGCGTATATGTTGCCCCTGCACTGCATCATCCTAGAGCGTTGCGTTGATGCCTTAGGCACCATGCATCACGGCCTTCACCGTTGAATCCGATATCACATTCCGCAAGAAACAACAACATCTTCGGCGTTGCATTTTGCCACTTCAGGTTGCGTTCGGCTAACAAGAAAATTACCAGCAGTTGGTCGATTTCATGCAGCACTACGGCCCGAGCAGAGGGTTCGGTCCAAAATCGTTATCCGAATGCGACACCGACTATTATTGTTTAGCACATGCCTCGGTAATCTCCAAAGGAAAACAAAATTCCCGCCTCGCACTTGACAATGACTGAATCGTGCCTGGGTCCGGGGTTGAACGCAGCGGCGTGCCTTTTCCTTACTTTATCCAAGCGACGGCGCGGTTAACAGGCATCGGAACTGCACCAATGTGTTCCCCTTATCCCCATTGCACCGTTACAACTATCATGGCAATAATACTACGTCAGAGCGAAAGAGGGGTGTCTCAAGCATTCTGCTTTCCGGGCCGAAGACCCGCTAAAGCCGCAAATTCTCCCGGGATGGCTGTGATGGCAATTGCCCTTATGACGCACTTCGCCAAAATACCGTATGATCTAGATGTTGGACCTGTATTGAGAGACAGCCATTGCGCCTCAGATTTCTTCGTTTTACAGCCTGAGAAGTGAAAGAAAGCCATGCTCAAGCGTCAACGTGTTTTTCTTGATTAAGAGAACCATCCACAAGGTTTAACATCTAGGAACCATTGACGAACTTGGAGCTCCCTCGTATAGCTCTATTCCTTATTAGCTTCTCCTCTTGTCAGAAGGCTCATCTTGTGGTATCAAAAACAGGATGAGCAACATGGGGTTGAAACAAACGACAACCTGCGAAAAGAGAGTGAAGATGGTGAATCCCCCGAACAAGTGTTGTTGGCGGGCGGAAATGACGAGGGTTCGAACGAGCCGACTTCAACTTGTACCCCTTACCGCCCGTTCCCCCGCGTCATGAACTTCTACAGCCAAATGAACCTTAGCGGTCTGAAGTACGCCCATCTTTGCGGCGACACGAAAGGAGACCGACTGTTCGTTTTCGGGGTGCACACAGGCTATAGTGGCAGCACACCTCTGGGGACCCTCCCGGGCCTCATCCTACACAACGGGCTGAGCCATAAGGATCCGATCCTGGCGGGAGCTTGTGACGAGTCGCAGTGGGCGGCACGGGTCTATGCCTTCAACCTCAAGAGCATCATCCTCCTGCCGCCCGTCGAGGCAGCGCCGGAATCCAAAGAGATGGTGTCTGAGCTAATGACTACAACCACAAACGATGAGGGGGTGTTAGCTACCTATTCACCATAGAGGCCGGACAAGGCGACAAGATGGAACGCAGACGGTTCGAGTGGAGACAGTTCAAGAAGGGGAGCCAGCACGGGGCTGACAAGGACGGCTTCAAGCTGCTGTCCTTCAGTCCCAACACGGAGGATTCAGGGGAAAGCAGCACCGGCCCTTCCACTACAGCAGCAGCAGTAGTCACAGCGAAAAGTGCAGGCAGCGGCGCGCTGGCCATGATCACGTGGGCCAAACTCGGATCCAAGATTAACCACCCCCTTTCGCTAGAGTTCGCTGACGATACGGTTCCGGTCTTGTTTGGGGAGCGATGGACCCTCATGGTGGTTATTACTGCACTCAGGCTCTGGGCATTGCGCGTGAACGGGAGAGGGAAGAAATCGACCGTGGCCATTGTGGAGAAGATAAGGGGCAAATCGGCCACGTGAGACTTGTTTTGATTAGGTGATGCGGATCAAACAGGATGCAGGCTGTGCGGCGGTACACAATCATGTGTTCGATTCGGTCAAGAATTTGGACGGCTCTCATACAACATGAACCAGCTGTCATTGACTGAACAGCTCCTTCTACGCCTTTACTGATTCTACTCTTGGCTTGATAGAATCTGACCATACCTGTCTGTGCGTGCTCCTGACCCTGGTGTAGACCAACGCGTAATGTGACGGGTATAAACCCCATCGTCAGTATCACGTTGCAGTTGAATTAAGTAGTCGTGTCTGATAACACACATGGTTCTAAACAAATATTGGCTTGCCACTGGCGGGTTGTGTGAAAGGCAACCCAAAAGGTTTCTAGCAATTCGATGGAATAACGAGGTAAGTCATAGGAGACAGGTGCAAATGTCTAGCAAAGGCTGGGCAAGCCCTAATTTGCTCGTCAGGGGACCATAGTCCCATCAAGACCGGCATGATTATGTTCTTGAAGAGCAAGGTCGCCACGATATGCCAACTATCTCTGGTCATAGGTCCTGGGCCTGAAATTTTGATTTCAACAGCCTCGTATTAACAAATAACTACTGAATACCAGCGTTCTGATCCGGTATTACACTAAACGAGGGAGATAATGATGATTGATTCCCTAACAGGCGATGGTCAACAGTACTGTTGCTAAAAATAGGGACTCCAACAACCTTCACTTGATTATGCAGAGCATGTTGCAAGAAGAGTTAACAAAATGGCTTCTGGTTTACCGGCACTAAGCGATTTGTAGGTTCCTAGGCCATTCTGAGGTGAGACTGACGTAAGTCACTAGGGCTGAAGTCCGGTGAGACAGTCGTTATCCTTTTTTCCCGCTTTCTTCCCGTGTCGCTTTGCAATTCCTCCCCAAGGAAAAGGCTGGGCAAAGGTCAGACATGCGCAGAATGAACGACAGCCACCCTGCATGATTTCAATGCATTTCAATTCTCCGACAGTTCCTACATTAATTTGACTCAATAGTCTTGATTTTCAGCCAGAAAAGTATGTTTAAATGATAATAAGATTTTAGCTCGTGATGAGGCGCATCATGACATCAAAGCCGGTAATGCTAAGGCCCTAAACCGTTCAACACGGCATATGGTGCAAAAACAAGACGACCCGGTGCTACGGTCTAGGGATCGTAGCGGGACTAGCAGCGTAATCGTCGGCCTGGAATGCGAATGTTGTTACTCCGAACGGAAGGGATATGAACCGGCCTCTGCTCGATCCCAATAAACAACAACGGCCTCCTTTTCCTTTTGGGTCAGCTGAAATAATTTCACCCGCTCGAGCTGAACAACCCTTGACGCCACGCCTTGAGCACACCGCAGGACCGACATTCTTATTTGTTGCTTTTCACTCCCTGGCCTCACCAGCCATTTCTTGGCCCTCAGGCTGGGCGTTGTCGGATACGGGTTGAGACTGCTTGAGAATTATCGGATACGGGGGTTCAGTGTAATAAAAGGCGGCAACATCATCGACACGGTTTCCTCGATCAAGTATCAAAAGTCGAATCTAACGAAGTATATAACAGTCCAGCGGACCCCCGATTCTGGACGTGGAAAGAGATATTGAACAGCATCGAGCCTCCTTCCTCATTCTTTACTAGAAGCCAATTTTCCCAGCTTAGGCCACAATTTCCACCAAGAGTCTCCGAGAGATATACACCCATCCAGCACAAACCGTCCCCAATGGCTCCCATTATGAAGACCCTCCTCTTCCTCGCCGCCGCCCTCGGCGCCGTCGCGAACCCCATCCTCGGCAACGGCAACGGCGACCTCGCCGGCCGCGGCGACATCACGTGCGCCAACGTCCGGTGCGAGTACAAGTGCGACATGGTCGACGGCAAGCCCGTCTGCGTCCCCCCACCCTCGGAGCCCGAGCTGACGTGCGCCACGGTCCTCTGCCGCACCGGCACCGTGTGCCAGATGCAGGGCGGCAAGCCGGCGTGCGTGCCGGTCGCGGGAGGCGAGAAGTGCGGCAAGAACACCTGCGGAAAGGGCCAGTTCTGCTGCAACGCCAGCTGTGGCATCTGTGCGCCCAAGGGGGGCGCCTGTACTCAGCAGTTCTGCCAGGAGCCGGCGCAGCAGTAGACACCCTCCCTGACTTCTCAAGGTCGAAAGCGCGGCTGCAACACTGGCAGCAAAGGGTTGGTCAATCGAAAGGGCGGGGAATACAGGCTTGGATGCACAGAGGCTGCGTACGTATGATGATATGATGATTATAGGTTGGATGGAATAATTCGGGAGCATGCAGGGTCGTAGTGTCTAGCAAGGTATACACTGTTTATTTTACGAACGCATTCGACTTTCTTCGCTTCTCAGGGCACGGAATGAAGCGGGATTTTGGGAAAGGGGGGCTGAATCGGATCATATCTTCACTGCTGCCCAAGGACTTGATGTAACCCAGACGATATCTCCAGGATAATCGCGTTAGCTTGTGTACGAAGCTCTTGCTTCATACGAACTATACATGATCGATGATTGTCAGAATGCAACCAAAACGAGAGACATGGCTTGTGGTCTAGATGCTAGCAATCTGTAAATCTGTGTCACTGCTTGCCGGGTCAGACCAATAAGAGACACGATTATTCGCCACACTATAAATACGGATTCATCATTGGCCCCGAGGACTGCAACACATGTGCTTTTAGCAAGGATATTGCATCAGATACGATCACTGCATCTGCAGTCCTACCCAGCACTGAAACGAATTTGTACTTCCCATGAGAGAAAATAATGTCATCGGGTCTGCTTGCGCTGCTTCCTGAGAATATATATCTTCAGTTTGCCTTCGACTTTCTTTCAATTCATCGGAAGTCCGCTGATATTCTACTCTATCGCCTACGAACTTGTCATGGTTTTCTTCTATATCCCATGATTAGAATGGCATTTTCTGCTCCTACAACCGCTCTAGCGCTGGATGGCGGCGACCAGCGTGCTGATCCAAAAGGTGATATTGTTGCCTTCTCGCACGCGGAGACGCCCGTCCGTACCACGGACGTCACGTTGGAAGAATATCTACACTACGCCTCCATCACGCGCGCCGAGGAGAAAGTGGCTAACGAGAAGCATCGCGCCAGCAAGGGCCCATTTACCTGGAGGGGCCTCGTGCGCGACCGGCTCGCTAGAGGCTCGGGTGGTAGCCATGGCGGCGCTGCCGGGACAGCCCATGCCGACCACGGGGCCATAGAGGCGGAGTGGAAGAATGCCAGCCGTGCTGTTCGGACGGCTGGCTGGGGGAGCGCGTTCTATCTCATCGCCACAGACATCCTGGGTCCATCTCAAACACCGTGAGTACGCTGCACGAGCCAGTTATCCCATTGTCAGCGGGACCGATCTGACAGAGCCTATAGTTGGTCATTCTCTCAACTCGGATACGGCCCGGGATTTGCGCTGTACACTGTGTTTGGCGTCCTTTCGGGATAGTAAGTAGCGACAGTTATCGACTGTCCTCCTTTTATAGACACCTTTCCAATGCAAGCTGACCAAACGCTACCACACAGCTCCGGTTTGATCCTCTGGAGGCTGTTCATACAACTAGACTCGGATCGCTACCCGATGCGCAACTACGCCGATATATTCCACCGCGTCTTCGGGCCCGGCATGAAGCACTTCGTCAATATCACGCAGGCCGTCCAGCTGATCGCGGTCCTCGGCTTCGTCATCCTGCTGAACGGTCAAGGCATCGCGCAGATGGCGTATGGCCCCGACGGCTCCTACCCGGGCATCTGTTTCATCGCTTGCCTGGTCATCTTCACGGTAGCGGGCTTCGTCATCGGCCAGGTCCGCACTCTGCAGAGATACAGCTGGTTGGCCAATCTCGCGGTCTTCATAAACATTTTGGTCGTGTTTATAGTGTGAGTTCAAATCACGTCCTTGAAATACCAGGCTTTCTCGTACATGTTGTATGTTGACCCCTGATTCCCCGTAGCATGGGACTGGCTGCCAACTATGGGCCCAACTACAGTACCGTCATGGCCACCTTTGGACCCGAGTGGGAGCCCGGCCCGATCATGACCTTTGCTGGTACGCCGCCCGACGGATTCGCAACGGGGGGCACTGGCTTCGTGGCCGCCGTCAACGGCGTCAACCAGGCGCTGCTCTGCTACGGCGGCGCGGCGCTCTTCGTGTTCTTCCTGGCCGAGATGCGCCATCCCATGGACTTTTGGAAGAGCATCCTCTGCGCCCAGATCCTCATCTACGTTACCTATATCGTGTTCGGCATGGTGGTGTATCACTATCACGGCCAGTACACCTACGCTCCGGCCGTGCAAGGGGTGTCGGACTACAAGTGGCAGACTGCGTTGAACGTTATGAATCTCATCATGGGTCTCATCGCCTGCGGTCTGTTTGGTATGTCCACATTACTGTTTCTTCCATGCCCCTTTCCAAGCCTCTTCCCGTCTGATGGATTAATGTAGGCAACATCGGGGTAAAGATCGTCTACATCGAAGTGTTTGAGAAGTTGCTGCATTTCCCACCGATGCACACACCGCGCGGGAGGGTATGGTGGGCGCTCCTCTCACCGGCGTACTGGGTCCTGGGCTTTGTTCTCGCGGGGGCTATCCCGCAGTTCCCCCTGGTCTCGGGCCTTATCGGCGCCATCTTCGGCGTGGGCTTCACCTACATCCTGCCGGCTCTGGCGGCTTTGGGCTTCCGCCTCCGCAGGGATGCGATGCTGGAAGAGACGGAGAGGGTTCGACCCGGCCACGGGGGCCGTCAATTACATGGATGCCGGGGCCCGCCGGCTTGCGCGGGGCTTCATGAAGCGGCCCATCGTTAACCTTGCCCATTTGGTATATTTCCTCGGCGGTCTGGTCATATGTGGCTTGGGATGCTATGCTGCGATCATCCAGCTCATGGATGCATTTTCTAGCGGAGTGGCTACAAGCTTCACCTGCGACAGTCCCGTCTAAGCTACTAAGGGGCATAGAATGGTCAGGGGCCACTTGAAATCCTCTGCGAAGGTGTCTCCCTAAGACCGCGGTGGCTGTGTTTCTATTCCTTTGATTATCGACCGAAGGATTCGTAGTTGCAATTACATCGTCAGAAGCAGTGGGGAGCTTATCAAGAAGCGGGCCCTGTCAACGTTACTTCGTCATGGGCCATGATCGACGAATAGTCTCGACCCCGCGTGGAGACCCGTCCGGGGTCTTATCTACTTACCGAATCGGTCCAGAAGGCCGGGGTCAGTCCCGCAATAATAGTGACCGCACTGCATCGGTACTTGCTCCCGAAGAACTGAGGAGGGGTAGCCTAGGGTGCGGATGCAGCCCGACTTGCCCAGATCTCAAAGTTAGAAGGTAGATGGTGTACTTAAGGGCGCATGTATGACCGACGGATGATACCAGTGATCTTACTCTCGAAATCGTGATATAGTGATGTCGCGCTAATGATACGTGAGTTCAATAGGGCTACCAAGATGTTGTTGAGCGCCGTGGTTTTGGCGAGTCTATCGAGCGTAGCAGCTCAGCTCGTCATACAGCCCCAACACCGGAACAACACAAATGAAGTCTCAAGGACAATACCAATTGACGTTGACCACCTATTCGACAACCGCGGATTTGGTAAATCTGGAGGCGATGCCAACTTTGATGGCGCAGGTCGTGAGTAGACTCTACCGATCATTGTCAGAAGCGAGTGGGGATGGATGTGCTAATGTACGCGAAGGGTGCTATCCGGCCGAGTTCATGCCAGGGGAGACTTTGGTGTATGATGGCTTCAACTTCACCTTTCCCCAGTACCGATCATCTGGCAACGACAACGTCATCTCTGATGGCCAGACCATTGACGTGCCCAAAGGCCGCTATTTGCGTGTGTCCATGCTTGCCGCAGCCGAAGACGGGCTCGCCGAAGGCTCTATCAACGCGACGTACGAAGACGGCAGCATGACGCCGGCCCAGGTCCTAGTGCCCTCCTGGTGGAGCTGGCCGTACCCTTTCGGGGGCGACCTGGTCATGCCCTACCATTTCGCCAACCAGTCGGTCGACTACAACAGGTCGAACATCTTCCAGACGACCAATTGGCTCGACCCGACCAAAGACCTGACGTCGCTGACGCTGCCCATACCCAAGGGCGCGGGCAGCGGTGTCGGAGGTGGCGAGATCGAAACGAAGCTGCACATCTTCGCCATCTCGCTATTGCCAGTGACCGAGGAAGTACCGGAGGACGGAATGCCGCAGCTTGAAGTACAGTACGCGCGCACGACGCAGAAGTGGCTCGAGGGCACGAACAAGACCCAGATCGTCGAGGTCATTGTCAACAATGTCGGTTCTACTTGGCTCGTCTCCAATCAGACGGTAACCGTCTCTGTCGACTCTCCGGGCCTGACGACGGTGAGCCCTGTGGTGCTCAAGCGACTGCGACCGGGTGATCAGGTAATCGTGGAGGTTGGTGTGGTCAACAGCGACGGCGTAGCGGAAGGGTCGAAGGGTCCCGCGACCATCGTGCTACAAGCCGAGGACGGTAGTCAGATCGCCACACATGCGATCGATGCGACTTTTGGCATCGAGGACTACGAGCCAACATACGACTCCGTCTACGGCCACGAAGCCCCCAGAGTGGTTCAACAACGGCAAGTTCGGCATTTTCATCCACTGGGGCGTCTTCGCCGTCCCCGGCTGGGGCGACGTCGGCCCCCAAGAGTCGTACGCCGAATGGTACTGGTGGTACCTCAGCGACGCCGGCAAGGACAACTTCCGGCAGCACCACCTCGAGACCTACGGGCCCGACGTGGTCTACGACGACTTCATCGCCAACTTCACGGCCGAACACTTCTCCCCGCGCGACTGGGCCGACCTCTTCGCCGACAGCGGCGCGCAGTACTTCGTCCAGACGTCCAAGCACCACGACGGCTACGCCATCTTCGACGTGCCCGCGTCCATCACCGGCCGCACGTCGGTCGCGCTGACGCCGCATCGCGATATCCTCGGCGAGCTCTTCGCCGCTGCCCGCGAGCACCAGCCGCACCTGCATCCCGCCGCCTACTTCAGCTTGCCCGAGTGGTTCCACCCGGACTACGAGCCCCTGGGATTCGGCAGCTGGCCCGGCGGCAACGCGACGAACCCCTTTACGAACGACAGTCTGTCCTACACGGGCTACGTGCCCCTCGGCCCCGGCGGTAACAGCAGCAAGGCCGACTTCGTCGCAGACCTCATCGTGCCCGAAATGGACATCCTCGGCACCGACCCGCGCTACGAGGTCGAGATCATGTGGTGCGACATCGGCGGCCCGAACGCGACCGCCGCGTTCGCGGCGCGCTGGTACAACCACGCGGCGGCGGCGGGGCGGCAGGTCTCGATGAACGCGCGGTGCGGGCTGCCGGGCGACTTCGACACGCCCGAGTACGCGTCCTACCCGGCGGCGCAGCGGCGCAAGTGGGAGAGCAGCGCGGGCATGGACCCGTTCTCGTACGGATACAACCGGGCGACGCCCGACGCGGCGTACATGAACGCGAGCACCGTCGTGACTACGCTGCTGGACATCGTCAGCAAGAACGGCAACTTCTTGCTCGATATCGGGCCCACCGAGACGGGCGAGATCGTCGAGGTCGAGAGGAGGAATCTGCGGGAGGCGGGCGCGTGGATCAAGGACCATGCCGAGGCTGTCTTCAATACGACGTACTGGGGCGTCACGCCGCAGTACGTGGATGCGGCGGCGAATACGGATGTGCGGTTCACCATGACCATGGATGCGTTCTACATCAGTGTGCTGAACCAGACGACTGATGGTTCTGTGGAAATCCGGAACACTCCGATTCCATGGATTGAGACGGACAAAGTTACCATTGTTGGTGGTCAAATGGCGAGTCAGATAGTGAACGTGGAAAGCTTGGGAGAGAGTGGGATACGATTGAACATCACCCAGGAGATGTGGGAGGCGGACAAATGGGCATGGGTATTCAAAATCACGTATTGAACAACTTGGCGTCTGAGCCCAATCCTAGGTTTTGGAAGTTAGTTACACTCCGCTCGTACCACACATATTGGAGTCCCTAGTCCACCAAACCCATATCGCCGATGCGCGATGTGATATCATCGAAGTCTTCGGCAATGCTGCTATCATCTACGGTGGCGGTACCCACGACGGTCAGTCCAGCCGAAAAAGTGTTGGAATCGTGACTAGGAAGAACCGTTAGTGAATGTGAGGGCAGAATAAGAACAAGGAAAGAACTTGCTGCTTGTACGAGGATGGAACTTTCTGCTTTACCATAGCAAATGCGTCATCACGGATCCTGTCCAGCATTCTTTCGACCATGGTGTCCCTTGCGGCAACAGCCTCTGGTCCATTGACGACCAACACATCCGGTACCCGCCAGTTGGTGTAGATATTGCCATGAGTGGGTCGGACTTTGACTGCAGAGGGATGCTCCTCGACATAGTAATGGCAGAGTCGACAAGTAGGCTTGCTGGCACCGATGTACATCCACTCTTTGAAGAATCTCCTGGGGTGTATGCCACCCGAGGTCTGCAGCCAGTTTAGGAGGAGGATTTCCGAGTGCACGATGGGGCGAAACTTGGGGTTCTGGTACTGTTCTAGGATCCGGGCGTCGAGACCGAACCCTTGCAGATCCTCCACGGAGGCTCTGAATGTCTTGATGACCTGGGGTTCGCTCGCCATGCGCCCAATGATGCCGTTGGCCGTCCCGCTCTTGTTCCTGAAGACCCTCGGGTACTGCTGGCTAGAGAACACGTAAGACACCTTGAAGTTCTTGAAGAGACATGGCCACATTTTCCGCGCCTGGATCAAGAACCGAACAGAGACAGTATACGCTACCAGCCGGCTTATTGTATGCTGGAGATCCCACTCATTGCTTCGGTAACCTGGCAAGTTCCTGCCTTCTTGAGCCCTGTTGGCAATGAGCTCTCCTGCTGTGGACTTTTGGAACTGCTCAAGTTCGTCGATGACAGCTTGGGCCTCTGTGGCAACTATTTCCTAACGTGGTCAGCACTGCGGAGCCAATTCATATAGGATAGAGGCGGCCTTACACGTGGAGTCTGCCATCTCGCGATCCCCAAGATCAACCCGCATTGAAGACTCAACATCTGCGAGCCCGGCGGAGATTGTCATGTCTGCATCACATCGGGTTAGGTATTCCAGGTACCGAACCTAGCCTATACAGGAAGTCAATCGCCTACCGTCCTCAGACATGTTGTTCTTGCATATCGTACGGCAATCCCGCACTTGCCCCTGCAGCTGCCTAAAATAGGACTTGATTCGGGGCCTGTTGAATATCAAGACATCCTGATGTATCTTCGCACGTAGCGGCAGACGCCCACAGGATGCATTAAGCAGTCGATCAACCTTCATTAAAAGGTTCACGACATACTGCCGAGTCTTGTCAAGCTGCTCCGGCTTTTGTTGATTGACGGCGAACTTATACGTGACGGTGGCAGCATCATGATCATCCTGGAGGATCATGAAAGAGGTAACTGCGGTTCCACCCTTGACGTAGTCGCACAGATGTGCCAACTTGTACACAAAAGCGTGGAAGAACTGCCTTGGATCACGAGTGTCCAGTGATTCGGCGTGCGATGCGAACTCAGCAGTATTCCTAGTCGCAAAGTTCAGCGCTTCAAAAAGGATGATGGGCTCATAGAATTTATGCTGAACGCGAGGCGCCCAAGGGACTAGTTCTTCTGAACACTCGATGAGCTCATGTGCTTTGGACTAGGGACAAGATGGGTTTCACAAACGGGCGGTGCTGTCGTTGGACATGCTGCCTTCTCTGAGAACAGTATAAGGGCTTTAAGACAGTAGTTCTGTGAGATGGAACTGCTGGTCAGCCGTTTGATATGTTGCTGCTATAAACAGAGATTTTCTGACGCTGGCTGACAACTGAGCGACGGTAACCGTTAAGTATCACTGATCAACACTTCCATCGGGAATCAATCAGTACGGAAAGAAAACCGAACACCAACAGAACGCCTTGCGCGATTGCGAATTGAGGCCCACCATCCGCGACCGCAGAAAAGGCCTTCCATAGACGTCGAGCTGCACTGCCGTGGTTGCGGGGTGGATGCAAGAGGCCTACCACTTTCTGCAAAACCATCCAATCAACGTCGGAATATGCAAGCGTCGAAGCTCGACAATTACATTGGTGTCGAACCCTATTGGACAGTTTCGAGCTTCTGTGCGAGAACCTTCGGGGGGATTATGAGCCCGATTTGGCCGGGCCTCACGATACCGGTCAAAGCCAGGACATCGATTCGAGGCTAGGGGGACTGCAGAGAGGATCGGATAGATAACCATCGAATATGCTGGAGTAGCACAAGTTCTTGGGAAAGATTAGGGATACCGCAGTCATGCTGGATATAAATATCAGTGAGTGAGCGGCCTCCCACAGTAGTTCCACTCATCCTCAAGCCATGTCCCAATGGATCCCTTCCAGGACATGGATGACAGGTGCGCCCCTGGGGCCCAATCGCCTTCGCTGGCTTACTCGGTCATGGCCAGCAACACTATGACCGACTTCATAGATGATAGAGTGTTGGACTACGTGCCTGAGAATGGTAAGCGGCACTCTTCCTTGGTCTGGCTTGAGGCGAAAGCATCGTACTGATGAGAGACACAGGCAATGTCGTCCCCTCCCAATATACTGATTGGTGTCACCCTACTCTCGTAGGGCGGGACTTCTGGACAGAGGAACCTCTGACGCAGTTTCTCGAACAGTCGTTTGGGCATCCTGTATCTCCCAACACCAGCTCATCCGAGGACAGCTTGGATATTCCTGAAACCCTTCATTTCGAAGAGGTGTCGGAACTTGACATGGCTACTGCTGCTGCTGCGAGCTTGCTCATGCCGACCGCACCTTACATCCCAAACATGCCATACGGCCATGCCAGCTCCTCGGCATAGTCAGGGAGTCCAACATCTGGATTAAGCCCTGGCCATTGCAATGCTGGCCAGGCCTCTTTGGATGTGGCATCGCCTGTGGCAATATCGAACATACCCCAAAATGGTGACGTAGATGACCCTTCTTCGGACAAGGACTGGAACGGTATGTGGTTTCCTGGTCCGGAAGTTGCCTGTATTCCTTGATTGACTTGTCTTCAGGCGTTGTTAGACCTGGCTATCGTTATTGTTGCAAGGATTGGCACAAGCGAGGCAGAAACCACAAGTAAGCAAAACACGCCCCACGAATCATCACGAGCCTTACCTCATGAGTGCACAGCAGACACAAGAAGCTCCACGACAGGCCCCTCTGGTGTAGGGCTCAGGCATCGTGCAGTTACTGTGCCCCGTACGAAAAAGAGATGACGAAGCACTACTGGGCACACCACCGGAAATGGGCCAAAGACAACGGCATTCCTCCGATGCATACAAACTGCCCCGTTTGCGACAAACGTCTGGCTAGGAGAGATTACCTGAAGAGGCATTTGAGGAGTCATCCAGACTGCAAGGCCGGCATGGAACGTCGTAGGAGCTCTTCATGATTGGCTGGTGGTTCAACGAGATCGAGGTCTGCTGTGGCTTGAAACTGGCGAGAAAAGTCCTTGTCATTGGAGTCATTAGGTAACTGAAATTGCTCAATTGATATTCTGTTCGGGGGTCACCGAAACCTTGGCGTTGGTCGTGCAGAAAGTGCAGTGCTGAGCAGGCCCCGAAGCAGCAAAGGCCATCTGCTAATGCCGGCTTCCACAAGTGGCTCCAGTTGCTAAACAGCCTAGAGCCGAGCCTTCGTCTTGGATGATGCGACCATTTCTCTTGTTGTCGGATGATTTGCGTTGGCAGGCACCAGATGACTCGATGGACTTGGAGGCTGGCGGGAAACCCAAAAGCGCATCGAAAGATGAGATGGGGATTTGACATGACAGGTCTTGACAGGCCTTGACGTGTGGTCTGGTGGGAGGAGAGGACGGGCGGACGGGTATCGCGCATTGCATACATGCATAATCCGGGGTCTCTGCTCCATTGCGCGCTGGTATGCGCGTAGGGAGTCGCCTAGTGCATTCTTGGCACTGCGCTCTTTTGCATCTTGCGGAGCATGGAATCCACAATCCCGCATCATTCAAGCAACGGGGCAAATTCATGGTCCTGGGATTTTTTGCCATGTGAGACGCGACAAGCACCCTTTCGTAACCAAAACGAAACCTGATCGCCTGACCCTGTGTATTGACCGATATATTTACCGTTGATGCTGCCTTTTCTCTAACAAATTGATATTGCATATTAAAAGGGAGCGGCTCTCGACTCTCGACTCTTTCTTGTACCACTGATTGATACCGAATCAACCAACTGCGCATACCCAATTCTTCGGTCGGGGACGATAAGGTTAGGCATTTTATTAGATTCAGCGCCATCGGGAGACATCATCAATTATCAGGGGAACACCGATCCAGGGTTCAACGCCAACGCCAATCGACTCAATTTCCCTCGCACGACTTCGAAACTATACCTACACGGGAGAGACATCGCCAGAAAGAGATATTTATTTTGGGTTGCCTGGGGGCAAATATTGTGGCAAGATGCCCGGTAATCACAGTCGCAGCAGCCCGTCGCCCGACGGCTTGTCGTCGTCGCTTCGCCGCCGCCACATACCGACCCTCACGACGAGCTCGTCGTGCTCTTCGTTTCAAGACATGGCCCGGACGAGAAAGCTGCGGATGCTGGTCGCAGCGAACGGTCAGCGAGATGTGGCATACGCCCAGGCCATTGCCGTCAGGCTCCTGAAAGACACACAGGTCGAGACACGTGCCCTCGTCGACGAAGTCCCCACGCGCCTGACGCACGACATTATCGTGATGGAGAATCGAAGTCTGGCGACACTAGCGATCGACGCGGACCAGAGAACACGGGAGGCTATAGAGTCGGCGAGACAGACGTCGTACGAATTGGTGGACTGGGCAGACATTCTGGTCCTGGCGCCCATCGATGCCGACCATTTGGCCAAGATGATGAGTGGAATTGCCGATACTTTACTGCTCGAGATCCTGCGAGCTTGGGATGTCTCCAAGAAGATTCTTTTAGTACCAGGCATGTCAATACAAATGTGGGAGAACCCCATGACCAAGAAGCAGCTGTCCAAGATCAAGAGGAAGTGGACCTGGGTGAAGGTGATGTCGCCAATTCTCTGGCAATACGATGGGGCTGCGCCCTTGAAACGTATGGTTTCCTGGGACGGCTTCAATGACCTTGTTGGCATCATCAAGAACCAGGCAGAGCTTCTGAGTCTCGGCCACGACGTCGAA
This sequence comes from Apiospora hydei, assembly GCF_038363865.1. Classification (NCBI taxonomy): domain Eukaryota; kingdom Fungi; phylum Ascomycota; class Sordariomycetes; order Amphisphaeriales; family Apiosporaceae; genus Apiospora; species Apiospora hydei. Next base: position 1,521,516 of record NW_027117364.1, on the reverse strand, counting down.
GTCGCAGCTCAGCAAGCACTGCATACCTCACAACCTAACCGGGTAGCCACTGCGCTCCCTCCGGAGATCTGGACACTTATCTTTGACTACGTTGGAGACTGGGAGCTTGCCCAGGCACTTGGTGTCTACACAAGTCTCAAAGCCCCGAAAGAATGGCAGACCGATCGCACTCGCCTAACCGACCCTATCGCGATTTATATGAACGAGCTCGAGTGGTTGATCTTATCCTGTCCTGGGTCCGATGCAATCTGCCGCAAACTTTCCCAGGCACCCCATGACCTGCGTTACATATCGTCCCTGGCAGTCAAGCTCATCATCAAATTCTCCCAGACCGAGGTGCTGACGTATCTCGAGACCAACTTGAGCAAGGAGGCGTTCTGGGCCTCTTTCAGCTCCAAACTTTTGCCCAACAAGGCCTCCGGAGTCTACGGTAGAATCGATATTCTCGATTGGTGGAATACATCTCCGTCTTTCTTGAAGAAAGAGTACGACACCGAAGCATTGGACAATGCATCCCGAATGGGATATATACATATACTGGACTGGTGGCGAGACTCGGGCTTGCCGTTGAAATACACTGATCAGGCCCTAGAGTCGGCTTCTGCCCGAGGCCACCTGCTGGTCCTCGAATGGTGGCGTGACCTTGCAGAGCAGGATGACAATATCGTGCTGAAGCCAGGTCGCAGCTTGCTGCAAGCTGCCCAGTCCGGCCAAACTGCGGTGCTCAGATGGTGGGAATCATCAGGCATTCCAGTCGCACACGGAGAGGGTGTCTGCAAGATTGCCAGCGCGCATGGTCATACCGCTGTGCTGGACACCTGGCGGGAACTGAAGGGCGACAAGCTCTCCTTCGATGCCTACGTCCTGGTCGCTCCGACCCGACAGGGACACGTCAACGTCCTCGAGTGGTGGAAACAGTACGCCCGAGGTGAGCAGGCCGGCGATGGCAGGACGCACCGGGTCGAGTACAAGACTTGCGACATTGAGGAGGCGCTGGAAGACGCCATTGGCGACGACAGGCCTGTCCGGGTCTGGTGGGCCAGGAACGGTCTGAATCTCGGTCTGGGCACAAGCGAATGGATGAAGACGAAATGTTTATAGAAACCAGAATGAAACAAGCACCGCAGCTGACCGATTGTGTATCTAGATTAGCAGATTGTTAATAGAAGCCAATTGAAGCTCTGGCGAATCGCTTAATATGCAGTCTTAATTGATAGCGACATCATTGCCGGTTCCGTAGCCGATTGTCAAGATGCTGCAGGCCGTCGATCGGGTCGGGTCGAGGGAAGTGACCCAGACGGTCTGACCTAATGCATATTTGAACCAGATTTACCGAGAAGACGCCATGTCTCTCAATTGTGTTGCAGCAACCTGTTATCATTTCAAGCGACTGCATGGCCTGAGAAGATCACGAGAATGAAAATCCGGAGCCGATGTTTTAGATGGGCTTGTGCTACTCGTGGCCATCAAGCGAGGGCAATAAACATTATCTCGTCTACACTCAGAGTACACGATCTTTTGTCACCCATACCTGCTGCGGCTGCGGCTGCGTCCGCCCTGTGAATACAAGGCGATTCTGGCTTTGTCGGGTCAGCCTAGCTGCTCCAGCTCTTGCCAAAGACAACACATACTTGATCAGTCTGTGACATCTATATTAAGCGAACATGTGAGTGTAACAGCTCACTTCCTGACATGGTTGAGTCTACGGTGTGCTTGTATGGTCAGGGATGTCGACCCAGAAGTGAATATACCCGAGCAAGATCTATGTTCAACAATTGGACTGCGGCTCCTGTTCATCTACCCACCGCACATAGAAGCACACGGGCGCTGTGTGAAGCATCCGTCAAAGTCTTCCGCACAGCCTCGATGCCAGAGGCAAGCGATATATGAGAGAATCTGAATATTCCATGTCCCCTTAGCTGCATTCTTGACAGATACTGATGAGCACCACCACCCCTGAATTCAGGGGTCCCACCCTGCAGAGTGAACACGGTCCCGAACTCGATATCTGCTTATACTAGACTGTCATTGTGTAACCATCAGCCATCACTCGCAGCTGTCAAGGATGCAACTGACTTTGTTCATACGCATCCCCTAATTGAATCAGAGTGAGTCCAAGGATCCTTCCCTTCCACTATATAAAGGGCCCCAACTCCCATCAAGATTCTCTTCCCTCCAACTTCCCATCCAACCACCACATACTCTTTCTTCCAACTCTCTTTAATACTTTCCTAGAACCCCCCATCTTCCTATACACCCCTTCATTTGAAACTTCCTTCTGTCAAAACTTCCAAACCACTTCAAAGGTCAGGAGCCAACGTCCGTTCAAATCAACCAGATCTAATCCCTGCAATGGCGAAGCTTCTCTTCCTTCTCCTTGCAGCCTTCATGGCACTGGTTTCGGGACTTCCTGCTCTCCAGAACCCCTTCGCCGCCCCCAAAAAAGGTTACCAGCCCTGGCGTAGTAACCCCCTTCCCACCTCAGTACTTCCAGAGCTACGGATCCCAGAAAGTCCAGATCACGTTCGGCCCGTTCACTGTCGGTAACGAGGCAGTCTATGGGCAGTTTACGAAAGAGCTGCCAGATGCCACGAAGCCCTGTACTGGATCCTGCTACATCTATTCTCACCGCGCCGTCCTTACCTACCTCAATGGCACCGAGGCCCACGTCAACACTCGTTCCATGTTGAAGCGTTCGTTCATCAGCACAAACGGCCGGATGGACAGCGTCTGCCCCTACGATAACGAGGTTGCTTTCATTAGCGCCAACGAGAGACTGGAGTACAACCTCAGCAGAAATGGGTAAGTGATACCAATATTCATCGCATTGTTGACCCCCTCCCTACATACTACCCGTCACGTAACGGATTGCCCCTTACTAACACGGGTACACCGAATACGCAGAACCGCCATGCTGGGCTATCTCCTACCCGATGCCAGCATGGACATCTACGCCGAGATCCTGAACTACAACGCCGCCGACGAGCAGTACAACCTAATCATGGAGTTCGAGTTCGTCCCCAGCACCGCGGCGGGCTTCCAGCACCTGACCCCGTACTACCTCGACAGCTCGGGCGTGTGCGGGTCCGGCATGCTCACGGCACCCCCCAACACCCCGATCTTCGACACCACCATGCCCGCCCCCTACGCCCTCCCCAAGTCCGGCCTCCTCTGGGCCGTCGGCGGCCACCTGGAGGACGGCGGCGCCACTCTCCAGCTGACGGGCAACGGCGTGCCCTCTGCACGTCCCAGGCGGGCTACGGCGACACGCCCAGCTACGTCGACTGGAACGGCACGGCGCGCATCTCGTCCATGGGTCTGTGCTTCGATATCGGTAACCAGACGGTCGGCGACCAGTGGTCCGTCACGGGTCACTATGACCTCACGCAGCACCCGTCGCTGCCTTTCGGAAACAACCCTGCTCCGGTAGTAGCTGCCATCGAGGCGTTCGTTCTGCACTAGGCTTGACCTGACACGATGGACCCCTGGGCTGTTGGCCTGCAGCAGCAGCAGCAGGAATAAGCCACATCGGAGGCATAGTGGACTGAATCTGAATTGTACGATAGATGGATGCTTCTCATCGCGCTTTCCTTTCGAGCTGGTTCACGAATTGACTTCAAAGACAAGGCGGATTTCGAGACACAATAGAGCGATAGAGGCATAGAGAAGATCGATAGAGATTAATGTAATTAGTGTGTGTTGCCTTCGCCACTTAATGGAAGATTCCACCTGCTAGTGCTGTTCGTTCTAGACTGTCACGGTTGCCATGCTATCCGGAACATTGAAAAAGGGCGTGGGAGCTTGGTGACGAATGGGCTGGCTTACCATTAATGTAGCATGATATCGGCATAGCATAATGGCTTCGCGACACCCAGAGTGTACCTGGACGTCATCTCTAACCTGGATCCGTGCCGGCTCTCGTCCATGTTGAGCATGCAACACACACACACATACATCAGTTTGGCCCATACTCCGTAGGTCTGGGTTCTCCCGTCGGCAGAGAGGAGTTGGTCCATAACAGAGGGACCGAGTCAGTGATTTCGGAGGAAGTGTGAAGGAACGCAATTAAGCCATTGAGGCTATGAGAACTACATGGGTATATAGAGTGGACGCATATCTTCGAGACAAGAGCCCCGTAATCACACACGTACGAGATGCCATCGTTGCCTCGCTGAACGACCTCCGCGGCCGCACACCATTGCGAAGCCGCCTCCCCGACGAGCTTCACCGAACTGTTGTTACAGGGAAAGCGACTGTGTAACCCGACACAGCCGCCACACAGGATGCCATCGTTGCCCTGCAGTAGGAATGACTCCGCTTCCTACTCCTTTTTGTATATCCGCCTCTAGTTTGACTCCGTCTGCCATTTCAAGTGGGAGGAGTCCTAATTAGTACTTCTCCCCCTCGAGGATCGGTTTCGCCTCGTCCGACCTCCACCAGCTCACGCCCTCCTTGCCGGGGTACTCGAAGCGGTCCATGCTCTCGGCCTTCATCTCGACGCTGTAGCCGGCCTCCATGGGGGTCTGGTAGTAGCCGTCGCGGATGACGGAGGGGTGGAGGAAGTGCTCGTGCAGGTGGTCGACGTACTCGAGGACGGAGCGGGCGCCGCTGACCACCACATAATCGATGGTGCTCAGGTGCTGCGTGTACTCCGGGCAGGCCGACGCCGCCCGAGTGCGGCACGATGGGGACGCCGTACTTTTTCGCCATCAGCAGCACCGCCAGCACCTCGTTCACCCCGCCCATCCGGCACGCGTCGATCTGGCACACGTCGATGGCGCCCGACATGAGCAGCTGCTTGAACACGACGCGGTTCTGGCACATCTCGCCCGTCGCGACGCCGATGCCGAAGGGTTTCAGCGCGTCCCGAACCGCCTTGTGGCCCAGGATGTCGTCGGGCGACGTCGGCTCCTCGATGAACCACGGCTTGAAGTCGGCCAGCTCCTTCATGTACGCGATGGCCTCGGGCACGCTCCAGACCTGGTTCGCGTCCACCATGAGGACGTTGCCCTGGTCGTACCCGATGACGTCGCGCGCGATCGCCAGCCGCTTGCGGTCCTGCGCCAGGCTGCCGCCCACCTTGAGCTTGAAGTGCCGGTACCCCTTGCTCAGCGTCTCCTGCAGCAGCCCGCGCATCTTGTCCTCGCCGTAGCCGAGCCAGCCGGCGCTCGTGGTGTAGGCGGGCACGGCGCGGCTGGCGAGGGCGTCCTGCATGCGCTCCTCCTTCTTGCCGTCGGCCGCGGTCGCCTTCAGGAGGGCGACGGCCTCGTCGGGCGTGATGGCGTCCGTGATGTACCGGAAGTCGATGCAGTCGACGAACTGCTCCGGCGTCATCTCCGCCACGATCCGCCACACCGGCTTGCCCAGCACCTTCGCCCACAGGTCCCAGACGGCGTTGACCACGGCGCCCAGCGCCAGGTGGATCACGCCCTTTTCGGGGCCGATCCAGCGCAGCTGCGAGTCGTTCACCAGGTACCGCCACGTCTCGCCCCAGTGCTCGACCAGCGACGACAGGGTCCGCCCCTTGATGCGATCGCCCAGGTGGTTGATGGCGGCGCAGACGATGTCGTTGCCGCGGCCAATAGTGAAGGTCTAGCTCCCGATGGCGGGATCTGTTAGTCGTCATAACTCACAGTAGTGTCGCGCACTTAAAAAGGAGAAATAGGGGCTGTTGGGTCATTACTCACCATTCCATGTCCGCTGAACTCTGAGTCAGTCTCCAAGATGCAATATGCGGATGAGTAGTCACCGGCCGCATTCATGGCATCGGAACCGGTCTTGTCTAGGGACGTGGGAAATCGCACGTCCCGAGTGGACCAACCGGTGATGGTGATCTCAGGCATGTTGGCTATGGTAAGAGCGCTAAGGAAGCCACCTATGACGAAGAATAAAACCTGGAAGAGATAGCTGCGAAAACCAGCGGAAAACTAGATCACTCAGGAAGCCAGATTTGAGCGATATAAGAGAATTAAATACCTACAGGAGATCGTGGGGACCAACTAGCTGTCGTTTGGAACTCTGCCATGCCATAGGCCAATGTCTCCTTACTCCCCATACACCCCTCATTCCCCATTCCTCGATCCCTCACGAGGGGTCACACAAACCGCATGAACTGCACGTAGGAGGGGCATCCTATCGCGATTCTAGCCCAGCGCTGCCCCGTCGTGGGGTGATGGTCTGGGGGTGTATTCAGCCGAGCGCTGGATCCGGCCCTGCCATTGGTGGAAAATCTACCCCAGACGAGGCGTCCTAGCCAAGTACGGGGAAACAAGTGGGTAATATGGTGGACCGGCGATGATGCCGGCGTTGTTCGGCTTTCTTGAGGCTGATTGATGCTGGCAATCTTGAAACGCTGAACTTGACGTCGCATCTAGCAATATGCATGGAGGGCGTGACCTTCAAAGATCGGAGTTTTCGGGCCTCGTCCGGAGACAGGACCGAGGCGGCCATTTGCAGGCAGGGAGGTGCATCTCATTGAGATGCATACTGCTTTTCTTCAAGACGTTCGGATCTGTAGACATAAAATCCCGCATTGGTTTTCAACCTCTTCGCATCATACTTTGTCAAGCAGCCACGCGCTCCGCCGTAGTGACCGCGTTGAAGTTCATCTGAACAGGCAGTGAGCAATATCCGAGAGCCCACAACCCTAAAGCTTTGGTGTAGATTCTGTCTCAGAAATAGATTCGCCAACCGCAACGGCTCAGACAATGGGTTGAACATGCCTCTTGAAAGCAGCACAAGCCACTCGATAAAAATTTCATAGCACGGACAAGTTCAGGCAGTGGCTATAGGCAAATTCGATGCAATTCGCAGATGAAATGCAAAAGCGAGCGCATAGTATTTCAGAGACCTCCGAGTCCCATCCTTGAAATGGACCCTGCGCATCTCGCAGGTCCATCAACGGCTACCGACAGAGTCTTGGCAATCGTTGCCATCTGCGACTATCTCTAGCCTACATCCACGGTTTCCATCCGCACGCACTGCTGCGAGCCGTCCCCGCTCCCCACCAACCGCCACCACCCAAGGAGCTGGTAGACATGCGCGATATCCACGCCGAGACAAGTTCGCATTGGCCCTACCGCGCATGCCCCCAGGGCTCAAGCGACTTGTCTCACACACCCACCCAGCCCTTCTTTACTGGGGCCCAAGAGACTTGAGGCAAGCCGTCGCGAAGCAGAGCCACGAGGGCACATCCACCAGCACCGACCTCACCAGGTGGACGTCCAGCCACCGCCTGAGGTCCCTGTTCCCCCTCCCCCTTGCCCTCGCCCTCGAACAGCGCCTGGACCTTGTACATGATGCTCGGGACGAAGGCGTAGTGCGCAAACGCCAGGGCCGCGCCCGCCGCGTACCAGCGCCCCGCGCCGTTGTTCCCGTCGCTGAGTTTGGCGGCTACTGTTGTTCCCCCGCTGCTGCGGTAGACGTTGGCGATGCCCGTCGCGATGGATAAGGGGTAGGCCGTCATGATGACCCAGATGCCCTTACGGAAGAAGGTCTTGTAGTAGGAGGGCACGAGCTCGTTCATCTGCTCGCGGTGCGGCGGCGCGAGGAGGTTGTCCAGGAACAGGTACTGGTCGACCGAAAACATGACGGCTGCCGTCGAGGTGACGAGGGGCGTGACCCGCAGGAGGGTCATGGGATCAACGAAACGTCCCGATGCCATTGTCTTGGTAAGCCTTTTTGTTTTCTTCTGAGAGGGGGCGGGGAGAAAGAGGGTTTCGGAGATAGCGTGTAACTGTCCAGTCCTGTGTCCTGTCGTGGTGTTTCGGTATTCTCCTAGCCCTGGATTCCAACGATGCGGCAAAGTAATACGCAATATGAAACTATTGACATCTGATAAGGCGTGATAGCAGAGTTGCAGTAGCGTTTAGTGAGATGCCATTGTACCGTTTTAATACTCGGGTTACTTTCCTCTTGCTTACTACAAGTGGCACCGCCGCGCCGGCCCCTTGCTTCGAAGATATGTCGGCGAGTTCCCCCGCGCCCGTTGGTTATTCGTTATTCCGGGACTTTCGGGCACAATCATATGAGGATCTGTCCAGGAAACGTACGATAAAACCACAGGGACTGTTTCCGAAGTCTCAAAAACGTCCCCAAAGGGTCGGCATGGCGTCCATCAGAAGCGCCAAGTTCGAAGCGCAATCGTATCCAAAATCGGTATGTAACAAGAACCGTGCATTCCTGACCTCAACACAGATTGAAGGCAAGAATACCGTGACATAGTTATCTGATGACTGGATTTCTCTCGTCATCATCTGATTTACCTCTAATCGTAATCAATCCCCTTTTGGGGACAGGCAATGCATCTCGTCGAAGCATTGGCCGGCCACGATGGCTAGTTCAGCACGGCCCGTCTCCGACCATCGAATTCAGGTTGCAAGCAAGCAGTCTGCAATGGACATATTTTGGGTTTGGCCGTTGCTTGCCTATTGGTTTTGGTCGGGCACAGCCCAGCCAGAACGACCGAGTGAGGCAATGACTTTGGCGGGCGCAGTGCATCATGCTGCATGCAGCGTTGTGTGCTGCATCTGAAGGTCCGGTCGGACGAATAAAGCGCTTGCATTGCCTGCATGTACCGGTGGATTGGATGTCTTTTTTTCCTTTCTCGCCTGGCCGCCCGGTGGATCTGCGGTAAGTTGAGTGCTTGCTTACTACACACCTCTTTTTTTTCCGCCAGCATGAATGAAAACCATCAGTAAGATCATTACCTGCTTCCATCGGGAAATTTTGCTTCGGTCTGCGCAGCCTGGGAGTCCGCCACTTCGAATTGTCAAGCAAAAACTCTCCTCCACATGTCTCGGAAAGGTCTAACATGCGCAAAGTTCATCCCAATCCGGCCACCCATCTTCTGACACAAAGTCTAGATGTGGACTAAGGTTAGGTATTGCATTGACCAGACTGGCGCTGGCAAAAGGCATCTCAGCTCGTGTTGACTCGACTCGAGCCGGCTGGGGGGTGGAACAGTCGACAATTGAAACCGTTGGCAAGCGTCGCTGGGCACTTCGCGAATCCAGACCTCACGCGCATCTCGTATTGCTCACTTGGGCGATACCAATCTGGGTATGACATCAGTGGAAACATGCAGGTCAGCGGCTTCGAGCAGGGATCGTGGCATGGATGTTGGTCTCACCCCCACTAACAGTTGGCCCTACTGTAGCAGCGTTATGGCCGCTGGTAGGCTAGCCCAGCTGAAGAGACCAAACGAGCGCCCTCTGCTGTCAAATCAGGTTGAGTTTTTGGTCTTTTTTTTTCTTCGTCGTCTCCTTCTCTCTGCATTGCATGTGAGGGTGTGAGCGAGCGAGTGAGCGAGGACGAGGATGGATGAGAATGGATGCTTCGAAAGCCAGTTTTGCCAGTCGTACAGCCTACGCAATCCTGCCCGCTCTTTGGGTTTTTCTGCAGTCAGACACGTCCTGCCCCCCCAAACGGCTGCTGATCGTCTCTTACACAGCGACGGCCATCTAACCTCTCGATCATCCCGAGTTAACCTTGGCCTGCCCAACCCGACCAGGGCATGGTGACGTGGAGAAACTAACTAGAAGTTTAAGTCTACTGTAGTCTGTGCTGAAGTCTGGGGTGGGCTTCACTTGACCTGCAATCTAAATCAGGACAACCACCACGTTTCCGGGGCCTGGTTTGGGACTCGGGAAAAGTCAAGAAACCTGTGTGAAAATCGCGATGCTGGTGCTCGCTCACTCACTCAGCCAAGTTAGTGACCAGGGGGTGGCCGGGAGCGGCACCGTGGAAATGGATCAACCCTCCATCCAGGGCCTCATTTGCATTCATAGCTAATGCAGTCAGGCACACCAATAGCCCCAGCCTTAGCGAATGGGAAATCCTGTTTTCGTATTGGTCCCAAGAGCCCCCCACGATGGTTGGATGGGTCGACTACCACACGTCATATTTAATAACACCACTTCATGTCCCAGATCATATATCTGAACCGGAGCGAAGCATTGGGTGCCTCGTGGAATCATCGTTAATCAGATCTGGGCACTGGGGTCTGTTGATGTTCACGTTCTATTATTCATGATTCCTGTCGACTACAAGGTAGCAAGTGCCGCCTCTCCCCTCCGGTTGAACACCCACCCAGAACCACAACGACAATGGATCTATACAGAGCCCCAGTCGCTACCAGCACTCAGCCTTCGGGTTTCATAAGCTCGGGTAAGAAGTTGAGGCGGAAGCTGCAGAAGATCGGGTCCCAGCAGCGCGGGTATTTCGCGTCCAACAACAACACCATTCCCGAGGAGGTAGAACACCACGTTCACTTCGTGGAACCCAAGAGCGCCAATGCGATTCGCCGGAGCTACGATACATTTCGAGGCGCTCCTGCTCTCGCTCCCGCTCCCACCCCTCAAGTCCAGCCGCACATACCGCTGCCTTCGAACCTGAGTGATTCGAAATGGAGCGACTTTGTGCGCAAAAGCTCGTACCAATATCCTCCCTCTAGGAGACGCATGTCGATCCAGTGCAGCGACCTACAGCCACAAACCAGGAAGCCCGTGCCGGTAAGCACGGCACGCCACCACCAACCACAGCCGAAGAAGCCGGAAGCACCACCGGCCAGACTGCAGTTCGGAATCGAACATGCGAGGGAGAAACTGGCGGGACTGCGGCGGCACTCCACGGCGGTCGCTGTTCCAGAATTCGCACACCTGTCCCTCGACAACCCCAAGACCAGGCAGGCTTCTAAACATTCGGTCAGTTCCGACATAACATATGTCAGGTCTCCTCGTATTCCGCCGCCAAACCCGGATGAGTTCGCTGCTGTCAAGCACAGGCGCCATGCGAAGACGCCCGTCCACAGTATCGGCCAACTAGAAGTTCCCGCAATTCCCGCACGAGGCGGGCACCAGAGGGTCTCGAGCGGCGATCGCATCGCCGACTCCTACAAAGCGCTGCTGGAGACACGATCGTTTGTCTTCAGCGACCGGGGCACAGAGTCTGGCGGTTCTGTCTGCGGCGACGCGCCAAGGACCCCAGAGAAACACAACAACAGCCTATACAAGAGTGCTTGCCAACCTGAGGCGCAGTCCCCGCGGTCACCGCAGTTGCCGCAGTCACCACAGACATCCGTCGGCTCGCCATACTCGACAGATTCGACACTGGTCGACTCCGACGATGACACAGTGTACTACAGGCCGGGCTCACCAGCAACCGTGGCGCCATTGCGCACCTCACTCGACAGACAACGCACCTCCCTCGACAGGCAATACACCTCGCTCGAAAGGCAACGCACCTCGCTCGAGAGGAAGCGCATCTCAGTCGAGAGGCGGCAGTCCCAGGCTCGCTCTCTCCACCCCAGCACGACCGGCAACCCGAGCCTCCAGATCGCCGTCGACCTCCTGACGCGGGAGCTCTCCTCGGCGGCGCGGGGGATCCCCCTCAGGCCGAGCTCCGAAACGGCGGCGTTGCAGGTCTGGGTCATGATCGAGGCCTACGAGAAGCTGCGGGACCAGGTCTTGGAGAGGCGGATGCCCGAAGAGCAGGAGCGGGTCATGCTGGCCATGTTCGACACATGGCTCGAGTCGCTCCAGAAGATCCATGACGAGATGACGGGGGGCGACGGCACCGTCAGCGAGAGCGTCTACGATGATGCTCTAGAGTGAAGCATTTGCACTATCTATCTCTTTTGTAATAATTCGGGAGATGTACGATTGATAATGGGTTTCGGGCGGGTAATACTAGGGGACGGGCTGATGGATGGGTCTTGCACTGGGACTGACGGAACTGGAAAATGCCAAAAAAGGAAGGGGAATCGGCGGGGGGCGGGGGCGGGGCAGGACAAACCGCAAAGGCGCTGGGGAATTGGATATTGGGACGCAGTTGGACACTGCATGTCTATTCTTTTGTACTAATGATCTTACGATAATTCCTTAATTTGTTCTTTATGTATATTAGTTAAATTGTTATGTCACACTGCAACTTGAACCTGTAATAATCTTGTATCCTTGGAGCTCTTTGATCGAGGTGATGGTGATGGCGATGATGCGGAGGGCAACCGCCCGATAAGGTTGCTTATCTAAATGTCTTTTGCTGCTCGACGCGTCCAACGCGTCTCCCAAACCTACCACCACCATCTGTTCTGGCAATTGCTGCGGCACCACCTTCCAGGTCTCTAATTATTGTCGCGCATCCCTCTGCATATCCCCGAAACCCGACACCAGACCCTCATCGCATTTGCGCACCACCTACCATGCCCCCCGGTCGGCGCCTACTTTCGGGCTCAGCCCGCCAACCACGTTCGAGCGCGACGCCCTCCTCCGCCCGCCAAGAGCGCAGACCGGGCCCCCTCGAGCTGCCCGAGTACGAGCCCCCTCGTGCCCGCTCGACAAGCCCTCCCGGCGCCAGCTCCTGGACCTCGCGAGCCAGCAGCACACGCACAAGTACCACGAGCAGCTCGCCCACACGCTCAAGATGCTCGAGGAGAGCGTGCGCGACATCAACGACAACTACGCTGAGCGCAAGCACGAGCTCAAGGCGCGCCAGGCGAAGCGGCGCGAGAAGGGGGGCGGGGGCGGGGGCGGCGGGAACGAGGAGGAGCCGAGCGAGCTGGAGCGCATCGTCAAGGAGTCGGTGCTGCGGCTCCGGGATCTGGTGCCGGAGCTGACGGCGAGCAGCGAGGAGGCGGTGCGGGACCTGATCGACTGGCAGGTCGAGGTCGAGGACGAGCAGAAGGCGGTGCGCGAGATCCAGGCCCTGCTCGAGGACGAGGCGAGCGCGGCGCAGGTCCACGCGGAAGCGGAGCCCGACGAGGAGCCGCTCGAGGTGAAAGGGCCGCGGCGCTTCCTCGCCGAGGCCCGGGAGGCGCAGGCGGCGGAGTACGGCTCGAAATCCATGTACCAGAAGTACGGCATGAACAACGACTACGTCCACTTCAAGAAGCTGTGGCACGACGCGGTGCACAGCAAGGAGGAGAACCCCCTCCCGTACCCGACGCAGCAAGATGGTTCAGTCAGGGTGGTGGTGGCGGTGGTGGCGGCGACGAGGCCGAGGACAGTGACGAGGATCTCATTGTTGCCGGAGAGGTTCAGGACTACCGATGCCCTCTTAGTATGATCGTCATGAAAGAGCCGTACACATCGAAAGTGTGCAAACACTCGTTCGAGAAAGCGGCCATCCTGGAGTACCTACCCAAGAACGGCGCCGACAAGCGATGCCCCATGGCCGGTTGTGACAAGGTCAGTTAATCCTCCCCTTCCCCTCCCCTCACTCTTTTTCAACGGAAGGGATCCAAGACCCCATGAGCCTCGCTGCTAACGAAAAACCAACGACAGAGCATGCGAAAAAGCGACCTATATTTCGACGATCTCTTGGTCCGTCGCATCAAGCGCGCCACAGCTCAGGAGGCTGGAGCGCAAGAAGATGACGACGTCGACGAAGACGAGGAGGGCGACGTGAGCATGCGGGTCACGGCGGAACGCGACATCAAGTCGGAGCGCGGCCGCGATCGTGGCCGGCGCCTCATAGAGGACATCATGGGCGATGATTAGGACTGACGCGCTGTACAGTAAGAGACAGAGCTTTACGAGATTATGTATTACGACCATGCCTATCAGGATTTGATGCGGCCAAAGCCTATCAGCAGCGTTGTTGCCCGGATCCCAAGGATGCTTGTTGATTGATGCCAGTGAAGTGGCTTGCAGAGCACCAATCCTAGATGAGTTCTCAACCATTTGTCCTGTACTATGCATCATGATTTATTCTTCTATCCATCCTATCATGAAATATATGTGAAAGCGCCGATGACAAGCTTTCAGAATATTTGCGATTTCCAAACCCTTGGCTCTGTTGCAAGGCTGGGCATTGTTTGAAATTTCTCTTCGACATACAATCTTGTCTTTGACACAAAACTCCGAGTCGCAAAACACCATGACCAAAACCACCACCCACCCTTGTATTTCAGTCTATCCGTCCAAATATAAGAGTGAATCACTCGGCTGCCTCCGACGCATCACCGCTCTTGACAGTCCACACCCCTTCCATCGACGTCTTCTTTAGCACGAGCGCTGCGAGGTTATTCAGCGTCCCCGCCGTCAGCAGCTCAAGCACCTGCAGGTGCGTCTGCAGCTCCTTGGCGATCCAGTTGCGCAGCTCAATGGCGTTCAGCGAGTCGAGCCCAAACGTCGCCACCGACGTCGTCGCCTGCTGCGCCGCCAGCACCGCCGGGTCCACCATCAGGATCGCGCTCAGCTTCTCCCGCAGTCCCGTCGCGACCACCTCGACCGCCTCGTCGACCGTGGCCACACGCGCCAGCTCCTGCGCCAGCGTGCGCTTCTTCGTCCCCGAGGAGGAGCCCGCGTCGCCCGCGCACTTGGCCAGCGCGGCGCGGCGCAGGTGCGCGAACTTGCCGTCCGTGGCGTAGTACGGCAGGTTGGCGCCGCTGTCGGCGAAGTCCAGACCTGTCACGCACTGCTCGTGCTCGCACAGTGGCTCGATTTGGTTCGTGACGGCGGCCTCGAAGAGCGCGAGCACTTCGGCGCCCGTCATGCAGGCGCCGCCGAGGCTCTTGAGTACCTCAGCCGTGCGCGCGGCACCGTCGCTGCCGGCAGCGAGGTAGCCGACGTCGGCGACGGCGGCGAGGGCCAGAGACGTGGCGGGCAGACCATTGCGGCGGCGGTGTCGCGCTAGGGCGTCGAGGAAGGTGTTGGCACCCGCGTACGCGGCTTGGCCGCGGTTGCCGATGATACCGGCCACGGACGAGAGGAGGATGAAGAAGTCGAGCGGGTGGGTGCCGAGGGCTTGGTGTAGGTTCCAGGCACCGGCGACTTTGGAGCGGACGACGGTGGTGTAGTCTTCGTAGGTCATGTCCTCGAATAGGACATCCTGGCAGGGGGGATGAAAGGTCAGCCAAAAGGTAAGCGACTAATACTCGGGGGCCTGCACTTACTCGAAGAACCATGGCTGCGTGCACGATGCCGCGAATAGGAGGCAGAGTCTTCTGGATATCCTGCAAGACCGTTTTGACGCTTGACTCGTCACCGGCATCACACGACTTGACATGGACCGATGCGCCAAATGGCTCGCCGAAGTCCACCAGCTTCTTGATGTCGTCCGTCACTCTGCCGCTACGGGACAGGAGCACGATTTGACGAGCGCCGCGCTCGATCATCTGCTTGGTTATGGACTGGCCGATACCGCCTGTGCCGCCGACAATCACATATGTCGCGTCGTTCGAGTACATGGAGTGTGATGAGCGAGCATGCGTGGCCTTGTCCCATCAGTCAGTACGTTTAATTGCATTGGTGTTTGGTTCTGGGAAGCGTACCTTGATCTTGTCCTCTCCTCGGTGGCTGACCACCACCTTACCCGTCGTCTTGCCACTCTGCAGTTTGCGGAGTGCCGACTCGACCTCGCCAATACCCACCGACGTGACGGGCGTGATCTCCCACACCTTGCCCTGCGAGAGCAGTTTCATGACGGCCTTGAGGACGCGGTCCATGATCTGGGGGCGCTCTGACGCCACGAGCGTCAGGTCCACGGAGCTGAAGGAGCAGTTGCTGTCGAAGACGCGCATGCCCAGGTTATTGTTGGCGACAATGTCGCGCTTGCCGATCTCGATGAAATGGCCGAAGGGCGCCAGGCACTCCCAACTCTCGCGCAGCAAGTCGCCCGCGAGCGAGTTGAGCACGACGTCGACGCCGCGTTCGCCCGTGGCCTCGCGGATGGCCGGGCCGAACGAGGTGTTGCGACTGCTGTAGATGCGGTGCGCGGACACGCCGTACGTATCCATGAGGAGCTGTTTCTTTTCCTCGCTGCCCACGGTGCAGTACACGTCGGCACCCAGCAGGTGCGCGAGCTGCACCGCCGCCTGCCCGACGCCGCCCGTGGCGGCGTGGATCAGCACGCTCTGCCCCCTCTCGAGGCGCGCCACTTCGATCAGGCCGTAGTACGCCGTGCTGTAGACCACAGGTATGGATGCAGCCGTCTCGAACGACATGGACGCCGGGATCACCGCGGCGCTCGTACCGAGGCACCGCGCGTACGTGCTGTAGGCGCCCAGACTCATGGCGCACACGCGGTCGCCGGGCTGGAGGCCGGTTACCTTGGATCCGACCCGGCTCACGGTGCCGGCGCACTCGACGCCCAGGTACGGCTGTGTGACCTGACCCATGGCCACGACCACGTCCTTGAAGTTCATGCCCGTCGCCGCGACGCGCACCTCGACCTCGTCGGGGCCCAGGGCCGTCTCAGGATCGTCGTGCCAGTAGAGCGAGTCGAGCGCGCCGAGGGTGCCGACGGCGAGCTGGAGGCGGCGACCCTCTTGCTCGAAGGGCTGCAAGTACGGCTCTGCGTTCTGTGTGGTCTCGCGGTGTAGTTGCAGGTCCAGGTCCTCCTGGCCCACGACGCGAGGCACGACGAGCGCTCCGGCGTCTTCGGCGAACTCGTAGTCCACGGGACCGTCGACTTCATCGGGCTGTGCCAGGGACGCGCTGGCGGCATCGAGGATGAGTTCGGCGAGCGCGGCCGCGTCGAGGGACGAGGATGGGTCTAGGTCTAGGTTGGCGACTACTTTGCTGGTCTCGGAGCGGACGGTGCGCAGCAGACCCTGGGCAATGTTGAGGTCGGGATTCTCGGCGAAGCGGTAGGCGCCCTTGGTTACCCAGAGAGTCGAGGCGCTGGTCAGCAGGATCTTCTTGACCCGCTCGAAGACGTCTTGGTTCATGCCGTTTAGGAGAGGGGCGTCGAGCTCTTCGAGGACGATGAGGGGACGGCCATTAGGATTCACGTCCGCCAAACTGGTGATGGATGGCTTGGCTCCGGTTCTGGCCTCAAGAAGAGCAGCGACAGCTTGGTTAAGGTCGTTTGATCCCTTGCTGCCTGACACGATGGTGAATGGAACCTTGGGAAGGTGGCAGGTACTGGCCGCGACACCATTACCATTGAGTTGGGCGTCTTCGGCACCATGGCCATTGCCGCTCTGGTGCTGGTCCTCCTTGGTATGTCCATTGTTCTGACTTGGCGCTGCGGGTGCCTCAGCGTTCTCAGCTGCCACTCCGTTGGCCTTCGCATCATGCTGATCATCAGACTCCCCGCTCGCACCGTTCTCTTGAGCAGGCGACCCTTCAGGAGTCGAGCTACCATGCAGTGGCTCCCATTGAACCTTGTAGCATAGGGATCGTGCAGGCGGCGCCTTAGCGGCATCATCAAACACGGGCACCATGTGGAATCCTGCCATCCTCATGATCGGGGTGTCCGGGTTGGATGGGTGCCATGCATCGACGAAGAAGTCGGTCGGCGCGGGCCTGGCGAAATCGACCTTGCCCCAAGAGATACCCTGGATGTCGTCGCTGATACTCGCCAAGGACGGAATGCTCATATCCAACTCTTTGATCGCAGCCGGCATGAACAGCGAAGACATGAGACCGCGCCCGGCTCCCAGAACGGGGAAGGCCAGCTGGAACATCAGATCCAGGAAAGGGGCGGGCAGGATCGAGGGCAGCTCGTACTTGTGCGGCATCACCGATTTCGTGTCCGAAGAGTGCACGTTGCCGATGGCGTATTCGGCCGAGGACGCTATGCCGCAGTCGGGCGCCAGCTGGAAGACGGGACCGTAGTTTGCACCGAGACGGTCTAGCTCGGCGTAGAGAGTCTCGGTCGAGATCTTGTCGGTCGCCTTCTTCGCCTCGGCCAGACGGGCGGGGGCGCCGCTCAGGTGGCCGCTGCTGATCTGACCGGCCTTACCCTCCTTCTTGATCTGCACCAGGCCGCGGCAGTGCTCGAGCCAGCCGCGGCCGGCCGTCCAGGAGCACAGGCGGAACTCGTCCCAGTCGTCCGAGTACGACTTCAAGCCCTCGGAGTGAGGCCGCAGCGAGACTGAGGTCTCGTAGTCGGTGCTCTCTTCCATGATTAGCGCCTTGGAGATGTTCACCTCACGGATCCGGTAGCCGGTGATCTTGGACAGCTCGATGCCGCGGAGCTGCGCCAATTGGGAGGCGGCCTCGATCGCCATGCTCAGGTACCCTGCGAGCGGGAACGTGATCAGGGACTGCATGCGATGGTCCCGCAGCCAGGGGACGTTGTCAACGTTGAGGATGTTGACCCACGACGGCGACGTCTCGTTGTAGCCGCCCTCCAGCACACCCAAGAGGTCGTGGCGGGCGAACGGCCGGAGCCGGCGCTGCTTGCTCAGGCGGCCCTCGGCCCAGTACTTGTGCTCGGCCCAGGGGTAGGGTTCGCAGTTCGTCAGCACGTTTGGCTGGTGCGGTGTGGGCTGGCTTTCGTTGATGGCGTTGAAGTCGAGGGGCTGACCCTGCGCGAAGAGATTACCGGCAAGCGTCATCGCAGCTTCGGTGGCGTCGGTATTCCGGACAAGCGAAGGGAAGTACTTCGTCTTGGCCGCAATCTCTTTCCCGCAGGTCTTGAGGATCTGCTTGATGGGGCCCTCAAGGGCCGAGTGGGGGCCGATCTCGACGATCACATCGGGCTGGGCCTCGGTGCAGAGGCTCTGCAGTCCGGTGGAGAAGAGGACGGGCTTGGTCAGGTTGTTGATCCAGTACTCGGCGCCGAGGGAGAGGGTCGAGTCGAGCCTGCTGCCGAGCAGAGAAGAGTACATCTGGACATCGCTGCGGTCGCTGGGCTGCATATCCTTGATGGCGTTCATGTAGTCCTTGGCGATAACTTCCATGTGAGACGAGTGGTAGGCCACATCCGTCCGCAACTTCCGGTTGAAGACACCCTGGCTTTCCAACTTGGCGCTGAGCTGATCGAGACTGTCCTGCTGTCCCGAAACAGTAACGGAGTTGGGAGAGTTCTCGCAGGCCACGCCGATATCTTGACAGCCATGCGCTGCGATAAGCTCCTTGACCTCGGCAGAGCTCTTGCCCACGGCCAGCATACCGCCATTGAGGTGCGGGTGGGTCGTTTTGAGCGCCGTGGCGTAATGGCCGCGGTAGTAGGCGCTGGTCATGGCTTCCTCGAGCGTGATGGCACCCGTGGCATACGCAGCGCTGATCTCACCCGACGAGTGCCCAATGACGCACGACGGCGTGATCTTCCAGGACTTGAGCAGCTCGGTGAGGCCCAGCTGTACCGCCGTGCAGGCCGACTGGCTGATGTCCGGCTCGCTGATGCGGCTCTGCTTCGCGTCCTTCAGAAGCTCTTCCACCAAGGAGAAGCCCGCACCGATCTTTTGAAGGATCTTGTCCGCCGCTTGGATGGTGTCGGCGAATACAGGGTGGCTCTCGAGAAGTGTGGATCCCATAGTCGCCCACTGGGCGCCTTGCCCGGTGTACACATAGGCCAGCTTGGGCTCCCGAGCGACGGGCCGTTTGGGAATGGCGAAGCTATTCAAAGCATTTCCGAGGTTCTCGAGCGTCGTGGCTGGCAGCGCGATACGAAACGGCAGATGCGTTCGACGTTGGCCTAGCGTGTAAGCCATGTCGCGGAACAGGGTCGCCTGGAAGATCTCGGGGTGCTTCTCGATGTAGATGCCGAGCTTCTTGACTTGCTTCTTCAGGGACTCCTCGCTGTTGGCGGTGACAGCAAAGAGCTTAGGACCACTCCTTGGCAGCTTGGACGGAGATCCGGTCGATTCCGCCGAGGGAGAACGCTCCAGGACGACGTGCGCATTGGCACCACCGAAGCCGAAATTGTTGATGGAGATGTACCTCTTGTCCTTTGGCCACGGGCGGACGTTGCCGGGTACCTTCATGTGCCACTTGTCCAGAGGAATCGCGGGGTTGGCGTCTTCAAAGTTCACGTTGGGGAGGAGCAGCCCCCTCTCGAGCATCATGGAAGCCTTGATGATGGAGATGATGCCACTGGCGTGCTCCAGATGGCCAATGTTGCTCTTGACGGACCCGATGTACAGTGGATTCCTCTTCGAGCGACCAGCGCTGAAGACTCGAGATATGGCTCCTGCCTCAATGGGATCTCCGACTTTCGTTCCTGTGCCGTGCGCCTCGATGAAACCAGTGTCCTGCGTGTCGATACCGGCTTTGTCGTAGACATCTTGGATGAGTCGCTGCTGGGCCTCGCCGCTGGGTGTCGTCATGCCAACAGTTCGACCGTCCTGGTTTATGCCGGTGTTGACGATAATGGACCGGATCTTGTCGTTGTCCCGCAGAGCTTGGTCCAGCGGTTTCAGGATGAGGCAGCCGAATCCCTCGCCAGGGGCGTATCCAGAGTCCGCTCGGCTGTCGAATGCGAAGGTCCGGCCCTTCTCGTTGTAAATACCCATCATGGACATGGAGATCATATCGTCCGGCTGCAAGCGCAGGCAGCAGCCGGCGACGATGGCCGACTCGGACTCTCCGGAACGGATGCTCTGGACGGCCGTGTGCAGAGCGTAGAGCCCAGACGAGCAGGCGGTGTCGACAGTGAAGGAGGGACCCTGCAGGTTAAAGTAGTAGGAAATGCGACCCGCCTGGACGGAGACCTGATTGCCAGTGGCATCGAACAGGGGAAGCTGGCACGTATCATCAAGGGTGCCTTGGCGGTAGTCTGACGGGCGGCCGGCAACGTACACGCCCATATTTCGGCCGGAAATGGTATCCTTAGGAATACCCGCGCTTTCCAGCGCCTCATAAGTGACCTCCAACAACTGGCGCTGCTGAGGATCTGTTGGCAATATCAGTCAACACTGTATCTGTCTGTTTCATTTTGCAGGGAAGTTTGGTTTACGTACCCATGGCGGTGGCCTCTTGCTTCGTGATGTTGAAGAATGGCGCGTCGAACTTGGAGACATCCTGCTT
Organism: Apiospora hydei; assembly: GCF_038363865.1. NCBI lineage: Eukaryota > Fungi > Ascomycota > Sordariomycetes > Amphisphaeriales > Apiosporaceae > Apiospora > Apiospora hydei. Next base: position 1,500,817 of record NW_027117364.1, on the reverse strand, counting down.
CATGAAGTAGCCGCCCTTGATGTTGAACGTCCCCGTTCTCTGCGGGTTGCGGTGATAGAAGGCCTTGCTCGTGAACCTGTCCGCAGGCACCTCGCACCAGCCATCCCGCGAGCGCGACAGCATCGTCCAGAGGTCGTCGGGCGAGGAGACGTCCCCGGACAGGCGGCAGGCCATGCCGACGACGGCCACGGGGGCCAGACGGGGTGTCTCGGCGGTCATGGTATCCATGGCTCAAAGGTGTGATGAGGAGCTGTGGGCGAAGGAAAATCTATCAGTCTAGTCTAGAGGATGGGCGAGTTTTCATGCTTCTAAGCGCGCACACACGATCAACAGCAGCTTCTGTGTCGAGTCGTAAGGGGCCCAGACTGCATTATAACTCGTTGGGATAATACTCGGACAGATAGTGTGGGCAGATGGGTACGCAGCCTCTCAGTAAGAGGTGTATGGGTGTCGAAAAGCTTACAAGAGCCACATCACATGAGATCGCAGCCCATACCAGGTCGGCGGGTGGCGCATCTTTTATCTGATCGTACGATCTAAACTTGGTGGAAGCAGCTCACTCCCCGAAGCTGAGCAGGCCACTTAGACGCTGGCCAGCGGTGGGGATGACGGTTTAGGGGTCATGGAGCAGAGCAATCTACTTGCAGACAGGGACGTGTGCTAGGAGGAAGGAGGGTTCGGGTGAAGGAATGCCTTATCTCGGATTTTCCGCCCTACAGCTGCATGCGCTTGCCACTGATCCTGTGAGCCGACTGCCCAGGGTAGGAGGAGCAGGGCCGTATCGGGTTCGCAGGTGTCCTTGGCTGCCTTGGCGTTTCTCGTCATCGGCCGTCCCTCCTGAGGGCGGTTAATAATCGGCGTTGTCAAACCGTCAGGGTCTCGAAAGGGCATGCTTTGGATTCTATCACTAGGTCCTATCAGGGAGCGAGGCGTAACCTTGATCGGCCGGCATCATAGCTTAATCGAGTTGGCCTGGAGCATCAGCGCTCAATCAGGGTCAGAGTGGTCTGGCGCAAACCTTGCCACGTGAGAATGCAACATTAAATGGAAAAGTGATTGAGGTCCTTTTGTCGAAATCTGGTTCAGCCAATGCGCTCAATCCGCAATTCGATATGCCTTAGCGTTTCTGTATCAACAGGGAAGGGATAGGAAACTGCAGACAGGAAAAGGGAAGGAGAAAGCAGAGGAAGCTGCAAGTCACTGATTGCTGGGCCCCAGTGGAGCACCTTCCTGTCGCAATGCTCTCGCCCATGCCCATGCCCATGCTCAAGCTCATTTTCAGGTTACGCTCAAACACACGGTTCCGTCAGAGTTGTGTCAAAACTTCTATAAGCCCGTTTTGCTTCTCCTAATCCACTTAGTCTCAAGCCATTGCCACGCAAGTGAGAGCTCGGGCCGGGGACCTCGGGAGTCTAACGGCTCCCCCTTCTCATCGGAGTACCGGGCATGCGTTGGGACTCGTGCGCACTAGTATAAGCGCCGTTTGAAGCCACGTTCAGGGACCAAGGGTTTGCATAACTTTCGACCGTTATATGTTATGATACTAGGAAATAACTAGTCCGCGACCCTTTTGACATTGCTATCTGGTGAGCTGAACGCCGCTACGGCAACACTCCCGGATCCTGGTCACCCCTTTCCAACCCTGGTCTCCCCGATTGTCCTCGAACTTAAAGTTCATGTTGCTATCCAGGGACTTTTCGAGCACAGCGGCCAGTCAGCAAAAAGGACAGCACGTTCGATGCGCCGCCAAGTCCCGTACTCCTTTCTGCGCAACTGCTCCTCGATAATGGGCTTGGCAGCGATCATAGATCCCTCCGAGTAGCCAATGAGTCCTTGTGCAAAGACTGTCAGTTTCCAGCTTCTCATTGGTGGTATACACAAAGTGACAGACTCACCGTGATTTCTGAATCTTCTTCCAGGATCTTGAAGATCCTATCCAATGCCGCCGTCAGTGACTAAGCGGGGATGATTCCCTCCCGGCGAGAAAGGACCGTATCGAGCCTTCGGTACCCTGCTCTCGTGGAAAATGCCGAATTCTCTTCAGGAAGTTGGACTCCTCCAACTTGACGTGGCGGTGCCACGGAGCCGCGCCGAAGTAGTATTGGAAACCGTCGGGTAGTGCTGTCTCGCGAATGCTGTCGATCCACATGAAGCTATACTCGGCCATCATTCACCTCATCTGGGAATGGGCTAAGCTGGGCAGACCCCAAGTTGAACGTAGCAGAAATAGCCCAACGCTGCCGAAACACTACTATGATTTACACTATCATCAAGCAACAATGCCGAGGTCTAATGTCATTATAGCTGTACGCCTGAGTGCTTTCTTTAGGACATAAAGCCCCTTCAATACATAATTGGAAATTTGGAAACCCGCACAAATTGAGACAAAGAGCCAAATTGTAAGATAAAAAGAAAATATTAAAAAAAAAAAAAAAAAAGCAAGGTAACTACAGTCAACACGGTATACCTAGGCCGGGCCCTAGCGAGATTAAGAAGAACTGTGAGTCTATTATAGTGATTCAATCCTCCACAGACGATGACAGACGATGAAGAGAACTCCAATAACTAGAGGGTTGAATAGAACTACGCTCGCCATCCGAGTGGCGTCGGTTATCGGGTGGCTGTCCGGGCAGAAGTCCTTCAGCCATCGTGCCTTACCCGCTCACGAGGATTGCGGCTGTCATCAACTCTATCACGTCTCCGTATCACATGACACCCCTAACCCAAACCTAGCACTATCGTTTTTGTACAACACGTTCTTCTTTCGGCCGTTCTTTTGTCCGCTGGCGAGATTCGTATGCTTACTGGAATCGCCGAACTAGCCGCCACAGCCTTGGTTGTTTCATGTGTTGCATTAAATACCGGAATTGCCCATCCAGTAGGTCTTTGCCTTAGCAGAGCGGCTATGACGGCCGAAATAGAAGTATTGTTGGTATCCTCTCCATTCTTATAATGGATATAATGCTACATGATGTAGTTAAGGTGAGCTTTCCGGACAGATACACGAGGCCCGAGTATACTCGAACTCAATTTTAGCGGCGCTGAAGTACTGGGACCAGCCCAAAGGTTATAGCTGTTACGCCTGGTATGGTCTTATCGAGTTCTATAGAACATTTAAATATTGACCAAAAATCACTTGCTATGAGTTACGACCATAAGGCTATAAGGTGCAAAGGCCCTGTGGTAGACCTTTTAAGGTCCAGCATTAATATGCAACTGAAGTGTACTCTTTAGATAGCATTCATCCACCTAAAGCGCCATTTATTGGATGTTAGTGTCACACGCAGATCTAACAGTCACTCTACAGGACCAATTGGCATGCAGCATCGGCCTAACAGGGGCTTACATTCCGGAAAGGGCTACGGCGCCTAAGGATAGAAAATAAAAAAAGAAGGACCTTAAGGTCCCCTATAATATATATATAAACTTTATACTCGACCTTACTTTAAAAGTACTATAATTAAATATTAATTAAATTAAATTTAAATCCTTTAAAGCTTTTATTATAAATATTTAATTATTACCTTTTATTAATTACTTTTTATAAATTCCCTTAAATTATTATTAACGTGGTTTATTATCGAGTCGCTTATATTATTAAGTCGCCCATTTTTATTATTTTTTAACATTTTTCTATAAGTTAATTTAATTATAATATATTAAATTAATTAAAATTACTCGTTATCGGAATCGCTATTTAATTTTATATTTTTTTATATATTCGCGCATTATAACCTGTTTCGCCGCAAATGCCACAGCGCCTGCCGCCGGTCGCGCGCCGCTTCGACGAACCCCTATTTTCGCCTTCGCCGGTCGCTAAACGCTTCCCTTTTACCTTTTTGTCCTGCAGCGCTTAAAATTCTTAAATAATAAGGGCTTCTTTAAGCTGGACTCGCGACTTTTTAGTTTTTCGGCGCTTCGAAAGGGCTAAATTAGCCTTTTTAAAGTACGCATTTAATCTTTTATAAAGGTTATTTTATATACGACTATATATATACCTTTTATTATTTAGTTTATTATATTTAAAATCGGCGTTAAAAGGTTTTTTTAATAAATAAAAACCCTTTTTTTAATATAAATAAAATGTTTAGTCATTTATTACGAGTTAAATAGCGTTTAAAGGTCGTAAGTGCTAGCCGTCCTTAAACGCGACGGGCTAAGTATAAACGTCCGGAGACGTATATTTAATTTATTAATTACCTCGTTCGGGTTATAAGGTATTAAGCTGGATATATTAAATTTAAATTTAATATTAATTTCTATAAAAATAGCGAAATATACAGCTTTAAACGCGATAAAAACTCGAGCTTCGTAATATAATTTATTAAGGCCTTAATAAATAGCTCGATTTCCTTCGAATACGCGCGCTTTAAAAGCGAATAAAGTGCTATATTTAATAGTTAAAAAATAAAAAATAAAAATAAAGAGGTATACTAAGCGTAATAATGCCGTTATCTTTATAGTATACCTCGAATTCGGCCGAAATATAGCTCTCGTAGCCGTCGAGGATTAAAAAGCGATATAAACTTTTCGTTCGCGATTTAATATACTTATCGAAATACTTAATCTAGTTTAGGCTTATTTTATTATTTATTTAACTATTCGAAATCGGTTTAATTACTTAATTACCCGGTAAATCGTATTCGGTAGCTTAGTTCGCTAGGTAATATTAACCCTAAATAATTAAAAACGGCGGAATATATTAGCTTTACGAATTAATATATTTAATCGCCGTCGACTATTCTTAATTATTAAGCTAGACCGACTTCGCCTTCCCACGCCGATCGGCGCGTATTACGACGAGTATTAACCCGATTATATTTATTATAAAGCCGGTTTCGTTAAAATTTTATATATCTTCGTTTAAAATGCCGTATTTAGCCTTAATATTCGCGATTAGTTTAAACTAGCCGAAAATAATATTTATATTTTTATAAAAAGCCCTCTAATAATCGTATCGACGGTTTATTCGAGTTTTAAGGTCCGGGTTCCGATCGATAAAGCGCTTAACCTAATGCTTACCGACGCGGTCACCGCCGCGCGACGCGGTAAGGAAATTGGCCATATCTCTTATAATATTAAAATTAAAAGGTATCCTTCGGGTATTTAAATTAATTATATAATTACGAAGTATTTTTTTAATTAGATTTAATTTATATTATAAGTTTCGGGTATCGCGTCGTAAAATTCGGCCGTGTATTCGGTCGCGTAAAGTTTCGTATAAAACGTCGTATATAGCGGTAGCGTGCTTTTAACTTAAACGGTTTAAAAGGTTTCGCGTTATTTAAATTACTAAAATAATTCGCTTTTCTTAAAATAAATTAAGCATTATAATTATAAAGTTATTACGTGTTAAAGTTTAATAAAATAAGTCGAATAAAAAAGTGAGCGACTTAATAATATAAACGACTCGGTAATAAACCACGTTATATAAATTTAATAATTACTTTATAAAATTAATTAATATATAATATCGGCTTAATAGGGGTTTATATTCCGAAAAAGACTACGGTACTTAAAGGTAGAAAATAAAGGAAAAAAGGACCTTAAGGTCCCTTACGATATATATATAAACTTTATACTCGACCTCACCTTAAAGGAGAAAAGAACCAGAGACCTTAGAAGTGCTATAGTCAAATATTAGCTGAATTAGATCCAAGCCCTTCAAAGCCCTTGTCAGTTAGTCCATGTACTTACACTCAGGGAAAAATGAAATGGGCTACTCTCTGGAGACAGCAATGGTCCTTTTCCACTTGACAGGTATAGCAACACAAATTATAAACCGTTGCTTCAACACCACAGCTGTGTTCTTGTTTGTCATATCAATATCGGTTCGTACAGACCACCTGTTTGACTTGATTTACGACAAGACCTGACTGTGTGAAAATGAAATGATTGGATTCAAAGATGAGAGACATATCGCCAGTGAGAAGATCGTCCCCTGCACAAAGAGCGTAACCCAGCACCTACATATCGACAGTGGTTGCCTTTGTTCAAGCACTATTACATTCTGTGCATAATAAAGGGGCTTGAATGCCACCATTGTAAGAGACCTAAGCACCACTGGGAAACAATCCGTGAACAATGCATTGTTACGGTCTCCTTAAAGGAGTTGTTATGTTCTCACACACGTACAGAGTCTGAATTCGTAACTAAGGAATAGTTCGTAGCTGCTGTGGGTATATATAAGAGATTCGATCCTTCCCCTTTACCGTAAAGTATCCAACTCACCCACAACGCAAAGCGTCTGGACAAGTACAGCCTCACCAGAGAAACCTCAAAAACACCCACCACTACCTTGTCTCTTCACCACTAACAACCTCCACAATGAACGGCTACGTTATTGTGAAGCTTGTAGGAAACACTTCCTTCGACGGAAGAAACTTTACTCTGTTGAAGCCCTCGGATATCGAGAGTGCCTATGGCACTTGGCCCGTCCCGGATCAGGCCAATGTGACAGGAGTCATAAGGAATATAACAAGAGCGGCAACACCAGACTTCTCCGACGCCCCCGACTCCCCGGGCTTCCCTGACTACTCGGACTATGAGCCATTCTATGGACTGTGGATCTACATACTGTATGGCTCCGTGGTCGTACTCCCACTCATCGCATGGGTGGTGTGCGCAGTTTGGAAGCATTTTGTAGAGAAGCACCATCATGCTCAGCTGATGAGGCAGCGAGCTCGCACCCCTCCTCCCCAGCATGAGGGCGGCATCGAACTTGAGCCCGTTGGCGGCGATCCGCCAGCGCCTCCTCCGCCGCGCACTGCTCAAGAGGCCATTCGAGCGGCACAGTTGCAAGAGTGGGAGGCAAGCCCTTGGGAGCAAGCCGTGGTTCTCTTCTTCATGTTCCTTTGGCGAGGGATCTAGCTGAGCATCGGTATTCTGATGGCCGTGTTCCAGTTCAAGCTGCTCCCCCGGCTCGGGAGTCCTGAATTTGTGGCGTGTATGCAGCCGCGATGGGATGTTTATCCGCCCACCGCTGCCAAAGTCTTCCTCGGCTTTCATATGTGGAACCTGATGTTCGTTCTTTTGGGGGCGGGTATCCGGATAGCCGCGACTGCGGCGGTTCTGCGACGCAGCAACGCCATTGGAGATTACGAACTGTTCCATTTAGACCATGCCCTGCTCCAGAAGTTCAAGTTGTTCTTCTTGTTTGGTTCTGACATCATTTCCTTCGCTCTCGCCATGTGCAATCACTTTTGCTCCCCTGCGCCAACGACGACTTGCACCGGGACCTGGTGCTTTTCATGGTAGCCTACGCGCCGCTCTGGCTCTGGTTGATCATAAACAAGTACTTCGGCTTTGTTTTGATGTCCTACCAGCAATACTGGGGTATGCCCAGGGCTAGGTGGCTGTCCAGTACTTGATCCGTTTCACTGAGCTCCTCCCTAGCTACCTAGGTAAGTGTAGCGACGACGAGCTGGAGTCAGGTAAGAGGCTCCTGCGTTTGCATCATTTGTTTATTTGTTTCACAAGAGTTAGTCCTTTCGAAAAGTTATGGTTAGTATAAAAGAAGAAAATCCAATAAACATCCATTATTGCCAAAATCCCTACAATTGTGCCACGGTAGATGTGTGTAATTGGCACAAGAGGTGTTCCAGTGCCAAGGTACGAATGCCGTTGCTTAAGTCCGGCTAAATCCACTTGGCAGCGCTCACCTGCATGCATGGCCTTGATGTTGCCTCGATGGAAGTGTCGTTTGTCAAACCGCCAACCGGTAGAGGCCAGCTACCGGCCGAGTAAGGAAAGCAGTGCACCTGGAGAAGAGCTGGAGTTACTTGCCATGTCCTTGCAGATGCAAGGTGGTGGTGGCCTGCCCACGTGGGCCATGATGGTTACGAGCGGCGGTTCCGTTTGTCTGTACATGATACGGACTGTCCCCGGTAAGACCACGTACCCTTGCACACAATTCTTTCTCGGATAGTATTCGGAGGGTGTGGACGATAGGCTTACGGGATATGGGTGACAGCAAGCAGAACGAGGTAAAATCAAGTCAAGTGCTCAGCGCCGATAAGGTTGGCAGTTGACATGGGGGTGGTACAAGTCACTTTGATTGCTTTTTCCCGCCTTCACGGCCGATCTGCCCTACCTACCTACACTTTGACTGGCAATTTAAACTTAATACACCAGAATTGTCCATTCCTTGTTCATTATTTTTTTTCTCCGAATACAGCACAACCTGCAGACTCATCAACCGCGTCGTCGTGGTTGAGAACTGGGCTGTGTTTGCCCAGCATCCATGCTAGCGATGTCCAAGATGTGGTCGCAGGCTACTGCTACAGCCACAAGTCGCCGAGCTCCAGCTCGAGCAGCTGCCGCCATCGTTTCGTCATGGCCAGCAAAGCAACCGTGCCACGCGCCCGATCCGAAGCGTGGGTTGCGCGCTTTCTCTTCAGGTAATTGCATCGTCTCATTTTCAGTTTCCTGATGCTGTCGACATGACAGTGCATTGCATTGCATTTGCTTTGATTTTGTGTTTGTGTTTGGCAAGGCGGTGGCTTGGTCACATCTCACCTCGCCCCAAAGGGGAATAATAACGCCTGCCCTGCCCCGAACTTTTTTTTCTGGTTCCACCGAACGTTTGCTACGCCGCCTGAAGAAAGACCCCCAGAGACCCCTAAGATCTCTCTTCTTCCCCTTCTATTCGCCGTCCGACTTCGGCAGTCGACACGCACAGAATGACCACTAGCACCATGACACACACCTGCGAAAGCTTAGGACGAACCCGCAAAAGTCCCAACTCCACGGGTTTTACAAGCCAAACTCGTGGAGCCCGAGGCAAATCCGACCTATGGACTCGATGATTCACCGAGCCAAAAGGCACGTCTTCGTCCAAGCTGCGCGCCTCGTGCCCCTCCTTGGTGCTCCCCCTCAAGTGCTCTAAGCTCCTACGGCAAGGCGGCGATGGAAACGCGGTAAAGGCAGATCTGGTCGGGTCACACCCTACCAGGAATGGCCAAGGGCCCCGATCCGATGACCCCTGTATCGTCCTTGTGCCTACTTTGGTACACCGTCGCAGAAAGACGAGACGCTGCCAATGAATCCCAACTGCCGCCCGTCCATTCTGAGGCATCATCATGCAGTAGATCGCGGGGGAACTCGTTCCTCCCCTTGTTTGTGCCACCGTGTGTCATTATCGCAACGGGGGGGTATAGAGACAGACAGACAGACAGAGAGAGGCATTTCTTCGCCTGCACCTTCCACATTGACACCGCCGACTTCTTTTCCCTTAGCTTGTCCCAAGTGTGCCCCATCCTGTAGCCCAGTTATTCTTAATAGTCGTGTCGTGTCGTTCTGGGAACGAAGAATATTTGTTGACCAACTTTGGCGCTCCAGCTTCCCCACCATCGTCGCTTTTATCTATTACCCCTCCATCCCGCAGTCTCTTCGGCAGGCACATCTCACGAAACTTCCACGGCAGTAACCCGACCTCCAACGCGATGACTCGGCTCAACATCAAGAACATCAACCCCAATGTGGTTGAGGCCAAGTACGCCGTCCGCGGTGAGCTGGCCGTCAAGTCCGAGGAGTACCGTGCCAAGATCCGCAAGGGCGACACCAAGGACCTGCCCTTCGACCAGGTCATCAGCGCCAACATCGGCAACCCGCAGCAGCTTGACCAGAAGCCCATAACCTTCTTCCGCCAGGTCCTGAGTCTGCTCGAGAACCCGCTCCTTCTGGAAAAGAAAGAAATCCTGATCGAGCACTTGGGCTACAAGTCAGACGTCATTGAGCGCGCACAGTCGTTGCTGAGCCATGTCGGCAACGTCGGTGCTTACAGCGCTAGTGCTGGTGTTCCTGCGATCAAGGAGAGCATTGCTAAGTTCCTGGAGGGTAAGTCGCGACCCATCGCGGACAACTGTGCATGCAATGCACGTATGTGGTGTTTTTTGTAACTAATGTAACCTGCCCGATCCAGAGCGAGATGGCTTTCCCGCCGATCCGTCCCACATTTACCTTTCGGGCGGTGCATCCTCCGGTGTGAACACCCTCCTGAACATCATCTGCGCCGGCCCCAAGACCGGCATCCTCGTCCCCATCCCGCAGTACCCCCTGTACACGGCCTCGCTCTCCGTGCTCAACGCCACCTGCGTCCCCTACTACCTCGACGAGCACGCCCACTGGGGCACGTCCCTCGAGACCATCAAGGAGTCCTACGAGAAGGCCAAGAAGGACGGCGTCGATGTGCGCGCCATCGTCATCATCAACCCGGGCAACCCCACGGGCGCCTCGCTGTCCGAGGAGGACGTGCGCTCCGTGATCGAGTACGCCGACCAGGAGAAGCTCGTCGTCATGGCCGACGAGGTCTACCAGACCAACGTCTTCAAGGGCACCTTCCACTCGTTCCGCGGCGCCCTCCTCAAGATGCAGAAGGAGAACCCCGACAAGTACCAGGATGTCGAGCTGGCCTCGCTGCACTCCGTATCCAAGGGCATGGTGGGCGAGTGCGGCCACCGCGGCGGCTACTTTGAGCTCATCGGCTTCGAGCCCGAGGTCGAGGCCGAGATCTACAAGTTCGTCTCCATCACCCTCTGCGCCCCCGTCATCGGCCAGTGCCTCGTCGAGCTCATGGTGAACCCGCCCAAGAAGGGCGACCCCTCGTACGAGCTCTACAACCAGGAGTACACGGGCATCTTCGAGGGCCTCAAGAGGCGCGCCTTCGCCCTCTACGACGCCTTCCAGCACATGGAGGGCGTCGAGTGCGGCGAGCCCCAGGGCTCCATGTACCTCTTCCCCACCATCAAGCTGCCCGCCAAGGCCGTCGAGGCCGCCAAGAAGGACGGCCGCGAGGCCGACGAGTTCTACTGCATGCGCATGCTCGAGGCCACGGGCGTCTGCGTCGTGCCCGGCTCCGGCTTCGGCCAGAGGGAGGGCTCCCTCCACTTCCGCACCACCTTCCTGGCGCCCGGCACCGAGTGGGTTGGCAGCATCCAGAAGTTCCACCAGGAGTTCATGGACGAGTTCCGATGAGCTACGAGACCTGAAGAGAGGTGAACTTTACCAGGATAAATAGAGTTGCGTTGATTTCCAGAAGCAAAATTCACGAGGACCATGCATGACGCAGCATTTGCGTAGGAAGGTTGAGGATCAGTGCCTGTTCGAGCATCGCGACGGTTCATAAAATAGATAGTCTTAGGGAATATCTTTAGAAGCGACTAGTTTTACGGATAGATTCGTAGATCACGCAAGGACGCACATGAATTTACAAAGGAAATCACCACTCAAGTCAAGGCATTGTTGCAATTCATCATGATGTATCTTTATGAGCGTCGTCTATCTCGGTATTGGTACACATCTTTTATTAGCATATACGCCAATGCCCCCCTCTCCGTTTCGGGAAAAAGCAGAATCGTAAGACAGCGTTTATGCCCTCTCGCTACCACGAAGACGGACAGCCTGGCCGTACTTCTGTAGCTTGGTGATAAGTTGGTCACCCTGCTTGACAACGTCCTGGTACTGCTTGTTCTTGTCATCGGGACGGTTGGTCTCAATGATACCCTTACCCGTTACGCGGTCAATGGTGCAGGGAATGCGGCCACCGGCGATGAACTTGGCGAGATCACTAGATATGGAGTTAGCATACGTGCTAGAAGAGGAGAATGGTGTTGTACATACCGGTCCAAGAAATCGACAGTGACACCGAAGTCGTTGGCCATGCTCTCAAGACCGACCACCCGGTAGCTTTGCAGAAGCTGCTGGTATGCGCGGAGACGCATCTCGCGGATGAACCAGTTCTTGTGCTCGTGCAGGTATCGGTCTTGGGTCAAGAACTGCTCCTCGACATGCGCCAATGCTTGGAAGAACAGCTTGTAGTGGCCAGTGTACAGGCTGTTCACGAGCTGCGCCAGAGGCGAGAAGTCGACTGCCATCTCGCTCTCGGGCTGGTCGGCGCTGGTGCCCAGCGTAGTCAGGTTGACCACAGTGGTGCCCTTGGGCGCTTGCCTGGCGGATTCGGCCTTAGCGTCCGTCATTTCAGCGTCCTCGGCGCCGGGGCCGGCCGAAATAGCACCGCTCAATGCCATCAGCTTGTCATCGCCGTCGGCGCCGAGAATAGCCTTGATTTCGGGGGCATCGACGACCTTGCTCTTGAAGTCCACACGCTTCAGCGATACGGAACCGGCGAGGACGGAGTAGACGACCAGATTGGAGTATGTGCAGAGCTCGTACGAGGTGAAGGTGGACAGCGAGTCGAGCAGCAGGGGGGCCGCGAGGTTGTAGGATCGGACGGTCAGGAGGTGCAGGCCCTCGTAGGCCTTAAGGCGGTTTCGGCGATCCCAGTCACCTCCGCTCTCGACCAGGGCCTTCGCCCGGGCAACGTGCTTCTTCACGAGCACCTTGTCGCCGTAGAAGAGACCCAGGCGGATTATGGCAAGGACGATGTCGATCTTGGTGCCAAGGATACCGGTTTTCTCGGAGAGATCCTCGTACGCTGTTATCGCTTTATCCTACAGCATTGGTCAGTATATAAGGCCACACAACATCAGGGGCTGGAAGGGCAGGCGAACCTTGTCACCGATCTGGGCGAAGTACTCAGCTCGCTTTCCCCTCGCAGCCATAATCTCAGTGTCACCAGCCTGTTCAACTGCGTCATCCTCCTCTTTCTGGAAGGTCTCCAGTTCCTTGTCGTTCTCGGCCTTCAGCTTGTTGTAGACCTCCTCGTCCCACGGTAAGCTTGCACTCGTAGAGGACTTGTTCGCCAGCATGCCGGCAGAGCTGGGCTTCCGGCTGACGGGCTTCTGGGGTGCGGAGGATGCACTTCCCTCGCCGGCCAGGTTCAGGATTCCTTCGGTCGGGTGTGCCAGGTATTTGTATAGCGGGGCCATCTTGTGTTCGCTGATAGCATCTTGCAGGCTCTTGACGGAGGACTGTTGGGCCGGGCGGGTGGCGTAGGAGTTTGTGAGGGTGAAGACATGCTGGGCCAGCGGCAGCAGAGGCCATTTGGCGTACTGGGGATCGGAGCCCATGGTGGCGGCGGTTGATGACGAAAGTCGCTTGAGGGGCGGAGCGGAGGTGGAAAGGATACAAGACTTCAGTCAGTATCCTAAAATGCAAACAAAACGACGTGAATGGCAGCCGCAGCGAAGTGGACGACGGGAGGGAGAGGGTAATAAAACGGAGGTTGTTGGTGATGAATGAATGGTTCCCTCAAAGCTGTTTGCCAGCCTCGTACAGATGATGGTTCCAGCGGTTCGTTCGCAACAGCTGCTCTGCGGGAAGGTGCAAGGCGGCAGACAGCTCGCGTAATGCCACTGAGCAATGGGCCAATCAAATTGCGGCACTGAGCTCTAGCGGGTCGTGTCTAGAGCCTCAGGTACGTACCGCCTTCCATTGTCCGCTGATCCACCGCTACAGAGGCCAGAGCCAGTAGCAGCCGTGACCTGGGATCATTCAATCCATCCATCAATGGAACATGCCATCAATTAGCGTCAGGGAAAGGTAATAGTGGAAGCATTCTGGGGTGCAGCTTTCCTTCCATCATTCATTCTCTTTTCGCGACTCGCATAACGTTCCATATCACTGACTCTCTGGTCTTATTCCCCGTATTCTTCTAGCAAGAACATTTCACTCAAAAGTTATCCATCATCTTTACTTTACACGTACAACCCCACGAAACACCACACACCACCGACCTCGTATTCCGTCAGCCCAGCGCACAATGGGCAGCGACGAGAGGTCCCCTGCTCGCGAAAGCAGCAGCAGCAACAACACCCGTCGCGCGCCCGCCGACGAGCGCGACAATGACGACGCGCAACCCGAACCCTTTGACGCCAGAAAACTCCAGCCCGCCAAGAAGCGCCAACGATCACGGTCGCCTTCCGACCCGGCCCCGCGAAAGCAAAAGAGACCCGGCCGGGGAGCCCGCATGACACAAGCCCAGATAGACGAGATCAAGCACCGACAAGCCGAGCGCGAGAGAGAAGCTGCCGCCCTCGCGGCCCAGACTGCGCGCGGCGCCATCAACGACGTCGTCAGACAACATTACAATGCCGTGCCTGAGCGCGGCCGCGACTGGAGAAAGAAGGACAGCAACATCAAGGGCCTCCGTGTATTCAACAATTGGGTCAAGAGCACAATCATCCAGAAGTTCTCCCCGACGAGGATCATACACCGGGAGCGCACGAGCACGGGCGCGATCTTGCTGGCGTCGCTGGCAAAGACCTGCTGGTGCTTGATATTGGCTGTGGCAAGGGAGGTGATCTCGGCAAATGGCAACAAGCACCCCAGAACGTCGCTCTGTATGTCGGCCTTGATCCCGCAGAGATCTCAATTGAACAAGCGCACGATCGTTATCGCAACATGAGCAGTCGCGGCGGCGGTGGTAGAGGTGGCCGAGGCGGTCATAGAGGCGGCCGTCCCCCGCGGCTCTACGACGCATTCTTTCATGTCAAAGACTGTTTTGGCAGTTCACTTGGGGATATCGATGTCATTCAGAAGGTTGGCTTTGGACCGTCACCGCAGGGCGGTTTCGACATCGTCAGCATGATGTTCTGCATGCACTACGCCTTCGAGAGCGAGGAGAAGGCTCGCAGAATGCTGGAGAACGTATCTAATTCTCTCAAAAAGGGTGGTCGCTTCCTGGGCTGCATTCCCAACTCTGATATTATCGGAGAGCGAGTCACTGAATTCAATGAGCGCATGGCTGCCAAGAAAGCCAGCGCAGCTACCGGAGAACCACCGTCTTCTGACGACAAAGAAGAGGGAGAGGCAGAAGAGACAGCAGAGTGGGGCAACGAGATGTACCGGGTGCGGTTCCCGGGCAAGACGCCTGCTGATGGTGTTTTCCGGCCTCCGTTTGGCTGGAAGTACAGCTTCTTCCTGAGCGAAGCTGTCGAGGAAGTCCCCGAATACGTGGTCCCCTGGCCCGCTTTCCGAGCCCTGGCGGAAGACTACAATCTCGAACTGCAATACCATCAGAGCTTCAAGGAGATCTGGGAGACGGAGAAGGATGATCGCATACTGGGGCCTCTAAGCGAGCGCATGGGAGTCCGTGAAAGAGGAGGCGGTCCCTTGTTGGTCTCTCCTGAGGAAATGGAGGTGGCCAACTTCTATCTGGCGTTCTGTTTTTACAAGGTCTAGTAGGCTCTCCTATCTTAGATCAACGGGCCCGTGGGTTACTGGACCATAAATAGCAATGCGTAATCGATCCCCGTCACTTCAAAGGTTGCTGCCTCTGAGCGTACATAGGTAGTATGCAATGGAACTTTAGCTGTCACTTGCAAAATACTATCTTTTGCCAGCGCATGCAATCTTGTATTGGCCAACGCCCCTTTGCACCATGTCGTGAGGCATTCAGCTTTGGTGTTCTCGGTTGCTCGGGTCGTTGCAACGATGCGGTCAAGGCCTCTTCTGTTCCCAGCCCGGCGTTTCTATATAGCTTGTCCAAGCCCCCATCTCAGTTCCAGTGCGATTCCTCCTGATTTCGCGATGGCTGTGGGGGTTTACACGAGCTGAGGGTTGCTGAAATGGGAGTCGTGTGAGAGTTTTTGATGTCGAACGCTGAGACGGTGGTATATGTTGTTGTATGCCAATCAGTCCAGAGACTGGTATGCGAGGGGGAAGCGATGTGCTAAAGGCTGAGTCGGTACCATGAGAGGCACTCCTGGCAGCCTGGCTCTGCTTGTTCTTGCATCATGCATGCGGGCATGAGCCACACAGCACCTTTGTCAATGCAGGGGGGTACGTTCGTGTTGCAGCAGACAGCGCTCCAGCCAGTTATCACGTTCCATTTCTTCTCCTGTCCACGATATTGAGTTTCGTTTCCCTAATATTTGAGCTACTCATGAATTCACGCTGAGCCGTGCATCTCGTGCTTTTCGCAACGAATCATAATGGGTTTTGCTCTTATGGTCAGCTTGCATGCTTACTTGTATTCATCCCAGCTTCGTTGGCTCCGCCACATTGTGAAGATGCAAGACGCTTTTCCAACCAATGCCGCTGCGAGTCCAGCACTCTATCTGCGGTGTTGGGCTTCGATTTCTAAACACGGCCTCAACATGAGCCTCCAATGCTAAGCCCTGTAGGGTTGATGAACGATCCTCGTCGACCATGGCCTTTCACAGCCCAGCCAATCACCACCTAAAGTCATAACTCGAAGAGTGATTTCAAACGTACCGTCATGTTTTGCTGAGCCTTTCTTTAATCTTAAAAAAGCTACATTGAAATATGTGATTGGCCAGGTATTGTGATCTACTTTGCAATTCTAGGTATCATCTCGCCTGAGCTTCGACCTCGGCCGCGCACCATGTACGACCGGGTTGCGACCAGGGAGAGCTTCTTCTGGGCTTTTCCAAAGCTTTGCTCTGAGGGCACCTCACCACCATTTGCCCTATCTCACTTCGGATTCCCCAATCGTTCTCCCAGCTGTGGTTTTCAGAGAGCTGTTTAAAGGTTCAGGGTAGTAACCTAGCTTCGCCGATTCTAATCCCCCGAATACCTTGAAGCAGCCCGTCTACGTCAGGCCACGAGTCATAACTTTCCATTCAATCGTGCTGGAGCTGTACGATCCCATGACTTCGGGTCTTGAATCTTGATCTAATGCCTGTTGCTCTGTTGCTCCCTGCTGGAGTCATGCATTTGGGGTCAGCTCGGCCATCGCAAATCGACTGGCTTAGCCAAATCTGGGCCTTTGCTTCGAAATCATAGTAGGCGATCATAATTGATACACTAAAGATTGAAGTCGGGTACGTGATGCGACTGTTCATCATTCGAATCGACTCCCAGATGGGCATCAGGGGAACAAAGCAACGTCTAGTGTGCCTAGGTACCTATGAATAATCTAGTCATCGGCATCTATTGCTTTCCTTGGCAATTGACACTCTTGATCTTGGTTTGGATGAGTCGAGTTCATTCTCCTTCAAGTTCAGTCAATTTCCTTCCTGGCCGTCTCCGAGCTGAGACTCCAAAGCCATCACGAGTTGCTGAAGCATATTGGGCTGCTTCTGTGGACCGTCCTCTTCGACCCTGAAACCCCCGCTGGCGAGCTGTAGTTTCCTAAGTTGTTTTGATTGAACAATCTGTGAAGTAATCAGTGGGCCGTCCATGTTCATTTGGCAAGTCAGGGACGATGACAAGTATGTTGCTCTAGACGGGGTTTTGACTTGCCTCTTCGATAGATCGCCGCATAACGTAGCTCACGACGGTCACGGGCTGGCATTGGTCGATCCGAAGTACGCGGCCGATAGCTTGTTGTTCCACGGCGGGGTTCCATTGCGGCTCCATGATATAGATGCGATTCGCGACCGTGAGACCGTTGAGACTGCAGTTGCGATCACACTTGTCAGCAAACATATCTAGTCTTGTGTTTGTCAGGGGGGCTTACCCAACGCCACCGGTTGAGAAGGTCATCATCAAAATCCGAGAGGAGCTGTCCGACTGGAACCGATTCAGGACGTTCGTGCGTTTCTTGGACGACATGCTTCCGTCGACACGAAGATAACTCAACCCGCGGCTCTCAAACGCATGGCCAATAATATCCAGTGTCTTCTTCCAGAATGAGAAGATAAGAATGGGTTATGTTAGCATGGCCTGATCATACCCAGTAGCAACCTGGCGCTTACCATTTCTTAGACAAGTGATGATTTTGAACGTCTTCCAGAAGAGCTTCCACTTTAGATGGAAAGTTGGGCCGCGTATATGTACCAACGTCATTCGACTTTGGCGCAAGCCCAGCAACTTCATGCTCAAACTTGCAGATGGGGCATCTTAATGTTGACAAACCCTTGGACTCTTCGTGGTACTGAGACATGCAATCGCTGCAGACTAGGCTCGAACACTGGGTCAGAATGCCACTATCGTATGCGTTCATATCTCCAAGAGACTCGATGTCAGCCGAGCAATAGAAGCACATTGCCTGCCCAGCTTGTTGCAACATGGCCAGTATCTCATCAGGTTGAAGAGAGAATGTGGATGCGCCACTTGCTGCGGCTGAAGACACCGCTTCTAGACCTGTGTTGCAGAACATTCGTAGTCGCAACAGAGCCTCCATTATCTTGTGGTGTGCATGTTTCGAGCCCGTAGACCTCTCGGCCGTCATCACCGCATGACGCACTCTGAACTCGAGGCTTCGGTAGTTTTCTCGCTCTGCCTGGCTAAACTCAGGTCTGGCAACTTCGGTACAATACCCGGGACCGGATATGATAGACCTATTGCGTCGCAAACATATTGACCCCAGCAGTTGTTTGAGGTTATCATAGCCATGCTCTGAGCTACCTTGACTGAGGATCCTCGTGATATGCTTGTTGAAAACTGTAAGGTTTTCCAAGCAAGGAACTTTCAAAAACTTCACGATAGAGCCTAGGTCGTCCAATTTGTTCTGTATTGGGGTGCCAGTCAGACACCATCGCATCCGGGTTCTTAGTCCATTCGCAGCTCTGGCTTGTTTGCTTGCGGGATTACGAATGTGGTGCGCTATTTTGCGTTAGTGGACATACGCTACACTGTGAAATCAATGACAACTTGCCCTCATCCAAGACGAGCCGATACCAGTTGTATTGGTATAGTAGGGAGTCGCATTTCCCATACTCTACCATGACGGTGCCATAAGTGGTGAGTACAAGGTCGACCTCGCTGAGTCTTTCTGCAAGTTTCTGTCTACCTTGGCCGTGATAAGCTTCAAAGTTGATAGCCCCAAGGTAGATGTGTCTATTGAGTAAGCATAACGCCTTTGCGAGACACCAATAGCCTTAGCAGTGGTTACTTACCTCCTGATCTCGTCTCTCCAGGTCGTGAGCAGAACTGTTGAAGCCCGTTAGCTTAGACTCCTGCTCGACGCTACATCAATATCGAGCCTACGTTCTGAAGGGGACTACAACGAGCGTAGCCCTGGTGCGACTCTCGTCCAGTTTTGCGAACGCTTCGGCGCTCGGTAAAGTATTGACTATTGTGGCAAGAGTAGTCAAGGTCTTGCCCAGACCTGCGTCATCGGCGATAAGACCACCTGGGCACTCTTGAGCAGTCCGACACTTCGCGCCTGTGATTACATGCTCAAAGCTGTATCGTATTAGTTCAGTAAATTGCCCAACTGATCGCACTATCAGATGATATCTTACACCTTAAGACCGTCATCTGATGTGCGAGCGGTCCATAGACTACGGCAAAGTTGACTGACACCAGACTCACGCCGAAGCATAAAATCAACCGCAATCTTCTGATGCCTGTGTTCATGTAAGCATTCTAGCATATAAAGGCACTACGTAATCACAGTTCACTTACCGTAATAGAGGAGTACGGATGCATCCAACTATATATGCTTCTTGCAGGTAGTCATGTCCCGGGACGTGATTGTAAAACTCGTCAATATTGAGGACCAGGTCGACCAAGCCAGGCCCTGAGAGATCATCTTTTAACACACGGAGACTACAATCGGCTGTTCCGTTTTTTACGGGCCCAAACAGTTCTTCGGTGTAGCCAGCTCTTTGCTGTATCTCTGGG
This sequence comes from Apiospora hydei, assembly GCF_038363865.1. NCBI lineage: Eukaryota > Fungi > Ascomycota > Sordariomycetes > Amphisphaeriales > Apiosporaceae > Apiospora > Apiospora hydei. Next base: position 1,481,383 of record NW_027117364.1, on the reverse strand, counting down.
ATGTGCAATGATTGTGGATTGATATAGGGGCGACCGTTGAGCTCTTCATGGGGCTCCTGAAGAAAAAGTTGGTCCTGCGCAAGAACTCGTGCTGCTTCATCTGCAGCTACCTCAGGGCCCAGGACTATGATTGTGACCTTCAATCGGATGTTGGTGATATCCTTGCGTCCCGTCCTTGCTGCGCGACGTTCTTTGAGTCGAGCACGCCACTCCCCGGCTTGGGCAAACGCTTTGAATTGCAAACCATCCAGTTTCTGTAGCTCAACTACAGCATGCGAGACACGCCTGTTGACGACGCATACAGCTTGGCCTGACTCGGTGCTCAGATATGCACAATCCTCTTGCACACCCACGGAGAGTGATTCCCAGCCTGGAAGGCTGGGGTTGTCGCTGTCTTGTCTTGTATGATCGGGCGCATCTTTAGGAGTCCACCTGAACAGCGTCACGACATCCGTAAGCTAACATCGTAAGTGATCAGCAGCGTGTTCTTGCCTCCATAATTCCCTTAAATACCAGCGGTTACTCACCATGCCAAAACATACCTCCCTGCCTGGTAGTTCCAACACAGCCTCTTCCGGGAAAGAGGCATCATAGCTGGGCGCTACGGGAGCAAGTGTTGCTAATCCAAGAAGGTATTGCGCTTGTTCGGCCGATGTGCGACTCTTTTGACAATTGAGATCATTTGGCAGAAAAGATGTAGCGTGATCCTGCAGTTCACAACGTTCTGTAGGAACAGGTGTGAAGTCCATGCTGCGCTCGGTATTAGTGGGATGGCCAGGTGCTAGCTGGTTGCTTTCCACGGGAGGAGGGTGAGGGGTTGCTCCTGCTGCAGGCAGAACCCAATACCGCCCTTATTAAATCAACAGAATGGACGGCAAGAGCGATCGGTCAAGATCAGATAAATCTTCATGGGGCAGAATCTCATATCAGATGTACATAACCACCTACCTGATGTCATTGGACTCATCAGTTCGCCTATTACCGTGCATAGTACCGCACAAGGTCCTGCATATGTAAAAACTTGGTTCTTCTAAGGCATACTTGCTACCTGTTGACACAGCCTCCAGAACCCTTGGTTTCGGTCAGCATGCACTGCCTCCTGTACACCCCTCTCGACATGGCTAGCCCCGATATCTCGCCAAAGGGCCCCGATGCTCTAACCGCCTGCTCAGTGTGACATTAATGATCCGGTCTCTCAGTGCAAACCCAATTCCTCCAGCACGGCGTCTTGCACTCAAAATCATCTTTGTCTAGTGTCGTGGCCTGTTGAGAGTGTCAAAATGTCCGGGGACGCCCTTAAAAGGGAGTTCGACCAGGCAATTACTGACTTCAAGCGCGGCTCTGGGCTTAGTAGGGAACAACTGGATCAATTCCAGTTCAGCAGCTTCGATGGCCTCCTGCAGACAATGAGTGGCATCCAGCACAAACAGGCCCAAGACAAGCGACTGAGGTATATGCGTCGACTAGACCCATTCCTCAAGTCAATGAAAGAGTACGAAAAAGTGATTGAGGTGTTTCTCAATGCATCTGAGATATTGGCCTTCGTATGGGTGAGCTTGTCTTTCCTAACAGTTCTTGGGGTTTGGGGGTTTGCTAACGATTGGCCCTGTAGGGACCACTCAAGTTCATTCTGACGGTCAGTCAATTCCTGGGAACAAATCATTGGGAACCTACTGACCCAGCAAGGTCACATCAAGCGTCGTTGATGCTTTTGACGCCTTTCTCAATGTCTACCAGGAGATAGGAGAAAGCCTCCCTCTCCTCTCGTCGTACCAAAGTCTGTTCTCGGAAAACAGTCACATGCGGACATTGCTTGTGACAATATTCAAAGACATTCTTGCTATTCATAAGGAAGCTGTCGTTTTCCTGAAGAAGAAATGTGTGCAACTTCCTCTTGTGCAATTACCAATTGCTACTTCACTCTAACCATTTCTCCTTACAGTCTGGCAGCAGTTATTTCAGGGAGTCTGGAAGGGTTTCGAGGTTCGCGTCAAAGATCTTAAGAGAGACTTCTCTCAGCACAGGCATTTGATTGAAAACCGCGCCTCCTTGATCGAATTTGAAGGGGTGCAAAGAATCCGACAGCAGACCAAGGATGGACTTGCCCAAGCTGCGCAGGCGAACCTTGATCGGCAACATCATGAGGTGCTTCAATGGCTGGCCCCAACACTTCCTTGGAAGAGACAAGAGCTTCATCGTCGTGCAAGGGAGAAAGATTCTGCTGCTGGTAAATGGCTTCTTGACGATAACAGATTCCAAATGTGGTCTGACAAGGACTACTGTGCTACTCCACTGCTATGGCTCAATGGAAAGCCAGGAGCAGGTAAGGTCAACTCACCAAAACCTCTTATATTGGTCTCATATGATATACGTTTGATATTTAAATGTATGTAAGGATTCGCTGACCCAAGATTTTAGGCAAATCAGTTTTGGCTTCAATAGTTGCCGACCACATTCGCGCTATACCAGACGTTTCCGTAGGACTCTTCTATTGCGTACACTCTGATCCTCAAAGCAATACGTTCATATCTGTCGCTAAATCTCTCTTGGCGCAATTGCTTACTCAAGATGCAACTCTTCTTCGGCTTGTCTACGAGGTTATGAGAACAGAGAACGGGGAGGCTGTTCTCACAAGCAACGCTGATGCCGAAAAGCTTCTGGATCTGGCATTGAGAAGTCGCAAGACTTACCTCATACTCGACGGGATCGATGAATGTGCAAGGGATGAGCGCAAGAAGATTTGCTCTTGGTTTAACAAAACTGTTAACTCGCTCGAGCGAACAAAGGCCGATGAGATTCGCTGCATTTTCGTATCTCAAGATGATGGAATTGCTAGAAAGGACCTGGCAGCACTACCGACAATCAGCATCACGACGAAGAATACAGAACGAGATATATATTCATATTCGAATAGCTGGCAGGTAAAGATTGAGCAGAAGTTCGGGGTTTTTGGAGAGCATGAGTTGAGTATTGCCAAAGTGGTCACAGCAAAATCCCAAGGTGCGTAAAGAGCAATTTCCAATCTAACATGCTTCTCTGCAGCGCGCAGCTTAGATTGAGAAATGGTCTTCAGGCATGTTCATTTATGCGAAGTGCGTTCTCCCAGAGCTGTACCACCAGACCTCAAGAGAGCAACTATTGAATCATTGGAGGTCCGACAATTTCCCCAATGATCTTGACGAGGTGTATTCAAGAATCTTGCAGCGAATCACAGACGGTCTCCCAGATGACACGATCAAAACGATCGAACAGCTTTTGGGATGGATATGTTGTGCGAAAAGACCACTCAAATGGTACGAAATCCAGGTGGCAGCATCGATCGATTTGCACAGTGAAACCGTCATTGCAGAAGGGCGGCGATTGGCAGACGACGCCAAAGATCTCTGTGCATCATTCGTTGAAGTGCATGACGACCAAACAATCGAGTTTGTACACAGTACCGTGAGGGAGTAAGTCACAATGCTCCCTATGTACTTAGGTCTCTAAGTCTGTAATCATATGAAACTAACACTCTGTCGCTAGATTTCTCGAGTACAACAAGATCTTCCAGATTTCGGAGGCTGAGAAAAGCCTGACTTTGATCAGCATTACCTATTTGTGCACCGAATCAATTGACCGGGAGATTGATGAGGCAGTGCTGAAGGAGGCCCTTTTGGCAGGATCTTACGGGTTCCTCGAATACGCCAGCGTCTGGTGGGCACCCCACCTTCTCAGCTGGTTACAGGAAAGCCCAGCCAATGAGGACATCCTTGGTTTGGCAGAGAGCCTCGAACTTCTTTTGGACAGTCACTTCTTGGAGAGGGAACAGAACATCATAATCCCTCAAAAGATGCTAAAGACCATGAGCCCTTTGGAGGACTTTGACATTCACACCTCAGTCATGCAGGCCGTTGTTTGGACGCGGAAGCAGATTATGGGATCACAGTGCAACCCAGAGGTTGAGGGTCTCTTGGACTTCCCCAAATCATCTCTAGATTCAGATCGTCTTTGGAGATGTACTTATTCCTGAGTGGTGAGGATGCCGCTGAGGCAAGCCTTGGGAGATTATATGGGAACAACTGGTTCAAGTGCCCCAGGATGTCGTGCCGATACTTCCATTGTGGATTCCCAAACTGCGACTTGCGAGACCAGCACATTGCTCGCCATGACCGTGCGTACTTGTGCACAATCGAAGGTTGCATCACTGCCACTTTAGGATGCGCGACACGGGCTGGACTGCAAAAGCACATGCTCGAGACTCACGGGATTATAGGCGAGGAAGACAGCTTTCCAAGCATGCCGAATCCCGCCACAAAGGCCAAAGCAGCATACCCGGCCAAATTTCAATGTTCTCAATGCCCCAAAACTTTCACTCGTCCTGCGAACCTGCAGAGTCACGAGAGAAGCCACCGGAACGAACGCCCTTTTACGTGCGATACTTGTGGGATGACATTTGTGAGGCAACATGACAAGAAGCGACATGAGGAGACCCGTCATGTTGAGGAGAGGAGATTCATATGTCATGGATATCTTCGAGACGGTAGTCCATGGGGCTGCCAAAGAACGTTTGCCCGCGCCGACGTTTTAACTGACCATCACAAGTCGCAAAACGGTAGGTCCTGCATTCGGCCGCTCCTCGAAGAGAAGAAGGCGGAGATGGGCGACATCCCAGAAGATGAGATCTTGGCGCATATTGCCCGGCTCACACCCAACTATGGGCGAGTCGATACTCTGGCAACTCTGGGTTCGTCCACCTCCTTGGACCTCGGGGCAGATGAGTTCGCGGAACTGGATATGGAACGAACTGATACCTTTCAGACGGAAAGCGCAGAAAGCTCAAGTCAAAAGCGAGGGCTGGACGACAGTGGCTCCGAAGATTTCGCGGAGCTCCACAAAGCCAAAAGGTTTCAGTTCAAGAATTCCTACATTCGTCACTCGGCCACACATATGGGAAGGGAAAGCAGTAGTGATTAGAAAGATACGTCAGACTAGAGGTGCAATCATATAGAATTGAACATCACGCATGTATATTCTGTTCCTTTAAAACTTGATGGCCCGTAGCCTCCAACACAAGGCTGTTTTGTGGTCCACTGGGCTTACATACATTCAAGTACATCGGTCATTAGCTCTTGCTAGGCAAATGAGTGCCTTGGAATGGCATCAACTATGAGTTGGCTAATACTAACAAATGACCTTCGCCTTACAAATGCAAGATCACTCTTGAAGTAAGTGGACATTCGTACATGTAATGTTACCGGGCAGATGATACAATGCATAGATGAATCCCAGTGTCATCATACGAAAGCCCACTGATGAAGGTAGAGGTTTTATCCCAAGGTTTTAAGACCGTAAAGCCAAGAGTTGACCAAAGATACGTACCCTTTCGCAGTGTGTTCTCAGCCTCATGAGTCACATTGTCACAGCCGGCCAATTTCCAGTCGGAAAACTTCAAGGCTTCTCAGAGAACTGGTTGTAATTGGACAGATCTGGGGCTTTAGGAGGCCACGGATCCCTGCTGTGTTGAGTGCAAAATCCGGGGAACTTTCTGGGGAAAGTAAGCGCTAGACTTTGGATGGGTTAGGGAGTTAGCACCCGCTTCACTGGGACTGTAGTGGATCAGTGGCTCCCAATCATAACGAGTTCCCTCAGAAACCTCCAAGTTTTTCAACTGAAAATTGGCCGGCTGTGACAGCTTTCGGCCCCCATTTGCAGCCATTTCCTATTCAGGACGTCCAGGAGCGGCCCCCAAAACGTGTAAGATCTGCCCAATAGCCTACCCTTTTGGCCCCCTAAATCAACATTTGCGAAATAGATTGTCGCACTTGCCCCCAAGGGCAGACCTTATGTGTCCGTCCCAGCCCCCAAAGAGCATGATCTTTATCCCATGCTCTCCCCCTTCGACCCCAACTCAGTCTGCCACCTTGTTTTTAGTCCTACAAGCCTGCTCGACACGGTTTCCCTCGGTATCATTTCGGCCCCCATAAACCGCCTTTTGGTTAACTGACTGACTTGACAAGACCTTGCGAGAAGAAGTAACTGTCCAAACCAGAGTGTGCTTTTTACGTCCTACTTGCGGCCCCTATTACAGGTCCCCTCAGGCGTGCTTTTACGACTGGGGCCAGACTGCTTGAACCATCTCTGAGGGGGCAGCTGCTGGCATTTTTTTCTCTCGTTTGACTGGGTAAGTATGATGTCGTGAGATTTGGCAGCGCCTCGAGGCTGTCCCAGTAGTATTCTTACGACGGCTTTCGAAGAGCAATCAAGGCCACCGCGGAATAGCGTGCGATCATTCACAACCACATCGTAAAACTCGACCTATTAAGACGGTTGATTCAATAGGAACTAAGGATATAGCCACGTTGAATATTAAAGTACACAAACTTCTTCGGGACACATCACAGAACTAGGCTAAGCATGTCAAGTTGTATTTGCGATTGATTCATCGCCATCATTCCATGAATGAATAGCAGCTTGGCTTGGTGTCTAACTTTGGTCCCTATCCATTTACAAAAGTTCGGGTAAGCTATTATTGCTTGGCCGCTGTCAACTGTCCTTCAGAAACGTTCTATCCCATCTGTCAAACGAAGCGCATGAGTGCCCCAACTGTGATCAGACAGATGGGTGGATGGATTGGAACTGTAACATATGTAGAAACATGCGTGCGGGTGGTAGAACCACCACCTAGAGAATGGGCCGTTGCTCGAGACCGGGCTCGCAGAATTGGTAGTCGATTTCGAAATAAGGCTGTGGGCGCTTTCATGCTGAGCCGTTTTTCCACTTGATGTTGGTGTCATGCAGCCAGGCTGTTTGGCTTACCACAGAGCACGCATGCGTGTGTTGGCCCAATTATAATGCTTTGGCACTACCAGACTCGAGAACACGAGTTTCGATCAGTGCAGAGTGCGTAGCTTATGCTAGCTGACATGCTAAGCCGTGCATTGAAAGAGCAGACTCTACCAACCAATGCACTTACCAGGAAGCGACTTTGGCTGCCACTGGACTCGCAGGACTGGTGATCAGACCCGGGCCCATCACGACGCCATCCCCGAGCACTCCCCACGGTGTGTCTTCATTGGGGGTACGGATATCACTTTGCTCATTATTGTGCCTTGAGCTCCTAGAGGGAGCAGCCATGGTATGGTCCTTAACGTAACGCCATGGTAATTACCGAACGGCCAAGGAAGACCAATGGCACTGCCATGATGCGAATGTAGGCAACTTTGATGAGATGTGTGTAGGCTATGAATGCTATAGAAGTGATTGCTATAGGGTCAGCAGTCATTGCCTGACGGTAAGTTCAGTAGGCAGTGGGAAGATTGGCGAGTACGTACATGTAGAATTGAGGTTTGATTGTGCCAAGAAATGCAGCACTACTTTGCGCTGAGCCACTGCAGCACTCTACATAGTCCGCGAATCAGGTGGTTTGTTTGCGTTGCCTTTGCAGATCCGGACGTCAATTTGGATGGTCAGCCGTATATTGTGTTCCGTGCTACCTGTCCTCTGTGTGCCTTACCAGTCATGCATTGCAAGGCAGATTCCGGGCGACGTGGTTTGCCTTGTGTCGCCTGGTGAAAGCGCCCGTCAGCATACGGAACCAATCACCACTGCCTACCAGGGTACTTGCGAACATAAGCTGGGCTTCGCATTGCCAAAGTCAGTGAGGCCACCCATCGTGCCATGCTAGCTAGGCGATAGATCCCGCGTTGAACGATTGCATTTGTCTGTTCTAGCCTTGCCTTCCACCTCGGATGCGAGAGTGACCAATCACCAGCTACGTTGGGACTTTATCCAAGCGATTGAGGTTTTGAATCGGAGTTCCTTATGTGCAATGTGGACGTAGACGACTCCCGACTCGATTTCTGAGTGGTTTAGACCAATCAGTGGCTCTCCAAATCAGCCTGTCATTGGTCCTGAGTTCCGATTAGGAATTGTAATAGTTGCAATCACCCCCCAAAGCTGAGCCGCGGTTCACTGGCGACCTGGCGCTTTCAATGGAAAATGCCTTGCCTCTTCAATGCAGCTTGCCTATTCATTGGCAAGACGAAGACCCCTGTGTATCCAAGCTTCGACTCGCAGCATAGCCTCAATGTTGAAATGTGATGTGGTGTTCAATCCAATCCTGAGCCAATGAGCTGCTCTCCTTGACAGCCTGCTAATGGATCTCAGTCTCGATTTTCGAATGTAAGCAGGGTCAGGTTACAGCTTGCTGAGCCGTAAAGTGTGGGCAATCTCACCACGAAGTCTGCCTTGGCTAAGGCGGTGTCGCATTCGCGGCTAGTCTGCCCGGATTCGGCACTGCTGTGATCGGCCACCTCCTCAATCAGTTTTCTTCGGCTTCAATCAAGTGATAGTGCGTGCCGGATCGTGCGTGGCTTCCACCAGATATCCTGAGTATCCTCTAGCTTGATAGAATACACTTGTGACTGGTTTTAACTCTCTCCACATAGATAGAATCTGGATCTCTGCTGGGGCTATATCTTTCCATATAGGTGCCGTGGTGCTAGCAGGCTGTGGGCGAAGGTGAATATGAGTAGCAGAGCACACATATTTGGAGGGCAGTGATGTAGTGTGACGCTAAGAGGGGCAATGTCCTACGCCTTGGGACTAACCAGCCAATCTACATTCGTTTCGCATGATCCCCCAAAGCGATACGAACCTCGATTATTTCGGTGGACGAACAACAACATGTCGAGTGCTGAGCCGTCGAAGTGGAGTCCAACAAGATGCCCCTTATTCAAAGCCAGTCATCCGACAAGCTACCTACCTACGAATCACCCGCATATGCCGAAGGGGCTTAACCTTGCCAAGGATTTGACCTTATGCTACTTGAATGTGAATTACAAATCACTGGCGATTCCCTGGTGATCATGCATACCATAACCCTAAACTTTTCGAGACATGAAAACTTCTGGTTATTTTGAGCTTGTCAGATGACCAGCTTCCATTGTTATCATCCGTTAGGAATCTCTTTTGCGTTTTTTAAATCCTCCCACGGCGAGTTGCAGTTTGTTAAGTTGCCGTCTCTGCACATTGCTCTGTAGACTTCAGTCAGCGATGTCTATTTTATTAACATCAAGAGTCCGACTTACGTCCTCGACAGTATCCTTCATAATATACCGAATGATGGTCACTTGTTCCGTTTGTCCTAGTCGTAAAGCTCTGCCGAAGGCCTGCTGCTCAACTGATGGGTTCCACTGCGGTTCAAGTAGGTATATGCGTGACGCCGCGGCAAGATTGAGCCTTCATGTTATATCAGTCATTGAACAACTCATCATACAAAGTGCTCAATCAACGGACTCACCCAACGGCACCTGTTCCGAGAGTCATTAGTAGTATATTCGCTTCATATGCGGATTGGAAAGCATCCAATCTCCTATGACGCTCAGAAAGTGGCAGACCCCCATGGACGAGGTAGTAAGATAGGCCTCTGCTTTCCAACAGCTGGCAAACAAGCTTGAGTGTTTTGGTCCAGGATGAGAAAACGATACTATGAAAACGTTAGGTGGATACAGTGTTTTATGACATCAAGTTGATCAGAACATATGTGGAGCACGTACCTTTTATGAGTCCGTTGCTGTTCGATGTCTCCCACAAAGGCTAGCAATTTGGTAGGGTATCGCTGAGTTGGTATAGAAGGTCGAAGTAAGCTTTCTCCCACTTCCCTTAGCTGGGCCTTCTCGATAGGGGTGGTTTCGGGTTTAGAGTGATCCATGTTCTCGGTGCACCTGGGGCAGTTTGCTTCCGTTGAATGTCGATGGGCATAACAGTCTCGGCAGGCCAAATGTGAGCATCCAGGAAGCATGTGGCCCCCATCGGTACCAGGTATATCGTTGATGGTAAAGACCGTACTATCGCAGTACACGCATACTGCCCCGTCAATTTGTTGCAGGTAGGTAAGAGTCTCATCAGGGTCAAGCTCATCACTCGACATGCCGGCTGGGGGCAGTCCGTTGTTGCAGAATAGTCGAAGCTTCAGGAACGACTGTACTTTGGCTGTACTACCACGTTTGTTACTGTGACCACTCACTCCCATATCAACCAATGCCTCGTATTTGCGGAGCAATTCGTTATATTGGTCTCTCTCGACTATTGTGAAGGTAAGTTCGCGGGTGACTTGGACGGGATCGGCTAGCCCAATGATCTCCTTGGTTCGCTGCAGACAAACGGATTCCAAGAGAGTGCGTAGGTTCTTGAACCGATACTTGGCACCTTGCTTGGACTGGTTAACGATGAACCTCTGAAAGGTTAATGCATTTTCAAGGAGCGGGATTCTTAAGAACGCAACTAATGCGCCCAGGTCTTCCAGCGAGTTCTGGATGGGTGTTCCGGTGAGACACCACCGATGCTGAGCTGCCAGACTTGCAGCAACCTCGAACTGACGAGTGTTTCGGTTTCGGATGTCATGAGCTATACACTATTAGATAACCACACTCAGCTTATTGTTAGCTTTGGCGCACTGCTTGCCTTCATCTAGCACGATCCTAAACCATTTAATGGAACCAAGGGTGCTCTTTCCACGACGGATCTCGGAGGAGATGGTGGCGTACGTGGTCAGTACGATGTCTGATCGATATAAGGAGTCGTTATCCTCGACTCTACCAAGTCCGTGGTATTTTGTATGTCTCAGGTACCCAGGGAACGTGTGCCTATGGTAATGTTAGCTGGTCAATACACCTCTAAGAGTGAGTGGTGGTCTGACTTATGCAGCTCATTGATCCAGCTGTCGAGGAGCACTGCATTTCATTAGTAAAATCCGGTGTGTTCTCCACTAGGTCTCTCTGAGCTCGGGTATTTCTTGAGGTTAGCTTACATGATGAGGGTGCAATTACCAAAGTAGCCTTTGAACGCCGGTTTTGGGATGCAACATCGAAGGACAGATCAGTATCTTTGGTGAAGGCCGATGCCTCATCAAGCGTACTGGCAATGACAGCCAAAGTAACGATGGTCTTACCGAGACCCATCTCATCTGCAAGTATGCCGCCCCGTGCCTCGAGAGGCTCGGCGCGCCGGGTGCCGGTTATAATATGCTGGTAGCTTGTACATCGTTTAGCTCAACGTTTTCCCTTATTTGAAACCAGATCACTTACACAGTGTCTCCAGAATCTGTTTCCTGTTCCTCCCAAAGACGGAGCTCGGATGAAAGGTTGGTCGACTCCCTGCATAGGATAAAGTCGATCGCTTCCTTTTGGTGGCTTTTGTGCCGTCAGCTGAACAGATCTCGGGTTTCAGAGTACACAAGCAGTTATTTACTCACTCTTGAAGTGTAGTTCTAATACCTCGATCAGCAGCTCGCTTTTGCAATTGTTGTGTATGTGTGAGACTGTTGAAGATTGCCTCAATTTCAGCATCGCCTCCCGCTGTATCCTTGGCTGACTTTCTAAGGCTCTGTTCTTCGGGGCGTGTTCCTTGGGCCGTCCTCAAGTCATATCGTGGAGTTTCCTCCACGTCCTCTCCCTCGCATTCTCGAATATGGAGGAAATGTGGGTTGTAATATGTGGTCCCCTCGAGTCCATGGGTAGGTTGTTGAAGCGTGAGGCCACCTGAAGACAATACCTTGCCTACCCCGTAAGCCTCGTCACGAACTCCGTACACATTTATATCGACTTTCAGCGTAGCAGGGTGCTTTTCACTATGCGATGATATTGCATGTTTCAAGGCACTATGATGCACAAACGCTCGCAGTTGAACGTGGTGACTCCTGAATAGTTGGTTGAATATGGCACAATTTGCTTTACTGATCAAGGCGAAAATGGTGCCGGTGTATTCTAGGCCATAGTACGATGTGATTGGAGAAACAGCGCAAATGACCATGTCTCCATGGTCTATGGGGTTGATAGATGCAGTGCGGATCCGTGTTCGCACTTCAGGGATCTAAGGCAGTGCAATTAGTTTGGATAAGCGAGTCTAGGTATATAAAAATAAACCGTACTGGTTACTTACAGACCCGAAACAAGTGTTTGGCACTCTCCCATCTGTGGATGTGCTGAATGGCAGACCGGCGCTCAGGTTGATGGATTGATGATTGGTGCCATGAGGCTCATCTTGCTGAGGTTGAAGAGCAGGTTGATCCGAGGTATCGTAATTAAAGTCGATCAGTGGATCGATTCCTTGGGCAAAGGGGGGAAGAATTGAGGTAACAAGGAAGAATCCAAGTGAGTTGCGGCTGTATCAGGGCTATGGAACAGCCAACTTGGATCGTTTAGAAACTGGCCTTGATCGTTGTTACAATTCATCATGGCCGGTTTGAGTCTCATTGAAAATTTCATCAGAACACGACGCCAGATTTGAGGTCAGGCTGGGAAATACCATAGTAATGTACCTTCCCTCACATCTGACACCGGGCCCGTTCCTGGCACACCTTTTGGCCAGGTGTGGCTATGCATGCATATGCATGTGCCTTGTTTTGCCTGATTGCCTTGAAATCTGCCTAGGCTTTATTCGTGGGCTGTGCAAGCAGCGTAAGCAGCTTCTGCATGAGTTCTATCCAATCAAGTAACCTCCCTTGCAGTCAAATAGGCGCCGCCTTACGTGGAGGAGATAAATCGTCCCGCGAACCACAAACGCCTACTCATTCCACTACATCCTCAGAAATTGCACTTGCCATATCTAATTATACGACTTCCGCAATATGGCGGATCATTCAGCCTTCGATCGCGCCTTGGCCGATTTCAAGGCTGGTCTGAAGAAGAAAGACCAGGATAGATTCAAGGCGACTACCAAGGAAAGCATGCTGAAGGAGATTGAGAAGCTCCAGCAAGATCAACAGAGTCGAAGATTGGGCCAAAATCTCGCACGAGTAAAGCCCTTTGTCGAGGCCATGGGCCAGTTCGGCAAGGTCATTGAAGTCTTCAGCAACGTGTCCGAGATGGTGGCTTTCGTATGGGTAAACACCACTACTCCAAGCTTGATCTTGTCCACTTATGGCTCAACCTGACTAATTTTGACAGGGGCCAATGAAGCTTCTGCTCCAGGTTGGTTGGCACCTGCCATATCGAATCTCGTGTACGCCCGAGTAAAGACTGATATTAGGGTAGATTGCAGGTGCATTTGCCAAAGCATTCCACGAACTGCTCGACGTGTACGAGAAACTCGGAGAGAGCATTCCCATGGTCTTGCAATTTGAGAAGCTGTTTCGAGAGGATGTCAACATGCGTAGAGTGCTTTCCAATATGTGGAAAGACATTCTGGAATTTCACAGACAAGCATTGAAGTACTTCCAGCAACCGAGTAAGTATCGCCAGCATGTGGTCGACCACAAACGATTTTCTCACATGCTGTAGTGTGGCGACAACTATTCCAGGCTACCTGGGATACCTACAAATCCCGGTTCTCTCCCCTCATCGAAAACATCCGGGGACATGGACACTTAATCCAAACCCAAGCAGCTCTTTCCCAAATCGAGGATTTTCGGCGAGACCAAGACCTCCGGGACGCACAATTCAACAAGATCACTGAATCACAGGAAATGCAGAGACTTACAAACTTAAAAGCTTGGTTGAATCCACCGAGTATTGAGAATGACCAGTATGAGCTCTCGAAAGTCTGGAAGAGATACCCTGGTAGTGGTCGATGGCTCCTGCAGAACCAATCTATGAAAGAGTGGCTTGATCCTCTCTTTCCTACTATTCCACCATTATTATGGATGCATGGGATGCCTGGTGCAGGTAAGCATCACTTACCAGTCGTATTGGGGCATATGTTGACCATAATTTAGGCAAAACTGTCCTCTCTTCAATCATTGTGGACGAGCTCCAGAATATGGACTTCTCTCCTGATGTTCTTTACTTTTACTGCAAGCATGGAAACTCTGAAAGGAACAACTACGCCTCGATCGGCCGATGCTTTCTATCGCAGCTCCTTTTGAAACACAAAGACATATTGGTACCTTACTTCTACGAAAGGTTTTCCAGTAGCCCCGATCCTGTCCTTGGGTCACTTGCAATGATTGAGTTGCTCCTTGATGTAGCCCTGAGAAACTGCACTGACGCGTACATCATAATTGATGGCATCGATGAATGTGATCGCCATGAGCGCCGCAAAATCACGCAGTGGTTTCGGAACTTGGTCGAAGATCTGCAACCGCCACGGCAAGACCGAGTCCGCTGCCTTTTCGTGAGCCAGGATGACGGTATTGCCCGAAAAGACTTTAAGGGGCTGGAAGCCATCAGGATTGAGAGACAGGACAACCAAGCCGACATTCACACATTCAGCCAACTTTCAGCTGGCGAAATACAAGCCGAAATAGATATTCCTGATAAACTAAAGATCAAGGTCGCATCTAAAGTTGAGGAAGCCGCTGATGGTAAGTTGACAATCATCAAAACCCATCTCCGTAGCACACAGCTTACAAAGCAGGCATGTTTTTGCTGGCAAAGCTCATTGTCGAAAACCTCATGCAGCAAACTTGCGTGGAAGATGTCGAACATGAGCTGGAAGATGAAACCCTACCACGGGAACTCAAGCAAGCGTATGACAGATTTTGTCTTACTTATTCCATGATTGAAGCACATACTGATTGATTCCTTTAGCTACTCACGTATAACAAGTCGCGTACTTGATAATGCGACCTCGTCAACAAAGGACTCTTTCTTGTTCATTTTGCGATGGTTGGTATCTGCGAAGAGACCAATTCAATGGCATGAGATTCAAGCAGCGAAGGCCATCAATGTTGATGGGCAGAGCGTCGAACTCGAGAGGCGCAAAATTCGAAAAGACATCAAAGATCTTTGTGGCCCATTGGTGGAAATACGGCAAAATGGCACAGTTGAACTCGTCCATTTGACTGCAAAATTGTGAGGCAAAGTTGGTCTCTTTCAGGCTTGCCATACGACTAACACTTCTCAGCTTCCTTATTGAAGAAAAGCATGTGGACGTGGCTCGTGTCGAGGTGTCGAATACGGCACTTTGTTTGGATTACTTGAACATGCCAGGTTTTAGGAGGGACAGCGTCGCCATTGACTTTATACCGAGCGGATACTATGCCTTCATGGACTATGCCGTTCCTTATTGGCTTAGGCATTTTGAGAACGGACTAACGCAGGCAGATTATGACTCAGACTTGTTGCGGGAGTTGCGAGAGCCTATAGAAGCCTTCCTTACCATCCACTTCACAGCTCCGACGAAACAGTTCTACATATCACAAGACAACGTCAAGAAGCTGCAATTCTTTCGAGAATTCGAGTTTTACGACAACCTCGAGACTGCAGTAGTGTCGGCAAGGAAAGATCTGACGTTTTTGGGCGAGATGAAACCAGGAGAAGTCGCATTGGATCTAGCTTCAATTGTCCGCACAGTACGCGGGCATCTTGAGACGGCCTATCTCAACGCAACTGGAAAGAAAGACTGTGACTCGTTCGAACAGGCATATGGGGGAGAAAGTGTTCAGATGTCCAAGACTGAGCTGCCGTTACTTCTACCTGGGCTTCCAGACACCTCAACAGAGGGACTTGCACGTGGAGAAACATATACGTCCGTTTCGCTGCGACATCTTAGGCTGCCCTTCGTCGACAATGGGTATGAGCACCATCAAGGAGCTCATAAAACACAAGAAGGATGTCCACACGATAATCCAAGAGGATGAGGAGGAGGACTTTCCCAGCGAGATAGAGCTTGCTCCGCCACAGCCGTCAAAGTCTGCCGAGACGACAAGGAAAGGCAGAGAGCCGAAGGATCCAGGGCCACCCAAAGTTAAGCGGCCTCGGATAACCGAGTATCGCTGCCCTCAGTGTCAGAAAGTATTCAGCAAGAAGTTCAATCTCGACTCACACATGATCACGCACAGCGGAAGGCGGGACTTTCTCTGCAACATTTGTAGTATGGGATTCGCACGAGAGAATGACAGGATCCGGCATCAAGCAACACATAAGGAGAAAGAATACGAATGCGGCGGCACTTTGTACAACGGTCAGCCTTGGGGATGCCACAAGAAGTTTGCCCGCGCCGATACGCTGAAGAGCCACCACAATTCGGCTGTTGGAAAAGACTGCATCCAGCCCTTTCTCCAACAGCAACAGGAGACATTGTACGGGCCAAGCCAATGATGCCGCAAAGGAAATGTAGCATGGCATGTACAAACGATTGCCGGTGGTAGAAGGGACCCATCATATACAAAAACACCGAGGGACAAAAGAAAAGGAGGGGGAGAAAATAGAGAAAAGAAAAGAAACTACAGGACAACGTCCTTTAGGCCCGACTCCAGCTTCTAGACAGTCGCGCCCCCTCCCAGACAGGCCATGGCCCACCAGCCATGGTTATCTGTCTTCCGGGTATTTATTGTTTACGGTTTACCATCCCGGCCTAGAGCAGTCTGATTATGGTCGTGGTTAATCTTCTGTGTCGGTTTGTGTGATTTGTACTTGGATATGTTTATATATGGCAGATATGCAAGCTAATTGTGGTTGTTCAGCTCGTGAAGTGGAACGGTGGGTGACGGTGTGTAGCCGTTGGTTGTGAATGTTGTGTCATGAGATTAACCACTTGGCCAGCGAACCGGCAACCAGACTGCTTGCTGTTAGGGAACTGGGCTGCTATTGGGATTCATGTAGGTAAGCAGGGTGGTTAGCCATTGTTCTGTTGTCCTGGAAGAGTGCTGGTGGCGGGCGGTGGGTGGTACAGCTCGATACACGGGTTGGCCACCGCGTCAAGCTCTGGCTACGAGACGCGCCCATCGGGGCACCTGTAGGCCTGGCACCTAGGGACTATCTCTGCAGCTCTTCACTGTCACTTACTTGAAAATATGTGATATCAGGAGCATCTCTGAAGCCTGAAGCACTTTCGGACTGTAAACATATCTGCTCATACCTGGTCATCTTCACCATTTGTCACCGGTGCCACTTCCACAGCAAGCCGTATTGCTCGCACTTCGATTCACAATGTCCAGTCTGCTCGTATGGAATCAACGGAGTCTATTTTGACACGCATAACTACCTTGTCGCAAATACGTTGTAGATAAATTATTATTTCTCCCTATTTTACCCCTTTTTCGCCGATGACCCACCAGCACATCCCGACACCACTTCAATGGCAAGATACCCACATCAAACTTCATAACCCCCTACCGCAGATAATAAAACCCACTCTGTGCCTCAAACAACGGAAACCCCGACGAGTCCACGACCGGCAACGCCTTCTCCTTCCGCTCCGCCTCCCTCTGGAACTCCTCCCCCCACCGCCGCACCTCCTCCTCATCACTGTAGTCACTGACCGCCACATGCCCGTGCCCAATCTGCGCAACCTGCGTCCCCGTCGCCTGCGTGCTCTGCGGCGCCGGCACGAAGCTCTCGAGCGCGCCCTGGACCGCCGCCCCTCGTAGCAAGAGGTCGCGGCACAGGTACGGCTCCGCGCCCAGGGGCCGACCGATCCCGACCCCGTGGCACGCGCCGCTGCGCACGGCGTCGGCCATCCCCGAAGCGGTCCGGAACCCGCCGGTCACGTAGACGAGGGTCTTGGTCAGGAGCGGCCGGATCATGTCGGCGAACTCGATGAAGTAGCTCTCGCGGGCGCGGGTCGACGCCTTCTTGTGCTCGAAGGCACGGCCCTCGAAGGTGCCGCCCGACAGGTCGACGAAGTCGACGCGGCCCTCGTCCTGGAGCCGCAGGCACAGGTCGCGGCAGTCGGCGGGCGTGGAGCCGCCGGGCTGGAACTCGACCGAGTTTAGTTTCACGCAGATCAGGAAGGCCGGGTCCGGCACGCGCCGCCGGATCTCCGCGATGACGTCGAGGACGATCCGGCTGCGGTTCTCGAGGGGCCGCCGTAGGCGTCGGTGCGCTTGTTCGTGGTTTGGGAGAGGAACTGGGCTAGCAGGTAGCCGTGGGCGCAGTGCACCTGTACGCCGTCGAAGCCGGCGCGGTGGCATAGGTACGCTGTCTCGCCCCAGTCGGCGACCATGGAGCGGATCTCGTCCACCGACAGGGGGCGCGGCTTGTTGAAGCGCGTGCCCATCCACTGCACCTGCAGCTGCACGTCGCTGGCGCTCACGGGGTTCGGGTTGAGGATCGCGTTGCCCTGACGGCCCGGGTGCGAGATCTGCGCGATCATCAGGGATCCGTGCTTCTTGGCCGCTGCGGTGACGCGTTCGAACGCCTCGACGCGGTTGTCGTGGTCGTCGCAGAGGATGGCGTTGCCGTAGCCCTCGACGGCGTCGTACTTGAGCATGAGGTTGCCCGTCACGATGACGCCGATCTCGCCCTCGCCCCAGCGCTGGTACAGCAGCTCGTATTCCTTGGTGGGGACCCCGCGGGCGCTGATGTCTTCGCCCTCTTTGTTCCACTGGCATAGCCGCTCCGTCATGGGCGCCTTGAGGAACCGGTTCTTCGCCGTCCGCCCCGAGAATGGGAACATGAGCGGCTGTCTCAGGATGTCCAGTTCGTCTTGAGACAGAGCTGGCCCTTTGACGCGCAACTTTCCTCCTCGCGGATCGACCGGCGTTACGCTTTCATGGGCGTAGTTCTCCGCCTCGGGTTTGCCGGTGGCTGTGACCGCGTCATACTCGACCGCTGTTGCCATGGTAGTGGGCATCTCGGGAGACATGACGGTCACGTCAGGTTATACAGCACCGGGAGCAAACAGTTCAGAACGAAGGTCCGTTGGAAGAATCGAAGGAAGCGCAAAATCAAGGATAGGCATAGATTTAGATTGGATGCAATAAGTCCGCGTCGTCGGACCAGATTCGGCTAGCACATGCTCTATTTAGGTCGTTATCGGCCATCCCCGCAGTTGCGGATGGTTCCGCCGCCGCCCCGAATCTTCGGCATGTTCATCCGATGTTTGTCGATTTAGCCTTCGGGGCCCCGATGCTTAACGTAACTCCATATCCCACCAATATCCAACCCATAAACTTCCTAGCTGGGATTATGTCTGAAGCCCGCCAAGACCGGCAAATCCGCCAGATAGATCAATGTATTAGAGACCAGCCGAGAGTACCATCATTTTGCACGAGACCTAAATCGCCAAGTCTAAAGTGGCTTTAGATGGTGTTTTACAATTTATTGCTACTTCTGGAGTCATCCACTGGCGAATCTAGCATGCTACACTTCAAGCGTGATGGAACACGAGATGCACATGGGCGTTGCTGCTCAGCCATGCCACCTCCCCATCAAACCCATTGAGCGCCGGTAGAGTTTACCCACTCTACATAGTCGGCCGGTTCCTGTCCCAGCAGCTCTACCTGCTTCTGGTATTGCTCCTCCGTCATGCCGAACCCATGCGCGGCGAACGTCTCGTGCATCAACCGCAGATCCCGGCCCCATGCCGGCCCCGCCAGCGTGCCGAACCAGTCCTCGAGCTTCTGGAAACCCTCCTCGTTTGCGGGCAGCACATTGATCTCCTTCTTGAGGGCCTCGGACCAGGTCCGCGCGATCTCGGACCCCTTGAACGCTTTCCGGGACCCGATGGCGACCTTCTGCCGGTTCCACTTGTTCGTGCTGTCGCCATTGTTGTTGTGGGCCGTCATGAGGTTCTTGACCGCCAGCGCAATGTCCCAGGGCGCCACGCGGCTGAGGCCGGCCTCGCCGAACGGCACGCCGAGGACGCCGGTCTCGAGCATGCTCTGCTTGGACCGGAGGTCGTTGGTGAAGAACAGGGCGGGGCGCAGGATGGTCCAGTCGAACGGCAGGTTCTCGCCGTGCACCAGCTTCTGCTCGACGAGCGGCTTGACCAGGACGTGCGCGGCGGAGCAGATGGCGATCCAGCGCTGGATGTTCTCGCTGGTGTCGAAGTCCATGCAGCCGGACAGGTAGATCAGCTGCGTCACGGTGCCGGACCGGGACACGGCGTCGAGGCAGTTGAGCGAGGTGAAGAGCTCGTCGTCGCCCGTCAGGTTCAGGAATACGGTGTCGACCTTGTGGGAGGCGAGGAGGCCCTGGAGCCAGGCGGGATCCTTGATGGATCCCTCCTCGATGAAGACGTTGCTACCGGCCTGGCATTGCTGGTGCTGGGCTAGCTGGGCTTGAAGGCTGGAGGCCCGGCTGGTGGGGAGGACGAGCTTGGTGGTCGGGTCCGACGCGAGGAGAGGGATCAGGTGTTCGCCGATATTGCCTGACGCCGCAGTCACCAGGATAACTCGGGACGGAGCCATATCTGCTTCGGGTCTTGGTTCAAAATTTGAAAGAGACTTTGTTTGTGGGACGTTCATGAAAGAGTGAAAACAATGCTGCTTCTACGGGACCGAGCAACAATCCACAGACGTCTAGCATGTGGTTTAAATAAGCCTGACGACCCGAGACTGCTCATACGATAGCATGGGCCATAATTTTTAATGCGGTATTGATTGATAATCATGTCATCCTGCCCCGCTTGGGTTCAGGCGTACACTCTGGCCGATACGGGAGCTGGCGTTGCTAGTGCGAAATTGTATACCACAATTCCTTACATAGCAGCATTCGTATAGTCTTGGCTGCGCTTTCACAAGAGACTACGGCGTATTCCAATGTCTTGGCAAGGTGCCAATGACAACGGCATCTCCACTTCCAGGTGGGTTTCGCTGGAGATAAGGTTATTACATCCGCCTAGGTATTTGCCAAAATCCGACCATCCGTCGACCTTGAAGCCGTTCACCAAACCGAGGCGCCAATACAGTCCCAGGATGCTACGATACCATAATTCCTGGCATAACCCTCTGGTAATGGGTCGAAATGCCAAAATACATCAACATGGAGTGAGGAAAATGCCAAAGGCGTAAGTATTATAGATGCAACTATAAACAACGACCAAACCCCGGACAATATACAGACAGCGAATGGACGCATGTGGTGTAAGTGAAAAAGGAACGAAAACAAAACAACGACAATAAGTCGAAGATACTCCATTCTAGCCCTACATAAACAAATCTAATAAAAACAAAATGCTGAACGAAACGATGCTGATGCAAGGAACGACCCGATATGCCCTGACATGCTCAAAAGGGAAGAGTGGGAGAAACGATAAAGAGAGAAGAAAATCAGATATGAAAGTTCTCTATGCACACATGCCGGTACTTGACTCTATATCCGAAAGATTTAATGCACCGTCTAGCCGGACCATGATTGCTAGCACGACGAACCCCTGGCAACAGCAAGCCAGCAAGTAAGTGATCTCGCTCTTCCAGGAGATCTGGTTCACGGGGCCGTAGACCGAGAACTCCACTTCTTATCCGTCTTGGGTCTGATCCCAGCTGCCGCCCGGATATGTGGCGTTATAGTCCATCTGGTTATCCATGGAGTAGCTGGCGCCGGAAGCATCCATATACTGGAACGGTGCAGCCGC
Source organism: Apiospora hydei (assembly GCF_038363865.1). Lineage (NCBI taxonomy): Eukaryota > Fungi > Ascomycota > Sordariomycetes > Amphisphaeriales > Apiosporaceae > Apiospora > Apiospora hydei. The sequence continues at coordinate 1,460,164 of NW_027117364.1, read as the reverse complement.
CGTGTTGTCAGTAGGATACGACACCCCACCGTAACCGTATGCCGCCGCATTCGGGTCCGGTGGGGCTTGGGAGTAGCTTTGCGTTGCCGTGGCGGAATAGTTTGCCCAGTAAGTGTTGTTGTCGGCGGCACCGTACGCGTTGGCGCTTTGGTATTGTGCCGGGTTGTAGTTGTTGCTGCTAGCATATGGTTAGCAATATCGTTAAGGAGGTGGAATACGTCTTGAGACAACTGGTGCCCGATCCACCATTAATGTGTTGCATTGGGGAAGGGGTAGCCAAGGAACAATTTTGATCGAAACTGGCTCGGGACTCGTCCTTACCTGGCGTCTGTACCGGAATGGTGGAGCGCGTAGCTGCCATCGCCTGCCTGGTACGTCGCAGCATCTGTTCCGTAGCTGCCAGTGCTGGCCGACTGCTGTTGCTGTCTTTGGTAGGCGTGTGCGTCACCCCTGCGACGCGATACCTCCGGCGATGCCGAGATGGAAGACCCGGCCGCCTCTTCCGCGCTGTCGGCGTCACTGACTTCGGAGCCGTTGTCCGACTTGCCCTTGCGCTTCTTGTACTTCCTCTTGCCCCATTTGTCGAGCTTTTGGCGATAGGCACGAGTGCTGTTGGGACATGTCAGCTGACGACGCCACCACGTTCTTGGAAATCCATCAGGGGATTGGGTGGTACCTACGATGCCGAGAAGTTATAGTCCCTCTCCATGATCTCCATGACTTGCGAAAGCGTCTGGTGTTCATACAGGGCCAAGATGGTGCCTTTGTAATTCTCCCAGTCCTTCGTCATCTTGAGCGGCAAAGTGCGTCGACTCTGGCTTTAGCTTCTGTTGTGATCCTTTCCAGTGGTGTTTTAAAAGCTCTTCGTACAAGACCGATCTGTTGCTGTTGTCGTGATGGATGGAGGTGGGAATCCGGAGGTGGTGATGGGATCAGGGGTCTATTCATACTAGTTCCCGTTCATAACCACGTTTGTTAAGAAAGCCTCGTTGGGCGTTTTTTTGTTTCTTCTTATTATATCATTGCCATGACATGAGGTAGGGCTACACACACACGTGAATCATAAGAACCTCAAAAAGGAAGTATGCAGCTCTCAGGCATACCTGCCAATGCGCGTGTGTGCCGCTGTCCTCACGGGGTGGGTCTTTTCAGGAGTAGTACACTTACTGATGTACTCAAGCTTGCTTGCTATTCCTGGAATGGTATCTTGCCGGTCCTCTCGGAGGAAAGGATTGGTGGGTGCAGATTGACATTTCTTAGCATGGCGAATTAATCCCCTATGGGATGGGCCAAGCCTTGCTCGATATCGTGATGTAAGTCAGTATGTAAGTGGTTGCGTACATACATAAACAGGTAAGCCCAACGACCCAATGTAATAGTAGACCGTCGCAGCATCAGGGATTGTGTCTTCGTCGGCGGGAAAGAAGAAAATATGCCTTGGCAGACTAAGGGATGTATAAGTGAGCAGGCAGGGTGAAGTTCGGCAGCAGAGCCGCCGGGAACTTTCCGAATGACATCTACCATCTCCTGAAGTTGGGCGCGATGGCTTAGCATGCCAATCGCTGCATCCCAGCTCAGGTAAGGCCACCAATCAGTTGCAGATTCCCCCTTTCCTCCCGTTTACTATGGAACCAGGGTGGCACGCTCTCTCTCTCTCGTTTCCTTGTTTGCGGCTAATTGGTGGCTTCTGCCACATGGCTATAATAAGTTCATCGCATCTAACCTCGCAGGATAGGGGATGCTTGTCTCTTGCATGGCTGGACCAGCAACCCAGACCGGGATCGATCGCGTCAGCCCACATGAGGTAAGACATGGGCTTCTCATTGGAGCTGCCCCAATCAACGAGGCAAGCAACAGGACAGTGCTATTGAAACAACGGCGGGCTAATGCTCCGCATCCGGTAATTCTTCGGCGCCACCGCCGTGGGCTGTCGATATTTGAACTTATCTCAGCCTTACCCCACGCGTTGAGTGGCGGACCGGGTCTCGTACGGCGTCTCTACTCCCCTACCAGATGTAGATGACGAGCTCGCAAGATTAGCTGAAAGCGGCATCAATGGTTATCCTTCTCATTCTAAGAAATATACGATCTCAAATGAGTAGGTGTCAGATTGAGTGATTGATTGTTTCAATTAAGAAGCGCGTCGGGCAGCAGACGGTTGTCTTGACGAGAAAGGCGTAGAGTGGCTGCTTGTCTTCGGGCTGCAACAAACATTGCATGCATATCTAGTGGCACATTCTGACAGGCCTACCTGCTGTTGCGCAACATGCGGCTCGGCCCTGTGACGAAATGAGCAACGGATGTTTGGCTTCACCGGTAAGTGATGCCAATCAGGGGTATTCCCGAATCTTCCTGCTAGTAAAGCCATATCTCCCAAGATTCGCGAGGCTGGGACGGGATTTATCCAGAAAAGTGCACTTTCGGAGCTTGCCTCCCCTGCAAGCCACACCCAGGCGCGCTGACCGAGTAAAGTTTGCTGCTTTGCTATTTTTATCTCCAGCAGGATCCGAAACTAGTGAGCTGAGAAACCGGCAAGGGAGTCAAACACGAACACGACGAGTCGCGGTCTAAGTAAGCAGGATTTTATCATTAAAACTGATTAGCAGTTGGATATCGAATGTCGCGTTAAAGAGCCCGTTCCTGCAAAAGAAGCACACCTGCGCCGCTGTGTCTGCCTTGTGTATCCGATGATCATCTTCCACGGAAAGGCTGAATCGCATCGCATCGCATCGCATCGCATCGTTATTTCTTCCTTGTCTGTATCCCATTCCACCATGAGAGCGGGTTGACTTGCGTATTGCGCGAGTCAACAAGTCTCGCGACGTGGGCGCTTGCCCATGCCGCGCATGCGTTTCTGCGATGCAGCTGCCCAACTTCTTCTCTAAACAGCCGACTTCTTGTCTCCTGTCGCAGCGGTTGCAGGCTCCACGGGAGACATGGCGGTAGGGCTGGAAACCGTGTCATTGCCAGTTATGCCAGCCTCCTGACCCTTCTCTGGAGCGTGAGCCTTCTCCGCAGGGAAGGCGCCGGTTGATGACGCAGTACCACCAACAACTGGTGACGCTGGCGTGCTTTCCATGGCGCCAGCGCCCGAAGTACCGGCAGCTGCGCGGATAGCCTCGTACCACTTCTGGGCATCGGCCGGGGTGTGCGCCTTGAAAGAAAGTTCGGATGCGCCGGCAAGTTTGCTGCTGAAGCTGCTGCTCTTGTCTTTACCCTTGACGTTGAACTTGTCACCGTTGGGGGTGCCAATCACCGCATCAGGTAGGTAGATCGAGAGTTCAGGCTTGGGGTCGGCGCGAAAGTTGTCGTCATCTTTGAACTCATGAAGGAACTTGGAGGGCGTCACGACGTAGTAGCTGGTCTGCGTCCCCCACGACAGCTTGTTTCGCGATTTCCGCTCCAGACTTCCCTCAATGAGGGCCTTGGTCGAATTGTGGCCCTGGTTCGGGAAAGTGAGCGCATCGACGCTGCGCGGTGGCTCGTTCGGGTCCACAAGTTGATGGGCTTCTCGGTGCTGGAAACCCTTCCACTCAAAGTCTGGTGGGATACGTTGAGCAGTGCTCAGCATATCGGCGTACAGTGCCCTGGTCTTTTCTGCTTGGCCGCCCGCAACAGAGTTGAAGGCCTCCATGGCCTGCTGCACGACCTGGATCACATGGGCCTCAAAGGCCTGGAAGTGGTTTTGTACCGTGATAAGGTCGTTTCTGTGGTTGTTCTCTTCCATCACCTGTTTGTTGAGTCGGTGGAGGACACCACGCTGGAGGACATATGGGTCATCGGCAGGGTTCATCTTGCCGCCGGCGGATTCGAACGAAGCGGAGTGTTGGCCCAGAAGCTCGATGTGCTTCTGGGTGGTGTTTCTGGCCTTTTCAACCTCCTTGGAGCTCTTCTCAGCGCCGGACATGATTTCCTTAGTTTTCACCTTGACCTCCTTGTGCAGTCGCTCGAGAATGGGGAGGACGGTGCCCTTGAGGGTCTTTTCGGTCTCGGCGTTGGAGTTGATCATAGCCTGTTCCCCCGTTAGAACAATGATTCGCAAGTGGTGACTCTTGGGTTGGTCCATCGTACCTGGGTGTTGACACGCATGTTCTCGAAAAAGCCCGCAACTCCTCCAAGTCCCTGATCAAAGTGCCTACCCTCTCTCAGCGGTTGAGAGATGGTCTTGAGCACCTTTTCATATTCCTTGGCATGCGATTTGTGTACTTTCTCCGTGGCCGAGACGTATTCTTCGAGGTAGGCGATGGCGTGCTTCCAGGCTCGAAGACGTTCGGAAAGGAGACCGGCGGTCTGGTGTTTGAGCGCATCAGTTAGCTACTGTTCTCGCTTTTTCGTTGCGGCAAGGTTCGATAGGACACTCACGCTGGCAGGATCGAATTCGGGCACAGCCTCGTCGCCAAAGCTACTACTCATGGTAGTGCCCTGGCGCAGGGGCATCGGTTGCGAATCGGCGCTCATCTTGGGGAGCGGCGTGGCGTTGGGGATGGTGGGCCACAAAGCAGAGATGGAGCGCAGCTGCTGTGAAGGGTTGAGAGGGGACCAAAATGTATATACACCCAGGAACGGGATGGTTTGGGAATCTAGGAATGCCGTCTTTTTCTATTGCGACGCTCGAGACTCGAGAGGGAGGGCGGGATTAAGGGGGTGACGATATGGCGTGCGGCAGATGCTGAGGGGAGCTCTAGACCTCTGGCGCTATTGAAGTTGCGAGGTTGTTCGGGCCAATCAGGGGCGACCCTTGACGTCGATCATTAGACCGGTGGGACAGAGACAAGCCAGCGAAGCCCGTGGTTCGGTGCGGATGCAAATGCGCAAGATGAGATGGCATGACTAGCATACCTACCCTGCAACGGGCTAGCCAGTTTCTCAATCGGATGGTAAAACAGGATGAAGTGATGGGGGTTTTTCTCATTGATGCTGAGGTCATAGACACCACGATAGTATTGTTTTTAACAGTATTCGACCCTTCACGAGCCCTCAGCAGGATTGGATTGGCACATGGCGCCAATTGGGTACCAAAGTCAACTTAGCTAAAGCAATTAGGAATGAAACTAGCGCTAATGACGTCAATCGCGACTTCCAGCCGTTTGTGCCCCTCGATTCTTCGAGACGACGAGAGGAGCGACAAGCAAAGCAAGCACTCTGGAATCGAGCATTTGAATTCAATCTTGCTTCACCGCCACGATCGAAGGGAACTACACACTTCAGCTGGGTCCAAGCAATTCATTAGACTCCAAGTTCCGGATCAGCAGACTACAATTCGACATGACATGAACCTAAACCTGCCCACCGGGTCGTGGGCAATTCAAGTACCTAGAGATGCAACGCTTGTTTTTAGTAACTATATCATCGTATCGACAATCTGTCCACCCCCCCTCACTCGGACGATTGAAGTGTTAGGAGCCACAAGAGCACAAATCCCGCATGGGTCCGAGACATATTGTGTTTGGGTTGCGCTGGGTAGGCAGATTGTCATTAAAAGCTTGCATTTAAGTCACCCTGAAAGTGATGCATGCAGAGTAGGCTATACAATCTATCGCGTCCCGTAAAAAAAGCCATGAACAGTAGGGGTATATCCAATCCAAAAGTTGAGGCGATCCAATGACCCGACCCAGTCCGCTTGTAATAATCATATGTAACGCCACGAAGTTCCGTACTTCATTCTCCTGTCTATGTGTGTGGTGATGTCTCGCCTTTCCTAACGCCCCGGGAAAACAAATACAAAGCAAGAACCATATTGTAGCATTCATCGAAAACATGTGCCGATTCTGGTTGTTCTAGCTGGGTGCTCCTCTCGACGGTATCAGTCGCGACAGGCGCTCGCCATGATGATCGCCAATCGAGTGCGATGACAGGAAGCTGGCAAATCCGAGCGAGTTGCTGCGTCTTGCTGATGGCCGGCGGCTTGGTCGTGGCTGAAGTGTCTCGGCCGAATCGCCCATGTCTTCGGTAATGGTTGCTAGCGGATCGTTCACGGGAGCCCTCGTCGGCGAACTCGGCGCGCTCATGACGCTGAAGTAGTCCGGCAGTGTGACCGTATCGCTGAAGCTCGAGTTGCGAGCCAAGGGTGTTCGTGTAGCCGTGTTGTAACTCGGGACTTTGCTGAGCTGCGCCATATCTACATCGGGTAGGTCCAGGTGTTCCGGCGGTGTGCTGTGCCCAGATGTTTCAGGAGAATGGTGCTCTTCTGCACTAGTTTGTCGAGACAGCTCAGCTGACTGGGGCAGCGAGGATTCCGCCGTGTGATCGCCGTCGTGCGAATAGTTATGGCTGGGCGTGTTGATCCCCGAATGGGATCCCATCGACGTGTAGGAGTTGTTCCGGTTGTTCGGGTCCAGCGACACGTTCTGTAGCCTCGACGAGAGCGCAGCTGGGGTGACTGCTCCGCTTGCCAGTTGTGACAGGTTCTCGTGCGACCCAGCGCGCGACTGGGCGTAAAATGGTGTGTTGATGCCGCTTTGCATTCCGTTGGGCGTTATGCTGGGATCCACGTTCTCGTACAATTGGTCAAGAACGTGGAGCCCGTAGCCTGGTGGTGCCATGTTGGACTGATCACTATCTGCCACAGTGCCCTCGGCGGCCTCTTGGGCCTCTCCGGAGACCACGTTACCGTCATCGTCTAGAGAGATGTTTGGCGAGATGAAGATGGTCACGGGCAACGTAGCCCTCAATTCCGAAACATGGCCATCGGGGTTCTTGAGCGCCACGGTGAGTTTGATCTTGTGGCGAATCTTGATGCCCGCAGCCGTGCAGTCCTGAAGGCACTTAGACAGTTTCTGCGGCAGTGGTAAATCTCTCGTCACTTTCCACCCTTCCTGTCCAGTCTCTTCGATGTTATCCTGCCAGTGATCGTCCCGCTTCACTTCGAAATGCCAGTTTGTGACCTCGCGCTCGGCTTTGTGGACTCTCGGGAGCGCACTATAGCCAGGAACCGAGAACTCCTGGGATTCCAGAAGCCTCACGGTAATCTCGCCCATCTCCAGCCCCTTCAGCAACGGGGTAAATCGCATTTCCAACGGAATGTGGCTGCCAAACACAACGGCCTTCTGAGGGATGACAATCGAGTATTCCACTTTGTTCGGCCAGATGTTTTCGACACTCATGGCGTGGTTGAACTCGAGGGCGGCAGGGTCCAGCGTCCGGATGATGCGCACTCTCTTGAAAGCATGGAGGTTCTTGGCAAGCTTACCACGAGAGACGGTTGCTTTCAGAAAGTAGCTGATACCAGTCTGGTAGAGACCTTCCACACTTTCCAGGGTGTTGCCCTCCAGGAGCAGCTCGAAAGGCCATTCATAGTTCCCCGCGGCAAGAATATGCGAGTGATGGTCGTTTCCAAAGACAAACGGCGGCCAGCTGTGCCTGAGAACGGTCGTCGTACGGTCGATCTTCTGGTTGTGGATTCCGGTTGGCGTCTGTTTTCCTTCCATCCAAGCGACTCTAGCGCTGCCCGTTAAACGTAGGTGGACATCTTCGACTCTGAGTGGCTCTCGGAGACACAGCACGACGACTCCCTTGAGGAGCTGACCAGAGGCCTCGTCCGTACTACCACGGAAAACGATGAAGTCGCTCTCGAGTCTGGACAAGGGGGTTAGAACAGACGGGACGTAAGCCATAGACTCGGGCGCCTATAGCGAGGCAGGGGGGCTCACCTGATCTCGAACAGGGCGCATGCGTTTCTACTCGCCACCGACGTGAAAGGGTTGAAGGACGGCATGTTGCGATAATCAGTTACGGGCAGTTAGCCCGGTCGTATATAGCGTGTTTTCAGCCTAAGTGATGATAGTGCCAAAGTGTAAGTTGCAAGCAGGCCGCAACTTGGACGGGTCTACAGCATATAAAAAGTTCGGAGCAAGTGGGCAAAGCAGGAAATAGACAACCCTTGAGGCGAGGGAGTTGTCAGGTCTTTCAACATACGAGGTTCGCCGGGGAAAGTAGGAACGACGAGACGAGAGAGGAAACAGGCACATTGTGGAGGGAGGGGCGACAAAGACGGAGTGGAACCAAGATTGATTTTATCTGTTTGAATCGTCGCAGTCCAGTCCTGGCAGAGGTCAGGATCAGGTACGTGGTACGTACTAGCAATAAAGTAGGTACCGTCAGTCAGTTATTTCCAGGAATCAATCCTGGGATCACTAGGCGATCCATCCCACGAGGAAATTCTAACGATGGGTGGCCAAGGCCTGGTCAGCGACACTTTTCGCCGCCGTCCGTCGGGTATCACGTTCCACTTTTCTTTTCCCTCAGTGCCAAGTGCCAGTGTTGGATCATCGAACGGGGCCTGTTTTTTTCGTGAGTGGGGCTGAACAGTGGCTGTCAGAAAAGACCGGAAGGGGCCACAACGAGCAGCTAGCGGGCCCCCTGACAAGCGTTCAGCGTTGGTGTTGGTGGCATGGCCCTGCACAGGCTGCACTGCTCGTTATCACACCTCCTCCTGCCCTCCTTGCCTCCTTGCCGCAATTGGCAGAGCTCACCCTGTTCCATACGCCCACCCAACGCAACGCGCCTGCGTTTGGACGGGTTGAACGATTATGGCGCCATTCGACAATTCCGGCCGATCGATATCTACAGTAGTCGCACTCGCCGCTCGAGACTGCTGCGGTCTCTGCCAGGGGCTGCAGCGTCGCCGCCTCTACCTCCGTACTGGAGACGGACAACAGTGACCCGGCAGCCTTCTGCTCACGGTTATTGGAACGGCAAAACCTCGCGCAGTCATTACATGTTACCTCAATACCAGGGCGGTGCGACACAGGTCAGCTTTGACTAGCACACAGAGCACAAAGCCATCGTGAGTTCCGAGCCCCTTGCAGGTGCAGGTGCGTCTACTGTACTCAACAATGGGTGTGTGCATCATTTCGTACCCGCACCTCCATCCGCCATACGTGAGCATGATGCTGTCCTACGGTCCTACCTCCACCCCTCAGTTTGCAAAGCAACCATGAGTCGGACAGCTAGTTGGAGTCAGTTGGCACGCTGGTCATAGGCATCACGTCCTGAATCAGGCGGGTTTCACGGTTCACCAACTACCATTTGATGGGAAGACACGTTCAATCACATGTACGGCGGTACGGCGGTACCACGCTCACACACATACTTCCGCCTTCTTTACTTTTTTTTCGGACCGCTATCAAGTGATTACGATTTGGTTATCTGCACAGAACCCTTCTAGATTTGCTAGGGGCTAGGATCTGTCAACAACCTGGTTCCAACCAGTTCAGCTTCCCACCGTAGCAGCCAATCGCGCAAAGCCCCACGCTCAGCCACATTTCACGCGCAAACCGCACATCAATACGGTGGCACCTATTCGCCCGCTGGTGGACTGTTGGAACCACCTTGAGCGGACATGGGGGTGCACACTTATGTAATCTCTACTCACTCCATCGTACGGACCATACTGTACTCGATTTGGGATCCTTTGAAGGGATCACGCTTATCTGTTCTTTGCGCCAACCACCTGTCTCGGTCTGTCGTATCATGGACTATTTGAGGACGGGAGGTTACGAATAGTGCCTTTTTAGTGTTGGCGAACACGGAGCTGACGGCCCATCCATCCTAGCAACCTTGTCCTTATCTCTCATAAGCCTTTGCGCTAACGGCAACGGTCCCAACACGGTGGGCCTGCTGCGTCGACGGAAATATTCAATATCTAGCTGCTATGTCCCATCGCAATCGCAAAACCGCCAGCCTGGGCGCTCCAAGGAGCTTGGGAGAGCTAACAAAGCTCAGCGTTTTCACCTTGGCTCATGTCACCGGCTATTAACTTGATTGGCTCAACTTTACACATACCCAGCTTTCCTGCAATCAGGGCCAAACCTTACAGTTCGTCTTCGAGGTCTGGCTGACTCTGCATACCTGACATACTTGCTGTTGTTGACCTAACTACCGATATTCCGGGTCCAGGCAGGCAGTTACTTGCTAGTCAGAACGCGCGTTGGAGCCGAACTGGCCAGCACTCTGCAAGCTGGTATTGCACCAAAGTGCGGTATCCGACTGCCGGTATGAGCGTTTTACAGTTGTGCGCCAAAATCCTAGATATTATCAATTGGCCATGACAAGCCGATCCTTGAGACAAAGGTCAGACTGGATCTCGCGGGTCCCGTTCATTCAGTTACCCACAACACCGCCGCGATTGAGCCGCCTTTTGACCCTCGCATCAAGATAAGCTGGGTGTGCGCTTTCAATGTTTAGGTAAGTATTTGAGCAACCTTCAAGCTTTCGTTTCCGAAATTCATCAGCCTGCCCCCCTGCAGCCTGTTTCTTCCGTCAAAAGGTCCACTCTTTGAAGGGGGAAAACTTTGCAGCCTCATCACCATACATATCAAGCTACCGTATGTACATGGCCAGGTGTGTAGCTTGGCCGTGTGATAGGGAAGTCAATAACGACGACCTCATGAGGCTGGCTGAAAGCGATAACGCATGTGACAGATGCAGGCTCCCCCAAGCAGCACTGAACAGACTGCCACACGTCCAAAAGGGGTTTCGAGCCAGGATACGCGCGCAGGTACCCATACTCCTGTTGGGGTTCCTATGTTTTATCGTCATTACTGCTTTCTCGCAGACACAGCCCAGGTTTTGGTTGGAAGCGCAATGAATGATACTCTGGCGGTGTGTTGAGCGATTTCTCCCGAAAATTGATGCTCGATCACCAAAGGGGTCAGCCTTGTTGGCGATCCGGTGTGGATGACACAGATGGGTCTGCGGAATGGACCGTTTCAGAAGGGTCTTTTTTGACTCCTTGCAGAAGCCCGTTGCCCATTCGAGTTATCCACGTGGGCCCTAGTCATCTCGGATGTTGAATTCAATCTCTGTGAACGAGATGCTCTAGATGCTCGCGTTCTAGCTTGCGAATCCTCTTTCGGGCCGTCAATGGTCTCGTTTCTTTTCACTCTTTACGTTTACTGATCTGTCTGCTAGGCTCTGTTAAAACCTGTGAGCTGATAAGCAACCTGAGAATCTAGCTCTAGGGAGTATCTAGCCTGCTGCCTTGAAAGTGTACGACACCTCATCCAGGCAAGGTCGCTCTGTAGGGCCGATTCGACACGGACCCCACCGGATTATTAACCCTTGGTGCTGAACCAGGCGCAGACGTTCCGGTCGTTTGTTGAGCCTCAAGTACGAGTTCACATGTGTTTTACGACGGCCTATGGACGTAAGTTACTCGGCGGCCACACTATTCGTCACGGTTTCACCCACATATCTACAGCTTTTGTCGCCATTCTTACCCATGCTATCATGCTATAAATAACTACCTCTCTGTGGATCGTTCAACACGCACAGGACAGTCAATAACCATGGAGCGTACGGTTCGGTTCATCCATGGTAATGGTGACGTTCGCTAACGGTCACTGCAGGGGCAAGGACTTGACTCGACTTGTTTTTCCTGGATTTCAGCCCAAGCATCCCCATCCCTATGCAGCAACAATGTTCTCCTCGGAGGTGCATTGGAGCCCAAGAGTGAATTTTTGATAGAGTAATTGAGTTGATATGTGTGACACTCGCAAGCTTTCGCTAATACTGCCGAGACTAATGCAGCGGTCCACAGTAGCCCGAGAGCTCGCCCCTCTTCCCTTTGAGAATCTCAGATGACAGACCGGACGGAGAGGGCTCACGAGCTTCTTCACCGCGGGCTCTTAGCTTCGGACGTTAATCTTGGAATTACTTGAAGGTTATCTTGCGTCGCATTCTACTCCCCTTGGCTCCTGAGTCACCAGCTACATGCCTTCCCTATGTAATGTTGTAGTACACCGGCCTCCCTTTTTCGCCCCGTTCAGGGGACTGCGCGCTTCTTACATAATGAAAGACGAGAGGAAACATGTGACAACTAGATGTCCTGTTATTAAGCACTCGTTTACTAGTCATGTCACATTCTCCAAATCCCAATGAGTCTGTACGCGTGTGCACACACACAAACACGCCCAAAGTAGAAAATCCACTCGGCGTGCTTTCCGCTGCAACCCATATGAATTCCGGCAACGGATCTGCCCGCACGCATCGTACGAGTGCCGGATACATCTCTTTGCAGCATAGCTAATCAAAAAATTTGGCCCTGGAATGGCAGAGATCGGCACCGACTACTGCGTACGATCTCTAATATCCGGGAGATGGAGGAGGGTGAGAATAGTATATCCCTTTTGGGGATTCTATTGCCGAGTCACCTTACCTTTGGCCTTACGCATGACCCCTTTATCATATCGTTCGAGTGCGCTTCCCTGAGAGCACGGCGGCAACCTCGCCTCTCGAGTGCATACAGGTATGCATGCAACTGACATGCGTACAACAGTACAGAGTGCATGCGTGATGTTTATCTCCAACGACGAGTGTGGCTTTACAAGAAACTGCTTTTCCCCGCATAATAAGGCTGGTGAATAAGTATAGAGAGAAACGGAGGTGGAAGGGAGGGGAAGGGGGCCGTTGCTATGCATATTGCAACCTCCAAATCTGGAGTCCCGTCCGGCCGCTCCTCAGCTGTTTATCGGCGGTGTCGTATGACCCGGGGGGCGGTCGTGTGCAACAAATCGTATGTTTCAGATAGCAACAACCACTGGCAGCATCAAGAGAGCCACCTTTCCCACCTTCCCAATCTTTCGCATTTACCTTCTTGACCTGGGGACAGTGGACGACTGGATATGAATTCCCCCGCGGTAATTGTTCGCCATCCCGCTTTAACACATCTCGGAGGAGATCGCCGGCAGATCGACAAGCGCATGGTGGTTGAAAATTCCCCAGATCAGAATTCGCAAGCGCCCGCTCTTTTTTCGCCGCATAAGAAGAAGGAAAGGAGTTGCTAGCGAGTTGCCGGGCCTAACATCCGTAACCCGGGCCATCCCCGTTCGTTTTTTCTTCTTCCTTCCTTCCTTCTTCTTGCGTGCGTTGTCAGTTCGTCTGCCAAGCTGCGCGCTCCGGGCGGGTATACGATCAGCCAAAAGTTGCCCTTCTCGGGCCTAGGGTGAGATGAGCGGCCGCTGGAGACGCGCAATGGCACGAGCAAAACCGCTTGCTGCACGGAATGCGACATAATGCACGCACGGCACAGGATGGGGCTCTTGTCGTAGATCACTTCTTGGGGATCGGCTCATATCTCCCCACGGGCGGACTTTTTCGAGCGGGATCGCGACCCGTATGTAGCGACCTCGACCATGGCGATATGGCAAAGGGAATGCAGGGAACTACAAGACTGACCTTTCGCGAACCGAGGCCCCCTTCTCATGAAACTAGGAAATTTGGAGAATCATTGCGACTACTCTGCCAGGCAGGCGGGGAATACTCCATTTCAACTCCATCCCGGACGACTCGCTGACCCTCCTCTAGCCCCCGCCGTCCCCGTAAGGACAATGACAAGACACCGGACTAGGCATGCCGGCGAGCCGTATGCAATACATAAGGTACACATCAAGATATAATAGCGACCATAAATCAAGTTATTACGCTTGTATTGTCTAATCGATTGTTCATTGGAGCGCTTATGTACTTGAATACCCAAGCCTCGCCAATGCACTGCTTATGCTTAGTCAGTCCAGGATCTAAACCGTTGGTAAGGTCAGGTGCAGACTCGTCTCATCACCCGAGAGTCGTCTATCGCACTCCTGGGCCATCCATGAGCGCTACTCAGCCGGTCCTGGGTTGTCCGAGGGTCTCTTCCAAGTTCGCAGATGACCTGGAAAAGAAAAGACACGGTTAGCTTCTTGCAACAGGCCAGAAGATCCGATGCGACCTAGGCCAATTCAACTCACCTGTCTTGGAGCTCGTCATGATGGATTCATCAGTAAACTCCAGCCAGCACAAAGGATCCTTGTCCGCTTTCTTGGTCAGGACCGGCGGTATCGTTGCTGTCATCGAACGCGGCTCAACAGGAACACTGATGCTCTGGATGTCGTCCTCGGCACCTTCAAACCCTGAATACCCAGAGTTCGACCGTATCCTGCTGGCCGTCGTCCCCTGCGTTTCCGCACGCTGAAGGTTTGTCGTACGTGATGAGATTGAGCCACGATGCCGAACCGAGGCCTGTTTGATTCGTTAATGATGGTCTTGTACAGAGATCGGGGTGGCGGGTAAGGGCAATGGACTGAACTTACAGCCTTTGGTCTATGCAGCATTCCAACATTGAAGTCCCACAGACACAGTCTACAGTCTTCGCCTACACTTCCAAACCGGTAATTTCGTTCGTCACATCTCCATGGATCAAACGCCACCGACGTGACCCATGATTGATGGCCACGGCATCGTGCGATCAGCGATCGCTCGGAAGGACACCAGATGGAGATCAAGTCATCCTGGCCACCGGTAACAACGTACTTCCCGTCGGGCGACCAACAGACGCAACTTAAGCCTCCGAAATATGCATTGAAGATGTTGAGTAACCTATGGAATATGGGTCAGCTGTGCACATTGTGGTTCGGAAGGGGGCCAGCCATACAGTTCTTTGAGGTAATCAATGATACGCATAGTCCCATCCTCGGAAACCACCGCAAGGTGGCGATTATCTGGCGAAAACGCGAACGCGTTGATGCGTTGGTTGGAAAGCTTCCAAATAGCCACGGGGTTCGTCTTCTGGTTTTTGGAGTGCACCGACTTGAGAATCTGGATCCGTGACAAGTGGTCTACAACTCTGGCAGATGTTTCACCCTCACCATCAACTGTCTCCTCCTCCTCCTGTGGGTTGAAGGCAGCATCTTCCTTCTCCTTGTCGTACACAATCAAGGAGCCATCCATATGGGCAGCCATGAAATGGTTTTCCGAGCCAGGAATCCATTGGATCTCTGATACTGGCGTCTTATTGATGATGCCCTATACCGCAATTAGCACACATGTAAGATCCCCTACGCGTAGGTATAAGAAGGTAAACGTACGTTCTTATTCAGCCTCGTATATCTCTGCGATATTGGCTCCCACCAGATGATCTCGCCTGTGGAGAAGCCCATTATGAGATCGAGGTGCCCGGGCCCCTTTGTGACCTTATTGACAGCATGGCATAGACAATGCGCCTTCGTGAAGAGGATCTTAGTGAGGTAGTCCGCCTTATTAGGGGACGACAAATCCAGCCACTGGAAAGCACGATTAATGTTGGCAAAGGCGAAAAGGCCGTCACCCGGGCGGTCGGCCAACTTCTTCGTAAAGGACTCATTGATGATGACACGTGAAATAAAGGACGAGTTGCTCTTAGTCATGTTATTCTTAGGCTTTCGTCTCTTATTGGCATCCTTGGTCTTCTCGGGGGCGAGCGAAGCATTGCCTTCCCCAAAAGCAGGGGCAGACACCGCGGTCACGGAGGTGGAAGGGCCCCCGTCGCTGAAAGAAGCGCTCTGGCCCTCTCCATCGCTGCTGAGCTTCGCATTTTGGGACTCGCGGCTCTCGTTCGGATGTTCGGCGATGCTTGCGGATAGTGCTGTCGCCGAGGTCAGGCGATAAAAGGCGGGCGGGGGAGGGCGAACGGCAAAGCTGAGCAGGGAGACTTTGGTGCCGGCGGTAGCGGGCTGGGGCGTGGTGGCCAAGGGGTTCGGATTGATTACGGGCGCTTCCGAGGGGTGCGGTGGTGGTGTCGCGAGATGTAGATCTTCCTTGAGGACGTAGGTGCCTTCGCCGACAAGAAACTGCTCTTCGGGGGTCGTAAGGATGTTGTTCGTCTCGATCATGGGAGTGGCCTGGCCAGCAGCCACAGCGGCATTGTACGCCGCTTGTGTCGGGTATCGTGGCGGTGGTGGAAGGACGCTGTCGCAAACAATAGTCGTCAGTGAGTGGGTGGCCAGTGTCCTCGGATGTGAGGACCAGTTGCAAAAGCCAACTTACAACATGATGGGCAGTCAAGAGGTCGATCGATTGGGGAGAGGCGTACGCCGTCCTCTGCCGAGTCGCACACGTCTCGCGTTCCTCCAACTAGATAGATTGCGCACAGCCCAGACCCGTCTTCTTGCCTCACGGTTCTGAAACTGCAGAAGTCGGTTTCTTCAAGTCTGTGGGAAGTTTGTACGAATGATGACAGAATAAATTTGATTTGTCGGATATCAAAGAAGAGTACTAAAACCCCTAAGTACGGAGTAAGAAGTGCATATGCGCGTGTTTTCCAAGCCCGAGGCGTACAGACCATGAAGGTAAACAGTAGCAGCAGACTACGATCTTAGAAGATCACAGCGGTCAGCAGGAGAGACATGGGGAAAGGTGAATTGCCCGTCGCTGAACCCTGGACCTGGACCTGGACCTGGACCTGGACCTCAAGTCGATCGCAAGGAAGGATCGACCTCTTGCGATTTGTCCTGTCGGTCCTGTCGGTCCTGTCGGTCCCAAGTGGAAGGTCCCGTTATCCATTACCCCAGCTGCCCAGCAAGGGCAGCGCATTTTCGTGTGGAAGCGAGCAGGGATACCCGTCGCTGAACGTGTAGAATGTGGGGTAGACGGCGATGCTTTCCAGATGACGAAGAGGGGTGGTTAGTTAGAGCGTTACCTTGTCACTGTAGGTACCTTTTCCGCCCGACGGTCGTGAGTCTCGGATTGATCAACGCATTTCCACATCGCGGGCTGTTCGCTATATACCTACCTACATGCATCTACTTATAAACCACCTCTTAATTGATCTAGTTCGCATGTAGCCATCGTAGCATCCGAGACCTATGACAGCCAGCCACCTGGTTGCTCGGGCTGGATGGTATCCAATGGCCCGGGAGAAGAGGGACCGATGGCACCAAAACGGTGCCCATCATCCAATAGCGCCAACCAGCCAATTCAAGGAAGCCCGTCGCGTCGAAAACCACCCAATCAATCCCCATCCTACCCTTCTTTTACCCTTTTTCCCTGCATGCAATCCTGCAGACTCGCAGCTGTCATTGCACCCTGCACCGAGAGAGCTGCCTCCAAAGCTCAGTTGCTGCAACCGTTCGAACACCATTTTGACTGGAGTCGCTCGAGTTTGAGTGTGCCTCTTCGGCCAGAGAGTGGGTATCGTCACTCGGGATCTGCTTTAGGTGCATTTGCCTGCGAAAAGAAGGCTGTTGCCGATTGCCCAACCTTGCTGGTGCCCTTACTTGGTGTTCGCTAACCGGCATACCTAAACCTTCTTGCTGCCCGCTTGTCCCGCCATTATCGACTACGTAAAGCTTGGAATGGCATCATCGTGAAGCAATCGATTCCCTCCCTAGGTCCTTCCCTCATCGAGCCATGGCCACCGGTATATCTCCAATTCCTTTTGCACCCCTGTCCCTTCCCGCCTATGTCCTGTTGAGATCCGACCCCGATGGTGCTAACCAAGAGGAAAGTGCGCGTTTGTGTGTGCGGCGATGAAGGCACCGGAAAGTCAAGTTTGATCGCCTCGCTTGTTAGAGACGTCTTCGTGAGCAACAAGATCCAGTCCGTCCTTCCCCAGATCACGATCCCGCCGAGCATTACCACCCCCGAAAATGTCACCACCACCATTGTCGACACCTCGGCTCGGCCACAGGACCGAACCACGCTGCGCAAGGAGATCCGAAAGTCCAATGTCATACTGCTAGTATACAGCGACCACTACAGCTATGAACGCGTGGCCCTCTTTTGGATGCCCTACTTCCGATCTTTGGGCGTCAATGTCCCCGTCGTCCTGTGTGCCAACAAAAGCGACCTTACCAACGACAGCACCACCCCGCAAATCGTCGAGGAGGAAATGCTACCTGTGATGAACGAGTTTCGAGAAATCGACTCGTGCATTCGGGCAAGCGCGCGGGAGCACAACAATGTCAACGAAACATTTTTCCTGTGCCAGAAAGCCGTTACGCATCCCATCGCCCCTCTTTACGACCACAAGGAGGGCAAACTAAAACCGGCATGCGTTTCCGCTCTCAGGAGAATCTTCTACCTTTGCGATAAGGACCAGGACGGGTTCCTGAACGACCAAGAGCTGCACAGCTTCCAGGCAAAATGCTTCGACAAACCCCTCACCAGCGAAGATCTCGAGAATATCAAGCTGTCTATCTCCAAGGCTGTCCCTGCATCCAACACCGAGAAAGGTGTTGACATGAAAGGCTTCCTGCAGCTCAACAAGATGTATGCCGAGAAGGGTCGCCATGAGACCATATGGATCATCCTGAGGAAATACCACTACACGGACAGTCTGAGTTTGGAAGATAGCTTCATACAGCCCAAGTTCGAGGTGCCCGAGTACTCCTCGGCCGAGCTGAGCCCAGCTGGCTACCGCTTCTTTGTGGATTTATTCCTGCTATTCGATAAGGATAACGATGGCGGCCTTAATGACCAGGAGCTGGCGGCCTTGTTTGCGCCGACACCGGGGTTACCGCAGTCGTGGGCCGACTCGTCGTTTCCGTCAACGACGGTTCGGAACGAAGCTGGTCACATTACTCTCCAAGGCTGGCTCGCGCAGTGGAGTATGACCACTTTTCTAGAGCCCAAAACCTCACTGCAGTACTTGGCTTATCTCGGTTTCGAGCCGCCGAATTCAAAGGACCCGCTGACCTCGGCTCTGAAAATCACGAAACCTCGCAAACGTAGGAACAGGCCTGGTCGTGTTGAAAGAGCCGTCGTTCAATGCTATATCATCGGCGCTGGAGGAGCTGGCAAATCATCACTGCTGAACGCGTTCCTCAATAGGCCTTTCGATAGCCTATACCATCCTACCATCAAGCCTCGGCGGGCTGTGAATAGCGTTGAACTCCACGGGGGCAAGCAGTGCTACTTGATATTAGAGGAACTGGGCGAGCTTGAGCCGGCCATTCTCGAGAACCAAGCCAAGCTGGATACCTGTGATCTGATATGCTACGCGTACGACTCTTCCGACCCGGACTCTTTTTCGCATATTGTGGATCTGCGAAAGCGATTCCCGCAATTGGACGAACTGCCAGCTATCTACACTGCCCTAAAGGCAGACAAGGACAAAACAACACAGCGAAGCGAGATGCAACCGGACCAATACACTTCGGGTCTCATGATGAGCACGCCACTGCATGTTAGTGTGACATGGAGCAGCATCAGCGAGCTGTTCGTTGCCCTTGCAGAAGCCGCCAGCAACCCCAGCACTGCGTTTCCCAAGAACGAAGAACCGCCTCCGGACAGATCCGGCCTGTACATTGCCATGGGTGCCACGGCATGTGCAGCTGTTGCGGCCATCATGATTTGGCGGCGCTCGACCAATTCAGCCTAGGCTCCCAACTCAGTTGGCACCATTGTGTGTCGTGTCGGTTTGTCATAGCTATTTTCTTAAATCTTGCATTTTAGGAGCTAAGGGGGAGTGATCGTTGGGTGATATTTATATAAACGAACAGGTCGTGCATGGCACTATTCTATCTGGAAGTTTTGGGTCCTCCACTCTCTCGTAGTTACATTTATGATACCCATCTCCTGTGTGGCGCTACCTCGATTGCGCGGAAATCACTAATCAATACTATCTATAAACCTGTAATGCCTAATAACAGTTTCAAGTAACCAGGTCTTTGCCATGTGATGAGGCAATAACCCTGTATTACCATCATTAACTGTTCCTAGCCACTGTTACGACTCGCAATACATCACCTCCATATACTTTGCCCTTTCCCGAGTCCCCGCACTACTATTGGCAGCATACGCGGCCTCGTCTAAAACACCGTGTTTAAGCGCCATTCAAACCTTTCGCGACTCCATCGACAGCACCAACAGCACCTATTTGAGGATCAATGTTAGCTGGATGAGGTTAAGTAGTGAAGAAAACACCAGAATCTCACGGCAGTGTCTGCCGAAGTGAGACTGGTGATGATTTCGCAGCTGAAGGTTCCGAGTGGTGATGCTTACCGTTCGCGACTCCACCCACGGCATCGACTGCACCGTTCGCAACGTCGCCGACTGCCCCGACGGCCCCGTTGGCAACATCTCCGACGGCTCCGACGGCTCCATTAGCCACGTCGCCGGCGGCCCCTACGGCGCCGGTGGCTACACCTGCGTTTACCGGTCAGCAGGCATATTTGGGACGATGCTCAGCTCAAGAGAGAAAAGCTTGCTTACCGCCCACTCCATCGAGCAGGTTGCCCGTAACTCCTGCCACTCCGTCCAGAGTGTTGCCGACTAGCCCGGTCACGCTATTCGAAAGGTCCCTGGACTTAGTAGTGCTGTGATACCGGATTTGACGGCGGGCGGCGGACTCACCCATCTAGAATGCCACCAGTCAACCCAGCGACACTGTCAGCGAGGTTAGCTGCGTTCCCGCTGTTCACAGAGTCAGTACAAGGCAGCAAGTCGCTGAGCCAAAGGGGGCGGGGGTGACCTACGCTGCAGCAGGAGCAGCTTGCGGCATCGGGGCAGCGAAGCTGAAAGCGACCAGCGCCGAGGAGACGAAGAAGGTGAAGCAATGCATATTCAACAAGCCAATACTGAGCTTTGAACCTCAAAGTTGATCTTCAAAGGGTATACAGGTGGGTGGTAGTGACAGCAGGGGGGAACGAATGGGTGGGGACAGACGATGGAAGGGCAAGCCGCGGAACTCGTCGATAGCTATCTGTATGGAGGAGGCAAGGCAAGAAGACGCGAGAGAATGTATGTGAGACAAGTGAAGAATTACATACACTTGAAGCAGGTGGCTTAAAGCTTCTTATATGTCCCTCCGTCTATGACCCTTTATTGAGTTTGTGTCACAGACGTACACATCGCGTAGCCGATGAGGGCTATTGTAACTATTACCATTATCGCTACATATTCGCGTATCCGATTGCGGTATGTATGAAAGGCTGCGTTTATACTTCCCCCTGTCCTACCGTCCATGTTTCACAGGAATGAGACGGCAGTACGGGAGCAGGCTGTCGTGAAGATAACCTTTTCTTCCCCAGGTGGCAGTTTGGCGCCACAGTCTGTGCGGTTGTTTTACACTCCCGCTACCATAGGACCTTTTGGGATGCCACATATAACATCAGCACATATCTGACACCCCGTCCTGGTGTTCTTCCCGAACGGAGTTAAAGTAATAAGCAGCACAATGTAGCGTGACATTGGTATTTCCTAGGACTGACGGTTCACTCTACCCAATTCTTACCCCGAGGCGTACACGTTGCTCCTATATAACATAATCCAGAATACTAGCGAAATCAATGATAGACCGGTATCACCACTATTACAGCTATTGGAGTGACAACACACATATTCCCCCATTTCCTCGCATGGATATAAATGTCTTCGCAATGCCAGTCAATGGCCTTTGCTTCTGGATTCTGGATCTAGAACAAAGAGGCAAGCATACCATCTGTTCGTAGGCAGACAAGGTTCATCCAAAGCTCAACAAGTCTACGATAGGTATGGAATATTGCTCCAAAATGGGCTGGTCTATTTTTGTGCCTAAGTTCTGCTGGTAGGATGTTGAAACGGCTGGGCACTGTTTGAAACTCTTATTCGCAGCCACTTTCGTGACTCACTTCGACATGAGAGTATTCTACTCTGCCCGAGCTTTCCGCCGCGTTGCTGGAATAACCCATTACGGTGCATATTTGGCTGTAAGATAAAAGCAACCCTGTAGGCAGCAACGAAGTGTGACTGCTCTCTTCACTTTCTCCTAAAGATGGAGTGTACTCAACCTTGGCTCGCCACCTGGCTGTATTGCCTTTTACCCCCAAGTCATACGTGATATAGACAGATTTAGCATTCTGGCAAATGAGTACGCTCAAACCCACCACGCCTGCCCTTGTCTGATCTAAATCCTTTGAATCGTGAAACAAAGTGAGGTCTCAGCCTCGTCAACCTGGGGCCTTGTTCTTCTGAAATCATACAGGATAATGTTCTCGCGCAGTTGCTAAGCCTCAGTATTCTAAAATTATCTAGGTCTATCACGGAGGAATGGCATTACTTTTACATTATCTATGAAACTGCCGTCAGTTCGCTATCGAAGTCCAGACTTGTAGAGGCAAGTAAGCCCAGGGGACAGTGTCCCAATGTAGCTTTTTTCTCGAGCGCAGGCAATCGCTTCGTTTAGTAAAGCGACTGACTGATCTGGTAATCTCGACTTGGCAAGTCCTTCCGGAAACGGGAGGAGGGCATCAAGCTACCCCAATAGCCCCTTGGCTCTCCTTATCTCATGCCCCCGTACGGCGCTAGCCTAACAAGAGATCTGAATGCAGCTCGGGCCGACAATCAGCGGCGGGCATAGTTTTTGGTCTTGGCATTTTTAACAAGATTGATAACTTATCATCGGCTCGTACACCCTCCATCGTGATGCACGGGGCAACCAGTTCGGCATATGAGTATACCAGACTCGTCCCACTGCACAAAGAATAAATACTTGACAAGTATGACATGCTGAACACTGTTGTAAAAGAGGATTTAGAGTGTCAATGTATGTTTATACTACCCTTTTCAACTATTGCTCTTTATGTAAGAGCATCGTTTTGCGACTTTGTTCAAATGGTATAGAAACTCACGGACCAACAGTTGGTCTATGAGGGTAGTATACTCGGGGGGGATTCCATTATCCCCCCATCCTGCGGGCTCCTCCGTTATCAGAAGGTGGAACCAATACCCCCGCAGATTGCCCCTTCCCCATGTGTTCTGCCATATTGCGCCGGGATGATCTTCGCCCTTCGGTGAGGCCCCGATCCTGCCGAAGGCGGCCTGGCCTGGGGTTGTACAATTCTGCAAGCCCAATCATGGCGATGCCTCGAATCTTTCCGAGGGGCTGGCAATATACTGTATGCGAGTTCCCGTATTGTCGGATCAGCGAGGACCGACGATCGGATCTTGCAGTAAGCATGTGTATATATAAATATCCGTAAATGCCAGTCCAATGGTCTGATTATCCTGTCTGGTCAAGCCATCGCGAGTCTCTGAGCTGAGCCCCTGCCTCATCCGGAAGAACCAATGCTGCCCAAGTTCATCTACGCTGCCCTTCTGGGCCAGCATTGCACCGTCTCCGCCTCTCGGCTTGCCGGGTCTTGGTTGGAGAACAGGAGGCTCACGAGCAGGCAATCCGCGGTCAACAACCAAACAACAACACCGCAATGTTCTTCAGTGGCCCCTGGAGTGACGGCGCCCAAAGAGAACGTGTGGGCCCCCATTTCCAGTTCCGACACGGCCGCCGTGATCGAATGGCTTGTCCAGCAGCCGGAGCTCAAGTTGACTGTCCCTACGGTGAACGGCATCAATGGCACTTGGCAGAACAGCGTGTAAGTTGCCTCTCAGCCCTCTGATGGAGAATGTGTCAAGGAGGAACATGTCGCTCATCTCTGTCTCGCTAGTATACTCGTAGAGGCAATGATGCCAAACAAGACAGACGTGTTGCCTTATCTGGACGGATCAGCTCCCGCCCCCGAGCGCTACGCCCACGTGCTGCTCAGCAACCGCGCCTCTGAGACCCCGACCTATGAGGACATCCTGGTCGGGCCTCTGCCGCTCGACAACGCCACGGCCAAGTACTTTCCGTTGGAATTCCCGTTTACCCGCAAGACCGAAGGCAAGGTCCGTAACCTGGACGCCGATGGCCCGGTTGTCCAGGAGAAATGGTTGCACCCCATCGGCCGTTCCATCGAGGATATTGCGATGGACCTGTGGGGTGGCACGTTGAGCGGGTACGCCAACGACACCATGAGAATCGGGTCCACTGACCCGGTCTGGCAAGGCGAGGATGGCACTGTCAAGCGCTGGTACGGCGTATCCCGGAAGCCGAGCGGCATGTTCGACACCGGCAGTATCATGTCGGCGGGCCTTTATATGAAGTCAGATGTCACGGGCCGGGATCCGAGCAAGTGGAAGCTGGAGGGCTGGTACTACAACGGTGTCTTC
This sequence comes from Apiospora hydei, assembly GCF_038363865.1. Taxonomy (NCBI): domain Eukaryota; kingdom Fungi; phylum Ascomycota; class Sordariomycetes; order Amphisphaeriales; family Apiosporaceae; genus Apiospora; species Apiospora hydei. The sequence goes on along the minus strand of NW_027117364.1, from coordinate 1,436,464 downwards.
TACGAGTCCACGGAGGCCTTCCGAGCCGCATACTTCAGCCCGGGTTTTGAGAAGATCGGCCGGGAACCCGACGCTCAGTGGGCATGGACGGAGCGCCAAGGCGACCCGTACCCCGGAGACGACACCCCGGCGCCGATGGCCGTGGCCGCGGGCCCTCCCCGACACAAGGTCGATGTGGCGAGGCAGTACGTGGAGTGGATGGACTTCAGCTTCTACCTCGGCTTCACGCGGGACACGGGCCTGGCCTTCTACGACGTCAAGTACAAGGGCGAGCGCATCCTGTACGAGCTGGGGCTGCAGGAGGCGCTCGCGCACTACGCCGGCAGCGACCCGTGGTCGTCGCACATTGCCTACCTCGACAGCTACTACGGCTTCGGGAGCAACACGTACGAGCTGGTCAAGGGCTACGACTGCCCGCAGTACGCGACGTACCTGAACGCGAGCTACTACGCGCACGAGCAGACGCACACGCACACCGACAGCATCTGCCTGTTCGAGTTCGACGCCGACGGGCCCATCCAGCGGCACACGACCAACGGCTGGGTGACCGTGTCCAAGAACGTCGAGTTCATCGTGCGCGCCGTCGCGACCGTCGGCAACTACGACTACACCTTCTCGTACACGTTCGCGCTCGACGGGTCCGTCGCCGTCGATGTGCGCGCCTCGGGCTACATCTCGGGCGCGTTCGAGGCCAAGAACGACGGGTTCGGGTACAAGATCCACAACGGCCTCAACGGCGCCATGCACGACCACGTGCTCAACTTCAAGGCCGACCTCGACGTGCTCGGCACGGCCAACTCGGTCCAGCTGGTCAAGAACAAGCCCATCTCCCGCACCTACCCCTGGTCCGACGGCGAGGTCGTCAATACCATGGAGCTCGAGCGCACGTTCATCAGCAACGAGGACCAGGGGCGCTTCAACTGGGAGCCCAACGGCCAGGGCCAGGTTGTCGTCGTCAACAAAGACCAGAAGAACCAGTGGGGCGAATACAGGGGCTGGCGCGTCCTGCCAAGCACCCCGGGTTCCCATCTGTCCATTATCAATTCCACCGTTATGAGGAACACGGCGCATTTCGCGGAGTGAGTTTGAACCCTCTTGACTCGGTTTCCTGCCACCCGCACGATGCAAGAACTACAAAACCATCACAAGACCCAGCCACTTGGTTCAATACGAGCCATCGAAGAACTCTGTTGAGAAATTGGGCTTGCTAACCTCATCCTCCTAGATACGATGTTTCGATTTCGCGTGCCAAAGACTCGGAGCCAAGAGCGACTCACCCGTACGGAAACCAAGACACACGCAACCCGCCTATCGACTTCGCCAAGTTCTTCGATGGCGAATCTTTGGATCAGGAGGACATAGTTCTCTGGGTGAACCTTGGGATGCAGTAAGTTTCCCCCTTCACCCTTTTCCCTTTCTCCTCGCGTTTCGTCAACCAGCCTTCCCCCGCCCCCAAAAAGAAGAAGAAGAAGAAGAAGAAGAAGAAAAACACGGGTTACTGACCTCTCTGTTCCCAGCCATGTACCTCACAGCGGGGACTTGCCTAATACTGTTATGACAGCGGCCAGGGCTGGCATGAAGTTCGTGCCGTCCAACTACTTCGACGGGGATCAGTCCATCAGGTCGCGCAGCCAAGTCAGGATCAATTATGACAAGGGCAAGGTCTCGAGCCTGACCAAGGCCGGCCGCGATCCCATCTGCGAGTCGACGCTCATGGCGTACGCGGGCGACAGCGTCATCAACAAGTACCCATACGACCCGACCAATGTCTTCTATGAGATGGATGGTCTGCATTGAGAGGACGCAGGAGTGGAAGTGGGAGATACCTAGATGGCTTCTAAGTCAGAGCCAGGCTGGACCGTCTTTAGCATCAACGGAGCCCGTCCAATAATCAATCAGCCGTGAACCAGTTCGATCATATTCGACGAGGCATAACTGTGAACGGGCAGAACAATCGCATGAACTGATGAGCTATGCCGTGAATGTCTGCCGGGTAGGTGTCGAGAAACCTTGCATCTGTTGCCCTGCGTCATAGAGATGGAACATAGAATTGACATGAGAAACTTTATGAGCGGTAGCTAGCGCCATGTTCTGAGCTAGAGTTCGAAGTCGGGTGGTGGCTGTTACTGCATACCTAATGAATTCCGGCACGTCTTCGGTGTGGCAACCTGTAAGAGTACATTGATGGGCCGTAGGCCACGTAAGCCAGCGAGTGTGGCTGCTCCGTGACTTGTTCGGGCGCCTTCTTCGTTCTTTGTTCGTCTATCTCCAGCCAGTCCATCCCGGACGGGCTGAGGGACAATTCTCGCGATATCCGATATCCTTCCAAGGCTCCTTGTGACTGCATCGGCGCATCGCACTCAAACCCGCGAAGACAAGGTAACACAAATAGCTTCCAAATATAGCAGAGTTCCAAGGCCCTTCTTTACCTGATGTTCCTGCGTGTGGGCCGTGTCTGTCTGGTCTACGGGATAGGACAAAGCAAAACGATGGCAAATCGGATAAAACAGCCACGGAGGAACGGGGAGGGATGTTCCGATTCTGGTCGTCTTAAAACCCAAAATGTTTCGACTGTCACTGTCTTCCATGGCTAGAGCGAAATACTTTCTGTGCTGTACCTTCCCTACTGACACTGGCAGTGTTCGTCCCATCTCTCAGTCAGTTAGCAGCAGTCCGTGCCAGGCGGGATCTCTAGATCCCCCTGGAGATCCCTCTGGAGATCCCCCAGCTAGTCGTACATACGACTAAAACCACCCGGAGTAGCCCGGCCCTGGGTTAAGGTTAACTTGCGGCTACTCCTTGGCCCCGAGTCAAAAATTTGCCTTATCTCCCTAAAACTTGTTTCACGAAACATCATGCAAGTTTGCAACACAACTCATCTGTTCTAGAAGGCCTCATGTTTCCAAATCGTGTTTGACTCTGTTGGCGGGTGAACAAAAGCCGCCGCAGACAAGATGCAGACGGTCAAAGTTGCTACATGAATCGGATCTGAGCGACATATCGCACCGGTTTCAAAAACTGCAGCTGTCGTGTGAGGTGTTATTTTGGTCGCTTCGAGCAAGCAACAGACGCAAAATCAGGTACGTACATGCCAAACCAACACGTCATTGAGCAAGTTTTCCTCAAGGTGCCCGGAGCGGATCGAGCCACCGAGGGTTGGACTCAGCGATACACGTCCGTCTATCGACGAATCAGAGGCCGGAGCCCGGTATGTACCTCCCGAACATGAGAGATGCCAATAGCGCTGTCAGGAATCGAGCCAGGTAACCTCTCAAATGCAGTACTCCAGTACCTCTAGGAGGCGGGATCTGCCAGCCCGCCGGCCGTCTGGTCTGTTTCAGCAGGGATATCTAGCCCAGCCCTGTCGATGGAGTACGGCCATAGACCAGCCCTCCACGGCCGCCAAGCGAAACAGAGCACAGAATATCTGGAAGCTCGCTTTATTTTTGCCATCCAGCTCAAGTCGGTGACGCGTAATGTAGTCGAGAACATATTTACAAGAATGACTTCGAAGCCTTCCCCATCTTCAGCAAGCGTTTCTTTCTTCTTTACTTAGTTTTTTCTTTTACCATCATTTCAGAAATATGGCCCAGAGCCGCTTTGCAATGGGTTCGACATCACAAGGCACCACCACCAGCTCCGATCGGCTGTCCATAGACCGGTCCGCCGAGCCCGAGCCTGCGCCAGCGCCAGCGCACCAGCTCCCCATCTCGAGACCAGGAGATCTTCGATCACGCTCAGCGAATCCAACGACTCAAGTCCCGAAGACATGGACGAGAAAACGCCTACGACGACTCGAAATCGCCAAGAGGTTGCCAAGGATGCCTCTCATCGCTTTAGCAAACGCACCAAGAAGTGGCTGCTCGTCCTGCTTTCCGTTGCTGCCATGTTCTCCCCGCTGGCAAGCAGCATATACTTCCCCTCGACAAAGGCTATCGCTACTGTACGTCCCACCTCACATGCCGACCTGCACGCATGCGCCGGGGCGAAGGCTAACGTGTTCCAAAGGACCTCCATGTCAGCATAGATAAAGTGCACTTGAGTATCACGATCTTCATGTACCTGCAAGGCATCGCTCCCAGTTTTTGGGCGCCCCTTGCCGATGCCAGAGGGCGACGAGTCACTTTCATTGGCACCTTTATCGTCTTTTTGGTGGCCAACATCGGCTTAGCCACTTCGAATGACTATGCCAGCCTGATGGGATGGCGCGCGGTCCAAGCCATAGGAAGCGCTGCAACCATACCTATAGGTACGTAGCGTCATGGGCAAGACCACACATGGATAGGTGCACTGACGCTGACCGTCGTCTGTCTGTAGGTTCGGGTGCGATCAACGATGTTACCTCACGAGCCGAAATCGGTGGCTACATCGGGCTCTTCAGTGGCAGTAAGTAGTGTCCTCCATCCTTGCGAATCGGTTTCCCATAGGTTAACGCCGATGTAGTGCGGCAGTTCGGCCAGGCATTTGGTCCTGTCATTGGCGCCCTCCTCACGCAATGGCTGCGCTGGCATTCTATCTTCTGGGCACTCTTGATCATGGGATCTATCACATTGGTCGCCATCGTCTTCTTCTTGCCAGAAACGCTACGCTCCATCGCTGGCGACGGTAGCGTCCCGCTGCGAGGCATCCACAAGCCTCTTTGGTACTCCATCAATGGCCAACCTTATGTCGATGACAACAGTTCACGCCCCGAGATGAAGCCGATCAACATGTACAAACTGGTGTTGGAGCCGGTCAAGATGTTGCGCGAGAAGGATGTTCTCCTTAATCTGCTTTTCGGATCCGCTCCATATACCATCCACTCCATGGTGACAGCATCCGCCACGGCGATGCTCAAAGACAACTTTGGCCTGAGCCAACTGCAGGTGGCTGCCGCTTTTCTGGCCAACGGCGTAGGTATCATACTGGGATCTACCGTCACCGGAGAGGTGCTGGATCGGCTGTACAAGCGATACGAGGCGGAATATCGTCACACTCATGAGATCCCCGAAGGAGTATCTCTGAAGACGAAGCTGCTGAAGGACTTCCCCTTGGAGCACGCGCGCCTCCTGCCTACCTGCTACGTCACGCCCGTCTTCATCGTGACCGTCTGCCTGTACGGCTACTCCATTCTGCTCAAGAGCCTGCCGTTGGTATTGGTGCTCCAGTTCATCACCTCCTTCTGCGCCATGTCGGTCCTTGCGGCCAACACGACCATCATGCTCGATATGTTCCCCAAGGCCGCGGCGAGCGCGACGGCCGTCAACAACCTCGTGCGCTGCCTCATTGGCGCCACCGGTGTCGCCGTCGTGCAGCACGCTATCGACGGCATCGGCTACGGCCCCACGTTTCTGGTGTTCGGTCTTATCACGCTTTTTATGACGCCCCTGTTGGCGCTCGAGTGGTTCTATGGCCCAGCATGGAGGGCACAACGGATGGAACGGGAGCAGGCTGAAGAGGAGAAGCAGCAACGAACGCAATCGGCATGCTGATTGATGTCTCCGCTGTTGAGGTGCAGGATCTTCCAAACGTGATGATGTCTTCTTTTGAATCGATGCTTTTGAGGAGTGATGTGTCTGTTGCATATTTTCCAGTGGCGGCGGACTTGATACCGGATCGAAGCAAAAAGAAAAAAAGAAAAAAAAAGGAGCTTGCATGGCTGGCGCTGGGCGTCAAAAGATTGGGGATGACTGATGAATCTTTTGTCAGCGTGAACTTTACATATGATACCTATCATGTTTATAATTATTTAGACTTGAATCCAGAGCTAATACATCTACTGTTTAATGCTTAGACTGGCCATTGCATTGCTCCTTGGGTTATGTGTGTACTTGCGTGCCTGTGCAAACTCAGGATGTATAGGTTTAAGTATAAACCATCGTCAGCTATCCTGCCATGCCCGCGGTTGCTAAAATGCGTATTTGAGTATGTCGTCCGCCAAACCTGTTCGAGGATGGTCCCAAGTCTTTTCAATTCCGAGAACTATATAAAAGCTTACATCCACCTATAAATCGATGGCTAAGTCTTGGCTACTACCAGTAATCAATCCGGCCTCCTGATCACGTGCTGACATGAATAGGGGGGCGGAATCAATGATATACCAGGCGCAGCTTGGCTGTTGGTTCTATCTATGACCCTTGCTTATACCCCTGACAAGAAGAAACCCGGTTTCCTCTAGTCTTGAGGACTACTAGATCTTGATAGCATGGGTTCGGTCACGGTGCGATATGTATAGAAATGGCATGCAGGGCAAACCTGCCAGTCAAATGCACTCTCTTCATAATGAAACAACAATTGGTCTACGACGGCCGAGCCACTCAAATTATTCGGGATTTGTAAGCCATATGCCAAGGCTTATCTCCAGGAAATTCCCCGTGTCACCCCTCAATATCACCAGCATGCGCCTCTCGCATGCATGGGTAACGTCCCACGCCATGCCGACCCCCTGTCGCGTCACATAAACAACTGTAGGTCGAGAGAACCAACAGCCAACAGCCTTTTCCTCTTCGCACACTCTCTTTATTTTCCCTCTTTCTATTTCGGTCTTCGCCGGTTGACCAAAGGGGATGCGCTACACCGAGCCCGAACTTGTTCGCTCAGCTAATGAAGACCAAAATGGACAGCAGCTCGTGAGTACCGGCTGCTTGGTAAATGCCGATTTGCAATCGCCACCTTCGGCCCGGGGTTTGATGGTTTGCAGGCCCATCTGCATCTAGAACAAAATCTTTAAGCTCGTCCAATGTGGTTGGTTGGCTCGTTTCTGTTCCAGTAAATTGGGCATTCAGGCAGATTGCCACTGGTGCGATAGCAGGGGAAGAGAGACAGCGAAACACGACAAAAACATCGGTTTTCCTTTTCTACAATATGTTCATTGTCAAGAATCCGTCTCCATCCGCTCCCATTCCTTTGGAACCAAATACGAGCCGCTATGCACAGACGTCTCGGGATGCTTGTCGCAACAGCGTAAGGCCTCCCCCATCTGCTTGCTGCACTGCATGGCAGCTTACCATCCTACCACCGACGGGGATTCTTTCCTGGAACCTACCTAGGGTCACTTTTCAACCGGGAGCACTCATCTAACCACCCCCTTGCACCGTCGGCTTAGGAGCAAACGAGTGAGCCTGTTTGCCCCCCGCGTTTGGAGACGGAAAGATCATCGTCGCCTTCTTCTCTCCCCCACCCACATAGCCTGAGGCCAAGGAACGACCCTTTTCTTTTCTTTTTGTCCCTTACCCCAAGAATTGAACATTACATACCCAAAGGCGGCGGCAGGATCCACCTACCACATCTTCCCTATCCTGAATTTCATCCATCTGTTTGTTCATTGCACCATCGAGTGGGTGGCCGACTCAGTATCCATGGAGCGAGGCGGCGTAGGCGGAGGGGCAGGCAAAGGTGGGATGAACTTCAACAAAGCTCGCACATCATATTCGGACAATTCCATGGCTTCCGCATCTGGTAACGAATATGCAGTAAGTCCCGTTGCATTCCAGTTTCTTCGTCCCTTTTACCCCTCTTCTCTGCCTGCCTAAGCGAGCGGCTGGGTAACTAACGCGACCGACCTACCAGGAAAGCCAGTTATCGAAATCGTCTGGGTCGGTTGTCTCTAGCGATTATTGGCCTCCTTCCGTGAAAGAGGACGGGAGCGACTCGGATGAGGTGCCTAGTGCGCCTCGGATCAGCAAACGAAGGTATAGCAGCACGCGCCCATTGGTCACATATCAGTTTCTTTTTCTATTCCGATGAGAGTCCGTCCGCAAATGGCTGATCGTGGGCCTCCTAGGAGTTCGGGCCGCAGGGCCAATATCATCCGGAATATTATCAGCGCCGTTGGCCAGTCCACTCCGGAAGCTACCATCATATACCCGGGTTACTACCAAGAGACCTTTCCAGACGACCAAGCAGTTAGTCACATTCTCCTCCAGCATCTATATTTTGGTCTGTATATATGTTGTGCTGATGATTCTTCCTCTTTCATAATAGCGGCAAAGATATATAAACGGTGGGCGCGTTGCCCCTTTCTGACAAAGGGCCCAAGTATTTCGAGAATATTGACTCGTCTGCAGCTTTGCAGCACCGCGCCATTACCGAAGTATGGGATGGAAAACTTCAATTATGCCCCTTTCCCAAGCCAGCGAGAGTGCTTGATGTGGGTACAGCCAGTGGGCTCTGGGCACTGGTCAGTATACCCTCTTACACCATAATTATCGAGAGCATAGTCTCTATTCTAACTCGAAGCAGGAGTTCGGCAAGCACACCCCTTCATCGTCACCACCACAGGCTTTCGTTTCCTCACTAACATTGTTTGGGATACACTTAATCAGGCACCAAGAACCCAGCTTGTCATATCCTGGGCATCGACGTGGAACCCGTGGTGCCGCCCTTCACACTCCCCAACTGCGCCTTCGAGACCGTGGATATAACGAAGCCATGGCCTTTCGAGAGCAGGTTTGACTATATCCACGCGCGGGGCGTGCCAGACTTCCCGCCCAACACGAGAGAGGCCGTCTTCGACTCCATGTGGAATCATCTCGGTCCGGGCGGCTGGATAGAATGCACGAACTGGGTGATGCGGCTCGAATCCGCCGACCGCTCCACACAAGGGACACGATGCGAGCAATGGTTTCATGCCATCGAGAGAGGTAAATGAGAGAACTTCGAGAATCCTGTGTCTTGACTCATGATGAATACCGAGAGAACTGACCACGTGAGGTCGGGCAGGTGTGAGTGCAATGGGAGGCTCCTTATCCTTTCCGCTCGAATGGCAACGACTCATGACGGCACGCGGCTGCAGAAACCTCCAAATCCGGAAATACCCAGTCCCCCTGAACGCCTGGCCGCCCAGCGAGCGGCTCCAGAAGATCGGGTCCATGATGACGGAGAACACCCTCTCCGTGGTCGATATGGTCACCGGCCCCGTACTCGAAGGGGCTTTGAGGTGGTCGAAAGAGGATTGCGATGCCATCATAGGCGACTTTCACAAGGAATTGCCGGATACGACTTACCACCCGTTTATCATACTGTACGTTTCTTTTTCGGCCATGATGTGCCTGGGGGAAAGATAGCTAACGATGCCAAACAGCATGACTACGTATGGACAGAAGCCGTTTTGATGTAGATTGTTGAGAACAAGAGGAACCCAAGGGAGACATCTAAGGCTAGGCGGCAAATGCCAGCGTTGTCAGATATCAAATAGAACAGTTTTCACTAGCCATGAACTTGAAAACGGAATTCCACTCGCGGTGAGACCTCGGTCTTCAAGGAAGGACCGGGTCATCAAGGCTTTGATTCCCTTCCCGGCTTACTAGAAGTGGCCCCCAACCCTAACCCTAACCCTTGGAACACGGCCTCGGCTCCATCACCAGAGGCTCCTCATCTTCAGACTACCAACTTGGAACTCAGCAGACAATAACCAATCGCCACCGCGCCCCGAAGTGCTAAATCCCATAAGTATCATCATATAACCACTCAAGCAATCCCCTAGATTGAATTTACGACGTGTTGAAAAATAATATGCGAGCTACCCCTATTCGATGTTTTGGTGGTCGTCAAGATAGCTGAATAGGGGTAGCTCGTATATTGTTTTGGCGACCCCATATCTGGACCTGTGTTAACTCCGTAGACCCTCCCACCATCCTAACAACCACACCTTACTCTACATTGTAACATGATCTCACGAATGGAGTTACCCTGGCTGGACGATGACACCCTTACTCGTCACCTTCTTGGCCTGCACCAAAATGATCTAAGCGGAAGCCCTAGCCCCTTTTCCGTCCGTGATCCCAAGCCTAGTATCTGCAGCTTGCAACCGTGTGAAGAACGGTCAGAAACTACTTGTTAGCCGTAGTGTCTAGTGCAGACGAGTTCTTCGGAGCCAAAAATATCACAGTAACAGCAATCAAAGAAAGGAAATGATATTGAGAATCAAGGATTTGAACGGCCTAGAAGTCATAATCCTCAATATGCCGGCCCCAAGCCTGAGCCCATGCCATCGAACAACATATTCCACTGCGGCAGATCAAGCTCCGGGGCAGCATCAAAAAGGCAGTCCAGATTTGGTCCCAGCCCGTGTAGCCACTATCTTCGACCATCATGTCGCTGCTCCCTGCGTCACCTCGGTGAAATCCGCACCATCATCAAGGATGGATAGGATGTCTTGATTGAGTTCCAGAGGGTCGAGGCTTTGGGACGATCCGAATTCAGCCGGGCCCTCTTCAGTCCTGATGCGATCTTCGAGGGTGCTCATGCGCGACGATCCACGAGGCGAAACGGCAGTCGCGGCAAGGCCAGGCACTGCCATCGAAGCCTCGGCCCTTATGGTTGCTGTTGTTTCTGCTGCTGACTTTCCCTTCGTCGGCAGTGATTGTGTTGTCTTGGTGGGACTTTTGAACAGAGACCTCAGCTTCCGGGTATTCGATTCGATGTATTCTATAGCCGTGGCCGACTCCCTCTTCGGTACTTCCAGCATTTCGCAGGCGGAAAGTACCTGTGCCTTTGAGTACTGGCCTGCGGCGATCCGGGGTCGAACGAGACGTCGATGACAAGAATAACGGACGCCAGGAAGACCTGCTGGGTAATGAAACAATAGAGGGAGGGCCGAAGCCCAGTTGGGGATCCTGTATCATCGACTGTTAAGGCACATCGTCAATAAAACCAACCGACCCAGCCACAGTCGTTCTAGGGGTAACTAACATGATCGCCGTAGCTCTAGCACGGTTTGAGCCGAACAGGTGCAAGTCCTGCGAGAGAAGGAGTATTTCGGGTCTGTCAAGCCCTCCACGTGAAATGGTCGATGGAGCCTACAAAGGCGCGTGTGGAACCTGGAATGCAGCTGTGCCCATTGCCAAGCAATGTAAGGCGTGTCGCGGCAGATGTCCTGGCTCTGTTGGATATTTGCTGCGTCGAGGCCGAAATAGACAGGCAGCTCCTGGACGAATTCCTGGAATTTGGTGTGCAGCGCTAGAAACATGTCGTAATTGGTCGTCTGGCTTTCGAGAACGGTCGATGGGAGTGTATCGACAGCTTCCCGGCAGAGTTCGGCAAGTCGAATCCGATGTATGAAGTAGACCATGTTCCACCATACGCGTCTCTGCACTTCGACTTCGATTTGGTCACAGCCCTCGGCCTTCCTCCTCTCGCGACTCTTCGCCGCTCTTGGTGTCGGTTGCGTGGGCCTGCTCAGTCAGTGCACGAGGTAGTGGCAGGTGCTCCTCTGCCAGGGCCTCGGGTTCAGCCTTACATGCTCGGGCACTACTCTTCCCGCCATCTTTTGCGTGACGCAATGATTTTCGACCAGGCGGGGTCTGGCCGTCGGCTTAGCGAGCTGTGGAAGCAGTTTCGGTGGCCTTATATATCCAAGCAGGATGTCCAGGCTGTTGAGGCAGGTTGGGTTTGAAGCCGCGCTCAAGTGGGCCGTCCTTCCTATCGGGATTGGCATGGTCGTTGGCGTCTTGTGCTGCGGAAGTCCCATGCCCACGAAGGCCGAGGCCAAGAAAGAAATTGCAAGTTTTGCAACCGACAGTTCGAATTCCTGCAGAAGTATAAGCCTTTCGGACGTCGTAAAGGGCAATACGCAGTTCACTCAAGGCGTAGAGCAATCTAAGCTGGACGGCACGCGGGCTGAGCTCACATCAGTACAAACACCAGGGGATACGATCAACTCAAGCAAACAACCTACCACGTGCCGAATGACGGCGGGATCATCTCCTTTGCAGTCTTCTACGGCTTTGTGTCTTTGCAACGTCTGGAGGACATGTATATACTTCCAAAAAAAGTTGTCAACAAGTACTTGGTTGTACAAGCCGCATGTTGGGGGGCAGCCATGTAGAATTCAGTGTTGCAGAAACTGCAAGAATCGGATAACAGACGGGAATCACAGAGTGGGATAAACACATGTGCAGTGAAGCTTCTTGGGGAGATTTACAGTGGTGTTTTAATGTTGTGAATTCCATCATTGATTATGTACTATGTACTATAACCAAGCAGGGGAAAGTGCAACCATCAATGTAACCCGCCTGCTATCCTGAGTTCCTGCTTCCTTCTCCTTGCTCGCCCATTCCATAATAACCAAGCCCCAATGCCAAAACCAAAGTCCCAGTGACCAAGTCCTTCCAAAGCAAATAAATCCTAAAACCTCAATTGTACAGGGTATCGGCGTTGCAAATTGCAAAGCGTTATAATTCCAAAGAAAAGGCCGAAATGAGCGCCGTTCTTTGTTGTGTCCAGACTCAAAAGCAAAATTTGTGCTGCTGCCTGCTGGAATATTCCAAAAAGGGAGGGCGCCGCCTGCCCCAAAAGATCTCCTTTTTTGTTGTTGTATGATTCGTAGCTCATTCCCTTGATTGTGGTATTTTTGAAGAAGCAAGGATGAGGAGAAAGTAGTTGTACAGTGGAGGTGTGTGTGTGTGTGTGCGTGTGTGTGCAAGCCCATGTGACAAGAAAGCACCCTCTCGGTTGGTGGTTTCCTTCAGGCGGAGAGTTGTAGTTGCAGTTCTGGCCCGGCCAATGTTGGTTGGTATAACCACTCGAAAAGGCAACATTGTACCTACTCGTAGTGGGCGGATCGTGAATTGTTGAAGTTGGTAAAGTCCAACGTTGTTGTTAAGATGCTGCTGCCCTCTTTGGGGTGTCTAGAAGCCAGGGGCCCTCCAAGTATACTTGCGGGCTCGGCAGTCGAAAGTGTAGATGTAGCGGCCCCCGAAACGACCATGGAGGATAACCGGGTGATCTTTGGTATCCTTGAGCTTTTGGATGTGGGCAAATATTTTGGGCTTCTCCCAGATGATGCCGCGGAGGTCAAAGTCGTACAGCGAGACACAATGGAGGCCGATCCACGTGCTGCTAATGCTTCGCTGGGCGTCTTGTCTATGGTGGTAGACATAGACGCCTTTCTCGTTGTCGTGGATGGAGTGAATGCGTTGGTAGGGGAGCTGTCGAATGCTGTAACGAGGCAGTGGTCCTTGGGCCTCGGGGACGACAGCGGGAACTCCTTGGCGTGTCACTTGGACCTGGGGCCTGTCAGGATTCTCCAATGGCCGTGTTTGAATGATCAAGCGAACATTGCCTCGCTCCTGGCGAAGACGCTCCTCTCGTAGATGCTGGGCTCTGTTTTCGGGTGCCCAGGCCCCGACCAGGCGGATACGGGGACGAGATGGCTGTTGACGTCTTGGAGCTAGGCGGGTGTTACGGCGAGCTTTGCTAGCAGAGATGCCGAGTTCCTGTGCAGCCCGGGTAGCAGCAACCCGGGAAGCACGGGGGCGAAGGTTGTAGCGACCAGAAGACATCTTGAAAATGATTGAGAAGTTTCTGGTGAGATGGACAAGTGATTTAGAGACCAGGTTGATGACGGTAGGTCGTGAAACGAGTGAGCCAAGTGCACACAGGAATCCTTTGAAAGGAGAAGCCGATGTGAAATGTAGAGAGAATTGGCAGATAATGCTGAGGGTAGGTATATTCTGTGTTGGTCGGATATCTCGAATAGAGAAAATACCCGAAAGAAAGATTGACAAGTGATTGTAAAAGTTGGGTTGTTGCAAAGTGTACAGCAATAGAGATGGTCTCGGAAGAGTAGTATAGTATTGGGATCTCAAGAAATAAATTATTTCAAGGAAAAAGTGATGTTTGGCATTCAGGGAGAATAGGAATTACCGGATGGAAGAGCAGTTCCTTTTTATAGGTGAAAGGGGAATTACATGAGTAAACTTCGTAATTCGGAGAAGGCAAACAAGGTTGCAAACCGTACTTTGAACGAATTGTGCTGCCTGGTCAGAAGATCAATAGGGATGGCAGTGAATGGAAAAGCACTGTGTTTTGCAACTGACTTACTGCCCGGCGGCGGCATCGTAGGCAGGGCAGGGCATCATAACAGGCACTCTCCACATGGTGCAGTTATCATTGCTCGGATAAGCTTTTTAACGTTTTCAAAATACACGGATGAGGCCAGTTATTTGTGGGAAAGTAGCGTCGATAAATGGCTTTCAAGAGTAACGAGATGTCCTTTGGTATTCAGGGTAGAAATCTACTATATTGCCCCGTATAGGGGACGGTTATCATCTACTGATACTAATCTACATGGTGCTAGCTTGTCCTCCTAGTATCACTTCGTTAGTTGGGATATACAGAAGGGAGCTAGCCCGTCCGTAATGTGGGTGAAAATGTGCTTCACGGATTAAACGGTGGCAGCTGAGATGGCCCAACGTGTAATAGCTCAAATTTGCTCAATTACTTCCAAGGTTGCTGCGCCACTCGTAAAAATGAAGAAGGGACATCGGCCGTTGAAGCCTTCAATACATGGTAGAACGAAACTCAATGATGATTGCCCATCGGCCTTGTCCACATCCAGATCAATCAATCCGTGGCATATGGGGTGTGACGAAGAACACGATGTGCTATATGTAACCGGATAGATACCTGACAAGAGCTTTACTGAAGACCAGATAGAAGCATTGGTTGTTGAGGTTCAATATGCAAGTATATTATAGACCATTTGACAGAAGAATCAACTATATATTGGAAATAAATATATAGAGGCTCGCAGGTCCTCACATGGAGCAGGAGCATGGTGAATCAAGCCACTGCCACCAGTTTTCCTTCTTTACTTTCTCTTATATTTATGGCAATACCTAACTACGACATGGTCACGGTTGCCAGCGAGCAAAACCGAGTGCGAAGCCTTGGATCACTGTAATCAATGGAGGTCAATCCGCTTGTTGAGTCTCACACAAGAATGTGTACCGGCGGGTATGATGGTGCATTTCAGTCAATTCCGTACGTATGTTTCCAAATTCCAATTAAATCCATGGTCACACAAATCCCCCTTTCAAGCCTTGCTCTCTCCGCTCTTGGCGCTCTCGGCAGCTTTGTCTTCGGGGGAGAAGTTCAAGCTGACGCTGTTGACGCAGTGGCGCTCGTCTGTGGGCGTGGAGTAGCCCTCTCCCTTGAATACATGACCGAGATGACCACCACAGTTGGAGCAGACAATCTCAGTCCTGGTCATGCCAAGGGTGCTGTCCTCGTGGCGAGTTACAGCACCCGGGATGCTGTCAAGTACGCAGGCCAGCCACAACCCGACTTGAACTTGTGGTTGGCCTTGTAGAGTGGAGCTTCGCATCCGGCACATGTGTAGACTCCAGACTCTGAGAAGAACTTGTCATATTTGCCCGAGAAGGGGGCTTCGGTGCCCTTTTCTCTCAGAATACGGAATTGTTCTGAACGCAGTGTAAGCACAGGGACGGCGAATAGGGCATTTTGGCCGGGTGCAAAACGTACCTTTGTTGAGGACTGCGCGCCACTCGTCGTTGTTCCTCTGATCGGGATACGACATCTTGCTGGAGGCAGAACTTGACGAGCCGAACAAACTACCGAGAAAGGGGATGGTGGGCATAGACTTCAGAGGTTGTGCGCTACCGTGAAGTGCCTGCCGGGGGGGCTGTGGCTCTGGTTCGAGTGAAGGTGGAAAAGGTGTAGAATGTTCGAAGCAAACTGGAGAAGGGCGGCAAGCGCATAACACAGTTGGTGATGGTAGAATGTAGAAAAGGATCAATAGACTGGCTGACTGGGCGTCAGGACAGGAGATATATATTGGTTTATTGGTCTGGTTAATAAGTTGATTCTAGCAAGTATTCAATGACGCTTAGGAAGAGTAGGATTGATGATATTTGGAATCAATTGCCGTTGTACCGTGACAAATACCGACAGGGGGGCTCGAATCTACGCCTATCGTCAATGGCGTCACTCATCATGTCAGCAATGACCCCTCCAAAGCTCCCAGCCACTATTCCACAGCCACAGCCACCGACTAAGAGCTAACGTCCTTCTGTCCCACCTTTTCGGAGTGAAGCCAAAGTACATCAATGTAAAAGCCAGCTGCATGCACATTCAATCAAGCACTGGGCGTTGATGGAAGGCCGGATCATTCAATGTTTCCAACCCTCTCCAGAGCCAATGTAAGGAGGATTGGGCGTCAAAGCAGTGCCCAGCGGTAGCACATCTTGGGGAGGGATGGCTGGCTGTATGGATCCCCGACCTAATATTGCGGGTAGCTCTGCCGTGGTTTTGGCTTTAGGGAGGGACGAGCTTTCGGAATTTGCTAGGGGGTGGGCTACTGTACTTAAGTATCCGGAGATAGGCTAGCAAATAATGCGACACATCAGAAGAACAAGCCACATCAATCCATCCATCCAGACCAAGACATGTCCACTTTATAGCATACTACTGCTAACAACAACGACAACTACTACCGCGAGCCCCCTTTGTGACTATCGGTGGACAAGTAGGTTCCAGCAACCACAGCCCCCCAGGCAACAGCAGCAGCTTGGTCTAGCAACCTAGCCTTTCTTTGGGCGCAACTGAAACAGTCGAAACTCCCATCGCCATACATCTCATCAACAACATCCTTCAGCATGTCGAGGCGGCCACCGAACCCGGCGGCCGAAAAGGCCGCCCAGAATCAGGCCACCATCAAGAGTCTCCTGAAGCTAGAGACCAACAAGATATGCGCCGACTGCAAGAAGAACAAGCGTAAGTCCTCCATCTTGCTCTCCCGTCCCGCAATGCCTTGGCCACTCCAATTGACTTTCTGAACCGCAGACCCAAGATGGGCGAGCTGGAATCTCGGCGTTTTCATCTGCATTCGATGTTCCGGTGTTCATCGCGGTATGGGAACGCACATCTCCCGAGTCAAATCGGTCGACCTCGACTCATGGACCGACGAACAATTGAGGAGCATCCTCAGCTGGGGCAACGCGCGAGCAAACAAATACTGGGAATCCAAGCTGGCACCAGGCCACGTGCCCTCCGAGGCCAAGATCGAGAACTTCATCCGAACCAAGTACGAGCTCAAGAGATGGGTCATGGACGGTCCCATGCCCGACCCTGCCTCCCTAGATGTCGCTGGCGATGATGACATTCCCCTCAGCATCGTCAAGGAAAAGCAGAACATTGAAAGGAGAGAGTCCCAGCGGAAGGCACCACTCGGTCAATCGGCAGCTCCCCAACGTTCTGCGGCGCCCCAAGGAGACCTCATCGGCGGGGACGATCTACCTCCTCGTGCTAGCACCGCTGGCCCTTCAGCAGCCAACCAACCTGGCCCGCCGAAAGCAGCCCCGGCGCCACCGAAGACGACCACCGCAAAGGACTCGTTATTCGGCTTGGACTTTCTCAGTGATGCCCCTGCCGCTCCCCCGCGACCTGCTAGTACCACGGGCATGGGCGGCATGTCTGGCGGTCAATCGCGCCCGGATCTGAAGCAGTCTATCTTGTCTCTATACGCTTCAGCCCCCAAGCCCCAACCACAACAGCCTTCACACACCGCATCCAGCTCGTTCGGCAGCGGCTTTGGTGCCATGGCGTCGCCAGTGTCGCCCACGATGGGCCACCATCCTCAAAGGTCCGCTGGTGGCAGTCTTATTGACGATTTTGCCGGCCTGAGCTTCGGGAGCAGCAGCAATAGCAACAACAACAGCGGCATGAAGTCGCCCAAGAGCCCTCAAGTAGATGCGTTTGCCGGTTTGACCAGTATGGCCAGTGGCAAGTCTACGCCCCAGTCCACCTCCGGTTTCTCGAACTTGAGCGGAGGCGGTTTCTTCGACACGAAGTCCTCCAAGCCAGCTGCCCCTCAACAGCAACCGAAGCCGGTCATGTCCCCATCAAACAGCTTCGGCGGATGGGGCGCTCCCCCTGCGGCTCCTGCCAAGTCCTCGTCATCTGCCATGGGTGACCTCTTTGATCTGTCGAGCCCTGCACCCGCTCCGGCTGCCATACCGACCAAGACAGCGTCGCCGCCTGCGCCAGCACCCGCCCCGGCCATGGACTCGGTCTTCAATCTGACCTCGCCGAAGCCGACCTCACCACCGGCGCCTACTAACCCTATGGCGACTACTTCTGCTGTGCCCAACTGGAGCAACTCCGATGTCTGGGGCAACGCATGGGGCGAGCCGGCTGCTCCCGCTCCCGCTGCCCCGGCCGCTAAGAGCCCTGGGCTCCCCAAGTCTCCCGGTTTCGGAGCCAGCGATTTCGGAGCCTGGGGGAGCACCGGAGGGTCCTTGGCCAGCCAGAGCATTGTGCCTGGAGGTGGCGGTAGTTTCAGCACTACACCGGCCGTGGCGGCCGACGAGGAGTTCGGTGGATGGACGAGTAGCACGGGCGCGGGGGCTTCCTCGGCCAGCAACGGCGGCGCCGCTAAGGCAACCGGCGGCGGATTCGGTGGCAATGATGATTTGTTTGGCACCAACGTCTGGCAGTAGTTTGGCCCGACTGGACTCCGCTAGATAAAGCAAATTCTAGGTAGATAAGCTGGAACATGCGGCTGATTTACTGAAGGACCAGGCATAGTTTCTGGGTATGAACTGTGACAGGTCACAATCCGACTCCAGATGTCTATACCAGCCTCAAAAAGCTTTGCTTGCACATAGAATGATTTAGTTATGAAACGCGAGCGTCCTGCTGCCATGTACTGTATGAACCCGCAATCTAAACAGTTATACCCATTTGAAACGCCAATGCTATGCTGAAAGAGCAGCCACCCGTACGTAATCCAACGTCCATATCCTTCCGACTGTAGTCGATCCATCCCCGCCCTTTGTGTCTTTTCCAAGCCTGTTGACGGGCACTAGCAACCTACTGGTTCTTTCGGTAGGTCGCCTCCGTGATTTTATACCTCCCTGATCTTAGCCTGTCTCCGTGCTTGATATTGACAAATCAGTTCCTATCGTGAACCTCGCATCCCAGCATTTGGTCAGTTGTTGCCGAATTGCCTTCCGCCATTCCACCTAAAACCATGTGTATATGCGGCCCTCCACCTCCTCTGCCCTCTCTCTGTCTCTCCTGCGTTATGAATCCACATATGCATCTGCGCATGTGTCGTCGCGTCGATCCCCAGGAAGAGGATGTGCGTAGAAAGCGTCGGATTGTTTTTTTTTTCCCGAGTTTAAGCGGAACCCCGGAAGAACAGCTTGTACAGCCAGTATAACACCAAGAAGGCGCCGATGATGACGGCAGACAGCTTGAAGATGGCGATCTTGTTCCCCGAAGCGGCGGCGCGGCCGAGGCGTCCGGCGGAGCCCTTCAGTTGCGTCGACATGGACGAGAAGGTGTCGGACTATATTGATAGCGAAAAATAAATGGTTAGCTTGAATGGACCCCCTATGGTGCTGCCGCCGCCGCCGCCGTGGTGGCTGCAGGCCGGATTGACGACGGGCAAGTGAGTGGTGTTAACGTACGGTATTGTCGATCACGTCCTGCGCGCGCGCATTGTCGTAGATGTCCACGGTGACGCCGCGCAAGGAGGAGACCTTGGCCGAGAGCTCCTCGAGCCTGGCGTTGTTCTGGCGCTCGCGCTCGTAGGCGTCGGACATTTTGGTTCCAGAGTTTGTGGTTGTGTTGTCGGCTGAGATCTAAACGATTGTTTCGGGATGGCGGCGGCGAGGTCACCGTCCGGCGGGTGTAATGAGTGAGCTTGAGTTTGTTGTGGTTGAGCAGCGAATCGGTCGGGATTTCCGGAACGTGGGGAGGCGTTGTAGACGTCGCAGTCGATTCGGTCGGAGGAGTGCGTGAGGTCGAGTTGTGTGGAAAGGGAAGAGGTGGAACGAGGGTCACGATACTTGGGGGGCAGCGGCGGTGGCACTTGCGCGTTTCACAGCTGGCGTGGCTAGAGGTTCGTGGAAAGTCTAAGCGGGACGAGGTCGGTAGTTCTTCAACGTGGTGTTGCTGCTATTGACCCGGCGAAGGTCTTTGTTTCTCATTTGGCGCTACTTGGAAAGAAAGGCGGCCGAAATGCTATGTAGGTAGGGTAGGGACCAATATAATTCCTACAGGATCTCGTCTTGATTGTCGCCCTGCATCAATGCTCATGCGGCATGGAAGGGAAAAAGGGGAACCACCTTGCTAGCTGGCAGATCCGGGGACGAGAATGACGCAGGCCCGCCCAGGTTGGACATGAAGTCGCTAAGGCAACACCAACCAACACCTGTACTTGTGGCTTAGCAGGGCCAACAGGTTTGCGGAGGAGGCTTGTGACACCATGACACCCTCCGACAAACCGACAAACAGGCGAGTGCGAGCGAGGGATAGCACTGGGATCAATAGCACTGGCTGACTGGCCCGGGACCTGGCACCTGGGTTGATTAGGGTGCTCGCTCTAGCGCTGTCTAAGCCCAGCCTTATTACGCAACCAGGCTGTCAGTGCCGTCACTCTTCTCACTTGCCCATCCCAACTTTCCCGGGGTGGGCAGCAATCGATGTTCTGGAAGATCGCCTCTCTGATGCGCCACGGGGAATATATTACTTCAACTGTAGATGCCTGGATGGCTACGACTAAGCACAGTAGTTACATAAATACGGACATAGATCAGGAAGACGACGTGGTCCTCCAGCAAATCCAAGTTCCTACCACCACACACATCGTGATCCACCGCATCAGATCAGGCCTTGTCTTTGCACGAACGGCTGCTCGGGTAGCTCGGTCTGTCCCAAGTGCTTTTGCCCCGCCACCTTGCAATCTTTCGACCTGTTGACTGTTTCCCTCGCGATACTGCTGGAACCCCACATTGCCCGACTGATTGCCCAAACATTCATCATCGCTTACTTTACCTCTTACCCTACCTAGCATACTACTACCACTACCTCCCGCCATTCTGACGACTTTTTTCCATAATCCAACTCGATTCCCAGGTCGGTCTGCAGTTGAAAAACAGACAAACCTCCCGTACCTCCCGTCACGATGGGTATCAACAACCCCTCCCGTCGTCCTTGTCGTGTAAGTCCAATTGTCGTCTAAACCTCCATGCAAGCTCGGCGCCCCGCAACCGCTCAGCGGCTGCTTGGGATGCTGTGCTTACCATTTTGTAATGCGCAAACACGATGCTAATGTGTTCTCGTTTTTCCCACCACAGCCGAATGCAAGAAGTGCGGCAAGATTCTGACAAGCTTCATCGACCCGCGACAATCCTTTGGACCTGACAAGATCATTCCTCCCCAAGTCCTGGCCAATGCGAAGGTGAGTAAAGTTGCCTCTAATGCTCTTCTGCTTCCCCGGCTGCGCTACTGCTGCTGCTACTGCTGCTGTCTGAATCGCCGCATGGATGTACCGGTTTCTGACTTGGTTCCCACGACAATCGATTAGGGTCTGGCAATTCTTACAGTATTCAAAGCCGGTTTCCTCGGCTCCGCTCGATTCGGTTCCGGCCTCGTTGTTGCTCGACTTCCCGATGGCTCTTGGTCGGCGCCCAGCGCCATCATGACGGCGGGTGGTGGCTTTGGTGGACAAATCGGGTTCGAGCTGACAGATTTCGTCTTCATTCTCAACGATGCCAGCGCCGTCAAGACCTTCGCGCAAATGGGCTCCATTACGTTGGGCGGGAACGTCTCTATCGCAGCCGGTCCCGTTGGTCGAAATGCCGAAGCCGCCGGCGCCGCATCGCTCAAGAGTGTTGCGGGTGTCTTCTCTTACAGCAAAACGAAGGGCCTGTTTGCTGGTGTCTCGCTGGAAGGCTCGGCTATCATCGAACGAAAGGACGCAAACGAGAAGCTCTACGGCCAGCGATTGACCGCCATGCAACTTCTCACCGGCTCCGTCCGACCCCCGCCGCAGTCTGCGCCTCTGATGACCGTTTTGAACTCTAGGGTGTTCGCCGGGGTGCGATCAGGGAGCATGGACGACGGCATGTACAACGATGTCCCGCAATTCGGTGACGCAAACAACAGCCCAACCTGGGCCAGCAACCAGGGCGCGACCAGGGCCGCACCTGGAGGTTATGGAGGCAGCCAAGAGAACTTTGGTGCGCCGAAACGGGCTAGCACATGGCAAGACGACGTCTACGACCGCCCCAGTGGTAGCAACCTGAACAGGAACAGCACAGGCCAGTTTGGTGCCGATGGCTTCCAGGCCGACAAGAGGGCTGGTCCTGGACGACCCGCAGCGCCGAAACCGAACTTCCAGAGCAAGAACGCCATGCTGAAGAAGAACGAGGCCGTGGCTCTGTTCACCTTTGAGGCTGATCAGCCTGGTGACCTCGGTTTCAAGAAGGGCGATGTGATCACGGTGCTCAAGAAGACTGATAGCGCCAATGACTGGTGGTAAGTGACTAACTAGCCCCTTTCGCTTGTGATTGTCGAGAGACTATACTGACAGAGACCAGGACTGGTATGGTTGGCACGCGGCATGGCATTTTCCCCAGCAACTATGTCAAAATGAGCGAATAAAACGACTTTCCGAAGCACACCACCAGGCCACGGGATTGGGCAAGACGAGAGTTTTAGAGCAAGGTCGCAGGTGGGGCATAAAGTACGATACAGGACTTTCGCTGGGTTTCTCAATGGCACACTTGGCTACGATTTACGCATTCCTAAGAACGCTTTTCGCACTTGAGGGAAAACCTCATTACGGATTTATACCACATGATTTGTCGCACAGTAAGGAGTTTAGGTTCAAGCAATCAATTACATCGCATTATTAAGTTATGCAGCCAGTACGTGTATTCGGACCATCGGCATATATGAAACGGGTGGCATCACAAACCTAGCGTTTCTGTGAGAATATTCAGGCCATCAGAAATTGAATGCTGAGTCCTGACCGTGTAAGGTCCACCCTAGGTCCAGGGTTTGGCACGAGATTTGTTGAGCGGCAAGGCGAGTCCAGGGCCGTCCAACTGTTATAAGTAAACGATGGGATGCATTGCTATGTAAGAGGTCTATGTAGTGAGAATATCGAGCCGCTCTTGGGCCTGGGATATGATCCAATGCTAAGAATGAACGATGTGTCTCTCTTCTTTCTTCTCCCTTCCCATCGCATCGAAACAATTCTCTATGTCTCCAGGGTAGAATTATCGTTGATTCATGTGCTGAGACAGGTCTGTCAGTCCTCAATTAGATACAGCGCGCAAGGAACTTGTGGCCTCCCATGTTCTTTCCAGCCATGAGAAATAAGCCATCAAACTCATAAAGAAAAGGGGGTGTTCGTTCCTTCATGCCCGTCTTGTTCGCCACATCAGTCGTGGCAAATATCAAAGAATCATGCAAGCTAGTGGCACTCCCGTCTGTCCACCATCTCGAACACGTCCCCGCAACATGGCTGGGGGCTCATCCAGCAGTCTTCTTCCACATAGTGCCAGTCCATATCGTCGGCCTTGTCAGTGACGAGAGTTTGATTGATCGAAAGAGGGTCGACCAGAGCAGTGCCAATAGCAGCAGTGATTTTCGACTCTGTCTCAAGTGTCGTACCTTGCTTCCGCAGCTGCTGATCGTCGTCCGCTCCCTCTTTGGCGTTGGCGGGTTTGCCCGGTTGGCTCTGAAGATCCAGCCGAGAGGGTGAATTGTTCAAGGCAGAAGTGGCATAAATAGCAGGCTCCGTGTCGTTTTCCAAGGCGACAACTTGCACACTCTTCTGCTTTTTATTCTTCTGCTCGTTTTTCTGGCGCTCCTCCGCCTTGGTCGTCATCGCGTCACCGCCGTCTCCCCTCGATATCGGAATCGGCATCATCATGCTTCCGCTTCTCCTTATATGCACGACCGCTACCGATGCCCATGCCATCGTCTCGAGCTGCAGCAACCTCTCCTTCTGCTGCGCCGTTGTTGTTGTTGTTGTTACCACTGCCGTCGCCAGGATCGCCACTGAGGATCGAGGAAAAGCTCCGGCCGCGTTCCTGCAGCTCGCACTGGGCCTTGGTGGACAGGGCGATGAGGTCGTTGGTGCTCAGGCTGCGGAGGTAGTGGTCGGTTTCCTCCGGCGACAAGGGGTAGGGACGATGGGGCTCGGGCGCGGAGGCGGTGGTAGTAGGAATAGTAGTAATAACAGGATCGGAAATCCAAAGGCCGGCGCTCGATTCTTGTGGTTCTTCATCGACACTTGGGCGTCGAGGGGGGTCGACGTGGCGTACGAGAAGACCGTGGGGTTCTTCGTGATGCCGCTACGGCCGGCGATGTGGGCCTCGCGGGCGGACTCTGTGGTGCTTGTTCCTTCGGTGGCGCGAAGTGCGGATGCAGGAGCGGGACAGGCAATATACGGCACTGGATTCGCATTGAGCCATGGCTGGGACGCCGGTGCCCAAGGGTCGCGTTCCACGCTGCTGCGGCCTCTTCCGCTGTTGTCGCCGGTGGCGGGACACTGGGTGGTAGTGATGACTGGTAGTTTCTTGGGCGGAGGCTGGCACTTGGTCACTGGCCACGGCGTGCCATCCCTTGTGTAGCCGTGGCTGTTGGGACCGACGGTAGTGCCCCCTGGATGCTCGTTGTGGTGGTCGTGTTGGCGTTGGCGGCGGTGACGTGCGGTTCGTCCAGCAGGTTGAATACGTCTTCGTCAGACTGGCTATAGATCTTCTTGGTGCATCTGTTCTTGCCGAATACGGAGTCCCTGAAGAGACTGTTGTTGACTCTACTGGCGGTGTTGCTTTCTTGCCGTCTAACATCCTTGGCGAGATTGTGGTTGTCATGAGGTTTGGGAGTATCATGCGGCTTGGCTGCCGCGGAGTGGTCCTTGGTTGTTGCTCTACTCACGGGAGCCGCTACCGTGGCAGCAGGAGAAGGAGCACCGAGTTCCTGTTTGCCTCGGAGGTGATGGGGTACATAGGCGTAAGGCATGGGCGTGGCGGGTAGCGCTACTGATGTGCCTGATGCTGAATCTCGATCCGGCTTGTGCTTGATAGAAGCCGACTGCTTTCTGTGGAAAGGGGCTCCACACTCTGGCTGCGATCCCGATAACGGTTCGTATGACGGGTAGTAGGAGGGCGCGTCACGGCTGTCGGTGGACCGGACGGGATCGGGCAGAAGCGGTTTTCCACTTTGTTTCTCGGGCGCTGCCGTCGTCGTCACTGCTAAAGTGCGCTTCGGCTTGGCCGATCTAGGAGTCTCTTCCATATTCGCATCCTTAACGGCTGCCTTGTTCGACTGCTTTGGCTTCCTTGGAGCCGGAAACACTCTAGTAAAAGGCATCGGTTCCCACATTTGCTTTCGCGGTCGCAGGTCCCGGTTCTGCTTGATCAAGGAGTCGACGTCCAAGAAAGGGGCAAATTTCCTCAGTTCCTCCGGGATATAGCGATTTTCCCTGCCGTGTACTGCCTTGTCATTATTCCCCGACTTCTTCAACTTGCTCGGCGGCGGCGGCGTGCCCTTTGCGCCCGGGCTGGGACGTCTGGCGGCACCACTTTGAGGGCGACAAGCGGCTTCATACATGGCCAGGGCTGTAGGGGACGACGTGTCCATCTTGTCTTCTGCGACACTCTGCGTTTCCGGATCTTGGGGAAGATTGGCGAAGGTGCGGTCATAACTGTTGAGATAGGCGATAGAGCGATCGAGCATCACACTTGGCTTGAGTTGGGTGGTCAAGGGCTGGCTGGCTGGCTGGCTTGGTGCGATGTCAGAGGCGGGTGATATGGGAGGAAGAGTAGGAGAGAAATACGGCGCGTATTGGAGGAGTATTTATTATGAGTGCACAATTAGGTCTTAGGCAGAGG
Organism: Apiospora hydei; assembly: GCF_038363865.1. Taxonomy (NCBI): domain Eukaryota; kingdom Fungi; phylum Ascomycota; class Sordariomycetes; order Amphisphaeriales; family Apiosporaceae; genus Apiospora; species Apiospora hydei. The sequence continues at coordinate 1,411,043 of NW_027117364.1, read as the reverse complement.
TAGGTTAGGTAGATAGGAATAGGTAGTGATATGCTTACCCTTCCTCGTCAGGCATTTGTGGTTTGCTCAGGTCAGTGTAAGCCCTGGATAAGCCCTGGAAGGAGGCCTTTGTGGTTAGCTACCTACCCCCAACTTCCAGACTTGAAAGGAGTCGCGTCGGAGTCTCAGGACGCGTAGTCTTTGTGTTGACCTGATTAGTACCTCTGAGCAACTGTACTTACTTGGTCAGGGAATGGATAAGAACCCAAGATTCAGACTGGCTGCCTGAGGGCCTTCCGCTATCATTTCGACCCGATGGGCAACACTGCCTGGCATTAAGCAGCTTCAACTACAATTGGTACTTTCAACAAATGTTATGTTTTGAGAAATGGTCAGATTAATGGATAAACATACAAGCTAAAAAAATGCAACCAACCCAAATCCATGCTGTCCCCCTTTCCCGAATAACATTAGCCAGACCTCTTCTATATCATCCCCTGCCACATTCTACGGGTATATAATATATAAAAGACCATCATCCCTAATCTGTTCGAACGCCAGAGATCATCTAAGCCTTGAACGCGTTCTCGATTTCCTTCTTGTATCGATCCTTAAGCGCTCTCCGGTTGACCTTTGATGTCGCCGTAGTCAAGCCCTACATCTCTGTTAGCTCCTACTATTTTCACTTGTTCAACTGAAGCAGAGAAAGGAATAACTTACGTTTGCCGGTGTCCACTCCTCGTCGACCAGCACCACGGCGCTGATCATCTCGAGCCCGCTCAAGCCGCCCTTCTTGGCCTCCGACAGCAGGTCCTTCAGCACCGCGCCGCGGACGTTCTTGTCGCGGTGCATGTTCTTCTCGTCGACGCCGAGGCTCTTGGCCAGCTCCGCCAGGTTCTTCTCGTTCGGGGTCAGGATCGCGATGGCGCGCGGGTGCTCGCCGTCGCCGTACACCATGATGTTCTGGACGTAGCTGCTGCCGCGGTAGACGGCCTCGACCTTCTCGAGCGCGATGTACTCGCCGCCCTGCATCTTGACCAGGTTCTTGACCCGGTCGATGACCTTGATGTGCCCGTTCGCGTCGAACTCGCCAATGTCGCCCGTCTTGAACCAGCCGTCCGGCGTGATGGCCTTGGCCGTCTCCTCGGGGTTCTTGTAGTACTCCTTGAGAACGGCCTTGCCGCGCAGCAGGATCTCGCCCTGCGGTGGTGTGGCCTCGGCGTTGTAGTTAAGCTCCGGCAGCGAGACGAGCTTGATTTCGACAGAAGCCGGCACCGGCCCAATGGCGTTGGGCGTCCACTGGAGCGGGCAACCGAGCGCGCCGCTCGCGCAGGTTTCTGTCAGACCGTACCCCGAGATCATGGGTGCCACCACCATGGACATGAAGTGCTGCGTGCCTGCCGAAATACCCGAAGCGCCGTTAAAGATAAACCGGAGCCGGTTTCCCGTCATCTGCCGCACCTGGCCAAACACCAGATCATCCAAAAGGGTGGCGCCAGGAAAGCCAGCGGAGACAAGGGCCGACTTCAGGCTGTACGCGCCCCAGAACACAGCACGGGAAAGGGCGCCTGCCGACTTGACCCGGCCCTCGACGCCCTTCTTGACGGTCTCCCAGACCTGGGGAACACCCACCATGATCGTAGGCTTGAGTTCTCGCAAGTCGCCGTCGCAGTTCTTCATAGAAGAATCCACTAAAGTGCGCGGAGAACCGTAGCCCATGGTTCCACCCACGTATAGCACGAGATTCTCCACGATCAGCTCAAAGATATGCGCCAGGGGTAGATAGGCCAGGATCACATCGCGAGTGGAGACGGTCTCGGCGATAACGGCGTGCAGGCCGGCAATGCCAGCGATAATGCCCTCGTGGGTGATAGGCACTCCCTTGGGAGGACCGCTGGTGCCAGACGTATACATAATGCAGTAGAGGTCCTTCGGCTTGGGCGCGACGGGAGGAGTGGGGTTCGACTCGCCCAGGGCGCGGAGTTCTGAGAAGGATAGGACCTTCAGGTGCGAGTTGGACTTCTTGAAAGATTCGATATCCTCGTCGCTGTAGGGCATGTTGCTCATATCGTTCCAAATAAGGAACTGCACGTCCTTGGCTGCCTTCAAGGGGCCGGATGCCGTCTTTAAGAGATGTGGGTCGGTGAACATGGTCTTCGCCCCGGTCTGAACCAAGGAATGCTGCACGCCGTCTGAGCCCAACGTGTCGTACGCCGTCGCAATCGTCATGGACTGCGAAGAGCAGGCGTGCGCCATGCACAGCCAGTTCCGGCTGGTCGACGCGAACAGGTGCGCGATGTCGCCCGGCACCATGCCCAGCTTCCGCAGGCCGGCGCCGACCTGGAAGACCAGGGTCTCGTAGTCGGCGTAGGTGGTGAAGGTGAAGGGCGAGAGCTCAAAGTACTGCCACTCCTTGTCGACCTCCTTGGTCTCGCCGTCGACGACCTTGGGGACCTTCTTGACCTCCTTGTGGATCTTGACGAGCTTGCGGGTGCCGACGGCGGTGCGGTCGGCGTACTTCTCGGTGCTGTTCTTGAGCAGCTCGAAGATGGTGCCGACGTCCGGGTCGAGCTTATCGATGAGGCCGTCCTTGGCCTTGGCGTGCCGGAAGGGCGCCGTCTCGCCCTCCTTGGCGAGCTCGCCGGGGGCTTGGACGCTGAAAGGCGGCTTGTGGACCATGTGCAGGGGCAGGACGCCCTCGAATTGCGTTGGTAACGACATGGTGGTGCACTTGGGTGGTTGTGTGCGAGTTGCGGGCGGTGGGCGGTGGGTGGTCTCGTTTGGGGGAGGGGAGCGCGGAAATGCTGGGAAAGAGGGCGGGCAGCAATTCGGTTTTATTGTCGTTTTGCTTGTTCCGATGGATCAATACTGACAGACTGGCGTGATGTCACAAGCAACTCGTCGACCTCAAAACCTCGGGATGTACGCCAAGCCCACTTTTGCTTTTTCGCTGGCTGCGCGGGAACGGAGCCGACTCCAAAAGTCCTGGATGGAGCAAAGTCCAAAGGAGCAGATCAAATTGATGTCTTGGGGTTGTGAATTACAGGTTAGCCCGCGTGTCCAGGGTCAGGGGTGCTTGGTCCCTTTCAATCAAGCTTGCGGGATGTAACCCAATTGAAATTAAGTCCAATCTCAGAACCCACGGCGCATCGTCTTCATTGTCTCAGCACAAGCATCGTCATATGACACCGATGCCAGGTACATGATGTAGGCACACCTGAACCGAGCAGTGACGTGGTCCTGCAGTAGTACCGATCCGTAGGGCTGAACAGACTGCCGCGGTTTGGGTTGGGGACCTTGGGGTTGGGGCTGATGGGACGGACGACGGGCGGCACTTACTTCAAACGGAAACCCAGTCAGTCAATCTTTCGATATTAGCGGAGGTCGGCTCGGGTCCGTCGGCCTGTCACCTGTCGCTCCCTTTCAGCTGATATTGCGATGCAACGTCCGCGAATCAATAATCGGATTCAGATTCGGATAGGAGAAACTCCAAGAGGGCTAGGATGCAGGAACAAGTCTCTCTTATATGCGTGCCCAAATAAGGGGCATTGGTACGCCACAACCCCCTTTCCCCCTCCAAACGACAAGCGCATCCTTCTGACAGTCGACGCCTCTGCCGGTGCCAGTTTGATAGCCCCCTCACGTGCCGCCCTAGTTGGGTCGGCCACATATGCCGGACAGGCGTGGCCTGAGCTACATACCTAGGATAGGTGCCGAAAACTCAATTATTACCGAGGCCTGCTCACCCTGCCGCAGTGGCGCCCGCTGCCCACTGATGATCAATGCATCTTACGCAGTCCTGGAATAAGTAGCGAGAGAGGTTGGAAATTTGGCGTGTATTTGTGGTATAGAGATAAGAACCCCTTCTGACGATATCTAGTTTGGCCCAGCCACCTTCCAGGGCCCAACACCCATTTCCTACAAATGCCGCCCAGATGCATTATAGTATATGGTGATCTCCTCTAATAGGTAACAAAGATATGATCTCTTACGAATAACCACGCGGCCTTGTTTACCCCACCTGCGTCAGACCATGCCATCTATTGCATTCCATCCGGTGGTGTAGCATAGTCCCAATCGACGTCCTTCCGCTTATAGAAAAGCATCAGGGGATCAAAGTTAGTCGAGCGGTTGAACCAAATCTTCTTCAACTCATCAAGTGTTCTCAGTGTAACATCGGAATCGTTGCATTCGAACCAGGTCTGGTCTGGCCCATGTCGGACATAGGAGACATAATGACCCGAGTTCAAATTAGTGCCTCTATGAGAAATAACACCGTAAAGTTCGTATTTCGCTTCTCCGCTAAAGCCGTCGCGACTTATGCCGGTCTTCCCGAATTCGGGCGACAGGTACTCGGTGAGATCGAGGTTGTCAACTTCAAACTGTAACGCACGCGTTGATTTCCGGATTCCTTGTTCTTGTATTTCGCGTATGAGCCGTATGTACAAGAGCCGTGGTAGACGGATGAAATGGCGAGTCTTTGTCTTGCTAAGGTGTTTTAGCCCTCCTTGAACGGTACAATCAAAGCCCGTCGGGGGTCCGGGCACCCTTTCTTGCATGAAAGGTCCTCCATTCTTGAGGAGTTGATCAAGATTTCCAGGTGTGTCCGGGTCCTGCCCCTCGGGAAGGACGGGAACCGTCAGGTGGTACTCCCATTCAAACACCTCCGTTATCGCGTCACATCCAACGAAGTCGCATTCGGTGGTGGATACTGTTCCAAGTCCAAAGTGCTCTTGAATAATAGATTGGTTACCAGCAGAGTATCCATTCCAGGATTCTTGGATCAGTTCCCTTGTTGAAGGAACGGGTTGGCCATTTTTCTCGTAAGGTGCTCTTGGCTGGGTGACATTGCCGATTGTGGGTGTCCCTCGGACACGATTGGTCTCTTCGACCAGTTGTATGAAAATGAAAGCAAGATACTCCGAAGGATCATGCTGGTTTTGGTCCCCAAACTTCAAAGACGTGTTGTTGACCCTGTAGCCCTCATGGCGTGAGAAACTATAGTTCTGAGCCACTGTCAGCTGTCTGGGTTTCAACATATCGCCGTTGCATCACTTACCAGTAACGTGGTTGGTTTTAATGTTACGAATTTCTTTCCACACAGCCATTGGATGAGATTTCCCAAGATCCGTGCCATCAGTTGAGGGTCTTTCGCTCCTCCCGGTGTCCAATTCCCTGGCCAATCCTTGTTTGTGAACTCTGAAGAAAAGCCGGGAGAAGCTAAGAGGCACTGGATCAGGGAATTGGCATAGCACTTGTTCATTGGATTCACAAGACCAGTAGGTTTGCTATTAGAGGCGACAGGACGGGCTGACTTTGCGAAAACGACATCTGAAGCGGGCTCTCTCGAAGATACACCACTATAGCTTGTCCGTGGGAGAGCGGGTGCGGGTCGGGTAGGGGGTGCAGGCGGCAGTTCATTCTCGAACGCGTTACTCCTCTTCCCCTGATGGTCGTGCAACGCTGCCCCATTGAAGTCTGAGGACATGGATTCCTGATGTTCCCCGATGGCAGGAAATCGCCGAAGGAAGTCGTTTGTCGACGTGATGTAATCGACTTGGTTCCGCGCCGCGGCTTCCTTCCATGTCTTGATCTCGTCGGCGGCCAACGTCTTGACGCCCGTCTTCGATGCTTGCAGTACCCGGGGATGGAGGTGCTGCGTAGCGGTGTTCGTTTTGGACTCCCTCAGCGACTGGGGCCCGAACAGGTCGACCCAGCCGTCAATACCGCCGCCAAGTAGTTTTGGCGGACGTCGCAATTTGATCGGGTAATCGAAATGAACCAGTGCTTGGTATAGAGTATATAACGCCATTTCCTCTGAAACCTCCGATGGACGCTTCGGCATAGAGGAAGAACTTTGGTCATAGAAGACAACAAGGTCGAACTGCGCGCGACTCTCAAAGGCTTGCATCTCCTCGTCAGGGGCGATGCCTAGGCTGTCCTCGATTTGACTGGCGGAAACTCCCCCGCGGGCGAGTACCGAGGGCTCTATACATACCGTGGTCTGGGCAAAAATATGACCCTCATCGTAGTCTTCCCTACTTCGCACATCGATCAACATTAAGCGAATTGCGGTAGAGCCGTGGCTCATGTAGTCTTTCAATTCCTCTGGCGTGATAGTTTCGCTATCGGAAATATGGGACTTAACAGTCGCTGAAGATGACAGCGTGCCTTCGCCCAAAGCATGGGCTGGAACGAAAACCTCGCTGATTGTAGGTCTAGCAGGAATATCTATTGAATTCCGCGCTGATGAAGGAACCGAGTTGATGGAATTTGTCCTGCTGAACATGCCTCTTGGAGTGCTCGATGGTAGGTTAGCCGTCTCACTCGAAACGGTACCCCTTGCAGGGCTGTAGATGGCGTCGGGAAGCTTTGGCATCGATGGTACGGTGCTGTCGATCTTCGGCAATTGTCGCTGATCCGCCCCAGCGTTAACGAATGGCGATGAAGTGGGCGATCCACTGGAGGGGACTTGAGGATCTCGTAGTCTTGCGAAGCGATTCAGAAGCTCTTGAGAGCCGGGCTTCACCGAGGAATTAATCGCGTTCCCATGGAGAGCCTGGGGCTTCGGCTGTACTGCTGGTTTTGTCTTACTGGCAGGAACAAACTGTTTATCTGCCGCCTGCCTGGTCTGACCAAGACCCCCCAACTGGATTCCATTTGCACTAGTGCTTCGCATATGAGAAGGCACAGCAGAGGGCACGCTGGGAAGTGCTGGGAGTGCTGCTGAACCAGACCCTTTCTGGGGTTGCACTCCGCTCCTCCTGTTGTCCTCTTTGATGTCGTCCTTGATTTTGTCAAATGTAGCGCAGTGGTTGGTAATATTGCTCTTGAGAGCATTGTATAGACGAGTCAAGTCGCCGTTCCCGCTTTTGAGCGAGGGGTAGTCTTTATGCTTGGGGATCTTGTCGACAGCGATAGTGAAAGCAGTAATGAACTCTTGGAGAGCCAAGTCGGGACGTCGGAAATCGTTGTAGGTGATGGCTTGTCGCATGTGCTTGTCGCCTACCTCGAGGAACTTGCGTAAAGGGGTGTGGGGGTTCAAGTTCACGGCGACCGATGTGAGGTCGTCTATATGTGGTAGAGGGCCCTTCCGGCCGCCGCGGCCATTGGCCGAGGGCGGCGTTGCGAAGCCATTGGCGCGGGATGCGATAGACGCTGAGGCGCTAGGCATGGTGTTGGTAGTGATGTCGTCGGATGTGTCCAAGTCTGCCTTATGCGAGTGGCATGTCGCAAATGTTGGGCGAAGTTAAGGCAACGAGTCTCTGGTCCGAAGCCAGCAGCAGGAACTACGTATCGCCTTGGTGGTGAGGGTACGCATCGGAATGGAGCGGCATTCTTTGAGAAAGACAAAGCGGAAATGTGATCGTGAGAGGCTGACGCACAAAGCCGCGGGTGACTCAATACAAGTATGAATGCAGTCAAGGAAACGCTCTAAGCAGCTGTGAACAGCAAGGACGATGCATGCCAACAATGCTTCGGGAAAGGTAGCTCGGGATTTGTGCGAATCGAATGCCTGCCCAGATTATTCTACCATCAACAAAGACAAGTCGACGTTCGTGGCCAGCGCTGAGCGCTGACGTCTCGTGGGCTCGGCGGAGCACAGCACAGCACAGCACAGCGGCGAAACGGTCCCTTGGGCATCCGTCATTGGGTACGCTGGCGGGGACAGCTAGAGCGCGATCTACCTAGGTAGAGCCCAACCCTGGCTGGGTAAAGTGCGTCACGTAGGTAGGTTCAAATAGTTGGGTCCTCTACCTAGCCACACCTCTCAATGTTACTTACTTATTAATAATACATGCACGTACTGCCAGAGTATGGTGAGCTGCCTCTTCAGATATCCAGGTACCATATGCATCAAATGAGGGATTGGGTGCCAACAATTGACGGAATCCTTTTCTGGCCACTGGTATAAGGTTTCAATTGGTTCTAAATGCAACATCTTCGTGGCTGGAGGCTTTCAGGATTGTAGGTAGCCAAATTCTAAACGTGTACAAGGGGGTACCGTGGTGTTGTAGTGGTAGCCTTGGGTAAAGTGGTGAGCCACCGAGTCACAGGGGCGGGGGAGCCAAGAGCTTCAATGTTGGAGCTAGGTACCTGCCACCACTGCGCAGCAGCATCCTTCAATGTTACATCTTAAAGTACGCGTATCCATTTCAAGCTGGCCAGCTCCTTCATGTGGCTGCCTTGCATCAAGATCAGGAACCCAAATTGCGCAACCTCCTCAGTCTGATCCATCCTCTTCAATTTGCTGTGCAATCAGAAAGTAGCTCATCTTCAACATTCTACCTCACGTTAGAGACTATTCAAGCGTCACATATTCTTATCACGCTCACTCTGTGCGATAGGCGACAGCCTCCGGATTCCTGGCCGATCACTACGCACGCCTCAGCACCATCGACCGAAGAGCTTCTTGCAAGATGATGGGAGGTTGGTGGTCGTCCTCGACCAATACCGCCTTGGATGAGCAGATCGACAAAGCAACCAGCAGTAGCTTGTAAGATCATGTTCCAATACAAGCCCCGGCAACGCTTGCTGCGACTAACCGCACCATGGCCCATAGGGAGGATATCCCGCTCAATCTCGAGATTTCTGATGTCATCAGATCCAAGACAGTCCAGCCCAAAGAAGCCATGCGCTCCTTGAAGAAGCGCATAGGCAACAAAAATCCCAATACACAGCTGAGCGCGCTTAACGTGAGACCGCCGGCACGATTAAGCAAACTAGAACGGCACCACTAATACGTTGGGATAGTTGACGGATACCTGTGTCAAGAATGGCGGCTCCCACTTCCTCGTTGAGATTGCGTCCCGCGAGTTTATGGACAACCTCGTATCTCTCCTGCACGCTGTTGGCCCCGCCGCTGTCAACCATGATGTACGGGGGAAGATTCTGGAGTTGATTCAATCATGGGCTGCCGCCACCGAGAACCGATACGAACTCAAATACATTGACGAGATATACAAATCGCTGCAACGGGAGGGCTATCAGTTTCCTCCCAGGGTGACTGTCGCCAGCAGTATGATAGACAGTAGCGCACCGCCCGAGTGGATCGATTCCGATGTCTGTATGCGGTGCCGGACCCCGTTCACCTTCACGAATCGCAAACATCATTGCCGTAATTGCGGAAACTGCTTCGACCAGCAATGCTCCACCAAGACGCTTCCTCTTCCGCATCTGGGGATCATGCAACCAGTTCGTGTTGATGATGGATGCTACGCCAAACTGACCGACAGGCCCGGCAAAGGAGCACCCAACCTGAGCCAGGAGCGATCGCCCACGAGTCCTTCGTTCCCCCATAAAGATCGAAGCGCGTCAATCATGCAGCCTCGAAATGCGCGTGTCGATGATGCCTTCGACGAGGACCTCAAGAAGGCATTGGCAATGAGTTTGGAAGAAGTGCAGAATCACTCTGCGCTAGGAAAAGGATATGTGCCGAACACGACGAATACGAACCAGGCCAAAAGCCATGCTCCCGAGCCGCCGACAAGCAAAGCAGCTGAGGAGGAAGATGATGATTTGAAAGCTGCCATAGCTGCGTCGCTTGCCGACATGGAAGAACAGAAGAAGAGGCATGCCGCGGCGCTCAAAGAACAGGCCAACAGCAGCCAACCAGCAGCGGCTGGTGCGCCATTCGTTCTGCCCAGGAATGATTATGAGTTGTCCCCTGTCGAAGCCGAGAACATCAACCTGTTTTCCACGCTGGTGGATCGGCTACAAACACAACCACCCGGTACCATCCTCAGAGAACCCCAGATACAGGAGCTCTACGATTCCATTGGCGCCTTGAGACCGAAACTTGCACGGACCTACGGCGAAACCATGAGCAAGCACGGTAAGTACATCGCATACGGACAGGGCAACCAGAATGCTAATTCAGTTAGATACGTTGCTTGACCTCCATGCCAAACTCTCGACCGTGGTGCGCTATTATGATCGCATGCTGGAAGAAAGATTATCGAAGACCTACAGTCAGCACAGCATTGGTGGCTACAACCTGCCCACTCCCCGCCAAAGCTCCGGCGCATATCCACCAATGCATCCCAACACACCCAATCATGCCGGACCTGCTGAGAGCTTCTATACCGGAGAACAGGCGGATTATACCCGAGGGCCACCAGGACACAGCTATGGCCAACATCCAAGTCAGACAACCCAGCCACAGCAATTTTTCGGTTACGATAAACGCGCTTCACTGTCCATGCCACCCGTCCAATACCCACAACAGACTATCCAGCGAAGCGAGAGCTGGCAGAGTCAGGGTCAGGCTCCCGCTCCGTCTGCCCCGACTCAATTCAGTAGCTCCGGTTATGGGCCCAATGAGCAGGCAATGCAGACCAGCCATACTCTCTCACACGCCGCGCCATCGCAGCCTGGGGTCAACAGGGGCCCCGATCCCGGCACAACTTCCATTGCCGATCCCAATGCTGCATTCTACTACGCCAACAATCAGCAGCAAGATCACGACCGTCAAACACCTAGCCTACCAGGTGACTCTGCCCCTTCGCCATATCCCAATCTACAGCAACCTGCCGGCTATAGCATACAGTCTGTCCCGCCTACGCCGGCATCAGTTCCGGCTCAACCATCTCAGCCTAGTCAACCGCAGCAGCAATATCAAGCGCCGTTGCCACAGCACCAACAGCAGCAGCCCCCATACTGGCAACAACAGCCTGCAGGCCAGGGGCCACAATCATACCAGCCCCCAAATCCTGCTTATCCTGGCTACACGCAGGAAACTTTTCCGTCGGCCCCACATCATACACCCCAACAGCCCGCGGTGGAGGAAAGCCTGATCGATCTGTAGTCTTTGCAGATTTTACTGTGGCACGTTTGGCGTTAGGGTCAGGAGACATGCGTCCTTTTGGCATAGGAGGGAATGCCCCTATTCTATGAGACAGTTTGTACAATTCTAATTACCACCATGGTTCCCGGGAGTGATTTGTCCATAGTGAATGAGAGAGCTTGCATGCAGGACAACGAGTTTCATCCAACATTAAGAGTGATGTGACATACCCCATAAAGATTTGTTTCCCTGACGTACTTGGTAAAGGTCATTTTCATCTGATGAGCTGGAACCTGGCCTATTTTCAATACGAACTGGCATTCCACAAGATGCTCGCAGACAAGGACTGGCTGTTTTATACTGTCAGAGTAGCCTTTTATTTATTGATATGATTCCCAGACTAAAGCAGTGACGTCATTGTTTTGGGCCTGTCAATCTGGCGAACAATTAACAAAGAAGCTACGATTGCCCCGCTATCAGGTAACAATTCACCTGGGCAGTACCCCGCCATTTTCAGCCCTCCAGAGCTTCAATGACGGCCTGGCTGATTTTAGAGGAAGTGTGACTAACCCGTTTTTTCCTCCTCGGATACGCGACACGCATAACTATTCGCAGATCACATACGCACACACCAAACACATTTCCAAGTTGAGAAAGCCTTGTACACTCTACGCTACAACGCGCTCATTGTGCGGCCTGACCGAGGCGGATCAAGATGTCGCGCCACCAAGCATATCGGAACTACGACTACGAGAATGATCTCGACGAGTATGACGGCGAAGAGGCTTACGGGGAGGAGGAGGAGGAGCTAAGCCCAGAGGACAAAGGTATTCTTCGTCTGCTTTGCAACCAACCTGTGTCAAACTATCCGATGCTGACCCGGATTCAGCACAAATGGAAGCAGGGACGATCCAAGTGCGAGATGCTCTCGGCCCGCAAGCCTCGAAAGTGACCACGGCGCAAATTCAGGAGGCTTTATGGCACTACTTCTACGATATCGACAAGTCCGTGGCGTACCTCGTCACCAAGCACATCGCATCGCCTGCGCCCAAGGCCGCTAAATCTGCTCCGATGCAGAAGAACAAGGGGGAAGGTGAGTCAAAAGTGCAGTTTTCTTCACCAATGCCCTATGGTATACTTGGCCTGGCGAAGTCGTCACTGGAGCAGATCCTTACGAGTGCATGCGCGTATGGAGGAAATGCGTTGGCACACACCTCAAGGTCGGTGACAGGCTTATATTTGGGCTCCCCTTAAGGATCACGACTGGCCAAGCTGACTCTTGAGAAGTCGCACATGGAACCTATCAAACCTCTAAACACTTTTCATTCGCGGATTTCTTCAACGACATGCCTTGGGGAAATATCCCCAAGCACCGCGAGGCTACCTTCATCGCGCCTCTGTACCCTCGTGGCGGATTGCTTGGTGGAGCAGGTACTCCCGGGAAGCCATCCAAGTTGCAACAGCTGGCTTTGGCGCGTAAGAAGAAAGCCGAGGAACAAAAGGCCGGGAACGCGGATCAAGATGTGCAAGGCACTACTACCCAGATGAGCCAACTTTCGGTCGGCCAGGACATCGGTGCCAACGAGGCGGCGAAGTCCCCTCTCATCATGAGTTCTTCCGAGCCAGACTCCACTCCTTTGTCAAGAAAGCCAGGACTTGGGACTCTGTTGGCGGATCGAAAGAGGAAGGTTGGCGACCTAGGCCAGGTGGAAATTCCACCCATGGCGAAGCCGTCCCCTGAACCATCGGTCAAATCACCCGATGAAGTGCCTGCCCCTGAACCGGCCATCCCATCTGCATTTGCACAAACTCTGGTTGGATCTGCTCCAGCTACCCCCAAGCCTATACCAAGAACTTCCTATCAGCTCCCATACATGGCTTTCACATCATCTGTATCTGAAGCTTTCTCGGGCCCAAGTCCAGACGATGTTGTACTGTCCGCGCAGGCCAAAGGTTCGCTTTTGGGAACAAGGAAGACTGATGAACAGAAAAACTAACTCGAACGAATAGCCAGTAACAAGAAGCTTGCCAGCAGTTCGTCCAAGAAGACTGGCGGCCACGACGCCAAGGTGGATCAAGCTTCTGAGGGCGTGAAAGCCATGAATGTCGATGACACACCGCTGCCAAAGAGCAAAAACCTCGATGTATTGAAAGAATACAAGAACTCAAAAGCCAAGAAGAGTGTCAGTTTTGTTGTTGTTGGTAAGTAGCGCAGTCTGTTGTCTGTTTTGTCCTACACACTGACAAGACCAGGACACGTGGATGCCGGTAAAAGCACCCTGATGGGACGTTTATTACTGGATCTCAAAGTCGTCGATCAAAGGACGATTGACAAATATCGCAAAGAGGCAGAGTCCATGGGAAAATCCTCATTTGCATTGGCCTGGGTACTGGATCAGCGTGTCGAAGAGCGGTCCCGCGGTGTAACAATAGACATTGCAACCAACAGGTTCGAGACCGAAGCAACATCTTTCACAATCTTAGATGCACCGGGCCACCGCGACTTCATCCCCAACATGATTGCAGGTGCAAGCCAGGCGGACTTTGCGGTACTGGTTGTCGACGCTTCCACTGGTGCCTTCGAGGCGGGCTTGAAAGGCCAGACCCGAGAACATGCTCTCCTCATACGAAGTATGGGTGTATCCCGGGTCATTGTCGCCGTCAACAAACTCGATACTGTGGGCTGGTCCCAGGAGCGGTTTGATGAAATCTCACAGCAAGTCTCGGGGTTCTTGGTTGCAACCAACTTTCAGCTCAAGAACGTCAGTTTCGTGCCTGTATCTGGTCTTCGCGGAGACAACATGGTGCACAAGTCGGAAGATTCGGCCGCCAATTGGTACACGGGGGTACCCTAATCCAAGAACTCGAGAAGTCACAACCCTTGGCACGAGCTCTTGACAAACCTCTCCGAATGACGATTTCTGAGGTTTTCAAAACCACACAAAGCCCCCTATCCGTAGCTGGAAGGGTTGATGCTGGATCCTTGCAGATGGGCGACGCACTCTTGATCCAACCCAGCGGCGAAAAGGCTTATGTCAAATCACTCGAGGTTGACTCGGAACCTGTTGAATGGGCAGTAGCGGGCCAGAGTACTGTCATTCATCTTACCCATATCGATCCCATTCATATTCGTGTGGGCGATATTGTGTGCGATCTCAAGCAGCCCATCAGCTGCATCGACACATTCACAATCAAGGCCTTGGCCTTTGACGTGCTGATGCCAATGCAAGTCGACGTCCACCGAGGACGGTTACACGCGGCAGGGCAGATCTTGGAGATGCCCGCGACCTTAGATAAGGTCAAAGGCACAGTGCTCAAGAAGAAGCCCAAGGTGGTGAAGCCGGGCAACATTGCAAGGGTGGTAGTCAAGCTGAGCGACAAGATGCCGCTGGAGGCAGGGCAAAGAATTGTGTTGAGGAGCAACGGTGAAACGATAGCTGCCGGGCTCTTGGAGTAGAGCATTCGTCTTTTCCCTCTGTAGAAAGCAGGCATACTCATTTACCTCAGCATGTATCTATCCACTTGCTAAGTACCATGTCTTGGTGATATCCTAGCCATGGCCTGCCTAGGTTTGCAGTTTACATTCGTGTGTTGATTGTGGTCGAAATAGAGTCACTTGGGTCGTGTGGTATCAAGAAATCCTGCGGCGGAGTTGAGAACAGCCACGACAGCTATAATTAGAAGAGTGGTCCCTGTCCCTTGGAAGAGTAGCGCCTTGGTCCTTAGATGGGCAGCAGTAAGCAGTCCGGGCTGCCAGGGACGTTTAGACAACAGCTGCAAACAGATACATACATATGCTCGAAGCCAGACTGTGGGGATAGTCTTGTGGACGATACGGCCAATCCGGACAGGCTAAAGTGGCAGGCTGGAAGGTCTCGCAACAGATCGAGTAAAAGGACAGATTGAGGCTCTTCGCAGGTGGCGGCAGGGCGGGACGGACGGACTAGGCACTTGGCCCGGCGCGCAGCTCGGTCAGCGGGTGGGCAAGTTACGGTGTGAATGCCAATCGGCTCGTCGGCCAGGCTTGGGCAACGGGCAAAGATGGTCCGCCTGGAACTAGGATCAATATGCATCATCTTTGTGAGTTCTGTCCTACATAAAACACTACTAACATGGTGGATGTAGGTCATCCTCCTCCAGGCACCAGGCTGCCAACCCACCAGGGGGCAAAGAGGACAGCAAATGCGAACAAAGAAAGATGGAAGGGGAGTGGAGTTGCATTACCGGAGCCAGCCCAGGAGAGCCCCGCAATGGCAAAGAAAGGCGCGGGTGGTGGGTGGAAATGTAGCTTCTTCGAGAATGTGCTACCTACAGCTGCGGAGAAATAGTGATGATCCGTGACTCAAGATGGTAGTCAATGTCTATTACTTGTACCTTCTGTAGACCCTGTACGGAGTAAATACTGAGCTAAATGCATGCATAGATGTACTTGGCAGTAGGTAAAGTGCAACGTGTAATGTCCATACCATACATACTACGGGCCAAGATGAGATGCTGTTCAAATGTTGCTTGCATACAGGCGAGCGTAATAGATGAGCTGGTGCCTGAGCTAATCTGCGCACCTGCCGGATTGATTGATCTTGAGCAGGAGGTCACAAAGAGCTTAAAAGTTAAAATAGCATGGTGCTGGTGCTGGTGCCGGTGCTGCGTGCTGGTGTCTGTGTGCCTGTGCACTCACTTACTTACCTGCAAGCTGGCAACAACCGCAATTGATAGCAGACTTGCAGGGCTGATGTGACTGGACGGGGGTACATCCCGCCCTCACTTGATCAATTTGATGAATCTTTCTTCGTGTAGGTACGTATTCTTAGGTACTGTTATGTCAACAATAGAGGAATAATTCTCAACTAGACAAATTCAATACATGCCGTATACACCATTGCAGCCTCATTGCTCACTGCATACATATGCTGCATTCAATGTCAGACTGTCAATGTGTTACTTGTGGTCAACAACAACGTGGGAAATATTCACCTTCATCAGTCATGTTCGGCCAGTAACAGCAAGACCCCTCCATCCATCAAATTGAATTGCTGTCCCCACTTGGTCTGTGCTTGGCCAACCTTGCCAGCCAAAGTCCCCTACCTAGTGCCTAGCCCGCTAAGCCAGGCCTGCTAGTCCCAAAAATCTGGCCTTTTGGAAATCTGGCAACAACTGGACAAGTATTCACTTTGCAGGGCAGCACAGTCTTGAATCTCTACATAAGGGAATTCTCCAGAACTGTTGCGAACCTGTTCAACTCTTCTTCCCCCATCTCTCACTACTCCCCAGTGGTGCAAAAGACAGCAACACAACGACCACAGTCAGCTCGAGCTTCTACATGCTCAAGCCTTGATCGGTCTCTACCAACATTTCCCACTTACACATAACTTATCGCCGTTCTTCCCCTGCTTGTCGGCGGCTCCAAAATCACCCACACATATCCCCTTGCCATGTCGCGCAGCTCTCAGAGCTCGTGGGCCTTGGGCCTGGGCATGATCGCCTGGATCTGCCTTCTCTTCTCTCCCCTCGCATTCGTCCAGACGGTGCGCGCTGACGAGGTCTCGGAATATGGAACTGTTATCGGTATTGTAAGTTGAATTCTCTCCCTCCCCTTCTGGCTCCCGCCTGGAGTCTCCCCGCTGCTCATTCAGCATACTGACCCTTCCCCTTCTGCAGGATCTTGGTACTACCTACTCTTGTGTCGGTGTGATGCAAAAGGGCAAGGTCGAGATTCTCGTCAACGACCAAGGTAACCGAATCACCCCGTCATACGTCGCCTTCACCGAGGAGGAGCGTCTGGTCGGAGATGCTGCCAAGCAACAGGCTGCTGGCAACCCCTACAACACCATCTTTGACGTCAAGTAAGTTTTATTCTCCATGCGAGACGAAGAAACCTCGCCTCGGCGACATTGCCACTAACACGGCCTCTCTTCAGGCGTTTCATCGGTCGCAAGTTCGAGGAGAAGGAAGTCCAGACCGATCTGAAGCACTTCCCCTACAAGGTCGTCAACAAGTCCGGCAAGCCCGTTATCGAGGTCGCCGTTTCTGGTAGCAAGAAGCAGCTGACCCCCGAGGAGGTCTCTGCCGTCATTCTGGGCAAGATGAAGGAGGTCGCCGAGGCCTACTTGGGCAAGAAGGTCACCCACGCCGTCGTCACTGTCCCTGCCTACTTCAACGACAACCAGCGACAGGCCACCAAGGACGCCGGTGTTATTGCCGGTCTTAACGTCCTCCGTATCGTCAACGAGCCTACTGCTGCTGCTATCGCCTACGGTCTTGATAAGACTGGTGGCGAGCGCCACATCATTGTCTACGATCTCGGTGGTGGTACCTTCGATGTGTCCCTGCTGTCCATCGACGATGGTATCTTCGAGGTTCTGGCCACCGCTGGTGACACCCATCTCGGTGGTGAGGATTTCGACCAGCGTGTCATCAACCACTTCGCCAAGTCGTACAACAAGAAGAACAACGTCGATATCACCAAGGACCTCAAGGCCATGGGTAAGCTCAAGCGTGAAGCCGAGAAGGCCAAGCGAACTCTGTCTTCGCAGATGTCTACCCGTATCGAAATCGAGGCTTTCTTCGATGGCAAGGACTTCTCCGAGACCCTGACCCGCGCCAAGTTCGAGGAGCTCAACATGGATCTCTTCAAGCGCACTCTCAAGCCCGTCAAGCAGGTTCTCGATGACGCCAAGCTCAAGAAGGAGGAGATTGACGACATCGTCCTGGTCGGTGGTTCCACCCGTATCCCCAAGGTCCAGACTCTTCTCGAGGAGTTCTTTGCCGGCAAGAAGGCCAGCAAGGGTATCAACCCCGATGAGGCTGTTGCTTTCGGCGCTGCCGTCCAGGCCGGTGTTCTGTCTGGTGAGGAGGGTACTGAGGATATTGTCCTGATGGATGTCAACCCATTGACCCTTGGTATCGAGACCACCGGTGGAGTCATGACTAAGCTTATCCCCCGTAACACTGCCATTCCTACCCGCAAGAGCCAGATCTTCTCGACTGCTGCCGATAACCAGCCCGTCGTCCTGATCCAGGTCTTCGAGGGTGAGCGATCTATGACCAAGGACAACAACCTCCTGGGCAAGTTCGAGCTTACCGGCATTCCCCCGGCTCCTCGTGGCCAGCCCCAGATCGAGGTCTCTTTCGAGCTCGATGCCAACGGTATCCTCAAGGTCTCTGCCCACGACAAGGGCACTGGCAAGCAGGAGTCTATCACCATCACCAACGACAAGGGCCGTCTCACCCAGGATGAGATTGACCGCATGGTCGCCGAGGCCGAGAAGTACGCTGAGGAGGACAAGGCTACCCGCGAGCGCATTGAGGCCCGAAACGGTCTTGAGAACTACGCCTTCAACCTGAAGAACCAGGTCAACGACGAGGAGGGTCTCGGTGGCAAGATCGACGAGGAGGACAAGGAGACCGTAAGTTACACTGATTCCATCAACTATCATCCAGACTTGACACTAACATGATTGCAGATTATGGATGCCGTCAAGGAGGCCACTGACTGGCTCGACGAGAACGCCTCCTCGGCTACTGCTGAGGACTTCGAGGAGCAGAAGGAGAAGCTCTCGAACGTGGCTTACCCCATCACTTCCAAGCTGTACGGTGGCTCCGCCCCCGGTGGCGAGGACGATGAGCCCTCTGGTCACGACGAGCTCTAAGCTGCATTTGCATTGATAGATCTGCATTGTTACATACCCTGACCTAAACAAAAAAATAGAGAAAGTTCAGAACATTGCTCCTGAACCTTGCACGACAATGACCTGTGACAGTAGTTAATTCTAGTTCCATTGGCATATTCTTGGATGTGGCCTCGTATTGATTCTCATAGCTCGAAACGGCCAAGGTGTCTGGAAATTTACACACGTATATCTGTACATGTTCAGCGCTGGTTTGATCGCACGTCTCGGGCAGTGGACACGGTGACGCATATCATTGTGATTTCCTTGGACCATCTGTATAACGAAAAGGGGGCGATATCGACTGCTTCACCCCTTGGCCACCACTCGAAAGCCAGCAGGGTTGCGGCCCAGCTGATCATTGGGTGAGCTATGATAAACTCTGAATGGTCCATTAACCTCTGCCTAGAGGCATCCATGTACACGCGCAGGCGCCCCTGCGGCGGCGGCGATGGCGTAGTGGCAGAATGGCAGAGTGGAGGCGAAGACAGTATAACGATAAGACGAGCGTGCGGAGGATTGAGCAGGGGAATTGTAGCAAGCTCACGAGGCATCCCCGGTTTGGCCGAATCAGCCTCTCCTCTCAGGGCTTTCCATCGGAATATTATTGTGAGCTAGGGGTTGTAGTACAGCAACCCAACGGGGCTCTTCGTACGGTAGTTAGCGGATGTGTGTATCTTTCGTCCGTGTGCGTTAGGCAAGAGGCGGCGGCGAAGGTCGATGAGAAAGAGACGCTCTCTCTCTCTCTCTTTGGGTCTCTTGTCACGTGGATCTGGGCAGCGCTTCTCCAGTATCATGAGCAAGAAGGGTCGGGCTAAGGTTCGTCCACGAGTGCAGGTCGGGGCAGGACAGTCTGCGGCCCTAAAAGAACGAAAGCGTGTCGGCTAGGGAGGGTGTTGAAGTCGGGAGAAGAAGAGGGCGGTTCAGGCTTCCGTGGACAAGGTGGGTATATGATCGACATCTATGTTGAAATCGTGAACAAAGGAGGGACGAGTCGACGGCTTCACGCGGTTCACATGATTCCCCCTTAGTGAAAAGAAACGAGCATGTCTATTACGGCGTGGGCTGAAGCCGATCCCCAGTCCCCCTGGAGCGGGTGTTCCCTTTCTCGACCTGGTTGCGATGCGGTCCAGGCTTCTCCAGTGCTGCCGTCCAGTGCTGCCGGTCCCGGGACATGACGACAGCGACCAACCATCCGGCTGCGATGGCCGGAGATGGAAGTGTTGTCTCTCCCCTATCTTCTTTTCTGTCTTGCTACTTCTAGCCTGGGAGGGACACTCAGCCCAACTGCTGCTGCTGCGACTGACCAACTCCGTGTCGGATTAGGGAGATCTAGAACTGGGGGGGCTATACACGCACGGTCTTGGCATGTGAGATAGATGCCCCCAAGCCTTGGTATACGTCCGATTCGAGGGGCCAGCTCATTTGGCTTTTAACAGCAACAACTCCACCCCGGGAACGGCAGGCGGCACTTTGACAGGATGCGCGTATGCACGCTGCAAGCCCAATGGCACCCGGGAGAGGGTAATGTACTATCGATGCCGGTCACAATGTGGGGTGCATACACTATGTCTGGACGTCCATTGGCGCCTTTTTTTTTGTGTGTGTTCTATTTCCCATTTTCTTTATTTCGGGGTGGTAAGGCATGTCTGACAGGAGGGGAGGGAGGGGAGGCATCAGGTTGATTGCTGCCTCCAACGTCAGAGGCCACCACCTTGGCTGAGTTTGGACTGAAGGAGCTCCGGCTATATGTGAACATTTATTGATGGACGGGGGGTGGTCGTGGCTCAAGGGATATGGAGGTCGTGGCTGTAGTGCTGGCCTGTCTCCTGAATGCCCTCGTTTTCAAAGCTAAACTCGCTTAGCTGGATTGGGGGTTATGCGTCTGGCCAACCAAACAACCTACCTCGTTTTATTTACTCCAACTGCGAGCAAACGTGGAGAACCTTCAATGACATGCGAACAAGAGGCTGTCTTGTCCAGCAAGTAAGAAAAGGGAGAAGACAGGCAGTGCAACGCCATTGGGTCCAGAAGCCATATCAGCCAATTGGATTTACCCGGTAACTTGGCCACGACCTCCGTGCCGTCCCCAATCCAGCAAACGCTCCGAGTCTGCGACTCTTTTCAATTTGCGCCACGGGGTCGCGGCTGTTGATACCGGATCCCTTCGCGTAGCTTTTTTGGCGCTTGCATGAGGACGCATGAAGTGAC
Organism: Apiospora hydei; assembly: GCF_038363865.1. Taxonomy (NCBI): domain Eukaryota; kingdom Fungi; phylum Ascomycota; class Sordariomycetes; order Amphisphaeriales; family Apiosporaceae; genus Apiospora; species Apiospora hydei. The sequence continues at coordinate 1,390,400 of NW_027117364.1, read as the reverse complement.
CCAAGTAAGGGAGGTCCTATTTACGGACGATGAAGTCGGCAAACATCAATGCATGAGTATATATAGGAGCCCCCTTCGTCGAAAGGGAGAGAAACAGAAGCTCACAGGATCAGCACAGCATTAAAAAAAGGATAACTGTGGGAAGAAGAAGCCAGAAAAGAAGAAACGCAGAAACACAGAAAGAAGTCGGAGTAGCAAGAAGAAACACCAACACAAGATGTTGTTCCGTTCCCTCTTCGCCGCGGCCCTCGCGGCCACCACGACCATGGCCGCCTCCCTGCAGGCCGTCACCGGCTTCGGCACCAACCCGTCGCAGATCCAGATGTACATCTACGTCCCCGACAAGCTGGCCACCAAGCCCGCCATCGTCGTCGCCGTAAGTAAACCACCATCCCTCGTGTGTCGATAAAGGGAGGGGGACAGGGGTGGGGGGAGGCCAACTTGCTGACCCAAAGCCCTGACCGACAGCTCCACCCCTGCGGCGGCTCCGGCCAGCAGTGGTTCTCCGGCACGCGCCCGACAGTCCAGTACGCCGACCAGCTCGGCTTCATCCTCATCTACCCCTCGACCCCGCACATGTCCAACTGCTGGGACGTGCAGAACGCCGCGAGCCTGACGCACGGCGCCGGCGGCGACGCCGCCGGCATCGTCCAGATGGTCAACTACACGCTGACCAAGTACACAGCCGACCCCGAGCGCGTCTACGTCTTCGGCTCCTCCTCGGGCGGCATGATGACCAACGTCATCGCCGGCACCTACCCCGAGGTCTTCGCCGCCGGCTCCGCCACCTCCGGCACCGCCTTCGCCTGCTTCGCCGGCGCCCCCTCGGCCACCCCCTTCAGCCCCAACCAGACCTGCGCCCAGGGCCTGCAGCACACCCCCGCCGACTGGGGCAAGTTCGTCCGCAACGCCTACCCCGGCTACAGCGGCAAGCGCCCCCGCATGATGATCTGGCACGGCACCGGCGACGCCCTCGTCCGGCCCCAGTGCGCCCTCGAGGCCCTCAAGCAGTGGAGCGACGTCCTCGAGGTCCCCGACATGAAGACCGTCGCCAACGTGCCTGCCTCGCCCTACACCCAGTACCTCTACGGCGACGGCTCCAAGGTCGTCGGCTACATGGGCCAGGGCCTCGGCCACATGCCTGCCATCAACGACAAGGTCATGTTGACATTCTTTGGCCTCCTTTCGTGAGGAGGGCCTGAAATACCCCCACGAGAGAAATAGCATGGGGAACGATGGGCGGAAATAAGTGCACATAGTAGTGGTTCAGCTCCAACTGTATATCTCAGTATTCAACGCTCTGTATAAGGGTACCATCTGAATATATACCACTCGCTCTCTCTCCTTTCGTAAGCTTCCCGACCGTAAGTAAGCGTGTGCGACCACATGTAGACCGAATATCTCCTCAATGGCCTATGGCTTCTTTGGAAGCGAAAGTCTGATCCTTGTCAACGGCTATGGGAGCGACGTTTCCCTCCAGAGTATCTGCCGACTCTCCTTTCTTCAGGCCGAGTTGTCGGACGTCCCAGCCTTGGCTCTCCAAGTGAGCGCGGAAGTTGGCGTCTTCCTTGGCAATAGTATCCTGGCCAATCTCGGGGATGAGGAAGTAAACAAGCGCTGCAGACAACAGGCACAGGCTAGAGCTGACGTAGAAAGGATATTGGTTCTGCTTGGTCAAGTCATCACCGCCAGCTGCCTGGATGTAAGGGAAGACATAGGGTGCCAACGAAGGCACCGATCTTCCCACCGCTGCCGCGATGCCGTAGTACTGGCCTCGAACTCCGGTTGCGCACGTCTTGGAGGCCAGAAGACCGATGTTGTTTCCGGGACCCAATTCACCGAAGGACAAGAACAGACCGTAGACTACTGCAAACGCTCCGACGACACTAGGCTGGGCGAGCTTGGCATAACAGCCTGCCATGATAAAGCCGACAGTAGACTGTAGTGTAACTCCCAAGATCAAGGTCCATCGCGGCCCAAGCCTGTCACTCACAGGGGCACCCAGCATCGTGCCGGGGATGTAGAACAGCATGATGACAGTGTTCCATCCAAAAACCGTCGTGAAGGGGGCCGTGTCGCCATAGATACTGCCAAGAATTGGACTCGCGTACAGACTGAACGCGTAGGCAGAAAACTGGGCGTCCAAGGTCAGCCAAATTAACACACCGTAAAATCGATGGGAGCTTTGCATGAACTTACGTCATAGAGAAACCAGACGACGCTGATTATAAACAGTCGGAAGCCATAGTACTTGAGTACAAGCCAATAGGGAGTCTTGGTGTTCTTCATGGACTCGCGGCTGAACTCCTCGGGCTCTTTCAGCTTCAGACGGAGCAGGAACAGAACGAGGGGGAAGACGACGCCGATACCCAGAGGTGCTCGCCACATAGTTTCCAGGTGGTTGTTGTTACAAGCAGCAGCCACCACATCTAGATTTTGTTAGAATACCAAAGTCTCCGCGGTTTCTCTGATTCGACTTACAAGGCACGAAGGCACCAAAAACGAAGCCTATAATAGCCGCAAATTAGCATTCTTTCCACCGGTACTTTCTAATCCCCATAAAGCAGACCGTTTGCTTGGTCCGTCGTGGAAAGGGCGAGTGAAGGGTTGTCGTCTTACCCCAGTCAATCATACTGTTGGTGAACAGGATGAACCATGCATTGCGAGTGCCACTCTTCATCTCGCCGGTCGACTCAGCACAAGCGACACTTCCTGCTGGATATTCGCCTACAGAAACAATTAGTCGCACGCACTCTACCATGCCTCTAGGCTCACCTTACCTCCGATACCGATTCCAACCTGTCAGGTTCAGATTAGCCGCACAGTCTTGGGTGGTTCGGGCGGCTCGTTGCAGAAACTCACAAAAAAGCGCCATGCAGTCAAAATGTTGAACATGCCAATAGTTTCGCCATGCCAGTATGAAGCAGCAGCCAGAGCAGTGAAGATGATCAAGATCAGGGTCGAAACCAGGAGCGAGCCTGTCCTAGACCAGTGATCCGAGGTGTAGCCAAAGATGAGCATGCCGACTACCTTGAGAGACGCAGAGAACCAGTGTCAGCACTAGATTCGTGGTTTCACGTCCGTCCATATTTGAAAAAGGCGCAGGTGTTACCAGATCGCGAGACTTACTGTGCCAGCGAAAGCGATGTCATTGACGAAGTGCTTGGCGTTGGAGTTGTTCCACTCGTCGCCGTACATCTGTTTGAAGATGGGCGACACAGAGCCGATGACCTAAGCAACCAGAGACACGACATGTCAGCATTCCTGTTGACCGTCCACTAGGTAGGCGGTGTTGATTGCGCGCACATTGTTGACATATCCATCGGAGAACAGACCGGCGCCACAAGCGACGATGGGGAAGAGGGCGTGCCAGAATTTCTTGTTGTTGTCGACGGGAGGAGCTGCATCGCCGGCGCCATCGTGTGCGACAACCTGTTGCGGCACTTCGCCCTTCTTCTTTTTGAAGCCAAACATGTTGGCTAGCACGGCGAAATGGCGCAGCAAGCGGTGGTGGAAAAAAAAGAAAGGGAAAAAAAATGCTAGGTGAGCAGATTCGATTAGGTGGATGTTGCTGTAGGTCGTACGTAGGTGAAGATGAAGATGATGGCGATGGCGATGGCGATGGTGATGCTGAAGAATTAGGTGAATGCTAGCTAGGTCGTCGTTTGATTCATAGGTGGCAATGAGAATGAGGTGAAGCAATCATCAAAATAGAAGAAGCATACTGCCTTGCATTGAATGAGCCTTAGGTTTCCTGCAAACCCTGGGAAGTCTTGCAGCTTGCTAGCTAGGTGTGTGCAGATGCAAGCGTACTACTGCTACTTGCTCGCATGGTGATAGGTAGATAGATGGTAAACAGGTTGAAGAATGGAAGGTCACATGGCACTGAGACAGACACACGGTGGTGGTCGAAGGATCGATCAATGGAAGTCGCCTGCTTCCTCTCTTGCTCGGGATAAATCCCTCCTTTGGCCTATCGTCATGTCACAAACAACCTCCCAATTTGGGTTTAGATAAGCATGTAGATAGGTACATACAGCCAAGTGAAGTAATCCGGATAGACCAATGAATGGAGACCATTGGGCCAGCTCCCTCCCTTGGTTCCCCCTCTTCTACCTAAACTTGCTCTTTGGACTTACAAGTGGCCTATCAGATAGCAGCACAGCGTCCCGTGCCAAGGAGTGTCTAGGGGTTGGAGAATACGAACTGATGTTGAACCGGACCGGACAAAGTATACCTGCCAGGTGTTTTGTTTAAGTAGACATCCATCTATTCGGCGAGGTCGGGGTAGGCTGCCCAGGTGGTTGCTTCAATGTTGGACTGAACGGAACGAGAACTTGAAGTCAAGCTTTCTGACTAGCCTGTAACCCCCGTCGTAGCCCGTCTTGGCAGCAGAAGCGTACATGTCGGCATGTTGATCGCGTGCCGCTCGTTTGTCGTTTTCTTGCCTTTGCTCTCTTCCTGGGCATCACGGCGAACGAAACAGAGTATTGCTTAGGTACCCGTAGTTTGTCATGGCCATCTTGTGTTTGATCGACGGGTGAACATGAACGTCAAGAAACTCCCACTTTCCACAGCCAGCCTGCCAGCACCCAGTCCCAAGCCCAATGGGCGAACGAAGCAACCAAACCCCCACGTAGTAACCCGTCTGGTGGTCTTGTGCTCCTCCCCGGTTCGGTAAAGCTGTCAGCTTTTGTCTCAACGCAGCCACTGGCAATCCATCCACCGCCCCCTCCCTTGCTACTTCTCAATACAGAAAGGTCACGGTCCGATGTCCTCGGGTATGCCGAACACCTTCGACGTTGGTTGATTCTACGCTGGTAGTGAGAGTGAATGTCCAGGCCGCCTCCATCATATCTCTTACACCACGGGAACAAGTGGAAGTCCGAATAGGCTTTCCGATGGGGTCCAGTCCATAGGTACCTGGTGACACGTGCTTTCGGGAGACAGCGCGCAGCAGTTTGCTAGTGCCGTGGCACTCGTGGAACCCGCTGTCCTGGGCTCGTTGGGATTTCCACCATGTCAAGACTGGATGTAACCTGCGTACCGGCAGGATCACCTTCGAGGAAACTAATGCTTGATGACACGTACACTCGTTGATAACATTCTATTACGAGACTCTACTTAACTTCGCTTACGGTCGTTAACAGACCCCTAATACCGCTGCCCTTAACCAATACCCAATCTAACTTAAGCTAAGTTTACACTCCCCACGAGATTGACACCCTCAATCTAGTCTTTACAGAATATCATACATGTAGCCCAGCTCTGCGAGCTCCAACTGGGCTAGTATTCCCAAGGGAAGTGGGTAAGGACTCTAGAGGCGGACCATCGTAGTTGATGTACCCTGATCAGTCCAATTCAAACCCATCGCTATCATCTGGCTCTTGGGGGTCCGACTGGCCTAGACATATTCCGCCGGCAAAAGGGACCTGATGAATTGACCGACGACCCGATAAGATGCCTAGTCGTCAAATTCCGAGTCATCGCTTGCATCTTCGGGGACAAGTGCCCTATACCGTCTGTTTGCCAGGTCCTCGACCAACCCGCCCTCGCTCTCGGGGTCCACGTAGCCCTCGCCACCCGCCAGACTGAGCAGAACGGGAAGGAAGATAAGGGCATGCGTAGCCGCAAAGATGACAAGCGCGAGCCAGACACGGAAGTAGTAGATCTCAAAGATCTTGGACCGGGTAAAGGCCAAGACGCACACCCCCAGTAACTTGGTCACCGTGATGCCGCTGAAGACCGAACCACCCACATTGACAAGTGCCGTCCAAGCCCGGGCATCCCGACCACGGAATCGGTTCTTAGCCCGTTCCATGACGGAGCCAGACGGGAACATGAAGGCTCGGGCAATGTGAGCGCAGAACTCCACCGATATACCCACACAGATGATCAGGTTCACCAGCGACACGGCGTTCAGGGAGACATCAAAGACCGCCATAGCTCCGATGATGTCGATCACGGTCATGCTAACAGTAATTGTGACAACAAGCGCCGTCATCACCGAGCCGAGGAGTATTGATGCTACGAGGAAGATGATGGCCACAGCCGACCCAAGAAGTGTTGCTGTGAGATTGACAATGTTGGCGTATTGGTCGAAGAAGATGTAGAACACGCTGTACGGGAAGACCTCGATGCCCGTCTCCGTTTGGACCTCCTTCGCAATGCGACGAGCAGCGGCATACGCCTTGATGAAATCGTCCTGGCTGCGCAGGGGCTTGTGCATCGTTCGGAAGTTGCTGGCAGGGATCGTGGTCTTCTCCTCGTCCACAACCACGCCCTGGCTGTACGAAGCCTGCCCACCGAGAGGACAGTCATCGTCAGTGGGCGCCGCCAGGAATCGCTTGACGTAATGCACGAACTCTTCGCCTTCCGGCATGCCGTACAGCGTCACATTCCAGGCAGGGTCGCGGTCAGCAAAACAAGCCACCCTCTTACGATTCACCCTGTCGTAACAACAATCAACAGCTTCGGGGTTGAGCCATAGGAAGAAATCGTCGATCCAGCTGGACGTAGGCGAGGCAATATACGAGACCTCGGGTCTCTGTCGCTCCAGCTCCAATGTGTTTGTCAAAGACAAGGGCTTGCAGGTAAGGAAGCGCGAGCATATTTCTTGCTGGTGTGCACGTTCAGTGATGTTAAGGTCCTTGGTGACGAAGTACACGGGCGGGCCGGTGTCCAAGTAGTTGTACATGTCATTAAAGTAGTCGATCAGATACGAATCATCGGGAAGGGCAACTCTCTGATCCAACCCAAGCTGAACCTCAGGCAGCAGGGCTATAGCCGCAGCCAACATTCCAGTAAAGATGACAAGCACCATCACTTTGACCTTCTTACCAAGAAGGGCAGGCGCATAGTACTTTCGAATGAACTGCTGTAACCAGCTCTCCTCTGGCACATCGTAGGGGCGAGTGACAGTATTGCCGTTGCTACCGCTCAGGTGCACTCGGGCAGCCTTGACCTGGATGCAAGGGAAGCAGTCGGCGCGGTGGTCTTCAATGCGCATCTGGTTGTATGAGAGAATCGAAATGAATAGCGTCATCTGTAGAAGAGCATTGATGAATACTGCACCGGCAGCATAGATGGCGAAGTTGCGCACAGCGGGCATGCCGACAAAAGCGCCAAGGGCGAATGATACAGTTTCCGTGATGCCCGAGAACAAGATGGATGGTCCCATGCGTCCAAGTGCTTTGGCGATCCGTTCCTCAACCATAGCATCAGGGTGGCTGACATTGACCCGCTCAAACTCATGAACAATGAGGAAGATGTTGTCAACACCAACGGCGAGAACGATGAATGGGATGACTTCCGCAATGATGAGCGTAGCCTTGATACCCGCCCATGAGAACAGCCCTATCGATGAAGTGATCGACATGAGCACGATGAGGATACCAACAAAGCCCAGCGTAAACTTGCTTTGAACCAGGCAGACAGCAGGGTTCCTCATCAGCTCGCGCAGGGTCATGCTTGTGGAACCAAGAGCGAGCGATGCATACAAGAACATGACTATGTAGCTGATCACGACAATTGTAGCATCTGTGTTGCTGGACTTGTTTAGCTCTTCCTCTAAGCTGATCTCGGTAGAGAATGACAGCCGCAGTCCGAACTTGTCCTTCGCTTCTGGTTGGACTGTGTCCAGCAGGAAGTCCTTCAGGGATCTCTCCCAGTCCATGGCCCGTTCCAATTCGGGGGGTGCCTTCAAGGGCATTGGCAATAACCCAAAGTGGCAGTAATCGCTGGTGCGTCAGCAACATCGTCGATACTCTCGAATCCACCCAGCACCATGTTTGGTTCGAGAGGTTGACCAAAGTTAGGCCTGCATTGGACAGGTGACCGAGCGCAGTCGGTGAGATCGCTTCGCCATGAGCCTTTGTTGAATGGGACGTTGTCCCAGTATGCGGCTACCGACTGAACCACACAGGCATCGCCGGTTGGGTTGAAGCAGACATCTTGCAGAGTAACACCGAAGGAGGCGCCCTTAAGTTGCTTCGCGCGTTTCTCAACGTCCATCCACCACTGGATTACCTCCGCGTTAAGCACAGGACCTGGGCCAGATGCGTTTGTGTCATTGACAAGGAAAGTCTTATCGACACGATAGAACGGCCCAAAGCTCTCGTCGAAGAACGCCTTCTCCTGGGCCGCGGCCGAGGTCGGGCTGACCCACAATCTCGCAGGCTCTCTCTCCAACTCGAACTTGACCCAGCCGACACTGAGAAGAATTACTACCAACAAGCTGGTGACGATTGTAATGGCGGGGAATCTTGCACAAAGATGGCCCAGCTTGCTGAAGACTTTGTCACACCAAGTATTGATTTTGTAATACTTTTGGGGTCGGTCATACATGGCGCCGTTACGGACCAAGTCGCCCTCATCTTCGTCATCGCTTGGCTCGGCGCCTTGCAGAAGATGAAGCCGCTCACTTTGTCTCTGCGCATGTCTCCGCCAAGCGACATGGCCTACAGCAGCCAAAATAAGTGAGAACAACAGGACGCTATATGTGAAGATGGAGGCGAACGAGAGGCATGGGAGCGCGCCCACGTGGCATGATTCTACATCTTCGACTGCGGGAAGTGTCGGGCAGACAGCAGGGCAGTCAACACATGAGCATCGGAAGTTCGGGTCTTCGTCGTTGCACTTCTTCGGCGTCATGTCTTTGGGACCCATGCCGGGCTCCTTGTAACTTTGGGGGAAGTTCATCTGGAAAGGAGACCCGATGGCCTTCTCGTCACCCAAGAACTTCAGGAGCTCAGTGTAGTTCTTCGCGCCACCACCGATGAAGTCGATGGCTTTCGAGTTGGCGGGCCCAAACTTGACATCCTTGCAGCTGTCGTAGAATCCGGTGCCGTATTCTTTTGAAACGAGATGGTCCAGCTCCGTGACCATCTGCTTGTTGTTCTTCTCCTGCGTATTCGTAACGTTGATGAAGAGGGACTGATCGGGCGAGCAGGTGAAGGAGCAGAAGAGATTATAGAAGTTGTCCTTGCAAGCCGGGCAGGAGCCGATAATCTGGTTGGGGGTAGATAGCGATGACTTGAGTGCGGCGAGCTGGTCGGAGTCGCAACAGACCTTGCTGTTCTTCCATTTCGCGCCGCATAGTGCTTCGATTTCGGATGCAAAGTCGGCATCGGGGGTCGTCGCGAGACCGTTGTCGACGCAAGGCAGTTCTTTTCCGAAGAAGCCCTTCTTTCCGCAATGGCCTCGAATCGCACAGCGACCGGCCTCGTGGATCGGGGTGAGGAGCTCAGCATTGGCCGAGAGTGCTAGAAGTGCAGTCCCGACGGCTCCGAGGAGTGGTAAGCGAGCCATGATGGTGGTTGTATTGAGCCACCGGCTCGGGCCAAATCAAGACACGGCTTGAACTATGATGATGGCGTTGATGAGCGGCGTGGCGGCGTGGTGGTTTGTATGAAGGAAGGAAATGGCAGTTGCCGTGCTTCGATAATAGTAAGATAAGCAGATGACGATGTGCAGCCGAAGTGGGACTCGGTTATCGCATGTTGTTTGTATCGATTCAATCGATGGATGGGTGATGATGGGATGTTGTTGACGCTGCTCCTCAATACACGGAGAAACAAAGTACGAGAATCAGAGGGCAGCTCGAGGCAGCTATAGCTCCGACAATTAGGTTTCGGTCGATGTTGGGGGAGCAAGGATCAGTCAAATCAATGATGCTCGTCCGCGTTGCGTTGCGACTGCCTGCGTTCGGAGGAATGGTGTGTTGTGTGCGCAGGCGCGCGAGCTCTCTTACTGGCTCTGACCTTACAGGCCCGGGGTACACTAGAACACGAGTGATTCAGCGCCGTGAGCTGTTCACGTAGTGCGTAGTGCATGCGTCATCCAGCATGTCTGGAAGGAGGCCACCAGCTCGACTCAGGGCCCGCTGTTCCCCCGGCTATTGAATGAGTGCATAAGCGTCGCCGGCAACCACCACTAGCGCCTCCTTCCAGCCCATCACAAGACACCATTCTGCCTATGCACGTGCCTTCCCCGGCACCCGGCGAGTCGCTTCAACACCTCAGTGCTACATTCATTTACCCATCTAGGGCCATATCCAGCGGTTGTGGCAGGCGAATCCAGACCAGCTGCAACAATGTTAGAGAACGGGAGGTTATTGGCATTAAGGCTTCCGCTGTAGTAACAATTGATCCTTGCTTATACGAAGTGACTCCTACACCTGTTGGTGCAACCTGAACTGCCGGCTGGGTATGTTGAATCGCTGGCAACGTATCCAAACCCTCTCATCAAATTGGTTTATAATCAAATGATGTAGCTCGAATGCTTTGGCGGGTAAAGGGGTTGAAGGACATCATATACCAAGAGCATGAGACAGCAACAGTAGTACTTAAGGAATGACGGATGTCTCGATTATATACGTGCTGGATCTGGTAAACGCACCTATCCTTCTTGCTTCTCTTCCCTGGTCTGAGAAAAATCGTTTACTGCGGGAGCTATGCGTTCTAGTCCGTCTGCATCTGAATTATTTGGTGTGCCTGGAAGCTGCTGTTGTCTGAACCCAACGTGTGGTCAAGCAATTTTCGCACTGGTGTCCAATCTTTATGGAAACGAGCCGGCATAATTGAGACATATGAGGGAATCATCTTATTGGAGCACAGGGTCACGTACGGAAAATAGAGATCAGCTTAGGTAATTAAGCTGTCTTTGGTCTAGGGAGACGTCCAGACGACAGAGTAGAATCGGTGGCTGCTTGCTTGCGAGAACTGTATTTGTAGAGACCGGGGTGAGAGGAATCGCTATGCCGAATGTCTGCCGTCGAATTTAAGCTCATGCCAACCACAATCCCGGATAAAATAGAAGTCGGTTCTTTGAAATATCATAATATTGACCAAACGCCATCATGACTGGCGTGGACGTCCTAATGCTACACTAGCTGAAAGGGTATCGCTTTATCGCTTGTAGGCGAAGATGTGATCAAAGAACATCTGGCCACAGGCCCCGTCTAAATCGTACATCCAACAAGAAAATTACGCCAAGAAAGAAATTATTTTCGGGGTTCTAATATCTAGGGGGCCTCTCTGGGCTTCGACATCTCCATAACCATAGCCGCGGGGCGGCCCTCTTTGACTTTGAGACGTTCCTGGGCGAGGCCCGTACGGATCGCTCTGTGGCATCGGCGGCATAGGCGCCGTCATGTTGCGTTGCGGAGGCATTTGCGATCGTTGCTGCCCGGGTTGGGTTGTTGCGCTCCGCGGCGGAAGATAGGCCGGCCCGTTGAAGCCGGGGCGGTTCGGTAGAGGCCCCGCGTTTGAGTACATAGACGGTGCCGGACTAGAGCGACCGTCTCTGATGCTGGCGTTGTCGTACATCTGCTGTCGCCCTGCCAACTGATCGACTGCTCGGGGCATAGGCCGGCTGTAAGGATCCATGCTGCCACCCGTCAAGGATCTCTGTGGTGGTGGCATATTTCCGTTCCCATACGGTGCAGGACTTTGCGTGTATCGAGGTGCGAACGAAGGGTTGTTGTTTTGCATAGGACGTTGCTGCGGGCCGCCGTAGCTTCTGTTAGATTGAGCTGTGCCGGGACGTTGGGGCGGGTAGTTGTCGAAGTCGATCTGCGGCAGAGTAGGCGCTGGAGAGGCAGACCGGTTCATCGACATGGGTGCAGCCGATCCCATCAGGGGAGCATTCGAGGCATACGAAGCTCCTGTACCTTGACGAGATGGGAGTGGTCGTTTCTGGTCAAAGGCACTCATCTCAATGGTGTTAGGAGTTCCCGGTCGAGACTCATATGCCGGCAACGTCGTCATAGTTTCGGAACGACTCAGACCCATCTTGGGCATTTCTGGCAAGGAGTCGTCCTTGGAGGGATCCATGAATGTAGGTAATTTGGCCTGTCGCTCGATCGGGGTCTTTTCGCCGGTTTTCTTCGCCACCTTCATTTCTGCTTTGAGCCTGTCCCTCTCTTCCTTCGCAATGGCTTTGTTCACCTTGACCGAGACGATTCTCATCAACCTCTTGTTAATCTTTCTTGAGCAGTAACCCGATAAGCCACCATCCTGTCTGGGGATGTAGTGCCACAGGAAGAAAATGTAGAAGAGAACCGCGATCAGCAAGGAGATGAACGTGATGACCCAGACGATCAAAGTAAAGATCATGCCGGACAAGACAACCACCTGCTGCGTGTTTTGCTTTGCCAGTTCTCCCAGCTTGCTGAAGAAGTTCATAATCGACTTGTCGACTGAGCCAGTCTCGGTAGGAATCAGGTCGTTGCTCAGAACGTTATACAACGTGAGAGCATTGAGCACCTGACGTGGACCTGAACAGAAAATCACACGAATCCAGGCTATATCCAATCAGCAACTTCCTGAGCGAGGTGACATGGTTCTACTCACACTGAAAGCTGAAGTATGTGAACAGTGCAACATACTCAGCACCCTTCTTCGATTTGGTGAGCTCAGCAAAGACCAAGAAGCGCCTCCAACCTTGGCTTCCCCAACGGACACTCTCCAGGCGCACAGCCAGGTTGTCCAAGAAGGATTCAGATACACTGCCGCGGTTCATGACGCGCCTGGCGCGGATATGCTCAAAGGCCAAGTTGACAAACGAGGCGATGATACAGACAGAGAAGACCCATTTGATGACATCGAAAGAGACAAACGATGTAGCCTTGACCTGACTGGTCCACTGGTCAAAAGCCAGCAGGTTGACGGCAGTGAAGCTGTCGACGCCGTAAACGGCCATGGAAAGAAGAAGAGAGAAATGAAGATATACATAAGCGAAGACGGTAAAGCAGGAATTGGACTTGAAGTCCTTGAGACTCTGTGGACACCGGAATCATCAGTACCGGTTCGGCTGTTATCTCGACCAGCCAGAGGGAACTTACAATGTAGTCCCATTTCGCCTCGGGTCGCACATCGGCCACGCGCTTTTTAGAACTGAAACACCCCATACTGACTATTCCAAGATTTCGCGCTTGCACGTCGTCGAAATGATTTAGTCGGTTTACTGATAAATGAACGTAGACGGTCGGTCGATAAGTATTACAATAGACTCCTAAGAAGTTGGAGCCCTGCTACCCAATAAAGATAAATGAATGGAAGGCGGAAATCCGATAGAGGGTGATCCAAAAGGGTCGTCGTCGTCGTTGTAACAGCTTATCGTCCAGCCGGTCCCGCCGAGATGCACAAGTCGTCGCTCGCCTGCGAAGCTATTCGACTGCGCGTTGGTGGTTGAAGAAGAGCAATGGCTCGCAAAGCGATTGGTGTCCAAAGTGAAGAAAAAGAGACAAGAAGAGAGTGCCCTGGCGGATGCGAGGGGCTTTCAAGGAGAGACAGGCGCCAACCCTAGGGCGAGTTCGGCGGCGTTGAGGAGGTGATGATAGTTGATGGTGTGGACTGCGACAAGTCTCAGTCCCTAGCTGGCCGACGACATTCCACCTGGTCGGAAGACTGTGGGGTGACACGAGAGTTTGCAAAATCTCTACAGCGACATGTCCTTGTAAAGGGCGCTATTCTCGGGTTCACGATTCGATCGACGCAGCGATACCTTGCCCTGTCAGACTGTCTTGGCCGAAGTGAAGGTGGAAGGGAGGTCACTGGAAACCAGCAACAACAAGAGACGTTGACAGGCGTCAAATGAGAAAGGTTTGGTCGAAGGAGTCGCTGGGAGGTTTGATCGACTAGAGATAGACCCTCTTGTTCGACCGTAATGCCAGGGCCGGGCGTGGGCTGATGTATCAGATTGCCAAATGGGGTAGAGACGACAATGCACCGACGCAGAGTGCCGTGCGAAAAGAGGGAACGATTGGAGAGGGGGGCCAACACTCGATGGGTAGAAGCCCAGAAACTAAAAAAGGAATGACTATAATTCGGATAGAGAGCGTCTCAGCGCGCGCGTATGCGATTGTGTTGTTTTTTGGATGGAAAGAAAGTCACGTCCGTCTCATCAATCTGACGAAGGTCGGTCGGTTTGGAAAGTCGCAGTGATCGCTGCAGTGGTATCAGACAGAGACATTACTACGGCTACACGTACTACTACTGGCCACACTGGTAGAGTGAGTACCTCTTCCCGCCCACGCAAATGCGACCAGGCTCCCTCCGCGTTACAGCCAGTAATCTACCTACCAAGTACCTAGGGTGAGGGGGTGGTGTTGCATCAAGTAGAGGGCCTGGCGAAAAGGGGGGGTCAGCAGGGCAGGCCCTTGGCAGGGTTTGAAATGCAGTGCAACCTCATTGCGATGAGTGAGGTACTTGTATGCCGGCAATGATAACTCCGGATTGGCTGCAATATGAGAATATTCCCAAGGGTCTGTGGATGGGCCAGAGATGGGCGTGCTCCGTCGCGACGCAAGGCACGGGCAATTGGTCAATGGCGGCGCATGGCGCTGGAGGACCTGCTGCGAAGGGCTTAGCGCAGCAGTGGACTCCCTAGAATCCTAGACTCTCCGAGCTCTCCCTTGTCCCCGGCTCGCGCGTTTTGGACTTCGGGTCTTCCTGTGGTCTCCTGATGAAATTCAAAATTGGCATGGGCCCCAGGCCTACCCAGAAGGGAACCTCGCTAGCCGCCCCTGATTCCTGCCCTGATCTTCCCTGCTGCATGGCCCATTGGGTTAGCAGCTTGGCCCCCGAAACAGGACATGGGGAAAGCCAAGATGGAACAAGGCCCACACACAGACTCGAGGGCGCCACCGGCACGAGCACGCCAGGAACCAACGATCAGATGAATCAAATCAAATGCCCTGCCCTTCCAGAAATTGGCCGTCTTTGGCGGCGGCCCGGACTAGAATCGAAACAATCGCAAACATCATGCGGCCAAGGCAGCCTTGCCTTGTTTGATAGCCCAGCCAGCCAGCCAACTGCCTGCACTGCAGATCACGCACTTGCGCGTCTTCAGTTTCCGTTCCATCCGTCTTTCCTCGCTCGTTTGGCCTGGCAGGAAACTGCCGGTGAACGGTCCCTAGCTAAGTATGGAACCTACCAAAACTACCAAGCCTACCAAACCCACGCTGCCATGACTCGTGCAGGATGGAGGAGGGGGCCAAGTCAACTTGCGCAAGCGCCCCCAAACGTGCCCCCAACAGCACCACCCAGGGCGGCTACCAAACGCGGGAGCATGCAAGAAACGCGAAGGTATGCAAGCACGCGCCTAAAACCCAACATCGAAGTATGGCTCATTTACTGCCTATCATATGCTGCTCCGATGAAAAAGTCAACTCTCCTCAAGAACTCAGTGCCTATCAGGGGAAGCCATTTTGATAGCACCCAAACAAAGCGGGCCACGACGGCGCCCTGCGTGCGCCTGGGCACTGGCGGCGCATGTTGATTCCCCTGAAGACCAGCAACAACAATGCTGAGATCCGTAAAGCTCGCTTATTGGGTGACGCTCATTTATTTTGGTTTGCGCAGGCATGCCGTCGAGGGGAAAACGGCTGCGAAGATAAAGTTTGAATTGCTCTAAAATAGAAATAATCACGCGGCATTGTTGTGGGTTTGTATTATTATACTCGCTACAAGCGGCATTGCCGTGTTGCCACATAACTGCGGCCCAGGTTCCTTGCCTTGGAGTATTACCCAAGGGTAGGTATATGATGACCCGACCGCAGGGGGTATCGAACATTCGCAATGCTGCTTCTAGGCTAAATCGACTTTAGCACATACAAGCTAGAATGATAAGGAGGTAGGTATCCAAAGCCGAAAACACTTGCTTGTTGCTGCCGGGTGCCTACATGGCAACCAGCTATGGCGCAAGCCGACCTTTGGCAATGAGGAGGCGAAGAATGCAACACCGTGATACCCATAAACTGGCAGCATTGTATAAGCAACCTACCAGAACTACGGTGCTCTGAGACAGCAAGGGCTGCTTCGGGTAGCTTTGTGTGCTTGGAATGCGTTCAGCATGTCTCCGAAGATAGACAACAAAGAGCCTGACGCGTGCGTTGAAAGGGATGAAGTGCTTGTCTACAACAAACCTCCCTCTCGGCCCTGACTCTGGCGTTCCGCTTCTCTTGTTTCCAAGTAACCACAACCAACTGAGCCCACTCGCATATTGCCAAACGATGGAGGAAGCACCTTATCGCGGCCTTTCGAAGAGAGCTGCCTCCGAGCTTTCGAGGCAGGCGTCCAAGTACGACTTCGCCTCGGAAGTTTCCCCAGGCATTTGGAAGGTGGTACGGAAGAGTGACCGCGCGCATTTCCTGGCTCGCGATGTCTCCTCATGGCTTCTCGACCACGGGAGCGATGTACCCAACCACACGTCTCTTCTCTTGCTACTCGACAAGCAGCGCATGATCGAGCCCCTGATGGCAGTTCTGAACCATGAGAACCTCGTCAACTTCATTGACTGGGTGCAACTCATTGGCTGGAAGGACAGCAAACATCCCGATCAAGCAACCCACTTCTTCATCTACGATTACTGTAACGCCGGGACACTGGAGAACTTGTTCCAGACGGAAACGCGGATCGCGCCGTCTGGCAGCGAGGCGCCGCGCATCGAAGTTCCCGTCGACTGCAACCGGTTCCTACCAGAATCCCTGTGCTGGCACGTCTTATGCTCCATTCTTAAGGGGCTTGCTTGGTTGCACGATGGACTCCGTGAGGACCTGAACCCCTACACCAAGGAATATGAGATCTTCGATGCTGGTTTGGACTGGCAGACGATACTGCATAGAGACATTGCCCCGTCCAACATCTTCTTCTGCCACCCGCACACGATGAGTGAGACTTACGGCCAGTGCAAGTTGGGGAATCTGAGCAAGGCATTCGTTTCGGGCCACGTGAATGGCGTCCTCGGAGACCGAGTACCTCACGGGCAGGGAGAGGTTCTAGCCGGCCAAAATGGCTTTGAGTCACTGGAGAAGCTCCGACAGAACAAGGACATGCCGATGTACCATCCGCCACAGGTGAGTCCCTACCTCGGCGTCTCGAGCGTATCCTCTGCTGACACCCATGCTAGTTTAATCAGCCGTACACCATTATTAGTGAGTATCGCTCGGTCGGCGATGTGCTCATGGGTATGATGATCAAGCCTGTTATGGCAGCCA
Organism: Apiospora hydei; assembly: GCF_038363865.1. Lineage (NCBI taxonomy): Eukaryota > Fungi > Ascomycota > Sordariomycetes > Amphisphaeriales > Apiosporaceae > Apiospora > Apiospora hydei. Next base: position 1,373,401 of record NW_027117364.1, on the reverse strand, counting down.
TGAAGCATATGGAGTACATCCGTGACCGAGACGAGAAGAGCTGGAACGCGATATTCAGCAAGGCCAGCTACAGCGCAGACCTGAAGGATCTAGTGTGGGAGCTCATGTCGAGGACCGAGCTCGAGCACCAAGCTACCTTCAAACTCTACCTGAGGGCGAAAGAGGGGTTCGAGGACTTCCGGGAGAACGATCGCGATGGCAAGGCTATGGTGACGATAGACCACGTGCAAGTCAAGCACGCCGAGGCCATGGCGGAGAGGATGGCCAGCGAAGCCGAGTTGATGAGACGCCGGAACGAGCAGTTGGACAAAGAGGACGAGAAGGTCCGAGACAAGGAGCTGGAGGCGCCAAGCACGAATCCCACGCGAGAGAAGCTTCTCCAAGAGATGGCCGAGCTCTGCCAAACAACGGTTGATAGGTACCAGCAGCGCAACCGCCAAGTAGATGAGAGCTAGACGAGAGCTAGATGAGAGCCAATTTTTGATGGGATTAGTCATTTGGTATCAGTCCCCAGCGAGGACATGCTGTAGCATTATCGGTTAGCTAGTTAATCACACGGCCTGTAATTTTTTCCAGGGTGGCAAAGGCCTCGCAATGCTCGACAGGGCCCCGGACTTTCGGATATAAATGTTGTCATAGAGCTCGAGGTTTATGTAAGAAGAGGGAGGTGATGCTGAGGTAGGTAGCTGTCAACATGTTTCGATATGGAGCAGGCTGGCAGGGGGTTAGCGGCCGGGACGCTTGGGCCATAAACGTCCCCTAGCAGCCTAGCAGCCTAACGTTACCTAGGCTGCTGGGCTGCTGGGCTGCTAGGCTGCTAGGCCCATCGTTATTTCCAAAGTGGGGGATTATGTATGTCACCGCATGCATTGATGTCCCTCTCGACCTCCCGGCTTACCCTGTTACCTAAAGCTAAAGCAGATACAGATGCGCAGGTTTGAGCACATGCTTATCAGCCTTGTCACTCCCTCAGAGCACGGAAGACCTCCCCACACAATCGCGAACTCCTAAGCCCAAGCAGACGCATATCGAGACCTCCATTCATCTGCGCCCGTTCTCCAGACCTGCGTAGCAGCGCGTGCCGAAGATCCGGATTTCCACAACTCATCAAAGTCGAAAGCTTCCATCCATCCATCTATCCATCCACCTAAGCAACAGCCCAAATCGAGCCCAATGTCGCTGCCCGCGCCGACGCCACCTCTCCTCCTGACGAAACGGCTCACGTCATTTCTACAAGCGAATCTGTCGCCGCAGATCCATACAACCCTGCTCACGACTTTGTCAGGGAAGCTGCTAGCCCATGCCTCACCACACCCCGTCAGCACCCTTCGCACGCAATGCACAGTAGCCGCGTCGATATGGACCATCTACGCAGCACAAGGCACCAGCACAGCTGTCGCTGAGGCCTTGCCCTCCGCCCCGGCCGGCACCAAGGCGCGCCAGGACCCAACCTCGGGCGCCATCACCATACAACTCACAGGCGCGGTGCTGGTGGTCCGCAGACTCAGGTGCGGGCTGCTGTTCGTATGCATCGGACCAATCCCGGACAGCGGGGAACAGGTGCAGCCTGCGCAGGGGCAGAGCCAGTCACTCCAAGTACCGCAGGCGGCATCTTCGTCGCACCCAACACCTCTGGGGTCGCCGTCCGAGGTCGAAAGCGTCGCGAGTGTCGGGGCGGCCACTACGGCCAGCGTCACGACTATGGGCAGTGCGAACGCCGCAGGGGTGGTCCTACTGCGAAGGCAGGCGGAAGAGCTTGCCAAGTGGTTAGACGATAAACTTGGCTCATTGGGTGTGCCGGATGAGGAAGCTGGCAATGAGGGACGGTAACCACGTTCCTTCTTGTCTTGGCTACCTGCCCCAGAATGAAAAGATGCGCAAGCCCACACCACTGGACTCAACGAGGGTGAACCATACGTATGACGGTTGGCCCGTCTACCACGAATCCAATAATCTAGCAGCGTATACTCCGCAACCCATCGATGCGATCATTCGAGTCGTTCTGTTAACCAGACAGTTGCTTCTTTTGGAGGTTTCTGTGGGTTGGGCCAACTATCAGGATCATACGTCGCCTGATTCTAGGCATGCGCAGATATCGCATCTCCAGGAGCTGAAGGAAATCGCCTTCTGGGTCTTACTGAGAATGTCGAACAGGAGATCACAAAACATATGTCGAAGTTGACGCAACCATCACCCTTAGCTCTCGGACTCACATTGGCGATGCTCTGTTGGACGAGCCTGGACCGGATTGAACTGATCATTCGTGCACGCCTCCAAAGACCAAGGCTAGGTTCTGCCCATGAGGCCAGCCAGCCAGCCTCCGCGCCAAGACAATTGAACATGTGTCGATAACTATTCATGTTTATTGGCTTCTATACGAAAGATTAAGAGGCCTCCCAGTCTCAGACAAACCCAGCTTGGTGTCCAACCTGAAAACCTATTGAGGTGTTGCTTACTTCGCCAAGCCCGGAATTGTTCGACAAGGCGATAAGTTTGTCCGCTGTCATATGGTCTTCATTTTGGGGTTTTGAGCACTCCAGTCCAGTTTCCCATCGTCTATAAGTTGAAGCATGGCTCACGTTCCCGGCTGTACTGGATTCTTTGGGCAGCCTCCTTGACTGATGTCGTGCCCACCACTTTTTTCAGTGACGGGAAGAGCAAACTCTCGATTCCGTGCAAGGGACCAGGAGATAATCACTGCTCAATGCATCACAACTCGCATGTCACAGTAAGCCAGCACTTTGGAGCGTGTGTTCAAATGTCCGATGCCAGATGTGCACCGAACTAGAATCGATGTAGTTCCTTAATCAACCGATGTAGCGTCGACGCTTTCCACCCTGTACATAGAGTATACTTTGTAATAACCGATGATCCAGTTCCATGCAGCTACAATGCCATGGCTTCTACAACCGCCTCATCTCTTGACTGTGGTGAACTGCCGAAGTTGACGGAATTCCACGCGTCGACGATGTCACATCGACATGTACATACCTTGTAACTCCCAACTTCCGGCTATCGCTCTAGAAGGTTGCACCGAACCACCTCAATGGCTAAAAGCAAGCATTCCAATCAATTTACCAAACCAGCAGCAAGAAAACCTGCTCCATTAGCAATGAATGTCATGCAACCTTTCGCTTATTGCCAAGAAGAGGGGGAGGTCTTGTTTGTGTCGTCAGGGGATCGAGGCACTCGTCGACGGCGTATAACTCAAGTGCAATATAGCTCGTTCAGTCACTTTCGCTCATGCTCTCTCGTAAGGCAGTCCGTTGGTGGTGGGCCGTGTCGTTCGATCAACATGCCTTTCGCCTTTGTTTGCCGTGTACACCAGACGCGGGACGTTCGCAATGTCCCGAACCTATAGTGCTTATATTGCTTCGCTTCGCGATTTCCCCGTTTTTATCGCTGCCCAGACATGTCAAAGGTCTTCGAGATTCATACAAGCGCGCTGGGCGAAGAAACAAGCAAAGACTGGGCAGACTGAAAGCGAGAAGATCAGCCCGCTGTCATGATGGCCGCTACCCCAGATTCTCCAAAGACCTCTCTCCTAGTTTGTGGGGAGTGCATGAGCCCGGCAGTTTAGCCGCCAAGGATCTTGTCTACATCTCTCTCTTGAGTCACGGGTCTCGAACGAGGTCCGGTGATTCGCCAGTCGTTGTGTGCGAATGGATGCATGTTACCATGGAAGCACACTGCTTGCTGTTGCAATCCTGCTTGAGCTATTGCCACCACCGCTGTCGGATCCAAAGCCCAGAGTATCACTTACCAGTGGGCACATATACTTGAGTAGAGTTTGGGTATGCATTTATCTGGACACATCAATTTCCTCTCCAAGCTACGATTGGAGGATACTACCTCGAGTAGTAGATCTGGATGGTGGTTCGGAGCCCTCGTTGCCGTGGATAGGAATGTTCCTGCGTGTCCATGGCCCCCCGAAGGCAACACGTTGGGAACCCAATTAGTCAAGAGATCGTCTTAGTGGTCGGGTTGGTATATTGCACATCGGCGCCATGGAGCCAGATATCGATTTCAGGAAACCCCCTCCGCGGCCCCTAGCAACAGGCATGGCTTGGTTCTTGATGTAGAATCCATGGCTTCGCGCCTCTGTCAAGCTGCATGGAAGGTGCCAGGCAGGATCATAGGAAGAAGAAGGCAAAACGACTGATTTTTCAAAGAACGGACCTTGAACATGACCAATGGCGGTTTAATGTTTCGGCGACTGTCTTTCCTCTTTATAACACTGCTACTGCTGATGCTAGTTGTGACAGTCCGCAGTTCGTACATGTCCATCACTGGGATGGAGAGCAGAGAGGCCATATACAGATACATATTCATCCAGATAGGGAAACCTTCCGTTCCACGGGATGTATCTCGGTAATATACCGTCAATCACACCTTTCGGGCATATCTTGGCGCTGGTATTTGCTGGATCTTCCTTCCATATAGCATAGTCATCTAGCTTTCCCCCCAATCCCACATTGGTTCTGCATAGGTACGTAAGGAGGCATTCGGAACAAGTATGTTGCCCCTTCCTGGACGAACCTATCGGCAAGCAGGCCCAGGTTGCCGTCTGGACCATCTGGGCGCAATATGGCCATGCGTGGATCATGGGATAGGGCGACCGAGTTCCTAATTCGGAAGCCATGCTAAGACCAGCTTTCAGGACAGGATGCCTTGAAGAGGGGCAGGAGACGGGGAGCCCCTTATAAAGGGTGGCATGCCATCATCCATCTGAGATCTTGGTCCGATCCTCCGGTCTTCTCCTACCTCAACCATATCTGCCTCCTGGTCCAGTGCCCGTTTTCAGTTCATATTACCTAGATCCCCTCCACGCCCACGATGCTTTCGAAGATCGCACTCCTCGGCGGCCTCCTGGCCACGACGGCCAGCGCCCAGCAGGTCGGCACCCAGACCAGCGAGACGCACCCCAAGATGAGCTGGCAGAAGTGCAGCAGCGGCGGCAGCTGCCAGACCGTCAGCGGCGAGGTCACCATCGACGCCAACTGGCGCTGGCTGCACGAGACCAGCGGCACCACCAACTGCTACACCGGCAACGAGTGGGACTCGAGCATCTGCTCCGACGCCAAGTCGTGCTCCCAGAAGTGCGCCGTCGACGGCGCCGACTACTCGAGCACCTACGGCATCCAGACCAGCGGCAACGCCCTGACCCTGAAGTTCGTCACCGAGGGCGAGTACTGTAAGTCCTTACCATTACTACTTTGCTTGTTCTAGAGGGAGGAAGACGAGCGGTTCGGACGACGAGAAGGACGTGCAAGTATGGGAAAGGAAAGAAATATGAAAGCTGACCTATGATCGGGAAACACGCACAGCCACCAACATCGGATCGCGCACGTACCTGATGAACGGCGCGGACAAGTACCAGATGTTCAAGCTCCTCGGCAACGAGTTCACCTTCGACGTGGACCTGTCCAAGCTCGGGTGCGGCCTGAACGGCGCCCTGTACTTCGTCTCCATGGACGAGGACGGCGGCAAGTCCCGCCACTCGGGCAACAAGGCCGGCGCCAAGTACGGCACCGGCTACTGCGACGCCCAGTGCCCGCGCGACCTCAAGTTCATTGACGGCGAGGCCAATTCGGACTCCTGGGAGCCCTCGTCCAACGACGAGAACGCCGGTGTCGGCGCCCGGGGCTCCTGCTGCTCAGAGATGGATATCTGGGGTAGGTTCCCCCCTTTTTGGAAGTCAAAAGAACAAGACGAAGAGGAGACCATCTTGGAAAGACAAAGGAGAAGTTACTAACGAACAATGTTTCACACAAACAGAGGCCAACAGCATCTCCACGGCGTACACGCCCCACCCCTGCACGGAGATCGGCCAGAAGGCATGCCAGGGCGACGGCTGCGGCGGGACCTACTCGTCGGACCGGTACGCGGGCGACTGCGACCCGGACGGCTGCGACTTCAACTCGTACCGGCAGGGCGTCAAGGACTTCTACGGGCCCGGCATGACGGTCGACACCAACAAGAAGTTCACCGTGGTGACGCAGTTCATCGGGTCCGGCAGCAACCTCGAGGCCATCCGCCGCTACTACGTGCAAGGCGGCAAGGTCATCCCCAACTCCGAGTCCACCATCGAGGGCAACGGCGGCAACCAGATCGACGAGACCTTCTGCAGCACCCAGAAGACCGCCTTCGGCGACACCGACGACTTCAAGAGCAAGGGCGGGCTCCAGCAGATGGCCAAGGCCCTCGCCGGCGACATGGTCTTGGTCATGTCTCTCTGGGACGACGTGAGTTTCTTCTCTTCCTTCTCTCCCTCTCTCACAACAAACTACCCCTATATAAGCTAACACGGATTGACAACAGCACTACGCCAACATGCTCTGGCTCGACAGCAGCTACCCACTCGACAAGGACCCGTCGACCCCCGGTGTGGGCCGTGGCTCCTGCGAGACCACCTCGGGCGTGCCTGCCGATGTCGAGGGCAAGCAGGGCAGCAGCCAAGTCATCTACAGCAACATCAAGTTCGGCCCCATCAACTCGACCTTCACCCAGTAGGCCGGAAAGAAAAACCGACAAAGGGGGAGGGTTCTGTCGGTGGATGCTATGGTTCTAAGAGGTGCCGCGTGACAGGGGTGCTTTTAGGGGCTTCTGTTGGTGACCAAGGCTATTCTTTATCCAAGTAGTATGTTAAGTGTGGGAAGCTTCCTTGTACATAGTGGAGGGAAAGCATATATAAATTGACCTTCGTTCCTAATGCTGTCTGCGCAAAAGTATCATCAATGTTGTTTCTGACTCCATGTGATGAGTAAAAGCTTGTACGAGGGATGCAATGCATAAACACCAGTTCCCCTGATTCATCATCGTGCACCAGCCCGAAAAGCTTATGTCAGGTCGACGCCCTCCAGGGTCTTTTGAATTTCACCAACCCCCGACGACTAAGTGATGGCCCAATCTTAGCTTCCTCCGGCCGGGGCCGGAACCGGGGCTTGTGGTTGCCCTTGCCCTTGCCCTTGCGCTTGTGCAGCAGCAGCCTCCTCAGCAAGTCGCTCCGCGTTCCCGTCATCCGGAACCCCATTCTTCACCGCCCGCTTGATGAAGCCCTTCTGGTCCGCTTCGCGGATGGCCTCCTTGAAGATATCGCCCATCATGAGGTAGCCGTCGTCCGTCGGGTGGATGTCATCGGGTCCGATGTCGCTCTCCCGGGGGCGTCCGGGAAGCCCCTGGTCGTAGTGCATCTCGGCAAGCACAACGGGCAGGCCCTCGCGCTGCAGATCCAGAGCCACCTGCCGGATCTGCGCGTTGGCGCTGAAGAAGCAACGCTCCTTAGCCTTGTTGGGGGTCGTGATCAGCGTGGACATGACGACTGCAGTGTCCACGCCCGCCTTGTTGCCCCGCTCGTCCACCTGCTGCACGCCGCCGTTGGCGTCGGGCAGCAGCAGGTAGCGCACGAAGTCCTTGTAGCGCGAGAAGATGTTGACGGGGTCGTCCACGCGCCAGCAGTCGCTCGTGCCGACCTGGACGATCATGAGGTTGGGCCGGTAACGTGGGACGGCGACACGGCACTTCTCGTGAAGGTCGCGGATGCGGTGCGCGCCGTAAGCCTCGTTGTCGTCGTCTCGGAAAGCAGTCTCGTTGACATGGTTGTCGCCAAGGCCGGGGGCGTCGTTGCCTTGGCTGTTGCCGTCCTTATTCACGTAGTAGCCAAATCGCTGTGTGCCTACGCAGTTGACGGGGTTTCCTTGCGCCGCCATCCAGTCCCGCAGCTGCTGCCGGAACCCGATGTTGTGGGTCGACTCCTCCCCCGGGCGATCGAGGCCCCTATGAACATGACGCGAAGCGGTATGCCGCCGGCGATTGGGTGGGTTTCGGTACTACCGCCGGGGGTCTGGCCCGGGATGTAGTGGCTGAGCGATGATGTTACATCTTGGCTGTCGAAGAGTGAGAGGAATAGCGCTGTATGACAGGGAAGGCGATCGATACGTTAGTTGGATAGTATTGTTGACTTCTGCTCCCCCAAGCTTGGTGGGCTTGTTTGCTTATTACACACCTATCGTGATCAAAATTGCTGCTGCTAGCCAGACCGGCCTTGGCCGGCTCGTCAACAGTATCCTAGGTGACATATCCCGGAGTATGATCCGTATCGTGTTCGGACTATATTGGAGGGCTTCCTATGAGTATCTACCCAAATCATAGAATCAAGGAATGTTCTAAGAGCCATGCCCAAGTACACACTCGGTGCGTTTTACTCCTGCAGGCGGCCATGCTTTTTTCTTTCTGTTGGGCGGATGGACCGCTGCGTTTCTCTCCGCGTTGTCAAATCATCCATGGCCATGGTACATGACAGAAACAAGGTGGAAATCACAATACTGCAAAGGCCGATCTGCCCGTACATTAAAGTTTTTGAGCCGACATGAGTCCTTGGCATGTTGAATATGTGTCACAAGAAAAGGAATATTGTCTTTGAGTACGTGGTTGGCTGCCGGTTCATCCAAGGACATAATCAAGTCCACCTGCAGTGTAAGCTTTTTGCATATACATACTTATTGGTGATTGCGGCAGACTTATCCCCTTGTCAAGTTGAGTTGTTGTGGGCATGGAATAGGCTCATGCCGAGTCAGGCGTGTTGTTGGCGAGACATAGGAAGTGAAATCGACAGAAATTGAAAATGATATTGAAATTATGATTAATAAGACCCCATGCGTTGTCACTGCTCTCCCCGAGCCCCCTTCGCAAAGCAAGGCAAGCTGACTTTATTCTTCATTCGTCGTGTCATTTGAAGGATGACAGCCAGAGACTTTGGTTTGGTTGTCGCCATTGGCTCGCAACAGTTATTTTTGTCGTACCATGCCGCCAGAAACACAATACCGAAAAGCTAGGTATGCCTCAAATTTCAGATTTCAGATGGAGAAGCAAAGCGGGAAGTCTAATGCGTTGTTGATGTCTTGGGTTGTTTTCGATGAGCTAGAAGTGTCCAGATCGGAAGATGAGGTCATGACAGCGCTGGTCATGAGGACGACTGCTGTGGCTGACTTGTGCCTTTATCGCCGATGGCTGCTTATCGTGGCTGGAGCCTACATGTACCTACCTAAGCACCGCTGCCATACATGATCATACAAGGTATGTAATCATACAAGCTACCTAACGAACTGCTGCTTGTCTCATGCTGTGTGCTGTCCAAAAACACCTCGGGAATCTGAGACCTGAAACCAGACAGGAAGGCAATACTGTATCGTGAGCAGCACAACATGTGGCAGTGTCACCGTGATTTCGGCGTATTATTTCGAAGAAGCCAATACTGCACTAAAAGGAGCGCGTTCTTGGGCTGGTCTCGAGGATTCGGGTTCTGACACTGGGGTGACGCCGTGACAGTAGCTACGGTACTTTCTTACAGTTACCGTCGACAGTGCTAAAGACTTATGTAGATTAGTGGCCTGCCCCCTGGATGACCCCACTACGTTAGCAGATCGGCTCCTGCCACTCCACCGATTCCCTACGATGTGACCGTCTTAAAGTCAATGTCATGATCGAGAAGCTTGCTTTCCCGCCTCCCCCCGCCTCTATTGAGTCCATTCCTCAGCTGCCCGGGTGCCTGGAAGGGGATTGCCGAGCGTTGTCCGTGGGAAAACGGCATTTGTCGTACCATTTTCTGGTCACCGGCTTTTGCAATTGTCATGTCGCTTGCTGGATATGCGTCTATGACTTGCTTGCCCTTTCAGGAAGCCGATTCCAGCGCACCCAAACAGAGCGGAAGCATCGACACAGGCATCGGCTTTCCACAATACCGATCAACCGCATCATCCACTTATTGTACCAGAGTTGGAACAAACAGCGAAGGACATGACATAGCCCATCTCCACTGGGATTCTGGGTGGCCCATTTAATATTTTCAAGTTCGTTATCTGGATACGTACTGCATGTGCAACCTCGCAAGTCCGGGCGGGCATATGGTGTTGGCGTGGTGATGCCTGAAAAGTAACCGCATTCCATCGAGCTACAGCATCATGATGAGATCGAGGTTTGTAAATTCCCGATGAGCCAAAGCCCATGGGCAGGCTCAGCCATCTGGAGTGCTGGCTAGCCGTCTTTGTCCAAAGGGGACAGAAAAAGAAAGTCAGTCGAAGCCGCAAACGGGTAGATCCACCAGGCCCATGTGCGGCCGTTCCATCTTGTTACCGCTTGTAGTAGGCAAAGGAGGCAAAGTAGGGGGGGCCGAAAAGATATCTTCGCGCGCCTAGGTAGCCTAGCCCTGCTTGCGGTTAGGCGAAGCCGCTACTTGGCAGGCGGCCGTCTAGGTGGCCCTCTGGGAGTCTGGGTGGCCCCCCAATGCCCCTGTCCATGCTCCTGGCAAACCCAGATCCGCCCCCGATCTCCAGCTATCATGTCCGTCTGTCGAGATCATCCAACGGCAGATCATCCCAGAATCCCATTTCTGCGCACTTCTGTACCGGCGGGCCCAGACCCTGCCTCTCGATGCCCATGCAGGCTCTCCCTCCATAATGGTCCCTCAATTCAACGCTGCTGCTGTTCGATCTTCGAACCCTGATCGCCTAAAACATTGGCGGCCTTGCGTCTCATTCTTGTTTATCTAGCCCTTTGCCTATTACGCCTACCTGACCCATGATCACGATCCCTCCTCTTTTCCGGGCACAGGTCAAACAGAAAAGCAACCATGGGCTTGTCAAATGGCTGTGGTTTCCTCAACTACATCCTAACATCCTAACCTTTGCTACCCTCCTACCTCTTACTTGCTTTTGGAACGCAGTCACCAGATTCCTATAGCTTCGAAACTAGACATTGCTACAACCCTCAACTTCCTATCCTAGTAGTCCCGATCTATCTCATAATACTTCTTCGGGTTATACTTGATATCATATCACCGGTGTCATCGGCATATCGTGCTGTGCTAGATTTCGGCATCCAGAAGAAGCCAGCCCAGACGCAAACTACCCCCGATCTACGACAACTCTAGTCAGTATGACTATGCCTCTAATGTCTGCTGCTACCATGCCCATCATGAACCCCTGGGAGCAGAGCGCATTCACTGTA